>NC_067245.2:154242131-155492131 GCF_019359855.2 Lolium perenne | reverse complement strand
CGATTACCCATGAGGTAATGACGCCAAACTTTCAAGGCTAAGACCACGGCTGCAAGCTCGAGGTCATGGGTTGGGTAGTTCTGTTCATGTTGCTTGAGTTGTCTTGAAAGGTAGGATACAACCTTGCCTTCTTGCATAAGCACGCATCCAAGTCCAGTCTTGGAGGCGTCGCAATATACGTCAAAGGGCTTTGCGATATCCGGCATGATCAGGATTGGGGCTGTTGTCAATCTACTCTTGAGCTGTTGAAAGCTTTCTTCGCATTTGTCGGTCCACTCAAACTTTTTGTCCTTCTTCAGCAGTTGGGTCATTGGTCGAGCGATGCTCGAAAAACCTTCCACAAATCTGCGTTAGTATCCGGCTAATCCAAGAAAAGCGCGGACCTCAGTTTGTGTGGTTGGGGCTTGCCATTCCATAACAGTTTTGATTTTGGCGGGATCTACGGCAATTCCTCCTGCGGACAAGATGTGTCCCAGGAATCCAACTTCTTCCAGCCAAAACTCACACTTGCTAAACTTGGCATATAACTTGTGCTGTCTAAGGGTTTCTGGGACAATCTCCAAATGCTGTTCATGTTCCTCTTCGGACTTGGAGTAGACGAGGATGTCGTCGATGAAAACAACGACAAACTTGTCCAAAAAGTTCATGAAGATCTTATTCATGAGATTCATGAAATAAGCGGGGGCATTGGTCAGTCCAAACGACATGATGTTGTACTCATACAACCCATATCTGGTGGTAAAGGCAGTTTTTGGGATGTCGGTGGCTCGGATCTTCAGTTGGTGGTATCCAGTTCTAAGATCTATCTTGGAGAAAACTCTGGATCCGGTGAGTTGGTCAAACAAGTCTTCGATCTTGGGTAGGGGGTATTTGTTTTTGATGGTGACATCGTTAAGCTTACGATAGTCCGTGCATAAATGATTTGCACCATCTTTCTTGTCGACAAACAAGACGGGGGATCTCCAGGGGGATGCACTTGGTCTAATCAAACCTTTGGCTAACATGTCATCTATTTGCTTCTTCAGCTCCACAAGCTCCGTTGCGTTCATGCTGTAGGCTCTCTGGGCTATGGGTCCAGTTCCGGGGATTAACTCGATGATAAACTCGATATCCCGATCCGGGGGCATACCGGGTAGATCATCCGGAAACACCTCAGGGGAGCGACAACCGACCCTGATTTGATCCAGAGTTGGCAAGGATACACTTTGGTTGCGAGTAAATTTTCTGGGTAGTTTTTCAGAGACGTGCTCAACTACGATACCGGTGCTGCTAGTCATGGTTATGGCTTTCTTGGCACAGTCTATCAATCCATTGTGCTTGGACATCCAGTCCATTCCTAGGACAACTTCCAAACCTTTGGTTCCAAGTATGATTAGATTTGCAAAGAAATCTACATCATGGATTTTGATTGGCACATTTTTGCAAAATTTTCTAGCTTTGGTGGTTGATCCGGGGATTTGGACTATCATAACATGCTTCAAACTGAGGGGTTGAATTTTACTTGTTGATGCAAAGTCTTCCGTGACAAAAGAATGAGATGCTCCGGAATCAAACAACACTCTGGCAGGGATGTGGTTGACAGAAAACATACCCAGTACAACATCTGGTGCTTCCTGGGCTTCTTCGGCGTTCAGGTGGTAGAGGCGGCCATTGCGGTTGTTGGGGTTGTTGGGGGCGAACTTCTTGCCGGTGGAGACACTTGGGCGTTCTTCTGAGCGAGGTGCGGGCCGGTGTTGCCAGCGAGCTTGGCAAGACGCTTGGGACACTCGTTGGAGTAGTGCCCCACTACACCACACTCATAACAAGTGATAGTGGTCTTGTCCTGCTTGTTCGCAATGGGTACGGCATTGCTTCCGGTTCTGGGAGCGGTGTTGGTGTTGGTGTTGGTGTTGTTGTTGTTGTTAGGGGCTCGGGGTGGAGCGCGGTTGTAGTTGTTGTTGTTGTTGTAGTTGTTGTTGTAGCCTCCTGGCTTGGAGTTTCCTCCACTCCGGTTCTGATAACCGGGGCGAGAGTTCTGCATCTGTGGATTGTTGTTTCTCGGAGTGAAACCTCCGCTTGAGCTAGGGCAAAACTTTTGGGGGTGGCTTGATCCACTTTGATTCGCCATGCGGCGCTTGCGGTTTTCATTGGCTTGGTTTAACTTGCCCTCCATCTGGATGGCGGAGTCAACAAGGGCTTCGAGGTCGGCGAAGGGGATGTTGACGAGGACAGTCTGCATCTCATCATGCAGTCCGTTCAGGAATCTCTCCTTCCTCTTCTCAACAGTGTCGGTCTCATCAGGGGCATACCTCGACAAAGTGAGGAACTTGTCGCGGTATTCAACCACCGTCATGCGACCTTGTTTCAGCTCACGGAATTCATCCCTCATTTTCTTGATAAGACCCGGGGGTACATGGTACTTGCTGAACTTGAGTTTAAAATCCTCCCAAGTCATGAATTGACCTCCGTTCATGGCACGGGTGCTTGTCCACCAAGCGCGGGCTGGTCCAGCGAGATAGTGTGTGGCGAACAAAACCTTCTCGTTGGCTTCTACTCCGGCTACCTCCAGATTGTTCTCCATAGTCTGGAGCCAATCGTCGGCATCGAGGGGCTCCTCGGTCTTGCTAAACACCGGAGGGTTGGTGTTTTGGAAGTTCTTGAGCTTGGATCTGGGGTGGTCATGATTTCCATGGCCTTGGTTGGCGATGTTCTGCAAGGCGGTGAGGTTGGCTTGGCGTTCGGCTCTTTCGGTTTCCCGGTCTGCAAGCATGGTTTGCAGCAGTTGCAGCATCGCGTCGTTGGTGCGATTTGGAGGGGCCATCTGAAGATATAGAAGATCATGAGATAAGAGGGAACATTCTATGGTTCATTTTGGTTAAGTTTGAAAAACAATTTGAAAACTTGTAATCTTTTCATGACAAACATAACATTCATTCATTCATGCAACACATAGTACAAACTACACCCATACTCCAATGGTTTTAAGAACCATTCTCATGCTACGATACAAAGGACGGGATACAACTCACACCTACTATAAGTGGAACTAGTGCAACTACTCCTCATCATCGACATCGATCGGGACGTATTCGTCGGGTCCTGCCTCCAGGAACTCGTAGTCCTCCTCCTCGGTGTTCTCGTCCTCCTCAAAGTCGTTGTCGTCGCTCAGGAAGGTGTCTCCTCCCTGAATGTCGATGCCTCCATCGTCATCCTCCAGCTGACGAATCTGATCCTCCTGGGCCTTGACAGTGGCCTCAAGTGACGCGATCCGGGCGCGAAGGCGACGAATCGTAGCGTCCTTCTTGGCACGCTGCTGGCGAAGGCTCTTGCGGTCGTTGTTGAGTAGCTTGATCACCTCACCCTGCTCGGTGATGTGAGCATGGGTCTGGTTCGCGTAAGCGCGGGAGGCTTCGAGGTCCTTCTGAGTCTGGTAGAGCATGAAGTCCAGGTGCTCAGCATGGTGCCTCAACTCCGGGTGCGGCTGCAGCTCCATGGGCACTCCCGCGGCGTCACGCCTCACAAGGTGGGCGTAGCGAGAGGCGAGGATGCGCACCACGTTCTGTCCACAGAGGTGCGCAAGTGCCTCCTGTAGGCCACGTGCGAGTCCGTCGAGCCAGTTCCTCTCGCGGAAGGAGAAGAGGATCCTCTCCGAAGTGGGAGGCTCCATCTTGCCCCTCAAGTCGGCAGTGATCACCCACTGCAACTCTCCTCCGGGCGTGTCGTCCAGCTGAACCCCGTGAAACTCGGGGTGTGGGCGCCCAAGGAAGTCAGAGACGGCGTTGAGGTCGTGCTCGAAGATCAAGCTTCCTCCGTTCCCAAGCTGATAAAACTTGGTGTTGATGGGTTCATTCGGCTCCATCTGAAAGAGAATTGGATGAGTAAGTTAGAGAGTGCAAAGTGTGGCAAAATTTTAAGTTGATTCAAATAAGATAGAACATGATTCATCAAATTTTGGTAAAGTCTCAAAGACAAGAGTGTAGTAAATTTTCACAAATAGTTCCTTTCATTTGATTTCAAAGTTAAGGTTTTCAGAATGCCCATTCTAACTAAGGTCTTCTAAGGTCAAACAATGGCTCTGATACCAACTTGTCAACACCCGAATTTTTAAGTCCGAATGCCTATTATGTCATACATCGCAATCCCAGGAATATTGTTGTTGCGAGGCATAATAGTTAAGTATCACAGTCATCATTCATTACAAACCATAAGTCTTACAAATTTGGAATCACATGATCCATATTACACGAATAGTTGATCTATTGATCAACGAACACACACAAGTTCATAGTTCAACATAGCGGAAGCGTAAGATACAAGGACTCTCTAGTCCACAGGCCAACGCTTGACGTCGGAAGGCGCTTAGTTGTCGTAGGCGTCCTGCTGGTCATCTCCTTGTTCATCTTCATACTCTGGCCATTTGAATAGCCAGGGACAAAGCCGTGAGTACGATGAGTACTCGCAAACTAATACTAATGTAAGTGCTAGACATTCTAGTATGGTTTGCTAAGCTCTAGTTTATTTGCATAAAGCTAGTTTTAGTTCACAAAGTTTGAGAAAAAGCTTATTCAAGTGCTAACTAACTCAAGTGGAAACATTAGTGTCATTCCCACCATTCAAGTGGTGATTTCAATTCAATCCACCACAAGTCATTTCACCATCATCTTTCAACATCATTTTCAAAGATATGACATTGGAAACTGTATGGCCTTTCCAACCGTCCGTAACCGTGGACGCGGCTATTCGAATAGGTTTACACTCTGCAGAGGTTGCACACTTGTGCCACAACATTTGATTTCATCCGTCGGGATTACCCCGAATCATCGTAACACAGTACGCGGATCATCAACCATAACCTTTCATTTACATACCCTAGTATGAGCACCTCTCCCCATGAGCTTGGCCTCCCAGTGAAGACAGACAGTCAGCCTGGGAACTGCACAGGGCTTGGGCCGGACATTCACCTCATTTCGCATCATATCATATCATTTCTTTTGTGGTAGAGGTAGCTTTCGGCATAACCCCGATGACGCTTGTTTAGAGGGAACCCATACTAAGACGCATAAACTTCCAGTTAAGCCCTACCCATAATCAGGTATTGTGGGGGTACTTAATAATTGGAAAGGTATCGCATTCAAACCAACATCATTGTTTATCAAAAATCACCATCTTCTCTTGTTCACATTCACCTTCAAAAATCATTCAATGGAATGCATCTTCATTCCAAGGTTTCAAATCCATTTCAAAATCACCTTGTTCCCATCTAGAGTAGTCAAGTTTTATTTCATTAGCACTAGCTCTAAATCATGAGGGGTGCTATCTTGCTTTGCTTGGAAGAGACTAACCCACTACTCTAGTATCCAACTTGTACTTTGACCAAAGTTAACTACAAAAGTAACTCATTTAGAAAACAAGTAAAAACTTGTAACGTAAAAACTTGGGATAGGCTCATGTAAGAAAAGGTAAGAATCATGGTGCCTTGCCCCAAAGGGCTTTGCACTTTGCAAGAATAATAGCTTGCCTTGGTAGTTCTCAAACTGTTCCTCCTCCTCCTCTTGGTAGCAACCTTCTTCTTCGGCGTACTCTCCGGTGCTACCGTCTAAATTTGAATACGAGTATAATTACTCACTAATTCAATGGCTATTCCATACATCACATATAACACACAAACTACTCTATGCACATAAATAAATTAACTAGGGTGCATGGGTTGTGGGGGTTAAATAGAATTCACTTCTTTGCATTTCATATGTAAATGATAGTTTCCATAGGGTTCTTGAGAAATAATTTCCTCTCATTGAAATCTTCTTAAGATTTAATTTCTCAAACAATCATGTATGAACTCATATTGACCTAAGTCAAATGTTCATCATCATCATTTGGGAAAATGATTTAAATGAGGTAGATCACCTCATACTATTTAAATAACACTATATTTGATTTAAATCTCAAGTAATTCATATAAGAGAGTTTGGAACCAGGGGTCCAAACATCCCATGAATTCATGTGAGACAAGTTTAAATGAAGTGTAAGACTCCACATAATTTACTTTAATAGTTTTGGACAATATCAACTAGTTAAACTAGCCATAATATCCATTCATTAAACTATGGCATGATCATACAAAGTGACCACACCATTTTATTGCATAAACAATTAGTGTAAGTCAAATGTGAGCTATTAGAGTTGGAATTAACTTAATATCTATTTTAGTTGAATTTTAAGAATTATTTGAATAGGGAAAAGTCCCTGTCTTGTTATTTTTATCACATTAATTCTACAAAGAATCTGGTCATGGGACCAGTGGCATGTTGTAGAGAATTTCAGTAGCTTTCCAACAGCATAAAATTCACTAAATTTGGTTTAGCCAATTGGAAACTATTTAATTTCAAAGTTTGTGCTGTAAGGAAAAAGTTTGGGAATTATTTGAATCGAATTTGAATTAAAAGGCCAGCGGGAAAGCTAGGTGGGCTCAAAGATTTAAAAATGGCCCAAGGCCAGCCCAGCCACGGTCCAGTGCCGCGCGGGCTGCCTGACAGGGGGTCCCGCCAGTCAGCGGCTTTTAAACGCCGAAGCGGTACCGATCAATGGGAGGCGTTGGATTAGAAGGGGATCGGAGGGCCGTGGTTCATCGTCGTCTCCGACGAGAACCCGACGGTGCAGCGGCGGCAGTAGGGGATGGGAGAGCTTACGGCGGCTCCAGCAAGGGATGGCAATATGCGCGAGGTAGATGTGGACGACGGCGGTTCTCCTGGTACCGGCGGCTCGTCCTGGGGCGGCTCCAATCGACGGCGAGCTTCGGCGGCGATCACGGGCAGTGGTGTAGCAATTGAGTGGCGGCGGTGGCTAATCGAGGCAGTGGAGTGGCTCAGGTGGTCGAGTGAGAAGAGGGGAAGACGATGGTGTGCTCAGATGGCTCAGGGGAGTGCTCTATTTATAGCGACGCGAGGGTGCTGCTGGGCAGGGAAGAAGTCGACACGCGCGCGGCGTCTCCGGCGAGCTGTCGAGCTAGGCGGCGATGCTGTCGGGTTCTCCTCGTCCAGGCGAAGCTAGAGGTGGTGTTGGCACGGTCGGGCGGCGTGGTATGGCGTAGGATTGCGTCCGTGTCTGCCGCGCCCGCGGCGGACCAGGGTTGGCTTCTCCGGCGACGGCGGGTGCGGGTCGTGGTCGAGGGCGTGTCCAACGGCGTCGCGGTGTCACGGTGAGGCTCAAGGTGCTCGCAGGGGGTCCAGGGGCTGCGTGAGCGCGTGGGACGGCGCGTGTGCTGAGCGTGTCCACGCGCGACACGAGCGGCATACTGGCGGTCCTGGGCGTGTGCTGGGCGCGCGCGTTCCGGGCGTTGTCGTCATCCTCGTCGACCAGGGCGGTGCTAGGCGGCGCTAGGGGATGTGGTGGCGCACGGTGGCGAGGTGGCCAGGGCAGGGGTGCAAGGATGAGAGGGGGAGGTCGACGGCTCGGGGACATGGCCGGCATGGCCATGCCCTAGCTTGATCTCTCTCTCCCTTAGCCTCACTATGCATCCAAATAGGTTTAATGGGACCAGGGGACACAACGTGGTAGATTAGGGTAGTTTAGGTTGAGGTAGATTCACTATTTGCAATAGTTGCAAATAGTGCCCGAATTTGGAAAATTCAAAAATAGCCAAATTTGAAATAATTCAAATGGTGAAAGTTTTTGAAATGTGAGTGTTGATATAAGTTGTAAATGACCAGAGAGGTTTTGAGGTGGTGGTGGAATTTTTAGAATTCAAACATTTGCAAAATTGGCTAAGTGGGGAATGTTGCATATGTGAGAAAGTTGGAACTTTGGATGAGCCTTGCTCATGATCAAAGATGAATTTGGCATGATGATCTTCACCAAAGTTGTTCACCTTGAGGTTGACTTTGAAATGGTGCAAAGAGTTAGCAAGAGTTGGTTTGGGAAAATTGAATGGCAAGGGCTCAAAGTGGTGATCAGACTAGAATTGTCAAAATTGACCATTATCATATGTGAGGGGGATTTGTGTTTGAAATCCATTTGAATTGTGAATCTTTGATTCCAAAAGTTGTAGTAAGTGTTTAATAACATTACTCAACTAATGGTGAAAACCAAATAAGTCTAGGGTCAAAATTTATAAAAATGCCATAGGGCATATGTGAGGGTTTTTAGGGTTTTGCATTTTATGGAATTTCTTCCTCTTTGATTTATTTGGGTTGGTGATCTTCATATGATCACTCTAGGGTTTTAGAGCATATCAAATACAAGTAATAACAATCATCATGGCATATCACTCAAATGCACAAGTCCTATGCATGGTACTATATGCAAAAAGAAAAGTTTTTGTTGGTTTGAAATTTTGCTTTCTGGAATTCTCTAATTTTCTTTTTATTGAAATTTGGGGTGTTACAGTAGTTACTTCATCAATCATGCCTTTTGAGAGCTCTCATGAATTATGGACAAAGCTTCAAGATAAATATGATGTGTCCAATATTATTGAGGATGATTGTATTGCTTCCACTTCCGGCCGTGATGAGTTCTCATCTTCATCCACTCCACCATTGTGTGGCAAGACACAAGGTAATGATATGGTGAGTGGTGATGGAAATTGCAATGTTGGTATTGAACTTACTATTGATGATCATTCATTTATATCTCATTGCAATGGTTCATCTTTTGACTTAAACACATCTAGCACTATAAATGAAATACATGCTTGTGTTGATAGTCCTTGCATATCATGTGTAAGTTGCTTGAATAAATCTAATGATGATATGCATGCTTTGTCTTGTGGCCATGATAAAAATGCTTATATTTCCTCTAGTTTCTATGTGACTAACAATGTAGAGGAAACCAAATATTCTATTGGTCAAGACAAGATCTTGAAAGAAGCCTTAAGTAACTCCTCATCTTTATCTCACGGTTCTCATATATGCCTTATGGACAAGGGTTCCACGGTACCTCCTACCATGGAACCTAATATGTCTCGTGGTGATAAGGATGAGGATGAATATGAAGAAGAGGATTGGGTTGTCTCTCTACGCGATAAGGGTAAGAGTGTATTCAAGGTTCTTTGCAAAGATAAAATTGCTAGCTCTCACTTCTTTCAAATCTTGACTACCGCTATTGAGAGCCAAAAACTTATTTGGATGCATGAGAACACCATTGATAAAAAGGGTGCTCTTGAACGTGAGTACGCCAATGATGTGGCATCCCTAAAGGATGAACTTGAAGAAGAACAAACCACCAAGGAAGCTCTTGAGGAAACCTTTGCTCTAGAATTGTCTAGAGAAAAGGAAAACCATGATAGAGCTCTTGAGGTGGCAAATGAACTAAATCTAAAAAATTATAAGCTTGTGTTTGTTAATGCTAAACTCCTTGAGGATTTTGAGCAACTCAAAAAGGGCTCAAGGGTCATTGAGAGTGCGCTCACCAAACTCACCGAGTCACATGA
Organism: Lolium perenne; assembly: GCF_019359855.2. Classification (NCBI taxonomy): domain Eukaryota; kingdom Viridiplantae; phylum Streptophyta; class Magnoliopsida; order Poales; family Poaceae; genus Lolium; species Lolium perenne. The sequence continues at coordinate 155,482,725 of NC_067245.2, read as the reverse complement.
GCAACTTAAAGCTTCTTATCTCAAAGAGCATGCCAACTTGCCTTCTCCCATTGCTATTAATAATGATGCTTGTGCTACTAACTCTACTTCTTGTGAAGCATCTATCTTGAAGGAGAATGTTGAGCTAAGGGCTCAACTTGAATTGCTAATTAGCAATTATGGGAAATTGGAAGAAAATCATGGAAAGCTTTCTAGCTCCCATAAGGATCTTCTAGCTTCTCATGATAGGCTAAAGTTAGCTCATGAGGCTATCATATCAAAGGCAACACCTTGTGAGCCTCATGTGGATACTAGCACTACTACTCGAAATGCTATATTGCCATGTGCTAGTCCTAGTAATTCATCCACTCATAGTATTGCTCAATCTTGTGATGAATTATCTTCCTTGCCTTGTTGATCTAACGATGAAGGTTCTACTTCCTCTAGTACTTGTGTTGTTACTAACCATGTAGAGGAATTCAAAGAGCTCAAGGCCCAAGTCTCTTCTTTGAAGAACGACTTGGTAAAGAGTCATGAAGGGAAATGCAAACTTGACAAGATGTTGAGTGTGCAACAATCCTCCAATGACAAGAGTGGACTTGGATTCAACTCCAACAACAAGAACAAGTCCAAGAACAACAAGATTAAGAAGTGCCAATTACAAGTCAAAGACCCGGCCAAGATTGTTTGCTTCAAGTGCAAAATTGAAGGGCATCATTTTAGATCTTGCCCTTTGAAGAAGAAGCAAAAAGGGAAGCGGCCTCAAGCTCAAACTCATATTCAACCTCAAGTTGAAGAAATGCCACTTCCCAATAAGAATCAAGCCAATGCTCCCATTGTGGAGAAATCTAGTGAGAAGAAGGAGAAGAAAAGAACTTGCTACATATGCCGTTAGAAGGGCCACATCTCCTCCTTTTGCACTATTGGTACCTCATCCAACTCTATCACCATTGATGATGTTTATTCTCTTCGTAAGGATGAGGGTGGCAATGTGTTTTCCAAATTTGTTGGTGCTAAAAGTGGTGTCAAGAAAAGAACCATTTGGGTTGCCAAGCCTATTGTGACAAACCTCTTAGGACCCAACTTAGTTGGGGACCAACAATCCAAAACTTGATCAATAGGTGCTTGTTGGAGGGCATTGGAGACTTGGCTACATCATGAAGAATTAAGGGATCTTCATCATTTATATTATATCAAGCCAAGTCTTTTGATTATCTTGCTACTATCATATATCCAATGTTCCTCCTTGCGGTAACATGTGCTCAACTCATTTATATTGAAAGTTACTCGCCCCTTTGCATGTGTTAGTTTTTGTTCCTAACATGTGTTTGTATATGTTGTGCTTCCTACTTGCTTCTCTTGAGAAATCAAGTCTATGAATATTGGGTTTGACACCATGTATTTGTGTTTGTGTTGGAGCCACTTTGCATCTTGTTGTATCTTATATGGCTCTTATGAGTGATTAATGGACTATCCCATTTTGGGGGAGTGATATTCCTTTGGGAATTTCATGATCCTAAACAATGTGTGTACATGAGGAATACCACTTAGAATTTATATTGCAATACTATCTAGTCTCTATGTGGTATGTCATCTTCATGAGAAATTCAAATTCTAATGTCCATTAATATCTCTAGTTGGATCTTATTTGCCTCTTGTGAAAATAAATTCCTTATCACATTATGGGGGAGTAATAAGCTTTGTGCATATTCCAAACCTAGAAAATGTGAACATTTGAGGTTGTGTCACATAGAATTGATACCGTAAATTATCTCTCTCCTATGTGGCATGTTTGCTCAAACAAGTTCCAATTTGCTTAAATGGATTCATTGCTAATATCTTTGTGGATCTTATTTGTGAAAGTTGTTCTTGGCATGGTCTTTCACAACGTGTCCCTCAATACATCTTTGGAAAACCATGTGCTTCAAGTCATACTATTAATTGCTTTGCATGTTGGTATGAATACTATTAATTGCTTTGCATGTTGGTATGAATACTATTAATTTCTTTGCATGTTGGTATGACTAAATTAAGCTATCAAGAAACTATCTTTGCATGATGGTTAACTCTTATCTTTTACCATATGCTTTATTTGTTGTAAATACGATCTTTCGTATACCTACAAACTACCACCGGTAAATATTTCTAATACCTCTTGTCCAAGGACAATTGGTAATCTATTATGAGGTAGATTTTTATTGATCATATTTACATTGGCTCTTGTGTTCAAATTGCCTTATTTATTGCCATGAATTTGTTTTTCTTTGACTCCCATGTGTCTTCCTTGCATCTTATGGATCTAATTTGACTATTCAAACTTTCTTAGCATTTTAGTAGATATAGGTAGCGTGATGATCCTAGTTTTGTGCATTTTGTATTCATATCAAAATCCTAGATAATGCACTAATCTTGGGGGAGATCTTATATATTTGTTAGAATGCTTAACATCTCTTGATCATTATCAAAAATTTGGTTTTGGGAGATATAAAATTTTATTTTTGATACTTTGTGCCATCATAAGAAGTGTCGAGGGTTTGGTTTATTTGTTGGAACCTTGCGCTCTTGGGAGTTGGTTATCTCATTCCTTTGTGCTTAGGCTTAATTAGCTTCTTATAATGAGATAAGTCTTTGGAGTCAATCTTGTGTTGATTTGATTCTTTGATATAATTTGGGCATGAAGGAGATATGCCCTAGAGGCAATAATGAAGTGGTTATTATTTATATCTTTATGTTTATGATAAATGTTTATATATCATGCTATAATTGTATTAACCGAAACATTAGTACATGTGTGATATGTAGACAAACAAAGAAGTCCCTAGTATGCCTCTTAACTAGCTTGTTGATTAATGGATGATTAGTTTCATAATCATGAACATTGGATGTTATTAATAACAAGGTTATATCATTGTATGAATGATGTAATGGACACACCCAATTAAGCGTAGCATAAGATCTCGTCATTAAGTTATTTGCTATAAGCTTTCGATACATAGTTACCTAGTCCTTATGACCATGAGATCATGTAAATCACTTATACCGGAAAGGTACTTTGATTACACCAAACGCCACTGCGTAAATGGATGGTTATAAAGGTGGGATTAAGTATCCGGAAAGTATGAGTTGAGGCATATGGATCAACAGTGGGACTTGTCCATCCCGATGACGGATAGATATACTCTGGGCCCTCTCGGTGGAATGTCGTCTAATGTCTTGCAAGCATATGAATGAGTTCATAAGAGACCACATACCATGGTACGAGTAAAGAGTACTTGTCAGGAGACGAGGTTGAACAAGGTATAGAGTGATACCGAAGATCAAACCTCGGACAAGTAAAATATCGCGTGACAAAGGGAATTGGTATCGTATGTGAATGGTTCATTCGATCACTAAAGTCATCGTTGAATATGTGGGAGCCATTATGGATCTCCAGATCCCGCTATTGGTTATTGGTCGGAGTGAGTACTCAACCATGTCCGCATAGTTCACGAACCGTAGGGTGACACACTTAAAGTTGGATGTTGAAATGGTAGAACTTGAATATGGAATGGAGTTCGAATATTTGTTCGGAGTCCCGGATGAGATCCCGGACATCACGAGGAGTTCCGGAATGGTCCGGAGAATAAGATTCATATATAGGAAGTCATATTCCAAGTTTGGAAATGATCCGGTGCATTTATGGCAGGTTCTAGAAGGTTCTAGAAAAGTCCGGAAGAAACGCACTATGGAAGGTGGAGTCCCGGAAGGACTCCACAAGCTTGACCAGCCAAACCCTAAAGGAGGAGTCCCAGGTGGGCTCCACCTAGAGGTGGCCGGCCACCCCACCTCAAGGAAAGGTGGGAGTCCCAAGTGGGACTCCCTTCTTGAGTAGGTTTCCCACATATGGGAGGTTTTAGTGTTGGGGTCTTATTCGAAGACTTGGACTAGAACTCTTGGGGCTTCCACCTATATAATGAGGAGGAGAGGGAGGGGGGCAGTCACTCTTTGGCTCAGCCTTGGCCGCACCCCTTAGAGGGCCGGCGCCCAACCCCCCTCTCTCCCCAAACCCTAGCTTCTTCTCCTCCTCCACTTCTCCCGCATATGCTTAGCGAAGCTCCGCCGGAGATCTCCACCGCCACCGCCACCACGCCGTCGTGCTGCCGGATTCAAGGAGGAGCTACTACTTCTGCTGCCCGCTGGAACGGGGAGGTGGATGTCGTCTTCATCAACAACCGAACGTGTGACCGAGTACGGAGGTGCTGCCCGTTCGTGGCGCCGGAAGCGATCGTGATCAAGATCTTCTACGCGCTTTTGCAAGCGGCAAGTGAACGTCTACCGCAGCAACAAGAGCCTCATCTTGTAGGCTTTGGAATCTCTTCAAGGGTGAGACTCGATACCCTCTCGTTGCTACCGTCTTCTAGATTGCATCTTGGCTTGGATTGCGTGTTCGCGGTAGGAAATTTTTTGTTTTCTATGCAACGTTATCCTACAGTGGTATCAGAGCCGTGTCTATGCATAGATGGTTGCACGAGTAGAACACAATGGTTTTGTGGGCGTTGATGCTCTTGTTATCTTTAGTTTAAGTACTTTGCATCTTTGTGGCATAGTGGGATGAAGCGGCCCGGACTAACTTTACATGACCGCGTTCATGAGACTTGTTCCTCGTTCGACATGCAACTTGTATTGCATAAGAGGCTTTGCGGGTGTCTGTCTCTCCTACTATAGTGAAGATTCAACTTACTCTTCTATTGACAACATTAGTATCACCGTTGTGGTTCATGTTCATAGGTAGATTAGATCTTACTCGAAAACCCTAAACCACGTAAAATATGCAAACCAAATTAGAGACATCTAACTTGTTTTTGCAGGGTTTGGTGATGTGATATGGCCATAATGTGATGATGAATATGTATGAGATGATCATTATTGTATTGTGGCAACCGGCAGGAGCCTTATGGTTGTCTTTAAATTTCATGTTGAGTAGTATTTCAAAGTAGTTGTAATAGTTGCTACATGAGGTGAACAATCATGAAGACGACGCCATGAACCTTGACGCTATGCCGACGATGATAGAGATCATGCCCGTTGATGATGGAGATCATGTCCGTGCTTTGGAGATGAAGATCAAAGGCGCAAAGACAAAAGGGCCATATCATATCACATATGAACTGCATGTGATGTTAATCCTTTATGCATCTTATTTTGCTTAGAACGCGACGGTAGCATTATAAGATGATCCCTCACATTAATATCAAGATAATAAAGTGTTCTCCCCTCGTATGCACCGTTGTAACAGTTCGTCGTTTCAAAGCATCTCGTGATGATCGGATGTGATAGATTCAACGATTCACATACAACGGGTGTAAGCCATGTTGCACACGCGGAATACTTGGGTTTGCTTGACGAGCCTAGCATGTACAGACATGGCCTCGGGACAACGGAAACCGAAAGGTTGAACACGAGTCATATGGATGATATGATCAACATGTTGATGTTCACCATTGAAGCTACATCATCTCACGTGATGATCGGTTTTTGGTGTAGTGAATTTGGATCGTGTACCACTTAACAACTATGAGGGATGTTGTATTAAGTGGGAGTTCATTAGTAATTAGATTAAAACATGAACTAATTATCATAAACATAGTTTGAGTAGTATTTTGAATTAATTTTGTAGTATTGGCATCCGTTTACTACTATGCGCTAGTCTTGTAATTGAGATAGAAATACTGTTAAAATCTGACAAGAAACTTTACGGTTTGGTACCGTATTGTTAAAGAATCAAGAATTAATTAAGTCCTATTGCAAACTTTTAGTAAACCTCACATTTTTGATTCAAAGAGTTATGGTTTCAATTAGTACCTAAAATTATCTTGTCTCCGTAAAACTTGAAGTTCAAATTTGTTTGAAAAGTAAGGAGCTGAAAATTTAGTTTTCAGAAATAATCAAGGTATGAGATATATGTGATATCTAAGACCTTATTGCAAGATGATAGAATATAATTTGGTGAGACTACATAAACTCATAAGTTTTATGGGAATGTATGAAGGTTGAAGACGCCAGACGTCACAATCCTCCAACTATTGGGGCACTAATGATATTCGCATATCCATGAAGTTATCATCCTTAGTATGCACCGTTGCTAAGACTCGTCGTTTCGAAGCATCACGTGATGATCGGGTGTGATAGATTCTACGTGTGCATACAACGGGTGCAAGCTAGATTTGCACATGCAAATACCAAGGTTAAAACTTTACGAGCCTAGCATGTACAGACATGGTCTCGGAAAGTCGTCATGATATGATGGATAAAATTATGAGTGAAATTGTTCATTATATTACAAAGTTACTAATAGTGAAATCTGGAACACTTGTCATATGATGATCAACTTCAAAGTAAGAACCTCAAGGTTATTGGTATTTGACCAACAAACCTAGAAGTTATTAATGTTGAAGTGTTATTCTGAATAATGAGGAAAGCTAAAAGAGAAACTGCAAAAGATATTTTGGCAAAAAGAAAAGAAAAGACTAGAAAGTCTAGCTCAGGTGTATATAAATGATATACTTGTTATGGTTGTATTCCTAGTTAAGTCACACAATGAAATTCTTGGGTATTAGTACCATATTGGTTGGTATGAAGTGTCATACAAAACAACGCAATACAAGAATACAATGGCCTAAGTGACTGACAAGGAATATGATAGGAATGCACGTCTGGAACAAAATAAAGTGTTATTATGTTCGTCATTGGCATTCTATCTAGCCCTTAGAATTTATAATAAAGAACTTAATAATTGTTATTTTGCTCTGGTCAAATGAAAACAATGAGTTGTTCAAATTATGACATTACTCCATGTACGATGGATAAGTTATTATAAATCTTAATGGTGAAACACACATACATAAAACTGACGCTAAAATGCCATAAGGCAAATGATTTGAATTCCACTTATTTGTGGAACCGCCATTTAGGTCATGTTAGAAAGGAACGCATGAAGGAACTCCATGCAAATGGATTTTTGGAGTCATTTGATTGTTGAATCATTTGGCGCTTGCAAATCTTTTCTAAAGAGAATGATTAAAATACCGTTCATAGGCCAAGAATTGAATGGGCAACAAACTTAGTGGAAAAATACATGATGATGTATGTGGTTCACTAGGCATAGTTGTGTGCGGGAGATTCTTCTACTTCATGAAAACTTCAAACAATGAATTGAGTATATATATGTGGATATATTCAATAAGGAAGAAGTTTGAAACATTTGAATAGATTCAAATAAATTCAGCATGAAGTGGAAATCATTGTAATAGAAAAGTCAAATATCTATGATTGGATCATGGTAGAAATATTTGAATTACGAGTTTTAGCGAACATCTAAGAGAGTTATGAAGTTGTTCTACAACTCACGTTTCTTGGAGTATCATAGTGATGATGAAGTATCCAAAAGACGTATCCAAACCTTGTTGGTTCAATGATGAGATAAAATATTGATGCCATTATATTTTGTGGATTATGCTTTAGTGACTACCGCTTTTACACTGAATAGAGCATCATCATGATCCGTTGAAATGACACCATACGAGTTATGGCATGGGTATAAACCTTAATAGTCCTTTCTTTAAATTTTGGTCTAAGAGTTTTTCAACCAAAATCGGATGAATGTCTTTGTTGGTTATTCCAGAGATTTAATTGGGAATTCTTCCCACGAGACAAAGACAAAAGTGTTTGTCAATGTTTCTTATTTCCAAGAAATTGTTTCTAGTGAAGTTTTTGAGTGGGAGGACAATATAATTTGATAAGGTTTATGAACCTGAGCATAATGATCAGAGTAGCGTAACATCGGAATTGGTTTCGGAAGCGGCTACGACGATCATGGCTCCCATGACTACAAAGTGTTTTAGCCATGGAGATCGAAGTACATATTGAACCTTGTAGGTATGGTTTACTTTGTGATCAAATAAATGATTTGTGGACAAAGGATTGATTTTGAACAATAATAAACCAACTACAAACAAAGAAGTTATGATGGGCCCTGACTCCGTTAAAATGGCTATACGCCATGAAATCCAAGATAGATGAATACTTTTTGAAAGTAAATGGATCTATGAAATTGATGGACTTGGATGAAATATCCTTGAAGAAGCTCAACTTGTCGAAAAGTTGTTTACGACAAAGTTCAAAGAGTTGACTACAATAAGATTAGATCTTGCGTAGCAATGCTTATAGTCTATGTGGATTATTCTAGTAATCACTACATATTTCTTTTATGAGATATGCTAGTAGGATGGCAAAATACACTACTTAACAGAAGTATGTATACAAGATACAACCAATTATTTTGCTAGTCCGTAGAATACTAGATAGGTATACGAACTTCAATTGGATGAAGTGAGTATCACGGAGTTGGAATCTTCACCAAGATGAAATAGTCAAAGAGTTTTTTGATTTCATCAGAGACGATGAAGAGGTTTGCATTTGCAAGAAATTAAGTGGGAGCGCTGAGACATATTTATAATACTTTATGTAGATGACATATAGTTGGTTATAAATGATGTAATTATATACTTGATTAAAAGGTTTCATTGAGAATTAAATTTCAATGAAAGGATATGGACTGAAACAAATTTAGTGTCAAGATCTATGAAGATAGATTGAAACACAAAATAAGTTTAAGTCAAAGTACATAGAATGGATATTGAAATAGTTCAATATAGAAATATTAAGAAGATGTTCTTGTCATGTGAAGTTTTAACAAGACTTGAGTGTATCTGACACTCAATGAGTAAAAACACATGAGTGATTTAAGACCACGAATAATATGTACACAATCAGATATCTTGTGCTCTAAAATGTTATGAGCATATACCAGAATGATTCATGAGATGATCATTGAAAAACAGTAAGAATATTCTTGAAGTACTTAAGAAGAACCAAGAATATATATATATATATATAGTTTTGTATGGAGAAATGACAAACAAATCGCTGTAAGATGTTGCACCGATATTTGTTTTGTCACATATGAAAATAAAATTTCAATCTCAAATTAGACTAAGTGTTGTTTTAAAAGGTAGCACAATGAGCTAGAAGTTGTCTATGCTAGATTTAGAATAGTTCTAAATATTGTGATGGATTCTACAAAAGAAGGCAGAATATGTCATTGTTTTGACAAATGACAAAGGATGTTAAAGTCAAGAGGTTCTTTGAGAACTTGGTGTAGTTCCGACAGAGTCAGAACTTTGAAGCTATATTGTGTGTGACAATATTAGTGACATATTTCAGACCGCGGAATTAAGGTTCCACCAGAAGATCAAACATATTTAATGCCGACTCATTTGGAAATGAGTGATGCGTTGAGACGCAAATGAATTACAAAATACATACGTTTCTGAGCATGTCAGATCCGTTGACTAAAACCTCTCCCATGAGCAAAACATGATAAAGCACCAGAAGGCCAAGGTGTTATATCTTTACAAATGTAAACTAGATTATTGACTCTAGTGCAAGTGGGAGACTGAAGGAGATATGCCCTAGAGGCAATAATAAAGTGGTTATTATTTATATCTTTATGTTTATGATAAATGTTTATATATCATGCTATAATTGTATTAACCGAAACATTAGTACATGTGTGATATGTAGACAAACAAAGAAGTCCCTAGTATGCCTCTTAACTAGCTTGTTGATTAATGGATGATTAGTTTCATAATCATGAACATTGGATGTTATTAATAACAAGGTTATATCATTGTATGAATGATGTAATGGACACACCCAATTAAGCGTAGCATAAGATCTCGTCATTAAGTTATTTGCTATAAGCTTTCGATACATAGTTACCTAGTCCTTATGACCATGAGATCATGTAAATCACTTATACCGGAAAGGTACTTTGATTACACCAAATGCCACTGCGTAAATGAGTGGTTATAAAGGTGGGATTAAGTATCCGGAAAGTATGAGTTGAGGCATATGGATCAACAGTGGGATTTGTCCATCCCGATGACGGATAGATATACTCTGGGCCCTCTCGGTGGAATGTCGTCTAATGTTTTGCAAGCATATGAATGAGTTCATAAGAGACCACATACCACGGTACGAGTAAAGAGTACTTGTCAGGAGACGAGGCTGAACAAGGTATAGAGTAATACCGAAGATCAAACCTCGGACAAGTAAAATATCGCATGACAAAGGGAATTGGTATCGTATGTGAATGGTTCATTCGATCACTAAAGTCATCGTTGAATATGTGGGAGCCATTATGGATCTCCAGATCCCGCTATTGGTTATTGGTCGGAGTGAGTACTCAACCATGTCCGCATAGTTCACGAACCGTAGGGTGACACACTTAAAGTTGGATGTTGAAATGGTAGAACTTGAATATGGAATGGAGTTCGAATATTTGTTCGGAGTCCCGGATGAGATCCTGGACATCACGAGGAGTTCCGGAATGGTCCGGAGAATAAGATTCATATATAGGAAGTCATATTCCAAGTTTGGAAATGATCCGGTGCATTTATGGCAGGTTCTAGAAGGTTCTAGAAAAGTCCGGAAGAAACGCACTATGGAAGGTGGAGTCCCGGAAGGACTCCACAAGCTTGACCAGCCAAACCCTAAAGGAGGAGTCCCAGGTGGGCTCCACCTAGAGGTGGCCGGCCACCCCACCTCAAGGAAAGGTGGGAGTCCCACCTTGAGTGGGACTCCCTCCTTGAGTAGGTTTCCCACATATGGGAGGTTTTAGTGTTGGGGTCTTATTCGAAGACTTGGACTAGAACTCTTGGGGCTTCCACCTATATAATGAGGAGGAGAGGGAGGGGGGCAGCCACTCTTTGGCTCAGCCTTGGCCGCACCCCTTAGAGGGCCGGCGCCCAACCCCCCTCTCTCCCCAAACCCTAGCTTCTTCTCCTCCTCCACTTCTCCCGCATATGCTTAGCGAAGCTCCGCCGGAGATCTCCACCGCCACCGCCACCGCCACCATGCCGTCGTGCTGCCGGATTCAAGGAGGAGCTACTACTTCCGCTGCCCGCTGGAACAGGGAGGTGGACGTCGTCTTCATCAACAACCGAACGTGTGACCGAGTACGGAGGTGCTGCCCGTTCGTGGCGCCGGAAGCGATCGTGATCAAGATCTTCTACGCGCTTTTGCAAGCGGCAAGTGAACGTCTACCGCAGCAACAAGAGCCTCATCTTGTAGGCTTTGGAATCTCTTCAAGGGTGAGACTCGATACCCTCTCGTTGCTACCGTCTTCTAGATTGCATCTTGGCTTGGATTGCGTGTTCGCGGTAGGAATTTTTTTGTTTTCTATGCAACGTTATCCTACAGGGCAACCATTGTCTCTTGATTTATTTGGTGTTTTGGCCAAATTGTATCTTCCTTTGGTTCTTGAAAGTATTGTGCATGCATATTTAATATATGTATATCTTATGGCATGTGTTACTTTCTTTGATCCAATATATAGGGTAAACTCCATCAAATCCTAATTTGGCTAAGATGTGCATGAAATTCAATTTCATATCTATATGCACATAGAATTGTGGAGTTTGTCCTATATGTTGTAGTGTGTCTAACTACTTCGGACCCAATTAGTTTGGGGACCATTTTGTACTTACCTTTGTGTTAGGTACAATGGATATGCATTGGATGCTTGTCTCACTCTTGGAAAGAAGTGGTGACTCAATGGTAACTTGAGGCAAGCTAGGATGGTCAACGAACACATATCTACTACATCCACACCAATGCTATCTTGGTAACAAGTATCTTATCATGCATACTTTTCTTGTATCCAACCTTATATATGGTTGCATCTTGGCATGAATCTCTTGATTTGCAAATATTGTGCTTCTTGAAAAAGTTTTTATGAAACCTCTTTATTGTGAATGTGAGTAATTTGAGATGAGTGCATTTGTTGGGAAGTATTTCAAATCATGCTCATGATTCATCCATCCCAACTATGCCTATCTATCAATTTTATTGCATATCAATTCCTCAGGGCTCTCACGTGTGCAATATAGATGAAAGTGCAAATTTAGTTTTTTCTTTTGGTATCCTCATTTGTGATACTTGTTGCCTTTCTCAAATGCATCCCAACTATCTTCTAACCCTTGTTGATATTTGTGATGTATTTTAGATGTTTGTGGTTGAAGTTCATGAATGTACAATAAGATAAATTGAGCCTTTGTCCATGCTATTAAGCAAAAAATTCTTATTAGTATATTGCATGACTTCGTCTTGGATATCATGCTATATGTCTTGTGTGTATATTTTGTGTGTGCATGTTTCTTTGTGGATAAATATCTTAGTGATTTTGTCTACTTAGAGAAACTTATACACATAAGAGATGATACATCTCCAGTTGATATCTTATTTATTTGTTGCATGTTGATTGGTCATCTAAGCAATATAATTCATTGAAGACTATGATGATGCTTTTTGCTCATCCATATAATAGTCTTATAATATGCTTTGTCATGCCTTTCACATATTCTCTTGGTTGAGCCTATTATTATGGTGCATATTACTTGTTGCTCAACCATTTGTTTATTGCAAGTGTTAAGCTTAATTTTCTATCTATGATCTATTGCAAATGTTTGTGTTTTAAATGGTAATGAGGGAGTGAGGATTCCATGTTATGCATATTATATTCAAATGCAACGTTTTAATTTATGCATGTACCTTGGGGAGCTTTCTCATTTTATTTAATGCACTATTTTGTTGTGATCATTAGAGTTTGATTCACTTGGTATCTTTTGTTTTTTGAATGATATTATGGGAGTGATGATTCCATGTTTGTGCACATTATACTCCAATGCAAATTATCTAGTTTTGTGCACAAACCTTGGGGAGCTTCCTCATATTATTTAGAGCAATCTTCTTGATCTTATCATAATATCTATCTTTCTTTTGGTATCTTCTTTGTGGTTCATTTGGTTGCTTGCTTAATTTGTTGAAGCTTCTTGACTTCATTATCTTTTTGTGGTCTTTGATCCTATCTATAGTGTGATTCCTTCCGAATATTCGTCATTGGATACGTGCATTTGATTCCACTCAAATTATGAGAAATGCACACGCTATGGAGGAACTCTCACTATATTGGCCTTCTAAAATTTTCACCCATTTCGGCAATTGGTTCCAATGGGGGAGAAGTTTGGAGGGTTTAAGGGAATTTGGTTATGTCTTTGCTTTGTGCTTAAGCATGTGCCTTTTTTGCATTGCATCTTGTTGCTTTGCATAGTTGAATATTTAGAGGAAACTCCACTAGGCTTTGAATGCCAATATATGCAATGAAAGTCAAGATCATTCATACATGCATATATTATGGGGGAGTTTGCTCTATATATTCAACTTATTTGTAACTTAAATTCCTTATATAAACCCTCTCAAAGAGATTGTCATCAATTACCAAAATGGGGGAGATTGAAAGTGCATGGAGCCCCCATGTGTGGTTTTGGTAATTAATGACAATCCCTATGGACTAATGTTTGCATTGAGTTATATTTGTAGGTGTTGTCCATAGGCAATGCTTGAACCATTTGTTGGCTTCAAGGTTGCAAGAAGAAGAAATTGATGAAGGATATCAAGTGTCAAGTATGTCTTGAAGATGAAGATGAAGTGAGCCCTCAAGTTACTTCAAGACATCAACATGATGAAGAATGAAGAAATGAAGTGCAAGTTCAAGATGAGCCATCTCGAAGAGATCCTTTGCTTGAGTCTTGCCATCCAAATGAAGAAGATCAAGTCTCAAGTATGTCTTGAAGATGAAGATGAAGTGAGCCCTCAAGGTTAACTTCAAGACATCAACGAAATGAAGTGCAAGTTCAAGATGAGCCATCTCGAAGAGATCCTTTGCTTGAGTCTTGCCATCCTTATGGTGATCATGGACATGTGAAGATGCGCCGAACAAGAAGCTCTCCCATGGTGGATTATGGGGGAGCAAACCACAAGACTTCGTCAAGCAAGCACAATCAAGAAAGGCGTTCCATCTTGTTGAGGTCAAGATCGTCGTCATCGGGCTCAAGTGGAATGCGCAAGTATAAGGTTTGCTCTTGATAGGGTTTCTTTCTCACCGGTCTCATAGTGTAGTTGGAGACCGGTTTATAGTTTAGTTGCCGTACTATCAAGAGGGCTCTCGAGTGAGTAACTCGATCGTATCGTTCGGAGAGAGCTCAAACCTTTGCATCCTTGCATCATCTTTCTTGGTTGTTATTTGGATCTTATCCATGTGATGTTTTAGAGCTTGTGCTTATTCTCATGACAAGCTCGAGTTCATCGAAAACGGATTCCGCATGAATCACTTGTTGCGTTTTCGATATTGGAGTTTTTCTCGGTTTCTCGTATTGATTGGTTTCACTCTAAAATACATAGAAAAACCTACCCCACTTATTCTTAAGCTTTTCACTCTTTGTGGGTTAGCTCTTTTCATCTTCTTTACAACAAAATTGGTTTCACCCAAATCCGAGTTTCCTAACTCAAGTTGTTGCATTTTCGAAACGAGCCCAAGATCATCAAAATCCGAGTCCGGATGCAAAAGTTATTCAAGTTTCTGTGAAGCAGTTTTTTGGCCGGAAGTTGGCCGGAAGTTCCGGTGGCCGGAATTTCCGCCCTACTTCCGGTGAACTTCCGGAAATGACGATTCTGCATGCAGAAAACATACCGGGAGCATTCCGGGATCGCCCTACTTCACCCGGAAGTTGGCCGGAACTTCCGGGGGGCGGAAGTTCCGCCCCAAATGACCGGAAGTTCCGGTTTTGACGAGTTTTGTGCATAACTGGCAGATTTCTCTTGCCCTATTTAAGGGGGTCTTCTTCCTCAAAGTTTTCCATCCGTTTGAGCTCGGTTTTGCCCCCATTGTTGACCTTCTTTGAGCTTGCTATCTCCCTCTCCCTCCCATGAATCTATTTGAGAGATAGATAGAGGAGATCTAGATCTACATCTTTACCAATCAAATCCCGCTCTTTGTGAGGGGAATCCACTAGATCTAGATCTTGGAGAAATTTGGTGTTCCTCCTCCTATTTGTTCTTCCTCTCTTATTCCCCAATAGCTTTTGTAGCTTTGTTGGAATTTGAGAGAGAAGTACTTGAGCGTCTTTGTGGTGTAATTGTCATTGCATTTGGTGCATCGGTTTGAGTTCTCCACGGTGATTCGTGGAACTGAAAGCAAGAAGGTTGTTTCTCTTGGGTCTTTGGACCCTAGACGGCTTAGTGGCCTTTGTGGCATCTTTGTGGTGTTCTTGGGGACTCCAATTAAGTTGTGGAGAATCTTCAAGGGCAAGGCCTTTGTGGCATCTTAGTGGTGTTCTTGGGGACTCCAATTAAGTTGTGGAGATTCTTCAAGGGCAAGGCCTTTGTGGCAATTTGTTGGGAGCCTCCAATTAAGTTATGGAGATAGCCCCAAGCTTTGTGCGGGTTCGGTGACCTCCCTAAGGTTCCATAGTGGATCGAGGACATCCCTTTTGGTGGGAATTCTCGAGGAGAATACGGTGGCCCTCGTGCATTTGGAGTGACTTGTCCTCCACACCGCTCCAACGGAGAGTAGCACTCGCAAGAGTGTGAACTTCGGGCTACATCGTCGTCTCCCGCGTCACTTCGGTTATTCCTATACCCGAGCTCTTTACTTATGCACTTTACTTTGTGATAGCCATCGTGCTTGAAGTTATATATCTTGCTATCACCTAGTTGCTTATATTGCTTAGCATAAGTTTTTGGTGCACATAGCTCTTTACTTATGCACTTTACTTTGTGATAGCCATCGTGCTTGAAGTTATATATCTTGCTATCACCTAGTTGCTTGTATTGCTTAGCATAAGTTGTTGGTGCATATAGGTGAACCATTGCTTAGAATAAGTTGTTGGTGCACATAGGTGAACCATAGTATATAGACTTTGGGCTTGACAAAGTAAACGCTAGTTTTATTCCGCATTTGTTAAGCCCATTGATACGTCTCCGACGTATCGATAATTTCTTATGTTCCATGCCACATTATTGATGATATCTACATGTTTTATGCATACTTTATGTCATATTTATGCATTTTCTGGAACTAACCTATTGACGAGATGCCGAAGTGCCAGTTCCTGTTTTCTGCTGTTTTTGGTTTCAGAAATCCTAGTAAGGAAATATTCTCGGAATCGGACGAAATCAATGCCCAGCATCTTAGAAATACACGAAGCTTCCAGAACACCCGGGAAGGACCAGAGGTGGGCCACAGGGGCCCCAGGAGGGTGGCTGGCGCGGCCCAAGCCCTGGCCGCGCCGCCATACCCCCTCACCGCCTCGTCGCCCCTCCGACTCCGCCTCTTCGCCTATATAAAGGTCCCAGACCTAAAACCTCGATACGGAAAAGCCACGGTACGAGAAACCATCCAGAGCCGCCGCCATCGCAAAGCCAAGATCTGGGGGACAGGAGTCTCTGTTCCGGCACGCCGCCGGGACGGGGAAGTGCCCCCGGAAGGCTTCTCCATCGACATCACCGCCATCTTCATCACCGCTGCTGTCTCCCATGAGGAGGGAGTAGTTCTCCATCGAGGCTCGGGGCTGTACCGGTAGCTATGTGGTTCATCTCTCTCCTATGTACTTCAATACAATAATCTCATGAGCTGCCTTACATGATTGAGATTCATATGATGATGCTTGTAATCTAGATGTCATTATGCTAGTCAAGTGGATTTTACTTATGTGATCTCCGGAGACTCCTTGTCCCACGTGTGTAAAGGTGATAGTGTGTGCACCGTGTGGGTCTCTTAGGCTATATTTCACAGAATACTTATTCACTGTTATGAATGGCATAGTGAGGTGCTTATTTATATCTCTTTATGATTGCAATGTGTTTTTTATCACAATTCATCTATGTGCTACTCTAGTGATGTTATTAAAGTAGTCTATTCCTCCTGCACGGTGTAATGGTGACAGTGTGTGCATCGTGTTAGTACTTGGCGTAGATTATGATTGTGATCTCTTATAGATTATGAAGTTAACTATTGCTATGATGGTATTGATGTGATCTATGCCTCCTTTCGTAGCGTGAAGGTGACAGTGTGCATGCTATGTTAGTACTTGGTTTGGTTATGTTGATCTGTCATGCACTCTAAGGTTATTTAAATATGAACATCGAATATTGTGGAGCTTGTTAACTCCGGCATTGAGGGTTCGTGTAATCCTACACAGTTAGTGGTGTTCATCATCCAACAAGAGAGTGTAGAGTCTAGCATCTATCTATTTATTCTGTTATGTGATCAAAGTTGAGAGTGTCCACTAGTGAAAGTATGATCCCTAGGCCTTGTTCCTAAATACTGCTATCGCTGCTTGTTTACTGTTCTACTGCATATGTACTGTCCGCAATAATACCACCATCAACTACACGCCAGCAAGCACTTTTCTGGCGCCGTTACTACTGCTCATACTTATTCATAACACCTGTATTTCACTATCTCTTCGCCGAACTAGTGCACCTATTAGGTGTGTTGGGGACACAAGAGACTTCTTGCTTTGTGGTTGCAGGGTTGCATGAGAGGGATATCTTTGACCTCTTCCTCCCTGAGTTCGATAAACCTTGGGTGATCCACTTAAGGGAAACTTGCTGCTGTTCTACAAACCTCTGCTCTTGGAGGCCCAACACTGTCTACAAGAATAGAAGCACCCGTAGACATCAAGCACTTTTCTGGCGCCGTTGCCAGGGAGGAAAGGTAAAAGGCACTCATACTTCGGTTTCAGGTAAAGTACTTTTCTGGCGCCATTGTGTGTGTGCTCGAAGCTATTTCCTTTAGATCCTGCAATTGCAACTTTTTGTTTCTTGTTTACACTAGTTAGGCATAATGGAAAACAACAAAAATATGAGAGATCTTTATGAACTTTATCTTGAATTAGGACATGATGTGTTTGAAGAGAGAATTAAAAAACCCATGGAACTTTATATGCATGCTAATGGGAATGTTATTAATATGAATGCTTTGAACACTATTGTTGCTAATGCTATGGAAAATTCTAAGCTTGGGGAAGCTGGTTTTGATGAGCATGATCTTTTTAGTCCCCCGGGCATTGAGGAGGAAATTTACTTTGATGATACTTTGCCTCCTATTTATGATGATTATAATGATAGTAGTCTTTTGGTGCCACCTGTTATGGAGGATAAATTTGATTATGATTACACTATGCCTCCTATATTTGATGATGAGAATAATAATGATAGCTACTTTGTTGAATTTGCTCCCACTACAACTACTAAAATTGACTATGCTTATGTTGGGAGTAGTAATTATTTTATGCATGAGACTCATGATAAGAATGCTTTATGTGATAGTTATATTGTTGAGTTTGCTCATGATGCTACTGAAAGTTATTATGAGAGAGGAAAATATGGTTGTAGAAATTTTCATGTTATTAAAATGCCTCTCTATGTGCTGAAATTTTTGAAGCTATACTTGTTTTATCTTCCTGATCTTGTCACTTTGCTCTTCATGAATTCATTTGTGTACAAGATTCCTTTTCATAGGAAGCATGTTAGGCTTAAACGTGTTTTGAATTTGCCTCTTGATGCTCTCTTTTTGCTTCAAATACTATTTCTTGCGAGTGCATCATTAAAACTGCTAAGCCCATCTTAATGGCTATAAAGAAAGAACTTCTTGGGAGATAACCCATGTGTTTATTTTGCTACAGTAATTTTGTTTTATATTTGTGTCTTGGAAGTTGTTACTACTGTAGCAACCTCTCCTTATCTTAGTTTTGTTGCATTGTTGTGCCAAGTAAAGTCTTTGATAGTAAGGTTCATACTAGATTTGGATTACTGCGCAGAAACAGATTTCTTTGCTGCCACGAATCTGGGCCAAATTCTCTGTAGGTAACTCAGAAAATTATGCCAATTTACGTGAGTTATCCTCAGATATGTACGCAACTTTCATTCAATTTGAGCATTTTCATTTGAGCAAGTCTGGTGCCTCAATAAAATTCGTCTTTACGAACTGTTCTGTTTTGACAGATTCTGCCTTTTATTTCGCATTGCCTGTTTTGATATGTTCGATGGATATTTCGCTTCCATTGACTTTCAGTAGCTTTGTGCAATGTCCAGAAGTGTTAAGAATGATTGTGTCACCTCTGAACATGTAAATTTTTATTATGCACTAACCCTCTAATGAGTTGTTTTGAGTTTGGTGTGGAGGAAGTTTTCAAGGGTCAAGAGAGGAGGATGATACAATGTGATCAAGAAGAGTGAAAGCTCTAAGCTTGGGGATGCCCCGGTGGTTCACCCCTGCATATTTCAAGAAGATTCAAGCATCTAAGCTTGGGGATGCCCAAGGCATCCCCTTCTTCATCGACAAATTATCAGGTTCCTTCTCTTGAAACTATATTTTTATTCGGCCATATCTTATGTACTTTACTTGGAGCGTCTGTTTGTTTTCGTTTTTGTTTTTGTTTGAATAAATGCTTGTGTGGGGGAGATACACGCTCCGATGGTTCATATGAACACATGTGTTCTTAGCTTTTAATTTTCATGGCGAAGGTTGAAACTGCTTCGTTAATTATTGTATGGTTGGAAACGGAAAATGCTACATGTAGTAATTGGTAAAATGTCTTGGATAATGTGATACTTGGCAATTGTTGTGCTCATGTTTAAGCTCTTGCATCATATACTTTGCACCTAATAATGAAGAAATACATAGAGCATGCTAAAATTTGGTTTGCATAATTGGTCTCTCTAAGGTCTAGATAATTTCTAGTATTGAGTTTGAACAACAAGGAAGACGGTGTAGAGTCTTATAATGTTTACAATATGTCTTTTATGTGAGTTTTGCTGCACCGGTTCATCCTTGTGTTTGTTTCAAATAACCTTGCTAGCCTAAGCCTTGTATCGAGAGGGAATACTTCTCATGCATCCAAATACTTGAGCCAACCACTATGCCATTTGTGTCCACCATACATACCTACTACATGATATTTCTCCGCCATTCCAAAGTAAATTGCTTGAGTGCTACCTTTAAATTTCTAATCCTCTACCTTTGCAATATATAGCTCATGGGACAAATAGCTTAAAAACTATTGTGGTATTGAATATGTACTTATGCACTTTATCTCTTATTAAGTTGCTTGTTGTGCGATAACCATGTTCCTGGGGACGCCATCAACTACTCTTTGTTGAATATCATGTGAGTTGCTATGCATGTTCGTCTTGTCTGAAGTAAGGGAGATTTACCACCTTTATGGTTAGAGCATGCATGTTGTTAGAGAAGAACATTGGGCCGCTAACTAAAGCCATGATCCATGGTGGAAGTTTCAGTTTTGGACATATATCCTCAATCTCATATGAGAAAATTAATTGTTGCTACATGCTTATGCATATAAGAGGAGTCCATTATCTGTTGTCTATGTTGTCCCGGTATGGATGTCTAAGTTGAGAATAATCAATAGCGAGAAATCCAATGCGAGCTTTCTCCTTAGACCTTTGTACAGGCGGCATAGAGGTACCCCTTTATGACACTTGGTTAAAACATGTGCATTGCGATAATCCCGGTAATCCAAGCTAATTAGGACAAGGTGCGGGCACTATTAGTATACTATGCATGAGGCTTGCAACTTGTAGGATATAATTTACATGATGCATATGCTTTATTACTACCGTTGACAAAATTGTTTCTTGTTTTCAAAATCAAAGCTCTAGCACAAATATAGCAATCGATGCTTTCCTCTTTGAAGGACCATTCTTTTACTTTTATTGTTGAGTCAGTTCACCTATCTCTCTCCACCTCAAGAAGCAAACACTTGTGTGAATTGTGCATTGATTCCTACATAGTTGCATATTGCATTTGTTATATTACTCTATGTTGACAACTATCCATGAGATATACATGTTACAAGTTGAAAGCAACCGCTGAAAATTAATCTTCCTTTGTATTGCTTCAATGCCTTTACTTTGAATTGTTGCTTTATGAGTTAACTCTTATGCAAGACTTATTGATGCTTGTCTTGAAAGTACTATTAATGAAAAGTCTTTGCTATATGATTCATTTGTTTACTCATGTCATTTACATTGTTTTGATCGCTGCATTCATTACATATGCTTACAATAGTATGATATGATCAAGGTTATGATGGCATGTCACTCCAGAAATTATCTTTGTTTATCGTTTACCTGCTCGGGACGAGCAGAAACTAAGCTTGGGGATGCTGATACGTCTCCGACGTATCGACAATTTCTTATGTTCCATGCCACATTATTGATGATATCTACATGTTTTATGCATACTTTATGTAATATTTATGCATTTTCTGGAACTAACCTATTGACGAGATGCCGAAGTGCCAGTTCCTGTTTTCTGCTGTTTTTGGTTTCAGAAATCCTAGTAAGGAAATATTCTCGGAATCGGACGAAATCAACGCCCAGCATCTTAGAAATACACGAAGCTTCCAGAACACCCGGGAAGGACCAGAGGTGGGCCACAGGGGCCCCAGGAGGGTGGCTGGCGTGGCCCAAGCCCTGGCCGCGCCGCCATACCCCCTCACCGCCTCGTCGCCCCTCCGACTCCGCCTCTTCGCCTATATAAAGGTCCCAGACATAAAACCTCGATACGGAAAAGCCACGGTACGAGAAACCATCCAGAGCCGCCGCCATCGCGAAGCCAAGATCTGGGGGACAGGAGTCTCTGTTCCGGCACGCCGCCGGGACGGGGAAGTGCCCCCGGAAGGCTTCTCCATCGACATCACCGCCATCTTCATCATCGCTGCTGTCTCCCATGAGGAGGGAGTAGTTCTCCATCGAGGCTCGGGGCTGTACCGGTAGCTATGTGGTTCATCTCTCTCCTATGTACTTCAATACAATAATCTCATGAGCTGCCTTACATGATTGAGATTCATATGATGATGCTTGTAATCTAGATGTCATTATGCTAGTCAAGTGGATTTTACTTATGTGATCTCCGGAGACTCCTTGTCCCACGTGTGTAAAGGTGATAGTGTGTGCACCGTGTGGGTCTCTTAGGCTATATTTCACAGAATACTTATTCACTGTTATGAATGGCATAGTGAGGTGCTTATTTATATCTCTTTATGATTGCAATGTGTTTTGTATCACAATTCATCTATGTGCTACTCTAGTGATGTTATTAAAGTAGTCTATTCCTCCTGCACGGTGTAATGGTGACAGTGTGTGCATCGTGTTAGTACTTGGCGTAGATTATGATTGTGATCTCTTATAGATTATGAAGTTAACTATTGCTATGATGGTATTGATGTGATCTATGCCTCCTTTCGTAGCGTGAAGGTGACAGTGTGCATGCTATGTTAGTACTTGGTTTGGTTATGTTGATCTGTCATGCACTCTAAGGTTATTTAAATATGAACATCGAATATTGTGGAGCTTGTTAACTCCGGCATTGAGGGTTCGTGTAATCCTACACAGTTAGTGGTGTTCATCATCCAACAAGAGAGTGTAGAGTCTAGCATCTATCTATTTATTCTGTTATGTGATCAAAGTTGAGAGTGTCCACTAGTGAAAGTATGATCCCTAGGCCTTGTTCCTAAATACTGCTATCGCTGCTTGTTTACTGTTCTACTGCATCTGTACTGTCCGCAATAATACCACCATCAACTACACGCCAGCAAGCACTTTTCTGGCGCCGTTACTACTGCTCATACTTATTCATAACACCTGTATTTCACTATCTCTTCGCCGAACTAGTGCACCTATTAGGTGTGTTGGGGACACAAGAGACTTCTTGCTTTGTGGTTGCAGGGTTGCATGAGAGGGATATCTTTGACCTCTTCCTCCCTGAGTTCGATAAACCTTGGGTGATCCACTTAAGGGAAACTTTCTGCTGTTCTACAAACCTCTGCTCTTGGAGGCCCAACACTGTCTACAAGAATAGAAGCACCCGTAGACATCACCCATCTCGTAAAAGTTTTAAATCGCCTATTCACCCCCCTCTAGGCGACATCCATGTCCTTTCAATTGGTATCAGAGCAAGGTCTCTCATTCTTAGGCTTCACCGCCTTGAAAGTAAAGATGTCGGTTAGGGGATTAGTGCACAATAACTTGTTTATATTTGATACCACAAATTATGGTCTATGGAAAATTTATGTGCTTAATATTTTACGGGGTATGTCCCCGGACATGGAGCGATTTCTTGACATGGGTTTTTCTTCTCCTAAGGATCCTCAAAATTTATCTCTTGAGGAGGAGAAAAACTCTTGCCTCGATGCTCTTGCTTCTCATGTGTTTTCCATTGTTGTGAGCAATGTAGTTACTTCGTCAATCATGCCTTTTGGGAGCTCTCATGAATTATGGACAAAGCTTCAAGATAAATATGATGTATCCAATATTATTGAAGATGATTGTATTGCTTCCACTTCCGGCCGTGATGAGTTCTCATCTTCATCCACTCCACCAGTGTGTGGCAAGACACAAGGTAATGATATGGTGAGTGGTGTTGGTAGTCGTCATCGTACGCGGCGTAGGCTTCATCGTCGTCGTCCTCGCGGTCGTCGGCGTCGTTGTGCTGCATCTGCTGACGTCGCGTCGGCGCCTGCTGTCGACGAGCCAGCGGTGCAGGGCCGAAGGGATAATCCCTGTCGCCCATGAAGCTTGCCCTACGTCTCCTGTCCGTCTCCGTGGACAGGTACGTACGCCAAAGCTCTGAGTCGATGGCGTACGCCGGATCGGCGCGGAGGTCCGCCGGCAGATACCGCCTCCTGCGCCAGATCTCCGCGGTTCGCTCAGGCTCACGCGCAGGTACTACACTAGTAGGAAAAGCCTCATCAGTGGCGCACGAAAATTTGATTCTGTGGCGCATGGGTGGTGCGCCACAGAAACGTCGCCACAAAAATAAGCTTTCTGTGGCGCACCTGGCCGTGCGCCACAGAAATAAGGTTTCTGTGGCGCACTTGGTCCGGTGCGCCACAGAAATAAGTAGTTCTGTGGCGCATGTGATGTAGCTGCGCCACAGAAATAGGTGCGCCACAGAATTATTTTTTGGTGCGCCACAGAACTATCTACAGGTATACTCGATTTTGTGCTCCCTGGTGTATTATACATGTTTTATACTGGTTTTATACACCGTATACAGGTTATATACTGATATAATATAGACAGATATAATATGGACATATATAATCATCACATCATCATCACATTACTTAGAGCCCGATCGAGTTATACATATAGCTCCATACAACTCATAATCCATGCAAATTAAGAAAGTTCTCATCATCTCTAGATACAAACGAAGTGACACCGGCCGCCGCCTACACTAGGATGAAATAGAGTACCGCCGCGACGATGGTGAGCAAGAGCGAGAGCACAAGGAAGGTCTTCATCTTGCTCTTGTTCGCTTGGTGCGCCCTGCACTTGGCAACCGCCTCGTGTCTAGTCGGGTACCCTTTGTAGCAGTTGCCGCTGAACTTGTGCACTGTTTCTTGCACTCCTCCCACTCCTCGTACACTCCCCGGAACCCGCCCTCGAACACGACGTAGTACGTCATCTCTATGGACACAAGGCATATTAGTATATAACGCAATGGAAAGAGTTAGAGGGTTCACATGCATACATATTCACAAGAATTAAAGCAAGGAAATAATAATAAACCTAAAAGAAATATAGCATCGGTATCACATAAGTAATATGGTTCAACGATAACGACTACAATAGTAATTGAAGTCCAACAACGGCGACCACCGTTTTGAGCAAATTAAGCAAGTTTAGTTTACAACACGGTACAAATTGTCTATCGATTCAAAGTAATGCTAGGCACACCGGCCTCGGTCAACGAGACGTCTTCTTGAGCGGCTCCGGGAACGGCTTGTACAAGTCCTTCGTCGTCCACGTCCTTCCATCACCCTGCTTATGTAGGCGTTCTTCGATATCCCTCTTAGGCAACGCTCTGGCTGCGTGTAAGAGCCCCGATCCGTTGGATACATCTTGTAAGATAATTTCCGAGAGCTTTACTTGGATGCGATGGAAGTCTTCTCTAAGATCATCATCACTGATTTCCCCCGACATTTTAATGGGGTCTCGCTTACTAGGTGGCAGAGACATCATCTCTGCATCCTCGACAAACCCTTTAAGGTGATGGAGGACATAGAAGGCCTCCTTAATGCTGCCAGCTGGCTGCTTGATACAAGGGAAGTTGATCACGTGCTTGAACCCGATCTTTTTAGTGTCCGGCCTGATATATTGCCCATTCTTGTCGAAGGTGCCTCCACTTTTGGAGTAGCCAAGGATAGCCTCATCGAGAACACCCCTTATTCTCGTGTAGTCTTTCTTCGTCGTCGTACTCGACGAGTCGAAATACTGGGCTAGTGACCACTTTGGATCTAGGATGATGAGTGTGCAGTATTTGTCCCTGCTCAACACATGCAATTGAAATGGAATGTTGGAAATGATCGGCAATGGAAGAAATATATAAGAAAGCATAAGTTACGACGGCCGTGAGCGGATGTGTACTTACTCGGGAAAGACAGGCAGAAGAATGGTGTTGCTCTCTTTGTGCATGAGCATGAAGTTCTGGAGGTACCGCACCGCCTTGGTCAGTGTCCTTGAGCTGTCCTGGAGCTGGCTATCGCGCATGTAGTAGGGATCCGCTACCGCGATGTGGCGGGGTCTCTCTCTGTTGATCTTCATCTGAAGATTGATCGCGTATAGGCGGACCAAGTTATAGTCGAGCCGTTTCGAGTGAAATAGATTGAAGACGTCCTCGAACGCTATGAAGAAGATATCCGCGGGGTCTTCATTGACGAAGTTCTGGTTGGACGGCACCTTGACCGAGAACACCGGGTAATTTGGATCCTTTTCTTTAAGAAGGACGCTCTCTTGATAATGAATAGAGTGCTGCAAAGGGAGCATTTGTCCACTTGCGAGGTGTTCCATGTCCGGAGGCAGTATAGGTTTACCAGCTTCATGACACCGGGGCAAGCCATCCGGTGTAGGTGGTACCATGTCGTCGGCCCGGATCCTCTTAGGAGCAGGCTGGCTCGAAGATGCGCCCTTCTTGGCTCCTCTCTTCCTTCCCTTCTTCACCTGACCTACTGGGGGTGCTTGTGGTGCTGATGGTGGTGCTTCGGGTGCTGCTGGTGCTTCTGAGGTTGCTGGGGTTGATTTGGGTGGCTCCCCGATGATCGTCTTACGCAGCGTGTTAGGGCTGAAAACGGTAGCAGGCTTGACTTGAGCTGGATTGCCAGCCTCCGGAGGAGTGTCTTGAGAAAGACCCGTGAAGACCAGGCGCTGCTTCGTGACTGTAGGGGGACGACTAAGTTGATCGCCGTGTGTGCGGAAGGCTTGTTCATCCATAGGAGGCATGTACATATCTTGGCTGCAGGCGCCAGTGTTGATGTAGGCATCGATGTCATCATCATCTACATCGTTGCCATCAAGTGGCGCCATGTCCTGGACCTTAGGTGGTGGCGGTTGCGATGCCGCCGCTTGGCGTACCATGCGTCTAGTAGACGGTCGTTGCGGTAGCGCTCCCAACAACTGTTTGTGGCGTCTGGTGGTGACGGCGATCGTTGGTTCCTTCCGGGTGGTGGCGGCGACCGCCGGTTCCTTCAGGGTAGTGGGGGCGGCGACCGCCGTTTCCTTAAGGGTGTCGTCGGCGCTGGCGATCTTGGGCCGGATGATAGGGGAGGTGGCGCCGGTGCTTTTCTTACCACTCGGAAGACCCCCCGGCACGAATCTGGTTCTTCGGCCATGTCATAAGCCATGAGGTGCAATCCCCAAGGGGCAAAACGTCGCCTTCGTCTGTGCCCAGAGGTTGAAAGGGGGGATGGCGTAGCGGTACTCCGGCACTACCATTACCAACTTGACCTTCGCCACGTCTTCCGCCAATGTAGCGCCGTGCATAACGCTGGAAGCCATGACATAGCCGCTAGCAACTTCCACCAACTTGCCGCCGGGCTCCACCGTTTGCAGAAGTATGCATTGTTCATCCTGAGTCAGGGGCGCCATGTTGGGCATCGTGAGATGGCAGTCACGAAAGGCATATATAGTTAAAGAAGATGACGCGAAGGAGTAACTAATGAGTTTACCTCCTTGATGGCATCGATCTCGGCTACTGTCGATACAAGGGCGGCGGTTGGGGGCGTCGATGCGACCAGTTGGAGTTGCGGCGGCGGTTGGAGCTGCGGCGGCGTCTGGTGGAGCCCCGACGCCGGCGTCGGGTGGAGCGGCACCGTCGGCGACACGTGGAAGCTTGAGTTGCTGCCGCTAATGCTGGGCACATGTATCGGCCCCACTTGACCTCCCGCATTCCAAGCAGCTAACCCCTCCATCAACCCAGGGGGGATGATCTGCCGGATCTTCTCGTCCAATAACTTGTTCATCATCTCCGTGTTCTCCACAGGCTTTTCGGCCACCAGCTTCTCTAGTGACTCCACCTTCTTCTTCAGCTCCTGAAGCTCGGATTTATCCTTAGCCGATGACCTCCTCTCCAGCTTTCTCGTCTTGGCATCCGATCCGTAGTACTCGGATAGCTTCATACTTGTGCCAAAGCCGGACACACGGCCACCCGACGTCGGTGGCTTGTCTAGCTCCCTCTCCTTGTATTTGTTCATCGCCCTGTTGAAAGGCGTGTCCCACGGTTCCGTCGACCCCTGGGACGACGGGCCAGCCTTCGTCAACTCTTCATCCTTCAGACAAAGGAACTTAAGGTTAGCCCATTTGGCTTCATTGCCTAATAAGATGAGCGAAATAATATAGAACTATCCTTACCAGGTACTTCTCGAAATCCCTCACGTCTTCGTGATCCGTAATAAATTCCCCCGTCTTCCAGTCTAAGTAGTAGCGGGACCGGACAAAGTTCCTAGCCTGTTCATCCTGGATTTTGTGCCAGGGGTTTTCTTTCCCCAGACGTACCATCTCGGCATCCTCCTTGTCCCAAGTGGGCTGTTTTCCTCGGTAACCGCCGCTTCTGCAATGGTGGGTCCCTAAGTTCAAATCCCGCATTTTCTTCCCCCAGGCGGTCCATTTTTTAACAGCGTCACTCTGTAAGTAAGACTTGAATGCATTAAAGTCTTCTAAGGAGAGCGACGGGTCTTTGCTACTTATCCTCTCCCAGCTTTCACCGGCCTCGATCTTTCCCTTCAGCCGGTTCTTCCAGCTGCTCAAGGCGGTGCTCATCTTCGTGAGAGCTAAAGAGTCCACCTTCTTATTGAACGACTCCGGGAACGTGTATCGTTGGTGAAGCTTCTGGAGGAGGGATTGGGCGATAGCCTCGTTCTCCTTGCTTCTGAGGTCCTGAGTAAGGATCGGCATGGTTTCACGGACGATGCACCCTAGTTGCATGCCGTACCCTTTGGCAACCCACGAAGGCTCCATCGGTAGGCCACTTTCGGAGACTACCGTGACAACATCGGTGATGTTGGCGAGCACTTGCGGCCTCCGATCCCTCCTTGGCCTCCTCGCCGTCCTCTTCTTCTTACCCTCCTGAGGGTTGCCGCCGCTATCACCTTCCGTGCGGTTGGCCGCGTTCTCTTCACCGGTCGTCTCTTCACCGGTCTGGGCGGCGTCGTCCCAGGTATCGTCATCGTCGCCGGTGTCGGCGGCGGCCCCCCGGCCCTCTCCCTCGGAGGCAGTGTCCCGGCCCTCTCCCTCAGAGGCGGCGTCCCGGCCCTCTTCCTCATCGTCGGGCGACTCGGCGGCGGCCTTCCGGGGCTGCTCGTAGCCCTCCCAGAAGTCCTTGTTGGCCTCTCTCGCTTCTTCGTTCTGGCTCCTGGGCTTAGAAGTGTTGCCCGACATGTTTATTTGCACTTCATTAAAAAGAGGCAACAAGTTAGTACAAAAGTCAACCAGAAAATTCGGCATGACTTTTGCTAATTTTTCTACGTAGGAGTGCCCATTTCTCAACCGAAACGGAAGTTAATCAACGCTTCGGGAGAAATGGGCAACTCAATGAAATCCCTGCAAAAATATCCACCATATATCGACCATACAAACTTTCCCATCTACAATACATCAAACAAAAGCCAACATAAACCTGGAGCATCTATTTCAGCATATTTTTTAACCTAGCTGGAGCAGTACAACAATAATGACTTTCTTAACCTGGAGCATCTACCACCTGGAGCACTACCACCTGGAGCACTACAAATCTGGAGCACTACCACCTGGAGCACTACAAATCTGGAGCACTACACAACCTGGAGCACTACAAAAACCAGAGTACATTAAAGCTAGCACTTCACAAAGATATATGGGCAGTACCATTGGTACAACATATAGCGAACACTGCACAAAAGCATATACAAGATAATGAGCATGAGCATGAGCATGATCATTTCATAAATGAATTCAAATAGTAGCATTTCATGTACTAGTAGCATTATAGAGCATAAACAAGCATACAAGCTTATAGAGCAAGCCAACCAGTAGCTACTGCCAACATGTGACTTCAAATGAAAATGCTATTATTCCAGATATAATTAAATCGCAGAAGCTTGAGCATCATATGGAAATGCTAGTGACTTCAAATGAAAATGCTATTACTCATAAATATACATTACAAAAGGCAGTAGCTAGTGACTTAAATTTTTTATAAATTCAAAGAGAATTATACCAATAGCTAATCAAATTTTAGTAGATAATTACTTAAATTTAAAAAGGCAAAGATAGAGCAAGCCAACCGGTAGCTACGCCAACATTTGAGCATGAGCATCATTTAACCTTACATTACATACATTATTTCCTACCATCTGCATAGAAGCATTACATAAACCCTTTTATTCATCATTGCATGGAAGCATTACATCAACCCTTACATTACATAATTATTCAGACAAACTAGGACTCACTAAAACTAGATGGCTGAAACTACAACTAACTACAACAAACTAGGATAGCAAATCTTTGATTTTTTTCATGCCCTTCCTCAGCCAGCACAAGATAACTCCAGCTTTAACCTTTTCTTCAAGATTTGGTTCTACATAGTAGGGCAACACCTCTGTGGGTCCTCCTTCCCTCAACTGATGCTTATACTTTTTCAGTTTGATCTTGCCCTTAGGTCTGGATTTTGGAACTGGGAGAACTTGTGTAGTGTATGTGAACACACCTAGCTGGTTCAAGCCATCTGCTGCTTCTTCTTCCCTGAACCTGGCAGCAGAAGCTTCCCTCTCTTGCACACTTCTCCTACGATACACTAGCAACTCCTTGTCTGCCCTACCCATAGAAAAAGTCTTGGAAAGAGTGGCATCCCTAGAGCCAGAGGCACCAAGGGAGCCAGCGCTCCTCCTCTTTGCACTCCAGGACAGGTTGTCCATGTTTGGTGTGGTTTTCAGGTTCACTACACTAGGCATTTATATAGGATGGAGGGCATGCACAGAGGGTATGAGAACACAAGCTGAACAGTTGTGTTACATAGGACAATGCCATCAGTTTCTTTTTTTGAATTGTGATGTCAATCCACAAGAGGGAGAATATTCTCCAAAATGGGTCAGAGAGAAGCCATTGGGAATATTCCCCAAAATGGGTCAGGAGAGCCTGTCCATTTTTGGTTCAGGAATATTCTTCAAAATCTGTCATATTTGGTCAGGATCAGAGACAATGTAGTGATGGTTCTTGCTAGGCAGAGGCATTTTTGGTAGGTCTGTCATATTGATAGGCAGAGGAATATTCTTGCTAGGCAGAGGCATTTTTGGTTCAGGAATATATACTATATATATACTAAAACCATCTATTTAATCAGTGGCCAGAGGTGAACTAAAACCATTTATGCATTCTCATCTTGCAACCAGGGAGCATGAGCATGATCATTTATTTAGATATATGGTTGATTACTCCAAGTTAGGAAGCAATAAAGCAGGAGACACAAGTGATTCACTAGCACATGCAACACACACATGATCACTAACTCTCACCCTAATTCTGTTCTTACTAAATGACAAGATTAATATCTACATTTCTCTGCCAATTCGAAAACCTAAATCACATTCAAAACATTACCTAGCAGTAGTAAATTTGTATCTACATTCACTAACTACATTCAAAACCTAAATCAACCAATTCACTAACTACATTCACTAACCAATTTGTATCTGCCAATTCACTAACTACATTCAATCAGATGATTACATGGACAAATTCCAAGTTGCGAGCAAGAAGGAAATCGAGCAGGACGCTCGCGGTGGCAGGATTGGGGATGGGCACAGGGCAGTGAGGAGGGGGACAAGGGAGTGGGGACAGGGGAGAGGGGCTCTCACCGAATGGCGGCGGCGCAGGGTTGCGGTGGCAGCGGCGTTGTCCTCCTCCTCCTCTACGGTGGAGGCTCGGGCTCGCGCGTCCCTGCTCGGCGGCGGTGTGGTGGTCCTCCTCCTCCTCGATCTGCAGCGGCGGCTCGGGCTCGGGCATCCTGCTCGGCGGTGGCGTGGCGGTCCTCCTCCTCCTCGGCGGCGGTGGCGTGGCGGTCCTCCTCCTCCTCGGCGGCGCTAGGCGGTGGCGGTGGTTGCGAGAGCAGAGTGGTGGGCGCTAGGGTTGGCTCGTCGGGGAAGAACTATTTCTGAGTGGGGAAGAAAGAAACGAGTCGATTATTTCACCAAGTGTCTAAATTCTGTGGCGCACCACCTATACATGCGCTACAGAACTAAGCATTCTATGGCGCATCAGCTTAGACATGCGCCACTGAATTCCTTAATTCTGTGGCGCACCCAACAAAACGGGTTACTGCTGTGTCCTGACAGATACTTAGCACTAGCCTAGTGGTTAAGGCCAATGTTAGCCCATTAGTAGCCAGGTTGCCACACAATTTTTCTTCCTTTTTTTTCATCTTTTAGTTACATTTCAATAAATAACACAACATTATTTAGTAATTAGTAGGGAATTATAAATTACTTGTCTCATACAAACATGTTCTTGTTTCTCTCACACACACATGCATGTACTTGTCTAACACACACACTCACACACATGTGATAGACCAAAAAAAGATCTTCTTCATCCCGGCTCCGAGCTCTAGCGTCTCTTCGCAATCTTCTTGCCCTTTCGGTTGTTGGCGATTGAATACTTTATGCTGGCCACCTTGAGATTTCTTCGCGTGAACGGACAACCTTTAGAGGGTAGGGAGGTCTTCCTTCTTACTTTACTAGTAGTAGGCATGTCGAAGTGCCTGTCGAATTCCTCCTCCATCTTCGGGTCACCGTTCTTGTCCAAGTCTTCCTCGTTGGCGTCTCCTTGCATTCCTATGATGCTCCTCTTGCCCCTCCTCACGAAAACACGGCTAGGCCTCGACGGATCGGTGATGAAGAAGCATTGGTCAACTTGGCTACCGAGTACCCATGGCTCATTTTTCGCGGATGCGTTCTTCGATTTTGCATCGGGTATAACCATGGTTGTGAAATATCGGCCTTCTTTTTCGACCTTCTTGGCCCATCTCACACGAAACATTGGCACCGTCTCTCCACAGTAATTGAGCTCCCATATCTCCTCGATCCTTCCAAAAAATCTTTCCTTGACATTAGTCTCGTCATCGGCGTATGACAGCATAGTTACTCCTGAGTTTTGATTTTCACTATTTCTGTCCTTTTCCTCGGTTTAGAATCTGTAACCGTTGATGTCGTACCCCTGATAGGTCCTTACGTTATGCGCGGGTCCCTGTGATAAGGTGTATATGAGTTTTTCATCTTCGGTAGAAGGCGTATTTCTCTGTGCTTCAACCAGTTGAGTTTGCTTGAACCAACGCGTGAAGCTGAAGTTGTGCTTTTTGGTTACATCTCCCATCTTCCTCGGCCGGCCCATATCGATGTAATTCTGCTCGACCATGCTTTTGTGCTCTTGCACGAAAGGTTCGGTCAGTTTTAAGTGTTGTAGCGCGACCCGGTGAGCCCTGTCAAAGTCGTCGCGTCGATTTTCAATGCCGACATGGACTGAGCGGTAGCCCTCGCGGTGACCGACTCCAGCGAGCCTCCCGAGGTGCGTCCTGGGGGGTAGACCAACATGATCCTCGTCGTCCTCGGTGCTTAGATAATTCTGGCAGAAGGAGATGCACTCGTAGGTTAGAAACCCCTTGGCCATGCTTGCGTCTGGACGGGCCCTATTGCGAACGTATCGTTTCATGACACCGTTCTGCCTTTCGAAAGGCATCATGTTGTGGAGGAACGTTGGGCCGAGCTGCTTGATGTCTTCAACGACATGGAGAAGGAGATGGACGCATATATCATAGAATGCAGGCGGGAAGTAAATCTCGAGCTCACATAGTATCACCACGATCTCATCCTGTAGCATCTTGAGCTGCCTCACGCCGATCGACTTCCTAGTGATAACGTCAAAAAAGTTGCATAGGCCAAACAGCGTATCATGGACGTGCTCGTCCATTATGCCTCGGATCGCAACGGGAAGTATCTGCGTCATTAGCACGTGGCAATCGTGAGACTTCATCCCGGTGAACCTCTTCTTCGCTACGTCCAGATATCTGCTTATATTCCCCGAGTAACCGTGAGGAACTTTCACTCCTAGGAGGCACCTGAAAAACTGCTCGAGCTCCTCCGGACTAGTTGTGAAGCAGGCAGCGGGAAGCTGCACCGCGTTCTTCTTAGCCCTTTTACGGAGACGTTGAGTCCCTTCCGTCTGATCATCATCATCATCGTCAGTATCGGGGGCTTGAAGATCTTTCCTGATGCCAAAATGTTTAAGATCGTATCTTGCTTTCGGTCCATCCTTGGACTTTTCTGAGTTGCAAAGAGTGCCAAACAGACTCTCGGTAACGTTCTTCGTAATGTGCATGACATCGAGGCTGTGGGGCGTGTGGAGGACCTTCCAGTACTCCAAGTCGTGGAAAACAGACCTCGCTTTCCATACACCGAGCAGCGGCTCTGGCTTCGGTCGCTTCTTTCCCGGCGCTGGGCACTCCTTCCAATTTTTCAGAAGATCATCGATTTCTGCGCCGCTCCTCGGGCGTGCGGGTCCATCGGGCTCATCTTTACCATTGAACAGATCACCGCGTTTTCTCCACGGGTGATCCAAGCGAAGCCACCTTCGAGCACCTGGGTAGACGGTTTTTGAGGACCTGAGATCCCTTGATAGTTGTAGATGCGGGGTATCGTCCATGCACTTCACACAGCCGTTGAATCCGTGGCCCACCTGGGCAGATACATATGCGTAACCAGGATAGTCCGTGACCGTCGTGATCAACGCGGCTCTCATATCGAAATAAGTTCTAGTGTAGGCGTCCCACGTACGGGGTGGCGTCTTCCACAACGTGTCTAACTCCTCTTTCAGCAGCCCGAGATACAAATGCATGTCGACACCTGGTTGTTTCGGCCCCTGAATGAGAATACTCAGGTGTATGTACCTTTGCTTGGTGCACAGCCACGGGGGTAGGTTGTAAGGCCATACAAACACAGGCCAGGTGCTATGCGTGCTACTCTGGTTGCCGAACGGATTGAGTCCATCGGTGCTCATACCCAGCCTCGATGTTCCTTGCGTCGCCCCGAACCTAGGGAAGGCGATGTCCAATGCTTGCCACTGTCCAGCGTGCGAAGGGTGTGTCGGCATATAGCCCATCTCCGGATCTTCTTGGGCTTCGCCTTTCCGCGTGCCATTGCATGAGCTTTGCTTCCTTAGGGTCCACGAAATACCGCTGCAGACGGGGAGTGATAGGAAAGTACCATACCACCTTTCGAGGTACCTTCTTGTTCCCAACCTTGTACCGTCCGTGGCCACACACCGGACATGTGGTTCTATCCTTGTACTCGCACCTATAAATCACACAATCATTAATGCAGGCGTGGTATTTTTCGTGCGGTAGGTCAAGGGGACACACGACTTTCTTGGCCTCCTCGGTACTACTTGGCAATGTGTTCCCCTCCGGGAGACGATCGTGCCAGAATTTTAAGTTCTTGCTGAAGCTGGAATCGGTCCACTTGTTCTGCGTCTTCATCTGCAGGTAATCAAGCGTTACATGCAAGCGCGTATCCTGCGGACGACACCCAGGAAAGATCGGAGTCATCCCGTCTTTCTCCATTTGCGACAGCTTGGCTCTCTCTCTAGCTGCAACTCTATCGTTGCTCGTCTCCTGGAGGAGAAGATCTTGAACATGAGAGTCCCGCAAGGCCGAAATTAGCGGGGTCGCGCCGGAATCTTCTTCTTCATCATGATGATGTTCTCCGCCGGCATCTTCTTCTTCATGATGATCTTCTCCGCCGACTTCTTCTTCATGATGATAGTCCCCGTCAGCATGATGATAGTCTTCTTCATGATGATAGTCATCTCGCTCGACATGGTCTTCATGCGCACCATTTGATGGGGCCGGCCGCGCCTGGTTGTCTTGCATGAAACCGCGCCTCAGCAGGTGCTCCTCCAGTTGTCCGGAATCAGGGTTGATCCAGCGCTCGAGTTTGCATGATCGACACGGACATCTTATCTGGCGCCTATTGTTCCGAATCATGTCCTCCTTCGCGTCTATCTTGTATCTAGAGATTCGAGCGGAACTCATCGAGAGGACCATGCTTGCCTGCAAATGGTATACATAGAACAGGAAATTAGAACCGCACCAAATGCACACACATGCATGGGCCGTACCTCTCCTCAAGGTATTACATGGAGCGGAAAAATTCGGCATGACCTCTCCTCAAAGTAGGACATATGGGTAGTGCAAAACTTGCCGAAACGGAAATGAATCAACATTTCGGCAAACATCCATGCACCACACCGGCACACACACAAGCGCTTCACCTGCAACAAGCATCCATACACACGACGGCCACACAAGATCTACAAGCATATGCATGTCTCCTCCAAGCATATGTATGTCTCCTCCAACTACTCACCTTCTAGATTCGATGCCGAGACGAGACCGCGATCGATGAGTTCGAGAGGAGGAGAGAGTATGGAGAGCCTTCTCCTCAACTCCAATTAAGTATCAACCAAAGTAAGTGCAATAAATACCCAAGCAAGTGAAAAGTAGAGTCAAAATGGTATGAGAGAGAAGGGGGGGACGAGCTAGATGGAGGAAGAAGAATTGCTTGTGTAGTGTGGTAGGTGGGAGGTTGGCTCACTTTTGTATATCTGGTTCGCTAATTCTGTGGCGCACCGACCTCAGTGCGCCACAGAATACCTTATTTCTGTGGCGCACCGAGCGCAGTGCGCCACAGAATACCTTATTTCTGTGGTGCACCTAATACAATGCGCCACAGAATACCTTATTTTTGTGGCGCACTGTTGCCGTGCGCCACAGAAGAAGTAATTTCTGTGGCGCACCGCGTTTGTGCGCCATAGAAATAGTAAAACCAATGATTGGGGGTGACAGGTTGTGGGACCCACCAAGTTTTTGTGGCGCACGGTTCAGTAGTGCGCCACAAAATTAAGCTATTTCTGTGGCGCACCGTGCCTGGTGCGCCACAAAATAAGTTTCTGTGGCGCATTCAAAACGGTGCGCCACAGAACTAAGCTTCGCCTATAAGGGTTTTCCTACTAGTGCTAGAGGGATGGGCACCCGGCGACAGCTGAGCCGCCAGCCGCCAGGCAGCTGCACGCCGGACCAGGCGTCATCGCACGGCATCCATTTGCCGTGCATGAGCCTCCCCATCGTGACGGGGAGCGGGATCTTCTTGGTGCCGTTGCCGGAGGCCTCGAAGTTGTTTTTCTTCCCCATGGCGCTGCAGCAGTGGTGGTGCGAGTGGAGGTGTGGTGTGGGCGAAGGAGCGACGTGGCCGGTGGACTTTTAAGGGCGGCCGCGCAGAAGCCCAGCCGCCTGCTGTCCACAACTGGCGCGTAGTTGACGTGGGAGGTTTAATGGCGGTTGACGGGCTTGGTGGAGTGTCTTGATTCGTCCCCGGCAACGGCGCCAGAAAATAGCTTGATGTCTACGCCCCCCTCCTTTTCCTCAGATGTTGTTGGGCCTCCAAGAGCAGAGGTTTGTAGAACAGCAGCAAGTTTCCCTTAAGTGGATCACCCAAGGTTTATCGAACTCAGGGAGGAAGAGGTCAAAGATATCCCTCTCATGCAACCCTGCAACCACAAAGCAAGAAGTCTCTTGTGTCCCCAACACACCTAATAGGTGCACTAGTTCGGCGAAGAGATAGTGAAATACAGGTGGTATAAATAAGTAGTAGCAACGGCACCAGAAAGTGCTTTGCCCAAGACAGTAAACAAGCAGTAGTAACGCAGCAGTAGTAACGCAGTAAAACAGTAAACAAGCAGCGATAGCAGTATTTAGGAACAAGGCCTAGGGATTAGACTTTCACTAGTGGACACTCTCAACATTGATCACATAACAGAATAGATAAATGCATACTCTACACTCTTGTTGGATGATGAACACATTGCGTAGGATTACACGAACCCTCAATGCCGGAGTTAACAAGCTCCACAATTCAATGTTCATATTTAAATAACCTTAGAGTGTAAGATAGATCAATACGACTAAACCAAGTACTAACATAGCATGCACACTGTCACCTTCATGCTAAGAAAAGAGGCATAGATCATATCAATACTATCATAGCAATAGTTAACTTCATAATCTACAAGAGATCATAATCATAGCCTACGCCAAGTACTAACACGGATGCACACACTGTCACCTTTACACACGTGGGACAAGGAGTCTCCGGAGATCACATAAGTAAAATTCACTTGACTAGCATAACGACATCTAGATTACAAGCATCATCATATGAATCTCAATCATGTAAGGCAGCTCATGAGATTATTGTATTGAAGTACATAGGAGAGAGATGAACCACATAGCTACCGTCATGCCCGAGCCTCGATGGAGAACTACTCCCTCCTCATGGGAGACAGCAGCGTTGATGGAGATGGCGGTGGTGTCGATGGAGGAGCCTTCCGGGGGCACTTCCCCGTTCCGGCGGCGTGCCGGAACAGAGACTCCTGTCCCCCAGATCTTGGCTTCGCGATGGCGGCGGCTCTGGAAGGTTTCTCGTACCGTGGCTTTTTTTTCTCGAGGTTTTAGGTCCAGGGGCTTTTTATAGGCGAAGAGGCGGCGTCGGAGGGTCGAAGGGGCGCCCACACTATAGGGTGGCGCGGGCCCCCCTTGGCCGCGCCGGCCTAGGGTTTGGTGGGCCTGTGCCCCCTCTCTGGCGGTTCTCGTGTGTTCTGGATGCTTCCGGGCAAAATAGGAACCTGGGCGTTGATTTCGTCCGATTCCGAGAATATTTCGTTACTAGGATTTCTGAAACCAAAAACAGCAGAAACAGAACCGGCACTTCGGCATCTTGTTAATAGGTTAGTTCCAGAAAATGCACGAATATGACATAAAGTGTGCATAAAACATGTAGATAACATCAATAATGTGGCATGGAACATAAGAAATTATCGATACGTCGGAGACGTATCACCGCCGCCCGCTAGTGCGCGCGCAGAACAGGCAGCCGCGCCATTGATGGCGAGGACTGCGGCGCAGACGCGGAAGCGCTGACCGCCGAAGCGGTGCCCTCGGTGCAGACTCGCTGCCAGGCGGGCCGGGTGGAGACGCGAGCGGACACTTTGTGCGTCCGCGCAACGTCCGCAGAGACGCAAACCTGGCGCATATTTGGGCCAGGTTTGCGTCTCCGCGGACGGCCCGGTCACTTTGCGTCGCGCCGCTGGAGAGGGTGCCAGACGCATTTTCGGTCGAAGCGGACGCAAACGGTCGCTCAGCGTCTGTTTGCGTCGCGCCGCTGGAGATGCCCTTAGGGCAGCCGCATTGGACGTTCGGGAAAGAAGAAGATGGGCCGGTGGGCAACGTTTTGGGCCTTTAGCATCTCCGCCTTTTTTTATTTTAATATTTGCTCAACCCACGGGGGTGCTGGGTAAACCCTATACACCGACTAGGTCGGCGCGTACCGTGCGCCGCACACCCCGCGACGCGGTACGGGCCGGCCCAGTTAGGTGCGGGCTTCCTCTTTTTTCGTTTTTTTCTTTTACTTTTTGTTTCTCTTTTTTCTGTTTTGTTTTTCCTATTTTTGTTTTTTTCTTTTCCTTTTGTTCTTTTTTTTCGTTTCTTTTTGTTACTTTTGTTTTTCAGATTCGAAAAGAAATATTTTAAAATATATTCAAATTAAAAAAATCTTTATTTTAAAATTTGTTCATATCAAAAAAAAAATTTAAAATTTGTTCATATTAAAAATGGTCATCTTAAAATTATAAAATTTAAACTAAAATTTAAAAATAGATATTTTTGAAATATATTCAGAATAAAAATATAGTTTTTAAAAATATTGTTCAAATAAAAAATTGTTCAAACCCGAAAATTATTCAAGTATGAAAATTTTGAAATTCGAAAATTGGTCAAAATATAAAAATTGTTCAAATTTGAAAATTGTTCAAGTTTTAAAAATGTTCAAATTTTAAATTGTTCATACATAAAAATTATTAAATTTTCGAAAAAACATAAAAAGAAAAGGGAGAAAAGAAAAGAAAAATAAATAAAGAAAAAGCGAACAAAATGTTGGGCCGGCCCAAACCATCCACCGGGGGTGTGCGGCGCCTGGTCCGTGCCGACCAGGTCGGCATACAGCACCCGACTATGGCAAATAGTTTTAAAAATATTTCTATTTTTCGAATCTAAAAAACAAAAGTAACAAAAAGAAACGAAAAAAAGAACAAAAGAAAAAGAAAACAAAAAACAAAAACAGGAAAAACAAAACAGAAAAAAGAGAAACAAAAAGAAAAGAAAAAAAATGAAAAAAGAGGAACCCCGCACCTAACTGGGCTGGCTCGTACCGCGTCGCGGGGTGTGCGACGCGCGGTACGCGCCGACCTGGTCGGTTTATAGGGTTTACCCTACCGACGTCCTGGAGACAGCGACGGCGTCAGTGACCAGTGAACCGACTTGTATGCCGCACACCCCTATTTGGGCCAGGCCCATTACTGCGTTGCGTTTTCTTCTTCTGGTTTTCTTTTTCTGTGCGATTTTCTGTTCGGATTTTCTATCCAGTTTTCTTTTTTTTGACCCATTTTTCTTCTTTTGTTCTTTCAAAAGATATTTGTATTTTCGAAAACTGTTAATAAATTGAAATTATATGATTCAAAATTTCTTCAAATTTATAAAAATATTGAAAAATATTAAGATTAAAAATTGTTGAAATTCGAAAAAATATAGATTCAAAATTTGTTCAAATTTCGATAATTGTTCAGGTTAAGTTTTTTTCAATTTCGAAAATTGCTCCATTAAGATTTTAAAAAATTTAAATTTCGAAAAAAAATTATATTCGAAATTTGTTCAAGTTTCTAAAAAAATTAGAATAAAAAAAATTTGAATTTGAAAAATATACAAAATATTAAGATTAGAAAATGTTGAAATTTGAACATTGTTTAGCTTCAAATTTTGAAATTTGAAAATTGTTCTAAATAATCAGATTTAATTTTTTAGTTTTTTTTCATATTCAATTTTTTTAGATTAAATAATTATGCAAAATTTTCATATTTATAGAAAAAACTTAATAAGTGAAACAACAGAAGGAAAAAAGAAGAAAGAAGGAAAAAAAGAAAGAAGAGAAAAGATAATGGCCCAGCCCATCACCCCACCCCACCCCCTCCCCCCCTCCCGGTGTGCGGCGCATTCTCGCTGCCGACCTCTCGGCATGTAGCATCTCCCTTAGTCAACTGATTGATCAAACTACTTTGACGTCCAACCATGAATTGAATTCAGTCGGTCTTCTTACCAATGGATGCTCAGGTCATTGCGAGTATTACCGTCGAGCACGCGGCGACAGACTGATTTATTACAAGCGCAAAGAAATCTTCGCAGTGCAAACAGCTTACATAGTGTTTAGTAGCGACAAGGGAGAAGCAGTATGGTTGGCTCGATAAACGATCAGACGGCTCTAACACCAAAGATATGGAGAATAGCTGGATGTCCTTGTGGAAGACCAAGGTACCGTCAAAGCTGAGAGTGTTTCTACGGATGCTAGCTAGGCAGTCGCTTCCGACGGCCGATGTCCTCCAGCACCGTAACATGGCGCCACAAGCTTCGTGTGTGGTGTGCAGGGAGAGAGACTTGTGGCGGCATTCCCTCGTTGAGTGACACCAAGCAAGGAGCGTTTGGGTTTGGCACCTGAAGAAATTAGTGACTATGTGATAAATCTGAAGGAACCACACCCTCGTGGTTGGCTAGCATGGTGCTGAAGGATCTCTCACAAGAAGAGTCTGACGGGCATTGTGGCATGCCCGGCGCAAATCATGCATGAAGGGCAGTTTCAGACCCCTTTTTCAATGCATTGTTTCTTCGAAAGGTTCTGAGCTGAGCACAAATCCTTGATCATGTACTAAGGCCTCTCCGATTGAGCCAATCCCGGGGCCAAAATGGATCCCGCCACCTCAAGGTCTTGTCAAGGTGAATGTGGATGCTGCCATCTCAAAGAACAACCTAGTTGCTACAATTGCTACTGTTGTGCGCGATGGGACGCGCCAATTCCTGGGGCATCATCAGTGGTCCTCCAAGGTTTTTTGGATCCAAAATGTTTGGAGGACACGGCGTGTAGGGAGGGGTTGGCGTCAGATCTCCTACTACAATGAATTAGGGTAGCTTCGGACTGTCTCAATGTCATCCGAAGTACTGAAGGTAAAGGGAAGGGGTTGTATGGACACATTGTTCAAGAACATAGGACGAGAAAGAACGACTTCTAGGTGTTGTAGTTCCTCAACGAACGAAGGAGGTCCATTGTTGATGCACATAGCTTGGCGAGAGATTCAACTTCGAGAGAGTTAGGCCGACATGTGTGTTTCGAAATCCCACCCGATGGTGCTTGTGTGAATTTTAATGTTATTTGAATAAAGTGGGTGTGATCTCAAAAAAAATATGTCCAATTCTCAATGTTCTAAAAATGAAGTGTTCAAATTTCGAATGGGTAATTTTAGTAAGAAAAAAGAGGCTCTCCCCAAAGGTTAGTACCGTCGGGACACGTGGCTCCCGGGAGTGTGCCATGTGGTGCAGTAAGAATGTAAGATATGAGAAATTCCCGGGTTTTCGCCGTCAATCGGTTTTACGATAATTCAAACTAAAGTATATTTTGAACCATCACTAGTGGAAAACAGGGCTTTCGTGGAAGCCTTTTGTCGCGGGCGCATTAGCACCCACGACAAATGGCCTAGCCACGTCGCCCAGAAATCCTTTAGAGCGGTCCGGGCCTTTTGTCGCGGGCCGTATAACGACCCACGACAAAAGGGGGCTGAGGTTTGGCGCCTCCTGCAGGCACCCCTTTTGTCGCGGGTTGTGGTACAGCCCGCAACAAAAGGGCCATGCCTATATATACACACAGCCAGCCCCCCTCCCTCCACCTCCCTACATTTTTTTCTTGGTGGTGAAAGGTGGAGTTTTATGCTACCTCTTTTTTTCTTCATGTGCACAAGAGGTGTTTGATGAAATGTTTGTGAGGGATGTCACTTGATTTTATTTGATAAGATTTCTCCTCCTTTTGATCCTAAAAGCTTAGCAACTATTTTCTCGTATACATAATTCGTACAATACTAATTTTAGCAAGGTGATTACATCTGATACATAATTGTACTTATGATGCAGATGAGTTGTCGTTGCCTATTCGATGGTACCTCGGAGGAGGGATCCTCACGAGGGGGAGAAGAAGTAGGGGCATAGGGCGGAGTGCACTCGGGACGGTGGTACGCGATTTACCCAGTTTCGG
Source organism: Lolium perenne (assembly GCF_019359855.2). Lineage (NCBI taxonomy): Eukaryota > Viridiplantae > Streptophyta > Magnoliopsida > Poales > Poaceae > Lolium > Lolium perenne. Next base: position 155,440,234 of record NC_067245.2, on the reverse strand, counting down.
ATCACCTGCACGATGGCAAGGCCTACTGTTGCTTGTCTGGAATTATCTGGGCGCTTTCGCGTTGTTACAATGAGTTGCTCCCGGGATCCGGCTTATAAAGGCGCACGGATCTAGGGTTTACATGGAGAGTTCTAGCCGGATTACAGGTTGCCTAACTACGGTACAATGTCTTGCCGTGTACGTCAAGGATCCGCCTTCCTTCTACGTTGTACTGGATCCGGGTTCCTCATGGGCCTTCACGGATCCGGCTTCATCCGAAGGTCGGTTAGGATCCGGCTCCCCGATCCTGGGCCGGACTTCATCCTTCATGATCAAAAGCAACTGGGCCACCCGATGGGCCACATGCCACATCACCATCTGTGGGCCACCCGGGCTTGCCGGATCTAGACACTATCGATGGTACACCCATGAAGTATACCCACAACAGTAGCCCCCAGAGTTCTCTGAGATTCACCTCTTGTTTCCGCCTTGCTAAAACTTTATAGCTTCCGACAATCTCGATAACATGGAGAAACTTGAAGAACTCCAACTTCATATTTTCTTCTTTCCCAACTCTTCGGTCGGAAAATACCTTATCCCGCGGGATTTCATCCATCGACATCATTATTACAACACGTCTCCGAATTACTTCCCTGCTGAGATAACGGTCAACAACTAAATTCTTACCCGGAACCTCGAAGGGTTCAAACGGTTCCGCCAATTTTGGCGCCATTCTCGGGCGATTTGAGCGGTAACTTATGCTTAGCCATTTTTACCGCTTAGGGTTTTTGACAAGTGTCAACCATCCAACGGCGCGACGCTTGCGTTCCGACCACAGGATGCGGAGCACGAATCTCTTCCCTTCAGCCTATAAATATCCGCCGGTTAACCCTAAATCACCCCATTCGCCTCCTTTTCACCTCTCAGCACAGCGCCGCCTCCGAGCTTCTCCTCCGCCGCACCGGAGTCCGCCGGAAGTTCACCGGAGCACCATCACCGCTGCGTGCTGTTCTTCGTGTTCTTAAGTCCGACGAGCCACCGCAGCGATGAATAATCCCTTTGGAGCATCTGCTCCATGCTATATATGTGTGTTTGAGCATGCTTATGATGGATTGCTTGCTTGTTTGTGTTGTTGGTTGCATCTCAAAGTTGGACATTTGGTTGGTTTTGATGAATTGCTTGCTTGTTTGTGTGTTTGAGCATGCTTATGATGGTTGCTGGTTTGGTGGTGTTTTTGTACTTGCCGATGATTAGAATGTTTGGTCGATCACTACTCTCTGGGGTGGCGTGAGTGAACCTGGTGTGATGGCACAAATATCAATTTGTTGTGCATCCTACTTGGCTTCGCTTACGCCATCCCTGAATGTTAATATTTGTTTCGACCAACAAAGTATGAGGCATATGCTATCTAGTTGATACCACTTGACTCTTTCTTCCATTTTAGTGCTGATGATTAGAATGTTTGGTCACCTATACACTCCGGGGCGCGCAAGCGAGCCTGGTGTGATGGCACAAATATCAATCTCTTGTGCATCCTACCGGCCTCCCTTACTCCATCCCGGAATGTGAATATTTGTTTCGACCAACAAAATATGAGGCATATGATATCTAGTTGAGATACCACTTGGATCTTTTTTTCCATTTTATAGTGCCGATGATTAGAATGTTTGGTCACTCGTACACTCGGGGGTGGCGCCAGCGAGCCTGGTGTGATGGCACAAATATCAATCTCTTGTGCATCCTACCTGGCCTCGCTGACGCCATCCCTGAATGTTAATATTTGTTTCGACCAACAAAGTATGAGGCATATGTTATCTAGTTGATACCACTTGGCTCTTTCTTCCAATTTAGTGCCGATGATTAGAATGTTCGGTCAACTGTACACTCCGGGGTGACGCCAGTGAGCCTAGTGTGATGGCACAAATATCAATCTCTTGTGCATCCTACCTGGCCTCACTGACGCCATCCCGGAATGTTAATATTTGTTTCAACCAACAATGTATGAGGCATTCCATTTAGTTCATACTAGCTACTTGTTTCTTATTTGAGTTGGCACTTCTTAATTGCATTGGCCGACGATTAGAATGTTTGGTAACTTGTACACTCTAGGATGGGGCCAGTGAACCTGGTGTGATGGCACAAATATCAATCTCTTGTGCATCCTACTTGGTTTCGCTGACCCCATCCCTGAACTTCGCAGCCGCTTTTCTGCAATTTTGCCCAAGTGTTAATGAAATGACAACCCAAGAGGATAATGTTTGTGGGATTTCCAGGCCTAATCCTTTGAAGCAAGCTTTATTACTTGTTTTCTATATGGCCTAGACAACCGCCACTCATCATATGATCACAAGTTTTCTATCCCGACTTGTCCGATAAAGATTAGTAAAACATTTAGACATCTTATTAAGTCCTAGAGAAACTCCAATCACGCTCCAGACATACTCTTCTAATGGACACATTAAGAACAAATGAACTTGAGTTTCATGATCATCACAAAACTCATACATTTCCACTTTTATCCATCCCCCCCTTTTTTAAGACTCTCCCACCCGATAAAGGAATTGAAAGACTACCCCGGGCCACGTAGACTATTCCCTTCCGCGGACATTCTTTTATAGTCTAGAAGGAAAGTAGCAAAGCCGAACGCAAATACACATGCAAATTGCGTCGACTACCTCATCACTGTCCAAAATGGGGGATACCGCTATTCATACATGGATGGACGAGGGACTCCGCTGACAACATCAGTAGATGACTTTTCTCGCGGAATGAGATTCTCTTTAGTTAGAATTCTATTCTTAATTACCAACCAACAAAATACTTTGATCCTCAAGGGGCGTTTGAGGGTCCACATCACTTTATAAGGGAAAATCACTTTTTTGGCTACTAGGAACGAATACATAGATTTAACCGAAAATGTACCCGATCTAGTTAACAACCATTGGACTCTATCCGGCTCATCCTTTAAATGAGTTTGACTACAAATATCCAACAATTTTTGCCACATATCTTTCGTTTCCTCTCTCGGAAATCTTCTATACTTGAAAATATGAAAAACTCTAGCAAACACATAATGAACTGTAATAAAATAACTATAACACAAATTATAAAGGCGTGGGAAACTTTGACAGAGAGGTTGATGCCCAACCCAACTATCTTCCCATCATTCTTGCATGTTGAGAGAATTATCTTTATTGGGTTGCTCCAATTTAGATACTATAGATTAGCAAATATATTTTATCAAAATAATTCGTTAACTTTTGATGCGGCATACCAAGGTAAAATCTTAGGTCCGCCACTGGTTCAGGAGGTGGCAGATGTTTTGCAAATATTAGCAGGCTGATTCCTGGCATTTTCTTTACCCTTGTAGATCTTTATGAAAATAATAATAACATGCTATGTGCAAAAATCACCATTTATGGTATGTGTAAATATAAGAAAATAAATTTTGAACGAAAACCGCGATAAAGAATTACTCTGAGTGTAGAACTCATCAATAGTAGAATCACCCTGCTGAAGAGCATGCTCCTGACGGACCACAGACAGGTAAAGAGCATCCTCAGACGGCTGATAGCGCTGACGAAGAAATGCCCACTGAGCAGCAGCTATGGAAAGACTCATGAACTCAGCAGCATACTGAGGCAGAACACTGGAGGTGAGAACAGCAGCAGCACGAGCATCCTCATCTATCCACTGTGTGTAGTCAGTCAGATCCAGCCGGTAAGTCGCAACGGCAGTAGAGTGGTCCTAGACCTTCCGGTCATAATCAGCAGAGAAGTATCATCAGCACTCGTGGCTGCATCCTTATCCGCCTGAGTAGCATCAGGGGCAAGGGCAACGGGGGTCGGTGCAGTAGGCGCCGTAGGAGCAACGGGGCGCGGCGGACAGGAGACCTCGCCAGAAAGCACACCCAAAGACGAAAACCGCGCATGTGAACGCGCATGAAGGCAGCGAAATCAGGGTAATTCGGGGCATCAAAGATCACCGGGCAGCGAGGAATCGCAGCATAGCCCAACGAGGAAGACATAACACTTTTTTTCTTTTTTTTTCTTTTTTTTGCTCTTTTTTTTACACACGATCAGATCAGAAGAACTGCTGATCTATTCCGGCAAGACGGGACAAATTCCGGCGCTGGAGAGCCCATTGCCGGCCCGGGCGACCTTTTCCCGGCGAGTCCTGGCAATTCCCGGTGATTCCCGGCGGTGCTGGCCGGCGATTCCCGGCGGTCAGCGGGGTGATCGAGCAGGGATCCCCGGTCGTCCTGGGGCGAGAGCGGGGAGAGCGGAGGAGCAGGGAGATCGTGGGGCGCGTCCTGGCCGGGGCGCGTGCTGACCTGGAGGCGGCGGCCTACGTGCTGGAGAAGGAGACGCGGCTCAGGTTTCTGGGAGACGCGCGCACGCCGGCGGCTGGCGAACGGGCCACGAGCGGAGGCGGGGGCGAGCGGGAGAGAGCAGATCGATCCGATCGGGAGCGGAGAGGAGATCGATCGAGGGAGTCAGCGGCCAGATCGGAAACCGACGATGGAGACCGGGGCGAGGTGGCGGCTGTGACGAGGAGAAGCGGCAACGACAGACAAGCAACGTCGGCCAAAAACTAGAGGACCAATTTTTGCTCTGATACCATGTTAGGGCAATATGCTTGTTGTATTATCAGGGGGCCAAAAGCCACAATATATAGTACATGTACAGGTGCAAATATGCAGGAAGCCCCCTAACATATGGGGAAACTACAATATACAGATATATACATCTAACATGTGTAAATATAAGAAAATAAATTTTGACCGAAAACCATGAAACAAAGATGTAGTGCTGTAGACGGTACAAGTTAGGATACCAAACCGTCCGATCTTCTATAAATAAATAATATGAAAAAAAAAATCTCACTTAGGCGGCGAAAAAGGAGCAGGTTATCTACGATTCGAACTCAGATTCGCACGCAGGTGCCCTGGCCAAAGGCAAGCTGGATGTGTGGAATCCCCGGCGCTCAGGGTTTGCGCGGCAAGACAAGGTAGAATTAAATTGTGGAGAAAACATTCCTTATGAATATGTAGGAGTCCGATGTGGATGTGAACTCTTCTCGTGTGTTGATCTATAAATATACCTGAAAGGGTATTGAAGGCCAAGAAAGAGCAGAAGGGCGCGGCGCGTGCGAGTTCTTGGGGCGAATTAAAAGAAGCAATGTCGAGGTCGGGTGGGCAGGTCCAGTACGATGCACTGCTGGGGACTTGTATCGCGGTCCGCCGCCGCAGGACAAGGTGATAATAGCAGTAGTATGTCTTGGTTATGGCTTAACAACCAGGAGATGAAAGCTGTGGCCTGCATCGGAGCATCAGCAGCTCTGTGTTTGCTCGCGTGGAGATACTACCGACGTAAAACATGTCTGCGCACGTACGGCCGGGACATGACGGCATCTGCTGCAAAGATGGATCCTGTGATCGGTCGTGACGACGAGATCGACCGCCTCGTCTGCATCCTGTGCCGCCGGACCAAGAACTGCGCTGCGCTCGTCGGCGAGGCCGGAGTTGGCAAGACGGCCGTCGTCGAGGGCCTCGCTCAGCGCGTCGCCGCGGGAACAGTTCCAGCCACGCTCGCCGGGGCGCGGATCGTAGAGGTCGACTTGGGAGCAATGGTGGCCGGAACCATTTACCGTGGAATGTTCGAGGAACGCATGAAGAACGTGATAAAGCAAGCAGAGGATTCCAACGGCAAGATTATTTTGTTTTTCGACGAGATGCACATGATGCTGGGTGCTGGGCGGGGGCAATACAAGGACACCAGCACAGATGGTGCCAACTTGCTAAAGCCAGCGTTGGCCCGTGGCCGCATTCGCTGCGTGGGTGCCACTACCTTCGACGAGTTCCGTACATACGTCGAGAAGGATGCCGCGCTCGACCGTCGTTTTCAAAAGCTGCACATTGAGGAGCCAAGCATGGAAGCAACCATTGAAATTCTGCAGGGGCTAAAGACGCGGTACCAGGAGCACCATGGGTTGGAGATCCAAGAATCTACCCTTGTTGCCGCCGCACAGCTCGCCGGCCGCTACATCACTGATCGGAGATTTCCTGACAAGGCCATTGATTTAATTGACGAGGCATGCGCCACAAAAATGCAAACTGCAGCTGGCAGCCAAGAAGCACAAGCACCCAAGGAGTTGTTATTAGTTAGTCCGGATGACGTTGCCAGGGTAATTAAAGCATGTTTCCATTGTCCTACTCTTATTTGTTTCCATTGCTTTTGTCAATTCGATTTAATGTTCCTGCCTGTTAGGTTGTCAGCCGATGGAGCGGGATTCCTGTCACGAAGCTCGATCAAGAGGAGAAGGATAAATTGATACATCTAGCAGATAGACTGCATGATCGAGTAGTTGGCCAAGATGAAGCGGTCAATTTGGTGTCACAAGCATTGCTACGTTCCAGGGTTGGCCTTCGCCACACTGGACAACCAATAGGCTCTTTCCTCTTCTTAGGCTCCACCGGCGTTGGAAAGACAGAGCTTGCCAAAGCTCTCGCTGAGCAACTTTTCGGGAGTGAGAAAATATTGCTTCGTTTTGACATGTCTGAATACGTTGGCGCTGGATCTGTTTTACGTCTTATCGGAGCGCCTCCAAGGTTTGTATATCATCTTATGCCTATCATATTTGGTCTTTCAGATTAGTTTTACAAATCTCAGTGTTTCTTTCTTTAAGCTATCTTGGCCACGAAGACGGTGGCCAGCTGACAGAGAAAGTGAGAAGACGCCCATTTAGCGTCATTCTTTTTGATGAGGTTGAGAAGGCAGATCCCTCTGTATTCAATATCTTTCTTCAACTCCTTGACGACGGCGTGTTGACCGATGGCAAAGGCAGAACCGTGGATTTCAAGAACACCATCATCATCATGACCTCTAATCTAGGAGCACAACACCTCGTATCAGGAATGGCCGGCGAAAACACTATGGAGATTGCACGGGGTCTCCTTATGAAACAGGTTTGCATATTCCATGCTACGATGCAAAGACCAAATTATGCAGATAGGCTTTGATTATCACACATGTATGCTTGTTGGTGCAGGTTCAAAATTTCTTCAAGCCTGAACTTCTCAATAGGCTAAGTGAGATTGTGATATTTCAGCCCCTTGCACGCAACGTTCTTAAAGAGATTGTTAAAATACAAATGAAAAGTGTCATCGCCAAAGCTCTTGACATGGGCATTTCCGTATCAATAAATGATGCTGCGTTGGATGTCATTCTATCGGAATCTTATAACCCAGTGAGTAAATCTTCCTTTCAGGACAATTGCACGGTTAGGGTCTTGTTCACGGGACCATGGTTTTTTTTTTCTTTGCTTCTCCTGAGGTTTTGGTAACCAAACTAACCATGCACGTAATTTCGTCTCTTAGATATACGGCGCAAGACCCATAAAAAGGTGGGTGGAGAAGAATGTAATGACGATGCTATGTGACATGCTGATCAAAGAAGAAGCTATGAAAGGCTCAAATATTTCAATTGAGGCGAGAGACGACAATAAGGGGCTGACATATGAAGTGGCAGATTGAGCAAGAGGCAGCCGCCGGTAAACCAGCAAAAATTGTGCCTTGGTTGTGAGCCTCGTGGCGACCGGTGATGTTGTACTTGTAAAATATCTAATCGTGACGGTCGGTTGTTAGTTTCATTTAGTTACCTGCCTTTCAATTAGCATGACTGTAATCACTGCTGTGGAGCTTGCGTGTTGAAGTGAATCAATACTACTCCATTTATGAGGCATTTTACGGTGCACTTTACTAGTCATGTGGTCGAGTAGTATTGATTCATATTCATCCTTAATTAGAGGGATATATTATGCAATCAGTTTTGGTAGTTTCTAGAGGCAAATTCCTTGTTCTCTAATTTTATGACATTTAATTTGATTTGATGTGTATCGTGGAAATCGTAGGAGTGCCATGTCACGAACCCATAGTTCGGTCATACTTAGCTATATATCAAGCTCCTCACTTCTATTTGCTGTAATTCATGGAATTCGTTTGAGTTAAAATCACGCGTGTACTATTAAAACGGTAACGATTTTAAGTGCCCATATGGCCTAAGATATAATATGTTATTATATTCCTTTATCATAGTAGTATGTTATTATAACATACTAACTCATATGTCGGTATAAATAAGAGTTGTCGAAGTCTCGACAATTTTGGCTATCCACGTCTCGCCGAAAGCCGCGGGCCATCTGATGGTGAGCCTAAGATGACTTGTGCTGCCATCGTGATGAAATTCCCTTCTCCCGGCCCCGGCCGCACCGCGACTCATGCACCATGTCGCTAGACGATGGGCCTTCAAGCCTCCCGGGCCCTTGTGTCATGGACGCTTGGTAGGGAATCATTCGGTGGGGGCTGTTCTGAGAGCGGGAGGCCTCCGGTTCTTCCATGTACTGTGCCTCACAAATGTCCGACGTAGCCTCGGGTCCTCCCAACAAATCATGGCTGGCCCGCTTGAGCGGAAGAAGTGCCATCACATACGGTACTGCACCTAAGAAGCCGGCTCGACGCCATATTGCCCGTACCAGTGACGTACAACTTCTCCTGTGTCGCACAACTTTCTGAATAGCCAATCGCTTGTCGTTCTCACACGGGTTCGCGCCTACGCATTGCCTATAAAATAGGTCTCCCAATATTTTCCCGTTAACAATTTTTTTAGAATTTAGGATTTAGAAGTTTTGGAATTAAAAATACATTAATATGAGATAAGAAAACCGTGTCTATAGTCATGCCTTGAAGTTGAGTGCGAAATTTTGAAAAATAAAAAATAGCACTTTAAAGTTTCAAAAAATCTTAAAATAAATATAGATGTAAAAAAGGTTGAGTTCTATCATTGCACAAAATTTAAACTCCAAATACTATTTATTCGAGGCTGTGTATTTTTTGCACAACCTCGATTATGAGGTATTCAGTGTTAAGCTTCACGCACTAGCCACTTGAACCAAAAGTCCGAACTGATGGAAAGGGCTAGGCAATCTACTTATACACTTCAACACCCCCTCTCATGTGTGACGGGAAGACGAGAAGACTAGTCAACACGTGTAGAGAGGCAAAGAGGCAGCGGCGGCGGACGAGCGCGGGATGGCAGGGTGCCGGGGCGGGCGGCAGCTGCGGCTGCGAGGATTTTAGAATAAATTGTGAAAGCCAGGATTTGAACTCGAGACCTGGGACTCTGATACCATGTTAATCTTAATGCACCAGCCACTTGAACCAAAAGTCCGAACTAATGGAAAGGGCTAGGCAATCTACTTATACACTTCAACATTCACTTCAACATTCAGTTTGTTACTTCCTAGACATATAGAGATGCATGTTATAGAGATGCATGTTCGTTACGAGGAAACTCTTGACCTCTTATGAACTTTATTTGTTCTTGTTTGTTAGAGATCAGAAAGTAACTAATCACAGCCATATAGGTAATTAAATTTCTCTATGATACCTAAGTTGTTGATCTGAATTTGGTACCGCATGCACGTAAATTCTTTTAAATGAAACTGGTATAAGAAAGGTTTAAAAAACAAAGCTAAAGGAAGGTTAGGCTAAGGAAACTAGCTATTATATGGATGGTTCCTGGGTGAGAGACTTGACGTATGCATCTACCAAATTTAATACTTGGTGGAAATATACTACTAGTCCCTCTCTCAACAAGTATTTATCAATTTGCACCATCGGATCTGCCAGGCTGAACGGTTGGTGTTCATTTGTCCCTACCGTAAAAAGCCTCCCATTTATATGCTCAACTAATTTCTCTATAGCTAAGCCACAGTTTCCTAACTACCGACGAGAGAAGTAAGTGCTAACCGAACACGTCGGCAGGCTGCCCGGTGTGCCGCTCAGCTTCAGATACATGCAGGCATGCTTTGCTCGAGTGCAACGTTTCCCACTTTCCCGTGCTGTATGGGTCCTGGAGGAGGAGGATTGATGCTGCCAGTCTTTGCTGATTAGACGACAGACCCTTGGTTGTGGCTTTTCTCACTAAGCTCTACTCTGCCCCAAGACAAGCATATACCCGGCCAGATTCTTGTTACATTGTAGTCGATATGGTCGGCTTGTCGTAAACGAATCCATCAGGAGGAACAACAATCGCCGTTATCTACTAACTAGCTAGCTCACTCCGGCGGGGACTTTTTGTTTTGGTTGTGTCATCCCTGGTGTCTTTCGACGGAATCGGGTAATTACGTTGTGTTGTTAGTGGAATTCCTTCTAAATTTGAGAAAGAAGGGCTTTATACATCTAATAAACACGTATAGATACTGGCATAGCAAACGATTAATCATGGAACCCATATTATAATATAGGTTCTTTATTCTTTTTTAGAATGCAATTTTAAACAGAAATGATTATGAAATCAAAAATTCAGAATTTTTTTTGAATTATTTTATTGTGAATCCATTCCAATTGAATATTTTGTAATCAAATCCTTCAATTCAAAGTTTTGAGGTCTTTAAAAAAGTGGATTAATCGGACGAGGACAAAGAATTGGTGAAGATACCGAGTGTAATTGATAACTTCACGATATTAATATATTTATTTTATTGGAAAGTAAATCAACTTGTTCACCGTATCTAGCCGATCTATCTTCGGAACACGAGGAGCCATCACCGATGACTGCTAGGGCTGGAGCTGAACCACATATGAGCCGGAAGCCTCCCCAAACGGCCACAATTAGAGTGGAGGTAATTCATGATTATCTTGTGAAGCTGGGTTTCTCTCCGGATTGGATATTGTCGGTTATGAAATGTGTTACTAATGTAAGGTATGTCCTATGTGTCAGTGGATAACTAACTTCACCCATTGTTCCTTCGAGGGGATTTCGGCAAGGGGAACCTATATCAGTCCCTACCTCTTTATACTCGAGGGCTTGTCTAGTCTGTTGTTTCGCCAGGAGAATGTGGGGGCACTACAAGGAGTCCGCAATGGCCGTAATGGTCCATCTATTTTCCACCTCCTTTTCGCAGATGATAGCATATTTTTCGCTCGGAGTGATGCTAGTAGTGAGCAAGTTAGGTCAGGTGGGGCGGTGACGCGGAGGTGGTGCCCTCCATTTTTGAGGAGGACGTGGCGAACCAGGTACTTGAGATCCCAATCATCAGGTGGGGTGGTGACAACTTCGTGTCGTGGCCTTTTTTTTCACTAAATATGGTGTGTACTCCGTTAGGTTAGCCTACCATCTGGCTAGAACAGAAAGTTTCTTTGTTAACCGAAGTAAGCATATGGGGCCGGAGTGCACTCGAGGTTGCAGGATGAGAGCCTGCTTTGGAAACGAGATTATGGGCTATCAAAGCGCCAGGAAAAATGAAGATAAATTTGTGGCACTTCGCCCATGATTGTCTACCTTCCGGAGTTCAGCTTTGCCGAAGACATATCCCAGCTTCAACGGCATGTGTATTTTGTGCCCAGGAGGAGACTGCTGCACACACGTTTCTTTTCTGTCAATACGCCAAGGAGGTAAGAGCATTTCCACCGGTGGCCCCTAAACAGTCGCCGGCAGGGCCACTGCTGTATGGGGTGTCGGCAGTGTATTCTCCATTTGGGGACGCTGTTTTCACATCGACGCCTTCCAAACGGCAGCCCCCAATTTTTTTCTTTTTACATTATTTTAAAGCAACATATCAATCACATTTTATTCATACAATCACACAAATAGAATTAAATGATTCATACAATCAATCAAACAAATAATACTTAAATTATTCATACAATCAATCAAACAAATAGTACTTAAATTATTCATACAACTCAATAAACAAATAGTACTTAAATTATTCATACACGCAAAGAAATAGAAATAAAATCATGCATTGTTGGCTGCTCCTCTCCTCGCCCACAAATGTGCAGCTAGATCCGCCTTCAGCTGTGCATGGACACCTGCATCTCGAATTTCATTGTGCATATGAAGAAAAACAACAAATCTTGGGGTACATGCTCTACCTCACCTAGTGGCCCTTGATAATCAAATGGATGATCATCTGCACAGGTGCGTCGCGCTCGTTCTCAATGATCATGTATCGGATGATTACACAGGCGTTCATCACCTCCTATATCTGTGCCTCAGACCAAGTGAGAGCAGGGTACCTGACAATGGCGAAACGCTGTTGAAGCACCCCAAAAGCACGCACAACATCCTTGCGTGCTGCTTCCTGGCATGTTGCAAAATAGGCTTCCATCTCGTTTGATGGAGAGGGAATTGTCTTCACAAATGTAGCATACGTCGGGTAGATACCATCAGCCCGATAGTACCCCTTGTTGTATGCGTGGCCGTTTACCTCAAAGTTCACGGCATGAGCTTGTCCCTCAACTAGCCTGGCAAATACCGGAGAGCGTTGCAGCACGTTGATATCATTGTTTGTTTCTGCCATGCCAAAAAAATGCATGCCAAATCCAAAGCTCATGGTCTGCCACCGCCTCAAGAATGACACTGCACTCACTAGTATGCCCCTTGTAGATCCCCTGCGAAGAAAAAGGGCAATTCTTCCAGCCCCAATGTATACAGTCGATGCTTCCGAGCATCCCAGGAAACCCTCTTGCTGCATTCTTTTGCAAGATCCGAGCTGTATCATCTTGTCTTGGTGCTCTCAAATAGTCTTTAGCAAACACCGCTATGACGGCTCGGCAGAATCTGTAGAGAGTCTCTGTACATGTCGACTCTGCCATCCGTAGGTAGTCATTGGTTGTATCTGGAGGAGCTCCGTATGCAAGACAGCGCATTGCAGTTCACCGGAGCACCATCGCCGCCGCGTGCTGTTCTTCGTGTTCTTAAGTCCGACGAGCCACCGCAGCGAAACCTCGCCGCCGGCGACCCCGACCACCGCGGAAGCCATTCCGGTAAGCCCTCAAGCTTTTCCTTCTCACCGTGGTTGGTAGGGATGACTAGGGTATTTAACATGGGATCCGACTAAGTTTTAACCAACTCGCATTTTCTTCGTAGATGTCTTCTTCTACTCCGCCTCCCTCATCTGAGCCGATCATGGCGACTCCAATCTCATCCGCCCCTCCTCCCCTCGTCCCAGTTCATCTGGAGCCTCGAAAAGACTCCGGCAAGAACATTGAAGAATCATCAGCCAACCCGGAGGAAACTGTGGGTGCTGAACAAATGGAAAAGAAGATGGAGGAGGCAGCCACCAAGAAATCAAAGGCTCGCACGCGAGATAGCGAGGCCAAAGGAAAATGGTGGCCCTGCTTCACCACGGAGACCGAACTCCGCAACCTCGAGGCGGAGGGTTTTTTGAAACCCGGATCTTGGCGTACGATCCCAGGCGCCCTGTGTCCTGCTCTCGAAGCCAGAGAGTGGGTGGTGACCAAGGCGCTCGTTGAGCGTGGCTTCTCTCTCCCGCCCAGTGATTTTCTTCTCGGAAATCCTGAAGGCGTACGAGCTTCAACCTCACCACATTGCTCCGAACAGCATCTTGGCCATCAGCAACCACGCAACGCTGTGTGAAGGCCACCTCCGGATAACCCCAGAACTTCCCCTCTTCCAGTACTACTTCTTCGTCAAAAAGGAGAAAGTTTCACAGACTTCCACGCTAGCCACCTGCGGTGGCATCACCTTCAAGCTCCGCCCTGGGCGCGTGTACCCGCACACATATCACCATGAATCTGTGCGGTACTGGTCCGACAACTTCTTCTACCTGAAGGACGTGACTGATCCGGCTTCCCCAAAGGTGCTGCCAGATTTCAAGGACGGCCCCCCAGCGAGACCCCGGTCTGGACTCAATGTCCCCATCTATCCGAGTCACCTCAATTGACTCAGGCAATTAGGCGGATCTGCAAGCTAACGGACGAGGGCTTGTCGGGGAAAGACCTTACTATGTCCTGGTTCACTAAGCGGATCCAGCCCCTACAACATCGGGACCGCCTGCTGTTCCAGTACATGGGGCGCGACGATATCATGCGCGCCTCTAAAGACAACCTCTCCGCCGACGCCTTGGACAGGCGGCTCCGGGTGCTGATCAAAATTCCATGTGATCTCAAGATCCACGTGTGCAACATGGATATTCACACTAACGGCTCCGGGACCGCGGTATGTTTCCTTGACTCAACTGTTGATTCCTTTTTCAGTCTTTGCTAAATTTGTCTAAGTGTTGGCTGGGTAACTTAGCTCGAGGCCCTCGAGGAAAACGATCTCGGAACTCTCCTTCGAGTCCCTCACGTGGGCAACACCGACCCAGAGGTCGCGTCCGACGCGGAAGTTCTCGAAGCTCCGCGTCCCTCCAAAAGGAAAAGGGGTGCTTCCTCCAGCCCAGCCGCTAAAGTGCTTAGCACCGCGGCTACCCGAAAGGCGGAGGCGGAGAAGAAGCGCCTCAAACTCATTGATACCAGCAACCGAGCTCAACCCAACATCCACCAATTTTTCAGATCATCCGGGTAAGCGCTTGATTTCCGTCTGAAAATTCTTTTGCTACTGTGAATCAACATATGCTATATGTTATGCCTCTTTTATTTTGCAACAAAAGCTCCGGAAGCCAGCCCCCCAAGATCCCCAAGAAGAAAGCAAAGCCATCTCCGGCTTCTGTGCCCGTCACACCGGAAGTGGAGGTTCCGCCCAAGGCCTCTTCCTCCGCCAAGCCGGATCCCAAGGATGTCATCAACCTTGATGATCTCCCGGAGGAACCAACTGCCAAATCCGGCAAAGGCAATTCCGGCAAGGGCGCGTCCTCGCCTGCACCTTCGCCTGAACAGCCTACTATTACCTCAGCCGAAGCTCCGGCTGATGAAGTTGAGAAGAATTTATCCGTAAGTCGTGCCACTAGCACGCCCCAGACTCACCCTCTTCTCTTTCCGTTTTTGCAAAAAATCCCCCTCTCACAGCGCCACGCGGAGATTTCCGCCATGATGGACCAAGTGTGGGGGCCTGCGAACACGGAAGAGCAAGAACTGAACGACCTAGAAAGTGGTCTCAAGATTTTGTTCGCCAAGCACAAGAACGTGCGCCAGGTAACACTAGCCCCCAAGCATTGGGTTGGATATTTTTCCGAGTAACATGTGTGAGCCAATGCTTTTAAATGCGCACCTTAGCGGAAATTTAGAATTTTCTCAATATAAGGATTTAAACTTCTCGCCAGCCCCCAGAATTTTGAATTTCCGGCTAAGTATTGCCTGCTTCTCAGAACACGCGGAAACTGCACGAAGATCTGCGCTTCCATGTGCTGGAGCAAATGACAGAGATTGAAGGGCTGCGCCAGAACGCCGCGAATAGCCAAAAAGCTATATCAATCCTGGAGACCCGCGTAAAAAATTACGAAGGTAAAAACTCCGGGTTGCTCGCGTGTCTTATCATGAACAAACATAGTGTATAATTGTGTGGATTTCCGCCTTATAGAAGAAATTGCCAAGCGCCCCTCCATCGACACCCTTTCCGTCGAGATCCTAGTTTTGGAGGCTGAGAATGAGTCTCTCAAGAACTTTCAAAAAGAATCCTCCGAGAAGGAAACCACAGAGAAGAAGGAACTCTTGGAGAAACATGCTCAAGACATGGAGGATCTTGTTGATAAGCTTAAAAAGAGCCAGCAAAGGGTCCAGACCTTGGCGGCGAAGAATAAGAGTCATGAGGCGGAGGCGGAGGCTATTGACAAGATGATTTTCCGTAAGGACCTTTTTGTTTAACTCCGGCTCCCTCATACTTTGCTTTGTCCGCGGAAGAAACTGACCGTGATTTTTGCAGCGAGTCTTGGCTTCGAATGGACCAAAGAGTCAACCCTCAAAAGGACTGAAGCGTATGATGAGGCGCGGAATTCAATTGATGACCTCTTCGAGGCATGTCGCGGGGTTGCCAAATCGCTATCCCAGAAGAGAGCCAAAACCAAGGTGATCGACACCATGTCCAAGCTGATGCGGCAGGTGCCGGAACTCATCAAGGATTGGCAGGAGTCTTCCGCCCGCGGAGTTGCTTCCCTCGTGTTGGCGACGTGCAAAGCGCACTTCCCAACCATGAAATTTGCGGATGTTGCGCGCGGAACTCCCAAGGGCACCAACATGAGAACCATTCTCGGGGAGACCCAAGGATATGATCGACTGTTTGTTGGACGAGTTAACTACTCGTTCTGGTATAACAAGCACGATCTTCCCGAGGGTTTCTCTGACGCGGAGGATGAAGAATAAGAAGGTGCTGAGGAAGGCGACGAGGAAGGCTCCGGGTCAAGCGCTGATCATTCCAAGGAGGGCTCCGGCGATGACTCTGGCGATGGCTCTGCCTACATTGCTTCTGATGAGGATCAATCCTCCGAGTGAACCCTGTCGAACAATCAAACAAATGTATCATTTTGGCCCCGGAGTGGGTTTGTAATATAACTTAAATTCTTAAGTAGCTAGGGACGAAACACTTATGCATGGGCGGAAAAAACTTATCCTGCTATTCGTTTAAATTTTATTTGCATGTGTCGTTTGTTGAAAGCAAGTGCTGATTTTATGTTTTCCGGCTTGCTCATTTGACCTTCCATGAGCCGGAAGACCTTTAGCCGAAGACGCTCGCCATCGGCGACGAAGCCCAATGGCGATCCGTCAATAATCGTGGAAACAAGCCCCCAGCGTAGGTGCCGGAAATCGCTACCAGGAATCCATGAGTTCGCAACAAAAAACATTTCCGCCAGAAAACTTAAGCTCACGTCCTAAAGGCCGATTTTGAAAAATCACAACTTTCATACACGCCTAGGCGGAAATATCCAGCTCTGCGGTTTTAGTCGGAAAACATACACGATCTAAAAATGAACAAGTAAAGGAGGTAAAAGACTCAAAGAGTGAACCAAATGATTTATTTCATTGATCATGTATAACTATTACAGAGTATGTAACTCGAAAAAATTTCTAAGTGTGGAAAGGACGTAGCTGTGCAATATTCCAGGGACGATCTGTCTCGTCATAGATGTCACCCGGATCCTCTCGCTTGCGTTTCCGGTACCAATTAGCAGGTCTATCCTTTAGTTTCCGGAAATCGACAAGGTAGTACAATCCGTTATGAATCTCTTTGCTAATGACAAAGGGTCCTTCCCATGGAGATTGCAACTTGTGATCTTTCACCTGGCGAAGGCGGAGGACCAAGTCTCCTGCCACGAACAAGCGGTTCCGAACTCGACGGTTGTGATAGCGTCGGAGTTTTTGCTGGTAGATAGTGGAACGTTGGTCAGCTAGGTTCCGAGCTTCTTCGATTAGGTCCACAGATAGCTGTCTGGCCTCGTCATCAGTTTCTTCATTGTAGGCGGCGACTCGCGGTGAATCGTGGATGATGTCGGAGGGGAGCACGGCTTCGAATCCGTATACCAGAAAAAACGGAGTAAATCCAGTTGACCTGTTGGGGGTAGTTCGTAAACTCCACAGAACAGAGTCCAACTCATCAGCCCAAGCTCCAGCTGCGCGTCGCAGTGGTTCTTCAAGACGTGGTTTAATTCCGGATAGTATGAGGTCGTTGGCTCTTTCAACCTGACCGTTGGATTGTGGATGAGCCACATATGCGAGGTCAAGTCGGATCCCCATGTCATGGCAATAATCCTTCAATTCTCCTTGTGCGAAATTTGTGCCATTGTCTGTGATTATGCTGTGTGGGATGCCGTATCTCACAACGAGGCTGCAGACAAATTTTAGTGCTGTAGCACCATCGGCTTTTCTCACTGGCTTTGCCTCGATCCATTTACTGAACTTGTCAACAACGACCAGGAGGTACTCAAAACTGCCAGGAGATGATTTCTTTAACTTTCCAACCATATCGAGCCCCCAGACCGCAAATGGCCTGGTGATAGGGATGGTATTCAGCTCTTGGGCTGGAGCGTTTGGTTGAGTAGCATAGTACTGGCAACCTCGGCAAGTTTTTACCAGTTTATCAGCATCTTGTTTAGCTGTGAGCCAGTAAAATCCAAGCCGAAAGTCTTTTGCAACGAGGGACCTGGGGGCGGCATGATGCCCGCAATCCCCTAGATGGATTTCCCTGAGGATTTCAATGTCGTCTTGATTGGAGACGCATTTAAGAAACACCCCAGTTGCACTTCGTTTGTAGAGATGTCCATCAACGATTGTGTAGGATCTTGCTCGTCTGATGATCTGTCGTGCGAGGACCTCGTCCTCTGGCAACTTTTGATCAATGAGGTGGTCCAGGAACGGCTGTGTCCAGGCCGGAATGATAGCCATCACTTACCTAGCCAGAGATACTGCCAGGTCCGGGTTTTCCGGGTTAGCGCCCTTCACCGAAGGTATCCGTAAGTGCTCAAGGAAAATGCCAGGCGGAATTGGTTTCCTGCTGGATCCAAGCTTGGATAGCATATCTGCCGCTGTGTTATCATCTCTCCTGACATACTTGACTTCGTATCCGAGGAAGCATTAGGCGATCTCGTCAACTTCGTCTCTGTAGGCCGCCATAACGGAGTTTCTGGCATTCCAGGTTCCGGCTACTTGCTGTGCTACCAGGTCGGAATCTCCGCAGCAGATGATGTGCTTGATCCCAATTTCCTTAGCAATGCGCAGACCATGTAGTAGAGCCTCATATTCCGCCATGTTATTTGTATCTTCGAAGTGAATCTGCAAAACGTACTGCAGTTCTTCTCCGGTAGGGGACTTCAGGGTGACTCCGGCTCCTGAGCCTTGATGCTGCTTGGATCCGTCGAAGTGCATGACCCATGTTTCAGGTTCCGGCTCCAGATTTGCATCCGGAGCTTATGTCCAATCTGCGACAAAGTCCGCCAAGATCTGGGATTTAATCGGAGTCCTGGCTTTGTAATTGATGTCGAAGGCAGATAATTCGATGCCCCATTTTGCTGTGCGTCCGGTTGCGTCGGTGTTGTTAAGTATCGTTGACAGTGGAGCTTTGCTCATGACCATCACTGGATGCTCTTGGAAGTAGTGCCTCAACTTCCTGCTACCTAGGAATACGCCGTAGGATAGCTTTTGAAAGTGAGGGTATCTTTGTTTGGATTCCATCAGTACCTCGCTGATATAATAGACTGGCCTTTGGACTCCATACTCATGACCTTCTTCCTTTCGCTCCACCACGATGACGAGACTGATGACTTGGTTGGAGGCTCTTAGGTAAAGGAGCATAGGCTCTGACTCTTCTGGAGCTGCTAGGATAGGTGGGGAGGTGAGTATTTCCTTCAACCCTTTGAGTGCTGCATCAGCCGCTTCGTCCCAGACAAAATTGTCTTTTTTCTTCAACAGCTTGTAGAGGGGTAACACCTTCTCGCCAAGACGGCTAACAAACCTACTGATTGCTACAACACAACCAGTTAGTCATTGCACATCTTTCAGACAAGTTGGTCTTTTTATGCACATGATTGCCTTGATTTTTTCCAGGCTAACTTCAATGCCTCTGTGAGAGACAATGAAGCCAAGGAGTTTTCCAGCTGGAATGCCAAAGACGCACTTCAGCGGATTCAACATCATCTTGTACCGTCGGATGTTCTCAAAGGTTTATGTGAGATCACTGATCAAGTCGGATCCTTTCCAGGTCATGACCGCGATGCCGTCGACGTAAGCGTGTACGTTCCAGCCGATTTGGTCCTTCAAGCACCGCTGCATCATACGCTGGTAGGTGGCACCTGCATTTTTCACACCAAAAGGCATGGTGACATAGCAGTAAGTGCTAAACGGGGTGATGAACGAGGTCACCTTTTGGTCGGTCTTCTTCATCCGGATCTGGTGATACCCGGAATATGCGTCGAGAAAACACAGAAGTTCCGCCCCTGCCGTCGAATCAATGACTTGGTCAATGCGCGGCAAGGGGAACGGATCCTTCGGACAATGCTTATTCAAGCCCGAGTAATCAATGCACATTCTTAGTATTTCAGAATTCTTTTTGGGTACAAGGACGGGGTTTGCGACCCAATCAGTATGGATAACTTCTACTACAAAACCTGCATCTAGTAACTTTGCTAGTTCCATTCCTATGGCACGGCGCTTCTTATCTCCAAAGCGTCGCATAGCTTGCTTCACCGGTTTAGCCCCCGGATTTATGTTAAGGTAGTGCTCGGCGAGTTCCCTTGGTACTCCGGACATGTTAGAAGGCTGCCATGCGAAGATGTCCATGTTAGCGGAGGAACTCGACGAGCGCGTCTTCCTATTTGGGGTCCATTTTGGCTCCGACCGAGACATGTTTAGTGGAATCTCCTTTCTTGAAGTCGATTTTCTTGGTCTCTATCGCGGCCTTGAACGAGGTTTTCTGTTCGAAGACTTGCTTCTTGGTGTTGTGCATCTCTGTTGGATCCACCGCGGCTCTGTAGCCTCGCAGCTCCTCTCTAGATATCACAGACTCTGCGAAGGTGGCTTCGCCTATCTCGCACTCCCGAGCCTTCTGGTAGTCTCTGGATACGGTGATCATACCGTTGGGACCCGGAATCTTGAGCTTGTTGTAGATGTAGCATGCTCTTGCGTGAAACTTGTGGTAGGCGGGCCTGCCGAAGATGACGTGGTAGGAGCTCTTGAAGGGCACGACTTCGAACGTGATCATTTCTTCGCGGAAATTACGGATATCGCCGAAGGCCACGGGAAGTCTGATGCTGCCGAGGGAATTCGCCTTTTTACCCGGAACTACACCATGAAATTCAGTGGTGCTGTGCTTGAGCTGTTCCTTGGTGAGGTTCATCTGCTCCAGAGTCTCCAGGTACATGATGTTCAAGCTAGCTCCGCCGTCCATGAGGCACTTGGAGAAGTCATATCCGTCGATGCGGGGACTCACAACCAAGGCGTAGCACTCTTTCGGAATGATAGCAGGGTGATCCTACCTATCAAACGTACACGGAGTTGTTGGAGATATGCCCAAGAGGCAATAATAAAAGTGGTTATTATATATCTTTATGTTTATGATAAATGTTTATATACCATGCTATAATTGTATTAACCGAAACATTGATACATGTGTGATATGTAAACAACAATGAGTCCCTAGTAAGCCTCTTAACTAGCTTGTTGATTAATAGATGATTAGTTTCATAATCATGAAAATTGGATGTTATTAATAACAAGGTTATATCATTATATGAATGATGTAATGGACACACCCAATTAAGCGTAGCATAAGATCACGTCATTAAGTTATTTGCTATAAGCTTTCGATACATAGTTACCTAGTCCTTTCGACCATGAGATCATGTAAATAACTTATACTGGAAAGGTACTTTGATTACATCAAACGCCACTGCGTAAATGGGTGGTTATAAAGGTGGGATTAAGTATCCGGAAAGTATGAGTTGAGGCATATGGATCAACAGTGGGATTTGTCCATCCCGATGACGGATAGATATACTCTGGGCCCTCTTGGTGGAATGTCGTCTAATGTCTTGCAAGCATATGAATAAGTTCATAAGAGACCACATACCACGGTACAAGTAAAGAGTACTTGTGAGGAGACGAGGTTGAACAAGGTATACAGAGATACCGATGATCAAACCTCGGACAAGTAAAATATCGCGTGACAAAGGGAATTGGTATCGTATGTGAATGGTTCATTCGATCTCTAAGTCATCGTTGAATATGTGGGAGCCATTATGGATCTCCAGATCCCGCTATTGGTTATTGGTCGGAGGGAGTTCTCAACCATGTCCACATAGTTCGCGAACCGTAGGGTGACACACTTAAGGTTTGATGTTGTAATAGTAGAACTTGAATATGGAATGGAGTTCGAAGTATTGTTCGAAGTCTCGGATGGGATCCCGGACATCACGAGGAGTTCCGGAATGGTCCGGAGAATAAGATTCATATATAGGAAGTCATTTTATAAGTTTGAAAATGATCTGGTGAATTTATGGAAGGTTCTAGAAGGTTCTAGAAAAGTCCGGAAGAAATCACTTTGGAAGGCGGAGTCCTGGAGGGACTCCACCACCCATGGCCGGCCAACCCTAGAGGGGTGGAGTCCCAAGTGGACTCCACCAAGGGGGCCGGCCACCCCCCCACATGGAAGGGTGGGAATCCCACTTGAGGTGGGAGTCCCACCTTGGGTAGGTTTCCCTACAACATGGAAGGTTTTGGGTTGGGGTCTTATTCGAAGACTTGTAGTCCAACACTTGGGGGTTCCACCTATATAATGAGGGGCAAGGGGGAGGGGGCCGGCCACACCAAAGCCATTGTGGCCGCACCCCTCATAGTGGCCGGCCACCCCCTCTCTCCCCAAACCCTAGTCGCCCCCTCTCCTCCACCTCTCCCGCAACGCTTAGCGAAGCTCCGCCGGAGATCTCCATCGCCACCGCCACCACGCCGTCGTGCTGCCAGATTCAAGGAGGAGCTAATACTTCCGCTGCCCGCTGGAACGGGGAGAAGGACGTCATCTTCATCAACACTGAACGTGTGACCGAGTACGGAGGTGCTGCCCGATTGTGGCACCGTCAAGATCTTCTACGCGCTTTTGAAAGCGGCAAGTGATCGTCTACCGCAGCAACAAGAGCCTCATCTTGTAGGCTTTGGAATTCTTCAAGGGTGAGTCTCGTTCATCCTCTCGTTGCTCCCGTCTTCTAGATTGCATCTTGGCTTGGATTGCGTTCTCGCGGTAGGAATTTTTTTGTTTTCTATGCAACGAATCCCTACAGTGGTATCAGAGCCGTGTCTATGCATAGATGGTTGCACGAGTAGAACACAATGGTTTGTGGGCATTGATGCTTATGTTGTCTTTAGTTTGAGTACTTTGCATCTTTGTGGCATAGTGGGATGAAGCGGCTCGGGCTAACTTTACATGACCGCGTTCATGAGATTTGCTCCACGCTCGACATGCAACTTGTATTGCATAAGTGGCTTTGCGGGTGGCTGTCTCTCCTACTATAGTGAAGATTCAATTTACTCTTCTATTGACAACACTAGTATCACCGTTGTGGTTCATGTTCGTAGGTAGATTAGATCTCACTCGAAAACCCTAAACCACGTAAAATATGCAAACCAAATTAGAGACGTCTAACTTGTTTTTGCAGGGTTTGGTGATGTGATATGGCCATAATGTGATGATGAATATGTATGATATGATCATTATTGTATTGTGGCAACCGGCAGGAGCCTTATGGTTGTCTTTAAATTTCATGTTGAGTAGTATTTCAAAGAAGTTGTAATAGTTGCTACATGGGAGAACAATCATGAAGACGGCGCCATTGACCTTGACGCTACACCGACGATGATGGAGATCATGCCCGTTGATGATGGAGATCATGTCCGTGCTTTGGAGATGAAGATCAAAGGCGCAAAGACAAAAGGGCCATATCATATCACATATGAACTGCATGTGATGTTAATCCTTTTATGCATCTTATTTTGCTTAGATCGCGACGGTAGCATTATAAGATGATCCCTCTCACTAAAATATCAAGATAATAAAGTGTTCATCCTTAGTAGCACCGTTGCCAAGACTTGTCATTTCGAAGCATCTCGTGATGATCGGGTGTGATAGAATCAACAAGTGCATACAACTGGTGCAAGCCAGTTTTGCACATGCGGATACTAAGGTGGCCTTGACGAGCCTAGCATGTACAGACATGGTCTCGGAACACGTGATACCGAAAGGTAGAGCATGAATCATATGATTGATATGATGAACACTTTGAGTGTTCACCATTGAAGTTACATCTTGTCTCGTGATGATCGGACTTGGTGTGGTGGATTTGGTTCTTGTGATCACTAAGACAATTCGAGGGATATTGTTTTGAGTGGGAGTTCACCTAGTTTTTAATTATGTTAAATTAAAATTTGAACTCAATTTGTCATAAACTTAGTCTAAACTATTGCAAATATATGTTGTAGATATGGCGTCCCCAATCAATTTTAACCAGTTCCTAGAGAAAGAAAAGCTTAAGAGCAACGGTAGCAACTTCACCGACTGGTTCCGTCATGTGAGAATTTTCCTCGCTGGTGGAAACCTGCAATATGTGCTTGATGCACCGCTAGGTGACCCTCCTGCAGAAACTGAAACCGATGAAGTAAAGAATGTTTACGCGACTCGGAAATCTCGGTACTCTCAAGTTCAGTGTGCCATCCTGTGCAGTTTGGAAGCCGATCTTAAAAAACGTTTTGAGCACCACGATCCTCATGATTTGGTCAATGAGCTGAAAGCTATATTTGAAACTCATGCGGCCGTGGAATGCTATGAAGCATCGAAACACTTCTTCAGCTGCATGATGGAAGAAGGCAGCTCCGTTAGTGAGCACATGCTCGCCATGACCGGGCATGCGAAGAAACTCAGTGACTTGGGAATAGTGATTCCTAACAGACTGGGGATTAATCGTGTCCTTCAATCACTGCCACCTAGTTACAAGAACTTTGTGATGAACTACAATATGCAGAACATAAACAAAGAGTTACCTGAACTCTTCGCCATGCTAAAGTCTGCTGAGATTGAGATCAAGAAAGAGCACCAAGTGTTGATGGTCAACAAGACCACCAGTTTCAAGAAACAGGGCAAGTCTAAGGGAAAATTCAAGAAGGGTGGCAAGAAAGCAGCCACGCCTCCTATGAAACCTAAGAACGGCCCTAAGCCTGATGCTGAGTGCTATTACTGCAAGGAGAAGGGACACTGGAAGCGTAATTGCTCCAAGTATCTGGCTGATCTGAAGAGCGGCCTTGTCAAGAAGAAGAAAGAAGGTATATCTGATATACATGGTATAGATGTTTATCTCACTGGTTCTCGTACTAGTACCTGGGTATTTGATACTGGTTCGGTTGCTCATATTTGTAACTCGAAATAGGAACTAAAGAATAAACGAAGACTATTGAAGGATGAAGTGATGATGCGCGTTGGAAACGGATCCGAAGTCGATGTGATCGCTGTCGGCACACTTCCTCTACATCTACCTTCGGGATTAGTTTTAAGCCTCAATAATTGTTATTTTGTACCTACGTTGAGCATGAAAATTATATCTGGATCTTGTTTAATGCAAGACGGTTATTCATTCAAGTCTGAGAATAATGGTTGTTCTATTTTTATGAATAATATCTTTTATGGTCGAGCACCTGAAAAGAATGGATTATTTCTGTTAGATCTCGATAGTAGTGATACACATATTCATAACATTGATGCTAAGCGAATTAGATTGAATGATAATACTACTTACATGTGGCACTGTCGTCTTGGTCATATTGGAGTGAAACGCATGAAGAAACTCCATACCGATGGATTACTTGAATCACTTGACTTTGAG
Organism: Lolium perenne; assembly: GCF_019359855.2. NCBI lineage: Eukaryota > Viridiplantae > Streptophyta > Magnoliopsida > Poales > Poaceae > Lolium > Lolium perenne. The sequence continues at coordinate 155,415,163 of NC_067245.2, read as the reverse complement.
TCACTTGATAGATGCGAAGCATGTCTAATGGAAAAAATGACTAAGACTCCATTCTCTGGTATTATGGAGCGAGCTACTGACTTATTGGAAATCATACATACCGATGTGTGCAGACCAATGAGTGTAGCATCGCGCGGTGGTTATCGTTATGTTCTAACCTTCACAGATGATCTGAGTAGATAGGGGTATATCTATTTCATGAAACATAAATCCGAAACTTTCGAGAAGTTTAAGGAATTCCAAAGTGAAGTAGAAAATTAACGTAACAAGAAGATTAAATTTCTATGATCTGATCGCGGAGGTGAATATCTGAGTTATGAGTTTGGCATGCATTTAAAGAAATGCGGAATACTTCCACAATTGACACCGTCGGGAACACCACAACGAAACGGTGTGTCCAAACGTCGTAATCGAACTCTCTTAGATATGGTTCGTTCTATGATGTCTCTTACTGATTTGCCGTTATCATTTTGGAGTTATGCATTAGAGACAGCCGCATTCACTTTAAATAGAGCACCATCAAAATCCGTTGAAACGACACCGTATGAATTATGGTTTAATAAGAAACCTAAGCTGTCGTTCCTTAAAGTTTGGGGTTGCGAAGACTATGTAAAGAAGTTACAACCGGACAAGCTAGAACCCAAAGCGGAGAAATGCGTCTTCATAGGATACCCTAAGGAAACTATAGGGTACACTTTCTATCACATATCCGAAGGCAAAATCTTTGTTGCTAAGAACGGAACCTTTCTTGAGAAAGAATTTCTCACTAAAGAAGTGACTGGAAGAAAAGTAGAACTCGATGAGATTGATGAATATTCACTTGTTGATCAGAGTAGCGCAGTACCAGAAGTTGTTCATGTACCACCTACACTGGCAACAGAGGAAGCTAATGATAATGATCATGAAACTTCAAACGAGATAGCTACTGAACCTCGCAGATCGACAAGGGAACGTGCCACTCCTGATTGGTATGATCCTTGTCTAAATGTCATGATTGTGGACAACAATGATGAAGACCCTGCGACGTATGAAGAAGCGATGATGAGCCCAGATTCCAACAAATGGCAAGAAGCCATGAAATCCGAAATGGGATCCATGTATGATAACAAAGTGTGGACTTTGGTAGACTTACCTGATAGCCGCAAGGCTGTCGAGAATAAATGGATCTTTAAGAGAAAAACAGATGCTGATGGTAATATTACTGTCTACAAAGCTCGACTTGTCGCAAAGGGTTTCCGAAAAATTCAAGGTGTTGACTACGATGAGACTTTCTCACCTGTAGTGAAGCTAAAATCTATGAGGATTTTGTTAGCAATAGCTACATTTTTCGATTATGAGATTTGGCAGATGGATGTCAAAATGGCGTCCCTTAATGGAGACATTGAGGAAGAGTTGTATATGGTACAACCCAAAGGTTTTGTCGATCCTAAAAATGCTGACAAAGTATGCAAACTTCAGTGTTCAATTTATGGACTGAAGCAAGCATCAAGAAGTTGGAACCGACGCTTTGATAAGGTGATCAAAGACTTCGGGTTTATACAGTGTCATGGAGAGGCCTGTATTTACAAGAAAGTGAGTGGGAGCTCTGTAGCATTCCTGATATTATATGTAGATGACATATTATTGATTTGGAATGATATAGAACTATTAAGCAGTGTAAAAGGTTATTTGAATAATAGGTTTTCAATGAAAGACCTTGGTGAAGCATCGTATATATTAGGCATCAAGATTTATAGAGTTAGATCAAGACACCTAATAGGGCTATCACATAGTTCATACCTGGAGAAGATTCTAAAGAAGTTTAGAATGGACGAAAGTAAGAAAGGATTCTTACCTATGTTACCAGGCAAGGTCTTGAGTAAGACTCAAGGACCGGCTACGGCAGAAGAAAGAGAAAGGATGAGTCAGATCCCCTATGCCTCGGCAGTAGGCTCTATCATGTATGCCATGCTATGTACTAGACCGGATATAACACATGATGTTAGTTTGACTAGCAGATATCAAAGTGATCCAGGAATGGAACACTGGATAGCGGTCAAGAATATCCTGAAGTACTTGAAAAGAACTAAGGATATGTTTCTTTGTTATGGAGGTGACTGATACGCGTACAGCACGCGTCCGTTGGGAACCCCAAGAGGAAGGTGTGATGCGTATAGTAGCAAGTTTTCCCTCAGTAAGAAACCAAGGTTTATCGAACCAGTAGGAGCCAAGAAGCACGATGAAGGTTGATGGCGGCGGAGTGTAGTGCGGCGCAACACCAGGGATTCCGGTGCCAACGTGGAACATGCACAACAGAACCAAATTACTTTGCCCCAACGTGACAGTGAGGTTGTCAATCTCACCGGCTTGCTGTAACAAAGGATTAGATGTATAGTGTGGATGATGATTGTTTGCAGAAAACAGTAGAACAAGTATTGCAGTAGATTGTATTCAATTAAAAGAATGGACCGGGGTCCACAGTTCACTAGAGGTGTCTCTCCCATAAGATAAATAGCATGTTGGGTGAACAAATTACAGTTGGGCAATTGACAAATAAAGAGGGCATGACCATGCACATACATGTTATGATGAGTATAGTGAGATTTAATTGGGCATTACGACAAAGTACATAGACCGCTATCCAGCATGCATCTATGCCTAAAAAGTCCACCTTCAGGTTATCATCCGAACCCCTTCCAGTATTAAGTTGCAAACAACAGACAATTGCATTAAGTATGGTACGTAATGTAATCAACAACTACATCCTTATACATAGCATCGATGTTTTATCCCTAGTGGCAACAGCACATCCACAACCTTAGAACTTTCTGTCACTGTCCCAGATTTAATGGAGGCATGAACCCACTATCGAGCATAAATACTCCCTCTTGGAGTTAAAAGCAAAAAACTTGGCCAGAGCCTCTACTAGTAACGGAGAGCATGCAAGATCATAAACAACACATAGATAATAGATTGATAATCAACATAGCATAGTATTCTCTATTCATCGGATCCCAACAAACACAACATGTAGCATTACAGATAGATGATCTTGATCATGTTAGGCAGCTCACAAGATCCGACAATGAAGCACAATTAGGAGAAGACGACCATCTAGCTACTGCTATGGACCCATAGTCCAGGGGTGAACTACTCACTCATCACTCCGGAGGCGACCATGGCGGTGAAGAGTCCTCCGGGAGATGATTCCCCTCTCCGGTAGGGTGCCAGAGGCGATCTCCTGAATCCCCCGAGATGGGATTGGCGGCGGCGGCGTCTCTGGAAGGTTTTCCGTATCATGGCTCTCGGTACTGGAGTTATTATCGACGAAGGCTTCTTATAGTCAGAGAGGTAGGTTTAGGGGCGACGCGAGGGGCCCACACACTAGGCCGGCGCGGCCAGGGCCTGGGCCGCGCCGCCCTAGCGTCTGGCCGCCTCGTCGCCCCACTTCGTTTCTCCCCCGGTGTTCTGGAAGCTTCGTGGAAAAATAGGATCCTGGGCGTTGATTTCGTCCAATTCCGAGAATATTTCCTTACTAGGATTTCTGAAACCAAAAACAGCAGAAAACAAAGAATCGGCTCTTCGGCATCTCGTTAATAGGTTAGTGCCGGAAAATGCATAAATAGGACATAAAGTATGCATAAAACATGTAGGTATCATCAATAAAGTGGCATGGAACATAAGAAATTATCGATACGTTGGAGACGTATCAGCATCCCCAAGCTTAGTTCCTGCTCGTCCTGAGTAGGTAAACGATAACAAAGATAATTTCTGGAGTGACATGCCATCATAATCTTGATCATACTATTGTAAGCACATGTAATGAATGCAGCGATCAAAGCAATGGTAAATGACATGAGTAAACAACTGAATCATATAGCAAAGACTTTTCATGAATAGTACTTTCAAGACAAGAATCAATAAGTCTTGCATAAGAGTTAACTCATAAAGCAATAAATTCAAAGTAAAGGCATTGAAGCAACACAAAGGAAGATTAAGTTTCAGCGGTTGCTTTCAACTTATAACATGTATATCTCATGGATAGTGTCAATGTAAAGTAATATAACAAGTGCAATATGCAAGTATGTAGGAATCAATGCACAGTTCACACAAGTGTTTGCTTCTTGAGGTGGAGAGAAATAGGTGAACTGACTCAACATAAAAGTAAAAGAATGGCCCTTCGCAGAGGGAAGCATCGATTGCTATATTTGTGCTAGAGCTTTGGTTTTGAAAACAAGAAACAATTTTGTCAACGGTAGTAATAAAGCATATGTATCATGTAAATTATATCCTACAAGTTGCAAGTCTCATGCATAGTATACCAATAGTGCCCGCACCTTGTCCTAATTAGCTCGGATTACCTGGATTATCACCGCAATACATATGTTTTAACCAAGTGTCACAAAGGGGTACCTCTATGCCGCATGTACAAAGGTCTAAGGAGAAAGCTCGCATTGGATTTCTCGCTTTTGATTATTCTCAACTTAGACATCCATACCGGGAAAACATAGACAACATATAATGGACTCCTCTTTAATGCTTAAGCATTCAACAACAATTAATTTTCTCATATGAGATTGAGGATATTTGTCCAAAACTGAAACTTCCACCATGGATCATGGCTTTAGTTAGCGGCCCAATGTTCTTCTCTAACAGTATGCATGCTCAAACCATTCAACTCATGGTAAATCGCCCTTACTTCAGACAAGACGGACATGCATAGCAACTCACATGATATTCAACAAAGAGTAGTTGATGGCGTCCCCAGGAACATGGTTATCGCACAACAAGCAACTTAATAAGAGATAAAGTGCATAAGTACATATTCAATACCACAATAGTTTTTAGGCTATTTGTCCCATGAGATATATATTGCAAAGGTAGAGGATAGAAATTTAAAGGTAGCACTCAAGCAATTTACTTTGGAATGGTGGAGAAATACCATGTAGTAGGTAGGTATGGTGGACACAAATGGCATAGTGGTTGGCTCAAGGATTTTGGATGCATGAGAAGTATTCCCTCTCGATACAAGGTTTAGGCTAGCAAGGTTATTTGAAACAAACACAAGTATGAAGCGGTACAGCAAAACTCACATAAAAGACATATTGTAAACATTATAAGACTCTACACCGTCTTCCTTGTTGTTCGACCCTTACTAGAAATTATGTAGACCTTAGAGAGACCAATTATGCAAACCAAATTTTAGCAAGATCTATGTATTTCTTCATTAATAGGTGCAAAGTATATGATGCAAGAGCTTAAACATGAGCACAACAATTGCCAAGTATCAAATTATTCAAGACATTCTACCAATTACTACATGTAGCATTTCCCGTTTCCAACCATATAACAATTTAACGAAGCAGATTCAACCTTCGCCATGAATATTATGAGTAAAGCCTAAGGACATATTTGTCCATATGCAAAAGCGGAGCGTGTCTCTCTCCCACACAATGAATGCTAGGATCCATTTTATTCAAACAAAACAAAAACAAAAACAAACAGACGCTCCAAGCAAAGTGCATAAGATGTGATGGAATAAAAATATAGTTTCACTAGAGGAACCTGATAATGTTGTCGATGAAGAAGGGGATGCCTTGGGCATCCCCAAGCTTAGACGCTTGAGTCTTCTTGAAATATGCAGGGGTGAACCACCGGGGCATCCCCAAGCTTAGATCTTTCACTCTCCTTGATCATATTGTATCATCTCCCTCTCTTGATCCTTGAAAACTTCCTCCACACCAAACTCAAAACAACTCATTAGAGGGTTAGTGCACAATCAAAATTCACATGTTCAGAGGTGACATAATCATTCTTAACACTTCTGGACATTGCACAAAGCTACTGAAAGTTAATGGAATAGAAAAATCCATCAAGCATAGCAAAACAGGCAATGCGAAATAAAAGGCAGAATCTGTCAAAACAGAACAGTTCGTAAAGATGAATTTATAAGAGGCACCAGACTTGCTCAAATGAAAATTCTCAAATTGAATGAAAGTTGAGTACATATCTGAGGATCACTCACGTAAATTGGCATAATTTTCTGAGTTACCTACAGAGAATTAGGCCCAAATTCGTGACAGCAAAGAAATCTGTTTCTGCGCAGTAATCCAAATCTTGTATGAACCTTACTATCAACGACTTTACTTGGCACAACAATGCAACAAAATAAGATAAGGAGAGGTTGCTACAGTAGTAACAACTTCGAAGACTCAAATATAAAATAAAAGTGCAGTAGTAAAATCATGGGTTGTCTCCCGTAAGCGCTTTTCTTTAACGCCTTTCAGCTAGGCGCAGAAAGTGTGTATCAAGTATTATCAAGAGATGAAGCATCTACAGCGGGGTTTGGAGTTTTCTCAACCATGCATTGAATTTTGGATACATAAGTTTCAGAGGCTCCCTTTTCATTAGTCTTGGGCTTGCTACTCTCATCGAACAAATTTTCAGGAACAAGCCAGGCATAATTATCATCTAGAGCTTCATGCATTGCTAGGAGCTTACAAGGTATTGGTGCTTTAATGTCCCCACCATCATTAACATTATTAGTGTACTTAATTCTATCCATATCCATCTTTTCAAGTGTTCTTTTAAAATCGGTGAACATACCAAGCCTCTTATGCTTAATAAAAACTTTTCTAGCTTCTTTAGCTATATCCGCAAATTCTCTAACAAGGACTTTTAAAACAAAATCTCTCTTCTCTCCCCTCTCCATATCAGAAAGTGTAAGAAACATGTGTTGTATCATGGGGTTGAGACTAATAAATCTAGTTTCCATCATGCGTACCAAACAAACAGAGGCATCTTCATAAGTAGGGACAGCTTTTGCCAGGGGTATATCTTTAAGATCTTCGTGCATACTAACATGGGTGAAAAATTCTTCTATATTATCTCTTCCAATTATAGACCTTTGTCCCACATGTATATCTTTTAAAGTAAAATTAGGAGGAAACATGATGAAGTAAGTAAAGTAAATGCAAGTAACTAATTTTTTTGTGTTTTTGATATAGAGAACAAGATAGCAAATAAAGTAAAACTAGCAACTAATTTTTGTGTGTTTTGTTTTAGTGCAGCAAACAAAGTAGTAAATAAAAGTAAAGCAAGACAAAAACAAAGTAAAGAGATTGGAGGTGGAGACTCCCCTTGCAGCATGTCTTGATCTCCCCGGCAACGGCGCCAGAAAAAGAGCTTGATATGCGTACAGCACGCGTCCGTTGGGAACCCCAAGAGGAAGGTGTGATGCGTATAGCAGCAAGTTTTCCCTCAGTAAGAAATCAAGGTTTATCGAACCAGTAGGAGCCAAGAAGCACGTTGAAGGTTGATGGCGACGGAGTGTAGTGCGGCGCAACACCAGGGATTCCGGCGCCAACGTGGAACCTGCACAACACAACCAAATTACTTTGCCCCAACGTGACAGCGAGGTTGTCAATCTCACCGGCTTGCTGTAACAAAGGATTATGTATAGTGTGGATGATGATTGTTTGCAGAAAATAGTAGAACAAGTATTACAGTAGATTGTATTCGATTAAAAGAATGGACCGGGGTCCACAGTTCACTAGAGGTGTCTCTCCCATAAGATAAATAGCATGTTGGGTGAACAAATTACAGTTGGGCAATTGACAAATAAAGAGGGCATGACCATGCACATACATGTTATGATGAGTATAGTGAGATTTAATTGGGCATTACGACAAAGTACATAGACCGCTATCCAGCATGCATCTATGCCTAAAAAGTCCACCTTCAGGTTATCATCCGAACCCCTTCCAGTATTAAGTTGCAAACAACAGACAATTGCATTAAGTATGGTGCGTAATGTAATCAACAACTACATCCTTAGACATAGCATCGATGTTTTATCCCTAGTGGCAACAGCACATCCACAACCTTAGAACTTTCATCCTTGTCCCAGATTTAATGGAGGCATGAACCCACTATCGAGCATAAATACTCCCTCTTGGAGTTAAAAGCAAAAACTTGGCCAGAGCCTCTACTAGTAACGGAGAGCATGCAAGATCATAAACAACACATAGATAATAGATTGATAATCAACATAGCATAGTATTCTCTATTCATCGGATCCCAACAAACACAACATGTAGCATTACAGATAGATGATCTTGATCATGTTAGGCAGCTCACAAGATCCGACAATGAAGCACAATTAGGAGAAGACGACCATCTAGCTACTGCTATGGACCCATAGTCCAGGGGTGAACTACTCACTCATCACTCCGGAGGCGACCATGGCGGTGAAGAGTCCTCCGAGAGATGATTCCCCTCTCCGGCAGGGTGCCGGAGGCGATCTCCTGAATCCCCCGAGATGGGATTGGCGGCGGCGGCATCTCTGGAAGGTTTTCCGTATCGTGGCTCTCGGTACTGGAGTTATTATCGACGAAGGCTTCTTATAGTCGGAGAGGTAGGTTTAGGGGCGACGCGAGGGGCCCACACACTAGGCCGGCGCGGCCAGGGCCTGGGCCGCGCCACCCTAGCGTCTGGCCGCCTCGTCGCCCCACTTCGTTTGTCCCCCGGTGTTCTGGAAGCTTCGTGGAAAAATAAGATCCTGGGCGTTGATTTCGTCCAATTCCAAGAATATTTCCTTACTAGGATTTCTGAAACCAAAAACAGCAGAAAACAGCAGCTGGCTCTTCGGCATCTCATTAATAGGTTAGTGCCGGAAAATGCATAAATATGACATAAAGTATGCATAAAACATGTAGGTATCATCAATAAAGTGGCATGGAACATAAGAAATTATCGATACGTTGGAGACGTATCAGTGACCAAGAGCTCGTTGTAACAAGTTACACCGATGCAAGTTGGAACACTGATTCTGATGACTCTAAGTCACAGTCTGGATACGTGTTTATATTGAATGGTGCTGCAGTAAGCTGGGCAAGCTCGAAGCAGTTCACGGTGGCAAAGTCTTCAACAGAATCGGAGTACATAGCGGCTTCAGAGGCTTCATCAGAAGCGGTATGGATGAATAGGTTCATTGTAGAGCTCGGTGTGGTTCCTAGTGCATTAGACCCACTAGTCATCTACTGTGATAACATGGGTGTCATCGCCAATGCACAAGAACCAAGGTCACACAAGAGGCTGAAGCATATCAAGCTGCGTTATCACTTGATTCGCGAGTACATCGAAGATGGAGAAGTAAAGATTTGCAAAGTACACACTGATCTGAATGTAGCAGATCCGTTGACTAAAGCTCTCCCTAGGGCAAAGCATGACCAACACCAGAATGCCATGGGTGTTAGGTACCTTACAATGTAATCTAGATTATTGACTCTAGTGCAAGTGGGAGACTGTTGGAGATATGCCCAAGAGGCAATAATAAAAGTGGTTATTATATATCTTTATGTTTATGATAAATGTTTATATACCATGCTATAATTGTATTAACCGAAACATTGATACATGTGTGATATGTAAACAACAATGAGTCCCTAGTAAGCCTCTTAACTAGCTTGTTGATTAATAGATGATTAGTTTCATAATCATGAACATTGGATGTTATTAATAACAAGGTTATATCATTATATGAATGATGTAATGGACACACCCAATTAAGCGTAGCATAAGATCACGTCATTAAGTTATTTGCTATAAGCTTTCGATACATAGTTACCTAGTCCTTTCGACCATGAGATCATGTAAATCACTTATACCGGAAAGGTACTTTGATTACATCAAATGCCACTGCGTAAATGGGTGGTTATAAAGGTGGGATTAAGTATCCGGAAAGTATGAGTTGAGGCATATGGATCAACAGTGGGATTTGTCCATCCCGATGACGGATAGATATACTCTGGGCCCTCTCGGTGGAATGTCGTCTAATGTCTTGCAAGCATATGAATAAGTTCATAAGAGACCACATACCACGGTACGAGTAAAGAGTACTTGTCAGGAGACGAGGTTGAACAAGGTATAGAGAGATACCGATGATCAAACCTCGGACAAGTAATATATCGCGTGACAAAGGGAATTGGTATCGTATATGAATGGTTCATTCGATCACTAAGTCATCGTTCAATATGTGGGAGCCATTATGGATCTCCAGATCCCGCTATTGGTTATTGGTCGGAGAGAGTTCTCAACCATGTCCACATAGTTCGCGAACCGTAGGGTGACACACTTAAGGTTTGATGTTGTAATAGTAGAACTTGAATATGGAATGGAGTTCGAAGTATTGTTCGAAGTCTCGGATGGGATCCCGGACATCACGAGGAGTTCCGGAATGGTCCGGAGAATAAGATTCATATATAGGAAGTCATTTTATAAGTTTGAAAATGATCCGGTGAATTTATGGAAGGTTCTAGAAAAGTCTGGAAGAAATCACTTTGGAAGGCGGAGTCCTGGAGGGACTCCACCACCCATGATCGGCCAACCCTAGAGGGGTGGAGTCCCAAGTGGACTCCACCAAGGGGGCCGGCCACCCCCCCACATGGAAGGGTGGGAATCCCACTTGAGGTGGAAGTCCCACCTTGGGTAGGTTTCCCTACAACATGGAAGGTTTTGGGTTGGGGTCTTATTCGAAGACTTGTAGTCCAACACTTGGGGGTTCCACCTATATAATGAGGGGCAAGGGGGAGGGGGACGGCCACACCAAAGCCATTGTGGCCGCACCCCTCATAGTGGCCGGCCACCCCCTCTATCCCCAAACCCTAGCCGCCCCCTCTCCTCCACCTCTCCCGCAGCTGGAGATCTCCATCGCCACCGCCACCACGCTGTCGTGCTGCCGGATTCAAGGAGGAGCTACTACTTCCGCTGCCCGCTGGAACGGGGAGAAGGACGTCGTCTTCATCAACACCGAACGTGTGACCGAGTACGGAGGTGCTGCCCGATTGTGGCACCGTCAAGATCTTCTACGCGCTTTTGAAAGCGGCAAGTGATTGTCTACCGCAGCAACAAGAGCCTCATCTTGTAGGATTTGGAATTATTCAAGGGTGAGTCTCGTTCATCCTCTCGTTGCTCCCGTCTTCTAGATTGCATCTTGGCTTGGATTGCGTTCTCGCGGTAGGAATTTTTTTTGTTTTCTATGCAACGAATCCCTACAGGAGTTTCCGACCACCTGACATACCGCGGCACAGCCGGAACTATGGCGTTCAGGATCCGGGTAGCTGATTTGCTGGCGTGGACTATTGGGGTTCCGAGAAAGGTGTGGTATGCGCCCACGCTCTTTTTGCCGAAGGGGTTGGGTTTAGCTGCGGATCCTTCCTTGGGATCCGGCGAAGCGTCGTCCTCATCCATCGCCTCGGAACTGTCTTCCTCCTTGTCCTTGTTCTTGCCCTTACCTCCTTTGCCGCGTGGGCGGTGCTTGCGGGCTTGTTTGTATCCTGCTTCCGGGTCGGATTTTAGATCGTTGACCCACTTGCAGTTGCGATTGGTATGAGTGTACTTTCCCGTAACCGGATCCAGATGGGCCAGGCAGGGCATGTCTCTGTACTCCTCATAGGTTTGGGGAGCGCAGGTTCTAGCAGCGGTGACCTCGTCACCGCGTTGCTGGCCCCTGCCGGCTCCGCGGCCGCGGCCTCTTCCGCCTCCTTGACCTCCGCGTTGGAAAGCCATGGCGACCATGTCGGATCCGCCGCTTTTTTGGTCATCGGGGGGATTCTTCCGCTTGCTGCCGCTGCTGTTACCGTTATCACGGTTCTTCTTTTGCTGATGCAGGGGTATTGCTGTCGCTGCGAGATCTCCACATGCGTCGTCATCGGTGGCAGTATGATCGCTGGCAATGGAGATCATGTCATCCAAAGTCAGTTTGTTTGCGTTAGCCAAGAAAGTGAGCTTGTGCCGCAGCAGTCCTCCCCTCAGCAATCCACCTATAAAGGCGTGCATAGCTGTGGTGTTATCAACATTCTCACACTCGTTCCTGGTTGCTAGCCATCGGGTGAGGAAGTTTCTTGATGTTTCACCCTTCTTCTGGATACAGTCCTGCAGGTCGCTTATCGTAGCAGGTCTTTTGTAGGTGCCTCTGAAGTGCTTTTCGAAGGCGTTCTTCAGGTCGAACCAACAAAATATGGAGTTCTTCTCGAAGTCGCTGAGCCAGATCCGGGCTGGACCTACAAGGTACAACTGAAGCATGTGGCAGGCGATACTAGGGGTTCCTCCGGCGAAGGTTACCGCAGTGTAGTAATCCTCGATCCAAGTATCTGGTCTTTCCGTGCCATCATAGTTCTTCAGGTTTCCAGGTAGCTTGAGGTTCATCCTTGGCTTTGGTTCCACTCGAATCATCCTGCCAAAGCACTTTGGGCCGATGTAGTCAGATCTGCATTCGTTGAGACGTTCCCGCGCGTCACGCGGGCCATTGCGGGGGGTTTTTGAGCGCGAGCGAGATCTCCGGCAACCGCCTCCGCCTTCGCTTCCGCCTCCACCGCTTGGTGGTGGGGAGGGAGATCTGCGAGGGGGTTGATACGACCTTTTGCTTCCGCCTTCAGATTCTCCCCTCCCTTCGCGGTGCTGACTCCAGCGTCGATGGCTACCTGCACGGCGGTGGTGGTCGCCTTCGTCGTTCCGGCTCGAGGCTCCGGGTCACGCTCATCGTTCCTGCTCCGACGTGGCTCCGGCGTACACTCTCTGGTCCTATTCCTCTGAGGGGCCACGTGTTGTGGATGTTGATTCCGCCAGGCCTGTGGGGCATGGGGTTTCCGGCTGGACTACGTCGGCGAGGAGGCGGAGGACGCGGGTACCCGTTGGGCGGAGGTGATGGATTTTGGTACTTGTCTCTACCAGCGTACATCGCATCCTTTCACTTCCTCGGATCTGACGGAGGTGTCTTTGACGGTATAGGGATTGGATTTGGGTGTTCTCTGGTTCTCCTTCTGCGCTCCGAGGATCCGGTGCGCGATTCGTCATCGCGGTTTTTGCTTTTTCAGGCTTCCTTTTGCGCAGTGGATATGCAAAGGTCTGGATTAGACTCCAGCTTGCGCGAAGTGTCTGCCTTGCTTTGCTGCTGTACCGCTGAAGCGACGAGTGTGCGGAGGTATACGATGTCGATTTCCTCGTTCTTCTTGTTCAGGATCTCCGCAGCCTTCTGCATGTTCTCCTTTGGAGTTGTGAGCGGCTATAGATTGGAGGGAGTTGCGAAAGTGATCTTGCGGGGGCCAATGGCCTCCCGCTGGATCTTGTCAGCTTCCTTTATCTTGGCCTCCTAATGCTCTCGGAGTTGTTTGGCCTTCTGCAAGGATTCGACAGCTTCCTGCTCGCGCTGGCGGAAGTTTTCCATTACCTCTCGAGCTTCTTACCTTTCTTCCAACATCGCAGCTGCGGTGGTGGAGATTTTCTTGGCAATAGCCAGCATCTCCCTTCTTGCTGCTTCTAGAGCTACTGGATCTGCGGCTTCCTCCGGGGTTATAGGCTTATTCAGGACTTCTGTGTGAACTAGGGATCCTATGCCTGCTTGCTCCACGAGCTCTTCCGGGGAAAGGTAATGCTTTTCCCCGGAAAAGTTGTCTACTCCAGATTCCGACGAAGCGCGGCGACGAAGTCGCGATGGCGGAGTATCCGAATTGGACACTATCGGGAGCGCCGCAGCAGCAGGAGTTTCTTCGTCTGCGTCTTCGCCTAACTCAGTTATGGTCGCTAGGACTTGCTTGGGCGGGGCAGATTCCGCATCCTTTTAGTTTTCACCTTCCAGGTCCTTCAAAGCTTGGTCAAATTCTTCCGTGTTCATGGATGAAGTATAGTTGGAAGCTGGGCTGAGGTTTCCCAGGATTGACTCTTCGACGTCTCCGGCATCCTCTTGTTGATCCGGTGCGCTGCTATCTCCGGCAGCCTCATGCTGTTCCGCGGCGTCGTCGGTCCCGGCATCATCAACCTGCATGGGTCCTGCATCTTCCGGAGGAGGAGCGGTTCCAGCGATATGTGCGAGGTAGTGCACGAAGTGACACCTTTGCTTTTCCAACACCTGGGAGACCTAGGCGGATCTGCATTGGTCTTCCACCGTTGTTTCCTGCTTAGGGGCGGATTGGGTGGGTTTTGAATTTTCCAGATCCAAGAAGGAAACTTCCCTAGGGAGTTCCGGCATCCTAGATCGGATCTTCGCGACTGCGTCCTGCTCAGCGGCGGTCGCGTCAGCGTTATTTACCAGGGCGTTTCCGTCGGAGTCGACGGTTTCGCCGATGAAGATGTGTATGCCGCCAACTGGGATGATGGAGAGCTTGGTGGGGTTGATCCTAGCCGGAATCCAGCACTCGTCCTAAGGGACGATCGGAAAGCTTCCGGCGTAAAGGACGCGCCCCACAGCGATGGAGTCATCGTAGCTTCGCATGGCGGAACCCTCCCGGTTCCGGCCTCCAGACGCCGCTGGCCCCAAGGTGGGTGCCAGCTGTCGTTGCCTATTCGACGGTACCTCGGAGGAGGGATCCTCACGAGGGGGAGAAGAAGTAGGGGCCATAGGGCAGAGTGCACTCGGGACGGTGGTACGCGATTTACCCAGCTTCAGATCACCTGCACGATGGCAAGGCCTACTGCTGCTTGTCTGGAATTATCTGGGCGCTTTCGCGTTGTTACAATGAGTTGTGGTTGTGCCTCTAGGGCTCCCGGGATCCGGATTATAAAGGCGCACGGATCTAGGGTTTACATGGAGAGTCCTAGCCGGATTACAGGTTGCCTAACTACGGTACAATGTCTTGCCGTGTACGTCAAGGATCCGCCTTCCTTCTACGTCGTACTGGATCCGGGTTCCTCATGGGCCTTCACGGATCCGGCTTCATCCGAAGGTCGGTTAGTATCCGGCTCCCTGATCCTGGGCTGGACTTCATCCTTCATGATCAAAAGCAACTGGGCCGCCCGATGGGCCACATGCCACATCACCGTCTGTGGGCCACCCGGGCTTGCCGGATCTAGGCACTGTCGATGGTACACCCATGAAGTATACCCACAACATGAGTCATCCATGGATGTACGGTAACCGATGTGCTCCCGCTTTCAGTCAGGGCGTGAATTCTTTCTTGCTTGTGGCCGAGGCAAACAAGTCGAAGCAAGGTTTTATGTGTTGTCCATGTCTGAAATGTAAGAATGAGAAGGATTACTCTTTCTTAAGAGACATTAAGAGCCACCTGCTTTGGTTCGGATTCATGTCCAGCTATAATGTTTGGACCAAGCACAGAGAAGAAGGGGTTATGTTGGAAGACGGCGATGAAGAAGAAGATAACGATGACCAGTACCGATCTATGTTCTCGGAATGCGATGATACCACAATGGAAGACAATGAAAAAGAAGGAGGTGAAGAACAGGCACCAGATGATCCTGTTGATGATGATCTTCGTCGGGCCATTTCTGATGCAAGCAGAGACTGTGGCACGGATAAGGAGAGGTTGCAGTTCGACAAAATGTTAGAGGACCACCACAAATTGTTGTACCCAGGTTGTGAAGATGGGCAGAGAAAGCTGGGTAGCATATTGGAATTCCTGAAATGGAAGGCAGAGGCTGGTGTGACTGACTCGGGATTTGAAAAATTGCTGATACTATTAAAGAAGTTGTTTCCAAGAAATAACGAATTGCCCGTCAGTACGTATGAAGCAAAGAAGCTTGTCTGCCCTCTAGGATTAGATGTGAATAAGATACATGCATGCATTAATGACTGTATCCTCTACCGCGGTGAGAAGTACGAGAATTTAAATAAATGCCCGATATGCAGTGCATTGCGGTATAAGATCAGAAAAGATGACCCTGGTGACATAGGCATCCCCAATGGGCCTGTCGTAGATAGTACCCGGGGTTTATTGAAGGCCCATAGGACGAAGAATACGAAGTTCGGAAGCCCAATTAGTTTCAAGGAAAGATAGAGTTGTATTAGGAAATATAGAGATTTGTAACTTTATGGGTTGAACTGAGAGAGTTTCCCGGAATCTGTAATCTTGTGTAACACGGTACCCTCGGCTCCGCCTCCTATATAAGGGGGAGTCGAGGGACAAAGAGAGGATCAAATCCATTGTCAACAGAACCCTAGTTTCTTAATCGTCGAGTACTTTTCGGTTGAAACCCTCGAGATCTACTTGCCCTCTACTTCCAACTAAACCCTAGTCTACAATCCGTAGGCATCGATAAGTTAATCCCTTGTCAATTGGCGCCGTCTGTGGGGATTAGAGGCGACAAGGAGCTGATCTCGATGGCACGTTTAAGATCGTCGACTTCGCCGGTAGCAAGCAACGCGATGGATAGAGGTAAACGGATCAAAACTGATCTAGTCGATTTTCTTCCTCACCCGCCCTCCCGTTTGGATGCATATGCGTACTTGGAGGAGCCTATGGAGATGACGTTTGGAAGGTTCCACTTCCGCGTCGAGCAAGAAGGATTGTATCGTCTCGAGGTTCCGGTTTCGACGGGATCGCCGGTGGTTGATTCCGATTTTTCGGATTCGTCATCACCGTGCGAGACGGGCGACGAGGAAATTTCGTCACCACGCTTCATCGAGTCCACAACAAGCGAGAAGCTCGTCAAGATCTTTGGCGATATGTCCTTCGAGTCGTCTGCGGACTCCAATATAAGCAGCGACTCTGACAGCATCGACAGCTTCGGCTTCATCGACAGATCCACTATTGTTGGCGAGGTCTTCACCGATCTATATGATGGTGTCACCAATCCCGACCAAGGTCGAAGTTCAAGATATCATCAGATCTATGCAATCGTAGATACAAGTCGACCACAGGAGGAGACATAAGAGAACTTCGACGATGTAGGAAACCCATATGTCGATCCCGCCGATCTCACGCGAGGTTTGGGAACCAAATACGTCGGGCCTGGAACGCGAGACATGGTGTAATTTCCGCAAGCAGTGTGGGACAGAGTTGCAAGAGCCATTGATGGTACAGATCCAATGACTGTAACTGCGACAGCTCAAGAGTTGCAAGCATATCAATATAGGCTCGCCCATGCCAGACGACAACTTGAGAAACAGAAAATCGAGTTGGACAAGAGATAAGCCGCAGCTTCTGCGTCAAGTAGGCGAAGAGCTGAGTTGAGCCGGCAATCAGGAACTTCGGGAAGCAATCACAGAGAAGCTCGGAACAGGGCAAGATCTCGATTACAAAATATAAGTGAGGCTGAAAGGGAGAATCTAGTTCAAAACCTCGACATGTCCTTTATGTCAATAGACACAAGGGGAAACATTATTCCCAAAACACCGGAAGCCGGATACATGGCGACACAAGCTTTCATCTTGGCGTCCAGACCACCTCCTGGAGACCCAAGGGAACCATTGTATAACATGGCCATGGCAGGAGTTGGAGTGATGGGAACAACGTTTGCAAACACGCCTCCCGAAGGATCAGCAAGGAAAAATAGTCCACGACCTGCTGCAGCGGTGCAAGACCCCGCAAGAACGAGTGGGGTAAGAGATGTAGCAACTCAAGCAAGAGTGGATAGAGCGCGACAAGACAGAAGGGAACGCCGGCACTCACCAGAGGTCAATGAAGAAGATATGTGTGGGCTCCCGTGTTTCACAAGATGACTCCGCAAAACTCGAGTTCCATCAGGGTTTAAGCTACCCGATAACTACAAAAAATTCGACAGCCTGCAAGATCCTGAGGATTGGTTAGTTGATTATCTCGAGACGGTGAAGCTGACGGGTGGAACTAGAGCAACAGCCATGCAGAGCATTCAAGTACACTTGAGTAGAGCCGCACGATCATGGATAAAGAAGCTGCCTACTGGGTCTGTCGACATCTGGGAAAGTTTTGAGGACATATTCGTAAAGAATTTTCGATCCACATGCAAGAAACCTGCATCGCTGGAGCAGTTGAGGGCCTGCAGACAGAAGCACGACGAGTCAATGAGAACGTATATCCAGAGATGGAATATTATAAAAAAACTCGGCGAAGAATATATCTGACAAGCGAGCTATAGATGCATTTGTTGCTGGTATTCGAAGGAGGGACTTTGTCGAAGATCTGGGAAGGACTAACCCAAAAACGATATCAGTACTTATGGAGATAGCGAATCGGTGGGCAGATGGAGAAGATGCTGTTCACAACAAGCGGCACAGGTCGCCGGAGGAGGATCGCAGTTGAAACTTTCAAAATAGGCGGCGATTTCCTCGGCAGTTCTCAAATTATGATGCTCCTGGCCAAATATCGGCTGGATTTCGAGGAAACAGTGGAGGAAATAATCGAGATGATTATCACAGGAGTGGCGAGCAGCGTAACGATTACAAGGACGACTCCCATCCTAATAGACAAAATAGTGGGCCAAGGTTTCAGAGGTCGTACGTCTCACCCGAAGACCTCCTAAACGGACCATGCCAAATGCACGTTTATCTCGATAACAATGGAAAGAGGCAATCAGGCCATCTGCAGAAGGACTGCCGAACTTTTCAAGCAATGCAGAGATATGCAGGGCATGCCAACACACAGGCAACACCTAGAAATCCTCAGGGGCCAAGAAGTGAGATCCACCTTCCACCTCCACCCGCAATTACAGATGCAAATCGACATCAGTTAAAAATAGCGGCAGCTCCAAACCCACCTCCATATATCGACACCAATCGCGGTTTCGATGATTCAAAAAGCCAGGCCATCCAATAGAGCTCAGAAAGTAATTTCGCGAAAAGTGTTCATGGCAGAAAAGATGCCTCCACCAACAATTGATTACCTAAATTGGTCAGGGCAGGACAACGGCTTCACCATAGCAGACCACCCGCAGCAAGTTCCTCGACCAGGGCAATCAGCATTGATTTTGCCAGTGGTGATCGCAGGATTCGACGTTTCACGAGTATTCATAGATGGAGGCAGCAGTCTAAATCTTATGTACGCGGATACATTGAGGAAAATGAACATTTCCTTAGCAAATTTGAAACCAACTGACACACGCTTCCATGGGATCACACCGGACAAGCCGAGTTATCCGCTAGGGAAGATCAATCTCGATGTTCAGTTTGGAACCCGAGAGAATTACAGGATCGAAAGGCTGGAATTTGAGGTTGTCGACTTCCCGTCACAGTACCACGCTTCGTTGGGACGACCATCCTACGCCAGGTTTATGGCAGTACCACATTACACATACTTGTTGTGGAGGCTCTCTGGACCCAAGGGACCAATTACAGTAAAAAGCAGTTTTGCGCTAGCTGATAGGTGCGACAAGGATTTTCATCGACTGTCGGAAACCTTCGGGATGCAAGCAGAGTATATGGAATCAAGGCTCACAACTGACTATGATGTGTTGCCAGATGTGGGGAGGCCACTCAAGGAACCAACCTTTAGCACTACCAAGAATTCTAAGGAGGTACAGATCCACCTGACAGATCCCAAGAAAACAACATCCATCGCAGCAAACATGGACCTCGCATAGGAAAGCGCGCTCGTCGAGTTCCTCCGTGAGCACTGGCAAATCTTCGCATGGTGCCCAGCTGACATGCCAGGAGTACCCAGGGAACTTGCCGAGCACCACCTTAACTTGGATCCAGTGGCGAGGCCAATAAAACAACCTTCGCGGCGTTTTTTCGGAACAAAACCGCAAAGCTATGCTGTCTGAAATCAATAGACTCAGAGAGGCTGGCTTTATCAAAGAATTACATACAGAGGCCACGTGGGTAGCTAACCGCATACTGGTCCCGAAGAAAAACACGAAGGTCCTTCGCATGTGCGTCGACTTCACGTGTCTCAATAAACATTGTCCAAAGGATCACTTTCCCCTCCCAAGGATCGATCAAATTATCGACTCCACGGCAGGCTGTGAACGTCTTTACTTCCTGGATGCATACTCTGGTTATAACCAGATCAGATTAAAAGAAGATGACGAGGTCAAAACAGCTTTTATAACACCTTATGGTGTGTTCTGCTACAGAACAATGCCTTTTGGTTTGAAAAACGCGGGAGCAACATACCAGCGGATGATGCAGAAGTGTCTTGCAACACAGATTGGCAAAAACGTACAAGTGTACATCGACGATGTCATCATAACAACAAAGAAGGGACTAACTTTAATCGAGGATCTGAAGGAAACTTTCGACAACCTTGATAAGTTCTGCCTCAAGTTGAACCCGACAAAGTGCTCCTTTGGCGTCCCTGCGGGAGAACTTCTCGGGTTCCTAGTCTCGGCAAGAGGAATTGAAACTAATCCAGAGAAAATCCAAGCTATCGTAACAATGAGGAAGCCAACAAAGTTGAAGGAAATACAACAACTGACTGGGCGAGTCGCAGCTCTAAGCAGATTCGTCGCCAGGCTAGGAGAAAAGGCGTTGCCATTTACGCTTTAATCAAACAAGGCGACAAATTTCAGTGGAACGAAGAAGCAGACAGAGCTTTCGAGGACCTTAAGTGCACAATCTCGACACCACCAATACTGGTGGCACCTAATGAGAAGGAGCCTCTCCTGTTATATATAGCATACACACCCCAGGTGGTCAGCACAGTCCTTGTGGTTGAAAGAGAAGAAGAAGGATGTAATATCCCAGGTATTGGGGTTACAAAAATAGAGGAAACAGATGTGTGCATTGCATTCATGCATAGAAAATCTGGGGAATTTTCGCGCTTTAAAGTAAAACAGTCACAGTAACTGAAGTTTCACTTGACCTTGGTGGAATTGAAGTAGCTCATCAAGTCAAGCGCTATAAACCTCAATGTGACTTTGTTAAAACCTTGTTTTGGGTAGAGATGATTTGATCTAAGGGGTTAGATCAAATGGAACTAATAATCAACACAACAACACTTTACTCAATGATCAATTGCTTGATCTTATAAAAGATTATAATATGGTAATTCTTGTCATAACATATGAACATCCATTTAATTGGAAATCAAGTAACAATAATTGGAGAAACTATTCTTCACTTATCTTTTCCATGTCTTAAACTAATCCCTGATCCTACCATGAACCTCATGGTATCCATTTTACTCCATTCATGGAAAAATAACAAGGAAATCAACTCTAAAAATATATATTCCTCTCTACTACATATTAATATTCATCAAACCCAGAGAGGTGAGAGTTCTATATTAATTATTAAAGAAGCAATAACAAACCTTGAGTTAAACCTTGGATATACATCCAAGTATTCAAATCATCATCTTTAAGAGGAACCCTAGGACCTTATTCAAGATATTTCCTAGAGAGAGAATCCATTTATGTTAACCATAGATATTGGTGACCACATCATTCTCTATGGAGCCTAACCATAGGTTAGTATTATAGACCTTTCCAAATGAGAGAGAGACCACTCATACTAATCTTAGTTTTACCTATTCAAGAATAAAGGACAACCTTTGAACTAAAGTATTAAGAGATTAACCATTTCATCTTGAAGTGGTGAGATAACCAAATACCAAATGGAATGAGACTATATCCATGAATTAGTGAAATAAGGATAGGACTAATCCAATTAAGTTAGACAAGTGAATCCTTAGCCTAGCTACCTAAATAAATATTAGGAGTACACCATAAACCCTAGAATAAACCATTCCTTTATAAGAGAGCCAAGCTATGGTGTTACACCCAAATAGTTGAGGCAACACTTAAATGTGAGGGAGAGAATTATCCATATACCAGATGATTATATCATCAATGATTAAGTAGAACCCTAACAGAATATCTCAGGCATTCTCCTGGGATATAATTTATGGAGACAACTATAGCCATGTCCACCCAAGAAACAATAAGAGGGATATTATACCCTAGTTAATCAAGACAATGCTTGATCATGGAAGTGAGAAACCTAGTTAATGAGAGATACCTTAGGAAGCCAAACCTTGATCATTATAAATTGAGTGATGATCATAAACCCTAAGAACTTGAGATAGAGATATTAAGAACAAGTTGATCATGCCCAATCCATGATCATGTCTTGAGATATGTGAGGATAAGTTAAACCGTACTAGAATATGTAGATCTCATCCTCACATAAAATTATAGGAAGATCACTAGTAATCAAATCCAGGCTTATATCCCAACCTTAACTTGTGAATCACTTGGTGATCATAAGTAGAATCCTGACACATCAAGATTCCATAGATTAAAGAACCTAAGCAAACCTTAGAGTCAAACTCTATACCTTATATAGTGAGGAAACATTAATCTATATGACCAAAGTTAACTATAAAAAGAACTATAACCAGTGTAGTTACTTTAATGATAAATTGGTGATAATAATAGAAGATAATTGGTGGAAGATAAAACCAATTCTCAAATCCTTAGTGATTAAAGAAGCACATAAGATATGAAGCAAGTAACCATATTATTTTGGTTAGGGGAGATTAAACCCTAGCAAATGCAATATGATGATATCCCAACTCTGCAAACTAGGAGTATATCTCAACCCTAGTTTATGTATCACTATGGTGATCATAATATGAACCTAGGCCATAATTGAAATTCAAACCAATTGCTATTAGGTGAATATCATTAGAAACCTAGTATGGCATAGTAATAAAATCTTATACTTCAATTATTAAACCTGAGGAAAACCCTTTGATACATCTTATAATTAAAACCATATGTGTGGTTATCAACCACTTATTCTTGTAATCAAGAGCAACCTTGGGGAAGACAATACCTACCTTAGGTACTTTCAAGATAATATTAGTGTTAACCTTACAAGGGGGTTGAAATAGAAATCATAAAACCCTAATAGATTGATGCTCACATAAAATCTTATGTGAACACCCAACCTTTCAAATAAGATAACAAGCCCTAATAACCAACTCTGAAATACTTTGAGTTGAGATCATCAACTCTATTAATTCCAAATAAATTTGATTACACAAGAAAAGAAAAAGGAAATTAAAATGAGTGCATAAAATCATGATTGGTTACAATTTGTAATCAAGCCCACATATGTGAAATGTTTAATCAAAACAATTGAGTATTACAATAATACTTTTATTAGTCTTCATAAAAGACCAATTGTTTAACACCTGCAAAATAAAAAAAAATAGTTAAAATATGAATTATAAACAGAATTCAAAACAATGAATAAAACAGAAAATAGAAAATACCAAACAGAAAAAAATGGAAAAGAGAGGAGGAGAGGCTTACCAGACCCTAACTGGTTGAGCAGCCCGTGACGAAGCCCAGCAATCAAGCCCACCAAGCAGCCCGCAGCCTCAGCCCAGCACAGCCCATCGCGGCCCAAATAACCTTTCGAGTGGATTTAGACGAAGGAGCCGTCGTCATCTTCGTCTCCGTCCCTGGACGCGCGGGAGCTTGCCACCGCGACGAGGTGAGCCACGTCCCACAGTCGCTATCGACATTGTAGACCTCCAGCACACGCCGGGAACCATATAAATGGCGAGGACACCTCAATTTCCCCTCTCTTCGTCTCGTTTGTGCCAAAATCCGAAACCCTAGCTCGCCGGAGACCATCTCGCCCCACCGCTCCAGACCACCCCAGAGCCCGCCGTTGAGCTCAGGAGGAGCGCCTCGACGTCCTCAATCATCTGGTACAGCCACACATCAAGGGGAGCTCGGTGGTGGAGTAATTTCACCGTTCCCTTCCGCGGTTCTTCAAAGGAAATGTCGACCGTCGCGTCTTCTCCGTCCACCATCGACCTCGCCGACATGCCCGTCGTGCTCACGGTGAGCCCACGCATCCACCGAGCCTCTTATTGCATCAAACCGTCGCCCATAGCCTCCTAGCCGCGTGTGCCCGTGTTCGTCGCCGTTCGGCCTCGCCGGCGGGCGAGCTCCGGCGACCACTTAGGAGCGGCGCTGGTACCAATAGGTTCGTCTTGGCGCGCTGAATCGGTTGGTGTGATACTGTGATTACCCCGTCCGCGCAAGTCCAGGAACGGCGGCGCCGTCATCAACTGCCCCGCCGGCCACCATGAGCTATGCCACGGTGTGGCCACGGTGGCACCTGACATGGAACTAGCCCCACCAGTCAGTGACTGCGTGGGTAAACTAGCTGAGTAGGTTTAGTTTTTTCTCATTTTATCTCAAATTCAATAATATCTGCAACTTTACAAATTCATATAAATTCATAATAAGTCAGAAAAATATAAATGAGATATTAAAATTCATAGAAAATAAAACTTTATCCAATAAAAATATAAAATTAAATTTTTATTTTTAATAAAAATTTAATTAATTATTACTGGTTAATTAAGCCTTTTCCTTTAATTCTAAATACAATTAAAAATTCAGAAAATAAGAAACCATTTATAAATTAAATAAAACCAGTAAGCAAATAAAGAAAACATGAAAACTAATTTTCTTTATTTGCTATCCTATTAAATCATTATTAGGGAAATCAAAACCCTAATGGATAATTACTCCAATTAGTAAATTATTTAAAAATAATAAAAAGCAAAAATTGAATATTATTTTATTCTGAAGTTATTAATAACTTCAACTTTATTAATGAAGTTCTTAACTTATGAATTAATAGTAATATTACAACCCTAGTTCCATATGGTAGAAAACTAGGAACTTATCATTTCATGTGGTTTCTAAAACCCTAACGCAATTAGAAACCCTAGCCCATTAATCAATTAGAAACCTAAATTGTTTCTAAACCTAAACCCTAGGTTAGGAGATGTGATCATGATATTTTCCTTTTGATCCATAGAACCATAATTAGCAATTAAATACTTTCCATGTCCACATAAAATGTAGGAGCCCTATTATCCATAATTCAGTATTCCATGTATGCACACCTATCTTACCAGATGATCAAATAGGATCAACCCTAGTCCTTATTACCAAGAATCTTATCCTTACTCATCCTGATTTAGCATCACACAATTGCAATGAATCCTAATAGCAATTATACCTAATATTTTGCATTACATACCATACTCCAATTAAACCCTACTAGTGTGAGATACTTATGAACCATCCCATTTAAGAACCAACTATTCTCTACTCAGAGATCCAATAGCTAATCCAAGACAACCTCAATCTTAATTGTAATACTTCTTCCTACTTAAATAATATGTTCTTCAAAAGTTATTCTTTTGAAGTAAATAGAGAATCTTCATCAACCTTGCCTAACAGGACCTATCAACCCTAGCTAACTATCACCAATAAGATATACCACCTTGATAGCAACTATTTATAATAAATTGCTCAAGATGCCTAGGCTTAACTCAACCTTACAAGCCCTTGGTATTGATGAATCCAACCTTGTTAGGATCCATCTACTACTTACTCCAGAAACTAGTTGAAACCATAATAAACCATAGAACCCTACAAACCCAATTGTCATACTTGTTTTTATTAAAGAACATGTTCTTCAACAGTTATTCTTTTAAAGAATGTAACAATTAATCATTAACCATGCCATATAATATTAAAATTGACAACTGCTCTTTATTTATTATACAACTACTATTTCTTGGTGTGTATGATTGTTACTATGCATTTTACCACTTGCTTATGATTCTAAAACAACACAACCCTGAATAAGAACCTTGTTTGTGAATCATTCTAAAAGTGCAACACACCCAGAACTAATCAGTACCACTCACTAATCCTAAATCATCGGGGTTAGATCACGCTTAGAGCGATTGCATCTCATACTTATGCATTATTGCATCCTTGCCAATCTTTTAAACATCGTCCTTACCGGACGATGATGCTATTTCAGAATTTAGAGTTATTGCGTATCGAAGACCTTGTCTGCATAATCTTGCAGCCAAGAAAGGCAAGTTCATCACTTGCTCATGTCATTTGAGTATTTCTATCAAATTACTTGCAAAGTATTATGGTTATCACTATTGCATAAAAATCAAAAACCACTACTTTCATAACTATGAATATGACTATGTGGTGGGCAATGGAACCATGGATTGTGTTGATATGGTGGAGGTTCCATTGCAAGGGTTATATCCATCTAGGATTAAACAACAAATGTCGCCAGTGATTCTTGTGCCGTAATACCCATGTTAACCATAAGATTCGGAGTGGGACGGAGTAGTCAAAAGTGTTTCCACCTCTCGTTCATCAACGGATGCGCTTTACCGTAGACACTTGTATCTGTCAGGGCAAGCGGTTGGCTGGGGAAGCCTTAAGTCCCCACGGCATAGTCCGTAGACACTTGTCGCTCGAAGAACAAGCGGTAGGCTGGGGAAGCCTTAAGTCCCCACGGTATTGCGGTCTATGATGGGTTGCAGCTACCGGCGAAGGAGTTTGGTTCGATCCCAGACTATCGTCGTGGCCGGGGTCCACCCGTGAGTGGGAATAATGGGACCGACGAGGACCCAGGGTCGGGGCATGCAACAAAGGGTGGGTGTTCGAGGTAGCGGAGGAACATGATTGGCTAGACCTTATACCGGGCCTCACACCATAGGAAGTGTGGACGAGAACATGACTCGGTTGGCACCAAGGTTAAGATCTCTTATGGGTAAAGCAACACACCTCTGCAGAGTGTAAAGAACCGTGACCTGTCACTCCCTGTTCCGGGATATGGAACTGCGAACGCGGCCGGAAAGGAGCTCCATGAAGTTCTAGTAAACCGGTGAAGGCTGACGGACATAGTTCTTCTGAATAAAAGCAACCTTTTGAAGAAATGGTTATGAAAACCTATATTGGTATTAGACTTTCTGGTCTAATGCTGTAGCTAGTGCATTAAACACCTCTTTCCTATAATGAACTTGTTGAGTACACTCGTACTCATCCCACTCTTAAATCCCCTGCTTAGATATGGAGGCATCGAAGGAGGATCTACAGTGCAACTCGAAGGCCAAGGAGCCAACAACTACTTCACGAGACAGGACCCTGTCAGCGGAGTCAGATACGTTATCCAACAAGGAGAAAACCTAGATTAGCAGTAGAAAGGAACTAGCTTCCTCAACCTAGCTCCTACTTAGCTAGAATCTTCTTAGCCTCTATAGCTAGTCAAATACTCTACAAATAGAGTTCGTGATAGAATTAGACTACGAGTTGTTCTTCTGGAGTTTATTTGCAGATTTACCTCATTGTAAAGTAGGAGGCTGTGCTGATCTTATGTAATAGAGTCAATGTTGTAATTCTATAGACATGCCTTGGACCCGCATATGTTTCTGTTGTACCACTCTGAGCGATATAATACTAGTGGAACGGTGTTTCATTGGTGTTATATCAGACTTGCATACTACACCATGCACTGGTATGCTGGGTCACCACAGTTGGTATCAGAGCAAATGCTTTGACCCTAGGATTAAAACCTTTAAAGGAGACCTATAGGATTGGTAGTGTCTATAGGAAGTTGTCCTAGATAAACCAAATACTTCTTATGACTTGAGATGGATATTCACTGGAGAATAGTCCTGACACACTTAAGTCAACCTTTCTTAACTATCTTTACTAAGTAAAGTTAGTTAACTAATTCCAAACATATAGTACATCATTAAGTCCTTAAAACAATAGATGAGTAGATCACAGTTGGTATACAATACATGGTAGTCCAAAGAGAGGATACAACCATAAGGAAGATATCCTATTGGAAGATGTGTACCAACACATGTTATAGCTAAATAAGAATTACTCAGACCTGTAATAGGAGAGATAACGAGTGATTAAAGATAAGTACATAAGGAAGATATCTTACTAGATGATGTATACCAAGACAAGTAATGAGTAAGTAAAATCTATCCAAACTTGTGAAACAGTTGCTAGTGAGTGATAACTATGAGTTATATGAGGTAGTATAGACCATGATAAGTCAATCATGAGAGGTAAGTAAGAAAGATAGAAATAAAACATGTCTACTTACAGAGTAGTGATAGTAATCATATATGATTCACCTGGGAATCATTATGTGATGGACTAGAATATCATAAATACTTAGGAGGAGTTTGATAAGAAGTTAGACGCGAAACAATAGAGTAAAATTTGTGTTCCAAAACCATGGGAACTGTGTCCAGTACATCAGAACCCTAGTTATATGGTAAGAACATATGGAAGTATATGAGCTATATTTCCATAGTTATGTGTTAGAGTAGCAATGTTAGAACCTAGACATATCATGTGAGATAGTCCTCAATAAAATGAAAGTTAAGTAGTATTTCCAAAGAAAATTAGGTTAACCTTAACTATCCTAGACCACTTTGTTTCAAGTTTATCTCATTGCAAATGTGCAATTAAGGTAAATGTTGAGACAAATAGTAGAATCCCATATAATCGTGCTAAGTATCACGATATAAACCTATCTATGTGGTGTTATATACTACACATCAGAGCCTGATGTTTAGAGATATCTTACTCAACTATCATATTCAGGCTTATGATGATGTGTATTATAAGCACAAAGCTGAATCTTCTTGGATTTTATTGGATTTTCATTGTTTGACTAGATCCATACATGAAGTTTGACTTTGATATGCAAATGCATGTTGCAATATCAAGTTCTTACTTGATGCTATAGATCTAGAGGGTAATGGTATTCGTGTGAGGAAGTGACGAATTCGGAAGATTCTAAAGACAAGATGAAGGTTCATCAAATAAAGGAAACAAAGTTGTGGGAAGTAACCACAATACTCTGAAGGAAGTACCAATTAAAACTCATGCTTTACCTCAACAGAGGAGTACTTTAGTACATGAGAAGCATGAAGGTAAGAAATCTGGTGATTATGGAGAAGCTCAAGCAGATCCATAGTCAATATAGAAGGGGGAATGCATGGGAAATCACCCAGGATACTATATTCATAGTGTCAGCTAGTGGTTTTCTTGCAAAATAAACCTTGAATGAAGGAAGATGACTTATGAAACCATAGCAGATATAAGAAGACCACAGTTGGTATCAGAAGACCACAGTTGTGGTATAGGATCAATACTGCGAGATAAAGTAGAGGATGTCTCGTCCAGTTGATAAAAACCTATAATAGAATCCATTTTTAGATAACAAATAGCCACAATTGGTATCAAGTAGTCCACCATTGGATTATTCGTACCAAGAAATTGTGAACAAATAAAACTTTGTTAGCCAAATAACACTGACCTAAAATCATTTAGTCGAAGGATTAACATTGGATGTCCACAATTGAGTGGATGCACCACAGATATTCTTCGCAAGACCTTAGAAGAGTACAAACCATAAACTAGACCTAGACCAATATTCTAATCATAAGACCAATAGTTGGAAGAAAAGGAGTTGAAGAACATAAGAAAACTCTAAGGGGTAGAGTAAAGATTGAGTTGGGTATACAATAACTCAATACTTTAAGCCTGATAGAAGCAGAAGGTCTGAACTGAGAGGAAGTTCGATCTTATTTTCATAAGATTGTTGAACACTACTTTCAGAAGGATGTCAGACCAGAAGCCGAGGTTCATACCTCGAGGAAGTAAGAAGTGGACTATAACTTGAGAAAGTGAGTAGTATTTACTCAGAAGTACGAAAGCTCAAGTAAGTCAAGCATAAAGAAGTTGGACAAGGAAAATACCGTAGACCAAATACAACTCAAGATGGTCAAAGAATGAAGAAGATTGAACACACCAATATCAAAGACTAATAAAATGATTCCTTTCATGGAACCTAAATAACCCAAAATAGTTATAGGTATCAACCAGAAACCAGGATTGGATGGACTAAATGAGTCTAATCCATTCTTAGGGAAATAAACCATCACAACCATTTCCATGGTAAGTACCTTACCAAGTACCATTATTGCAGTTTTGGTAGTAATGGAAAACAAAGACCTATTTATCAATTAGGAGTGTCTTATCAAATCAGTCTTCAGTTAAGACTAGCAACACCAGAAGAAGTCCTAATCATTAAGTCTTCAAAGAGAAATGAAACAAGCTTATAGAGTTGGAGGAAATCAAAGAATCAAAGTAAGAACCATGGTTCAGAGACAAACCCTAATGGATTCCAGGAAGAATCTGGACAAGGGATATATTCAATTATATCCAGTGACATTACGACGGAGTTCAAGAAAAGATGTAGTCTCTATAAGTCAGATCCACACTCCGAAACGTGACAGAGATCAAACTTCGAGGACGAAGTTTAGTTTAAGGGGTAGAGACTGTAATATCCCAGGTATTGGGGTTACAAAAATAGAGGAAACAGATGTGTGCATTGCATTCATGCATAGAAAATCTGGGGAATTTTCGCGCTTTAAAGTAAAACAGTCACAGTAACTGAAGTTTCACTTGACCTTGGTGGAATTGAAGTAGCTCATCAAGTCAAGCGCTATAAACCTCAATGTGACTTTGTTAAAACCTTGTTTTGGGTAGAGATGATTTGATCTAAGGGGTTAGATCAAATGGAACTAATAATCAACACAACAACACTTTACTCAATGATCAATTGCTTGATCTTATAAAAGATTATAATATGGTAATTCTTGTCATAACATATGAACATCCATTTAATTGGAAATCAAGTAACAATAATTGGAGAAACTATTCTTCACTTATCTTTTCCATGTCTTAAACTAATCCCTGATCCTACCATGAACCTCATGGTATCCATTTTACTCCATTCATGGAAAAATAACAAGGAAATCAACTCTAGAAATATATATTCCTCTCTACTACATATTAATATTCATCAAACCCAGAGAGGTGAGAGTTCTATATTAATTATTAAAGAAGCAATAACAAACCTTGAGTTAAACCTTGGATATACATCCAAGTATTCAAATCATCATCTTTAAGAGGAACCCTAGGACCTTATTCAAGATATTTCCTAGAGAGAGAATCCATTTATGTTAACCATAGATATTGGTGACCACATCATTCTCTATGGAGCCTAACCATAGGTTAGTATTAAAGACCTTTCCAAATGAGAGAGAGACCACTCATACTAATCTTAGTTTTACCTATTCAAGAATAAAGGACAACCTTTGAACTAAAGTATTAAGAGATTAACCATTTCATCTTGAAGTGGTGAGATAACCAAATACCAAATGGAATGAGACTATATCCATGAATTAGTGAAATAAGGATAGGACTAATCCAATTAAGTTAGACAATTGAATCCTTAGCCTAGCTACCTAAATAAATATTAGGAGTACACCATAAACCCTAGAATAAACCATTCCTTTATAAGAGAGCCAAGCTATGGTGTTACACCCAAATAGTTGAGGCAACACTTAAATGTGAGGGAGAGAATTATCCATATACCAGATGATTATATCATCAATGATTAAGTAGAACCCTAACAGAATATCTCAGGCATTCTCTTGGGATATAATTTATGGAGACAACTATAGCCATGTCCACCCAAGAAACAATAAGAGGGATATTATACCCTAGTTAATCAAGACAATGCTTGATCATGGAAGTGAGAAACCTAGTTAATGATAGATACCTTAGGAAGCCAAACCTTGATCATTATAAATTGAGTGATGATCATAAACCCTAAGAACTTGAGATATAGATATTAAGAACAAGTTGATCATGCCCAATCCATGATCATGCTCTTGAGATATGTGAGGATAAGTTAAACCCTACTAGAATATGTAGATCTCATCCTCACATAAAATTATAGGAAGATCACTAGTAATCAAATCCAGGCTTATATCCCAACCTTAACTTGTGAATCACTTGGTGATCATAAGTAGAATCCTAACACATCAACATTCCATAGATTAAAGAACCTAAGCAAACCTTAGAGTCAAACTCTATACCTTATATAGTGAGGAAACATTAATCTATATGACCAAAGTTAACTATAAAAAGAACTATAACCAGTGTAGTTACTTTAATGATAAATTGGTGATAATAATAGAAGATAATTGGTGGAAGATAAAACCAATTCTCAAATCCTTAGTGATTAAAGAAGCACATAAGATATGAAGCAAGTAACCATATTATTTTGGTTAGGGGAGATTAAACCCTAGCAAATGCAATATGATGATATCCCAACTCTGCAAACTAGGAGTATATATCAACCCTAGTTTATGTATCACTATGGTGATCATAATATGAACCTAGGCCATAATTGAAATTCAAACCAATTGCTATTAGGTGAATATCATTAGAAACCTAGTATGGCATAGTAATAAAATCTTATACTTCAATTATTAAACCTGAGGAAAACCCTGTGATACATCTTATAATTAAAACCATATGTGTGGTTATCAACCACTTATTCTTGTAATCAAGAGCAACCTTGGGGAAGACAATACCTACCTTAGGTACTTTCAAGATAATATTAGTGTTAACCTTACAAGGGGGTTGAAATAGAAATCATAAAACCCTAATAGATTGATGCTCACATAAAATCTTATGTGAACACCCAACCTTTCAAATAAGATAACAAGCCCTAATAACCAACTCTGAAATACTTTGAGTTGAGATCATCAACTCTATTAATTCCAAATAAATTTGATTACACAAGAAAAGAAAAAGGAAATTAAAATGAGTGCATAAAATCATGATTAGTTACAATTTGTAATCAAGCCCACATATGTGAAATGTTTAATCAAAACAATTGAGTATTACAATAATACTTTTATTAGTCTTCATAAAAGACCAATTGTTTAACACCTGCAAAATAGAAAAAATAGTTAAAACATGAATTATAAACAGAATTCAAAACAATGAATAAAACAGAAAATAGAAAATACCAAACAGAAAAAAAAAATGAAAAGAGAGGAGGAGAGGCTTACCAGACCCTAACTGGTTGAGCAGCCCGTGACGAAGCCCAGCAATCAAGCCCACCAAGCAGCCCGCAGCCTCAGCCCAGCACAGCCCATCGCGGCCCAAATAACCTTTCAAGTGGATTTAGACAAAGGAGCCGTCGTCGTCTTCGTCTCCATCCCTGGACGCGCGGGAGCTTGCCACCGCGACTAGGGGAGCCACGTCCCGCAGTCGCTGTCGACATTGTACACCTCCAGCACACGCCGGGAACCATATAAATGGCGAGGACACCTCAATTTCCCCTCTCTTCGTCTCGTTTGTGCCAAAATCCGAAACCCTAGCTCGCCGGAGACCATCTCGCCCCACCGCTCCAGACCACCCCAGAGCCCACCGTTGAGCTCAGGAGGAGCGCCTCGACGTACTCAATCATCTGGTACAGCCACACATCAAGGGGAGCTCGGTGGTGGAGTAATTTCACCGTTCCCTTCCGCGGTTCTGCGAAGGAAATGTCGACCGTCGCGTCTTCTCCGTCCACCATCGACCTCGCCGACATGCCCGTCGTGCTCTCGGTGAGCCCACGCATCCACCGAGCCTCTTATTGCATCAAACCGTCGCCCATAGCCTCCTAGCCGCGTGTGCCCGTGTTCGTCGCCGTTCGGCCTCGCCGGCGGGCGAGCTCCGGCGACCACTTAGGAGCGGCGCTGGTACCAATAGGTTCGTCTTGGCGCGCTGAATCGGTTGGTGTGAGTACCCCATCCGCGCAAGTCCAGGAACGGCGGCGCCGTCGTCAACTGCCCCGCCGGCCACCGTGAGCTATGCCACGTTATGGCCACGGTGGCACCTGGCGTGGAACTAGCCCCACCAGTCAGTGACTGCGTGGGTAAACTAGCTGAGAAGGTTTAGTTTTTTCTCATTTTATCTCAAATTCAATAATATCTGCAACTTTACAAATTCATATAAAATTCATAATAAGTCAGAAAAATATAAATGAGATATTAAAATTCTTAGAAAATAAAACTTTATCCAATAAAAATATAAAATTAAATTTTTATTTTTAATAAAAATTTAATTAATTATTACTGGTTAATTAAGCCTTTTCCTTTAATTCTAAATACAATTAAAAATTCAGAAAATAAGAAACCATTTATAAATTAAATAAAACCATGAAGCAAATAAAGAAAACATGAAAACTAATTTTCTATCCTATTAAATCATTATTAGGGAAATCTAAACCCTAATGGATAATTACTCCAATTAGTAAATTATTTAAAAATAATAAAAAGCAAAAATTGAATATTACTTTATTCTGAAGTTATTAATAACTTCAACTTTATTAATGAAGTTCTTAACTTATGAATTAATAGTAATATTACAACCCTAGTTCCATATGGTAGAAAACTAGGAACTTATCATTTCATGTGGTTTCTAAAACCCTAACTCAATTAGAAACCCTAGCCCATTAATCAATTTGAAACCTAAATTGTTTCTAAACCTAAACCCTAGGTTAGGAGATGTGATCATGATATTTTCCTTTTGATCCATAGAACCATAATTAGCAATTAAATACTTTCCATGTCCACATAAAATGTAGGAGCCCTATTATCCATAATTCAGTATTCCATGTATGCACACCTATCTTACCAGATGATCAAATAGGATCAACCCTAGTCCTTATTACCAAGAATCTTATCCTTACTCATCCTGATTTAGCATCACACAATTGTAATGAATCCTAATAGCAATTATACCTAATATTTTGCATTACATACCATACTCCAATTAAACCCTACTAGTGTGAGATACTTATGAACCATCCCATTTAAGAACCAACTATTCTCTACTCAGAGATCCAATAGCTAATCCAAGACAACCTCAATCTTAATTGTAATACTTCTTCCTACTTAAATAATATGTTCTTCAAAAGTTATTCTTTTGAAGTAAACAGAGAATCTTCATCAACCCCTAACAGGACCTATCAACCCTAGCTAACTATCACCAATAAGATATACCACCTTGATAGCAACTATTTATAATAAATTGCTCAAGATGCCTAGGCTTAACTCAACCTTACAAGCCCTTGGTATTGATGAATCCAACCTTGTTAGGATCCATCTACTACTTACTCCAGAAACTAGTTGAAACCATAATAAACCATAGAACCCTACAAACCCAATTGTCATACTTGTTCTTTATTAAAGAACATGTTCTTCAACAGTTATTCTTTCAAAGAATGTAACAATTAATCATTAACCATGCCATATAATATTAAAATTGGCAACTGCTCTTTATTTATTATACAACTACTATTTCTTGGTGTGTATGATTGTTACTATGCATTTTACCACTTGCTTATGATTCTAAAACAACACAACCCTGAATAAGAACCTTGTTTGTGAATCATTCTAAAAGTGCAACACACCCAGAACTAATCAGTACCACTCACTAATCCTAAATCATCGGGGTTAGATCACGCTTAGAGCGATTGCATCTCATACTTATGCATTATTGCATCCTTGCCAATCTTTTAAACATCGTCCTTACTGGACGATGATGCTATTTCAGAATTTGGAGTTATTGCGTATCGAAGACCTTGTCTGCATAATCTTGCAGCCAAGAAAGGCAAGTTCATCACTTGCTCATGTCATTTGAGTATTTCTATCAAATTACTTGCAAAGTATTATGGTTATCACTATTGCATAAAAATCAAAAACCACTACTTTCATAACTATGAATATGACTATGTGGTGGGCAATGGAACCATGGATTGTGTTGATATGGTGGAGGTTCCATTGCAAGGGTTATATCCATCTAGGATTAAACAACAAATGTCGCCAGTGATTCTTGTGCCGTAATACCCGTGTTAACAGTAAGATCCGGAGTGGGACGGAGTAGTCAAAAGTGTTTCCACCTCTCGTTCATCAACGGATGCGCTTTACCGTAGACACTTGTATTTGTCAGGGCAAGCGGTTGGCTGGGGAAGCCTTAAGTCCCCACAGCATAGTCTGTAGACACTTGTCGCTCGAAGAACAAGCGGTAGGCTGGGGAAGCCTTAAGTCCCCACGGTATTGCGGTCTATGATGGGTTGCAGCTACCGGCGAAGGAGTTTGGTTTGATCCCAGACTGTCGTCGTGGTCGGGGTCCACCCGTGAGTGGGAATAATGGGACCGACGAGGACCCAGGGTCGGGGCATGCAACAAAGGGTGGGTGTTCGAGGTAGCGGAGGAACATGATTGGCTAGACCTTATACCGGGCCTCACACCATAGGAAGTGTGGACGAGAACATGACTCGGTTGGCACCAAGGTTAAGATCTCTTATGGGTAAAGCAACACACCTCTGCAGAGTGTAAAGAACCATGACCTATCACTCCCTGTTCCGGGATATGGAACTGCGAATGCGGCTGGAAAGGAGCTCCATGAAGTTCTAGTAAACTGGTGAAGGCTGACGGACATAGTTCTTCTGAATAAAAGCAACCTTTTGAAGAAATGGTTATGAAAACCTGCATTGGTATTAGACTTTCTGGTCTAATGCTGTAGCTAGTGCATTAAACACCTCTTTCCTATAATGAACTTGTTGAGTACGCTCGTACTCATCCCACTCTTAAATCCCCTGCTTAGATATGGAGGCATCGAAGGAGGATCTACAGTGCAACTCGAAGGCCAAGGAGCCAACAACTACTTCACGAGACAGGACCCTGTCAGCGGAGTCAGATACGTCATCCAACAAGGAGAAAACCTAGATTAGCAGTAGAAAGGAACTAGCTTCCTCAACCTAGCTCCTACTTAGCTAGAATCTATTCTTAGCCTCTATAGCTAGTCAAATACTCTACAAATAGAGTTCGTGATAGAATTAGACTACGAGTTGTTCTTCTGGAGTTTATTTGCAGATTTACCTCATTGTAAAGTAGGAGGCTATGCTGATCTTATGTAATAGAGTCAATGTTGTAATTCTATAGACATGCCTTGGACCCGCATATGTTTCTGTTGTACCACTCTGAGCGATATAATACTAGTGGAACGCTGTTTCATTAGTGTTATATCAGACTTGCATACTACACCATGCAGTGGTATGCTGGGTCACCACAAAGTAAAACTCCACGGAGTGCAGCGGCCGGTATACTTCGTCAGCGAAGTTTTATCGCCTTCAAAATAGCGGTACCCGCAGTATCAGAAGTTGGCATATGGAGTATTTACAACCGCAAGAAAACTGCGACACTATTTTTCGGCACATCCGATAATAGTGGTCAATGAAGCGCCTTTATCCAACATACTAAACAATCCAGAAGCCACGGGTCGTGTCTCCCTTTGGGGAATAGAACTTTCCCCTCGGGACATCACATACGAGAAAAGAAAAGCAATAAAGTCACAGATTTTACCAGACTTCATCGCATAGTGGATGGAGTTACAAAACACGGGACCTCCAGATTTGTCGAGAACCTGGACTATGAACTTCGACGGGTCCAAGAGATTAGAAGGAGCAGGAGCAGGCGTGATATTAGTATCACCTCAAGGCGACAAGTTGAAGTATGTGCTACGGATGACGTTTCCAAACGCATCCAATAATGAAGCAGAGTATGAAGCACTCATACACGGGATGAAGATGGCGAAAGCTTGTGGCGCAACTCGGTTAAAAATCTTTGGCGATTCATAATTGGTGGCTCAACAAGTGATGAATCAATGCGACGCAGTCAATGATAGCATGATCGCATATAAAGAAGTATACAACGAGCTTGAGAGGTTATTTGACGGGTGCGAAGTAAATCACATCAGCATGCTCAGCAACGATGAAGCCGATGTTCTCGCAAACATCGGGTCGCAATGCCTCGCAATTCCACCTGGCGTGTTTTGGGAGGAGATGGCTGAAAGATCAACCAAGCCGAAGAAACAGCTGAAGAAGGAGAACGATGAGAAACCCTCGGGGGCTGAAATAGTATCACTGGAAGAAGAGGAGGAACCAGATGTAGTAATGATGGTACAAATTCCTTGGATGCAGGCATACATAGCATACATCTTAAGGAAAGAAATACCCGATGATCCAGTTGAAGCAAGGCGAGTTATCAGACGTTCTAAAGCCTTCACTATGGTCAAAGGAGAGCTATACAAACGAAGTATTTCGGGAGTGCTACAGAGATGCGTCACACCCGAAGAAGGAAGGCTAATCTTGAAAGATGTACACGAAGGAGTGTGCGGACATCACACAAGCAGTCGAGCTATAGCAGCCAAGGTTTTCAGAGCAGGATTTTATTGGTTAACAACAATCGAGGATGCAAAGGACGTAGTACGTACTTGTGACGCGTGCCAAAGGTTTGCCGCAAAACCGCATTCCCCGGCAGCAGAGTTGATGCCAATACCATTATCATGGCCCTTTGCTCAATGGGGTCTCGATATGGTGGGAAAACTGCACAAGGCTTGGCCAGGAGGATACGAGTATATGCTCGTAGCTGTCGACAAGTTCACAAAGTGGATAGAAGCGAAACCGATAAATTCACCAGATGCAGCATCTGCAATCAAGTTCGTGAAAAGTATCGTCTTTCGATTTGGAGTCCCTCATAGCATAGTCACAGACAACGGCAGCAATTTCACATCCAAAGAATTCAAAGCTTATTGCGCAGAGGTAGGCATCAAACTACACTTTGCATCAGTTGCGCACCCGCAAACCAATGGTCAAGTCGAGAAAGCAAACGGTATCATCTGCAACGGCATCAAGAAACATCTGCTAACACCATTGGAAAAAGCTCGACACACATGTCCAGAGGAGTTGCCCAGTGTTCTATGGAGTATTCGAACAACACCAAATACTGCGACACAGGAAACACCATTTTTTCTGGTCCATGGAGATGGGGCAGTGCTGCCGATAGAAATATAACACAATTCTCTGAGAGTGGCTGAATACGATGAAGAAACGTCAAGAAAGGCATTGGAGGACGATGTCGATGCGCTCGACGAAGCTCGAGACGAAGTACTATCAAGAGACACTAAGTACCAGCAAGATCTGAAAAACTACCACAGTCGACGTTTGCGACCAAGATCTTTCCAAGTAGGCGATCTAGCTCTTCGGCTTACACAAAATAGCCACGAGAAACTTGAGTCACAATGGATTGGTCCTTACATCGTCACAGAAGTAATTGAAGGAGGAGCATATAGAATAAAAGACAAGAAGACGGGAGTTGCAGAGCTAAACCCCTGGAACGTGGCGCAACTTAGGCGTTTTTACGCCTAAAGTTGAAATATAGTCTCCTCTGTAAACATACAATGTACTGAAATGCCCGCGAGTTTTCAGACGCACTCTTTTCCTTTCAGGGCACCGAGTGGGGCTTAAAGGTTTTTAATGAGGCGGGCTCGCGGTGCTGCAATATAATAAAGATATTGATGATATACATCTTTTTCGTTGCCAGACCCGGGGGCTCGTAACCCGCAAAAACAATATATATATACACCTCTGCACAAAATAGATATTCTCTTTGACTTCAAAATAGTTTGTTATCAAAGATATAAGCACCGACCAATAAAAGCTCGCGGGCTCGGTAAAATAAAAAACATACAAGATATTTTACAATATACATTATGCTTACAATATATATATATATCTTTACTATCAAAGAAAACTCGACAAGGGAAAAAGAAACGTTTTAGTTCTGCCCAAGTATATCATCTATGTTTACACCCTCATTGTTTGCAGCACCAGTCCTATGTTCAGCATAGCTACCTCTTACGAAGAATTCGGAGTCAAGTCGAAGTAATTCGTCCATCATCTCTTCCGCTACGGGGGTCACAGCATCGTTGATTTTGTCAATGTTCCTGCTCCTCCTAGTCAGTTTAGCTTGACACTTGGTGACAATTTGGGACATGTCTAACTTCGGGTAGCAGACCTGCATCATAATCATGGCAAATCTTGCTCCAGCAGACAGTTGGGCCCGCACAAATTCGTGGATTCAAGGGGCATTCCGGAATTTGTCCATCAAAGCAGGAAGAGTTTCTTGGGGAGAGTTGCGTGGAAACATGGTGTTATAAACTAAAGATAATGTTCTTGTGCAGAAGTCGAGAAAACCGTGGACTTGACACGCGCGGTCTTGAAATCTGACGATTTGTCGGGTGCGTTCAGGCGTAGCCAAGAAATTAGAACCATGCTCCCGTGCAAGCCTGAGAAGCACGTTTGTCGAGGGTACTCCTCGGCAATGCCCTCCGATTGGGGCTTAGGGTTGATGGAATCCTGTAGGCTGACACGAGACATCGGTTCACAGACAAGCGGGAAGAGCAATTTACCCAGGTTCGGGGCCCTCGATGAGGTAAAACCCTTACGTTTTGCCTGTCTGATCTTGATTATGAGAATATTGGGTTACAATGGGGTGTTGAAGGTTTCGGCTGAGATCTCGTCGAGAGGCTAAGTGCTGCGGCGACCTAGCTCTAGACTTCTGGTGGCTAAAGTTGCTAAGATTGATCGTATCTCCCGCAACCCCTCTCCTGGCCTTTATATAGGAGGCTAGGTCTCAAGAGATTCAACTGGGTGCGACTAGGTTTACAGTAGTCCTAGTCCTAAACTTTCCTTGTTCGGCTGCTTCTTTGTCTTGTCCATCAAGGAATCTTCCGCTGCATCGTCCAAGTGGCCCGTCTTGCCATCGTGTACCTTCATGGGCCTCCAGTTAGGTTGTGTAGGATAGGCAATGTCAGTTACCCGAAGGGTAATGCCCACGTCAGTAGCCCCTGAGTGTCTAGCCGAAGATAGTTCGGGTAGAGACTAAAGCATGCCTCCACCTAATGTTCTTCTCCTTGATTGTTCTTGTCCATCTTGCATCAGCATCATCTTCTTCTATTGGGTGCGCGTCCAGCGCTCCCGATGGGAGTAGCCCCCGAGTCTAGGTAGGGATGCTCGCAATCCGTGCGTAGACTCAGGTTGTACCACTCGAACGTTTTTACTCTGCCAACGTTTTTCTGCAAGTCTTCATGAGTCATCCGATACATTTGTATTGAGGCTTGTATTCTTCAATAAGTTTTTAATGCGTAAGGGATAATGAGTAACGTGCCCAACTTTTGCTGGTTAACTGCCGATGGCAAAACAACGTCACCCTACGCAGAATCAAGTCCCCGGGCATGATCCTGGAGTGCAAAAAAATTCTATCCGGGTGCGCGTCCAGCGCTCCCGATGGGAGTAGCCCCCGAGTCTGGGCACGGGCGCTTGCAACCGGGTGCAGACTCGACCTGAGCGTTCCATCCTTTCCTTCAAATGTTTCTTCACGGGTTTATCTTCGAGTTCTCATTTTATCGGGTGCGCGATTAGCGCTCCCGATGGGAGTAGCCCCCGAGTCTGGACACGGGCGCTTGCAACCGGGTGCAGACTCGAGCGTGACCATCCGATGTTTCTTCATTTCCCTTCGACTGCTCACGATAGTATTCACGACGTCACTGATGACGTTATGGCTGCTGTGGTTTGACTGACAAGACTTGACCTGATGGGCCCACCCTAGTTCTGCGCGGGCAGTTTTTAGGAAGTGACCAGTGCACGCGCACCGACCGAGGCATCTCCTCGATTTCCGCACGTCGTGGGAATAATGGGCCGCCGGTTCCGTTCTTCTCTTAGATGACACGTGTACAGCCAGATATGATCCACCTCCCACGATGCTTGCGAAGTTATGGCCACGATCTTGCATCAATCTTACGACATAAATAGAGAGCCTCCTTGCTTTTACTTTTTACGCCTCCCACTGCTCATCTTCTCGCCCAGCCTTTCCTGTCACCTCTGTTCTTCCATCAAGAGCTTCACGCGCCATGGGCAAGAAGAAGAGCACCAGCGCCTCGGACGCAACCAACGTCAGCCGTGACTGGAGCGCCTCCGCCATTTCCAACCGTGACGTGAACAGGCTGCGAGCCCTGGGCCTCATCTCCTCATCTGATGATGACATTCGTCTCCCAGGTCCAGTTTCTCGCCCAAAGCCTCCGAAGGGCTTTACTGTTATGTTCGTTGCCTTCTTATTTCGTGGTCTTTCTCTTCCTGCCCACGTGTTTCTCCGCTCCCTTCTTTTCTTCTAAAGGATTCAGCTTTGGCAGCTGACCCCAAACTCCATTCTCCACCTTTCTAACTTCATCACTGTCTGTGAAGCCTTCCTCGGCATTGACCCCCACTGGGGTCTTTGGAGGAAAATCTTCTATGTTAAGCGTCACAATGACAGCAATGCCCCCCCCCCCCCCCCGTCGTTGGTGGCGTTGGCTTTGTTGTTAGGAAAGAGGTCGACTACTTCGATTACCCGATGAAGGAATCCGTCCAAGGCTGGCGCAACAAATGTTTTATCTGCGAGACACCTCGGTGCCTGGGCGGCGCTCGAATTTCCCTCCGTTTGAAGATGTCCTGATAGCTCAGCCGAAGAAGTCTGGGCGAAACGGCCTTTCTCCCGAAGAGAGAGCAATAGCCGACAGGCTGTTCGACCAGGTCGTGGATCTGAAGAACACGGGAGGCTTGACGATGTGCGGCACCG
Organism: Lolium perenne; assembly: GCF_019359855.2. Lineage (NCBI taxonomy): Eukaryota > Viridiplantae > Streptophyta > Magnoliopsida > Poales > Poaceae > Lolium > Lolium perenne. The sequence continues at coordinate 155,373,284 of NC_067245.2, read as the reverse complement.
AGGTAGTCTCAGTGTTCTTAGGCTGGTGCCAACGGGGTCGATAGCGGGGGCGCTATCGCCCGTGGCGGGGCGGGAGGCGGGCAGGAGTGGGGCGGGACGGTAGCGGCAGGCGCTGGCTAGGGCGCCCGGCGGTAGCGCCCGCTGCCGCCCGGCTACCGCCCGCGTTGGCGGCGAGAGCGAGGCGAGAGCGGGGCGAGAGGCGGGGCGGCGCGATGGCAGACGCGGGCGAGAGTGGGGCGGGCGATAGGGCGGGCGAGAGCGGGCGAGAGTGGGGCGGGAGGCGGGCGATATGCGGGCGAGAGGCGGGCGAGGGCGGGCGAGAGTGGGGCGGGAGTGGCTAACGGCTAGCTGATGTGGCACGACGCGATTCGTCCATGTCAGCTAGCCGTTGGTGGTTCAAAAAACCCTATAAATACCCCCCATATGTTTCACTCACTCCACACCCATTTCATCTCCATTCATCACCTTCCCTCTCTCAAATCTTCTCCACCATGTCCGGTTGGACTCCACCAGATATGACCACGTTCACGGATCTGATTCAGGACGGGTCACCAATAGACCTAGATGGTCTCTCTCCGTCACATCGTCGCACCAATGCCGGTTCTTCGCCGCTTCCTCGAGTTTTATACCCCACCGGCACACCCGCTCCGGGGCCATATGGGGCATACTCTCCACCTCGGGCGCCATATGGTTCATACCCTCCGCCTCCGTATCCATACCCCCAACCACCTCCTACAGGTAGCGGGAGTACCACTGTACCTCCTTACCCACCACCTTCGTACGGTTCATACCCTCCACCTCCGTATCCGTACGCGCCATATGGTCCGTACCCTCCAGCACCTCCAGAAGCCACTGCACCAAGCTCCGAGTCCAATGCCGCGGAAACAATCGTGCCACCGCGTCCAAAGAGGCTTGACTGGACAGCTGCGGAAGAGGAAAAACTGGTACTATACTTACCCATCACATATTTATTTCGGGGTTGGTTCTTGCTTCGATTTTTCACTTACAATATCTATGTCGGTGTAGGTGCATTCTTGGATTTTTAACTCCAAGGACTCTGTCGCCGGTAATTGCAAGACCGGCACGAGTTTTTGGGGTCAGATAGCTGAAACCTTCAACTCTACCTCCGAGCCTGCCCGTCGTCGGACCTCCAAGCAACTGAAGGATCATTGGAACGCCTACAACAAGGAGGTGTCCCTGTTCAATGGATACTACATCCAAGAATCAGGGTTACGTCAGAGTGGAGCAGACGATGATATGGTCATGAAGGCGGCAATGGAGAGGTACGCCGCAGACAAAAGAGTGACTCACCCGTTCAGACGGCACCACTGGTGGGAAGCTGTTCGCAATGAAGCGAAGTGGAAAGGACAACATGGTCCTGGTAGTGGAACCGATTCCACATCGAAGAGAAGCCGTCTGGGAGTTTCTGGTGAGTACAACTCTGGCGACGCGACTACGGAGGAGGAGCGTCCACCGGGCCGCGATAGAGCCAAGGCCGCGGTACGTAGTGCAAGGAGGAAGGGGAAGGCAACCTCATCAAGCAGTGAGGTACGAAGCAAATCCTTCGCCATGAGGAACATGATATGAAGGGTTTAGTGAAGGCTAAGCTATTCAAGCAATGGAACAAAATGAAAGACCGATCAACCGACGACATGACCGAAGCAGAAAAGCGCAAACATGCGAAGGCGATCAAGATGTGCCAAAAAGAGCTTGGTCTGGAAGATGATGAGGACGAGGAGGAGCAGCAGGAAGAAGAGGAAGATGAGTAGAATTTTTTATTTATTATGTACTTTTATTAATTATTATGTAATCCGTAATATTTTTAGTTGAATAAAATAATTTCTTTGCATTATTTTGAATGTCTACAAAAAATTGAGTGAAATAAACTTAATCTAAAAAAGAAATAGTAATGTGGAGGAGAGAGAAGTGAGAGGTGACACTATAGCCTGTGCACTCGCACCGTGGGGTGAGAGTGGGGTGAGAGTGGGGTGAGAGTGGGCAAAAAAGCTGACGTGGTGGGTGAGAGTAAGGTGGTGCATTGGCACCAGCCTTACAATGTCGAGTGCAGCCGCTGATGTCCCGGCCCCACCAGTTGTGGCTTTATACTGGCAAGGACGACAAGTGGAGGGTCAGCTTTGCCGACCTGACGGCCGACGAACTCCGAGACGAAGTCCGCCGCTTGACGTGCCTCGGTATGAAGGACAATATTGTCTTGACATCGGCTCGTTCCCCTTATGATCTAGACCATCTTCCGACTGAGGTAATTCTTGTTGTTTCTTGCTTTTATTGCTATCGTTGTTTCTTTCTTCACCGTGTTCCATAAGTTTCCTCCTGTTGATAGGCCTCCATCGTGGCTCAATGCTATCCTCCTACACCCAAAAGCGGTGTGGAACCAGAGGATGATGAAGATGACTCCGAGGCGACCGAGGACGTCCAGCACGTCCTTGAGGATAGTGACATCCAAGAGGATGAAGCTACCGAAGATGATGCCTTCATCAGGAGCAGGCGACGTAAACAGATAAACGAGGATTTTATTACAACGGCTGAATCAAGTCCTAGCGGACAAGATAATGATGCCGTTGGAACCGCACCGCCTTCCCCTATTATGAAAGGTTCGACAAGCTTTTTCGCTGTCAAAGATGACCTGGACCTGTGAGCATCTATTTTCCCTTCACAACTTATCCTTTGTTGTTATGTATGCTAACCATCTACTCTTCTTAAGCAGCTCTGATGACAATGATGTTCCTCTCGCAAAGAGGGCTAAATTATCCTTTGAGAGAACTGCATCAGCTAAGGAGCCGAATCCCTCTCCCGCCAAGTCGACACCGCCCCCACGAACGACTGTAGAGAAGATTCCGATGTCGAAGGTTATTCCTTCTGGCGATGCTCCCACCTCGTTGGTTGCTCGGGACCATGTAAGTAATTTGTCTTGATTTCTTTCTTGCTTTGCCGAGCTTTCTTCATCCAACCGAATTCTCTTGGTTTTCTCCGTTGCAGCCGATTTATGGCACAATTGATGCTGTGGTAGACTTCGCCGAGCGGTTCACCCAACTAGAGTCTGAAAATGCTCAGCTTCAGAAGACCGTCAAAACTTCGGCTGACCAGGTGTTGGAGGCCAACAGGCTTGCCACCGATGCCAAAAACGAAAACGCCTTGCTGAAGGACGAGTTGAAAAAGCTGAAGCGACAGATGAAGGATGAACAAGATGCCAGGCGCGAGGTGGCATCTGCAGCCGACAAGAAGGAAGGCGTCCTCCGTGAGTCCATCACGAATTTATTGGGTAAGGTTCTCAGCACATAACTCCTCTTTTAGTATTTCCTTTCTGGTTGCTGATCTGTCCTCTTTCAGAGGTTGCCGACATAACCATCACTCGGGCTCGTATGCTTCGAGAGGACTCCACATCCAATGCCCTTTCACTCGCTGCTGAGTCCAACGTCCAAGTGCTTGGACTTCTGCAGAAGACTAAAGGACCACTGTTGAGGCTGTACTCGATGATCTTCCCAAAGGTGAAGTAGGACAAGACTCTTGGCGAGATGGCAGATGCTTTCCTCATCGACCCTTCTGAGCCTGTAGAGGTATTGAAACGCCGTTCCCGCCTGTTTGGAGCGGTGCTTACTTTCCAGCTGCTGATGGGTCATGGGATTGTCGGGGGGAAGACCCCGGATAGGGCAATGGACGCGGAGCAGCCGGCTGGCCGCTGGCCGGCTCGCGGCAAAGGCCGGCTGAGGAGCAGCCGGCTGGCGCCGTGGCCGGCTGGTCCGGAAGCCGGCTGGCTCTAGGTCCTTGTCGGCCTGGCTACGGCCACCAATGCTGTAGCTGGGCCGGCTTCTACAAGCCATATCCGACTGGGGTTTGTACCTCAGACCGACTCGAGGCTGGCGAGTCTTGCACTGGAAGGAACCGGGTTGGTGGTCCGGGTTCCTAAAGTCCACGCTGACTCCATCTTCCGTAAAGCGCGGGGCACTGTGGAGCAATAGTGCCACGCGCCAGACAGGCCGTCGGAGCTTACGACAATCCGTACTGGCTACAGTGGCTGACGGCGACAGGGACACCACCTCTCCATACCGCTGACCGCAGGCGACCGGATGGGACAGGCCACGATGCCTCAACGGCTCCTGACGTCACCGCCTCGGGAAGGAGCGGAAGCCGGAGCCGGCCAAGCCGGCCAGTAAACTATAGGGTCTTATATGTAAAGTGTCGGCGCCTATATAAGCCGCACTACCCCCTCTCGTGCAGGGGATCGATCATTTATTGCTTCCTCCCACCTACAGAGCTGCCCTGTGAGAGAGACCATCGTCTCCCTTAGCCTCTCAGGAGCAGCCGGACACAGCTCTAGGAGCACCGTTGTATTGTGTGATCATCATATACACTCATAGCAGGAGTAGAGGTTTTACCTCCATCGGAGGGCCTCGAACCTGGGTACGTCGCCGTGTCGCTCGTGCCCATACCCGCATCCGGATACCGCCGTGAGATCCCTCAGGAACCACTTCGATTAGCCACCCTATGGCATATGCCGTGACGATACCACGACATTTGGCGCCCACCGTGGGGCCTTCAGCATCCTCGGCCGGTGTCTTCATCCGGACGGGCCTCACCATCACCACCGGCGAGCGAGTTGCTTCAGGCTTGATCTGGAGATTCGGCTCCCTCGACTGCGTCAGCGACAACGCTGGCTGCTTCGCTGACCGGCCCTTCCCAGCCGGCGGCAGCGTCATCTCCTTCGGCGGCCACGACGTCTACGTCGTCACCGTCGCGCCGCCGCGCTACCCGCAGCAGGTGCTGCGCTGCGCTAGCCCTCCTCCGCGAGCCGGCAGCAGCGCTCCCGCCAGCCCCGCCGTCGTGCAAGTCATGATGGCTGGCGAGAAGCCCCCCGTCAAGAACCCGCGCACCCGTGGCCCCGGCCTGGAGCGCAACATCGACCCCAACGCCTCCGGCTCGGGCGCCGAGGCCGCCACCGCCACCGTCCCGGCTGGACGAAGTCCGGGCAAAGCTGAGCACGCCGCTCACGCGGCGGAGACCCCACCGCTATCGAGGCGGATTTGGAGGCGCACCGCCAGCTCCTCCTCAAGCAAACCGAAGAACGGCTGCTGCTAAGCGCAGGATGGAGATCACCAGCGCGAGTACAACCGCGCCCACGGCCTCACTCCCGGGCGGCGACAGGCCAAGCCGAGCCGGTCACGTCCGCCGCAGGGGCCGCGACCTTGGCGCCGAGATCGCCCGCGTCGGCGCTCCTTCGCCGGCTCCGTCCGCAGAGCTGCCCGTCTACAACACCCCCGACAAGAACATGCGCGCGGCAGAAGCCGCCGCAGAAGAGCTGAACCGCCTTGAAGGCGAAGAGTTACGCCGCCAGACCAAGCGGGTGACTGAGCTGCTCAACGCAGCCAACAAGCAGATCGCCGACCCCAGGTATGTCAATGCCCCCAGAGCTTCTCACGCTCGTGGCGCCGCAGGCAACGACAGGGAAGGCGCCAGGGACACGGCCGAGTCCGCCTCCCCAGCACCAAGCCAGCGCCATGATTCCCGGGCCACGCACGCAAGTTCGGGCCGGCCGAGCCACCAGCCGAGCGGCAGCAGCCGCAGCCGGCCTCCACCAAGCCGATACCAGGAGCAAGACTCCGAGCCCCGCCGCCAGCACCGGCCGGCTCCAGAAGCAGCCGGCACACGCCAGCCGGCACGTTCCCGGCTGGGCCCCCGCATCGAGCCCACCGACGCCAGAGACCGCCTCGACCGGCTGGTCGAATCCCGCATCGCGGAAGAGGAGGCGCCGGCTTGCCCCAAGTGCTTCGGGCCCCGCATCGCCAACGAGCCCGTGCTCGACGGCTTCCAGCTCCCCCGCGACACGCCCAAGTACGACGGCACCGCCAAGCCGGAGGACTGGCTGCTGGACTACTCCACCGCAGTCGGCATCTCGCGGGGCAACAAGCGGTGGGCGGTATGCTACTCCCCCTGATGCTAGTCGGCTCTGCCCGCACCTGGCTCAACAACCTGCCAGCCGGCAGCATTAACGGCTGGCTGGATTTCGAAGAGGCCTTCGTCAGCAACTTCACCGGCACCTACAGCCGGTCGGGTCGCCCTCAGCAGCTGGAGATGTGCAAGCAGGGCCCGGACGAGACGGATCACGCGTACCTGACGCGCTGGTGCGAGATGCGCAACTCCTGCGAGGGCGTGCACGAGATCCAGGCCATCAGCTTCTTCATGGGAGGCTGCCGGCCAAACACCATGCTGTGGCACAAGCTGCGCCGCAGTGACCCCAAGTCGATGGCCGCCTTGATGGCCATCGCGGACAAATACGCGCTGGCTGAAGAAGCCGGCAAGGCGCCGGCTGACCCAGCACTGGCTCCCTCCTAGCGGGACCATCACAAGTCGGCTGAGCACAAGCCGGCAGACGGCGCCTCTCATGGCAGCCGGCGGGATAACTACCGCGGCAAGCATCACAGCGACCAGCCGGACCGCCGGTACGGCTCCGCCCACGTAGCCGCCGTGGCAGACAACGCGGCAGGCGGCAGCCGCCGCCAGAAGCAAGACCGGCAGTGGAAGCCGAAGTACACCTTTGAGCAGATGCTCGACTCGCCATGCAAGTACCACAGCGGCAAGAACCCCTCCAACCACCTCACCCGTGACTGCCACTTCATGAAGCGGCTGACAAGCGGTGAACCCCTCCCGCCTCCCCCCCCGCCCCCACCAGCTGGCGGGCCGGGTGGCCAAGCCGGCGCAGAGAACGCCAACCTCGAGCACCACGAGGCTAACCAAGTGCACCATGGCGGCCGATATCTGGCCGAAGACGCCACCTACATCATATTCACCTCCGAGCCCGAGGACAGGACGAGCCAAGAGCGCCGTTCCCTTGAGGTCAACGCGGTCATACCGCCGGTCCCCCAGTACCTAAACTGGTCAGAGCAGGCCATCACCTTTGATCGCCACGATACACCGGCTGTCCTGCCGAAGCCGGGCAGCTACGCCATGGTCCTCGACCCCACCATCGGCACAACCCGGCGCAGCGTGCGTTTTTCGCGCGTCCTCATCGACGGCGGCAGCAGCATCAACATCCTCTACCGCGACACCGCCCGCAAGCTGGGCATCCAGGAGGCCGAGTTGCGCCCCACCCCCACCGTTTTCCATGGCATCGTGCCAGGCCATTGCTGCCAGCCGATCGGCCGGATCACGCTGGAGGTGATGTTCGGGAAGCCGGACCACTTCCGCACCGAGAGAATCGAGTTCGAGGTGGTGGACCTCGTGAGTCCCTACCACGCGCTCCTGGGCAGGCCGGCCCTGACCAAGTTCATGGCGGTGCCCCACTATGGGTACCTGAAGATGAAGCTGCCTGGCCCCAAGGGGGTCATCACCGTAGCCGGCGACTATCGCCGCTCCATGGACTGCGCCACGCAGAGCTCCAAGATGGCCCAGACGCTGGTCATCGCCACTGAGAAGCAGCTCATCCACGACGCCGTCGCCCTCGCCAAAGCCGCGCAGACAGACATGCCGGCTGCGGGCAACCCGGCTGGGACGACTCACTTCTAGCCGGCTGACAACACCACGCAGATCCTACTGGACCCGGCGCAGCCGGACAAGTTCGTCACCATCGGTGCCGGCTTGAGCAAGAAATAGGAAAGCGAGCTCACCAGCTTCCTCCGTGAGAATCGGGACATCTTCGCATGGACTCCAAGAGACATGCCGGGTGTGCCGAGGGAGTTGGCTGAGCACCACCTCCACGTCCGGCCTGAAGCCAAGCCGGTGAAGCAGCCTCTCAGGCGCTTCGCCGAAGAACGAAGGAAGGCCATCGGTGAAGAAATCGCCCGGCTCCTAGCTGCCGGCTTCATCATGGAAGTGCTGCACCCGGACTGGTTGGCGAACCCGGTCCTGGTCTTGAAGAAGAACGGCTCCTGGCGCATGTGTATCGACTACACCAGCCTGAACAAGGCGTGCCCGAAGGACCCCTTCCCCCTGCCGCGCATAGATCAAGTTATAGACTCGACTGCCGGCTGTGAACTGTTGTCTTTCCTAGATGCCTATTCAGGCTACCACCAGATTCCTTTGAATCCGGATGATCAAATAAAGACTTCGTTCATTACCCCGTAACGGGCTGATTGCTCCACGACTATTCCGTTCGGCTTGAAAAATGCAGGCGCCACCTACCAAAGGTGCATGCAAAAATGCTTGCAGGATCAAATCGGCAGAAACGTTCACGCATATGTGGATGATGTCGTCGTAAAGACCAAGGAGACGACTACCCTCCTTGATGACCTGAGAGGAACCTTCACCAATCTGAGAAGATTCCGGATGAAGCTCAACCCGGCCAAGTGCACATTCGGCGTGCCGTCTGGCCAGCTCCTTGGCTACCTCGTCTCTCGCCGAGGGATCGAAGCCAACCGGACAAGATCAGTGCCCTGGAGAAGATGGAACTGCCGCAGTGCCTCAAGGACGTCCAGAAGTTTGCTGGCTGCCTGGCTTCCTTGAGCCGCTTCGTCAGCCGGCTGGGGGAGAAGGCACTGCCCCTGTATCAATTAATGAAGAAGGCGGACAAATTCGTCTGGTCACCGCAGGCGGATGAGGCTTTCCGTGACTTGAAGCGCGTGCTTTCAACCGCGCCAATCCTTGCAACGCCGGCTTCAATGGAGCCGATGCTGTTGTACATCGCAGCCACCAACCGAGTGGTTAGCGTTGTCCTGGTGGTGGAGCGCAAAGAAGCCGGCAGGGAGCAGCTGGTCCAACGCCCAGTCTACTACCTTAGCGAAGTGCTCTCCCAGTCGAAGCAAAACTACCCCCACTACCAGAAGGTCACCTACGGCGTCTACATGGCAGCCAAGAAGCTGAAGCACTACTTCCAAGAGCACCCCATCAAGGTGGTTGCCACAGCGCCCTTGGCGGAAATCATAGGCAGCAAGGATGCCAACGGCCGGGTTGCCAAGTGGGCCCTGGAGCTAGCCGCCCACACCATCCTCTACGAGCCACGCACAGCCATCAAGTCGCAGATCCTCGCGGACTTCTTCGTCGACTGGGCTGAGATGCAGTACCTGCCGCCTGTGCCGGATTCCACACATTGGAAGATGCACTTCGACGGCTCGAAGATGCGCAACGGTTTGGGAGCCGGCATCGTCATCACCTCTCCCAAGGGAGACCGGCTGGACTACGTCCTGCAGATCCACTTCGCCGCATCCAACAATGTGGCGGAGTATGAAGCGCTCATTCATGGGCTGAAGCTGGCCAAGGAGATTGGCGTGCGTCGCATACTTTGCTTCGGCGACTCCGACTTGGTCATACAGCAAGCATCTGGCGACTGGGACGCGAAGGACGCCAACATGGCCTCATACCGCTTCCATGTCCAGCAGTTATCCGGCTTCTTCGACGGCTGCGAATTCCACCACGTGCCACGGGCAAACAACGAGGCGGCTGACGCCTTGTCCAAGATTGGCTCAACCCGGCAAGCCATTCCGCCGGGTGTCGCCTTGGCGGTCCTCAAGAAGCCGTCCATCATACCGTCACCGGACTCGGATTCAATATTCGTGCCGGCTGACCCGGGGGCTGCTCAGCCGAACCCGGGGGCTTCATCGCCCAAGTCGGGGGCTAACAAGCCGAACCCGCCGGCTACCACGCCGAACCCGGGGACTTCTCAGTCCAACCCGGGGGCTTCATCGCCAAACTCGGGGGCTAGCAAGCCGAACCCGCCGGCTAGCAAGCCGAACCCGGCGACCATACAGTCGAATCCGGAAGCTCCCACGCAGGAGGCCCTGTTGGTCAGCGTATTCGAGATAAGATGCGTACCTTCATGGGCACAAGAATTCCTCTCCTACCTCACCGACGGTGTGCTGCCTGATGATAGAGTCCAGGCCAGGCAGATTGAGAGAAGGGCCAAGGCCTATACCATCATCAACCACCAGCTGTACAAACGCAGCGTAAGTGGGGTGTTCCAGCGGTGCGTCGAGCCGGCTGAAGGGATTGAACTCCTACGGGAAATCCATCAAGGAGAGTGCGGACATCACGCCTCATCCAGAGCCATAGTGGCCAAAGCCTTCCGGCACGGCTTTTACTGGCCGACTGCGCTCAGAGACGCAGAAGAGTTGGTGAAGAAGTGCAACGGCTGTCAGCGCTTCGCAAAGCAGAGACACCAGCCGGCTTCCGCCTTGAAAACCATCCCCATCACATGGCCATTTGCCGTATGGGGCTTGGATATGGTAGGCCCATTCAGAACGGCGCGAGGCGGCATGACACATCTCTTGGTGATGATTGACAAATTCACCAAGTGGATCGAAGCCAAGCCAATCAAGAAACTGGACGGGTCCACAGCCGTCACATTCCTCAAGGAAATCATTGTAAGATTCGGCTACCCCCACACCATCATCACTGACAATGGCAGCAACTTCTCCCAAGGCATCTTCTCTCGCTATTGCGGGGAAATGGGGATCCGGATGGCCCTATCTTCTGTGGCGCACCCAGAGTCCAATGGACAAGTGGAAAAGGCTAACGGCTTAGTCCTAGCCGGCATCCGGCCCCGGCTGGTGGAGCCGCTCGAGCGAACAGCCGGCTGCTGGATTGAAGAGTTGCCCAATGTGCTGTGGAGCCTGCGCACAACGACAAACCGCTCAGTCGGCTTCACACCATTCTTCCTCGTATACGGGGCCGAAGCCGTCCTGCCGACTGATATCGAGCACGACGCGCCAAGGATCAAGCTCTACACAGAAGCCGAAGCCAAAGAAGCTCGCGAAGATGGAGTTGACCTGGTCGAAGAGGCCCGGCTGCTGGCTGCTTCTAGATCTACTATCTACCAGCAAAGCCTCCGACGCTATCACAGCCGGAAGGTCCAGCCCTTAGCATTTCGAGAAGGAGACCTAGTGCTCCGGCTGATCCAGCGGACAGCCGGACAGCATAAGCTGTCATCCCCATGGGAGGGTCCCTTCATCGTGAGCAAGGCAGTAGGCAATGATTCCTACTATCTCATAGATGCCCAAGAGGCTAAGAAAAACAAGCCGGACAAGGCTGACGAGGAGACTAAACGTCCCTGGAATGTCAGGTTACTCCGCCCATTTTACACATGAGAGCAGGAATGTATGTATCCCTTGTATCCCTTTTGTGAGTTATGAAAAAGCTTGCGCCGAGAGCGCCGTTTCCGACAAGTTTTTCGCGCACTTTACCTTGTTTCGCCAATTGGCTTGAACCCTCTCACGCGGTCGGCTCAGTAACGTGATCCGGTTTCCGACAGCCGGCTTCCGATCCAGCTACAGACCGCAACCCGGCTGTCCGGCTGGCGGGAGTAAGGCCTAGGAAGCCGGCACGCGAAAAACGACTAAGGGAAAGAGTAAGAGCGAGTTGACTTGCAACTTTTTATATAAGTTCCGGATTGCCGAATTCAGTTCGTTCGACCGAAATACTGTCGGCCTCACCCAGCGGCCCGCTCTTGATCCGGCGACGGATCGCAAGTCGGACGTATGACCGGCAAGAGCACAGCCAAAGAGTGGGGCAGATGGGAAAAAGCGAACGAGCCGAAAGAAAGCAACTCGGCACACAAATGAATAACCAACACATTAAAGTGTGACATAATTAAAGGGCGATAATATTCATACATGCGCACCCGGCATCCCGGGGATTTAATAAATTGTCTTGGCAAAAGAACAACTGAAAAGCAGGAAATCTAAGCCGGAGGGGCATCAGCGGAGCCGGCTGCCGGGTCGTCCTCGGGCGCGTCCTCCGCCTCCTCATCGTCCATGTAATCTTCATCGGATGGAGGAGGGTTTGGGTCCGCGACGAAGGCGCCCTTGTCGACGAAGTCGGCGATGGCGCTGGCTCGGGCAAGGCGGGCGGCCTTGAGATCGGCTGGGAGCTTGTCCTCCACGCCGGCTCGCCGGAACTGGAGCTGCCCCAGGTCCACCTCGTTGTACCAGGAGAGGACAAAGGACAGCGCCATGTCGGCACCAGCGCGCGTGGCCGACTCCTTCCAGTCGAGGAAGCGGTCCGGCGCCCGCTCCATCGAGGAGATGAGGCCGGAGATATCTTGCGGCACCGCCTCTTCAGGCCACAGCATCGGCACCAGCTCTTCAGCCGCCTTCCGAAGCTCCCAGCCGAGTTTGGTGATGGGCTCGATGCGGGCAGCCATGGACGCCATGTGGTCCTCCATGGAGAAGTACTACGAGCTGCCCTCGCCGGTCTCCCGCCTCCTGGAGTCGCGCGCGGCCAACGGCTGCTAAAGCCGCGTCCTGCGTCTCCGGGAAGGCCGCTGCAAGAAGGAGCAAGTCAGAAACCATCAAAGCCGAAATAAGCTGAAAAATGCAAATTTTCGAAGTCCTAAGCCAAAAGGAAAAGCCTGGCGGCAGCCGGCAAGAACCGACTGCCACCAGCCCGAAGATGGCGATAGCGAAGAAAGAAGTTTCTGCTGCCGACTGCCAACGAAAGCCGGCAGCCGACAGCCGAAAGCCGGCAAAGGGGAAAGGAACATAGAGATGCACTCACCCGCCAAGCCGCGATCAAGCGCGCTAAACTCGTCGGTCCAGCGCTTGGCGGTAGCCGTCAGCTCCGTGGACTTAGCGGTGACCTCCTCCTGCAGCACAAGCCGCTGCTTCTCCACCTCCGTCAGCCGCCGGCTCAGATCATCCACCTTCTCCTTCTCCGCCGTCCTGAGGGAGTTGAGCTCGGCGAGATGGTTCTGCTCCAGCAGGCGCAGCCGCGTCAACTCCTGCTCAGCCAGCTTGAGCTTGCCGGCGGCGGATCGGCCCGCCTCCTCGCTCTCGGCGCACTGGGCGCGAGCGGCTCGGAGATCCGACTCCAGCTGCGGGACCTTGGCGGCTTCAACTGCGAGGCGGCCGGAAAGAAATGTCAGCCAACCAAGACTAAAGAAAATAAGACATCGAGTCGAAAGAAGCAAGAGCTTACCCTTGGCGGCTTCCAGCTCGCGGGCCAAGTCGGCCCGGTCCAGCTTGGCCTTGTGGTAATGGGTGACGGCGCGATTATACAGAGTGGTGCGCCGGTCCATCACAGCCTAAGGAAAAGAGAAAGTCGATCGCACGGGCGAAACCCGTGCCGGCTTCAAGCAGCCGGCCCATGCCTCGGAGGGCTACCGGGATAATAATCGGATCAAAACGGACGAAGCTTACCTTGCCGGCTTCCTCCACCTTGGCAACATTAGCCGCGGCCTCGGCTGCCCTGGCCTTGAGGTTGGCTGCAGGCTGGAGAAGAACATCTCCACCGACGCCTGGCCGGGGTTCCCCTCCCGGCTGGTCACCTCGTAGGAGTCGGCGCGGAGCCACGCCTGCTCCATGGTGGCAGCCGAGCCGAGGCTGGAGTCGGAGGCGGACGGCACCTGAAGAAGAAGTGCGCCCTTGGCCACATGCAGGCCTGCGGCGACGCCGATGGGGTCTCCGTCCTCACCAGCGCACGCGAGTCGGCGCCCTCCATGCGCGCCGGCTCGTCCCTCGCCCGATTCTGCTGGCCGGCTCCTCTGTCGTCGGCTGCGGCGGTGGCGTCGCTCCGGGCGCAGCGGATGGCCCAGCCGGCGCAGTCATCTCCGGCGCACAGGCGCCCTCCGGGCTCTCATCCAGCTCCACCACGCTGGGCCGGGTGCCGGCTCCGGCCGCAGGCGGCGCAGCCCTGCCGGCTCCGGTTCCAGGAGCAGCCCCACGGGCTCCGGCTCCGGTTGAAGGCGGCATGCCCCGCCCGGCCCCAGCGGCTGGGTCCAGAAGACGTGTCCGGCGCGGGAACATATCGTCCAGCGTCGGCTGCCGCGGCGGGTTGGCCCGCGTGCCGCGATCAGGCGCTGAGGCCAGCGGCACGGCAAAGGAAGGTGCCCCTGCGGGAGGCGGAGTACCCGCAGGCGGCGGCGGCGTAGGTGCGCGCGAGGAAGGCTGCGGCGTCTGCTCCCTCCTCTGGCGCGGAAGCGGCGACACAACGCGTGGAGCTTGCCGGGAGCCGCCGCCCTGGGCAAACTTGATAGGGGCCCTAGCCGGATAAACAGAGAAAAGATAAGCATAAAAGTAAGGAAAGAAAAGGAATCAAACAAGAAAAAGAAGGAGAACTCACCCGGCCTGCTCCGGAACCTTCTTCGGCTGCTGCCGGCGCTGCTTCTTCGCCTTCGCCTCCCAGGCGGCGGTGGAGCCGGCTCGCTTTGTGCCCTTGGGCGCCGAAGTCGCCGTGGTGCTGGGCGGCCTCGTGCGAAGGGGCACGGCGGGGATTGGCCCCGTGGCGGACGTCGCCGGCTCCTCCTCCTCCTGCTGCTCTGGTGAAGGGGGCGGATTGTGCTCCCCCTGGCCGCCTAGATCAGGCGCCTGCAGCAGGTCATCGTCGCCGGCCTGGTCGCCGGCTTGGTCAGCCGGATCGACGTGATCCGGCGTCCACCTCCTCGTCGCCAGGTCGCCGTCCTCGGCGTTCTGGCGCTCAAAGAGCTAGAAAGACAGAAAAAGCATGAGCAAATAACAAGCCGGAAGTCGGCAGAAGAAAAAGGAAGTCGGCCTCGCAGCCGCAAGCCGGAAATTGGCAAAGACACGAGGCTTACCCGCCCCGGCGGATGGTCCCTATCGTGGGGCGCCAGCCCGTAGTTCCAGTCTTCCGACAGGTTCGCCTTGGTGATGTTATTCACCCGGCTGGCCACCTGGGCCTTGGTGAGCACCGCCTTGGACGTCCGGTTCGGATCGAACCGGCCGGACATGTGCCCGATTTTGTGGGTGCGCATCTGGAGCGGCAGCACCCGGCGCTCGGCGATGGTGCAGAGGAGGTCTTCGGCTGTCAGCCCATTGTCAACGGCTGTCGCCAGGAGGTCCCAGAGCAGGTTCACCTCAGCGTCCGGATCCGTCGAGCGGGCGTTATAGCTCCAGTTGATCCGGCCGACTGGAGGGGCCGGGTTGAACTCCGGCAAGTTGATCCGGTCGACGAGCTGCCCCTCGTTGCGCACATAGAAGAACGACATTTGCCAGTTCTTCACCGAGTCAACGGTGGGGATTTTGGGGAAAGGCGTACCGGGCCGAGTGTAGATCGAGGCGGCGCCGCAGGCTCGCAGGTGGCCGTCGGTGGTTTGCGCCTTCAAGTAGAAGAGCCGGCTCCAAAAGTCGATGTCGGGCCACAAGCCGGCGTAAGCCTCCATGAACGCTACGAAGCAGCTCAGGAGGACGCACGCGTTGGCCGGCAGGTGGTGCGGCTGCAGGCCAAAGTTGTCGAGGAACTGCCGGAAGAATGTCGAAGCCGGCAGGCCCAGCCCGCGATCGAGGTGCGCGCCGAAGACGACGCGCTCGCCGGGCTCCGGCGCGGGCTCCGTCTCCTCGCCGGGCACCCGCGTGACCACCGACTGCGGGATCCGCCGGAGGCGCACCAATCGTTCGATGTCGTCCTCCCGCATATACGAGCCCCTCCACGATCCGCTGGGAGACGCCATTGTCGAGGTTGAGGAAGAAGATGACCAAGAGAGGCGAAACGGCGAGGAAGAGCCTTGCGACCGCGGCGGCGACAACGGCGGCTGAGGACGCTCCGTCGAAACGCACGGCCCCGTGGCGCCAGATTGATGGAGTGGCGGCGGCGGCCCGGCGGAAGATCGTCGGGGCAGCGGCTCGCCGGAGTTCGCCAGGAGGTTGCTGGAGGAGAAGCGTGGGCGTGCGACGGAGAAAGTTTGAGCGAGAGAGCAAAGAACGCGAGGAAGAAGAAGGGCGCCTCGGTACCGCTACCGGGGGCATTTATAGCCGCCTGGCGCGCCCGTTACGCGGCCACGTGGCGATCGTGGGCCACGATCAGGATTTACTGCGCCGTAACTCCTCCCACGACCACGACGGTTACCGAAAACGGCCACACCACGTCGCCCACTACCGCACCGGATCCGGAGGAACATTGATGTGACCAGACGAACCAACCGCCAGGCCAGGCGTTAGACCAGTCCAGTCGGGCGCAGGGCCCGAGGCGGCGGAGACTCCGGCGCGCCGCAAGCCGGAGTCGGACAACAAGTTCCACTCGAACCAAAATTCATCAGCGAGGCGGAGACGCCATCAGATCTTGCGAGAAAGCAAAAACTGTACAAGTATAAAAAGCGGCCGGCTAGAAGCAGCCGGCAGGAACGAGCCGGATGAGGGCGCAGCCGGCTGAATGGAAATTCTCAGTCGGCCCCTCCAAGTGCCGTCAAATATATTCGAGAAGCCAGGAAAACCTGCCTAGGTCCTTCTAAACGCAGGACCTTGCCAGCTTCGGGGGCTAATGTCGGGGGGAAGACCCCGGATAGGGCAATGGACGCAGAGCAGCCGGCTGGCCGCTGGCCGGCTCGCGGCAAAGGCTGGCTGAGGAGCAGCCGGCTGGCGCCGTGGCCGGCTGGTCCGGAAGCCGGCTGGCTCTAGGTCCTAGTCGGCCTGGCTACGGCCACCAATGCTGTAGCTGGGCCGGCGGCTACCAGCCTTATCGGTCTGGGGTTTGTACCTCAGACCGACTCGAGGCTGGCGAGTCTTGCACTGGAAGGAACCGGGTTGGTGGTCCGGGTTCCTAAAGTCCACGCTGACTCCATCTTCCGTAAAGCGCGGGGCACTGTGGAGCAATAGTGCCACGCGCCGGACAGGCCGTCGGAGCTTACGACAATCCGTACTGGCTACAGTGGCTGACGGCGACAGGGACACCACCTCTCCATACCGCTGACCGCAGGCGACCGGATGGGACATGCCACGATGCCTCAACGGCTCCTGACGTCACCGCCTCGGGAAGGAGCGGAAGCCGGAGCCGGCCAAGCCGGCCAGTAAACTATAGGGTCTTATATGTAAAGTGCCGGCGCCTATATAAGCCGCACTACCCCCTCTCGTGCAGGGGATCGATCATTTATTGCTTCCTCCCACCTACAGAGCTGCCCTGTGAGAGAGACCATCGTCTCCCTTAGCCTCTCAGGAGCAGCCGGACACAGCTCTAGGAGCACCGTTGTATTGTGCGATCATCATATACACTCATAGCAGGAGTAGAGGTTTTACCTCCATCGGAGGGCCTCGAACCTGGGTACGTCGCCGTGTCGCTCGTGCCCATACCCGCATCCGGATACCGCCGTGAGATCCCTCAGGAACCACTTCGATTAGCCACCCTATGGCATATGCCGTGACGATACCACGACAGGGATGGGCTCTGATTTAGAGAAGTTGTCTAAGGCATTGCCTGTGGATGACAACAATCATCTAATCGACCTTGAACCCTTCAAACGATCGGCAGTGACATGTGCTAATCAGCTCCTCAAATTGGTTGATGAGGCAAAGACCAAATCTGCATCTGAAGCTGCCCCTGTTTCATCGTCAGCACTTCCTTGAATGCTTGCTCTATTAATTGTAATTAAGGCCTGACACATGTTGACTCGACCTTGTTTTATTTTGGCTCTGTAGCCAGTACGAACAATCTTTTGAACGTAACATATACACTCCAGCACTCCCAATGGTAGATTTTTGTTAATGCTGTTCTGAACTGAAAGTTGTACTGCAGATTCCTTCGTCTTCTTCCTGTGCCGAACCTTTTTCAAATTCTTTGGCTAGCGATAAATCTGGCCTTCTTCGTTGTTTACGTGACCAAGTATCCCGTTTGAATAAATATATTACCACCCTTCACGCGATGGCAGCGTTGGTGAAGAGGAAGAGTGAAATAGCAACTGCCATTGAACAACATGCTCTCGATCGCCTTCATATTGCTACCGAAAGTTTGAGCTGTAAGTGCTGGCCCATCTGTTGATTCCTGACAAAACTTGGGTGTTCTTTAACTGACATTCGTTCCTTTATAGTCGTATCTTCAGATAAATCTGAGGAGAACAAGAGGATCCACGAAAAGATCGAGGCGATGACTGATGTTGCTCACCCGAAACATGATTTATGGTCGCATCGTCTGAAGGCTGTTATCGTGGCGAAGTTCGAGCATCGGGCGGAGAAGGTGCACTACTACTTTGACAAATTCCACACTCATCTCACGATGGTTTGGAAGACTTTGTTCCCTCTAGATCAAGCACCCGAAACTCTGTCTGCTCTGTTTACCCGATTCAAATCTCCCGAGAAGATTCGACTGTTGGTGCGAAAAGAGCTCCTGGCTGGTGCTGAACTTGACTTTTCTTCAGTGTTGGCATGTCATCCGTCTTTAGATTTGAAGGACATAGCAAGCACCGAGAGAAGTTTAGATCAGTATTATGATGTCGCTAGAGGTCCTGCATATACCATCATCTCACGGATGGAGACATGCATCGAGAGAGATCTGAGGGCCCAAGGGAACCAAGGAGCCTCGTCATGAATGTGATATCCTTATACCTGCATAAGATTGTTTTTATCTAAACTCGACGTGTGTTTTGCACATCATGTAGTTCTGGCGAATTTGTTAATTCGGTTGATAATTTATTGTCGGGGGCGGCCGAGTGATCAATTCAGCCTGCTCTCCCGATGACTCTGTTGTAATTTGCAAATTTATTGCGGAGTCGATATGTAAGTTTTCTAGGAGCGATACCCGTCGAATAATCGAGGGAATTAGGCGCTTGGCTTCGTCACGCGGTGCACCGGTTTGAGCCTTTATTTGTGATAGTATAACCATCGACTGCAGCACTCGCGTATTTTCTTGAGGCTTGGATTGGTTGTCTTGTGTGTCATTAATCTTAGCTCCCGATGGGAGTATTTAATTAATTACACCGTGCGAGCGTGTTTTTGGCCAGCGCTCCCGATGGGAGTAAGAACCAGCGATAGGGGCCCCGAACGGTTCGTTCGGATGATGAGGCCTGGATCAAGAAAAAGGTAGAAAACCTGATTAGAATTTTATTCATAATGTAAAAGCAACCTTAAGAGCTGTCGAGCAATAGAAAAACAATTGTATCCTATGTATAGAACCGTCGCAACTGTGCAATGTTCCATGGATTTTCAATGTCTTTTCCCGAAGTTGGGTTTCTGAGCCGATAAGCTCCTCCTGGTATCACTTTAGTGATGATGTATGGTTCTTCCCATGGAGATTCGAGCTTCAAGGGTCTCTCTTGCTTCAGCCGCAGTACCATATCTCCGACATTAAAGCTTCGATTGCGTATTCGCCGGCTGTGATAATTTCTCAACGCCTGCTGGTATACCGTTGTTCTTGCCAAAGCAATATCCTGAGCTTCGTCAAGGAGGTCCACAGCATCCTGCAGCGCGATGTTGGAGGTGGATTCTGTGTATGCTGTCACCCGAGTAGCTTTGAACCGAACGTCGGCTGGCAGAACTGCTTCGGCTCCATGTACCAGGAAGAACGGGGTGTATTGGGTCGACCTGTTAGGTGTAGTACGCAAGCTCCAAAGTACGGATGGTAATTCCTCGACCCAGGCTCCAGCCGCACCCGTAAGGCGTTTCTTAAGGCCGTCCCCTATTAGACCATTGATCCTTTCCACCTGGCTGTTGGTCTGCGGGTGAGCCACTGATGCAAATTTTAGCTTGATTCCTCCGTCATCACAAAATTTTCGAAACTCTTTGGAGTAAAAGTTAGTTCCGTTGTGTGTGATGATGCTCTGAGGCATACCAAATCGACAGGTTATTCCCCTGAAGAACTGAACGGCGGTTTCGGCTTTCTGGTTTCGAACAGGTACTGCGTCGATCCACTTGGTGAACTTGTCGACTGTGACCAGTAGGTACGTGTGTCCTCCAGGCGACGATCTTGGCAGTGGTCCAACTTGGTCGTGTCCCCATTGAGAAAAGGGCCATGCCAGAGGTATTGTCATCAGATCTGTCGCAGGGGCGTGTGGTTTTGGCGAGAAACGCTGGCAGGGGTCGCACTTCATGACCAGATCTCGAGCATCCGATGCCGCCGTTGGCCAGAAAAATCCTGCCCTGAAGGCTTTCGCCACAAGGGCCCTACTTCCTGCGTGGTGTCCGCAAGTTCCTTCGTGTATCTCGCGCAACAGTGCTTTTTCATCGTCAATGGCAATACACCTTTGAAAGATACCAGAGATGCTGCGTTTGTAAAGTTCACCATTTAGCACAGTGAAGGCTTTTGACCGTCTGACGATTCATCTTGCTTCTACCGGATCCTCTGGCAACTCTTGATTCGTCAGGTACGCTAGGAATGGTTTGGTCCATAGTGGCTCGAGGAGGAGGACCTGTTCCGCGGATTTAGCTGGAGATTCTTCTGCAGCCTGTTGCAGGCTTGCCTCCGATTCATCAGCCGATGTTTTTGGAGGTGTTGATACTTTCTCCTTTATTGATCGTTGAGTGATAACTTCATAGAATACTCCATCTGGGATGGGGGAGCACATGGATCCGATATTTGCTAGAGTATCGGCTTCTTCGTTGCTGGCTCTGCCGATGTGCTTAAGTTCGCACCCTTCAAATTTAGCTTCCATGTTTTGGTACAACTGCCGGTAGGTGATCATGTTGTCGCTGACCGCGTCGCATAAATTCATCGACTGTTGTACCACCAGGTTTGAATCTCCATAAATTTCCAGGCGAGTTGCCCCACATGCCTTTGCCATCTTCATTCCGTGCAGCAGTGCTTCATATTCTGCTTCATTATTTGTTGGCAGGAAGAAATTCATACGTAGTATGTACTTCATCTTATCTCCCTGTGGCGATATTAGTATCACCCCTGCTCCTGCGCCTATTCTCCGTTTCGACCCATCGAAGTACATTGTCCATGACCCCGACATGTCGGGTGCTGCTGGTGTCTGTGACTGGATCCAGTCGGCCACGAAATCTGGGAGGATTTGGGATTTTATCGCCATTCGATTAACGTAAGTTCTGTCGTGTGGTGCTATTTCGATGGCCCATTGGGACACTCGACCCGTGGCCTCTGGATTAGTCATTATGTTCTTCAATGGTGCTTCGCTTACGATGATAATCGGGTGCTCCGTGAAATAATGTCGTAGCTTGCGAGCTGATCTCCATACTGCGTATGCCAGCTTCTGATGATGGGGGTATCTTTGCTTCGCAGGCGTGAGTACTTCACTGAGGTAGTAAACAGGTCTCTGCACACCGTGAACTCTCCCTGCTTCTTCCCGTTCGACGACCAGGACGCTGCTGAAGACTTGGGCCATCGCCGCTATGTACATAAGCAGTGTTTCTTTCTCGCGTGGGGTTACGAGGACTGGGGATGTCGATAAGATTTTCTTCAGATTGTCGAAAGACTCATGCGCCTCATTCGTCCATTCGAATTTTTCTGACTTTTTCATTAAGTTATAGAAGGGCAAAGCTTTTTCTCCTAGCTTGGCGATGAATCTGCTAAGCGCTGCCAATCGTCCTGCCAATTGCTGCACTTGGTGCGGATTCTTTAGTGGCTCCATGTCGAGAATAGCTTTGATCTTCAAAGGATTGGCTTCTATTCCTCTAGCTGAGATGAAATATCCGAGTACTTGTCCCCCTGGCACCCCGAAGAAGCATTTCTTCGGATTCAACTTGATTTTGTACTTGTTAAGGTTGTCGAAGGTTTCCCGCAAATCGTCGATGAAAATGGCGGCGTGCCTCGTCTTTACCACGATATCGTCGATGTAGACTTTGATGTTCCTCCCAATCTGTTCTCCAAGGCAGGCTTGCATGCACCGTTGGTAAGTTGCCCCTGCGTTTTTCAACCCGAAGGTTATGACGTTGTAGCAGAAAATGCCGTGTGGGGTGATGAATGCAGTTAACTCCTGGTCTTCTTTCTTGAGCTTGATCTGATTGTACCCGGAGTATGCATCGAGAAAGGAGAGACGGTCGCATCCAGCTGTGGAGTCGACTATCTGGTCGATACGAGGCAGTGGGAAGTGGTCTTTCGGGCAATGCTTGTTGAGACTGGTGTAATCGATACACATGCGAAGAGCGGTTGTGTCTTTCTTTGGCACCATGACGGGATTAGCCACCAACTCGGCTTCCTTGAGCTCCCGAATGAATCCTGCTTTGCGGAGTCGACTAACTTCTTCACCAATTGCTCTTCTCTTCGGCTCGGAAAATCGGCGCATTGACTGTTGTACTGGTTTGGCTGTTGGGTCAACATTGAGGGTGTGCTCAGCGAGTTCCCTGGGGATACCTGGCATGTCAGATGGTTCCCATGCAAATATCTCCCAGCGCTCACAGAGGAACTCGATGAGCGCGCCTTCCTATGCCTTAGTAAGGTCTGCCGACGTATTGACCGTCTTCTTCGGGTCAGTGGGGTGCACCTGCAACTTCTTTGCTTCCTTTACAGCGTCAAAATCATCGGACCTTACGTTTCGATTGTCGGCTGGTGGCTGTGTGTGATCCGTGATGGCGTCGACAGTGTTGAGTTCTTCCTTGGCTCCGAACTTCGAGGCGATCTTTTGGAAGTCTCTGTCGCAGTTGTCTGAACGGGCAAAGCTTCCATGAACGGTTATTGGTGTCCCATTGTTGCCTGGCATCTTCAGTTTCAGGTACACATAATGAGGTACGGCCATAAATTTGGCAAACGCATGCCTGCCGAGGATGGCGTGGTACTGAGATTCCCAGTCAACTACTTCAAACTCGATTTTTTCCTTCCTGAAATTGCCAGGCGTGCCGAAAACTTCATCCAGTGATGTTTTACCGAGAGAATAAGCGGGTCGAGTCGGTATAATGCCATGGAATCCTGTGTCGGACTCTCTTAGCATGTCAACTATTAAACCCATTGCTCTCATCGTGCTGGCAAATAATAGGTTCAAACCACTTCCTCCATCCATGAATACTTTGCTCATATTGTACCCTCCGATTTGTGCTTCAAGAACAAGGGCCGCATGACCAGGCCTAGGAACGGCCTTCGGGTGATCTGCCCTGCTGAAGGAGATGCTCTGATCTGACCAATCGCTGAATTCGGGTGTATCGACCATAGCGACTTCCGCATACTTTACTTCTCGCGAGAATTTTTCAATTTCTCTCTTTGAAAAGTTGGTTTTATGGATCATGCTGACCTTCCCGCATGGCTGCGGAAACACCTCAGTTGGTACATACTTGTCTCCTCCTGCTGGCACGTATCGCTCCGGTACGTATGGTTCTGGCGGATAACTGTAGGATCCTGCCCTTCTCTCCATTATGTGAATTCTTGACATGGCTTCGGCTCTGAGGTCGTCGCATAACTGCCGAATTTCCAGGAACTGTCGACAGTTTCTTAGCAGGTGGCTGGATTTCTATCGACCATCCTTCGGATCGATGTAAGAGTGAAGATAACACGGTGCCTCCAGCTGCTCCGTGGCCGATAGATATGGTGAGTGAGTGCGGCCCTTGATCGATTGTGTGTACTGGCATCCTCGTTCGTACTGATGAGGGCGAGTTGCTATTCGTTCTTCCTCTTCGCGGCGCGAGTCCCTTCGTCTTTTTCTTCGCCCTGTCGTGACGTCGAAACTTCCTCGGTTGCCTTCTTGTATGTTCCTAGATGGGACTTCCAGGGTTGTCGCTGGAGTGACACCTTCCAAAACTGAGGTCCTTGGGCTATATGCGCTTGACCTAGGGAGGCGAAGGAAACCTCCGGAGTCAATGATGAAGTGGACACCACCAAAAGTAGTATTCGTGCCGCCGCACGATTCTGCAGGGATCAGGTGCGGCGCCTCGGGGTGTGGTACGAACTCGAAGGATCCGCAGCGGATTGAATCTTTCGGGTCTGATGGTGTTGGTGACTCGAGCAAGAACGCTGCAGATGTGACTGGTACTACCGATGACCTGCCCGGTGCCGACAGGCTTCCCACAGATGGCGCCAATTGTCGAGGGTACTCCTCGGCAATGCCCTCCGATTGGGGCTTAGGGTTGATGGAATCCTGTAGGCTGACACGAGACATCGGTTCACAAACAAGCGGGGAGAGCAATTTACCCAGGTTGGGGGCCCTCGATGAGGTAAAACCCTTACGTCCTGCATGTCTGATCTTGATTATGAGAATATTGGGTTACAATGGGGTGCCGAAGGTTTCGGCTGAGATCTCATCGAGAGGCTAAGTGCTGCGGCGACCTAGCTCTAGACTTCTGGTGGCTAAATTTGCTAAGATTGATCGTATCCCCCGGCAACCCCTCTCCTGGCCTTTATATAGGAGGCCAGGTCTCAAGAGATTCAACCGGGCGTGCGACTAGGTTTACAGTAGTCCCAGTCCTAAACTTTCCTTGTTCGGCTGCTTCTTTGTCTTGTCCGTCAAGGAATCTTCCGCTGTAGCATCCAAGTGGCCCGTCTTGCCATCGTGTACCTTCATGGGCCTCCAGTTAGGTTGTATAGGATAGGGCAATGTCAGTTACCCGAAGGATAATGCCCACGTCAACGTTAGACCGAGCCTCAACACGTTGATCTTCGGCAGCAGTATCCAAAAAAGAACCTAGCCAACGGAAGCATCAGCAAGAGAGAGAAAACAGAAAGAATAAAGTCAAAATATGGCCAAGTTCAAGAAGTGTACCCGCCATATCCAAGCTGGCGTCGTTCATCAGTTGAAGCATATGATTTTCCCGTGAGGCAGCTTTGGCAGCTTCAGTAACCGCGGCTTCCTTCAACACTAAGGCTTCCTGAGCTTGTTGAAGAGCAAATGTTTCCCTTTCCGAAGATTTTCGAGACTGTTCCATTATCACAAGAGCTTGTTTCTTCATCGACTGAAGTTGTTGTCGAAGCTCGTCCAAATCCTCATTTTGTGCAACACTTGAAGAACCTCCAGTAAACTCGTTAACGGGGGGTTTTCTCGAGTAGGCCGCGGCTGATAATGCATCCGAAGAACAAGGCATCGCGGTATAGTTGTCAAAAACCAACTGGAGAGAAATATTTCGACATCAATAACTTGGCAAAGATAGCATTGTATTGATTCATTTTGGATATTTACATGAGCATTACAAAAGAAGATCCCTAGTGAATCAGTGGTAAGCTGTCGCAAAAGCTACTACGGCGACAACAACAAAAGAAGAAAACAAAAGCAAATTCAAAGACAAGACGGTCTACTTGACCTCCGTCTTCGACGAACTAGGGGAAAGAGTTGGTTTGCATCCGAGGAAGGATAGGATCTTCTTCGAGTTAGGATTGGCAGCCTTAATCAAGGATTGCCACCTCTTCGTCTCCATCTTCTTCGCATCGCCAACCTTCGCCCAGTCGACGTTTTGTTGGCTGTCAGCAACCAATGCGATGGTGCCTTCAACGCCAATCTTCAAACCCTCTTGACGGAGGCACATCCCAAGATCTTCTTTGGGGATGAAGCACTTGGTCAGGGCAGCAAAAGTGTCGGGATCCTCTTTCTTCGCGAAGAAGTAGGGAAAAAGCCGCGACAACCCCGACTTAGCATCAGCGATGCTCTGGCAAACTTCGTCTCCATGAATTTCCAGGAGAGACAGAGCGTCCAGAAGGCGATCATCTTCAGGAGTTTCCAGTTCAAAATCTTGGTGCGTCTTCCCTGCTGAAACAAAATCTTTGAGTTGTCAAGAGACGCATGGAAAAGCAAACATCTACGATGAATCAAAGTGGTTAAAGCACTTACTAACGAAGTGTCGGTTCTGCGACTCCAAGCGAGTGATGATGTCTTCCTCGCGAGCAGATTGCCGAGCCGTGCTTTCGCTCAAGGCATTTTCCGCATCATGGAGTTTCTTTCAAAGACCCTCGACAGCGGCAGCATCTGATTCAGCCTTTTCGCGAGCTTTTTCACTTTGCTCAAGTTTGCGAGCAAGATCATCAACGCGCTTATTCGCCTCAGAAAGGGATTCTAACAAAATAAAGGGTGACACAAGTTATAGCAAAATAGAAGAGGAGAACCTACTCGAGGAAATACAGCAAGCAATGAATACCTTTCAGCTTATCGGCAAGGTCATGGTACCCGATAAATTGGGTACCAAGACGAACAAATTCCTTCATCAAAGACTGAAAGTAACACAGAATGAGCAAAGGTTGAAGACATTCGACAACCAAAAAAAAGTTGGAAGCATTCAACAATAAAAATAGAACGAGAAAGGCGCTTACATCATCCATAGGAGGAGGAGTCGTGCTGTCGGTCAAGATACTTAACTCTTTGCCTCGATCAGTCCTTGCACTTTTTGGCGATGGAGCACGGGGGCTCATGACAGGACTGGGATGTCCTATATCCTGTTGTGGAGGCGAGGTTTCGTCTGCTTCAGGACGAGTCTCAGAGATAACTAAAGTACGAGACGTGCTCGTTCGAGCAGTCACGTCAACAGGAGGATTTTCCTCCTCATCACCACTGTACATCAGGAAAAAATATGAGAAACAAAGACAGGCAAAATTATCGATGCAAAAGAAAAAAGTCGATAGAAATTTACGAGATGACAAGGGCATCATCATAAGGGTTGAAGGGTTTTTCCTCCTCTTCGGGTGAAGTTTCTTCGAGAGGGGACTTATTAGTTTTGGAGGTATCGGAATCTGCGACCTCATCCCTCTTCCGTTTGTTCATCGGAGAAGCAGCAGAAGGGAGGGAATGCGTAGACTCGGAAGCCTCAGAATCAACTTCTCTTTCAGAGGAAGCCGCGGATTTGTGAGAACCCGCAACTTCGCTCTCAGGGCGAGAAGTACCCTGGTTTTCGTCGGCAACGACGGTTCGTTCTTCAACTTCCCCGCCTTCAGGAAGAGGGGGAAGAGAAGATAAAACTTGATGTTTCTACAAGAAGACAACATATATCGACAATAAGTCACACTAGGGAGTCAGCAATAAACAAGACGACAAATGTTCAAAGTAGCAGTCGACAAAATAGCAGTAAGGACAATGGTAATTTACCTTGGGGAGGGCGTTGGCACCACTATACGGCTCCACGCGACAGGCGGATGGAACGGCATCTTTATTGCTAAGTGATGAGATTCTTCGGACAAGCTTCTCCAAGTCCTTCACTGCAAGATCTTTGGAGAGCCGGTCGACATCTTCCTCACCAGCGTACACATCCAGAGGGGATTCTTGCGAGCCTGCAGAGGCTGCACCCTAATCCTAAGGAAATACGCTGTAATTTGGATACCCGACAGTTCCTTGCCACGGGTATTTTGGAGCTCGCGGATACGGGACATCAGCGCCTCTATCGCCATTTTCTCTTCTTCGGAGGCCTCTGCATCCCAGGATCGGCGGCGAAGAATTTCGGCACCCCCGTCGAAGGGGGTGATGTTATACTCCAACGAGTCGGGACATTCCTCGTGGACGTACAACCATTTTTTGCGCCACCCTTGGACAGAATCGGGAAATTTGACGTCAAAATATTCGACATCAGGGCGAACGCAAATAACAACACCGCCTATGTTGTAGGCGATGTTGTGGGAGCCATTGCGGCGGAGGCAGAAGATGCGCTTCCACATAGCCCAATTAGGATGGACTCCGAGGAAGCACTCGCAAAGAGTGATGAAAATAGACACATGGAGGATGGAGTTGGGAGTCAGCTGATGAAGCTGCAACCCATACACAAAAAGAAGACCGCGGAGGAATTCATGGATGGGAGTAGAAAGGCCGCGGATAAGATGGTCAACGAAGCTAACCCGATATTCCATAGGAGGCGTCGGGTAGCTCTCCTCGCCGGGGAAGCGCAGCGCGTCCTTTTTCTTCATCAGCCCCAGTTTCTTCATCAGGTTGATGTCCTGATTGGAAATCTTGGATCTTTCCCACTCCGACGCTCCCAGATCTTGCGCCGCCATCTTTGATTCGGGTGTGCTGTGCCTCGTGAGTCTTGCGCGTGGTGGCATAAAGAGTGCTGCTAGAGGCAGAAGGGCAATGCGCGAGTGTTGGAGCTCTGGTGTTTGCAGAGGGGATTTCTAGAAGAACAGAGGCGCGGCACGGCAAAGGGGAGAACGGAGGAAGAAGAAGGTCTTTTATAGATACTTTGCGAATCAACGCACCGTTGGATGGAGCAGTAATAAACCTGATGAGTTACACGTGGCTCAAGGGGTAAAACCGTATTTTTACTGAGAAGGAACTGGATAGACGCTAAAGTAGGCGTGCCAGAAAAAGCGGAGGACGTGTGTCCCCCACTTGCGTAACATGTCAACATGCCACAGATTTTGGGTCCACAATTCAGTGACAGGACAAAGTTCGCGTGTTCTCGATACAGAGTTCGTGGCTATCGTCAGCATTGATGTCACCTTAACAGAGGAAAATTGCGACTACGGTGCTGTTAAGATTGGTGATAGAAAGAAGTGATGATAATTTCGCGAGCTTTTGATCTAATACAAGTTTTTGATCAAATGCTCGGGGGCTACTTTAGAATGAAGGAAATTTCGAGTATGACAAGAAAGAAAAGGCGAGAGCCTATTGTCCAATGCAAGCATTTGTCCATAGCCTCGGGGGCTACTCCCATCGAGAGCGCTGGTCGTGCACCCGATGGAAATAAAAAGATGACAATATAGCGACAAGAGTCGTGAAAATGTTGAGCCTACAACCAAGTACATGTCCTTGGTTGTAGCCTCGGGGGCTACTCCCATCGGGAACGTTGTTCGCGTATCCCGATGAAATTATTAAAAAAAAAGAGAGTATGAGGAGCATATTTCGAGTTATACAAATAACTCTTCATATACTCCCATCGGGAAGGTAAGATAAGTCATCCGTTGACTAGATAAAATGTGCTATTCCAACAGCCGAAAAAGCACTCGACAATATATTCTCAGAGCACCTCAGTTGCGAATAATCTCTGAATGCCGCAAAACTCTGCGAAGGTAAGTCCCCGGATCCGTCCTGAGCGGCGTGGCACCGTCTCTGACGTCGGTTTGCTACTTTTTCCGTATCAACAGATACGAAGAAAAATCCTAACGGACGCGTTAGGTACCCGATAAAACATGACGGGAACTCGACATATGGTAAGACCTTAAGCGGAACATGTCGAGTTACGCCAGTATCCCGAGATCATGTCCAGGGACGTCATCTTGAAGTAGGTTTTTGCGGATTGCCACTAGAGCAGTTAACTAGTACCTGATTCGTCAAATGAACTAGCCCCAATTACCGTTATCCCTGTACAATATATGACTGTTTATTCAAAGAAATATGATAACTCGAAGAAATTACATGATGATTATAAAGTTGGAGATTTTCCCTGATTCTACGATTCAAGCAAAATCTCGGGGGCTACTGACATAGGCATCCCCAATGGGCCTGCCGTAGATAGTACCCGGGGTTTATTGAAGGCCCACGGTATGAAGAATACGAAGTTCGGAAGCCCAATTAGTTTTAAGGAAAGATAGAGTTGTATTAGGAAATATAGAGATTTGTAACTTTACGGGTTTAACTGAGAGAGTTTCCCAGAATCTGTAATCTTGTGTAACACAGTACCCTCGGCTCTGCCTCCTATATAAGGGGGAGTCGAGGGACAAAGAGAGGATCGAATCCATTGTCAATAGAACCCTAGTTTCTTAATCGTCGAGTACTTTTTGGCTGAAACCCTCGAGATCTACTTGCCCTCTACTTCCAACTAAACCCTAGTCTACAATCCGTAGGCATTGATAAGTTAATCCCTTGTCACCTGGTGATGTTGAGGGCGAGCCACCCAGGAAGAGGGTTCCTGTGAAGGTGATGTGGTATGCTCCCATAATACCACGGTTGAAACGTTTGTTCAGAAACAAAGAGCATGCCAAGTTGTTGCGATGGCACATGGAAGAACGTAAGAAAGATGCGATGTTGAGGCACCCCGCTGATGGTCGTCAGTGGAGAAACATCGGGAGAGAGTTCCCGGATTTTGCAGGTGAGGCAAGGAACTTATGGTTTGGTCTAAGTACAGATGGCATGAATCCTTTTGGGGAGCAGAGCTGCAGTCACAGCACCTGGCCCATGACTCTATGTATCTACAACCTTCCTCCTTGGTTGTGCATGAAGCGGAAGTTCATTATGATGCCAGTGCTTATCCAAGGCCCAAGGCAACCAGGCAACGACATTGATGTGTACCTAAGGCCATTAGTTGATGAACTTTTGGAGTTGTGGGCCAAACCAGGTGTACGTGTGTGGGATGAGCACACCGAGCAAGAATTTGATCTACGAGCGTTGCTATTTGTGACCATCAACGATTGGCATGCTCTTAGTAACATTTCAGGACAGACGAACAAAGGATACAATGCATGCACATACTATCTAGATGAGACTGAAATTAAATATTTGGGAAAAAGTAGGAAAGTTGTGTACCCGTACAATCGCCGTTTCCTTCCGCGCAAGCATGCCTTAAGGAAAAAAGGCAGGCATTTCAATGGCGAGGCAGACAACCGTCCGAAGCCTGTCCCCCGTAGTGGTGCTGATGTATTTGACATGGTCAAGGATTTAAATGTTATCTTTGGAAAGGGTCCATGCAGTCGACCTGTTCCGAAAGACGTTGACGGACACGCGGCCATGTGGAAGAAGAAATCTATTTTTTGGAGCTAGAATATTGGAAAGTCCTAGAAGTCCGCTCTGCAATCCACGTGATGCACCTGACAAAGAATCTTTGTGTGAATATTCTAGGTTTTATGGGCGTGTATGGGGATACAAAAGATACAACAGAAGCACGGGAGGACCAGAAACATCATAAAGGACAAAATGGCAATCATCCCGGGCAGTTTGAAGGGCATGCCAGCTACGCTCTTACCAAACAAGAGAAATAGATCTTTTTTGAAGCCATATTCAGTATCAAGGTTCCGTCTGGTTTCTCGTCGAATATAAAGGGAATAGTAAATATGAAGGAGAAAAAATTCCAGAACCTAAAGTCCCATGACTGCCACGTGCTTATGACACAATTGCTTCCGGTTGCTTTGAGGGGACTTCTACCAGAAAATGTTCGACTAGCCATTGTGAAGATATGTGCATTCCTCAATGCAATTTCTCAGAAGGTAATGGATCCAGAAACTTTGTCAGGATTACAGGATGATGTGGTCAAATGTCTTGTCAGCTTCGAGTTGTTGTTCCCACCATCCTTCTTCAATATTATGACGCACCTCCTCGTTCACCTAGTTGAAGAGATTAAAATTCTCGGTCCCGTATTTCTACACAATATGTCCCCCCTCGAGAGGTTCATGGGCATATTAAAGAAATATGTTCATAACCGAGCTAGGCCGGAAGGAAGTATCTCAAAGGGCTACAGAGCTGAGGAGGTAATTGAGTTTTGTGTTGACTTTCTTCCTGACCTTAAGCCGATTGGTGTTCCTGAATCTTGATATGAGGGGAGGCTGACTGGAAAAGGCACACTAGGAAGGAAAGCAACGGTGTGCATGGACAAGATTTCTTTCAATCAAGCACACTACACAGTTCTATACAATTTCAGCTTGGTGGCTCCGTACATCGAGAAACACAAGAATCCTTTACGAGAAATAAACCCGGGCTAGCCCGAGTCATTGATTAAACGTCAACACATGAATACCTTCGGTAGTTGGTTGCAAAGACATTTCATGAGTAAGACCACTGTTGGAGAGCAGCTGTACTTGTTGGCCAGGTTACCATCTTCAAACATATGTACATTCCAAGGGTACGAGATAAATGGGAATACATTTTACACGATCGCCCAAGATAAAAAGAGCACCAACCAAAACAGTGGTGTCCGCATCGATGCAAAAGACGAGAATGGGAAGACCACCACATATTATGGGTACATAGAGGAGATATGGGAACTTGACTATGGACCCACTTTTAAGGTCCCTTTGTTTCGGTGCAAACGGGTGAAGCTCAGCGGTGTACATGTAGACGATAAGTACGGTATGACAACAGTGGATCTCAACAATCTTGCGTACATGGACGAGCCATTCGTCCTAGCCAACGAGGTGGCTCAAGTTTTCTACTTGAAGGACATGTCTAGCAAATCGAGAAAAAGAAATCAACAAAAGAATACATCAACCGAGGAGCCAAAGCGCCACATAGTTCTTTCAGGGAAAAGAAACATCGTGGGAGTGGATGACAAGACAGACATGTCACAAGATTATAATAAGTTTAAAGAAATTCCGCCCTTCACGGTGAAGATTGACCCAAGTATCTTGCTAAATGATGAAGATTCTCCATGGCTACGGCGTAGAATAAAACCACGGGAAGCTGCGCCACGGGAGATTTCCCAACCCTTTCCCCAATACTGTTAGAGGAGATGAATTCTTTCACGGACTTGCAGGGAAATTTTTCCGTGGCGCAGCTTCCGAAGATGTCGTAGGGCGTGTGCACCAACGACATCTTCGAGAAGCTGCGCCACGGGAGATTTCCCAACCCTTTCCCCAATACTGTTAGAGGAGATGAAGTCTTTCACGGGCTTGCAGGGAAACTTTTCCGAGGCGCAGCTTCTGAAGATGCCGTAGGGCGTGTGCACCAACGACATCTTCGAGAAGCTGCTCCACGGGAGATTTCCCAATCCTTCCCTCCATCCATGGTGATGAAAATCTCCCTACATGCTTATTGATCTGATTGTTGATCTGCTTGCCAAGGCGTATCGGTGTTCCTTTTATAGGCAAGACGCCGCTTCTACTTTGTTTTGTTCCTTCGACAGGGCGTCGTGCGTTACATGCTTTATATCATCGAGCAGTGTGTCCACCCACACGTCCTTATCCTGCCGACAGTTTTGTTAGATGACACAGAACCACCTTTAGTCCCGGTTGTACCCACCAGCCGGGACTAATGGTTGCTCGCACGTCAGCCACCCCCAGATAAGGCCCTCCTAGATAAGACTCCCCCAGATAAGGCCCTCCTAGATAAGCCTCCTATCTTTTGTCCCGGTTTGAGCCCCCACCCGGGATGAAAGTTTCCCGCGCCACTGTGTTCCCGCCTATTTTCTTTCCGCGCTTTCCACCGCTTCCCGCCTCCGTCTTCCTATTTTTTCACTATATATATGTAGGCCTGGCCTCCATTTACATATCACATATAAACTTATATCTGCAAACCTCATCACCCTCTCCCATGGCTTCAATCGTATCTCTAACACCCCGGGAGGCGGAGGCGCTTTGCGTCTCGAACTACCCCTGCCCGCCGGGCTACTGCGTCCCGACCGGCTGGTTGTTGAGCGTCGGAGGCGTACCGGTCCCTCCTATACCTCTAGGTGTGGCGCGCGAGATGGCCATCAAGAACCACTACTACTTCGAGCTCACGCCAATGCAGCGGAGGAATCCCCAGTGGCATCCCGACTACAGCCCGACTTGGGACAACTTCTTCATCAATCGGCGTGACCGCGTGAGAGTGCGCGTGCCAGGTACGAGGAGGATGGCCCGCCTCGTTCGAACTTCAACGAGGCCCGCCGTCAGCTGTGGTGGCGAGGCCGGACTCTCCAGAGCGTCATTGCCTACCGTGGCCCCCGCCTGCGCTACCCTCAGTCCCAGCCAACACGTGCTCACCCGGCGAGGTTTGACAACCGCGACCCCGATGCTAGCGATGATGACGTCAGCGACTACGATGACTACAGTGGCGACATTTATAGAGCTAGGCACGACTATGACTGAATGACTCCAACATTCGAATCTGGCCATGTATCTTAATTTTCAGTTGAGCTCTGTACTTTAATTCCAGTTCAATCTTAATAAAATTTCTCACAACAACTTTACTGAAAACAACCCACAGCGTCTTTATTGAAATTACAATTAAAATAGATAAACGACTAGTCTAGTCTCCACTCGTCGTCGGAGGTTGTCTCCATCCAAATGTCGGCCCACCGAGGGTCGTTTTCGGCCCAAGTTGTATTCGGGTTGTCGAGCTCGAACTCGGCGACGGCCCAACGGTGGCGCCTGTTGGACCTGCGCTGTGCCCTGAGGTCAGCGAAAAACGCGTCGGTGTTGTCGACATCGTTGGGGAACTGCGCCCAACACTAGCGCGTAAACTGCTCGTCGTGGTCGGCGATGGCGATCCGGCGCTGCACCTGGCGGTGCTGGGAACGGTCCTCTTCGTCGACGAGGCACGGCGCTGGCGCCAGGAACTCCGCCTCCTCTAGCGATGCAACATCCGAGAAGTTCATGTCGCGCCGTGGCCGTCAAAATCGCCACGCCGCCGCGTCGTCCAGCTCCAGCATGTTGTACGTGCCGAGGGTGAGGCGGAAGCCACCGGCGCGTATCTTGGCGTAGAGCCTACCGCTCGGACGCGCTCGGACGCCACGGAAACCGGACGACCCGCGACGGTGTGGCGGCATCCCGGAGATGAATGAGCGGAGGTCGGTGACGTGTGGTTGCATGCGCACGCGACGCTTTATATAGCGCACGCAGGGCATGGAACGTGTAAGCCGCGGCTACACGTCGCACGCCGGCGGCGGCGGGGCGAGGCACGTGGAAGCGGCAGCGACACGTGGCACGGGGGGGGGGGGGAGGCACGTGGAGGGGTGAAACATACACGACTATAAATGTTTGATATGATGCGAGATGCAAATAGGTATATGGATGTCATATTCATGTTCATTAGCTTTTTCTGATCGATTTTCATATATAAAACATTTGTATTTGAGTTACCATTGAAAAGTTATTCAAAAGTTATTAAACTTATATAAAACATTTGTATTTTAATATAGGGTATGAGAGGAAAAGGGCTGATCCGCGTCCAACGGCTCCAGGCCGTTGGATTCAAACGGTCGGAGCCGTTGGATGCAACTCCCACGGATCAGCCCAAACCCCCTTTTGTCGCGGGTGGTGGCTCGACCCGCGACAAAAGACCCCCCCCCTTTTGTCGCGGGTCGTAGCACCACCCGCGATAAAAGGGGGCCTTTTATCGCGGGCCGTGGCTCGACCCGCGACAAAAGGGGTATGCTATATAACCTCCGTGTCGCGGGCGGAGCCACCACCCGCGACACTGGAGGCCGCCGCAATCGCCATTGACGCCGCCAGGCTGCTCAATTTCGTAGCCGCCGCCCTACGTGCCGCCGCCCACCCAAGCCCCATTCCCCCTCCCTACGCTCTCCCGCACCCTCACAACCCTAACCCTAGCTCTCACTGCGCGCCGCTGCCGTCGATTCACTGCCGGCGAGCCTCCCCCGGCATCGCCGACCCCTCCTCTGCAACCGAGGTGAGCCGCTGCATCGATTGCTGCCCTAGCTCCTTCCCTCTCCCTCTGTAGCCCCTAGGTCGTCGTGCATCTGCTCGTCCCGCCGCCGGACTCCATCTTCGGCGACGCTCCGGTGGCCAAAAAGGAGCGGCGCCACCACCGTTGTGCTCGCCACGACGGCGCGCATCTCAAGCAGCCACACGCGCATCACAGGGACCCCCGCAACGCCGTGCTGCTCCTCCATCTACGAGCTCCAGGCCGCACTGACGTCACAGTGAAGTCAGAGTGACGACCTAATTCCTTTTTTTCTGTAAATTGTTTTTTGTATTTTCTAGTTAGTTAGTTTAAATTTTTTGTAAGTATTTTTTAGTTAGTTAGTTTAAGTTTTTTGAAAGTATTTTTTAGTTAGTTAGTTTAAGTTTTTTGTAAGTATTTTGTATTTTGTATTTAGTTAGTTTAAGTTTTTTAAGTATTTTTTAGTTAGTTAGTTTAAGTTTTTTGTATCTATTTAGTTAGTAATTTAGTATATGTATTTATTATATGTATTTACTTAGTTAGTTAGTGTATAGTTAATTAGTATATGTATTAAGTTTCGTAATTTTCGAACCCGACGACAAAACCTAACAGACGACTCCTCCACCGACGAACCCAACGCCGACACCACCCTGATACGTCTCCAACGTATCGATAATTTCTTATGTTCCATGCCACATTATTGATGTTATCTACATGTTTTATGCACACTTTATGTCATATTCGTGCATTGGGGGCCCCACACTACACCCTGGCGCGGCCAGAGGGGGGGCCGCGCCGCCCTATGGTGTGGTGGCCCCAGGCCCCCTCCAAGGCTGCCCTTCCGCCTATTTAAAGCCTCCGTCGCGAAAACCCTATGACATTCGACGAAACCCACAGAAACCTTCCAGAGCCGCCGCCATCGCGAAGCCAAGATCTGGGGGACAGGAGTCTCTGTTCCGGCACGCCACCGGAACGGGGAAGTGCCCCCGGAAGGCTCCTCCATCGACACCACCGCCATCTTCATCAACGCTGCTGTCTCCCATGAGGAGGGAGTAGTTCTCCATCGAGGCTCGGGGCTGTACCGGTAGCTATGTGGTTAATCTCTCTCCTATGTACTTCAATACAATGATCTCATGAGCTGCTTTACATGATTGAGATCCATATGATGAGCTTTGTATCGCTACTAGTTGTGTGCTACTCATGTGATGTTATTAAAGTAGTCTATTCCTCCTGCATGGTGTAAAGGTGACTAGTGTGTGCACCATGTGGTTCTTGTCGTAGGCTATGATCATGATCTCTTGTAGATTGTGGAGTTAATTATCATTATGATAGTATTGATGTGATCTATTCCTCCTTCATAGTGTAATGTGGACAGTGTGTGCACTATGTTAGTTCTTGGTTTATTTTGCAATGATCTATTATGCTCTAAGGTTATTTAAATATGAACATTGAATTGTGGAGCTTGTTAACTCCGGCATTGAGGGTTCGTGTAATCCTACGCAATGTGTTCATCATCCAACAAAAGAGTGTATGTAGCACATATGAGAAAGAGTTATTTATTATGCGATCAATGTTGAGAGTGTCCACTAGTGAAAGTGTAATCCCTAGGCCTTGTTCCTAAATACTGCTATCGCTGCTTGTTTACTGTTTACTGTATTACTACTGCTGCGTTACTACTGCTTGTTTACTGTCCTGGACAAAGCACTTTTCTGGTGCCGTTGCCACTGCTCATACTTATTCATACCACCTGTATTTCACTATCTCTTCGCCGAACTAGTGCACCTATTTGGTGTGTTGGGGACACAAGAGACTTCTTGCTTTGTGGTTGCAGGGTTGCATGAGAGGGATATCTTTGACCTCTTCCTCCCTGAGTTCGATAAACCTTGGGTGATCCACTTAAGGGAAAACTTGCTGCTGTTCTACAAACCTCTGCTCTTGGAGGCCCAACACTGTCTACAGGAAAAGGAGGGGGGCGTAGACATCACACCCCTCTCCAGCTCGCAAACACACATCGCCGACTCCCTCTCCCTCTCGCAAACACCCGTCGCCAACACCCTCTCCCTCTCGCAAACACCCATCGCCGACACCCTCTCCCTCTCGCAAACAACCGACGCTGACACCCTCTCCCTCTCGCAAACAACCGACGCCGACACCCTCTCCCTCTCGCAAACACCCGACGCCCTCTCCCTCTCGCAAACAACCGACACCCTCTCCCTCTCGCAAACACGTGAGCATTGTCGAGATCCTCTACCTGATGCGCCCTCTTCTCCCTGCTCCATGCCGCCTTCCCCTCCTTGAGCCTACCCCATCCATGGTTAGGGTTAGGGTTTGTTTAGTATTTGGTTAGGGTTAGGGTTGGTTAGGGTTAGAACATGTACTTATCGATTTAATTTTTTGCAGAAACAATGGATCCATTCGAATTCCATCGAGACTTGGAACAGGAAGACCTAGTCGAGAACATAATCCGCGATGGTCCAGAAGCCGACGGAGAAGACTGCGGCTCCGGTGATGGAGAAGACCGGGGCTCCGGTGGTGGAGAAGACCGCGGCTTCGGTGATGGAGAAGCCGAGTGCTCCAGTGAAGGCGAGGTATACGATCACTAGAGGCATTAATGGAATTCTATATGTACATATGTATATAAATTAATTAATTTTTGTTCTCTTAGGCCTCCGAATATAAGTTGGATAAACAAGGCCCGGCAAAGAAGTTGACCAAGAAAGACCACTTTACAATTTAAGCTATATCACCTAAAGGCAAACCGGTGGCACCCCAATTTGTCGCAATGAAATTCAAAAATCAATGCTGAGTTCTGGTTAGGGATCGCATCCCGATCACTACTAAAGAATGGAACAAGACCAAGAAGGTGTCTGAAAGTAAGGTTGCCGATAGGTACAAAGACACACTTTTGACGACCTCATGGCACATTTCAGTTTGCCACAATTGGAATCGGAGATTGAGATGAATAAGCAGAGGGCGCTAGTGAAGAAATGGGCTCTTCAGAAGATGGGGGAACTTTTCCGGGCGTGGAAGAACCGGTTATGGGCAACTTATAAGGCCGAGAAGAAGCCTCCAGTATTTGAAGGCTATCTATCGAAGCAGGAGCACAACTGGGAAGAATTTGTGAAGTACAAGAGCTCAGAGGATGTTGTGGCATTGTCAAAGAAAAACAAGAAGAATGCAAGCGAAAAGTTACATCATCATCATACGGGGCGAGGGGGCTACGAAGTAGCCATGCCTAAGTGGGATGCACAAGAGACTGAGATGAAGCGGAATGGGATCACTCCAGAACCCGAGCGAGAAGGATGGGACACTAGGGCTCGAAATTGGTTCCTTGGGCATGGGTGTGAGTATGACATGAAGACAGGGGACCTTGTTGAAAGTGATAGCAAGGTTAAGATACCCAGGGGAAAATGGATTCAAGTGACGGCAGATATTAAAGCGGGAAAACTGAAGTTTGCTCCCGATAGAGAGAAAGACTTGCTGACGCATGTCCTCGGTAATACTGAAAAGGGAGGACGAACAAGAGGCTTCGGCCCTAGTGTTCCGTGGGCGCTTGGGTTTCCGAACGACGCGGAGACTTATAGAAGCCGAGCGAGAGCAAAAAAAACGCGAGCTGGAGGTGCAGAATGACCGGATTGCTGAGTTCCAACACCAACTGGACCAGCTGAAGCGGGGGATTTAGCAGCAGCAGCGGGAGATTAATAACTTAAAGGAAAACGCGAGCCAGATAATACCGCCGGCATATCTCAGCGATGAGACAGCAGCGTGGCCGACTCGGAGGCCCCGCCTACACGGATGATAGATGGCGGTCCTGGTGACCCCGTGGATGGAATCAAGCAGCAAACACCTTGTGATCTCCATGAGGCGTTCAGGAACATGTCTGTTAAGGTGGTGGTCGGCTTTGTCTTGCCTGCATTTGGACCTGAAGGTGAGCCGACAACATGGCATGGCAATGAGATTCCAGCTGGCTATGCTCGTATCGGGGTGGATACAGTTGTATCGATGTGGGAGTCATTGGAGCTCGTAATCGCTGGAGGTGATGGCCGAGATACACTCGGAGACGTACTGGGAGAAATCATTCTTTGGGAAAAGAAAAACATCAAGCTTCCAGGCATGGTAACCTCTACTAGTCGTCCCACAAGGTCACCAACACCTCCTCCAAATGATCGAAGGCCACCATCACCTCCTCCGACTGATCTTATGTCGCCACCATCACCCCATGACTTTGACCACCACATCCCTACTCCATCTCCTGCGCCGCCGCCTGCGCCCACTAAGACTCGAAATGCACCCAAGCGGAAGCGTGTGAAGAGTCCTGTCCGCAAAATGTCGCCCTACCAAGAGTACCAAAGCTTCCTCCCCCCGTGCTTACGATCTTACCGAAGAGGAAACTGAGGCCGTTGTCAAGAAACACAATTATGAACATTTTCATAAGGAGAAACCCAAGGCCCCAACACCATACACAGAGAAGCAAAAAGCATATGCTCTTAGTTTTCTGAACACACCATCGCAATATGACTTACACGAGAAGAAGGATGACTATACACGCATACTTGCGAAGGTAATTGAGGACAAGAAGGATAGTGCTGGTAAGAAGAAGGATAGTGCTAGCACGAGAAAATCATCAACAAGAAGTGTAGCCGGGAAGAAATCAAGTTCAACAAGTGCACCCCTTAAGGCCAAGCAAGCGACAGCAGGCAGAAAAGGAAAGGAAGTTTCTCAGCTCGGAGCACAGGCCAAACAATCGATCCCACCACTCAAAGTATTAGTTGTTCCCCCGGTGTACCAGGAACATGGTGGTATCAATATGGAAGAAGCTGCAAAGCTAGCGGCTGCCCGTGGATGTACCATGGAGGATTTGCTGAATGCCGCAGATGTTGTATTACCAATTGCCAATATAGCTCCTAAATTTATCTACGGGGCCGAGTTGGTCAGCAAAGCGAGGCTGCATAAACTGCCAACGCATATGCGGAATTTGCATCAGTGGTACCTTAATGCGTGCAAGGAGAACACAACTTTTATCGTGGCGGATATCTCAGGAGATTATTACTTCCGAAGGGAGAAGATCCATATGGAGATGAATGAACTCTGGCAGTTATTCAATTTAGACGCCCTCGACAAATCTCTCATGAGTTGCTACTGCTTGTAAGTTGTTAACTACATATAAGTTCATGTTCATTCAATTGTTCCTGTTCATTGCATATACTCATTATATCTTATGTGTTCTCTTATGCAGACTGAAGATGGTTGAATGCAGCCGTAATAAGATTTACAATGTTGGGTTTGTTGATCTAGATAAAGTACATCATGAAACGATACAGAATAAAATCGAAGAAACGGTGGAAAACCTAACGAGGTTTATAGTGGAGCAAAGCTTCTGTGATTCAATACTCTTTCCTTACAACCACAGGCGAGAGTCTTACTGATCTATTGTGCACATTCAATTTTTCTTACTCGATGTTAAGCCTAATTCATGACGTCTATATAAATATGTGCAGTTTCCACTGGATTCTGCTAAACATTAAAGTTGATAAGGGAATTGTCGAAGTAAGCGGCCCATTGAATAGAGGCCTGAACGGGTTCCGCGACTTGCAGAAGATTCTCCAGACATAATTTCAATCATTGTCGCGCTATATCTTTCATGAGATATCAATTAATCATCCATCATTCAATCATTTTTTTGCCTGGCAGGGTTTGGACATCTTTCAAGGAGATTATTACGGGTAACTTCGCAGAACAGCTAACATTTACTATTGTACCGTGCGCCCAGCAGCCACAGGGGATGAATCTATGTGGATACTACGTTTGCGAGTCCATTCGCATGTTACCACTGAGAAGCACAACGATAATAGATTCAACGTAAGCAATAACATTCACAACTTTAATTTATTATCGTCAATATTTCGTTATAAAGATTGATATAATCATATTCATCTCATTTTCCTATATAGGTCGACTGCATGCGGGAGAACCTCCAACCACAGGAACACATACTAGAAATTACGGAGGAACTGGCGGGATTTCTGCTGACAGAAGTAATAGACGACAACGGCCGGTTTAGTCAAAATAGGCGTCGAAAGTACTAAGCTCCATGTATATGTATTAATTCGAATAGACGATGGGCTTTTGTCCCGGTAGTAGTGAGCTCCATGTATATGTGTAAGGGGAATCTACGAATAGACTTTTCCTTCCAATATTTGTTTGCTCGATCTATATATAATAGTACGACTTGTAGTAGCTTATAAAAGTATGCAATTTTTTATTTTAAAACGAAAAAATGAAACAAACCGGGGGTGGTGCCGGTGGCCGCGGGGGGGGGGGGGGGGGGCTGTACCCCTCAGACCCTAAAGCAGCAGCGCTCTGCTCGCGCCACGTAGAAATCTTTTTTTTTATCGCGGGTGGTACAACAATCCGCGACAAAAGGGTATGCCCCCTGGGCGCCCCCCGCCTGTCACGTGGTGGAGTATATATCGCGGGTGCTGAGTGACCCGCGACAAAAGGGTGGACTTTTTATCCTGCTTCCGTTGTCGCGGGTCGCCGCCCATGACAAAAGACGCTTACGGCCCGCGACTATAGGCATGTTCTCCACTAGTGCATTACTCTGAATGACGTACCGTTTTCGGTGTTGCGCTTTTCTTGTCTAGGAATTTGAAGCTAGCTCCACGTCAGTAAGTTTCAACGGGTACTTTTTTGTATACTTTTCAAACTAGTGAGTGCGCGCTTACGAAATTACTTTGTGTACTTCTCGTATTAGTAGCGTGCGCAACACTTCACTGGCTTCACTTGAACCCAAACCCGCTTACAACTGTCGAATTGTGTCTTGCGCTGAGCTCAATTGTTTGTGGGGGTTAATAAATTTTTCTATTCGGTATACTGGTATGTGAACTTTGTTGGAACTTGCAAGGAATATTTTCACTGCAGTTTCTACAATGTTTACCTGGACAAACAATTTACGCACACAGTCTGAGATCCAAAACACACTGATATCATTGGTTCATTGCCTTGCAGCTCGCGCTGCTGTGCAGCTAATGTTCAAACATTTTGTGTGCTTGTAAAAGCATTTGCGGACCCCAGCGGCACTTGTACGCCAGTTCTTTTCGAAACCGTAATCTAAGGGCTACCATGCCACCATGCATGCATGTATCGCCATATGGGCGCGTTTGGTACCCTGAGTGTCCCTTGGCTCGCATCGGTTCAGCAAATTTTGGGATGTTTGGTTCCCTGGGCGCACTCGCGTTTTTGCATAGCACGGGTTTTAAAGCACATCTGGAACCCGGTTTGACAGTTTCTCCAGGGCCAGGCCCTGGCGAGACGAAAATCGACAACGCCGTCCGCGTGGGAGTTCCACCTCGGCATGGCGGGAAAAGCCGAAATCACAGTGGCGTTGCGCGGCAAAGGTAGGGGTAACCTCCCTCTTTGGTTACCCTCTCCATTAGCCCCCTCCCAAATTTTGCATTCCCCCAATTTCCTTACCGGCGGCGGCGGCGACCCAGATCTGGCAGCGCGCATCTACCTTCGGTCTCCGACGTCGGACCAGGGTCTTCTTCTCCAGCCGCAGCGGAGCCTGCGCACATCTGCGATGGCTTTCGGCCGTGTCCATCGTCCGCCTTGACGGAGGCAAGGGGAAACTCCTCTACTCTACTGTAGTGTTCGATTCATGTTCGTAGAACTGGTTGGACTCAATAAAACCGTTCGTAATGCATAGATCTTGTTTGAGTAGACCGACCAGCTCCAGTTTGTGCACCACGTCGTAGCACTCATCATTTGCGTACAAGTCTGGATCCTGATGGTGCACAAGAGAGCAGTTAGGCATGCTGCTTATCCTTGTGTGACTTACGGACCTATGATACACCAAGATCAGGAGAGGATTGCCAACCTAAACAACATCTACAACTGCAACGACGTAGAGGCTATCCAGATGCTACGGATGAGAAGAGACCCTTTCTATGCACTTGTGAAAACGTTCAGGGAAAGAGGACTGCTGCGGGATAGCATCCACACCTCTGTCGAAGAACAAGTCGCAATGTTTTTTCATGTGGTCGGTCATAACCAGAGGTTCAGAGTCATCCATAACACATTCAGGCGATCCACGGAGACTATCTCTCGGTACTTCCAGCAGGTGTTGTACGCAATTGGGGAGCTCAGAGGTGAAATGATCAAGCCAGCATCAATGAACACACCTATCAAGATCAAGAACAACTACAGGTGGTTCCCCTATTTCAGGGTGAGTACAAAATCATATTCCTTCTACCTATCAGATGTGTGCTACTGTCAGAAACATGATTGTGTGCTAATCTTTTTACAGGATTGCATTGGGGCTATTGATGGTACTCATATCACTTCAAAGGTACCGAGATCAATTTCTGCAGCATTCCGCGGGAGGAAGCACTACACCATCCAGAACGTGCTAGCAACTGTGGATTTCGATATGAGGTTCACCTACGTGCTTGTTGGGTGGGAGGGTTCAACTCATGATGCCAGCATCCTGGCCAACAGCTTGTCAATGCCTGTTGGGTTGCAAATCCATGACGGTAAGTTCTACCTTGGAGA
Source organism: Lolium perenne (assembly GCF_019359855.2). NCBI lineage: Eukaryota > Viridiplantae > Streptophyta > Magnoliopsida > Poales > Poaceae > Lolium > Lolium perenne. The sequence goes on along the minus strand of NC_067245.2, from coordinate 155,330,041 downwards.
TGTTGGATATGCAAGCCTACCTGGAATTCTACCTCCCTTCAGGAAAACAAGGTACCACCTCAACGAGTTCTCTGCGAAGCACCGACCTCTGAATGTGAGAGAGTTGTTCAATCTCAGACACTCAAGCCTTAGAGTCACCATTGAGAGGGCCTTTGCTGCATTGAAAAACAAGTTCAAGGTCCTTGACCAGAAACCGTTCCACACATTTGACACTCAGGTAAAGCTGATCCTTGCTTGCTGCATTCTTCACAACTGGATCCTAGGTTGGGGCGAGGATGAGTTCTTCGAAGAGGTTGTCACTTTTGATGAAGTAGAGACCGGCCATGGCGTGGAAGCAGGTGACAATGATGCTTGGAAGGTGAAGAGGCAAGAGTGGGCAGACGCAACGTTGGAAGCCAGAGGAAACACCACCATCTGAGAAGAAGTGAAGAAGTGAAGAAAAAGTGAAGAAGTGGGAGTGAAGAAGAAGAAGTGAAGAAGAAGAAGAAGAAGAAGAACCCCTATGATCCCCTGTTTTTCGAACCCTTTTTGATCCCCGTTTGTTGAACGACCCCGTTATGATAAACTGCAATTCGTAGTAGCTAGGGAGCCTCGTGTTATGAACTACCATTCGTAGTAGCTAGGGATGATTTCGTCAACTGATTGCAACTATCATGAACTGTGATTTCTGTGTGATGGGAGGTGATAGCATGGTAAGGCTACCCAAAGTAGAGAAGAGGTAACCGTAGACATGCCTGGATGGTATCAAACAGGGCTAATATCATCTCCATCGAGATTTGTGCATGGCTGCAGGCAAACAAACAAAAAGTCCTTTTTGGCCCAGCTGATGCAGCCCGACCTACCAAACAACATACCAATTTTGCCCGTGGCTCATTCTGGACGCGCAAGTGAGCTTGCACGGCTGCGCCAGTGAGCCACAAATCAGGTCCAGGCTACCAAACGCGCCCTGTCATGCTCAACGACCGTTCCCATGCGTTTTCATCAGTCTTTGGACTTTATTCAGTTTTTTTTGTACTTGTGAAATATCGATTCAGTTTTTTGTTGTACTTGTGAAATTTCTTTTTTTTTTGAACAAGGCCCTGGAGATTGCATTATGTCACACATGGCGGATACAGATTTACAAGGAGGTCCTCTGGCATCTTTTGCACAGATAAACTAGAATTTGAAGAAAGGCCCTCCAAAATTGCATACAACACCCTGAGACAAAACCAAAAAAGCAATCAGGTCCCTGGGCGCGTCCACCACCAATCGCCGGCGACCTCGAGACGTTTCCGTTGAGATGCGATGCGATGATGCTCGATAGCATGCTTCCGGCGATGTTGCTGATTCGCCGGTTGCTTCTCCTCCTCCAGGGACGAACCACTTGGCAGTGGAGAGACGACGAGCTCCGATGAACCGAGCACTGAGCCTCCTTCTTGGAGGTTGAAATTGAGCCGCTCATGCGGCCAAAGATCGTGGCGCCTCTGGAAGGCACCACATGATTAGCTCAAGGAAGATCTTGCACAGAATCTCCGAAGCACCCTTTAGGCATCAGTCGATGAAGACGGCCAGGGAGAGCCTCACCACCGCCCTTCTTCTTGCCACCATGGCAAGGAATAAGAAGCCGCATCCTAGCCTCCACCAGCCAACAGCCGCATCGACAGAGATGACAGGGTCCTCCCTCTCGATCCAACACCAGCATGCCATGCTCCAGCTCCTCCTCGCCACCACGGCCAGCCAGGAGCGAAACAGAGGCGTACCTTACAACTCCACCAAGATACCCCACCTCGCCTCCACGGCCGGCCAGGGGAACTTCAGCATCACTATCGAGGAAGAGGGAAGAACCTGTCACCGCAGTTTTATTGCCGAAGGCGGCGCCGCTTCTTGCCACATCTCCCTCCGACCACCGGAGTAGAGAGAGAGCTTGCAGCAGCCTTGACTGTAGGGATTCGTAGCATAGAAAACAAAAAATTTCCTACCGCGAGAACGCAATCCAAGCCAAGATGCAATCTAGAAGATGGGAGCAACGAGGGGATGAACGAGACTAACCCTTGAAGATTTCCAAAGCCTACAAGAGGAGGCTCTCGTTGCTGCGGTAGATGATCACTTGCCGCTTTCAAAAGCGCGTAGAAGATCTTGACGGTGCCACAATCGGGCAGCACCTCTGTACTCGGTCACACGTTCGGTGTTGATGAAGACGACGTCCTTCTCCCCGTTCCAGCGGGCAGCGGAAGTAGTAGCTCCTCCTTGAATCCGGCAGCACGACGGCGTGGTGGCGGTGGCGATGGAGATCTCCGGCGGAGCTTCGCTAAGCGTTGCGGGAGAGGTGGAGGAGAGGGGGGCGGCTAGGGTTTGGGGAGAGGGGGGTGGCCGGCCACTATGAGGGGTGCGGCCATGGTGGCTTTGGTGTGGCCGGCCCCCTCCCCCTTGCCCCTCATTATATATGTGGAACCCCCAAGTGTTGGACTACAAGTCTTCGAATAAGACCCCAACCCAAAACCTTCCATGTGTAGGGAAACCTACCCAAGGTGGGACTCCCACCTCAAGTGGGATTCCCACCCTTCCATGAGGGGGGTGGCCGGCCCCCTTGGTGGAGTCCACTTGGGACTCCACCCCTCTAGGGTTGGCCGGCCATGGGTGGTGGAGTCCCTCCGGGACTCCGCCTTCCAAAGTGATTTCTTCCGGACTTTTCTAGAACCTTCTAGAACCTTCCATAAATGCACCGGATCATTTTCAAACTTATAAAATGACTTCCTATATATGAATCTTATTCTCCGGACCATTCCGGAACTCCTCGTGATGTCCGGGATCCCATCCGAGACTTCGAACAAATTAAACTTCGAACTCCATTCCATATTCAAGTTCTACTAATACGACATCAAACCTTAAGTGTGTCACCCTACGGTTCGCGAACTATGTGGACATGGTTGAGAACTCTGTCCGACCAATAACCAATAGCGGGATCTGGAGATCCATAATGGCTCCCACATATTCAACGATGACTAAGGGATCGAATGAACCATTCACATACGATACCAATTCCCTTTGTCACGCGATATTTTACTTGTCCGAGGTTTGATCATCGGTATCTCTCTATACCTTGTTCAACCTCGTCTCCTGACAAGTACTCTTTACTCGTACCGTGGTATGTGGTCTCTTATGATCTGTTCATATGCTTGCAAGCTATTTAGACGACATTCCAGCGAGAGGGCCCAGAGTATATATATATCCGTCATCGGGATGGACAAATCCCACTGTTGATCCATATACCTCAACTCATACTTTCCAGATACTTAATCCCACCTTTATAACCACCCATTTACGCAGTGGCGTTTGATGTAATCAAAGTAAATTTCCGGTATAAGTGATTTACATGATCTCATGGTCGAAAGGACTAGGTAACTATGTATCGAAAGCTTATAGCAAATAACTCAATGACATGATCTTATGCTACGCTTAATTGGGTGTGTCCATTACATCATTCATATAATGATATAACCTTGTTATTAATAACATCCAATGTTCATGATTATAAAACTAATCATCTATTAATCATCTATGTATCAATGTTTCGGTTAATACAATTATAGCATGGTATATAAACATTTATCATAAACATAAAGATATATAATAACCACTTTTATTATTGCCTCTTGGGCATATCTCCAACAGTCTCCCACTTGCACTAGAGTCAATAATCTAGATTACATTGTAAGGTACCTAACACCCATGGCATTCTGGTGTTGGTCATGCTTTGCCCTAGGGAGAGCTTTAGTCAACGGATCTGCTACATTCAGATCAGTGTGTACTTTGCAAATCTTTACTTCTCCATCTTCGATGTACTCGCGAATCGAATGATAACGCAGCTTGATATGCTTCAGCCTCTTGTGTGACCTTGGTTCTTGTGCATTGGCGATGGCACCCATGTTGTCACAGTAGATGACTAGTGGGTCCAATGCACTAGGAACCACACCGAGCTCTACAATGAACCTCTTCATCCATACCGCTTCTGATGAAGCCTCTGAAGCCGCTATGTACTCCGATTCTGTTGAAGACTTCGCCACCGTGCACTGCTTCGAGCTTGCCCAGCTTACTGCAGCACCATTCGATATAAACACGTACCCAGACCGAGACTTAGAGTCATCAGGATCAGTGTTCCAACTTGCATCGGTGTAACTGGTTACAACGAGCTCTTGGTCACCTCCATAACAAAGAAACATATCCTTAGTTCTTTTCAAGTACTTCAGGATATTCTTGACCGCTGTCCAGTGTTCCATTCCTGGATCACTTTGATATCTGCTAGTCAAACTAACATCATGTGCTATATCCGGTCTAGTACATAGCATGGCATACATGATAGAGCCTACTGCCAAGGCATAGGGGATCTGGATGATCCTTTCTCTTTCTTCTGTCGTAGCCGGACCTTGAGTCTTACTCAAGACCTTACCTGGTAACATAGGTAAGAACCCTTTCTTACTTTCATCCATTCTAAACTTCTTTAGAATCTTATCCAGGTATGTACTCTGTGAAAGCCCTATTAGGCGTCTTGATCTATCTCTATAAATCTTGATGCCTAATATGTACAATGCTTCACCAAGGTCTTTCATTGAAAACCTATTATTCAAATAACCTTTTACACTGCTTAATAGTTCTATATCATTCCCAATCAATAATATGTCATCTACATATAATATCAGGAACGCTACAGAGCTCCCACTCACTTTCTTGTAAATACAGGCCTCTCCATGACACTGTATAAACCCGAAGTCTTTGATCACCTTATCAAAGTGTCGGTTCCAACTTCTGGATGCTTGCTTCAGTCCATAAATTGAACGCTGAAGTTTGCACACCTTGTCAGCATTTTTAGGATCGACAAAACCATTGGGTTGTACCATATACAACTCTTCCTCAATGTCTCCATTAAGGAACGCCGTTTTGACATCCATCTGCCAAATCTCATAATCGAAAAATGCAGCTATTGCTAACAAAATCCTCACAGATTTTAGCTTCGCTACAGGTGAGAAAGTCTCATCGTAGTCAACACCTTGAATTTGTCGGAAACCCTTTGCGACAAGTCGAGCTTTATAGACAGTAATATTACCATCAGCATCTGTTTTTCTTTTGAAGATCCATTTATTCTCGACAGCCTTGCGGCTATCGGGTAAGTCTACCAAAGTCCACACTTTGTTATCATACATGGATCCCATTTCGGATTTCATGGCTTCTTGCCATTTGTTGGAATCTGGGCTCATCATCGCTTCTTCATACGTCGCAGGGTCTTCATCATTGTTGTCCACAATCATGACATTTAGACAAGGATCATACCAATCAGGAGTGGCACATTCCCTTGTCGATCTGCAAGGTTCAGTAGCTATCTCATTCGAAGTTTCATGATCATTATCATTAGCTTCCTCTGTTACCGGTGCAGGCGGCACAGGAACAACTTCCGGCACTGCGCTACTCTGATCAACGAGAGAAGATTCAGTAATCTCGTCGAGTTCTACTTTTCTTCCAGTCACTTCTTTAGTGAGAAATTCTTTCTCAAGAAATGTTCTGTTCTTAGCAACAAAGATTTTGCCTTCGGATCTGTGATAGAAAGTGTACCCTATAGTTTCCTTAGGGTATCCTATGAAGACGCATTTCTCCGCTTTGGGTTCTAGCTTGTCCGGTTGTAACCTTTTTACATAGGCTTCGCAACCCCAAACTTTAAGGAACGTCAGCTTAGGTTTCTTATTAAACCATAATTCATACGGTGTCGTTTCAACGGATTTAGATGGTGCTCTATTTAAAGTGAATGCGGCTGTCTCTAATGCATAACTCCAAAATGATAACGGCAAATCAGTAAGAGACATCATAGAACGAACCATATCTAAGAGAGTTCGATTACGACGTTCGGACACACCGTTTCGTTGTGGTGTTCCCGGAGGTTTCAATTGTGAAAGTATTCCACATTTCTTTAAATGCATGCCAAACTCATAACTTAGATATTCACCTCCGCGATCAGATCGTAGAAATTTAATCTTCTTGTTACATTGATTTTCTACTTCACTTTGGAATTCCTTAAACTTCTCGAAAGTTTCGGATTTATGTTTCATGAAATAGATATACCCATATCTACTCAGATCATCTGTGAAGGTTAGAACATAACGATATCCACCGCGCGAGGCTACGCTCATTGGTCCGCACACATCGGTATGTATGATTTCTAATAAGGCTGTAGCTCGCTCCATAATACCAGAGAATGGAGTCTTAGTCATTTTTCCCATTAGACATGCTTCGCATCTATCAAGTGACTCAAAGTCAAGTGATTCAAGTAATCCATCGGTATGGAGTTTCTTCATGCGTTTCACTCCAATATGACCAAGACGACAGTGCCACATATAAGTAGAATTATCATAAAATTTATTTCGCTTAGCATCAATGTTATGAATATGTGTATCACTACTATCGAGATCTAATAGAAATAAACCATTCTTTTCAGGTGCTCGACCATAAAAGATATTATTCATAAAAATAGAACAACCATTATTCTCAGACTTGAATGAATAACCGTCTTGCATTAAACAAGATCCAGATATAATGTTCATGCTCAACGCGGGTACAAAATAACAATTATTGAGGTTTAAAACTAATCCTGAAGGTAGATGTAGAGGAAGTGTGCCGACAGCGATCACATCGACTTTGGATCCATTTCCAACGCGCATCGTCATTTCATCCTTCAATAGTCTTCGTTTATTCTTTAGTTCCTGTTTCGAGTTACAAATATGAGCAACCAAACCAGTATCAAATACCCAGGTACTAGTACGAGAACCAGTAAGATAAACATCTATAACATGTATATCAGATATACCTTTTTTCTTCTTCTTGACAAGGCCGCTCTTCAGATCAGCCAAATACTTGGAGCAATTACGCTTCCAGTGTCCCTTCTCCTTACAGTAATAGCACTCAGCATAAGGCTTAGGGCCATTCTTAGGTTTCACAGGAGGCGTGACAGCTTTCTTGCCACCCTTCTTGAATTTACCTTTAGACTTGCCATGTTTCTTGAAACTAGTGGTCTTGTTGACCATCAACACTTGGTGCTCTTTCTTGATCTCAATCTTAGCAGCTTTTAGCATGGCGAAGAGTTCAGGTAACTCTTTGTTCATGTTCTGCATATTGTAGTTCATCACAAAGTTCTTGTAAATAGGTGGCAGTGATTGAAGGACACGATTAATCCCCAGTCTATTAGGAATCACTATTCCCAAGTCACTGAGTTTCTTCGCATGCCCGGTCATGGCGAGCATGTTCTCACTAACGGAGCTGCCTTCTTCCATCATGCAGCTGAAGAAGTGTTTCGATGCTTCATAGCATTACACGGCCGCATGAGTTTCAAAGATAGCTTTCAGCTCATTGACCAACTCATGAGGATCATGGTGCTCAAAACGTTTTTGAAGATCGGCATCCAGACTGCATAGGATGGCACACTGAACTTGAGAGTACCGAGTTTTTCGAGTCACGTAAACATTCTTTACTTCATTGGTTTCAGTTTCTGCAGGAGGGTCACCTAGCGGTGCATCAAGCACATATTGCAGGTTTCCACCAGCGAGGAAAATCCTCACATGACGGAACCAGTCGGTGAAGTTGCTACCGTTGCTCTTAAGCTTTTCTTTCCCTAGGAACTGGTTAAAATTGATTGGGGACGCCATATCTACAACATATATTTGCAATAGTTTAGACTAATGTTTATGACAAATTGAGTTCAAATTTTAATTCAACAAAATTAAAAATCTAGGTGAACTCTGAAAGTACATGGAGCCCCCATGTGTGGTTTTGGTAATTAATGACAATCCCTATGGACTAATGTTTGCATTGAGTTATATTTGTAGGAGTTGTCCATAGGCAATTCTTGAACCATATGTTGGCTTCAAGGTTGCAATAAGAAGAATTTGATGAAGGATATCAAGTGTCAAGTATGTCTTGAAGATGAATATGAAGTGAGCCCTCAAGTTACTTCAAGACATCAACATGATGAAGAATGAAGAAATGAAGTGCAAGTACAAGATGAGCCATCTCTAAGAGATCCTTTGCTTGACTCTTGCCATCCATATGGTGATCATGGATATGTGAAGATGCGCCGAAGAAGAAGCTCTCCCATGGTGGATTATGGGGGAGCAATCCACAAGACTTCGTCAAGCAAGCACAATCAAGAAAGGCGTTCCATCCTGTTGCGGTCAAGACCATCATCATCAAGCTCAAGTGGAATGCGCAAGGTTAAAGTTTGCTCTTGATAGGGTTTCTTTCTCACCGGTCTCATGGTGTAGTTGGAGACCGGTTTATAGTTTAGTTGCCGTACTATCAAGAGGGCTCTCGAGTGAGTAACTCGATCGTATCATTCAGAGAGAGCTCAAAACTTTGCATCCTTGCATCATCTTTCTTGGTTGTTATTTGGATCTTATCCATGTGATGTTTTAGAGCTTGTGCTTATTCTCATGACAAGCTCTAGTTCATCGAAAACGGATTTCGCATAGATCACTTGTTGCGTTTTCGAGTATGGTTCATCATCATATTTCTTGGTTGTTATTTGGATCTTATCCATGTGATGTTTTAGAGTTTGTGCTTACTTCCATAGCAAGCTCTAGTTCATCGAAAAGGGATTCCGCATGAATCACTTGTTGCGTTTTCGATATTGGAGTTTTTCTCGGTTTCTCGTATTGAGAGGTTTCACTCTAAAATACAAACAAAAACCTACCCCACTTGTTCTTAAGCTTTTCACTCTTTGTGGGGTATCTCTTGTCATGCCCTTTACAACAAAATTGGTTTCACCTAAATCCGAGTTTCCTAACTCAACTTGTTGCATTTTCGAGGTTGGAGGTTTTACCGGTATATCCTTTTTAGATAGGTCAAACCTTTCGTATTTTATTTATATCCTACCTTACTGGACTATGATGGTTCCCTGCATGATCTTGTAGAGCTTGTTACTAGCTTCGAAACAAGCCCAAGATCATCAAAATCGGAGTCCGGATGCAAAAGTTCTTGAGGTTTTCGTATCGGGTGTTTGGGAAAAAACAGGGGGGCTGGAACTGCCGCCGGGAACACCCCGGCACTGCCGCCGGGCCGGCACTGCCGGTGGAAAAAGGCCAGCACTGCCGGCCACCCCGGCACTGCCGGTGGAACAAGGCCGGCACTGCCGGCCTGTCGCGATTTTGGCCCCAACGGGCAGAAATCTAAGACCCATATTTAAGGCCTTCTTCCACCTCTTTCTCCCCACTTCTTCTTCCTCCTTTGGCTCTCCACCATTGTTGGCCTTGAGAGCTTCGCACATCCCTCTACTCCTCCAATGATTCTTGAATCCATTTGAGGGAAAAGGAATAGGAGATCTAGATCTATATTTCTACCAATCAAATTTATCTCTTTGTGAGTGGAACTCTCTAGATCTTGATCTTGGTGTTCTTTGTGAATTCCTTTGTTCTTCCTCTCTTATTCCCCCAATAGCTTTTGTAGCTTTGTTGGAATTTGAGAGAGAAGGACTTGAGCATCTTTGTGGTGTTCTTGCCATTGCATTTGGTGCATCGGTTTGAGTTCTCCACGGTGATTCGTGGTGGTGAAAACAAGAAGGTTGTTACTCTTGGGTTCTTGGAACCCTAGATGGATTCTAGGCCTTTGTGGCATCTTTGTGGTGTTCTTGGGGACTCCAATTAAGTTGTGGAGAATCTTCAAGGGCAAGGCCTTTGTGGCATCTTAGTGGTGTTCTTGGAGACTCCAATTAAGTTGTGGAGATTCTTCAAGGGCAAGGCCTTTGTGGCAATTTGTTGGGAGCCTCCAATTAAGTTGTGGAGATAGCCCCAAGCTTTGTGCGGGTTCGGTAACCTCCCTAAGGTTACATAGTGGTTTGAGGACATCCCTCTTGGTGGGAATTCTCGAGGAGAATACGGTGGCCCTGGTGCTTTTGGAGTGACTTGTCCTCCACGCCGCTCCAACGGAGAGTAGCACTCGCAAGAGTGTGAACTTCGGGCTACATCGTCATCTCCCGCGTGCCTCGGTTATCTCTATACCCGAGCTCCTTACTTATGCACTTTACTTTGTGATAGCCATCGTGCTTGAAGTTATATATCTTGCTATCACATAAGTTGCTTGTATTGCTTAGCATAAGTTGTTGTTGCACATAGGTGAACCATAGTATATAGGCTTTGGGCTTGACAAAGTAAACACTAGTTTTATTCCGCATTTGTTAAGCCCATCTCGTAAAAGTTTTAAACCGCCTATTCACCCCCCCCCCTCTAGGCGACATCCGTGTCCTTTCAAACTCCCACTCAAAACAATATCCCTCGAATTGTCTTAATGATCACACGAACCAAATCCACTACACCTAAGTCCGATCATCACGAGACAAGATGTAACTTCAATGGCGAACACTCAAAGTGTTCATCATATCAATCATATGATTCATGCTCTACCTTTCGGTATCACGTGTTCCGAGACCATGTCTGTACATGCTAGGCTCGTCAAGGCAACCTTAGTATCCGCATGTGCAAAACTGGCTTGCACCCGTTGTATGCACTTGTTGATTCTATCACACCCGATCATCACAATGCTTCGAAACGACAAGTCTTGGCAACGGTGCTACTAAGGATGAACACTTTATTATCTTGATATTTTAGTGAGAGGGATCATCTTATAATGCTACCGTCGCGATCTAAGCAAAATAAGATGCATAAAAGGATTAACATCACATGCAATTCATATGTGATATGATATGGCCCCTTTGTCTTTGCGCCTTTGATCTTCATCTCCAAAGCACGGACATGATCTCCATCATCAACGGGCATGATCTCCATCATCGTCGGCGTAGCGTCAAGGTCAATGGCGCTGTCTTCATGATTGTTCTCCCATGTAGCAACTATTACAACTTCTTTGAAATACTACTCAACATGAAATTTAAAGACAACCATAAGGCTCCTGCCGGTTGCCACAATACAATAATGATCATCTCATACATATTCATCATCACATTATGGCCATATCACATCACCAAACCCTGCAAAAACAAGTTAGACGTCTCTAATTTAGTTTGCATATTTTACGTGGTTTAGGGTTTTCGAGTGAGATCTAATCTACCTACGAACATGAACCACAACAGTGATACTAGTGTTGTCCATCGAAGAGTAAATTGAATCTTCACTATAGTAGGAGAGACAGACACCCGCAAAGCCACTTATGCAATACAAGTTGCATGTCAAGCATGGAGCAAATCTCATGAACGCGGTCATGTAAAGTTAGCCCGAGCCGCTTCATTCCACTATGCCACAAAGATGCAAAGTACTCAAACTAAAGACAACATAAGCATCAACACCCACAAAACCATTGTGTTCTACTCGTGCAACCATCTATGCATAGACACGGCTCTGATACCACTGTGGGGATTCATAGCATAGAAAACAAAAAAATTCCTACCGCGAGAACGCAATCCAAGCCAAGATGCAATCTAGAAGATGGGAGCAACGAGGGGATGAACGAGACTAACCCTTGAAGATTTCCAAAGCCTACAAGAGGAGGCTCTCGTTGCTGCGGTAGACGATCACTTGTCACTTTCAAAAGCGCGTAGAAGATCTTGACGGTGCCACAATCGGGCAGCACCTCCGTACTTGGTCACACGTTCGGTGTTGATGAAGACGACGTCCTTCTCCCCGTTCCAGAGGGCAGCGGAAGTAGTAGCTCCTCCTTGAATCCGGCAGCACGACGGTGTGGTGGCGGTGGCGATGGAGATCTCCGGCGGAGCTTCGCTAAGCGTTGCGGGAGAGGTGGAGGAGAGGGGGCGGCTAGGGTTTGGGGAGAGGGGGTGGCCGGCCACTATGAGGGGTGCGGCCACGGTGGCTTTGGTGTGGCCGGCCCCCTCCCCCTTGCCCCTCATTATATAGGTGGAACCCCCAAGTGTTGGACTACAAGTCTTCGAATAAGACCCCAACCCAAAACCTTCCATGTGTAGGGAAACCTACCCATGGTGGGACTCCCACCTCAAGTGGGATTCCCACCCTTCCATGAGGGGGGGGGTGGCCGGCCCCCTTGGTGGAGTCCACTTGGGACTCCACCCCTCTAGGGTTGGCCGACCATGGGTGGTGGAGTCCCTCCGGGACTCCGCCTTCCAAAGTGATTTCTTCCGGACTTTTCTAGAACCTTCTAGAACCTTCCATAAATGCACCGGATCATTTTCAAACTTATAAAATGACTTCCTATATATGAATCTTATTCTCCGGACCATTCCGGAACTCCTCGTGATGTCCAGGATCCCATCCGAGACTTCGAACAAAACTTCGAACTCCATTCCATATTCAAGTTCTACTAATACGACATCAAACCTTAAGTGTGTCACCCTACGGTTCGTGAACTATGTGGACATGGTTGAGAACTCTCTCCGACCAATAACCAATAGCGGGATCTGGAGATCCATAATGGCTCCCACATATTCAACAATGACTAAGTGATCGAATGAACCATTCACATACAATACCAATTCCCTTTGTCACGCGATATTTTACTTGTCCGAGGTTTGATCATCAGTATCTCTCTATACCTTGTTCAACCTCGTCTCCTGACAAGTACTCTTTACTCGTACCGTGGTATGTGGTCTCTTATGAACTATTCATATGCTTGCAAGCTATTTAGACGACATTCCACCGAGAGGGCCCAGAGTATATCTATCCGTCATCGGGATGGACAAATCACACTGTTGATCCATATGCCTCAACTCATACTTTCCGGATACTTAATCCCACCTTTATAATGTAACATCCCAGAAATTTCAAAACAAAACAACTGAATTTCCCTAGTTCCAAATTTTGGAACCAACAAAAACTTTTATTCAATTAAGTTTGATACATAGTTATCTTGCTTAATTCTTGTGCTATTGCCATGATTGCTTGTAGATTGAAATAATCTTAAACCCTAAACCTCACCCCTCTTTTCACCATCTTAGTTAAAATAAAATTAAAGGAAATTAAATAGGAAAAAGGTATAAGTGCCTATGGCTATTTTTATAAATCTTTACCCTAAGCTCTTCTACTTGGTTTAGAGGTTTGGAAAACCTTCATACACCTTACCTAGTACTTATCAAACCTAATCCAAGCTGTTTCCAAAAGAAATAAAAAGAAACTAAAAATGCCATAGAGGCATATGAGAGTAAAATAGCAAATTTTGTGAATTTAAGAATCTTGACCCTAATACATGTTGTGAATGGTGGGATCACTCCGATATATCATTTCAACACTCAACAACACCATTTGGGTCAAGCCAAGTCAAATTACAAATCAAATGCAACATATGCATAGAGGCATATGTGACACATAGCCATGATACCCAATTATTGCCCTATGACTTTAAACCTTGACCAAATGATGGGAAACCATCTCTAAACCTAATCTAATACTAAATTGACTCTAACCCATGCCCAAGTGAAGCAAGATGAACAATTAACAAGAATAATGAAATTTGACACATCACCTCTTATGTGTTATGGCCATTTTTGAAAATCTTTGAACAAGACCTTTTGAAATGGTTTCAATGGTTTGGAAATGTTTATAAACTAATAAGAATCACATTAGAGTCAAGAAAAGTCAAATCAAAAGGAGAGAAATAAAATAGTGAGAAAATCCCAATTTCACTCACATACACATAAGGCCAATTTTGCAAATCTTCATCAAAGGCCACCATTGCTTGATCTCTTGCTTGTAGAATACTTATATATGATAAACAAACACAAATGCATCAAATAAACAAGAATCAAATCAAAGAAAATCTCAAAATTGACACACATATGATAATGGTCATATGTCACCTTTTTATTTTCTTCACCCCTTTGCCCCTCTTTATCTTTTTATTCCTAAACCAGACTTGGTCAACTAAGGCCACCTCATCCAAGACCAAGTGATGATGAACAACGTTGGTGTTGACCACCAGGGCTAGAGTTGACTAGGTTGACCAGAAATGATGTGCCAAGATGGAACCTGAGAATGAAAACAAGATCATCTCACATTTGAAATTTTGCAAATCTTCTTCAAATGGAATACCACCACCACCATTCTAACACTTAATTTATATGTTTGAGATTCACCAAAAAGAAATCCAAAATTCGACCAAATGTTCATGCGGCCATAAGATCGAACACCTGGCAGGCATACTTTCAGAAATGTGTTACCCTCTATTACCCATTGGTTCTTGGCCTAAACCCCTTTGCTACTGAGGTGATAAGTGCTCCCCTATGATCCCTGCATCAACACCAGTACTTGCTTTGGCCGATTAAAGTGAGAAGAGAGCAGCAAAAGCTCCATGCCGTGCACACCCGGCCACCTTTGGCCAATTCTTTTCTGGCCCTCCCCTTTCCCCAAAACCTTGTCCCAGAGCATCTACTCATCACAAGGATCATGCCAGTACCCAGCCTGAGCTCGCCAACGCACGGCATTGGCCAGAACGCGCGCGTCCAAAGCTTGCCAGTACATGCCCGTGCACGTGGTGACCGCGCTCTGGACGCGCAAGGACGCCATGCGATCGAGCGCCCTACTCCACCCCTGCAAAGACTACGTCTGCGTCAAGCATCGCCTCCATGCCCTCTAGCCACTATACATGCTCAAGCGCGTGCAGGAGCCTTGTCGCCATCGTCCTCGCCGGAAAAGCTCCGCCGTACTGTGGCACTCGAATCACACTTCTGAACGATTCCGTCCAGCTTTGGCAGCGCCGAAAGATGATTCAGCGTCGCCATGCCCCCGCCCATCGAGTGTCGTCCTTCACTTGCCCCTTCGATCGCCGGAGACGCCGCGCCATGCTTGCCTCTTCACAGAACCCCGCGGCACCCCTCGACCCTATAAATAGAGCCACTCCCAGCACGCTCTCTTCACACCATTCAACTCCCCTCTCATCACTGATCCTCCTCACCACCATAGCTCGTCAATTACTGCCGGAGGCGCCTCAATTGCAAGATCGGAGCCGCCGGAGCCAGGACATCGACGCTGTTGATCCACGCCGCCCCAAGCCTCGCCACTGCTACCAGACGCCTCCTCGCCGTCGACAACGCCGCCTCGCACTCACCAGAACCCCGCGGGAACGCCGGTAGGTCCTCCGACCCCCTGGTCACGCCGCCAGCACGTCGGGATCCCGCCGGCGACGACGACGACCCCTAACCGCTCGATCTTGTTCTAATCCGACGGTGCACATCATGCGTACCGTTTCGCTGTTTTAATAGACACTGACGGGTGGTCCCCACCTCGTCAACTCAGCCCAGTTGCGCCAGACGCTTGTTGGGCTGCGCAGTGTTGGTTTAATCCGTTTCGGCCCAGTACCGTTTCCCGCCTAGCCCAAACTTTCAAATTTAGATTTAATAATTATTCAAATGTCCTGCAGATGAGTTAGTAAAATTTGAATAGTTTGAAATCTACAATTCCAAATCTAGCAAACTTTATACCGTTGGAAATCCCAGGAAATTATCTATCCAATGCCACTGGTCCCATCTCCAAATTCAAAGTAGAATTAAACTGATAAAAATAACAAGATAGGGACTTTTGCAAATTGAAACTTTATTTAAAATTCAACCATAATTGATTTTGAATTGATTCCAACTCTAATAAATCACAATTGATGTCCTCTATTTGATTATGCAATAATATAGACAGGTTGTTTGTATGATCATGGACTAGATCAAAATAATGGCTATGTAGTCATTTCTAGTGCAATTAAATCTTGGAATTCAAACTCTATAAATAGTATGAGAGCTACTCTCTCATTTAAATCTTGATCCTAAGTAATGCAACCAGAGGAAATGACCTTAGGCTAATGAACCTCTGATTTTATTACTTAGAAATTTTAAATCATTTCAATGTAGTCTTAAATTGTGTGAAGTGTAGCACTTCATTTAAATTATACTCCCATATAATAGATATGGAATGTTGACCTTGGTAAACTTATATCTCATACCTGATTATTATTTGAGGAGATTAAATCTTAATAAGATTTAATGAGAGGAAATTATTTTCTCTAAAGATCTAAATAGCAAATTAAAGAAATAAGAATAATGAGAGGAAATTATTTTTCTCTTAAATAAGAACCAACCAAGTAATCCACCATGCTATGATTGATATGATGCTAGGAGTAGTGTGTGAATCTTTGGTGTGTTTTAGTTTAGTATGTAAGCTTGGTTTGGTATTTATACCTCGTATTCGTATATAGACACTAGTAACGAGGAGTATCAAGAGGAGGAAGCCTACTCCCCTGAAGAAGAGGAGAACTTTGACAACTACCCTGCTCAAGGCAAGCTAACCCTTGCTAACCACCAAGTGCATGGCTCTACAAGAGCAAGGCACCACCACACCTTATTTTAATGTCTTACCTATCCCATGTTTTTACCTTGCAATTATTTTGCTTATTTACCTTCAAAGAACTTTTTGATTTATGATTCACTTGGTCTAGAGTAGAACAATATTTAAAGTTAGCTTAGAACAAATCAAAGCTAGATAGCACCCCTCATGAAATAGTTGCTAGTGCTAATCAAATAAAATTGACTACTCTAGATGGGAACTTAGTGGAGTGAAATGATTTTGAAAGAATGTAAAGTTGAAGGTGAATATGACCAAGAGAAGATGGTGATTTTTGATAAAACTGATGATTGGGTTTGAATGCGATACCCTTCCAATTATACAAGTACCCCCACAATACCTGATTATGGGTATGGCTTAACTAGAAACTTGTGTATTTTAGTATGGGTTCCCTCTAAACAAGCATCATAGGGGTTACGCCGAGGCTGCCTCCGTTAAGTGTGAAGTGATGTGAATATGAGGTGAATGTACGGCCCAAGCCCTGTGCAGTTCCCGGGTTAACAGTTGGTTTTCACCGGGAGGCCAAGCTCATGGGGAGAGGTGCCTATACTAACATATATAAGTGAAAGGTTATGGTTGATGATCCGCGTACTGAGTTACGATGATTCGGGGTTATCCTCGACGGATGTAATCAAAAGTTGTGGCACAAGAGTACAACCTCTGCAGAGTGTTAAACCTATTCGAATAGCCGTGTCCACGGTTACGGACGATTGGAAATGCCATACTGTCTCCGTTATCAGATTTTGATCTTAAAAAGGAATGATGAATTTGAAAGGTGATATGGATTTGAATCACAATGAATTGTGGGAATGACACTAATGTTCCCACTTGAGTTAGTCTAGCACATGATAAGGCTTTACTAAATGTTTATCAAACTAAAACCTGGCTTTATGCAAATTAACCTAGAGCTTAGCATCCATTAATATACCTATTAAGTAATTACATTAGTATTAGTTTGCGAGTACTTTAAAGTACTCATGGCTTTGCCCTGGCTATTCAAATGCCAGACTTTGAAGGAGAGCAACAGTATCAGGATGACGGACAACAGGACGTCTACGATAACTAGGATCACTCCTGACGTCAACAGTTGCCTGTGGAATAGATGGACTACTACTACGCTGTTTCGCTTCCGCTATGTGTTATGTAATGGATCAATAGAACTTCTATTATTGTAATAAGACTGGATCATGTGATCCTTTATTTGTAAGACGATTATGTGTTGTAATGAATGATGTGTTGTGATATCAATCTATTATGTCTCACAAAAACAATATTCCTGGGATTGCGAGGAATGGCATAATAGGCATCTGGACTTAAAAATCCGGGTGTTGACAAGTTGGTATCAGAGCCATTGTTGACCTTAGGAGACCCTAGTTAGAATGGACGTCTGAAAAATTTAGTTTCAAAACAAATGAAGTGACTATTTAAGAAAAACTTATTCTCCCTCTTATCTTTGAGATCTTCTTCAAAATAAGAAGGTTATGCTCTATTCTTCTTATACTGCTACATAAAATTTTGACACACTTCTCTAACCTACTCATCCTAATTGCTCACAGATGGAGTACAAATGGGAGTTCTATCAGCTTGGCCACGGGGGAAACCTGATGTTCGAGAAAGACTTGAAGCAACTAGTGGACTATCTAGGACGCCCGTATCCCGAGTTCTTCGGAACACCCCTCAACAATCACTCCGGAGGACCATCTCGGTGGGAAGTTTCTGCCGACTTACGAAGGAAGCCTGGAGCCCCAATATGGGAAACCATATGGTTTTCTGTAACGGGAAACACTTGGAAGGAAGGACTAGTCAGAGCTATGCAAGAAGCAATTTCTCGTCTGTGTGGACAAAATGAGAACAAGATTAAGAACACTCGCTTCATCTACTACCCAAGACATGACCCCACCGGAAGACCGATGACCATGCCCCCGCACACGGAGATGAACCACTATGTAGCACACCTCGACTTCATGCTGTACAAGACCCGCAAGGAGTTGGACAACGCCCTCGCTTTTCGCCAAGCACATTACCCGTGAAGACGATGCATTCCCCCTGAAGAGTAGTTTCTTTTAAAGCACTTTCGTATGTGTGAGTTGTATCAGGATCCCCTTGTATCGTAGAGCGAATGAATGGTTCTTCAAACCAACGGTGTGTTAGATTTGTAATGTGTGATGTTTGGTATGAATGAAAAAGTGTTGTTGGTTTTTACCCCCGCAACACTACTCAAATTTTCAAGTTATGAACTTTTAAAAAAAACTTAACAAAACAAACCATAGAAATTTCCCTCTTATCTTATCATCCACCTCAATAATCAGATGGCCCCACCAACCCGCAATACCACCCAAGAAGCCATGATGCAACTGCTGCAGACGATGATGGCAGACCGAGAAGCCGAGAGAGCTGAACGCCAAGCAAACATTGCTGCACTGCAACAGATAGCTCAGAACAATCAAGGCCATGGAAACCACGATCACCCTGGATCAAAGCTGAAGAATTTTCAGAACACCAACCCTCCGATATTCAACAAGACTGGAGAGCCCCTTGATGCTGATGACTGGCTCCAGACAATGGAGAACAACCTCGAAGTTGCGGGAGTTGAAGCTGCAGAGAAAGTGCTGTTTGCCACGCACTACTTAGCAGGACCCGCAAGAGCCTGGTGGACCAGCACCCGTGCCATGAATGCAGGACAGATGATGACCTGGGAAGACTTCAAGCTGAAGTTCAGCAAATACCATGTGCCCCAAGGACTGATCAAGAAGATGCGAGACGAGTTCCGGGAACTCAAGCAAGGAAGAATGTCCATGGTGGAATACCGCGACAGGTTCCTTACTCTGTCAAGGTACGCCCCGGATGAGACTGACACCAACGAGAAAAGGAAGGAGAGATTTCTGAACGGACTGCACGATGAAATGCAAACTGTGTTAGTGAACATTCCGTTCGCTGACCTCGAAGCCCTAGTGGACTCAGCCATCCAGATGGAAGGAAAGCTGCATCAAGCCAACGAGAACCGCAAGAGAAGGATGATGAGCCAGAATGGACCCAACAACGCCCAGAAGTACCGCAACAACTCAACTGGAGGATTTGCCTCAAGATACAACAAGCCCCCAGCTCAGACTTACCATCCAAGCAACAACAACAACAACAACCGCAACACCAACAACAACCACAACAACAACCACAACCACAACAGCAACCAGAACAACGGCAATCGCACCAACAACAACAGCCACCCCAATGGCAACAACAACCACCCCAATACTGCCCCCGTGACTGGGAGTAACGCTATTCCCGTCAACCCCAAAGACAAGTCCACCGTCAACTGCTATGAATGTGGAGTTGTGGGTCACTACTCCAACGAGTGCCCCAAGAAGCTTGCCAAGATTGCCGCCAATACCGCAGCACCGGCTCAGCAACAGCGCCGCTTCGCAGGAAGAAGGAACCAGAACAACAACAACGGCCGCCTCTACCACATGACTGCCACTGAAGCTCAGGAAGCACCCCAGACCATGCCAAGTATGTCTTCCTGTTAATAAAACGCTCAATCTCTCTTAGGAACCTAACTTTTCTTAAAATCTCGGGACGAGATTTGTTTAAGGGGGAAGGGTTTGTAACATCCCAGAAATTTCAAAACAAAACAACTGAATTTCCCTAGTTCCAAATTTTGGAACCAACAAAAACTTTTATTCAATTAAGTTTGATACATAGTTATCTTGCTTAATTCTTGTGCTATTGCCATGATTGCTTGTAGATTGAAATAATCTTAAACCCTAAACCTCACCCCTCTTTTCACCATCTTAGTTAAAATAAAATAAAAGGAAATTAAATAAGAAAAAGGTATAAGTGCCTATGGCTATTTTTATAAATCTTTACCCTAAGCTCTTCTACTTGGTTTAGAGGTTTGGAAAACCTTCATACACCTTACCTAGTACTTATCAAACCTAATCCAAGCTGTTTCCAAAAGAAATAAAAAGAAACTAAAAATGCCATAGAGGCATATGAGAGTAAAATAGCAAATTTTGTGAATTTAAGAATCTTGACCCTAATACATGTTGTGAATGGTGGGATCACTCCTATATATCATTTCAACACTCAACAAAACCATTTGGGTCAAGCCAAGTCAAATTACAAATCAAATGCAACATATGCATAGAGGCATATGTGACACATAGCCATAATACCCAATTATTGCCCTATGACTTTAAACCTTGACCAAATGATGGGAAACCATCTCTAAACCTAATCTAATACTAAATTGACTCTAACCCATTCCCAAGTGAAGCAAGATGAACAATTAACAAGAATAATGAAATTTGACACATCACCTCTTATGTGTTATGGCCATTTTTGAAAATCTTTGAACAAGACCTTTTGAAATGGTTTCAATGGTTTGGATATGTTTATAAACTAATAAGAATCACATTAGAGTCAAGAAAAGTCAAATCAAAAGGAGAGAAATCAAATAGTGAGAAAATCCCAATTTCACTCACATACACATAAGGCCAATTTTGCAAATCTTCATGAAAGACCACCATTGCTTGATCTCTTGCTTGTAGAATACTTATATATGATAAAAAAACACAAATGCATCAAATAAACAAGAATCAAATCAAAGAAAATCTCAAAATTGACACACATATGATAATGGTCATATGTCACCTTTTTATTTTCTTCACCCCTTTGCCCCTCTTTATCTTTTTATTCCTAAACCAGACTTGGTCAACTAAGGCCACCTCATCCAAGACCAAGTGATGATGAACAATGTTGGTGTTGACCACCAGGGCTAGAGTTGACTAGGTTGACCAGAAATGATGTGCCAAGATGGAACCCGAGAATGAAAACAAGATCATCTCACATTTGAAATTTTGCAAATCTTCTTCAAATGGAATACCACCACCACCATTCTAACACTTAATTTGTATGTTTGAGATTCACCAAAAAGAAATCCAAAATTCGACCAAAATGTTCATGCGGCCATAAGATCGAACACCTGGCAGGCATACTTTCAGAAATGTGTTACCCTCTATTACCCATTGGTTCTTGGCCTAAACCCCTTTGCTACTGAGGTGATAAGTGCTCCCCTATGATCCCTGCATCAACAACAGTACTTGCTTTAGCCGATTAAAGTGAGAAGAGAGCAGCAAAAGCTCCATGCCGTGCACACCCGGCCACCTTTGGCCAATTCTTTTCTGGCCCTCCCCTCTCCCCAAAACCTTGTCCCAGAGCATCTACTCATCACAAGGATCATGCCAGTACCCAGCCTGAGCTCGCCAATGCACGGCATTGGCCAGAACACGCGCGTCCAAAGCTTGCCAGTACATGCCCGTGCACGCGGTGACCGCGCTCTGGACGCGCAAGGACGCCATGCGATCGAGCGCCCTATGATGTCTACGGGAGCCTTTATTCTTGTAGATAGTGTTGGGCCTCCAAGAGCAGAGGTTTGTAGAACAGCAGCAAGTTTCCCTTAAGTGGATCACCCAAGGTTTATCGATCTCAGGGAGGAAGAGGTCAAAGATATCCCTCTCAAGCAACCCTGCAACCACAAAGCAAGAAGTCTCTTGTGTCCCCAACACACCTAATAGGTGCACTAGTTCGGCGAAGAGATAGTGAAATACAGGTGGTATGAATAAGTATGAGCAGTAGCAACAGCGCCAGAAAAGTGCTTTGCCCAGGACAGTAAACAAGCAGTAGTAACGCAGCACTAGTAACGCAGTAAAACAGTAAACAAGCAGCGATAGCAGTATTTAGGAACAAGGCCTAAGGATCATACTTTCACTAGTGGACACTCTCAACTTTGATCACATAACAGAATAGATAAATGCATACTCTACACTCTTTTGTTGGATGATGAACACCATTGCGTAGGATTACACGAACCCTCAATGCCGGAGTTAACAAGCTCCACAATATTCGATGTTCATATTTAAATAACCTTAGAGTGCATGACAGATCAACACAACTAAACCAAGTACTAACATAGCATGCACACTGTCACCTTCACACTATGTAGGAGGAATAGATCACATCAATACCATCATAGCAATAGTTAACTTCATAATCTACAAGAGATCACAATCATAGCCTACGCCAAGTACTAACACGGATGCACACACTGTCACCATTACACCGTGCAGGAGGAATAAACTACTTTAATAACATCACTAGAGTAGCACATAGATGAATTGTGATACAAAACACATTACAATCATAAAGAGATATAAATAAGCACTTCACTATGCCATTCATAACAGTGAATAAGTATTCTGTGAAATATAGCCTAAGAGACCCACACGGTGCACACACTGTCACCTTTACACACGTGGGACAAGGAGTCTCCGGAGATCACATAAGTAAAATTCACTTGACTAGCATAACGACATCTAGATTACAAGCATCATCATATGAATCTCAATCATGTAAGGCAGCTCATGAGATTATTGTATTGAAGTACATAGGAGAGAGATGAACCACATAGCTACCGGTACAGCCCCGAGCCTCGATGGAGAACTACTCCCTCCTCATGGGAGACAGCAGCGGTGATGAAGATGGCGGTAGTGTCGATGGAGAAGCCTTTCGGGGGCACTTCCCCGTCCCGGCGGCGTGCCGGAACAGAGACTCCTATCCCCCAGATCTTGGCTTCGCGATGGCGGCGGCTCTGGAAGGTTTCTCGTACCGTGGCTTTTCCGTATCGAGGTTTTATGTCGAGGGGGCTTAAATAGGCGAAGAGGCGGCATCAGAAGGTCAACGAGGCGACGACACCATAAGGCGGCGCGGCCAGGGCCTAGGCCGCGCCGGCCTATCATCTGGGCCCCCTGTGGGTCCACTCTGGCGACTCTCGGGTGTTCTGGATGCTTCCGGGGATTCTAAGATCTTCGGTGTTGATTTCGTCCGATTCCGAGAATATTTCCTTACTAGGATTTCTGAAACCAAAAACAGCAGAAAACAGGAACTGGCCCTTCGGCATCTCGTCAATAGGTTAGTTCCGGAAAACGCATAAAATCATCATAAAGTATGTATAAAACATGTAGATATCATCAATAATGTGGCATGGAACATAAGAAATTATCGATACGTCGGAGACGTATCAGCATCCCCAAGCTTAGTTTCTGCTCGTCCCGAGCAGGTAAACGATAACAAAGATAATTTCTGGAGTGACATGCCATCATAACCTTGATCATACTATTGTGAGCATATGTAATGGATGCAGCGATCAAAACAATGTAAATGACATGAGTAAACAACTGAATCATATAGCAAAGACTTTTCATGAATAGTACTTCAAGACAAGCATCAATAAGTCTTGCATAAAAGTTAACTCATAAAGCAATAATTCATAGTAGAAGCGTTGAAGCAACAAAAAGGAAGATTAAGTTTCAGCGGTTGCTTTCAACTTGTAACATGTATATCTCATGGATATTGTCAATGTAGAGTAATATAATAAGTGCAATAAGCAAGTATGTAGGAATCAATGCAAAGTTCACACAAGTGTTTGCTTCTTGAGGTGGAGAGAAATAGGTGAACTGACTCAACAATAAAAGTAAAAGAATGGTCCTTCAAAGAGGAAAGCATCGATTGCTATATTTGTGCTAGAGCTTTGATTTTGAAAACAAGAAACAATTTTGTCAATGGTAGTAATAAAGCATATGTATCATGTAAATTATATCTTACAAGTTGCAAGTCTCATGCATAGTATACTAATAGTGCCCGCACCTTGTCCTAATTAGCTTGGACTACCGGGATTATCGCAATGCACATGTTTTAACCAAGTATCACAAAGGGGTACCTCTATGCCGCCTGTACAAAGGTCTAAGGAGAAAGCTCGCATTGGATTTCTCGCTATTGATTATTCTCAACTTAGACATCCATACCGGGACAACATAGACAACATATAATGGACTCCTCTTTTATGCATAAGCATGTAGCAACAATTAATTTTCTCATATGAGATTGAGGATATATGTCCAAAACTGAAACTTCCACCATGGATCATGGCTTTAGTTAGCGGCCCAATGTTCTTCTCTAACAATATGCACGCTCTAACCATAAGGTGGTAGATCGCCCTTACTTCAGACAAGACGAACATGCATAGCAACTCACATGATATTCAACAAAGAGTAGTTGATGGCGTCCCCGGGAACATGGTTATCGCACAACAAGCAACTTAATAAGAGATAAAGTGCATAAGTACATATTCAATACCACAATAGTTTTTAGGCTATTTGTCCCATGAGCTATATATTGTAAAGGTGAAGAATGGAAATTTAAAGGTAGCACTCAAGCAATTTACTTTGGAATGGCGGAGAAATACCATGTAGTAGGTAGGTATGGTGGACACAAATGGCATAGTGGTTGGCTCAAGTATTTTGGATGCATGAGAAGTATTCCCTCTCGATACAAGGTTTAGGCTAGCAAGGCTATTTGAAACAAACACAAGGATGAAGCGGTGCAGCAAAACTCACGTAAAAGACATATTGTAAACATTATAAGACTCTACACCGTCTTCCTTGTTGTTCAAACTCAATACTAGAAATTATCTAGACCTTAGAGAGACCAATTATGCAAACCAAATTTTAGCAAGCTCTATGTATTTCTTCATTAATAGGTGCAAAGTATATGATGCAAGAGCTTAAACATGAGCACAACAATTGCCAAGTATCACATTATCCAAGACATTTTAGCAATTACTACATGTAGCATTTTCCGTTTCCAACCATATAACAATTAACGAAGCAGTTTCAACCTTCGCCATGAAAATCAAAAGCTAAGAACACATGTGTTCATATGAACCAGCGGAGCGTGTCTCTCTCCCACACAAGCATTTATTCAAACAAGAACAAAAACACAAAACAAACAGACACTCCAAGTAAAGTACATAAGATGTGACCGAATAAAAATATAGTTTCAAGAGAAGGAACCTGAGAATTTGTCGATGAAGAAGGGGATGCCTTGGGCATCCCCAAGCTTAGATGCTTGAGTCTTCTTAATATATGCAGGGGTGAACCACCGGGGCATCCCCAAGCTTAGAGCTTTCACTCTCCTTGATCATGTTGTATCATCTCCCTCTCTTGATCCTTGAAAACTTCCTTCACACCAAACACGAAACAAACTCATTAGAGGGTTAGTGCATAATCAAAAATTCACATGTTCAGAGGTGACACATTCATTCTTAACACTTCTGGACATTGCCCAAAGCTACTGGAAGTTGATGGAACAAAGAAATTCATCCAACATAGCAAAAGAAGCAATCCGAAATAAAAGGCAGAATCTGTCAAAACAGAACAGTCCGTGAAGATGAATTTTATTGAGGCACCAGACTTGCTCAAATGAAAATGCTAAAATTGAATGAAAGTTGCGTACATATCTGAGGATCACTCACGTAAATTGGAATAATTTTCTGAGCTACCTACAGATAATTTTTCCCAGATTCGTGACAGCAAAGAAATCTGTTTCTGCGCAGTAATCCAAATCTAGTATGAACCTTACTATCAACGACTTTACTTGGCACAACTATGCAATAAAATAAGATAAGGAGAGGTTGCTACAGTAGTAAACAACTTCCAAGACTCAAATATAAAACAAAGTACTGTAGTAAAATAACACATGGGTTATCTCCCAAGAAGTTCTTTCTTTATAGCCATTAAGATGGGCTCAACAGTTTTAATGATGCATTCGCTAGAAATAGTATTTGAAGCAAAAGAGAGCATCAAGAAGCAAATCCAAAACACATTTAAGTCTAACATGCTTCCTATGAAAAGGAACCTTGTACACAAATAAATTCATGAAGAGCAAAACGACAAGATCAAGAAGATAAAACAAGTGTAGCTTCAAAAATTTCAGCACATAGAGAGGCATTTTAGTAACATGAAAATTTCTACAACCATATTTTCCTCTCTCATAATAACTTTCAGTAGCATCATGAGCAAACTCAACAATATAACTATCAAATGAAACATTCTTATCATGAGTCTCATGCATAAAATTATTACTACCCACATAAGCATAATCAATTGTATTAGTTGTAGTGGGAGCAAATTCAACAAAGTAGCTATCATTATTATTCTCATCATCAAATATAGGAGGCATATTGTAATCATAATCAAATTTATCCTCCATAACAGGCGGTACCAAAAGACTACTATCATTATAATCATCATAAATAGGAGGCAAAGTATCATCAAAGTAAATTTCCTCCTCAATGCTTGGGGGACTAAAAAGATCATGCTCATCAAAACCAGCTTCCCCAAGCTTAGAATTTTCCATAGCATTAGCAATAATAGTGTTCAAAGCATTCATATTAATAACATTCCCATTAGCATGCATATAAAGTTCCATGGGTTTTTTAATTTTCTCTTCAAACACATCATGTCCTAATTCAAGATAAAGTTCATAAAGATCTCTCATATTTTTGTTGTTTTCCATTATGCCTAACTAGTGTAAACAAGAAACAAAAAGATGCAATTGCAGGATCTAAAGGAAATAGCTTCGAGCACAAACACAATGGCGCCAGAAAAGTACTGTTACCTGGAACCGAAGTATGAGTGCCTTTTACCTTTCCTCCCTGGCAACGGCGCCAGAAAATAGCTTGATGTCTACGGGAGCCTTTATTCTTGTAGACAGTGTTGGGCCTCCAAGAGCAGAGGTTTGTAGAACAGCAGCAAGTTTCCCTTAAGTGGATCACCCAAGGTTTATCGATCTCAGGGAGGAAGAGGTCAAAGATATCCCTCTCAAGCAACCCTGCAACCACAAAGCAAGAAGTCTCTTGTGTCCCCAACACACCTAATAGGTGCACTAGTTCGGCGAAGAGATAGTGAAATACAGGTGGTATGAATAAGTATGAGCAGTTGCAATAGCGCCAGAAAAGTGCTTTGCCTAGGACAGTAAACAAGCAGTAGTAACGCAGTAGTAGTAACGCAGTAAAACAGTAAACAAGCAGCGATAGCAGTATTTAGGAACAAGGCCTAAGGATCATACTTTCACTAGTGGACACTCTCAACTTTGATCACATAACAGAATAGATAAATGCATACTCTACACTCTTTTGTTGGATGATGAACACCATTGCGTAGGATTACACGAACCCTCAATGCCAGAGTTAACAAGCTCCACAATATTCGATGTTCATATTTAAATAACCTTAGAGTGCATGACAGATCAACACAACTAAACCAAGTACTAACATAGCATGCACACTGTCACCTTCACACTATGTAGGAGGAATAGATCACATCAATACCATCATAGCAATAGTTAACTTCATAATCTACAAGAGATCACAATCATAGCCTACGCCAAGTACTAACACGGATGCACACACTATCACCATTACACCGTGCAGGAGGAATAAACTACTTTAATAACATCACTAGAGTAGCACATAGATGAATTGTGATACAAAACACATTGCAATCATAAAGAGATATAAATAAGCACTTCACTATGCCATTCATAACAGTGAATAAGTATTCTGTGAAATATAGCCTAAGAGACCCACACGGTGCACACACTGTCACCTTTACACACGTGGGACAAGGAGTCTCCGGAGATCACATAAGTAAAATTCACTTGACTAGCATAACGACATCTAGATTACAAGCATCATCATATGAATCTCAATCATGTAAGGCAGCTCATGAGATTATTGTATTGAAGTACATAGGAGAGAGATGAACCACATAGCTACCGGTACAGCCCCGAGCCTCGATGGAGAACTACTCCCTCCTCATGGGAGACAATAGCGGTGATGAAGATGGCGGTGGTGTCGATGGAGAAGCCTTCCGGGGGCACTTCCCCGTCCCGGCGGCGTGCCGGAACAGAGACTCCTGTCCCCCAGATCTTGGCTTCACGATGGCGGCAGCTCTGGAAGGTTTCTCGTACCGTGGCTTTTCCGTATCGAGGTTTTAGGTCGAGGGGGCTTAAATAGGCGAAGAGGCGGCGTCAGAAGGTCAACGAGGCGACGACACCATAAGGCGGCGCGGCCAGGGCCTGGGCCGCGCCGGCTTATCATCTGGCCCCCCTGTGGGTCCACTCTGGCAACTCTCGGGTGTTCTAGATGCTTCCGGGGATTCTAAGATCTTCGGTGTTGATTTCGTCCGATTCCGAGAATATTTTCTTACTAGGATTTCTGAAATCAAAAACAGCAGAAAACAGGAACTGGCCCTTCGGCATCTCGTCAATAGGTTAGTTCCGGAAAACGCATAAAATCATCATAAAGTATGTATAAAACATGTAGATATCATCAATAATGTGGCATGGAACATAAGAAATTATCGATACGTCGGAGACGTATCACCCTACTCCACCCCTGCAAAGACTATGCCTGCGTCAAGCATCGCCTCCACGCCCTCTAGCCACTAGACATGCTCAAGCGCGTGCAGGAGCCTTGTCGCCATCGTCCTCGCCGGAAAAGCTCCGCCATACTGTGGCACTCGAATCACACTTCTGAACGATTCCGTCCAGCTTTGGCAGCGCCGAAAGATGATACAGCGTCGCCATGCCCCCGCCCATCGAGTGTCGTCCTTCACTTGCCCCTTCGATCGCCGGAGACACCGCGCCATGCTTGCCTCTTCACAGAACCCCGCGGCACCCCTCGACCCTATAAATAGAGCCACTCCCAGCACGCTCTCTTCACACCATTCAACTCCCCTCTCATCACTGATCCTCCTCACCACCGTAGCTCGTCCAATTACTGCCGGAGGCGCCTCAATTGCAAGATCGGAGCCGCCGGAGCCAGGACATCGAAGCCGTTGATCCACGCCGCCCCAAGCCTCACCACTGCTACCAGACGCCTCCTCGCCGTCGACAACGCCGCCTCGCACTCACCAGAACCCCGCAGGAACGCCGGTAGGTCCTCCGACCCCCTGGTCACGCCGCCAGCACGTCGGGATCCCTTCGGCGACGACGACGATCCCTGACCGCTCGATCTTGTTCTAATCCGACGGTGCACATCACGCGTACCGTTTCGCCGTTTTAATAGCCACTGACGGGTGGTCCCCACCTCGTCAGCTCGGCCCAGTTGTGCCAGACGCTTGTTGGGCTGCGCAGTGTTGGTTTAATCCGTTTCGGCCCAGTACCGTTTCCCGCCTAGCCCAAACTTTCAAATTTAGATTTAATAATTATTCAAATGTCCTGCAGATGAGTTAGTAAAATTTGAATAGTTTGAAATCTACAATTCCAAATCTAGCAAACTTTATACCGTTGGAAAGACCAGGAAATTATCTATCCAATGCCACTAGTCCCATCTCCAAATTCAAAGTAGAATTAAACTGATAAAAATAACAAGACAGGGACTTTTGCAAATTGAAACTTTATTTAAAATTCAACCATAATTGATTTTGAATTGATTCCAACTCTAATAAATCACAATTGATGTCCTCTATTTGATTATGCAATAATATAGACAGGTTGTTTGTATGATCATGGACTAGATCAAAATAATGGCTATGTAGTCATTTCTAGTGCAATTAAATCTTGGAATTCAAACTCTATAAATAGTATGAGAGCTACTCTCTCATTTAAATCTTGATCCTAAGTAATGCAACCAGAGGAAATGACCTTAGGCTAATGAACCTCTGATTTTATTACTTAGAGATTTTAAATCATTTCAATGTAGTCTTAAATTGTGTGAAGTGTAGCACTTCATTTAAATTATACTCCCATATAATAGATATGGAATGTTGACCTTGGTCAACTTATATTTCATACCTGATTATTATTTGAGGAGATTAAATCTTAATAAGATTTAATGAGAGGAAATTATTTTCTCTAAAGATCTAAATAGCAAATTAAAGAAATAAGAATAATGAGAGAAAATTATTTTTCTCTTAAATAAGAACCAACCAAGTAATCCACCATGCTATGATTGATATGATGCTAGGAGTAGTGTGTGAATCTTTGGTGTGTTTTAGTTTAGTATGTAAGCTTGGTTTGGTATTTATACCTCGTATTCGTATATAGACGCTAGTAACGAGGAGTATCAAGAGGAGGAAGCCTACTCCCCTGAAGAAGAGGAGAACTTTGACAACTACCCTGCTCAAGGCAAGCTAACCCTTGCTAACCACCAAGTGCATGGCTCCACAAGAGCAAGGCACCACCACACCTTATTTTAATGTCTTACCTATCCCATGTTTTTACCTTGCAATTATTTTGCTTATTTACTTTCAAAGTACTTTTTGATTTATGATTCACTTGGTCTAGAGTAGAACAATATTTAAAGTTAGCTTAGAATAAATCAAAGCTAGATAGCACCCCTCATGAAATAGTTGCTAGTGCTAATCAAATAAAATTGACTACTCTAGATGGGAACTTAGTGGAGTGAAATGATTTTGAAAGAATGTAAAGTTGAAGGTGAATATGACCAAGAGAAGATGGTGATTTTTGATAAAACTGATGATTGGGTTTGAATGCGACACCCTTCCAATTATACAAGTACCCCCACAATACCTGATTATGGGTAGGGCTTAACTAGAAACTTGTGTATTTTAGTATGGGTTCCCTCTAAACAAGCATCATAGGGGTTACGCCGAGGCTGCCTCCGTTAAGTGTGAAGTGATGTGAATATGAGGTGAATGTACGGCCCAAGACCTGTGCAGTTCCCGGGTTAACAGTTGGTTTTCACCGGGAGGCCAAGCTCATGGGGAGAGGTGCCTATACTAACATATATAAGTGAAAGGTTATGGTTGATGATCCGCGTACTGAGTTACGATGATTCGGGGTTATCCTTGACGGATGTAATCAAAAGTTGTGGCACAAGAGTACAACCTCTGCAGAGTGTTAAACCTATTCGAATAGCCGTGTCCACGGTTACGGACGATTGGAAAGGCCATACTGTCTCCGTTATCATATTTTGATCTTAAAAAGGAATGATGAATTTGAAAGGTGATATGGATTTGAATCACAATGAATTGTGGGAATGACACTAATGTTCCCACTTGAGTTAGTCTAGCACATGATAAGGCTTTACTAAATGTTTATCAAACTAAAACCTGGCTTTATGCAAATAAACCTAGAGCTTAGCATCCATTAATATACCTATTAAGTAATTACATTAGTATTAGTTTGCGAGTACTTTAAAGTACTCATGGCTTTGCCCTGGCTATTCAAATGCCAGACTTTGAAGGAGAGCAACAGTATCAGGATGACGGAAAACAGGACGTCTACGATAACTAGGATCACTCCTGACGTCAATAGTTGCATGTGGAATAGATGGACTACTACTACGCTATTTCGCTTCCGCTATGTGTTATGTAATGGATCAATAGAACTTCTATTATTGTAATAAGACTGGATCATGTGATCCTTTATTTGTAAGACGATTATGTGTTGTAATGAATGATGTGTTGTGATATCAATCTATTATGTCTCGCAAAAACAATATTCCTGGGATTGCGAGGAATGGCATAATAGGCATCTGGACTTAAAAATCCGGGTGTTGACATATAACCACCCATTTACGTAGTGGCGTTTGATGTAATCAAAGTACCTTTCCGGTATAAGTGATTTACATGATCTCATGGTCGAAAGGACTGGGTAACTATGTATCGAAAGCTTATAGCAAATAACTCAATGACATGATCTTATGCTACGCTTAATTGGGTGTGTCCATTACATCACTCATATAATGATATAACCTTGTTATTAATAACATCCAATGTTCATGATTATGAAACTAATCATCTATTAATCAACAAGCTAGTTAAGAGGCTTACTAGGGCTTTGTTGTTTACATAACACACATGTATCAATGTTTCGGTTAATACAATTATAGCATGGTATATAAACATTTATCATAAACATAAAGATATATAATAACCACTTTTATTATTGCCTCTTGGGCATATCTCCAACACTGACCTGGTCGAGATCCGGCGGCTCGGATCTAGACCTCCACCTCCACTACTGGGCACACAAACATTATTACTGGAGCAGTTGCCAAACTCCAACCACGCCCCTCCGACGAGAACGGCGAGGAAAAAGAACGGCATCAGTCGCCGGATCTGGCCTGAGACGACCAGCGAGCTCCTCCCGGCATAATGCCAGCTACTGGCACAGAGGCCAAAACTACACCTAGTATATACACTACAGAGACCGCAACCTTCCCTCAGCACGTCTCGACCGGCGGCACCGGCGAGAACGGCCTCGGGTCGACCGGCGATTGGGGATCGGCTCTCAGGTACTGTAGCAGCTAGTTGGGGAAAGGAGAGAGGAGTTGTTCTAACTTGTGAAATTTTGATGATGTGTATGCATGCCCAACAACCAGTAGTCGATGTCTTCTTTCTTGTGCTGATCTCGTGACCCCATAAATCCGGTCATGATAGGTTCATCCACCTCAACTTACCCTTGCACGGACGGTATAGCAAAATTTACAACAAGGTGGCCAACTGTTTCGGATTAAGGATGGCAATTTTACCCACGGGTACCGTACCCTCATGGGCAGGGTATAAGTACACTTTTATGCCTATGGGTAGTACCCATACCCTGCCAGTTAACTCATGGGAAGGGCATGGGTATAGCCTCGTACCCACGGGTATACCCATACCCTGCCCATTTATTGTCAAATTCATACGTGACACGTCTACTTTTGTTGACTTATGAGTTAGAATATGAAAATATTATTTTTATATTATGTTAATTGTTATGTACTCAACTACCTGTTATTGAGTTGAGATAATTAATTTTTTTAATCAAATTTGTTATCGATAAATGTAAAATTCTGATTGACTTATGTACAATTTAACCTACCCATCGGGTACCCAATGGGTAAAGGTACCCGCCGGGTATGGGTATGGGTAAAGTTTTATACTCATGGGTACGGATATGGGTAGAAGTTTATACCCATTGACTATACGGGTATGGGTATGATATTGCCCTACCCTGCACATTGCCATCCTTATTTCGGATATAGATACCGCCTGTGTTTCCAAAAAAGAAGAAGAAGATATAGATACTCTCTCGTCCAGTCACATACACACATGCATTGTACATGTACACTAGTATAAAAATCACTAATATTAATCCTTTTTCTGAAAAAAGAATGCCCCATTTTTATACATATAAACGCATTTAGATAAATCCGCGGTATCTTTTCCCTAAGGCCTTGTTTGGCAGCCAGGTTTTTAATTGGATACAAGTGTATTATACCAGCCCAACCAATTACCTGAGAATACACTCTATGTCCGTTTGGCAGCCCGGTTGCTAGACGTGTAAGTCCAATTTTACCCCAGCAAACACGTCGGGTTGGGCAATTTTTCAGACGCGAGGTGTGTCTCGCGTTTTATACACGTGGTTAACAGTAGGGAATCAGGTGTCCACCATAAACACGGTGTATAATACACTACTAAACACTAGAATGCACTGTTTCCAAACAAGGCCTAACGGAGGGAGTATACTACTAGTGGTAGGCTTTATTTTTGTGTACTAGGCTAACTCCCCCATTCCTCTCCACACCACGACAAGGAAAAAAAATAATTCTCTTCTCCGCGCTCTTGATCTCTTCCTCCCATCTCCAGTCTCCATCCTCCCCAAGGCTGCTTTCGCAGGATCCAAATCCGACCTCGCGCGCAGCCACTGGCCTGTAGACCCCGCGCTCACTTCTCCTTCCCTGCCAATGCCCTGTTCCTGCTCAGCTTCCCTCTTGGTCCGTCGAATTCGATCCAGCGGGCGCCAAGATTTGATCCGGAGGGTCCATTTCCGCGGGTCATTGCGTTCCTACCTTCGGATTTGTGGCAGCTCTCGATCCGTAGGTGGTTGGGTTCAGCGGAGAGAAGGGTCCAATTCCAAAAAAGAACACTCTTGCCCAAATGCGTAGGATTAGTGTAGCTGATTCGTAGCTGGCTGTTGCTGCTGTTATTATTCTTCTTGTACCATTGGTGTGCGATTCGTGTCCGGGGTTCGCGCGGAATCTGGGAGCGTGGAGATTTGGGAGGTGTTCTCCTTCCTGTGCTCTATGAGGAGCAGCATCCTGTCGGAGTCGCCCTGCGACGAGCAGCACATCCACGGCTTCAACCCGCAGTCGTGGCTGCAGGTGGAGCGGGGAAAGCTGCCCAAATCATCCTACTCGTCTTCCTCAATGTAAGCACACTCCACTCCAAAATCCTAAGCATTTTCATTACCTCCCAGTCAGCCTCATTTTGATGTGCTGCAACCGAGCTACTACATTTCCTGATTCATTTCGATTGTTGGCGATGTGCAGTGAGTCACTCATAAAGATTGCCGAGCCCCCTGTAGTACCACTGTATAAACCCTTGAATTACGTGGAGGTGCTGTCGAGGATCCACGAGGAACTCGAGCAATGCACAGCGATCGAGCGGCCTGGGCTGTATTTGATCCAGTCCCAGGTGTTTCGGGGCCTTGGCGAGCCGAAACTGCGCCAGAGGAGCTTGCATTCTGCGTGGCGCCACTCCGGGACTGTGCACGAGAAGGTCATATTTGGGGCATGGCTGCGGTACGAGAAGCGTGGGGAGGAGATCATAGCTGACGTCCTCGCGTCGTGCAGGAAGTGCTGTCGGGAGTTCGGACCGATTGATGTTGCTTCCGAGATGCCCATGCGGAATTTTGAGATAGTTGGTTCAGAAATGGATTTGACGTCGCATATTTCCTCCATCGTAACTTTCCAAATAAGGGATGGGAGGGTGACATGTGACAGGTGTAAGATCGCCGCTCTATCCATCCCGTTTTGCTCAATGCTTAATGGACCGTTCACTGAGTCGCAACTTGAGCTTGTTGATTTGTCAGAGAATGGCATTTCGTTGGAGGCCATGAGGGCTGTTTCAGAGTTCAGTTGTACACAAAGGTTAGGAGATTTGCCTTTGGAAATCTTGCTGGAGATGCTGGTGTTTGCATGTACATTTTGTTGTGACAAGCTAAAAGACGCATGTGACAGGAAACTGGCTTCATTTGTTTCATCAAGGCATGATGCAGTCGAGCTCATGGCATTGTCATTTGAAGAAAACGCGCCGGTTCTTGCCGCTTCCTGTTTACAAATGCTTTTACAGGATTTACCAGATTGTCTAACCGATGAGCTTGTTCTTAATCTCTTCCTGAGTGCAACTGAACAGCAACAAAATATCATGGCTGGACATGCCTCCTTTTTATTGTACTGCTTGCTTAGTGAAGTCACAATGAACATTGATCCGAGGACAGAGACAACTGTGCTCTTGTCAGAGAAGCTAGTTCAATTGGCAGTAACTCCTTCACAGAAACAAATTGCTTTTCATCAGCTTGGGTGCATTAGACTTCTGAGAAAGGAGTACGATGAAGCTGAACACCTATTTGAGGTTGCCTTCTCTGCTGGTCATGTGTATTCCATGGCTGGTCTTGCTAGAATCTCTGCTATAAAGGGCAAAAAGGTTTTGGCTTACGAGAAGCTCAGCTCAGTAATATCGTCAAGTGTACCACTAGGATGGATGCATCTTGAGAGATCATTGTATTCAGAAGGTGATAGAAAGTTGGCAGACCTTGATAAGGCAACGGAGCTGGACCCTACTCTTACATACCCTTACATGTATCGGGCCACATCCTTGATGAGAAAGAAGGAACCTAGACTTGCCTTAGATGAAATAAATCGACTCTTAGGTTTCAAGTTAGCGTTGGAGTGCCTCGAGCTTCGAATTTGTCTATATTTAGCTCTTGAGGACTACAAATCTGCACTTTGTGATATCCATGCAATTCTTACTTTATCTCGTGAGTACCGGATGTTGGAAGGACGTGTAGCCGCTTCCAAGATAGGCACTCTTCTCGGGGCACATGTTGAGCAGTGGAATACAGCTGAATGCTGGCTCCAACTTTATGAACGCTGGTCATCAGTGGATGATATTGGCTCGCTTTCAGTGATCTACAAGATGCTTGAGTCAGATGCAGCAAAAGGTGTTTTACACTTTCGGCAATCTTTGCTGCTCCTTAGGTAACTTCTACTAGCACATCTCCCAGAGGATTCCCTTATGGCCAATTTGATATTCAATTTAACGAAAAGTGCTGCTTAACATTTGGGCTTCCAGGTTGAACTGTCCTGAGGCAGCAATGCGAAGTCTGCAATTGGCTAGGCTACATGCTGCAACTGAGCATGAACGGCTGGTATATGAAGGATGGCTTCTGTATGACACGGGACACTGTGAGGAGGCCCTGCAAAAAGCAGAGGAATCTATATCTATTCAAAGGTCATTTGAGGCTTTCTTTCTGAAAGCCTATGTTCTGGCTGACTCAGGGGTTGATCCTTCTTATTCTGCAAATGTTATATCACTTCTTGAAGATGCATTAAAGTGCCCCTCGGACCGACTTCGGAAGGGCCAGGTTTGTGCTTTTGTACAGTATCACACAAATTACCCTAGAATCTTTATAAATTTCACTTCTGTTCATTGGTTGAATCTGCAGTTTTGACACAATTAGCTTAGCATCCACATGACCCAGGCTTGGTAAAATGGAGGGAACATGCACATCACATTTGATGTGGGTTTGAAATATGCAAACATCATGATTCTTGCTGCTGTATTAGACGTGTTGGACAAACGAAAGTGGAGGAGTAAAAAAAATTATAGAATCATAAATCACTTCCTAATGGCAAGACTCAACTATACCTGGATGTTCAATACACAGAACTTTAATCCTTTGTACGAACATTATTATTGCCATGTTGTACATGCAGATGCTATTTTATGCTTCTGCATGAGGAGTTGCTAGATTTTTTGTTTTGAAAAAACTTTGAGAATTTGAATTACATGAGAAATGTTGCTAAACTTAATTACCAAAATTTAAGTTAGTGCTTTTGACTGATATTGACCTAGCAAGTTAAGACAGAGCATTCCGATGATGTAGGATGATTTTCTGTAGTACAAAACATCCAAAGTGTAGTCGTATCTGTGCTTTCTTTTCATATATCCATTAAGTTGTCATAATTAAGCAGGGCCCTTAACACTTTGTGTGCATAAATGTACTGCAGGCTTTGAACAACCTTGGTGGCGTCTATGTTGATTGTGGGAAGTTAGATTCAGCAGCTGATTGCTATACAAGTGCGTTGAAAATCCGACACACCAGGGCCCATCAAGGTCTTGCTCGTGTTCATTTTCTCCAGAATAACAGGGATGCTGCATATGATGAAATGACAAAGTTGATAGAGAAAGCTAAAAACAATGCTTCAGCTTATGAGAAGCGCTCAGAGTATTGTGAACGAGAACAGACTATGTCAGATTTGGAAAAAGTGACCCAATTGGATCCATTACGTGTTTACCCATATAGATATCGAGCTGCAGGTTAGACTAAACTAAAATACAGATTATCCAGTATTTTTGAACAGTAATGATTATTACTAGGCTACTTTATTTAGCGCCTTCTTTGGTTTCTGCATTGATACCAGTAACTTATATTTTAGATTCAAAACTATGTTGGATGGAGTAACATTTTCTATAGCTGTTATCTTTGTCATATGAAATTTCTGCTGTTTTCGAATTTGGCCTTGGCTGTTGACTGGACTGTGGATACCGTGCTTTAACATATAATTTGTGATCACTTCAGTAGTTTATCTTCTGTTGAAGGATAGGAAATGATATGCACACTGGGAATTTATCATATTTTTCTTTGAAATAAAAATATTACATGTAGTTTATTCAGTTTAACTGTTTGCCCTGGTAACACGCGTGTGTCCTGTAGTTTGAACTGCATCTTCAAACTTACAATACTAATAGCTTGTCTTTTTTTTTTTGGAATGTATTGTACACACTGCAAATGTTATCCTAACATAATTTGTTTTAACTGATGTTCATAGCCATATTTGTGCTGCTTCCACACCCACTGGTTTCTTTACCCTAAGGTGTTGCTTATCTTATAGAACATTCCAAGTGGGTTGTCTTGGTCATCAGTCTCAAAATATTAGTTCCCAGGCCAAGGGGGTTGATAGTGTTTCTTATCTTCAAAATGAATAGCAGATTTAGCAGTGTAATTCTCTTGCCCTCCTTTTGTTTTGAAGATAATGTAACTAACTATTTGGATGGTTTTGGTTCACAGTACTAATGGATAGCCACAAGGAGGAAGAGGCAATAGCAGAGCTCACAAGGGCGATTTCCTTCAAAGCGGACCTCAACCTATTGCATCTTCGGGCGGCGTTCCATGAGCACACTGGGGATGTCCCTAGCGCTCTTCGTGATTGTCGAGCCGCCCTCTGTTTGGACCCAAATCACCAAGAAATGCTGGAACTTCAGAAACGTGTGAACAGCCAAGAGCCCTGACAAAAGGTCGTGCTAAATTGTGTCTTCTATGCCACCATTGTTATTCCACATAGGTGATCCTCTTGACATCCTTGACTTCATTCAAGTTTCTTCGTCTGCTAGTTAACCACTGTAATATGATGTTCTTGGCAAGTTGGAGAAAACTACTTCTTTTGAAAGGCAACATCGACCAGGCTTAGCCATTGATGCATGTGGCCTTTGTAAAAGTAATGCCTAATCATTGAACTCTACTGGAGAAGATTCTTTTCGTGCAAAATGTAACTTTCCAAGTTCTAGTGTTTGGTGAGATTATCCTTATATATTTGATGTCAATGATTTAAAATTTAGGAATGTTCTGTTCTTCCATCTGAACAATTTGCTGCTGATTAAGCCTTCAATTTGCAGCTGCTATGCTAACCATAATGTCTCAGTCTTTTCCTTTTGCACTGTATATATAACTCACCTAAAATTACTGAATAATAAGCTGCCATGCACACCTTTTTTCCCTTCTCCCTTTGAAGGGCGAGACTTGCAGACGTAAAGTAACACGTCGTTGTATCCAGGATTGCTTATCAAACCACATCTTGCAGAACATGTAATCTTAGAAAGGTTATCTTCCCTGATGTCAAAAGAAATCTAAATACTTTTGACCTTGAGTGCGACATCGACCTATTGTTTGATACCCTTTCTCTGAAACATGTCTCGTCTAAGCTTGGTGACATTGTTAAACAAGCAGGGGCTTGTTTGTTGGTTGTGGTTGCTCATCAAAGCATGCGGCTCGATTACAACAAGCAGGGCTTGTTTTGACTGCTGTAAAAACCAAAAAGAGAACAAAGCAAAGGGTTTTATGGAAAACTTGTTAATTGCTTAAGCATATGTGAGAGTTTGCGAGGCAGCTAAGAGCATATCCAGCTGAATGACCCATTTCGAACATGAAAAATCCATTTTTGTCAGCCCGTGGCACTTGAGTGTGTGCGCGTATGTATGAGCGTCTTTGATTGTACTGTGTTTCGCAAAAAAAAAAGAAATCGCCAGTTTTCAGCGTGTGCCCGTTTGCATCGAGGTATGCCCTAAAAGCCCGACGTTTTTATAGTACCGATTTTTTATTGAAAAAGGAATAATTGACATAGTGCAGAAAATTAAATGGAAAGACTAGAAATTTAACCTTAGCTAACTAGGGCACCCGCCATGGCCGCCTACCCCACGTTGTCGTCGACCTAGGTCGACAAAGACCGGAGGTGCCCACGGGTACGACCAGTACAAAGCCGTTGTGGCGCCGGCGGCGGCAGTGTTGGTGGGTGAGAAGGTGGTGGCTGCGGCGTAGACGCGGGAGGAGGCGGCGGTGTGCGCGCCTAGGTACGCCCAGACGTGAGCGGTGGAGTCACCAGCCTCCTTGAGCCAGTGCGGATTCCCGTAGCTGGACGGCCAGGCCGTTCCACTGGGCGAGCTCGATGTCCATTTCAATGGTCTCCTCCTCCGTGAGCTCCGCTGGCTAGACCTCCTTGTTCATGCCGCCGCCTGGAGCATCTGCATTATCGAAGAGGGCGCCGTCGTGGGCTTCATCCTCCGCGTCGTTGTGGGATACACCTTCGTCTTCCTTGTTGTCGTCGAGGCCGACGCCATGGTCCCAGTTGAAGAAGTCCACGTCATCGAGGTAACCCGCGGGGTGGTGCAGGTCAAACCCCCAGGCCCCGACTGTGGTCCAATTGTAGGAGTTGAGGGCGTAGGCAGGGTCGTCGAGCAGATCCGATGATTGGATGACGCGACGATGGATCTTGTCGCGTCGCTCGCGTCTCTCGCGCGGCACCAGAGGCACCAACACATCCTGGGAGTTGAGGTACCAGACGCCCGGAAGGCTCACATCCCGCCAAGCCGTCGGCCGGTTCTCATCGAACAGCTGCCGCACGTAGTGCACTGGGACATTCACCACGAGATGAGCCAGCCTCGTGGTCGTACCTCGACTTCAATGTCTAGGTTGCCTAAGCACCGCTTGCGCTAGTACTGAAGTGTGGAAGGCAAGGTAGCACCATTAACGCGACGCAGAAAGCCACAGTGACGTTTATGGTGATTATTGGCACGCAGAAGGTGAAGCAGACACGATCACAAGTAGATAGGCTCGAGGGAAAAGAGCCGCAAATACATTGGCGGAGACATGCTGATCAGTTTGTATCGGACTACTCAGCTGAGGTTTCACACATTTTTCTAACCACAAAACAAAGAAAAGCCACTTTTAAACCGTTTTCGTGAACCCTAATCCATGGACCATTGTTGCTTTGTTTGATGAGGTGGCTGCCACTATCACTAGACATTGCTACGCTGGCGAACACATGACCTGGACCCACACGTCAGCGGCTCTCTTTTCCATCAGTCCTCGCGGTCGCGAAGCTCTTTTGGTTTGAACCCGGAGAGCGGTCGTGATTGTTTTCTCTGTAGGCCGTGCTGCCACCTAACCTTCAGGAGTGCGGAGGCAGGGACACCGACACTTGTCGCGCAGGCCCATACAGTCAAGGCCCACGTCGAGCCCAGGTCCCGACACGTGCCCCTCCCTCGCCGCTCATCCGCCTCCTCCTCCCCCAAACCCTTCTTCACCTTCCAGAACCTTCCATTCCCAGGATAGCCACGCCGTTCATCCCCACGCTCGCCGCCGCCGCCCGCCAGGAGAGATCGACCCCATCCCGTCCCGGCGCGACCTCCGCCGAGATCTTTCACCGCCGTCCCCAGCTTCGATCCGCTCCACCTGCCAAATTAAAGCTCGCGTCCCCGTCTGGTCCCCGGCAATCTTTCAGCTCTTCTCTCCGTGCACTTGCGGACATGATGGCGATGCGTTCTTAGCAGCACAGCTCGCCCCGCCTTATCCTGTCCTCTCCCCGTGCCCACTCCACTCCACCTACCTCCTCGCCGCGCCACCGCCAAACCCTTCCTGCGCCTTCCCCGCATAGCAAGGCACCATCTTTCTTCGACTTGGTTAGTTGCCGCGGCCATTTCCGGGCTGCCGGCGCCGGAGGTGCAGTGAAAAGGGTTTTACTGTGGCCGATTTGCCGGGAGAGGTCGAGGTCGTCGCCGGGCGCGCGGGGGGTATGGACCCAATGCTGAGTCTGGTGAAGGAGGAGATGGGCCACGCGGGAGGCGATTCGCCCGCGGATGCGCCGGCGGCGGAAGCGGAAGCGCTGCCCAAGCCCATGGAGGGGCTGCACGACGCCGGGCCGCCGCCGTTCCTCACCAAGACCTACGACATGGTCGACGACCGCGCCACCGACGCCGTCGTGTCCTGGAGCGCCGGCAACAACAGCTTCGTCGTCTGGGACCCCCACGCCTTCGCCTCCGTGCTGCTGCCCAGGCACTTCAAGCACGGCAACTTCTCCAGCTTCGTCAGGCAGCTCAACACCTATGTAAGCCCACCTGCCTTTTCCCCTTGCCAGTTTGCAATGCACCTTGGTCCGGGATGCGACAGGTAGATGTGGATCTAGCCGGTTTGTTTCTCCCAAATGCAGTGTTGTGGAACTGTTTCCTGGGAAATTGGTTTACCATAGACATTCAGTTTTTTTGTTCTGTCAAATTGGTGAAGACAAGTAGTAGGTAAAACATAGAATTGTTTGCATATTTGGGGGTTGACTGTTGCATTATACTATTCTACTCCACTTCTGTCCGAATTGTGCGGAAATTAGCTCTTGTTCTTTATGACTGGGATATTTTGTACTACTTAAGTACATTTATTTTATTACAAAGCAGAGCTTGCTAACTCATGAAAGTGAAAGGGATCGTTATGTGTCCTATTACATATTTTTTGTGTTGAAAAGTGCAGGGTAAGGAATCCAAGCGGACAAAACTTATTTCAATAACAAAGCACCCTCAAACTCTAGTTAATGACTGTCCGGTTAGATATAAGTAAAAGTTGCATTTTTACAGTTTCTTGTGAATCACTTTCCTAAGATACACTATTGCTCATGTTATCAGTAAGAGAAAGAAAATATTACAGACACCAAATGTTAATGCTGTGTGTTTCACACTCATTTATCTCTACGCTGTTAGGGCTTTGTTACTCAAAATCATTTTTCTCAAGACAATCAAGTGCAACATTGTCCTACATGTTCTTGTACTTCATGTTAAGGGATCTTCTTTCCTGAATTTATAGCAGCTTGGATACGTTTCCAGCATGTACCCATTCTTTGGATCTTTTCCAGAGCATGTGCATGGTGACTTCTTAGATCATATGTCACTGTCAAATGCTTAACTTCATAATTCATGTAGCTTTTGCGCTGTGCGGTTACCTGTTTTCTCCATTCAGCATTTCAGTGCTTAATTAAATGTGCATTCTCCCTCTCCTTTTCAGAACTTTTGTACTGGATAATAGTTCTGTTCTAAATTAAGTTCAAGATTCTAGTTGGCATTCTTTTCTTTGTGGCACAATACATGACTGTTTTTAGTTTTTTTCCCTTAAAAGAGAAAAGTTAACTGAAAAACATTATAGAGAAATAACCAGAAGATACCCTGGCGAAAGTTCCGTTCCCTGGTCCCGTTGCATCTTGATCTAGAAAGAAGCAAATTGGAAATGTAATGTTTTGTGTTTTTCATGCTGACAAATCATTAACATCTTGCTGCCTGCTTACATTATAAGTCTCCTGGAAGTAACCTTTTGTTTTGTTGGCTTGCCAGGGTTTCAGAAAAGTGGATCCTGACCGATGGGAATTTGCTAACGAGGGTTTTCTACGGGGACAGAGGCACCTTCTGAAGAACATTAGGCGTCGAAAACCTACTGCTCATACTGCTTCAAATCAGCAGTCTCGTGGATCATACCTTGAGGTTGGGCACTTTGGATATGATGGGGAGATCGACCGGCTGAAGAGGGACAAGCAACTGTTGATGGCAGAAGTGGTGAAGCTTAGGCAGGAACAGCAGAGCACGAAGGCGCGTCTGAAAGCCATGGAGGATAGGCTACATGGGACCGAGCAGAAGCAGCAGCAGATGACGGCTTTCTTGGCACGTGTCTTGCGGAACCCCGAATTCTTAAAGCAACTGGCTTCCCAGAACAGGATGAGGAAGGAGCTTCAAGATGCCATCTCAAAGAAAAGGAGGCGTCGCATCGACCAGGGACCTGAAGCTGATGACATGATGGCCAGTAGCAGCATGGAGCAAGAGACGCCTATTCTGTTTGATCCCCATGAGTCAGTGGAACATCTTGCTGAGGGGTCAGTGGAACTCCTCTCCGCCGGT
This sequence comes from Lolium perenne, assembly GCF_019359855.2. Classification (NCBI taxonomy): domain Eukaryota; kingdom Viridiplantae; phylum Streptophyta; class Magnoliopsida; order Poales; family Poaceae; genus Lolium; species Lolium perenne. The sequence goes on along the minus strand of NC_067245.2, from coordinate 155,286,336 downwards.
ATCCCATCTGACCTGGAAGGTTCAGTTGAACTCCTTGTCGATGGAATCCCGCCTGACCTGGGAGGTTCAGTGGAACTCCTTGTTGATGGGATGACATCTGATCTCAATGGCTCAGGTATTGATGCTAATGGTGTAACAGAGCCACATGGTTTTGATCTCGGTGCCCATGAAGTGCAGCAGAACGGAGCCCAGGGGTTGCCTAACACTAATTTTTGGGAGGAGCTGCTGAACGAAGGACTCAGCGATGAGAATGACAACCTGGTTGACGTGGGCGACATGGATGTGCTGGCCAAGAAGATGGATTATCTCATCTCAAATAGCCCGACTCGCACAACTTAGTTCTATTTCGTTATATTAAATCGCTGCTACTTTCTTCATGTTCCATGCATCTCACCCTGCAGTGTCTCCTCAAGGAATTCTGCCATGTCGAGAGTGATTCTCCACCGTGTCTTCTGTGAAACTGTCAGTGTCATCCATCGCTGGAGAGGGACTGTGAGTTGTTTGTTTTCGCTGATTGACCGTATTGATCTGGTTTGTTTGAAGCATTGTAGCTGTTGATCAGCACATGTTCTGATATAGGATAGCCTAATGTGGCATGATATTCTGATGTTGAAGGTTTAGTAGTTTTGTGGATGGTTTCGCCGAGTAGGCGTATGTTTATTTCATTTCCATTTGGTATATTCTTGGAGATTAACGTTTTAGTTTTCCATAGTTTTTTTGCAACCCATAGATTCGGTCATCGTATTTGGGTTTACGCAGATGGATCCATCAGCCTGTTTTTTTTTTTCGAATTTGGTTCCCGTTTAAACATGTTTTTTTTTTTGCGAATTTGGTTCCCGTTTAAACATGGGACGCCCGATGTAAATTAATGATATCATGTACGGAACTACAGATAAAGCACGATAAAACATGGACATGATCATAACGTAAGAAAGAATATGACAAGTTGACAACATCAGTTGTTTCCCATGTTGAGGCTGTTAGCAAGAACGTTTGTCTAAGGCTGATGAACAAGACGTGTGCGGCTTTTCGTTCGCGTTGGATGTATACCATCTACTTCACCTTAAAACCTAAATCACGTGAACAAATGTGTAAAAATTGGCAAAGTCATGTACTCCAGAAACAACATTAGAAACTCGCCTGGCCTCGTCTACGTCTTGAGGGGTGGGAATCCAATATGAGTTGAGATTAATAAAAGTAGAGTTTTGTAGATTAAATTAGGATTTTGGTAACTATTTTTTCCCTCCGCGTCAAAGGAGCATGAAAAACCTTTTTAAAAACCTATTATTTAGGCCGTGATGATACGAGGGCACTCTTCCGATCTCGAATAAACTTACTTCTTTTGGACTTGGATTTGCCAGGGGAGCATAGCGTCCCCGTCCACTCTACAATAAGTGATCTTCGGTTTTTCGTTCTACAAGATTTTCTTCCTTCCAATATCATTGTTTGGTGTTAGTTAGAAGATTAAACTGAGGTATGTCCTTTAGATCTTTCTTCGCTAGGTCGATTTTGGATTCTTTCTCATATTACCAGGAGGAGGATTTTCTTTGCAGTATTTGTCTCGACTGCTACGTCAACAACAATGTTGTCTCGTACTTCTATTTCTCCAGCAACATTAACTAGACAGTTTGTTTTTTTTTCTTCTGAAATACTGGTGTTGCTACTCTTGTCGGTGTTGTTTGATTACTTTAACGGATGTGTCCATGCGTGTAGCCTTTGCCCTTGGCTACTATGGTTTTGTTATTTACGGTTTGGTATCTATGTTGTTTTTCTATGACTGATTTCAGAAAAGTATAAGATTATTTTATAAAAAAGTAAAACTTTGAAAACCTCAAAAAATCACATGTTTCTTTTAGGCCTTATTTTGTATAATAATTGTATATCTCTATCATGTACCATTGCTACTATAATAAAATAAAACACCGCAAATAGTGGTAATCTCTATCATGTACCATTGCTACTGTAATCAAATAAAACAACGCAAATGAGTGGTAAAAAAAAGCTTTACAGATTTTTTTTTTAGATAAGGGAGCATAGCCCCAACCTCTGCATCAATAGATGCACACGACTTTTCTTTATTTAACTAAAGTAAAAGTTCACAAATAATCCAGTATTAAAATCAAGGAAAAGCTAAGGTCGACACATGAATCAACCATAAGAAAATGCAACACATAAAATGACTATCCATTTGCTATTCTATTAATATGTCATCATCCAGTAGCCTGGAAAAAGCAGTCACTAGCATCCGGTTGCATCCAGTAACCATAACCTCCCATTATTCCAACGGGAGAAGGAAAACCCATTGTTGAGTCAAATGAGCAGCGCACCGGACAACCTGCAAAAAAATTAGTTTTACTTTGTTTGTTAAATATGATATCGCTCCTAGTCCTCCAAATAGACCAACAAAGTGCAGAAACGCCAATACAATCTTCTCTTTGTCGTTCTTTCGTACACCATTGAGCCATTTACCAAACATATTAGTAATATTAGCGGGTGGAGGAATATTATATGAAAGATAAACCATACGCCATATAATTTTTGCATAAGGGCAGCTAATGAACAAATAATTATCGGTTTCAGCAGAATCACAAAAACAACATTTTTGACATCCATTCCACTTCCGTTTAGCTAGATTATCTTTAGTAAGAAGCACCTTGTTACTAAGGAACCACATACATATATTAATTTTCAAAGAGATCTTTAATTTCCACAAATATTTAAGAAGAAAAATAGTGTGTTCATTCATCAGATCAAGATACATAGACTTAACTGAAATAGACCCGAATCCGTGAGTTTCCAAACAAACAACTCGGGTTCGGTAGTCAAAGTAATTGTCATTAGCCGCTAACATAAATTCAACCATTGTAACCATTTGTTGTCATTCATACCTCTTCTAAACGATATATTCAAAGGCGTAGTTGCAAATACCGTTGATACTAGAACATTTTTATGGTGAATAATATTATACAGTGCCGGATATTGTTGATGCAAAGGGGCATCCCCCATCCAAATGTCTTCCCAGAACCTCACAGTCGTCCCATTTCCCAATTTGAAGAAGCCCCGGTTAAAAAATCATTCTTAACATGCATAACGCCCTTCCAAAAGGGTGAATCATTAGGTTTAGCTTCAACTTGTGACAGAGTTTTATTTTTGAGGTATTTATTATGTAACAATTTCTGCCACATACTCTCCTCCGAAAGAAGTTTAAACAACCATTTACTAAGTAAACATTTTTTTAACTCAAGTACCTCAATTCCTAAACTCCCTTGATCCTTAAGTCTCCATAAAATATTCCATTTTGAAAGTCTATACTTTTTCTTATTTTAATCAGATTGCCAGAATAAATTTAAGCGATAATAATCTAGTCTTTACCTTACCCCAATTGGGATTTTCAAAAAGAATAGCATGAACATAGGCAAACTTGTAAAAACAGAATTAATCAGAACAAGTCCGTCACCATAAGAAAGCATTTTGCTACGCCAACAACTTAGCTTAGAGGCAAAACGATTCTCAACAGGGTTCCATTCCGTATTTCGGAGTGTCCTATAATGTATAGGAATACCCAGATATTTAAAAGGCAAGGATCCAGATTCGCACCCGAAAAAATTTCTATATTGATGCTCCATATCTTTAGCCTTACCAAAATAGAAAATTTTACTTTTATGAAAATTAACTTTTAGTCCCGATAGCTGTTCAAAAATGGATACGATAAGTTTCATGTTAATAGCCTTAGCAGTATCATGTTCCGTAAATAAAATCGTATCATCCGCATATTATAGTACTCCTATAGAAATTTCCCCATCAATCAAATGCGGTATTAAGCTCCCAATTTGAGCAATAAGAATAGCCAACAACATATCGAACAGAAATAACGGCAAAACCTTTCTCATCGAACAGAGCCCCCGTGCGAATTCCATCAGCGGCTCTAAGCAGGCCTGCGTGTCTCCCAGCTAGCTTCTCGTTATCTCGCGCTACAAACCAAGCCATAAATCGACAGAGGGACAAATACCCTCTCCCATGCTGGACTCCTCGTGCTGCACCTGTGTCGTGGCCGACGAGTCGTAGCCTTCGGCGTGCTCCGTACTTTCTGGAGTCTTCCGCCGTCCGTGGAGTCCACTTGTGCCACCTTTTCTGCCACTTTTTGGCGAGCTCCGGAGCGCCTCTGCATGGTGCCCTGGACGTCCACGTCGTGACCCGGCTCCTAAATGCTCACGGCTGGGATTGCTCGCCGACGTGGCCACCGCCACCGCCATAGCTACCGGCCACCTCCTCAGTACTGCCGGGGCGCGCGCGCGCCCTATATAAACGCACACTGATCGGTCTATGGAAACACACGATCACTGCTAACCACAGCGAACCAAGTGTTTGATCAATCTAGCCACTTCCTGCTTCTGCAAGTAATGGCAACCATGGTGGCCTTGAGCTCCTTCACCGGCGCCGCCGTTGTCGGGCGCTCCGCAGCCCGGTCGTCCCTAGCGCCGCGCCGGCGCGCCGTCATTGTCAGGGCCCAGACCGAGGTGAGCTTTCACTCACGCGTGCATGCACTTGATTCTCAACTCCCTTCCCTTGCGTGTAGGTCGTAAAATACTCTGCTCTCTCTACGTGAAATTAACTGTGTATGTATCTGCAGCCGGAAATGGATCCTTCCAAGGAGACGGCGAGCGCATCGACCTCCTCCCCAACCCCAATCTCAAGCCCGACCCCGACCCCGGCAGCACCCAAGCCCAAGGCTAACCCCTCGGTATGGGACGCGCTCGCCTTCAGCGGCCCGGCGCCCGAGCGCATCAACGGCCGGCTTGCCATGGTGGGCTTCGTGGCGGCGCTCTCCGTGGAGGCGGCGCGCGGTGGCGGGCTCCTCGACCAGGCTGGTAGCGGCGCCGGACTGGGCTGGTTCCTGACAACCGCGGCGCTGTTCTCCGTGGCGTCGATGGTCCCGCTGCTGCAGGGCCAGACCGTCGAGAGCAAGTCCAGCGGCATCTGGAGCGCCGACGCCGAGCTCTGGAACGGCCGATTCGCCATGCTCGGACTCGTCGCGCTCGCCGCCACCGAGTTCATCACCGGCACGCCCTTCGTCAATGTCTAAGACTAGTGCGACACTTTGGATATTCAGCTGACAGATCAAAATCATGCTAACTGTTGTAGCCACGTTGCAACCTTTTTGCTATGGGTCATGGCAACTTGTAGACCTCATGTTTAGATTATGATTGTTTTGATGGCATTTGAAGCACTGTTCGGAACCCATGATCGTAAAACACATTAATTGAAAAAATACAAAAACTGAGAACTCATGTATTCCCTCCGTCCCTAAAAAGCTTCTCAACTTTATCTATATGGATGTATATAGATATGTTTTAGTTACAAATACATTCGAATCTAGAAAAAAAATGAGCTTCTTTTTTCAGATGGAGGAAGTAACTTAAATTACAACATAAACCAAAACCATGGGGAAACTTTAAAACGTCGTTTGGATACCATAAAGCTAAAATATGAGAATTGTAGACATATGGAGATGAAAACATGAGGTGGGACGGTCTGTTAGTTTCCTCTAAATTTTCTATGAAATAGCAATTTCACAGGGATTTCAAAAGAATCTTATATTCCCATTACTTAAATAAGAAAAATTACCGTTAAGCAACAATATGACTCCCTAGATGAAATACCATAAACATTTCCTCGATGTCTCTGCTTATTAGAATGATGGTATCCATATTAACCGCTCAACAATTTGATTACAATTTCGGCAAATTTTGTCTCATCATCGGACTTCAAGACATTATTTGAGCAGAGTATCAATAGGTGGCACGCACCGTTCATCAGATCCACCTCCTCCACGCCATAGATGCTTAGGAGGATCCAACACACGAGGCGAACATCTAGGAACTCGTTAGGTGGCTGACGCTCAACCAGTTCGGCAACCTCACCGTTGAGAAGGTAACATAGTTGCACATGTCCATGTACTAGATGGACCTAGCGCGCTTTGCTGCGCCGTTTTCTGTTGTTGAGATGGATTGTTTTATCCAATGTCACATTGCACAGAAACTACTGGCTATTAGGACTGGGATCCTCTAGCAAATAGAGTTTAGGGAGATGTTCCCTTCTGTTCTGTACCACGATCTACAGATAAAAATAGCAAGAAGCATTAGGCATATAGTTAGAAGCATAAGGTGAGCATTCATCCTAAAGAAAAATCCAATGTGAACAAATAGCAAACCTCTTGTTTTTTTCTGGGTTTTGCCTGCATTGTTTATCGACCATCTTCTCCGGATCTGTCATGCACGTGTCCTGATTCACATGTATTTATCAACGAAAAATGTCATTGAATGTCCCGTAGATTTGTAGCATAAAAGGAGGAAAAACTATAGTATCTCTATGACATTTCTTTTATGTAGGGGATAGGTTCTTCATCCAAAGTTCTTGAACATATTTGCCAGGAGTATCGGTTGTGGGCTGTCAGTTACAGGAAAATATATGCATATCAACATCTATATGTGCGACCAAATAAACTGTGAAGACAAAAAAAGATTATCCACATGTCACACTCAGCCATAGCAGCAATATGGATGTCTGGTACAAATGAGGACGCAGCCACCGACAGACAGTCTGTGCATATAGTTAACTTCAGAGTATGGCTTAGCCAGCTGAAGAGAGGCATACAGAATTGCATGAAAATATTTAATCATACAGGAAAAACTGAAAACACATCCGAAAAAAGTATAAGCAAATTCATCTATCTATGCAGAAAACTGTGAACATACCTCTTCCTCGATACTTGCAAAACTGCAGAAACGTGAGCGCGCACACACACAGTGCATAGGACTGAAAGATTAAACCAAAAGGAATTCTAGATTAGTTAATTACCCAAAGTGATTTTCTAATTCAGCATAAGGGATTTTCTTAGAGCAATGGTTACACACATAAATGGAGAACTCGTTGAGACCTTGTCTACCTTCAGTCATCACACATCATGTAGTGATAGTCCCACAACAATTATACATTAGTTTGAATCCTAATTCTAGTACACAAAAAATGCACCACAAAACTGTTAGGTGAATACCATCCGGATCATTTTTAAGCATCTATCCGTACAAAATATTATTCTAAAACTACCAAAAAAACGTAAAATAAATTGCTATCTTTAGGTATACCAAGAAACTGAAGAATGAGCAGTACATTATTCCGAAATATACTGGCAAAACTTAAGAAATGAGAGCACACACATAGACATGCAGATGACTGAATGTTTAAACCAAAAGGAATTCTTGATTACTTAATTACCCAAAATGATTTTATAATTGCAGCATAGGGGATTTTCATAAGCAACGGTTGCTCAGACAAATGGACAACTCGTTCAGGCCTTGTCTACCTTTAGTAATCACATCACACCTCCTGCAGTGATAGTTCCACGGCAGTTAGACATCACTCTGAATCCCAATTCTAGTCCACACAAAAAGTGCACCATGAAACTGTTAGGTGACTAATTTACCATCCATATCATTTTTTAAATGACACTATGCAGTGTTATCAATAACAAATCTTTCTCTAAAACTACCAAAAATCCGCAAAACAAATTGCTATCTTTAGGTATACCAAGAAACTAAAGAAATGAGAAATACATTATTCAGAAATATATCAAGCTAAAATCCTCTCGCGACAACTGATCATCTTGAATTAGGTCACACCTCCTTGATGCATCATGATTTGTCAACCTTAACCCGAAGCACAAACTGGGAACATTATAAAAAATTCAGGGGGCAGGAGAGCGGAAGAGTGCTCACAAAGATGATCTTGTCCGTGCCCACAATGCCAGAAATAAGGCGTCAAGGCATATGTCCTGGAGCTTGGGAAGGTCCCTCGCCGCTGTCTTCACCACAAGGGAACTGACACCGCTGCTGTTGTGCTTAGAGAAAACCTCCCTACTTTTCCCTTGGGCACCACCCTCCCTCACTCGACCCCCTCTCCCGATGGCCATTTCACCATCCCCGCCTCTTTTTCGCCCATACTCCTACCTGCCTCGTCCCAGCCACTATTGGGAGGCGTATAGTTGCAATGGTGGTGGCGCAACCTAGGGCAAGCTGGAGTATAAGGTAACCTATGGAACTGGACCATGAAGCCAAAACATGAAAATAAATCAAGAAAAAATTCAACGACATGAAATAGGGCATGAACCCAAAAAATACATCATTCGTTGGGAGGTTCTATACATATATATGCAAATGAGATTCTGCAATTTCTACATGCCAAAATAGTACATGAGAGATTTGGGGAATTATGTGTGGTTACCATTTGGAGTAATCTCTTTAGCTTCAGATGAACACTTTTGGGCCCAGAAGATGGCATGGCTTAAAGTTCCAAAGGTTGTTAGTCCACATGTGTGACATGGTGAATTCACTGTACTCAAGCATCAAGCACGGAGCCTTCCAGATTGAAAACTCATATAGAGAGATAAATTCCAATTGGACTCGACTACTTCCTGCGAACACGAAAAGTGCATGAAGATTAACTCCATTATCAGCATCGACCAATTTGATCCGCATACCACAAACCAGGAAAGAAAAAGAGGAAGCACTCAAGTATATGACAAGAATTAGAAAAGAAGAATATTTATATTCCATATTTCAGTAAGCAGTATTATTATTGTGTGTGCCGCGTAAAGCTATGAATCAACGTGGCTGCATCCTATGCCATAACAAACGCCATGCACAAAGAGATCAGAGAATCATATTCTAAAAGGAAGCTATTAACATATAAATTCAACATATATTGTTCGATGCAAACAAGTAACAATAATTTTATTACCAGAAGTACATCTTTTTCATACAGTAATTTTAATCATGAGTAGGTGAAATAAAAATTAAAAACAACATTTATCTCCTAATTGGTACACCTGTGGTGCAGAGATGGCTCGGGCATGGGACTCGGAGGCTGACCGCCTGATTGCCAAGTGTGATGGCCCCGTCTTTTGTTGAAACGGTGTCCTGGTGTCGCCCTCCTGTGCGATGTGCAGGCGGCATCCTATGATCTTCCTTCTAGGCACCTCCTGGTGGCTTCACCTAAAGAATTGCCAGAATAACATTGCACAAACTTCATAAGCTACAAATATTACAGGAAGAGCCACATTTTCAACTGCGGTTTCATATTTCAGATGAGAAGGCATTCGCCAGCTATTATTTATTCGTATACCCCCTGTTAATTTTAGAGTAAAAAAGGAGATGCATGTGAAGTCTGAATAAACTGGTTTGCTCTCAAGTAAACAAATCCTAAGAAACAGAGAATGACAACCTTTGCCCGGTGGTTTACAAATATTTCTCTTATTTTTAAAAGATTGTCTTCTTATCCTGATGACCTACACACACATTTATTATGTCACAATTTATCCACAACTTCCCAAGCGTGTAAACAGGCTAATAGTAAAATTCAAGCAGATGACCAGAAACTTTTGGGAAGCATATTTAGTCTAATAAGGTCACTACTTGACCCAAAGTCAGGTTAGTCGCTTCCTCCATTATAAACCATATTTGTGTGTACTGTAAACCTAGACCATTCATCATAAGAATCCCTCATTAAATTAATTAACCGACCAGGAACTTATGCACCTCCACTTTTATTAATTGGCGGTGAATAACTTGCAATTCTCAAATTCGCATCTTCATCTGCTAATGCTACTCCATAGGAAAATATGCCAAATAAACATAGCTCAGTAAATCTAAACTAAGGAAGTACTTGAGAAATTATCATCGATTTGTGTACATAATTAACCAACACACTATTTGGTTCTCTTCCTGATTCCAATTACATGCATCGGTGGTTGGTCTCTTCCTGATTTACAATTACATGCATCGAACTGAATTTGTCCTGGAGAAAAATAGCTGAAAAACTGAATCTAAACAGAACAACATACATGCTCACATAGAATACACGATGGGGCAGGGGGCTCGTTGTTGCAGCTGCTACAGGGCGGCGACCGGCTTGGTGAAGGACAATACAGGCGCCTAGGTGCCGGCACTGGAAGCGGCGGACTGTACTCCCCTGTTGAGCGTCCAGCAAGAGGAGAGGAGGAGCGCCACTGCAGCTTGGGCGCAGCGATGGAAAAGCAGAAGGCGACGGGGTGGCAGCGGCACCAAGGCCGGCCGCTACGAACCCCCACACGGCGAATCGGAGGCGGCTGACCTCGGATTGAAGCCCGCTCTTCTCTGGTGCGGCCTGGTTGAGCCTCGCCCTTTCGCGTGGTACGAAGGTCGCTGCGCTCCTGTCGCCGAGCAACGTGGAGGAGGAGGAAATCAGTGGGGAGCCACGCACAGCAGGACTGCAGGAGAGCTCGGTGGTGGATCGGCAGCAGAATGCGCCACCAAGTCGGTGAATCCACAGCAAACACGTCCCGAGCAGACGCAGACCGACCCAATCCCCAAGAGACGGCTCCACTCACTAGCATCACAGATCCAAAACACAGAGATAACACAAGCTAAATCTCCACAGAACAAGCTCCAATCTCGTCGGCCGAGAAAAATCATAGAGAAGGAAAGAGGTGAAAATACCAGCGGGAAAAAAAAACGCCACGGAGAAGGCGGGCGGCCACCGCGGCACCACCCATATCCGCACGCACGGACGCACCGCCGCAGCCGAGCCACCACCGCAGCTGCAACCCACACCCGCACGCACAGTCGCAGCTCGAACGAAGAAGAACAAGAACTGAGTGAATCCTGCCGCCGTAACGCAAAGAAAAGAAAGGGAGGAGAAAGACCCAAGGCCCGGTCAAAGAAATCTGAAACCGACCTCAGACGTCACCCATACGCCTAGACGCACCGACACGCAAGGGCACGAGCTGGGTCCCGCGAAAGCGACGCACAGAGCAACCAGGGACGCCCCCGACCCTGGGAGCTTAGTGCTCTTTAAGGATGCTCGGCGTTGGTCGAGATCCGCTCGATGCAACCGAGAGGGTGGGAGCGGTGGATTGGAGGTCTCACCGATGTGGCCTCGCATGCATATCATGGGAGAGAGGGCTTCTATTCAATATGTGTGTGCATGGGTCCTTCATCATCACATAGAAGGTGGCAGTGGACTTGGTGAGCCCGAGAGTGGGGATACATGAGGGATAAGGCTGGTCAAAGTAAAATTTGTTGCTAGATGAAACTAAAACTAAATACAATTTATACTAAGCTTTTATACTCCTCTAGATTTTATATTTAGCAATTTATTACAGTACCAATAACTATTTATTTTTATATTTTTAATTGGGCATTGTTAACAATATGTTAGCTATGTCTTCAAATATTAATTCTTAGTATGTTAGTTATCTGTGATTAATTCAATATAAGTACGCTCATTTTGTTCTACTTTAAAGTGTACTCCCTCCATCGGTTCGAGATTATAAGGTATCCCCCTCTTTTTAAATTTTTAGGGATTATAAGGCTTATCTCATTCATTACCCTTTCTCCTCCAATGCATGCTCTCTTTTCCCCCTCTCTTCTCTAATCATGTAAAACTATTAATGCATACAGTAAACAATGATGGGAAGTAATTGGATTTCTTGTTCCTAGCAGTTGTCCTTCGAGCCTTATAATCCCTAACAGAGGTAGTAGTTTGTAACACATAAGCCTCTTTTTGAACTCTAAAAAATGCATAATCTATATAATGTATACACTTATTTATGGTAAATATCTCTAAAGTCGCACTATGTAACATATATCTCAATAGCAGTTTCTAGTATATATATGATTATGTAAGCAAATTAAACTTCTAAAGTGTAATATGAATCCATGGCATTCTTGTTTACTCTGTTTCATAGTGAAATGATTTGAAAATGTGCGGTTATTCAGGGATAGGGCATAACTCAACTTCTCCAATGAACGACACATCCCACCGGCGCCCGTACCAGCGGTCATTAAAACCTATGTTTTGCTTTCGTGTTTTGGCCGCGATTTCTTCATACAAACTCTGATTTTGTTATTCTTCGGCTCGTTGGACTCGTATGAACGAGAGATACAACTCCATGGACTTAGATATTTAACATTATATGATGAAAAACGACTTTTTCCACATCTCATATGGCTAAGTCTTGTACCTGCAGCTTTTACATATTGCCCTCTCTTTAATCCTCTTGCCTTGCTATATCCATAATCATCCATAACACTTACACACAAGCCAAATACAAGGAAAAGTAATAAAATCCTAATGAAAACTAATAGTTGTGCAATACTCATATGAAAATGAATGTGAGCTAGTAATCACGCAAAATAGGCATAGTTGTAGCTAGATGAAGCATGAGACGGATAATAATATGAGTATTTTGTAGGGAGTAGTGTTTTGGAACATGGGTGCATATGCTCTCTATATTTTGAAATGCATCTTATGTACATTTTAAATTTTTTTAAAAAAAAGAAACAAAAAAGTTTGTACGTACATCTTCACGTGCTACGCGCTCACAAAGTCGTTTCATAAAAAAACGACTTATCATGTGATGTGTGTAAAAAAGACAAATTTCAGTGCTAAAAATAATGCTTTTCACAAGATAAAGTTTCTCCTTTTTTACATAGACCACAAAATATATTGGTTTTTCGTGAAACTTAGCAAATGCACATACATTATGGAGATGTACATGTAAAAAAATCTATCCAAATTTTTTAACATTTCAAAATATGTTTTTTTGGTAGAGGGAGCATACGCACCCGGGAGCCGAATTGAATTTCCGTATTTTGTACGCCTTACATATGAACTATGCGAATAATTGAACTCATCAGTTTTCTACATTTTATGAACTATGCTAGGTTTTGCATCTACTATGATATCAATTTTGTACTAATTATGATTGTTGCTTCCCTGATATCTACCATATGAGTTACTCCTACTATGTTAACTGAAATTAGTAAAACCCAACATTATTTAATTTTGAAAAATAGGTTAGTGGTTTATCATATGCGTGGTACGCCGTCACTATTTGATTTACTAATGGCGTGAGGACTGACACACCACCGGTAACCTTCACCAACAGCGAGAAACCAGTGGCGTGTCGGTTACCCGTCACTAAGACTGTTTTTTGCACACCACTCGTATGGTTTTCTCTACTAGTAATACATGCATCCATCTTATGCGACATAGGATGTAATCATTTGTAAGACCTAACCTTTAATAAAGCAATAAAATGCATCATGCATCCATCGATACACCAGGCCTCCTTTACAAAAATAAATCAATATAAAAATAAAATTTGGTCTTTACCATTTCGGTCGTACTTTTAGTGTAATGCAAAGGCGTTGCTTTGTGTGGGCCAGTTCGATAATTCACCTGGAAAACTTCAGGCCTCTTATACTTGTTTGGTATTTCCTAGGCTGGACGAGTATTTTCCCAGCTCACCTATTGATCCCGATTTTCCTAGCAAGGCTATTTACTTGTCGGTTATTTTCGAGTTATGTTCCAGCTATTCCCATAAATCCTCCACCAAACCCAATGCATCCACTAATTCCCACACGTGATTTAGTTTTAATGTTTCTTCGGGAAGAAACTTTTATTTGAGTGACTATGTCCATGGGAGTCTATGGTTACTCGTTGCAATCAGCTACTGACAGTTGCACATGACTTCTATTTCTAGTCTACTGGATGGTGACATATTACCAGACTTCAAAATAGATGGCTTCTTTTTTTTCTTTTTATATTCCGATGGTTGATTTATTTCTCAACCTTGACTGATCCATGATTGTAAAAACTATGAATTGCTGGTACTTTTCAATAAATGAAAAGGTTGTGTGTATCTATTGATGTAAAGACCTTGGAGTTTCCCCATTTTGGAAAAAAGCTTGAGTGACTATGTTCATATTAATATTGTGGGTGCAAAGTTTTTTTTATCATCAAATCTAAATCCTCTCCCAACCCCTCCCATCTCCACACCCATAGGAGATGGAAATACACTAGAGGTAAATAAATCCTTATCGAGATGAATGTGAGAAGATTGGCAAAATCCCCAAATTTGTTAGTATAGATACTTGAGTTAGGCTTTCTAGAATGGTAAAAATGCCCTGAAACGATGCCCATGCTTGAATTCGACCAATTGTTGTTGGGAGGCACGTGTATCTTTGCAATCGCACTTGGCTTTATGTCTTGCTACAAACCAAGCCCTGAATCAAAACACAAATCAAACTGGTGCTAAGTCAGTGATAATGCGGTTTGAGACACCAAATCAACACAAACCGCACTTCGATAAACTTTACAACTGCCTTAACATCAATGATGCGTATTGGTTCTACTTTGGGCCATTTAGTAAATTTGTTGATGGCGACAAGGTGATAGGGGTAGCCTCCCAGTACTCACGAAAATGGTCCCACAGTGTCCGCTACAATTGAAAAGGATAAAAAAGGTTCTTTTAAAAATCAAACCACATAGTTTAATATTTGTTACATAATAGTTAGCATATATAATCCAAAATCAACATCGTTAGATACATCATGAATTTATATTTTCATATAATATCAATATAATATCATAGTTCTTGATGATTTTCTCTAAAAGTCCGGTTAAACTTTACTTAGATTGAGATATATAGACAAAGCTAGCAGAATGAATCTGGTAAGTAAACATGAAGGCTAACCTTATAGCGTGGAATGTGACGTTTTTCACCACAAATAAACGATAATACTCCCTCGGTCCATAAAATGATGTATGTATAAAGTAAAATAAATAAATTAAATATAGATAAATTTGTAACATCTTTTTATAAATAGAAGTAGCAGGATAGCAATGGAAAGCATGTGCAATGGTTGCTATACCCTCTTATCTTAACATGGCCATGTAATTTAGATATAGCGATAAAACATGGTGTACACTGTGGCCAAAAAGATTGTGTTAAGAGATCATCTCTTAGTTAAGAGAAGACAAACTCTTTTTTTAACATTCTCTTTTCTCCACCTTATCATTTATTATACGTGATATTGCTAAGATATCACATGTGTATATGTTCTAAAACACCTCGAGCCGTGTGCTGCCCTCCTGCCCATTGTCTTCGCTGACGAGCTGGTGGCCGCGGGCACGGGTATCTGGAGTATCCTTTCGCGAGCTGTGCACTTTCTGGAGTCTTCCGCCCTTCCTGGAGTCCACTTGTGGCACCTGTCCTGCCACTTTTTGGCAGGTCCCGAGCGCCTCTGCATGGTGTCCTGGACGTCCACGACGTGACCCTGCTCACTGGACGTACAACTCCTACATGTTCATGGCTGATGATTGCCGGCTGACGTGGCCACCGGCCACCTCTTCGATCACGGTCGGGGCTTGCGCGCGCTCCCCGTGCCCTATATAATGGCAGACTGATCTGTCTCTGGAACAAACACAGAATCACCTAACCACAGCGAACCAAGTGTTTGATCAATCTAGCGACTTCCTACTTCTTCTTTCCGTAAGCAAATGGCAACCATGGTCGCCGTAAGCTCCTTCGCCGGTGCCGCCGTTGTCGGCCGCTCTGCAGCGCGGTCGTCCCTGGCGCCGCGCCGGCGCGTCCTCGTTGTCAGGGCCCAGACCGAGGTGAGCTTTCACTCATGTGTGCATGCACTTACTTCCAGCGTGTCGGTCCTAGAATACTCTCAATGTACCTGAATTTAACTGCTTGTGTATCTCCAGCCGGAAATGGAGCCTAGCATGGAGACGGCGAGCGCATCAACCTCTTCCCCAAGTCCAATCTCAAGCCCGACCCCAACCCCGGCAGCACCCAAGCCCAAGGCTCCCTCGGTGTGGGACGCGCTCGCCTTCAGCGGCCCGGCGCCCGAGCGCATCAACGGCCGGCTCGCCATGGTGGGCTTCGTGGCGGCGCTCTCCGTGGAGGCGACGCGCGGCGGTGGTCTTCTCGACCAGGCTGGCAGCGGCGCCGGGCTGGGCTGGTTCCTGGCATCCGCGGCGGTGTTCTCCGTGGCGTCGATGGTCCCGCTGCTGCAGGGCCAGACCGTCGAGAGCAAGTCCAGCGGCATCTGGAGCGCCGACGCCGAGCTCTGGAACGGCCGATTCGCCATGCTCGGACTTGTCGCGCTCGCCGCCACCGAGTTCATCACCGGCACGCCCTTCGTCAATGTCTAAGACTAGTGCGGCACTTTCGATATTCAGCTGACAAATCAAAACATGCTAACTTTTGTTGCCATCGTTGCAACATTTGTACTATGGGGTCATGGGCTCGTGGCAACTTGTAGACATCGTGTTTAGATTGTGATTGTTTTGATGACCTTTTGGAACGCAGATTCTCAGTTGATTCTAAACCATAAGATTGCACCGTGCATGAGTTGTAACTAAGATTTTTCTTACTTGCAAGTGGGATTGCAAACGAAAAAACAATGGCCGGATATTTCGGTTGCCTCGTGGTTCGCGTTAGTCATGAGTTGCGAGCCCTGAACCATTGGATTGATTCATGATTCATGCTACTCATGATCGAGTTGCAACGTAGGTTGCAATTAAAATTTGATAAGATCACCTAACTAAAAATAGCTTAATTCTTCTCACTTGACTGATGAATGAAAAGATGCATGAATTAAGATGTCATGCATCTTAAATTTTAATAGAAACCAGAACTATAGGAAAACTTTAAAAGTCATTTGGATATCAAAGAGGAAAAACATAAGAATTGTAGACATAAGGATATGAAGGTTAGACCTCTGTTAGTTTTCCTCCATAATTTCTATGGAATAGCTCATCGGAATTTTTAAAAAATCTTAGATTTCTATTCCTTTATTCCAAACACCGCCATATGATTTCGGGCCAGCGTTCGGGTTCTTAAGGTCAACTTTCTAGGAGCTTGCATGCTCTGCTCAGGAACAGTTATTTTGATTTCTCTTGTACATATCGTTCAACACAGGTACACTTGCTTGGCTATTAATTTTATTCTCTTTGTACAAAACATTTATTCGGACAACAAGGGGGTGAACCTACAAATGCAAAAGAGAGTTTGATTGCATATCAAGTATCCCTCATTAATGGTTATGTTTTTCCTATATCCTTTTCTGTTCGTTGTTGCCTATGTATCTATACCAATGAAAATTTGCTGAACTGTAGCAGGTTTATTGTTAGTCCCCCCTGCATACGGACCACCCTAATTAGTAAGTATGGTAGAATGAATCAACACATAATAGCTATTTTTTACAGATTTTCCACCAGATCTCACATGTTGCATTTTTGGTATTTAGGACAAATTTATCTATGATTAAGCTTCACAAAGCTGGAACAATGATATCGTGGTATCTCTTTTCATTCGAATGAATACACAATTGCGTTATTTTAGTTAGTTCCTTCTTTGACTGTTGTTTAAGTTCTTTTCCTTCTATAGAAGTTGTTGGTGTGCATTAAGGAATAAGCCAATCCCTTCTATTGATTCATCCTGGTATTGCTCATGAACTGGTTACTCTTTAATTGTGATTTTGCAATGCATTTATGATTTATGTTTTCTATTGGATTCTCTATGATCTTTTTCTGGTAAATTTTCTTGGTCAATTCCATTTTAGACTTATAAAAACATTTCTGGTTTTGGGGACTGCATCTTCAATACAGTTATAAAAATTGAGAAAGTCCTTTAAACTATGTTCCCTTTCTGTAATAAAACTTCAGTTTAAATGACAGATTGGTATGATATTACGGAACCACCAATCTGGGACTATTCATGATTTACAGCTCAAAGAGAGAAATGAAGTGAAACAACGAGTTTGTTGATGTAAAAAAATGAAAATCGATCTGTTGGTGTGCTATTACTTTCTCGCTCCATATTGTTTTGTAAACTCATTGAAAATATGTATACTCATTTGTTTGCTTAGTGACATGGTCACTACTAATGCATTATTTTCTCATGTTTTGATCTATGTACTAAATCTTCGAGGACATGTCCCACCTATTTTGAGACATTGTATTAATTGTTAAGACAGTTTATCTAATATTGTTAAAATTAGTTCCATTTTCTTTACTAAGGACGGGCGCGTAACACGCGCCTTGATGGTCTAGTACAATATGACTTGAAGCTGGATGATGGCACATGACATTAAAGACATATAAATGAAAATAAATGAAAAGTGCATGGGAGTAAATACAATATTGTTAAACAATAGCAAAATCTTTGAGAATATATGTTTGTGATATATTACACATCTCTGTGAAATCTCCGCAAATGTGAGTATGGTTCCCGCCCAGGCTAGACACGTTTGCTACCAACAACAACCAAGTTTCTTAGGAGGGAAGAAAACACTGAAGTGTGGGGCTAGTCTGCATGACTACCCATATCCATAGCTATGTGGTATCTATGCCAGATCGCATGCATATGATGACACGGAGAGACTTCTATACATTGCATGTGTGAGACTCCATTGTAACATAGGAGGTGTTGCGGTGATGGCAGGTTTGTCGATCCTGAGAGGGGGGATATGGGAGGGGCATGGCCGGTACAAGAAAAATGCTATATGGAAAAAGTTAAAATAAATAAATTTGTACTAAGATTTTGTACTTCTCTGGATTTTTTATTTAGCATTCTACAGTCTTAACAAGTATATATTTTCTAGTTTTAATTAGGCATCGTTAACCATATATTTATCTTTTTGTTTGACGCGATCCCAACATGGGATTGAGTTCCATTATCGTAGAAATAACGGAACAGACCACACATGGAGCATCCATGCGCCAAATGTTAGCTTTTAAACTCCTAAGTGTGGTGCAGTCCCCCCCGTTGGCTTTTAAGCTCCTAAGTGTCATCTCATTCTAGTTTAACAAACGTTGGGAGTAGGCGGCGCTTTTGAGTTCTAGAACTGCAGTTTTTATTTGTACCATATTAAAAACCATGGATTTAGATTAAATTTTATAAGTGGGAGTAATTCTTAGTACCATATAATCTATATTGCTAAATATTTGTGATTGGTACCATTTTTAATTAGTCCCTAAAACCATGGATTTGGATTATATTTTACAAGTGGGAGTAATTCTTAGCATGCTATATATTTGTGATTAGTACCATTTAAATACATTCGTTTTTTCTACTTTGAATTGTACTTTGTAACCCATAAGCCTTTTGCCGAACTTTAAGAAAATGTACAATCTCTATAATGTATATGTATTTATGTTAAAGATCTCTAAAGCCAATTATATAACACATATCTCAATAGAGGTTTCAAGTGTTTGATTATCTAAGCAAATTTATAGAAACTACTAAAATATAATCTAAATCCATGATTTTTTTTAACGGGAAATCCATGGTCAACTATGTTTGGCAAATCACACTTTGACAATGTATGCATGGTTTGTACTTGATATACTGCTATAACATTGATAAAATAACATTGCTGAAATGCCTCTCATGAGAAGTATCGGATCAATATCTCAAATTTCAGTGCAAGGGATTGAGGGTTGAATTATTTCTATGTTCTGTCTGACACATTGGTAAAGGAAGACTTAGAGCATCTTCACTCGCTGGCGCTCCCCAGGACAAAATTCGGCGCTATTTAGCGTCGGATGGATGAAACTTTTGGCCTGTGGAGGCCCCGTTTTCCAGCAGCGAGCCCAGAGAAGCGAGGCGAAAGCGGCGATATATTTGAAAATGAAGCTTTTCGCTACAAAAATAGGTTAGAAGTTTAACGGTCGTCGCCCACAGGTATGGCAATCATTGCCCACAAGTTTGGCACCATAATAGAGCTAAAAGTTTGGCGATCATATTACAGACACATCGATCAAATAGCAGTCACATCAGCCTCCTCGACCGGGGTGAAGACGGGCTCCTCGTGGATGGGGCGACCTCCTCGGCGTTTGCCATGGTGGGCTCAACGTCGGCGATGACAATGATGGGTTCCTCCTCCCCAGGCGACGGTGTTGCGGCAGTGCTTGGTGTGGAGGTATCCGGGGTGGAGATCGGCGTTTGTGTGGGCGAGGAAGCAGTGGTGGCCGGTTCGCCCTCCTCGAGCTGGTTGAGGATGATGTCACGCTACGCCGCATACCACGAGTGCACCTTCTCGTCCATTATGTCCTGGTTCTCCGCCATGAGAAACGCCAAGTCCATGTTCCTCTTCTTCGCCGTGGTGGCGGCCTTGAGCAGGTCGATCCGCACGCTCTGGTTATTCAACATCGTCTTCCAGCTTGCGTCGAACTTCTCGGCCCGCACTACGGCGTGCTGATACGTCTCAAACGTATCTATAATTATTGATGCTCCATGCTTGTTTTACACCAATTTATATATGTTTTTCTCATACTTCGTTGCACTTTTATACATTTTTTGGCACTAACCTATTAACAAGATGCCACAGTGCTTGTTCCCTGTTTTCTGCTGTTTTGTATTTCAGAAAAGTTGTACAGGAAATATTCTCGGAATTGGACGAAACAAAAACCGAAGTAAATATTTTTCCGTAACGAAGACAAAGTCCAGAGGAGGGTCGAAGAAGAGGCGCAGGGCGGCCAGACCACACCTAGGCGCGGCCTGGCCTTGGCCCGCACCTAGGGGTGGTGTGGGCCCCCTGGACTCCACCGACCTCGCCCTTCCGCCTATTTATTCACGATCCCGGGAAAACCCTGAAGAGCCAAGCCTCCATCCACAAAAAGTTCTATTGCGGCCACCATTGCAGATCCTAACTTGGGAAGGTTCTGAAGCTCTTCTCGGCACCCTGCCGGAGGGGGAAATCATCGCCGGAGGCATCTAGATCGCAAGTGATGCGTGAGTAATTCATCCCTGGACTATGGGTCCATAGCATTAGCTAGATGGTTGTCTTCTCCAATTTGTGCTTCATGTTTAGATCTTGTGAGCTGCCCTACATAATTAAGATCATCCTTATGTAATGCTACATGTTGTGTTTGCTGGGATCCGATGAATATTGTATACTATGTTGAGATCGATTATATATTATTGTCATATGTTATTTTGATCTTGCATGCTCTCAGTTGCTAGTAGATACTCTAGCCAAGTAGATGCTTGTGATTCCAAGAGGCGGTATTTATGCTCGATAATAGGTTCATGCCTCTATTTTTCTGGAAGAGTGACAATAACTTCTAAGATTGTAGATGTGTTGTTGCTACTAGACAGAAAATGATAATATTTTATCCAAGGGTAATTCTATTATTTACTTTACATACTTTGCTTAATGCGATAATCGGTTGCTTGCAACTTGATACTGGAAGGGGTTCGGACGATAACCGAAAGTTGGATTATTAGTCATAGACGCAGTTGGATTACGGTCTACGTATTATATTGTAATGCCCAAACGAATCTCATAATAATCATCTTGTCATGTATGGTCGGTATGTTGGAGATATGCCCAAGAGGTAATAATAAAATGGTTATTATAATATATCTTTGTGTTTATGATAATGTTTACATACCATGCTATAATTGTATTAACTGAAACATTGATACATGTGTGTTATGTGAACAACAAAGAGTCCCTAGTAAGCCTCTTGTATAACTAGCTTGTTGATTAATAGATGATCATGGTTTCGTGATCATGAACATTGGATGTTATTAATAACAAGGTTATGTCATTGTATGAATGATGTAATGGACACACCCAATTAAGCGTAGCATAAGATCACATCATTAAGTTATTTGCTATAAGCTTTCGATACATAGTTACCTAGTCCTTATGACCATGAGATCATGTAAATCACTTATACCGGAAAGGTACTTTGATTACATCAAACGCCACTGCGTAAATGGGTGGTTATAAAGGTGGGATTAAGTATCCCGAAAGTATGAGTTGAGGCATATGGATCAACAGTGGGATTTGTCCATCCCGATGACGGATAGATATACTCTGGGCCCTCTCGGTGGAATGTCGTCTAATGTCTTGCAAGCATATGAATAAGTTCATAAGAGACCACATACCACGGTACGAGTAAAGAGTACTTGTCAGGAGACGAGGTTGAACAAGGTATAGAGTGATACCGATGATTAAACCTCGGACAAGTAAAATATCGCGTGACAAAGGGAATTGGTATCGTATGTGAATGGTTCATTCGATCACTAAGTCATCGTTGAATATGTGGGAGCCATTATGGATCTCCAGATCCCGCTATTGGTTATTGGTCGGAGAGAGTACTCAACCATGTCTACATAGTTCGCGAACCGTAGGGTGACACACTTAAGGTTTGATGTTGAAATGGTAGAATTTGAATCTAAGACTTAATCTAAAAGAAATTACTAGATTGAATCTATTTGCATTAAAAAAACCGATCAAAAAAGGGCGAGCGAAGTAAGTGATCGAAAAACTTTGTTCTTGGAATGGAGTTCGAAGTTTTGTTCGAAGTCCCGGATGGGATCCCGGACATCACGAGGAGTTCTGAAATGGTCCGGAGAATAAGATTCATATATAGGAAGTCATTTTATAAGATTTAAAATAATCCGGTGATTTTGCGGAAGGTTCTAGAAGGTTCTAGAAAAGTCCGGAAGGAATCACCAAGGAAGGAGGAGTCCCGGAGGGACTCCACCTCCCCATGGCCAGCCAACCCTAGAGGGTGGATTCCAAGGTGGACTCCACCAAAGGGGGCCGGCCACCCCTCCACATGGAAGGGGGGAATCCCACCTCAAGTGGGATTCCCACCTTGGGTAGGTTTCCCTACTACATGGAAGGTTCTAGTGTTGGGGTCTTATTCGAAGACTTGTAGTCCAACACTTGGGTATCCACCTATATAATGAGGGGCATAGGGGAGGGGGCCGGCCACCACAACCACCCCACCTTGGCCGCACCCAAGGAGGCCGGCCACCCCCTCTCCCAAACCCTAGCCGCCCCCTCTCTCCTCCTCTTCTCCCGCACGCTTAGCGAAGCTCCGCCGAAGATCTCCACCGCCACCGCCACCACGCCGTCGTGCTGCCGGATTCAAGGAGGAGCTACTACTTCCGCTGCCAGCTGGAACGGGGAGAAGGACGTCGTCTTCATCAACACCGAACGTGTGACCGAATACGGAGGTGCTGCCCGATTGTGGCATCGTGATCAAGATCTTCTACGCGCTTTTGCAAGCGGCAAGTGATCGTCTACCGCAGCAATAAGATCCTACTCTTATAGGCTTTGGAAATCTTCAAGGGTTTGTCTTGTTCATCCCCTCGTTGCTCCCATCTTCTAGATTGCATCTTGGCTTGGATTGCGTTCTCGCGGTAGGAATTTTTTTGTTTTCTATGCAATGAATCCCTAAAGTGGTATCAGAGCCGTGTCTATGCATAGATGGTTGCACAAGTAGAACACAATGGTTTTGTGGGCGTTGATGCTTATGTTGTCTTTAGTTTGAGTACTTTGCATCTTTGTGGCATAGTGGGATGAAGCGGCTCGGACTAACTTTACATGACCACGTTCATGAGACTTGTTCCTCATTCGACATGCAACTTGTATTGCATAAGAGGCTTTGCGGGTGTCTGTCTCTCCTACTATAGTGAAGATTCAATTTGCTCTTCTATTGACAACATTAGTATCAACGTTGTGGTTCATGTTCGTAGGTAGATTAGATCTCTCTCGAAAACCCTAAACCACGTAAAATATGCAAACCAAATTAGAGACGTCTAACTTGTTTTTGCAGGGTTTGGTGATGTGATATGGCCATAATGTGATGATGAATATGTATGAGATGATCATTATTGTATTGTGGCAACGGGCAGGAGCCTTATAGTTGTCTTTAAATTTCATGTTGAGTAGTATTTCAAAGTAGTTGTAATAGTTGCTACATGAGGTGTACAACCATGAAGACGGCGCCATGGACCTTGACGCTACGCCGACGATGATGGAGATCATGCCCGAAGATGATGGAGATCATGTCCGTGCTTTGGAGATGAAGATCAAAGGCGCAAAGACAAAAGGGCCATATCATATCACATATGAATTGCATGTGATGTTAATCCTTTATGCATCTTATTTTGCTTAGAACGCGACAGTAGCATTATAAGATGATCCCTCACATTAATATCAAGATAATAAAGTGTTCTCCCCTCGTATGCACCGTTGCCAAAGTTCGTCGTTTCAAAGCATCTCGTGATGATCGGATGTGATAGATTCAACGTTCATATACAACGGGTGTAAGCCATGTTGCACACGCGGAATACTTGGGTTTGCTTGACAAGCCTAGCATGTACAGACATGGCCTCGGGACAACGGAAACCGAAAGGTTGAACACGAGTCATATGGATGATATGATCAATGATGTCTACGCCCCCTCCTTTTCCTGTAGACAGTGTTGGGCCTCTAAGAGCAGAGGTTTGTAGAACAGCAGCAAGTTTCCCTTATGTGGATCACCCAAGGTTTATCGAACTCAGGGAGGAAGAGGTCAAAGATATCCCTCTCATGCAACCCTGCAACCACAAAGCAAGAAGTCTCTTGTGTCCCCAACACACCTAATAGGTGCACTAGTTCGGCGAAGAGATAGTGAAATACAGGTGGTATGAATATATATAAGCAGTAGCAACGGCACCTAAAAGTGCTTTGCCCAGGACGATAAACAAGCGTAGTAACGCAGCAGTAGTAACGCAAAGAAACAAGAACAAACGGAGATTCGATGCTTGGAAGCAAGGCCCAGGGATCCTGCTTTCACTAGTGGACACTCTCAACAATGATCACATAATAGGACTACTCTACACTCTTTTGTTGGATGATGAACACCGCTAACTGTGTAGGATTACACGAACCCTCAATGCCGGAGTTAACAAGCTCCACAATATTCAATGTTCATATTTAAATAACCTTAGAGTGTAAGATAGATCAACACAATTACACCAAGAACTAACATAGCATGCACACTGTCACCATCACACTATGTAGGAGGAATAGATCACATCAATACCATCATAGCAATAGTTAACTTCATAATCTACAAGAGATCATAATCATAGCCTACGCCAAGTACTAACACGGATGCACACACTGTCACCATTACACCGTGCAGGAGGAATAAAACTACTTTAATAACATCACTAGAGTAGCACATAGAATAGTAGTGATACAAAACTCATATGAATCTCAATCATGTAAAGCAGCTCATGAAATTATTGTATTGAGGTACATGGGAGAGAGATGAACCACATAGCTACAGCGGAGCCCTCAGCCTCGGGGGTGGATTACTCCCTCCTCATCATGGAGGCAGCGATGGCGGTGAAGATGGCGGTGAAGACGGCGGTGGAGATGGCTCCGAGGGCAATTCCCCGTCCCGGCAGGGTGCCAGAACAGAGAGTTCTGTCCCCCGAATTGGAGTTTCGCGACGGTGGCGGCGCCCCTGGAGTCTTTCTGGAGTTTCGTCAATTGGTTAGTTCCAGAAAACGCATAAAAATGATATAAAGTGTGAACAAAACATGTTGGTATTGTCATAAAACAAGCATGGAACATCAGAAATTATAGATACGTTGGAGACGTATCAGCATCCCCAAGCTTAGTTCCTACTCGTCCTCGAGTAGGTAAACGATAAAAGATAATTTCTGAGGTGACATGCTACCAACATAATCTTAATCATACCATTGTAAAGCTTATGAGATGAATGCAGCGATTCGAAACAATGTAAATGCAATGAGTAAACAATTGAATCATATAGCAAAGACTTTTCATGAATAGTACTTTCAAGACAAGCATCAATAAGTCTTGCATAAGAGTTACTCATAAAGCAATAAATTCTTAGTAAAAGGTATTGAAGCAACACAATGGAAGATTAAGTTCCAGCGGTTGCTTTCAACTTGTAACATGTATATCTTATGGATAGTTGTCAATGCAAAGCAATATAACAAGTGCGATAAGCAAGTATGTAAGAATCAATGCACAGTTAACACAAGTGTTTGCTTCTAAGATAGAGAGAAATGGGTAAACTGACTCAACATAAAAGTAAAAGAAAAGGCCCTTCGCAGAGGGAAGCATTGATTGCTATATTTGTGCTAGAGCTTTGGTTTTGAAAGCAAGAAACAATTTTGTCAACGGTAGTAATAAAGCATATGTATCATGTAAATTATATCCTACAAGTTGCAAGTCTCATGCATAGTATACTAATAGTGCCCGCACCTTGTCCTAATTAGCTTGGATTACCGGGATTATCGCAATGCACATGTTTTAACCAAGTGTCACAAAGGGGTACCTCTATGCCGCATGTACAAAGGTCTAAGGAGAAAACTCGCATTGGATTTCTCGCTATTGATTATTCTCAACTTAGACATCCATACCGGGACAACATAGACAACAGATAATGGACTCCTCTTTTATTCATAAGCATGTAGCAACAATTAATTTTCTCATATAAGATTGAGGATATATGTCCAAAACTGAAACTTTCACCATGGATCATGGCTTTAGTTAGCGGCCCAATGTTCTTCTCTAACAATATGCACGCTCTAACCATAAGGTGGTAAATCGCCCTTACTTCAGACAAGACGAACATGCATAGCAACTCACATGATATTCAACAAAGGGTAGTTGATGGCGTCCCCAGGAACATGGTTATCGCACAACAAGCAACTTATAAGAAATAAAATGCATAAGTACATATTCAATACCACAATAGTTTTTAAGCTATTTGTCCCATGAGCTATATATTGCAAAGGTAGAGGATAGAATTTTAAAGGTAGCACTTCAAGCAATTTACTTTGGAATGGCGGAGAAATACCATGTAGTAGGTAGGTATGGTGGACTCGAATGGCATAGTGGTTGGCTCAAGGGTTTCGGATGCATGAGAAGTAATCCCTCTCGATACAAGGCTTAGGCTAGCAAGGTTGTTTGAAGCAAACACAAGCATAAACTAGTACATCAAAACTTACATAAAAGACATATTACAAGCATTATAAGACTATACATCGTCTTCCTTGTTGTTCAAACACCTCACTAGAAAATATCTAGACTCTAGAGAAACCACTCATGCAATCCAAATTTTAACAAGCTCTATGTATTTCTTCACTAATAGGTGCAAAGTATATGATGCAAGAGCTTAAACAAGAGCACAACAATTGCCAAGTATCAAGTTATTCAAGACATCATACCAATTACTACATGTAGCATTTTCCGTTTCCAACCATATAACAATTAACGAAGCAGTTTCAACCTTCGCCATGAACATTAAAAGCTAAGAACACATGTGTTCATACGAACCAGCGGAGCGTGTCTCTCTCCCACACAAGTATTTATTCAAACAAAAACAAAAACAAGAAACATACAAACGCTCCAAGTAAAGTACATAAGATGTGGACGAATAAAAATATAGTTTCAAGAGAAGGAACCTGATAATTTGTCGATGAAGAAGGGGATGCCTTGGGCATCCCCAAGCTTAGATGCTTGAGTCTTCTTGAAATATGCAGGGATGAACCACCGGGGCATCCCCAAGCTTAGACTTTTCACTCTTCTTGATCGTATTGTATCATCCTCCTCTCTTGACCCTTGAAAACTTCCTTCACACCAAACTCAAAACAACTCATTAGAGGGTTAGTGCATAATCAAAAATTCACATGTTCAGAGGTGACACAATCATTCTTAACACTTCTGGACATTGCCCAAAGCTACTGGAAGTCAATGGAACAAAGAAATCCATCCCACATAGCAAAAGAGGCAATGCGAAATAAAAGGCAGAATCTGTCAAAACAGAACAGTCTGTAAAGACGAATTTTATTGAGGCACCAGACTTGCTCAAATGAAAATGCTCAAATTGAATGAAAGTTGCGTACATATCTGAGGATCACTCACGTAAATTGGCATAATTTTCTGAGTTACCTACAGAGAATTTTTGCCCAGATTCGTGACAGCAAAGAAATCTGTTTCTGCGTAGTAATCCAAATCTAGTATCAACCTTGCTATCAAAGACTTTACTTGGCACAACAAAACACAAAACTAAGATAATGAGAGGTTTCTACAGTAGTAAACAACTTCCAAGACACAAATATAAAACAAAGTACTGTAGCAAAATAACACATGGGTTATCTCCCAAGAAGTTCTTTCTTTATAGCCATTAAGATGGGCTCAGCAGTTTTAATGATCCACTCGCAGGAAATAGTATTTGAAGCAAAAAGAGAGTATCAAGAGGCAATTCAAAACACATTTAAGTCTAACCCACTTCCTATGCAAAGGAATCTTGTACACAAATGAATTCATGAAGAACAAAGTGACAAGCATAAGAGGATAGAACACGAGTAAATTCAAGATTCTCAACATAAAGAGGGGAAACTTAATATTATTAAGATGCATATAACCATGTTTCCCTCTCTCATAATAACTTTCAGTAGCATCATTGATGAAATCCACAATATACCCATCACTTAAAACATTCTTATCATGGTTCATATGCATAGAAGTATCATTAATTTTGGCATAAGAAGAGTTCTTCTCACTAATAGTAACTGGAGCAAGATCATTATCAAGAATTTGAACATGGTAAACAAGTTGCATATTAAGGGAATTGTTTTTGGTAATCCAATCATGACTATGACAAGTTTCATAAGGATAGTTATAACCTATATCATAGCATTCTTTATAATAATCATCAAAGATCGGAGGCAAAGTGTCATCATAAGAAATAGAATAGTTATCTTTCACAGTCGGTTTATCTGTGTCCACACCATCATTGTTATTAGAAGGAGATGTATCAAGAACATAATGACCAGTAGCAAAAGGATTTTCAAACACCTCTTCCCCAAGCTTAGAGCTTTCTATATCATTATGGGAGGAAACATGGATAGCACTGACACTATGGCAATTATTATCATCTTTAGAATTAGTTTCCCAGAGATTTGTAATATCAAAAGTAGTGTGCTCATTCAAATCATGATCGCTAATATATGTAAAGGGCATAGGAAGATCATCGTATTCAGATTCATTATCACAATAATCATTAGGAGCAACATACTTACGGTTACCTAGCGTTATCTCATTCACGCGGGGAGACGCCGTTACCTCTTTCTTTTTATTCTCCTTCTTCTTCTTCTTCTTCTTCTTCTTCTTCTTCTTCTTCGTTCCCTTCTTCTTCTTCTTCTTCTTCTCTTCCTTCTCCTCGTTCCTTTCTTTAGGAGGAAGAGGATTGAAGGGTGGCTTGTCCGCATAACCTGATTTACTTTCAGAAACAATAGAAGAAACTTGGGAGGATCCCTCCTTTTCATTAATTAGTTGAAAACACACAGCGGTCCTATCATATTTTGGTAAGGTGTCATCTTCTAAAATATTTTGTATGTAAGTATTTGTATGGCTATTATCAATGCAATAAGAAAAACACCCATGCAGGACATCATCAATATCAAGATCACTCATATGTAACAAAGAGATTTTTCTCGACAATTCTTCACACCCCAAAAATAAAGTAAGTTCATCATGCTGATTAGGAGTAATTTCATCATCACAATACAAATTTGCAGCACTCATTGGGTTCAAATTATCATTGGAGGAGCATTGAAAATTAAAATGACCCACTTCATGGCAAACTTCACAAATAAAAGGATAGAGGGCACAAACTTTTTTACCAAGATCATCTAGAGCCCTAAACCACTTTCTAGTTTTTTCATTAGCATGATGGATACAATATTCATCTTTGATTTGATTAATTCCACAAGGTCTATGTATTCCACAAAAATTAACATGCTTATAAGAAATAGCATTCTTAGGAGTTTGAGCATGCTTATTGCAATAATTAACAACAATTTCATTCTTCATGCAAGCCTCTTTAAAAGGTTCATGATATTTATCAAAATTATTTTTAGGCAATTCAAAATGAGTAGCAAAGGCTTTATAAAGATTTGCAGCAACTTGAGAGTCAAGACCATAAGTAGCACTCATATTTCGAAATTTATCGGTATCCATAAAAACTTTAATGCATTCATAATCATAATTTATACCTGACTCTTTACCTTTGTCGTTCTCCCATCCTTCAGCGTTCTCCTCAATCCGATCAAGAAGATCCCACCTAGCTTCAACCTCCTTGCTTGTGAAAGATCCCTCCGAACAGGCATCCAGATAGTCCTTGTGTTGTCCTGAAAGCCTCGCATAAAAATTATTAACAATAACATTACGGGGGAGCTCATGAATGGGACATTTGAGCATTAGTGACTTCAATCTCCCCCACGCTTGAGAAATACTCTCTCCATCACGAGGATAAAAGTTATAAATATAATTCCTATCAATATGCACTTCATGAGGAGGATAAAATTTAGAATAAAAGAGAGGTACAATTTCCTCCCAACCAAGAGAATGACTATTCTCCAACAGTTTATACCAATGCGCCGCTTTACCAGACAGCGAAACAGAGAATAGCTTCTTCTTCACTTCATCCATAGAGATACCTGCACACTTGAATAACCCGCATAATTCATGCAAAAACAGTAAATGATCTCCAGGATGGATAGTTCCATCCCCTTTATAGCGGTTATCCATAACGCGTTCAATAATTTTCATAGGTATTTTATACGGAATACTTTCAGCAGGTGGATTTAAAATATCAGAAGCATCATTAGAGTTATCGCATATGGGAGATAAAGCATTATCAGAACAAATTTTCTCCCCTAAAGATGGGAAGCCAAAAAGATCACAGAAACTAGCTTCCCCAAGCTTAGACTTATTCATAGCATTAGCAGTGATTGCGTTCATACCAATAATATTGCTACTAGCATGCAAATGAAGTTCCATAGGTTCTTTAATTTTCGCATCACACAATTCATGTCTTAGCTTAGGAAATAAATTAAGAAGCTCATAGTTATATTCCATTATGCCTAACTAGTGTAAAACAAGAAACAAAAAGATGCAATTGCAGGATCTAAAGGAAATAGCTTCGAGCACAAACACAATGGCGCCAGAAAATTACTGTTACCTGGAACCGAAGTATGAGTGCCTTTTACCTTTCCTCCCCGGCAACGGCGCCAGAAATTAGCTTGATGTCTATGCCCCCTCCTTTTCCTGTAGACAGTGTTGGGCCTCCAAGAGCAGAGGTTTGTAGAACAGCAGCAAGTTTCCCTTAAGTGGATCACCCAAGGTTTATCGAACTCAGGGAGGAAGAGGTCAAAGATATCCCTCTCATGCCACCCTGCAACCACAAAGCAAGAAGTCTCTTGTGTCCCCAACACACCTAATAGGTGCACTAGTTCGGCGAAGAGATAGTGAAATACAGGTGGTATGAATATATATAAGCAGTAGCAACGGCACCAGAAAAGTGCTTTGCCCAGGACAGTAAACAAGCAGTAGTAACGCGGCAGTAGTAACGCAGTAAAACAGTAAACAAATGGAGATTCGATGCTTGGAAGCAAGGCCCAGGGATCCTGCTTTCACTAGTGGACACTCTCAACAATGATCACATAATAGGACTACTCTACACTCTTTTGTTGGATGATGAACACCGCTAACTGTGTAGGATTACACGAACCCTCAATGCCGGAGTTAACAAGCTCCACAATATTCAATGTTCATATTTAAATAACCTTAGAGTGTAAGATAGATCAACACAATTACACCAAGAACTAACATAGCATGCACACTGTCACCATCACACTATGTAGGAGGAATAGATCACATCAATACCATCATAGCAATAGTTAACTTCATAATCTACAAGAGATCATAATCATAGCCTATGCCAAGTACTAACACGGATGCACACACTGTCACCGTGCAGGAGGAATAAAACTACTTTAATAACATCACTAGAGTAGCACATAGAATAGTAGTGATACAAAACTCATATGAATCTCAATCATGTAAAGCAGCTCATGAGATTATTGTATTGAGGTACATGGGAGAGAGATGAACCACATAGCTACAGCGGAGCCCTCAGCCTCGGGGGTGGATTACTCCCTCCTCATCATGGAGGCAGCGATGGCGGTGAAGATGGCGGTGAAGACGGCGGTGGAGATGGCTCCGAGGGCAATTCCCCGTCCCGGCAGGGTGCGGGAACAGAGAGTTCTGTCCCCCGAATTGGAGTTTCGCGACGGTGGCGGCGCCCCTGGAGTCTTTCTGGAGTTTCGTCAATTGGTTAGTTCCGGAAAACGCATAAAAATGATATAAAGTGTGAACAAAACATGTTGGTATTGTCATAAAACAAGCATGGAACATCAGAAATTATAGATACGTTGGAGACGTATCAATCAACATGTTGATGTTCACCATTGAAGCTACATCATCTCACGTGATGATCGGTTTTGGTGTAGTGGATTTGGATCATGTACCACTTAACAACTATGAGGGATGTTGTATTAAGTGGGAGTTCATTAGTAATTAGATTAAAACATGAACTTATTATCATAAACATAGTCTGAGTAGTATTTTGAATTAATTTTGTAGTATTGGCATCCATTTTCTACCATGCGCTAGTCTTGTTATTGAGATAGAAATACTGTTAAAATCTGACAAGAAACTTTACGGATTGGTACCGTATTGTTAAAGAATCAAGAATTGATTAAGTCCTATTGCAAACTTTTAGTAAACCTCACATTGTTGATTCAAAGAGCTATGGTTTCAATTAGTACCTAAAGTTATCTTGTCTCCGTGAAACTTGAAGTTCAAATCTGTTTGAAAAGTAAGGAGCTGAAAATTTAGTTTTCAGAAATAATCAAGGTATGAGATATATGTGATATCTAAGACCTTATTGCAAGATGATAGAATATAAATTTGGTGAGACTACATAAACTCATAAGTTTTATGGGAATGTATGAAGGTTGAAGACGCCAGGCGTCACAATCCTCCAACTATTGGGGCACTAATAATATTCGCGTATCCATGAAGTTATCATCCTTAGTATGCACCGTTGCTAAGACTCGTCGTTTCGAAGCATCACGTGATGATCGGGTGTGATAGATTCTACGTGTGCATACAACGGGTGCAAGCCAGATTTGCACATGCGAATACCAAGGTTAAAACTTTACGAGCCTAGCATGTACAGACATGGTCTCGGAAAGTCGTCATGATATGATGGATAAAATTATGAGTGAAATTGTTCATCATATTACAAAGTTACTAATAGTGAAATCTGAAACACTTGTCATATGATGATCAACTTAAAGTAAGAACCTCAAGGTTATTGGTATTTGACCAACAAACCTAGAAGTTAATAATGTTAAAGTGTTTTTCTGAATAATGAGGAAAGCTAAAAGAGAAACTGCAAAAGATATTTTGGCAAAAAGAAAAGAAAAGACTAGAAAGTCTAGCTCAGGTGTATATAAATGATATACATGTTATGGTTGTATTCCTAGTTAAGTCACACTATGAAATTCTTGGGTATTAGTACTATATTGGTTGGTATGAAGTGTCATACAAAACAACGCAATACAAGAATACAATGGCCTAAGTGACTGACAAGGAATATGATAGGAATGCACTCTGGAACAAAATAAAGTGTTATTATGTTCGTCGTTAGCATTCTATCTAGCCCTTAGAATTTATAATAAAGAACTTAATAATTGTTATTTTGCTCTGGTCAAATGAAAACAATGAGTTGTTTAAATTATGACATTACTCCATGTACGATGGATAAGTTATTATAAATCTTAATGGTGAAACACACATACATAACACTGACGCTAAAATTCCATAAGGCAAATGATTTGAATTCCACTTATTTGTGGAACCGCCATTTAGGTCATGTTAGGAAGGAACGCATGAAGGAACTCCATGCAAATGGATTTTTGGAGTCATTTGATTTTTTGAATCATTTGGCGCTTGCAAATCTTTTCTAAAGAGAATGATTAAAATACCGTTCATAGGCCAAGAGTTGAACGGGCAACAAACTTAGTGAAAAAATACATGATGATGTATGTGGTTCACTGGGCATAGTTGTGTGCGGAAGATTCTTCTACTTCATGAAAACTTCCAACAATGAATTGAGTATATATATATATATATATGTGGATATATTCGATAAGGAAGAAGTTTGAAATTTTTGAATGGATTCAAATAAATTTCAGCATGAAGTGGAAATCATCGTAATAGAAAAGTCAAATATCTATGATTGGATCATGGTGGAAATATTTGAATTACGAGTTTTAGCGAACATCTAAGAGAGTCATGAAATTGTTCTACAACTCATATTTCTTGGAGTATCATAATGATGATATAGTATCCGAGAGATGTATCCAAAACTTGTTGGATTAATGATGAGATAAAATATTATGACGCCATTATATTTTTGTGGATTATGCTTTAGTGACTACCGCTTTTACACTAAATAGAGCATCATCATGATCCGTAGAAATGACACCATACGAGTTATGGCATGGGTATAAACCCTAATAGTCCTTTCTTTAAATTTTGGTCTAAAAGTTTACAACCAAAATCGGATAAATGTCTTTGTTGGTTATCCCAAAGAATTGATTGGGAATTCTTTCCACTATGAAGTAAACGACAAAAGTGTTTGTTAATGTTACTAGCTTATTTCCAAGAAATTGTTTTCTAGTGAAATATTTGAGTGGGAGGACAATAAAACTTGATAAGGTTTATGAACCTGAGCATAATGATCAGATTAGCGCAGCATCGGAAATTGGTTCCGGAAGCGACCACGACGATCATGGCTCCCATGACTACAAAGTGTTTTAGCCATGGAGATCAAAGTACATGTTGAACCTTGTAGGTATGGTTTACTTTGTGATCAAATAAATGATTTGTGGACAAAAGATTGATTGTGAACAATGATAAACCAACTACAAACAAAGAAGTTATGATGGGCCCTGACTCTGTTAAAATGGCTATACGCCATGAAATCCAAGATAGATGAATACTTTTTGAAAGTAAATGGATCTATAAAATTGATGGACTTGGATGAAATATCTTTGAAGAAGCTTGACTTGTCGAAAAGTTGTTTACGACAAAGTTCAAAGAGTTGACTACGACAAGATTAGATCTTCTGTAGCAATGCTTATAGTCTATATGGATTATTCTAGTAATCACTACATATTTCTTTTATGAGATATGTTAGTAGGATGGCAAAATACATTACTTATCAGAAGTGTGTATTAAAGGTGTATACAAGATACAACCAAGAGTTTTGCTGGTCCGTGGAATACTAGATAGGTATACGAACTTCAATTGGATGAAGTAAGTATCGCAGAGTTGGAATCTTCACCAGATGAAATAGTCAAAGAGTTTTTGATTTCATCAGAGACGATGAAGAGGCTTGCATTTGCAAGAAATTAAGTGGGAGCGCTAAGACATATTTATAATACTTTATGTAGGTGACATATAGTTGGTTATAAATGATGTAATTATATACTTGATTAAAAGGTTTCATTGAGAAATTAATTTCAATGAAAGGATATGGACTGAAACATATCTAGTGTCAAGATCTATGAAGATAGATTGAAACACAAAATAAGTTTAAGTCAAAGTACATAGAATGGATATTGAAATAGTTCAATATAGAAATATTAAGAAAATGTTCTTGTCATGTGAAGTTTTAACAAGACTTGAGTGTATCTGATACTCAATGAGTAAAACCACATGAGTGATTATGGATCACGAATAATATGTACACAATCATATGTCATGTGCTCTAAAATGTTATGAGCATATACCAGAATGATTCATGAGATGATCATTGGACGACAGTAAGAGTATCCTTGAGTACTTTAGAAGAACCAAGGATATATATATAATTTTGTATGGAGAAATGACAAACAAATCGCTGTAAGGTGATTACACCGATATTTGTTTTGTCACATATAAAAATAGAATTTCAATCTCAAATTAGACTAAGTGTTGTTTTAAAGGTAGCACAATGAGCTAGAAGTTGTCTATGTTAGATTTAGAAGAGTTCTAAATATTGTGACGGATTCTACAAATGAAGGCAGAGTATGTCATTGTTTTGACAAATGACTGAGGATGTTGAGTCAAGAAGTTCTTTGAGAACTTGGTGTAGTTCCGATAGTGTCAGAATTTTGAAGCTATATTGTATGTGACAATATTAGTGACTTATTTCAGACCGCGGAATTAAGGTTCCACCAGAAGATCAAACATATTTAATGCCAACTCATTTGGAAATGAGTGATGCGTTGAGACGCAAATGAATTACAAAATACATACGTTTCTGAGCGTGTCAGATCCGTTGACTAAAACCTCTCCCGTGAGCAAAACATGATAAAGCACCAGAAGGCCAAGGTGTTATATCTTTACAAATGTAAACTAGATTATTGACTCTAGTGCAAGTGGGAGACTGTTGGAGATATGCCCAAGAGGCAATAATAAAATGGTTATTATAATATATCTTTGTGTTTATGATAATGTTTACATACCATGCTATAATTGTATTAACTGAAACATTGATACATGTGTGTTATGTGAACAACAAAGAGTCCCTAGTAAGCCTCTTGTATAACTAGCTTGTTGATTAATAGATGATCATGGTTTCGTGATCATGAACATTGGATGTTATTAATAACAAGGTTATGTCATTGTATGAATGATGTAATGGACACACCCAATTAAGCGTAGCATAAGATCACGTCATTAAGTTATTTGCTATAAGCTTTCGATACATAGTTACCTAGTCCTTATGACCATGAGATCATGTAAATCACTTATACCGGAAAGGTACTTTGATTACATCAAACGCCACTGCGTAAATGGGTGGTTATAAAGGTGGGATTAAGTATCCGGAAAGTATGAGTTGAGGCATATGGATCAACAGTGGGATTTGTCCATCCCGATGACGGATAGATATACTCTGGGCCCTCTTGGTGGAATGTCGTCTAATGTCTTGCAAGCATATGAATAAATTCATAAGAGACCACATACCACGGTAAGAGTAAAGAGTACTTGTCAGGAGACGAGGTTGAACAAGGTATAGAGTGATACCGATGATCAAACCTCGGACAAGTAAAATATCGCGTGACAAAGGGAATTGGTATCGTATGTGAATGGTTCATTCGATCACTAAGTCATCGTTGAATATGTGGGAGCCATTATGGATCTCCAGATCCCACTATTGGTTATTGGTCGGAGAGAGTACTCAACCATGTCCACATAGTTCGCGAACCGTAGGGTGACACACTTAAGGTTTGATGTTGAAATGGTAGAATTTGAATATGGAATGGAGTTCGAAGTTTTGTTCGAAGTCCCGGATGGGATCCCGGACATCACGAGGAGTTCCGGAATGGTCCGGAGAATAAGATTCATATATAGGAAGTCATTTTATAAGATTTAAAATGATCCGGTGATTTTGCAGAAGGTTCTAGAAGGTTCTAGAAAAGTCCGGAAGGAATCACTAAGGAAGGAGGAGTCCCGGAGGGACTCCACCTCCCCATGGCCAGCCAACCCTAGAGGGTGGAGTCCAAGGTGGACTCCACCAAAGGGGGCCGGCCACCCCTCCACATGGAATGGGGGAATCCCACCTCAAGTGGGATTCCCACCTTGGGTAGGTTTCCCTACTACATGGAAGGTTCTAGTGTTGGGGTCTTATTCGAAGACTTGTAGTCCAACACTTGGGGATCCACCTATATAATGAGGGGCATAGGGGAGGGGGCCGGCCACCACAACCACCCCACCTTGGCCGCACCCAAGGAGGCCGGCCACCCCCTCTCCCAAACCCTAGCCGCCCCTCTCTCCTCCTCTTCTCCCGCACGCTTAGCGAAGCTCCGCCGGAGATCTCCACCGCCACCGCCACCACGCCGTCGTGCTGCCGGATTCAAGGAGGAGCTACTACTTCCGCTGCCCGCTGGAACGGGGAGAAGGACGTCGTCTTCATCAACACCGAACGTGTGATCGAGTACGGAGGTGCTGCCCGATTGTGGCACCGTGATCAAGATCTTCTACGCGCTTTTGCAAGCGGCAAGTGATCGTCTACCGCAGCAATAAGAGCCTAGTCTTATAGGCTTTGGAAATCTTCAAGGGTTAGTCTTGTTCATCCCCTCGTTGCTCCCATCTTCTAGATTGCATCTTGGCTTGGATTGCGTTCTCGCGGTAGGAATTTTTTTTGTTTTCTATGCAACGAATCCCTACACGGTATTCTATCAATTGCCCAGCTGTAATTTATTCACCCAGTATGTTATTTATCTTTATGGAGAGATACCTCTAGTGAACTGTGGATCTCGGTCATTTTCTTTACACTGATAAATTCAACCACTGCAATCATGTTCTGTTTACTTTCCGCCAGCATTGTTCTCTTTAATTACTGCAAACATCTCTTTCATTCGACATGTCTAATCCTTTGTGTTCCGCAAACCGGTGAGATTGACAACCTCACTGTAAGTTGGGGCAAAGTATTTTGGTTATGTTGTGTGCAGGTTTTACGTTGTTGCTGACGCCGGTAGTACGCCCTGCCAATAGTCAGCTAGAAACACCTTCAGAAGTCACACTTTCTCCTACTGTTCGGTTAAACATTGGTTTTTTACCGAGTGAAAACTAGCTGCTGTGCTCATCACACCTTCCTCATGGGGTTCCCCAACCGCTTCCATCAAGCACCATCAACATTTTCTGGCATCGTTGCCGGGGAGAAAGAGGATTTCTGCAAAGGGAGTCTCTCATCTCCAATCTCTTTACTTTGTTATAGTTTTTCTTAGTTTATTCCATGCTCACTTTCCATGTTGATGTTTTTTATTTTTATTTTCATTAGTTAGGCTTAATGGAAAACAACAACGAAATCAGAGAGCTCTATAGTATTTATCTTGAGTGAGGTCATGAAGTGTTTGAAGAGAAAATAAAAAAAACATATGGAACTTTATTTGCATGGTAATAGCAATGTTATTAGTATGAATTCTTTAAACATCATTATGGCTAATGCTGTGGAAAAGTCAAAGCTTGGGGAAGCTAGTTTTCATGAAAATGATCTTTTTTACTTTCCCCGCTTTAGAGGAGAAAATTTGCTATGATGATTACAATGATGAATATGATATTTTCAGTCGACCTACTATTGAGGGAAAAGTTAATTATGATACAATATATCTACTATATCTGATGATTATGGTCATTACAATAATAATGATAGTTATTTTGTTGAATTTGCTCCCACTACAATTTATAAGAATGACTATACTTATGTGGAGAGTAATAATTATTTTATTCATGTGGCTCATGATAAGAATATTTTATGTGATACTTATATTGTTGAGTTTATTCATGATTCTACCGAAAATTATTATGAGAGAGGAAAATATGGGTGTAGAAGTTTTCATGGTACTAAAACACCTCTCTATATGCTGAAAGTTTTGAAGTTACTCTTGTTTTATCTTCTTATGCTTGTAACTTTATTCTTTGTGAATTTATTTGTGTCCAAGATTCCTGTGCATAGGAAGTGGGTTAGACTTAAATGTGTTTGGAACTTGCTTCTTGATGCTTCTTCACTTCATAATACTTGATGCTAGCTCTTTTTTTGCGTTTAGCTGAAAGGCGTTAAAGAAAAACACTCTTTGGAGATAACCCATGTTTAATTTCTATAATTTTTATTTTGTTAAGTCTTAGAATTTATTACCTCTGTAATAACATATTCTTATCATTATATTTCTTTTTTGTGCCAAGAATAACCTCTAATAGGAAGAAAGTAAGATTTGGGGAAGTTTCTGTCCTGAAAACAGATTCTGTGTTGTCACCATAAACATTCGTATAAATATCTAGAGAGGAATTTTGAGCTGCCAATTTTTGTGCATATGGCTCGAAGGCCACAGAGGCGATCAGATCGGAGGCGGCCAGATCGGAGGCGGCCGCCGACGGGAGGCAGAGGAACCCTAATCTCCTCCCGAGGATCCCCTCAGGAGCGAAGGGATACGTGTGTGCGTGGGACTCGATGAAATCTTGACCAGTAATGAGAAGCATTTAGAGAGACATGTATGCACGTAGAATCTTGTTGAAGGCATCGGGTTGTTACACCTCCTGTCTTCCCGTCCTGATTGCTCCACGTACTCATATGTGGGTCTCCTGGATCGGACGATGGTGGTGCGTGGTGTCGTTTAGCCTCTTGGGGGCATCGTGTTTGGTTGCGTTGAGGAGCGAGGCCTCGGAGGCAGACGTGTGATGATGGATGCGCGCTGGATGGTGGTGTCGGCGGCAGGCTGGCAAGGACCATGCTGATCTCTATTCTAAAGATGGACCAGCGGTTAATGGAGGTGACGGCTTCTGTAGAGTGTGTATGAGGTGCTCTGTAAGAGTCTACTAGCGCGAATAAGTTCACCCGTTTCGCTTGGTGGGTGTCTCGGGGTATGCGATATTTCGCGATCCCTAGTCGATGAGAGTTTTACATTGTTTTTAGGGAATACGACCATATCGACATGATCTTCACTCGTTGTTGGGTCTGTAAGTGCGGCATGGTGGCTTTAATTTTTTTGATGTATGATCTTTGTGTGACCTTTGTCAAATAAATCAACAAAAAAAGACGTATGCACCTTTTCGATGTAGAGACCGGGGCTCTCCCTCCATTTCAAAAGAAATGTTGGGTGTCAAATGTTGATGCCAAAAGTGAGGGAGTGGTTCCATATCAAGTGGATGGTGAATTATCTATCTTTCCTTATGCAAAAAATATGATTCTTTTACGGACCATGATCTCAAAATAGCTAAGAACCTACAAATAATATTGTCGCGTTCGCGCAACTTTTGGAACTGAAAATTAATTTTCATAAGAGTGAAGGCCAAGGAGGCGGTCGTTAAATATGGCCAATTATTTGGCTGTGAGTCAGGCCAGTTTCCAATTAGACATCTAGGTATTACAATTTACTAACTGAGACTAACAAAGGCTGAATAGAAACATGTGGAATGGAGCCTCGAGAAAAGACTAAGCACCTAGAAAGCCTAGAAAGCAAAGCTGCTACGTGTTAGTGGAAGATTAGTACTCATTATGTTTTTACAAAATAATGGTAATGCATGACATAATTCTTTCAATTGCTAAAAGGAAATATGCATAGATTGACTTCTGATCAAGATTTTTTTTGTCAACGAGATACTGAGAACAAATATCGGCTACCTTACATGGGGTATTGTTTGCCATCCAAAAGGTCGGGGGGGGGGGGGGGGGGAGGAACCGTCAGGTTGAATATACAACCCCACTTGCCTAGGTAAATAGTTGGTCAAGCTTCTGATGGCTTCGTGTTCATGACTGTCAGGTTGAATATACAACCCCACTTGCTAGGTAAATAGTTGGTCAAGCTTCTGATGAGGTCTCGCAAACTCTCTAGAGGCAAAAGCTATTTTTATGGAGATCTCCATGAAATGAGACTTCCATGTGTGGTTTATGTGGTCTCAAGCTTGCAACATGGAACACACCTCTAGGGGGCTTGGCAATGGTTCAAAATTATCGCAAGGGACCGTAAAATTTTGCTAAAATCTACACGAGAATGTTATATTCTATTCAATTCAATAATAACAAAAAAAATCATGCAAACGAAAGTGCGATGAAAAATTAAAATATTTGCATGGTACCCTCGCAAAGGTAATCCTTACCAAAGATAATTGTGCAAAATGCAACTAGCATGGGATCTTAAAGTGTGGTTTTTTTACATCCACGTGTCTTCTAACCTGTAGCGGTCATACAGTGCAAATATAATTGGTAACCGGTTATGTGGAGTAGATCACAAGTATATATTTCTCATTAGGGTGAGGGTGGTTGCCTAATATTATGCATTATGGCTATGTAGCAATGATATGGTTTTTAATAGTAATAATCCTACTCCTTTAAATGTCATTACACTTTACTCATTTTCATTGTGTTGGCGGTCTACATCGTATGGAGAACATAGATATATTCACACAGGTATGTACACGGTTGAAGAGGGTGGTGAGATATCTTATTCCACATAGATTATAACGTAGTCTATGGATTGACCACCTCTGTCTTAGGCATTCTATGAGCTATTCATGTTTTCTTGTAATACACCATTTTTTTTTTTTGAGAAACACAGTAGAAACGCAAACGCTCACATACACGCGCATACACTCACCCCTATGAACGCACACACGCACACCCTACCCCTATGAGCACCTCCGAAAGACTGAGCCGGCGGATTGGATCTTGAAAATTGACGAAGTCACCACAGGCGCCTCGCTGTCGACGGGAACGTCGCCTCCCACTGAATGAATATTCTGCCTTTACGAGACACACAGATGTCAAACCTGGGATTTGAACTCTGGTGGGCTGGGGGTACAACCACCCTCCTAACCACCCAACCTCAGGTTGGTTCTCACCATTTTTTGTTTTCTGTTTTGTTGTTTGCCGCTATGTGCATTCTAAATTTATAATTATGAAAAGGCTGAATGTTAGCTCGTACGAATTGTAGTTATGTATTGAGACCATTCTCCCCCTTCCCCTCTCTCCGCCCGCTACAGTAA
This sequence comes from Lolium perenne, assembly GCF_019359855.2. Classification (NCBI taxonomy): domain Eukaryota; kingdom Viridiplantae; phylum Streptophyta; class Magnoliopsida; order Poales; family Poaceae; genus Lolium; species Lolium perenne. The sequence goes on along the minus strand of NC_067245.2, from coordinate 155,244,223 downwards.
CCAGAGACACACCCGCGAGATCTGGCCCGATCTCGAGCCTCTCCGGCGGCGATGCCGGCCGGAGGTGGCGGAGGTGAGGCGCCAGAGTAGTTTCCTAGGCTAGGTTAGGTGTAGTTTCCAGCGGTCTGCCGGTTAGTGGTGGAGTAGGAGCCCTGGTTTCTCGGCCAGATCTAGGGCAGGCTGTGTGTTGGAGGGGCTCCTCTCTGCTCCGGCGGCCGGAGTCTAGGAAGCCTCCATCTCGGCTCCAGAATAAGGCCTTCGTCTTCTCCAGCGAGTTCCTGATGGCGCCTCCTCTTCCGCTCCTGGCCGGCCTCGGCGGCGAGGGGGATTGGGGCGAAGTCGTTGTTTTCGACTTGCTTTGGAGGTGGCAGGGGTCGAGTGCCTCCTGGTGCTCCGGCGCGGCACCAGATGGCATGTCGCAGATGGCCTCCCTCTAGATCCATGGTGGATCTGGGTCTGGAGCTTGTCTACGACAAGGCCCTTCGATAAGGCGCCTAGGAGTCAACAGACGATGAAGAAGGCGGCCTCTCTGCTCCCTTGGCCAGCCATGGTGGCGGGGGAGGGACATGGAGGTGAACCGAGGCGTTGTTTTCCGACCTGACCGGCCGTGGTGGCGAGGGGGCCGGAGACACAGCTCTGTTCTTGCATCTTTTCCTTCCTTCTGATGATGTCCTCGTTGGTGCTGGCTTTCTCTCTCAATTTCTCATGCCCCATGGTGGTGGCATCAGTTCGGGACTTGTTTGCCAGCGGTGATGGTTTCTCTGTGGAGCTCATCTCCGATGTTTCAATGGAGGTTCCCGTCTTCGCGTCGGACTCAACGGCAGTAGGGTTGTCGCTCCGTCGCTGCTTTGCTCCGGCCGTCGGTGCTCTCCTGGGCTTCGTCTCCAAGTGGCATGTTCCCCGGAGATGCGGCCTCAGACCGTCGCCGGACATGGATCTGGAGGAGGAAGACGACGGAGGGCTTGATCGTGTTTCAAGTTTTTCTCTAGGGTCTTCTTTGCTACTGTCTTGGACCCCTGTGTAATTCTTTGTAATTCTAGGGTCTACTTGTACTCCAGATTTTTAATAGCAGATTTTATCGGGTGTGTTCACCCGGTGACTTGTTAAATTTTTTTTGTAGTTATGTGATTCTGACTTGGAGTTCAATATAACGTTATTTATCACCTGGACCGGGCACACATGGTGGTCGCTCCCAAAAATCTTAGAGGGGATAAAAAAATAGTAGCAAAGATTCCACTAAATGTGGTAATCCATATTCCTTACTAGATGGATATAATTCATATAAAAAGCCTGAAAATAGGGGATAAAGGTGAAACGAATTCTGGAAATTTAGGACCATTGGCGGGCATATTGTATTGTCCTGTTGGTGGCAAAATATGCGGAATGTTGTGCAACAACATAGAAGAAGGGCAAACGCACACATAAAGGCAGGCGAATTTCAGAGTTACTCTTGCGACGAAAATGGGTTAGGATCTACATATTTTCTAACCGCTTCATCGAGGGCGTTACAGCCTAGCGAAACAAACTACTCCAGATGACTACGTACATGCACAAATGGCTACGAGCCCACAGTAACTAGACTAATCTAGATGTTGATGAATGGCGCGCCGGTGAGGATCTCGGTGGCGGCGAGCGCGACTAGTCCGAGCATGGCGAAGCGGCCGTTCCAGAGCTCTGCGTTGGCGTTCATGATGGCCCCGGCTCTGCCCTCGGCGCTCTCGCCCTGGAGGAGCGGCACCAACGACGCCACTGAGAGCACCGCCACGGTGTACGCGAACCACGCCTGCCCGGTGCTGTTGCCGAGCTGCGAGAGGAGGCCGTCGCCGCGCCCTGCTTCGACGGCCAGCGCCGTGACGAATCCCACCATGGCCAGACGCCCATTGATGCGCTCCGGCGCCGGGCCGCTGAACGCCAGCGCGTCCCAGATTGATGGGCTCGGCTGTGGCAGGAACAAATATCAGAAACTTGTAAATGAACCGGTCAACCGGGTGACATACTGACATGTACAAGTTTAACAACGTACCTTGGGCGATGGTGTACTCGGCTTCTCTGTTTGTGCTCGGACGACGAAGGCGCGTCGGCCCAGCGCAGGCAGAGACCGGGAGCCGAAGCGGCCGGCCGGCAAGACGGCGGCACCGGCGAAGGAGCTCATGGCCATCACAGTCGCCATCTATTCCTCGGAAAGTGCAGGAAGGGAGGAAGAAGCTACGGAAATTTGCTGCTACTTTGCTGTTTGTGTCTTCGAGTGTTGCTGATGTATTTGCTGAGAGCCAGTGGGCACAATTTATAGGCATGTGCTCCGGGCCAGCGAACCTACCTGCGAGGCGCTGGGCGGTGGCCGCGACGGTGCCCACGTCGCGAGCATCTCCGGGCCGTGAATTGCCTTCTACTCGTACGTGCACACGGAGGCCACCCTGCGGAGGGCTTCATAAGCCGCATCCGCAAAGCGTTCCCCCAAAACATGCTGGATTGAGCGTTTAGGGACGTATTTTGTTCGTGCCGCGTTTGGGGGACGTCGCTCCCCAGTCACGTCCCCCAAACAAAATTTCGGAAATTTTAAACTTAACGAGATTCGATTAGATTCGTCCAAACTTACATAGATTCGAACGAAATTTGACTAAATTTAAACTAAACCTAATCTAGAACCACTTGCGGCGGCCGGAGGCGTCGTAGTACTGCTGGAAGTTGTACATCTCGTCGGTGACGACCTCCTGCTTGACGCGCTCGGGGACGGGCTCGTCCTTCACCAAGCCGCTTGGTCCTGCCTCGCCGTCGTCGGTGAGGTCCACGAGCGGATTGCCGGAGTCGCGGATGGACATGGCGATCGCCGCCTCGACGTCGCCCCTCCAGGCGTCCTTGTCGTTGAGCGACGCCAAGAACGCCGTCCGCAGACCTGGGCAGTCCTCGGGGTCGTCGCTGCTGGCGAGGAGCCGCTGCTGCCGCTCATACTCTGCCAGCATCGCCGCCTGCGACGCTTCTTCCGGCTCCTCCTTCACCTCCGGCTTCGGGATGAGGAGGGCGCCGCCGCGCCTCCCTTGCTGCCGCAGGCTGCCGCTGCCGCCACGCCTCTGTGTTCACGGGCGTCGCCGGCTCCTCCTTGACCTCCCGTTTGGGGACGGTGTAGGGCGCCGAGTGGTACGACGAGGACGGCGTCGATCGCGCCGATCCTAAGGAAGAAGAGTACGAGGAGGACGAGTACGTCGTCCTCCTCGGCTGCCATTGCGGTGGTCCTCCTCGAGGAGATGGTGGCGGTGACGATGGCGTCTCCAACCTTGGAGCGCCGTTGCGGATGCCGCGGATGACGTTCTCGAGGGTGCGCCCCGGAACGCCCCAGAACAGGGCGCGACCGTCCTTGTTCCAGCTGTTGGGCCCGCCGAGGAGCCCCTGGGTGTTGTGCATTGATACGTCTCCAACGTATCTATAATTTCTTATGTTCCATGCTAGTTTTATGACAATACCTACATGTTTTATTCATACTTTATATCATTTTGATGCATTTTCCGGTAATAACCTATTAACAAGATGCCGAAGCGCCAGTTCCTATTTTTTGCTGTTTTTGGTTTCAGAAATCCTACACAGGAAATATTCTCGGAATTGGACGAAACAAAAGCCCACTGGCCTATTTTCCACGGAGGGTTCCAGAACATCGAAGAAGAGTCGGAGGCGGCCAGCAGGGGCCCACCCCATAGGGCGGCGCGGCCAGGCCCCCTGCCGCGCCCAGGTATGGGGAGGGAACCCCCTGGCTCCTCCGAGGCCGCCCTTCCGTCTATATATTCTCCCAGATGCAAAAACCCTAAAGATATCCGTCATATTCCACGAAGAGTTCCGTAGCCGCCGCCATCGCGAAGACAAGTTTCGGGGGACAGAAGTCTCTGTTCCGTCATGCCGCCGGGACGGGGAAGTGCCCCCGGAATCCATCTCCATCGACTCCACCGCCATCTTCATCGCCACTGCTGACTCCCATGATGAGGATGGAGTAGTTCTCCCCCGAGGCTGAGGGCTCTACCGGTAGCTATGTGGTTCATCTCTCTCTCCCATGGTGTGATCTTTATGTGATCATGAGCTTTGTAATCTAGTTGAATATGTAGATGTTACTCTTGTCTATTATGCACTCTAGAGGTTACTTTAATATGAACTCCGGAGTCACTCTCCATGGTGTGATGGTGACAGTGTGCGCATCGTGTGTGATTCCTTTATGATGTTGTGGAGCTTGTTTACTCCGGTTTGAGGTGTGCTTTTGCAGCCCTACACAATGAATGGTGTTTGTTATCCAACAAGAGAGTGTTTGAGAGTAGCATTTATTTATTCAATTATGTGATCATTGTTGAGAGTATCCACTAGTGAAAGTATGATCCCTAGGCCTTGTTTCTAAGCATTGAAACACCGTTTCCAACAAGTTCTGCTACATGTTCGCTTGCTGCTATTTTTATTTCAGATTGCAATTACTACTTATAATCATCCATATTACTTGTATTTCACTATCTCTTCGCCGAACTAGTGCACCTATACATCTGACAACTGTATTAGGTGTGTTGGGAACACAAGAGACTTCTTGTATCTTAATTGCAGGGTTGCTTGCGAGGGATATCTTTGACCTCTACCTCCCTGAATTCGATAAACTTTGGGTGATTCACTTAAAGGAAACTTGCTGCTGTTCTACAAACCTCTGCTCTTGGAGGACCAACACTGTCTACAGGAATATAAGCGTGCGTAGACATCAAGCTATTTTCTGGCGCCGTTGCCGGTGAGGTAAGGTAAAAGGTATTCACATCCTTCGACTACTAAGCTATTTCCTAGCACTATTGCCGGTGTGTGAGTGCTCGAAGCTATTTCGTTTAGATTCTGCAATTATATCTTTTTGTTTCTTGTTTTTATTTCACTAGTTATGCTTAATGTAAAACAACAAAAAATATTATAGATCTTTAGAGTATTTATCTTGAGTTAGGACATGAGGTGTTTGAAGAGAAAATTAAAAAACCTATGGAACTTTATATGCATGCTAATGGCAATGTTATTAGTATGAATGCTTTGAACACCATTGTTGCTAATGCTATGGAAAATTTTAAGCTTGGGGAAGCTGGTTTTGATGAGCATGATATTTTTAGTCCCCCCAGCATGGAGGAGAAAATTTACTTTGATGATACTTTGCCTCCCATTTATGATGATTATAATGATAGTGGTATTTTGGTGACACCTACTATGGAGGATAAAGTTTATTATGATTATACCATGCCTGCAATTTATGATGATTACAATGATGGTTGTGATAGTTTTACTCCCACTATTACTAATAAAATTGATTAAGCTTATGTGAAGAGTAATGATACTTTTATGCATGTAGCTCATGATAAGAATGTTTCATGTGATAGTTATATTGTTGAGTTTGTTCATGATGCTACTGAAAATCTTTATGAGAGAGGACAATATGGTTGTAGGGATTTTCATGTTACTAAAACACCTCTCTTTTTGCTGAAAATCTTGAAGTTGCGCTTGTCTTGTTTTCCTATACTTATTGCATTATGCTTACATGACTTGTTTATTTACAAGATTCATTTTCATAGGAAGTGGGTTAGACTTAAAAGTGTTTCTTATTTGCTTTTGATGCTCTCTTTTGCTTCAACTCTTATTTCTTGCGAGAGCATCATTAAAATTACTGAGCCCATCTTAATGGCTATAAAGAAAGCACTTCTTGGGAGCAACCATAGATGTGGGGAAAGACACTCTAAATTTTACGGTTAATGCTTCTTCTCTTGATGTTACTTGATTTTCACTTTCTGCGCCTAGCTGAAAGACGTTAAAGAAAATCGTTTATGGGAGACAACCCATTTTTTATTTCTGCAATTTTTGTTTTATATTTGAGTCAAGGTGCTTGTTACTACTGTAGCAATACCTTTGTATCTTTACTTTATTAAATTGTTGTGCCAAGTAAAGTCTTTGATAGAAAGTTGATACTAGATTTGGATTTCTGCGCAGGAACAGATTTTTAGCTGTCACGAATTTGAGTTGTTCTCTCTGTGGAAGAATCTAAAAATTCTGAAAAAATTCATGAGCAATTCTCAGATATTTACGCAACTTTCATTCAACTGGAGCTTTTCCATCTGAGCATGTTAAGTGCCTCGAAAAAATTCGTCTTTACGGACTATTCTGTTTTGACAGATTCTGCCTTTTATTTCGCATTGCCTCTTTTAATGTGTTTGAGTGGGTTTCTTTGCTCTATTAAATCAGTAACCTTGGGTAATGTCCAGAAGTGTTGGGAATGATTGTGTCCTTGCTGAACATGTGAATTTTTGATTATGCACTAACCCTCTAATGAGATTGTTTTGAGTCTGGTGTGAAGGAAGTTTTCAAGGATCAAGAGAGGGGGATGATATAATATGATCAAGAAGAGTGAAAAGTCTAAGCTTGGGGGTGCCCCCGTGGTTCATCCCTGCATATTTCAAGAAGACTCAAGCGTCTAAGCTTGGGGATGCCCAAGGCATCCCCTTCTTCATCAATAACTTATCAGGTCACCTCTAGTGATACTATATTTTTATTCCGTCACATCTTATGTGCTTTACTTGGAGCGTATGTGTGATTTTATTTTCGTTTTGTTATTTTCATTCTCTGAATAAATCGGATCCTAACATGCTTGTATGGGAGAGAGACACGATCCGCTTTTTCATATGAACACTAGTGTTCTTCGCTTTTACTTTTAATGTTCAATGACAAAAGCTGGAAGCCGCTGCACTTATTGCTATTTGGTTGGAAATAGAAAATGCTTCATATGGTAGTTGGTATATTATCTTGAATAATTTGATACTTGGCAATTGTTTTGAGCTCTCAAGTAGATCATGTTTAAGCTCTTGCATCATTGATACGTCCAAAACGTATCTACTTTCCCGAACACTTTTGCTATTGTTTTGCCTCTAATTTGTGTGTTTTGGATACAACTAACGCGGACTAACGCTGTTTTCAATTGTTCTTGTGTCTCGTTTTTGTGCAGAAATCCAACTTTCAGGAAAATCCTCGGAATTTATGCGAAAGGTCTTATTTTTCCAGAAGACTCACGGAGCCAGAAGGGCAAGCCTGGGGGAGGCCCAGGGCCCCCAGACACTAGGCCGACGCGGCCCAGGAGGGGGGCGCGCCGCCCTAGCGTCTGGCCCCCTCGGCTGGCCTCCGACGCCCTCCTCTGGACTACTTAAAGGGTTTCGATCTAAAAATCGCGACCAAGAAGTCGAAGTCGCCAAAAACCCTCCAGAACGCCGCCATATCGCGAAACTCCGTCTCGGGAGCCAGAAGTCTCCGTTCTGGCACTCCGCCGGGATGGGGAATTGGAGGAGATCATCGCCATCACCACCACCGACGCCTCTCCATCAACCAGCCATGCTTCCCCCATCCATGTGTGAGTAATTCCCCCGCTGTAGGCCGAAGGGGATGGTAGGGATTGGATGAGATTGATCATGTAATAGCATAAGATTGATAGGGCATAGTGCCTAGTGTCCGTAATTGGTACTTTGATGATATCGTTGCAACTTGTTATGCTTAATGCTTGTCACTAGGGCCCGAGTGCCATGATCTCAGATCTGAACATGTTATTGATTCATCATGATATTCATTGTTTATGATCTTACCTGCAAGTTGTATACACATGTCGCTGTCCGGAACCAATGGCCCCGAAGTGACAGAAATCGGGACAACCGGAGGGGATGGTAGTGATGTGAGGATCACATGTGTTCATGGAGTGTTAATGCTTTGCTCCGGTACTCTATTAAAAGGAGTACCTTAATATCCAGTAGATTCCCTTGAGGCCCGGCTGCCACCGGCTGGTAGGACAAAAGATGTTGTGCAAGTTTCTCATTGCGAGCACGTACGACTATAATTGGAAAACATGCCTATTGATTGCTTTGTACTTGGACACCGTTTTATTATTATCTGCAAATGCCCTGCTTTGATTGTTACATGAGTTTCTCTCATCCATGCAACACCCGTTATCCGTCCCCGTGCCTACAATATTTTAATCCTGCTGTTTACTAAAATCACTACTGCTGTCTTTGTTACTTTGCTGCTGTTATTTCACTACTGTTATTTCACTACTGTTACTGCTATAAAACTGTTACTACTGATAAACTCTTGCGAGCAGGTCTGTTTCCAGGTGCAGCTGAATTGACAACTCCGCTGTTAAGGCTTTCAAGTATTCTTTGTCTCCCCTTGTGTCGAATCAATAAATTGGGTTTTACTACCCGCGAAGACTGCTGCGATCCCCTATGCTTGTGGGTCATCAAGACTGTTTTCTGGCGCCGTTTCCTGGGAGCATAGCTTTATTTGGAAGTTCACTTAGGTTGATATTGTTCGCTGCAAATTCTCCATCATGGGTAAACCTCGCGATCCTAAAGTCGCCATATTACCATCCACTACAAGAAAAGGTACAACTCTGAGTACCTCTGCTACTCTTGATTCACCATCTATGATAAGTCAACTTGTTTCACCGCCGCAAGCTTCACTTGCTGGTACTTCTGCTGAATCTGAAAACTCTCATAATATTGATAATGTTTCTGCTGTGCTTGATGATAGTGGCTCATTGGGATCTTTTCTAGATGCTACAATTGCTAGGTCTAGACAAATCAAAAATACTGAAACTCCTAATGCTACTACACCTGTTAATTCACCTGAACTTGATTATTCTAGTGATGATCCTGATGAAGATTATGTGGAGCTTAATGATGATTTTATTAATAGATGCAATGCTACTACTGATGCAAGTAAAATTAAAAAATTTCTCACACAATATACTGTTAGACATAAGTTATCTCCTGATCCTAAATTTGCTGCTTTACAGAGAATTTATAGATTTGACCAGGGAGATGAAGAGAAATTGCCTGAGGCTTGGGCAAGATTTTGTTCTCTTATCAGAGCTCGACCCGGACATGATTTACAAAAGAATGATCTACTTGATATATTTTATAGTGGACTAACCATTGAATCTAGGGCATATTTGGATAGTTGTGCTGGTTGTGTTTTCAGGAAAAGAACTCCAGACGAAGCTGAAGAATTATTGGCTAAAATAGGCCGGAATTATGATGATTGGACTACACCTGAACCAACACCAACGCCAATATTGAAGAAGAGGGGTTTAATTAAATTGAATGATGAAGATATGAGGGAAGCCAAGAAGTCTCTCAAGGAGAAAGGTATTAAATCTGAAGATGTGAAGAATCTACCTCCCATAGAAGATATATGTGAGATAATTCCCCCTTCATCCATGATTGAGGTAAATTCCCTTCAACGCTTCACTAGGGAAGATATTCCGTATTCAAAACCTCCTGCGCAATGCTTAGATGAGTTTGATAACTATATTGTTAAGCAAGAAAAATTTAATATGAGAGTAGAGAATCACCTAATGGAAAATTCTCAAGCTACTAGCAATTTGCATGATATTGTGGAGAGAACCTCCAATGATGTTAAGATGTTTGTTAAACATTTTCAAATGATTCAAACTCAAATTGATCAACTCACTAAAGTGCAAAATGACTTATTAAAAAATAATTCTAAAGAGAAACATGCTTATGAAGTAACAAATAGAGGTGGTGTCTCTACCCAGGATCCTCTATATCCTGAAGGGCATCCCAAAAGAATTGAACAAGATTCTCAACGCATTGAACCTAGTGCTCCTTCTAAGAAAAAGAAGAAGAAACATAAAAATGTTGTAGAATCCTCTGAACCCGTTAATGATCCTAATAGTATTTCTCTTTCCGATGCTGAAACTGAAAGTGGTAATGAACATGATAATGATAATGATAATGATAAGAATGATGCTTCTGATAAAGAAGAAGTTGAAGATGAACCTGAAAAGCATGCTAAAAATAAAAAGTATACTAAAGAAGATTTTATTGCTAAGAAACATGGTAATGAGAGAGAACCTTGGGTGCAAAAGCAAATGCCTTTTCCTGCTAAGAAACTAAAATCAAAGGAAGAAGAACACTATAATAAATTTTGTGATTGGATGAAACCTTTATTCTTGCAAATCCCTTTGACTGATGCTATTAAATTGCCTCCTTATTCAAAGTATATGAAAGATATTGTTACTAACAAAAGGAAAATCCCCAATGAGGAAATTTCCACTATGCTTGCTAATTACTCTTTCAATGGCAAAGTTCCAAAGAAGTTGGGCGACCCAGGTATACCTACTATTCCTTGTTCTATTAAGAATAATTATGTTAAAACTGCTCTATGTGATTTGGGAGCCGGTGTTAGTGTTATGCCCTTTTCTCTTTATAAGAGACTTTATTTAGATAAGTTGATACCTACTGATATACTGCTATTCCTATTGGTATATGTGAGGATGTTCCTGTTCAAGTTACTAATAACTGCTTGATATTAACTGATTTTGTTGTGTTGGAAATACCTGAAGATGATAATATGTCTATTATTCTTGGGAGACCTTTTCTTAACACCGCATGGGCTGTTATTGATTGCAATAAAGGAAAGGTTACTTTTAATGTTGATGATAAGGAGCATACCGTCTATTTCCCCAAGATGATTGATAAAGTATGTGGAGTTAATACTATTTCTAATGTGAGAACTATCAAAGTTGGAACTATTGATTGTCCTATATATGAGCCTAAAGAAGGATATCAAAATCTTATGATTGGATCCATATCAATACAATTCAAGGTAACATGATTGATTTGAGGTTTATTTCTTCTTATGTTATGTAAAAATTATTTGGTGACAAGACTTGATCAACCTTGTTAACAAATACTTTTTTATATGCATAGAGGAGGTAAACAACATCTCTCTCTTCCTCCACTTGTTTTACTTGCTGTAGCACTTTTGATTTGCAAAGTTCCTTAGTTAATTAGAGATTTCAAAATTTTTCCTGTCCAGTAATAATAAACTTAATGCCCAGAAATGTGCATTTTTCAAAGTTTTCAAAAATTCACAAAAATTATACCGTTGGTCCTACTTTTCGAAAATGCACCCGGGAGCACCTGGGGATGACCAGTGGGGCACCCCAGGATGGCACCCCACAGGCCGGCGCGGCCAGCAAGGGGGGCGCACCACCCTGTTGTGTGGGCCCCCCTTTGCCCCACTTCAGCATCTCTTCCTCCCACACTCTTCTCTCTCCCGAAAAAATCGACACCAGCTTTCTCTCACTCGCGTTTTTGCTCAAGAGCTCAGGATTTCTCGATCTCTTTGCTCAACCCAGATTTTTGTCTGAAATTTGGCACATTTGCTCTCCGGTATGTGACTCCTCCGATTATCCAAGTAGAATTTTGTTTGGTTGAGTATATCTTGAATATTTTGCTGCTGTAGGTAACATGTTTAGTGAGCTTGCATGCTTGTTCTAAGTTGTATAAACTAGTTTTGATGCATGATTAGTACTCTAGCAAGTCCCTATAGTAGTTTCCCTCAATTATATGTCACCAAATCAAATTTTATATTGTTTGTTGAAAATTTCTGAAAATGGAGTGGAATAGACATCAACTAAACCCAACAAGAATTGGAGGTGCAACAAGTTATGAGAGTGAACCGCGAAGAGGGAGTATACCCCTCTTACTACCCGTGCACAGATTTCATGAGAAGTGCAGGAATCTTGGGAGATGTTCAGAATCTAATTTCTCGTGCAGGGTTGAATGATTTTGTTGACGGAGAACCATGCCAATATGCAAATTTGACTATGTCTGTTGTGCAGGATTTTAAGTTCAATTGGTCGCAATCTAACCCCATGGTTCAGTATAAGATTTATAATAAAACTGTCAACTTGCCATTCAATAATTTTTGTACAGCAATTAGAGTACCGCAATGGGGATCATGCGAGAAGATAAGGGGATCTCCGCGAGAGCTCTTAAACCTCTTCGAGATGATTTGTCATGGAAGGAGTTTCTCAGAGGATGGTGGTAAAATCAGTAGCATTCAACTCCCAGCTATCCGCTACTTTGCTTATTTCATTACTAAATGCGTTCTTGCTAGAAAGAATGGTAGTAAATTATCTGTTCAGGATTTAGCTTTTCTAGCTGCTGCACTGCAAAGCAATAGGGCTTATAATCTGGGTGCATTGATAGCCTACAGACTTGCTACTAACCGTGAGAAGGGCGGAATTTGTGGAGGTCTCATCGCCTCTCGTTTGCTAGCCTTGCATGGTGTAGAACCTCATCATCTTGATATTCAACTTTCCATAGAAAAACTTGACATAGTCTCTATGATTAAATATGAATTTGTTTCTGATTCATCTAATTTGGGTAACCTGTTCTACAAGATGACATTTTATAAGAAAGATTGGAGAATAACTAAGAAAACTAAAAAACTAGTAAGATTGCCTGTGCCTGTTCTATTTAACCTTGATTCCAGGGAGGATTGGTCAGTCACGGAAGGTGCGCTGAATGCGTACATAGAGGGGGAAGGCCATCATGCAAGAGACAACACGGAAGCGGAGGAACACCTCGACTCGTCATCCGATGCAGCAAGTTCCTCACATCAACATTTTGGACATGTGGAGCCTCCACGCTTCTCTTCTGCACGGGGACCTCACTATGACTACGCCATGCGGGATCCACCGGCGCGGAACAGCGACCCTCGATGGGGTTGAACTCCACTTAGGCCAAAAGCCTAAGCTTGGGGGGAGGTATACCGGCATCACTCATTCTTTGCATATTATGGTTGCTGGATACTTGTATATACTTGTTTAGTTTCTTTGAGTGGTTTTCTAATGAGAGGAAGATGATATTTGGGGAAGTGCTGCCTGAAAACAGATTCTGGACTGTTACCGAAAAAATTCTCAAAAATAGCCAGAACGATATTTTGTGAAGCCAATTTTTGTGCATGTTCCCCAGGTTGTTATCTAACTTTCATTAGTTGAACACTTTTCGATTTGAGCAGTGGAAGAATTTCTTAAAAATCGAGTACTGTACTGCTGTCAAGTTTGACGAATTTCTGCTGCTTTGTGTTTATGTGACTTTTCTAGTTTGCCATTTCTTGTTTTTGCTTTGTTTCTTTCCTAAAACACAAAAAGACCAAAAATATTTCTGTTGTTTCTCTTCATCATTTGCTTATTTTGGTTTCTTGCATTTATTCTACTTTATTTGCTATTGTTGGTTTGCTATAAGAAAATCCAAAAAGATTTTGCTTTGTTTGCTTGTTTCCTTTTGTTCTTGTTTCCAATTCGAAAACTCCAAAAATATTTGCTGTTCTTCTTTGGTTTGTAAAGTTCATTATGAGTTCAATGGTCTTCGGTGGCTGGAGCGTGGTTTTCAATTCATATTATCCAAGCTACACAAGTGAAAGGCAATAATGACGATCTACGACAATTGGATTGTGGTGAGAGGCTGGTATGAACTCTATTTGTTTTCATTTTTGTACATATACTCATCCATGTGAGCATGCTTAGTTGGTTCATGTGAGTTATATGTCATTTAAGAAAGTCTAGTAGTTCATGATCTCTCATGTTTAGCTCCAATTTATTAATATGAGTAGCATGTCATGGATGTTTGCTTGCATTGTTTTATTCATAAGTAGGTATGATATTGTGGTATCCTCCTCTGAATAATTCGTTTGAATTAACTTGGCACATGCTCACGCATGCATATGACTGAACAAAAGTCAATTAAGTCTCTATGATTTACATTGCTTCAGAGTTCTTGTATCACTTTTATGCCTCCGTTAATTTATTTTGCCGCAAGCATGATTATGACAGTTACTGCTCTCTCGATTTGTCGCTCCCTAGTCTTTTGCTAGCCTTCACTTGTACTGAGCGGAAACGCTGCTCGTGCTTCCAAACACCTGAAAACCAAGTTGTTCCAAAGTGTCCACCATAAATACCTATGCATGGCATTTCAAACCATTCCAAGTAAATTCTCATGCGCTACCTTTAAACCTTCAAAATGCTTCTCAATTTGTGTTAATGTTTCATAGCTCATGAGAAAGTATGTGGTGTTTAACTTTCAACCTTGTCATTTACTCTTGACGGACTTTCATATGGACTAGTGGCACATCCGCTTATCCAATAATTTTGCAAAAAGAGCCGGCAATGGGGTTCCCAGCCCCGATTAATCAAACTTCATTAATAATTCTCTTCACATGTTTTGCTCTGATTCATCAGTAAGCAACTTAATTTTGCAAATAGACACTCCTCCATGGTATGTGATTGATGGAGGGCACCCGAGGATTCGGTTAGCCATGGCTTGTGTAAGCAAAGGTTGGGGGGAGTGTCAGTCATAATAAAACTAAAATACGTGTGTAAACAAAAGAGAAGAGGGATGATCTACCTTGCTGGTAGAGATAACGTCCTTCATGGGAGCCGCTCTTGAAAGTCCGATTGGCGAGGTAGTTGGTGTACCCATTACCATTCGTTGACAACAACAAAGACCTCTCAAAATAATTTTACTCCTGTTTTAAAAATGAAAAGCTCTAGCGCATGTTAATCCCTGCTTCCCTCTGCGAAGGGTCAATCTTTTACTTTTATGTTGTGTCTCCATCTTCTCTTTGAGCACTTTCTTGAGAGCACAACTGTCATTCTTAGTATAATATGCTTGTCTCAAAATATGATTGATTGCGGTATAACTTTGATGCTTTTATCTTTGACAATCACTATTTCTAGTCTTTCTGTGAACTTCAGAGGTGCCTGAGCATTTATGTTTTGCTGATCAAATATGGGCAAGCGAGATACCACTTTATCATACTCTTTTATGAACATTGCAATCCTGCTTATAGACATGATTCATGATGCTTATTATTAATTGTTGGTACCTTTCCATGATTGACATAGCTGTTAGATGATCTTATTTGCATGTACCTTATTATGAACTGCCTAAGTGTTAGCCATAGCATGAGAATATTTACATCATATGAGCAAATGTGTTCGTGAAAGTTCTTTTATCGCTCAGTTGTTAACTGAATTGCTTGAGGACAAGCAATAAGCTAAGCTTGGGGGGAGTTGATACGTCCAAAACGTATCTACTTTCCCGAACACTTTTGCTATTGTTTTGCCTCTAATTTGTGTGTTTTGGATACAACTAACGCGGACTAACGCTGTTTTCAGCAGAACTGTTCTGGTGTCTCGTTTTTGTGCAGAAATCCAACTTTCAGGAAAATCCTCGGAATTTATGCGAAAGGTCTTATTTTTCCAGAAGACTCACGGAGCCAGAAGGGCAAGCCTGGGGGAGGCCCAGGCCCCCAGACACTAGGCCGGTGCGGCCAAGGAGGGGGGCACGCCGCCCTAGCGTCTGGCCCCCTCGGCTGGCCTCCGACGCCCTCCTCTGGACTACTTAAAGGGTTTCGATCTAAAAATCGCGACCAAGAAGTCGAAGTCGCCAAAAACCCTCCAGAACGCTGCCACATCGCGAAACTCCATCTCGGGAGCCAGAAGTCTCCGTTCTGGTACTCCGCCGGGATGGGGAATTGGAGGAGATCATCGCCATCACCACCACCGACGCCTCTCCATCAACCAGCCATGCTTCCCCCATCCATGTGTGAGTAATTCCCCCGCTGTAGGCCGAAGGGGATGGTAGGGATTGGATGAGATTGGTCATGTAATAGCATAAGATTGATAGGGCATAGTGCCTAGTGTCCGTAATTGGTACTTTGATGATATTGTTGCAACTTCTTATGCTTAATGCTTGTCACTAGGGCCCGAGTGCCATGATCTCAGATCTGGACATGTTATTGATTCATCATGATATTCATTGTTTATGATCTTACCTGCAAGTTGTATACACATGTCGCTGTCCGGAACCAATGGCCCCGAAGTGACAGAAATCGGGACAACCGGAGGGGATGGTAGTGATGTGAGGATCACATGTGTTCATGGAGTGTTAATGCTTTGCTCCGGTACTCTATTAAAAGGAGTACCTTAATATCCAGTAGATTCCCTTGAGGCCCGGCTGCCACCGGCTGGTAGGACAAAAGATGTTGTGCAAGTTTCTCATTGCGACCACGTACGACTATAATTGGAAAACATGCCTATTGATTGCTTTGTACTTGGACACCGTTTTATTATTATCTGCAAATGCCCTGCTTTGATTGTTACATGAGTTTCTCTCATCCATGCAACGCCCGTTATCCGTCCCCGTGCCTACAGTATTTTAATCCTGCTGTTTACTAAAATCACTACTGCTGTCTTTGTTACTTTGCTGCTGTTATTTCACTACTGTTACTGCTATAAAACTGTTACTACTGATAAACTCTTTCGAGCAAGTCTGTTTCCAGGTGCAGCTGAATTGACAACTCCGCTGTTAAGGCTTTCAAGTATTCTTTGTCTCCCCTTGTGTCAAATCAATAAATTGGGTTTTACTACCCGCGAAGACTGCTGCGATCCCCTATACTTGTGGGTCATCAATCATGTAGTATAAACCTATTAGTGGAAAACTACCGTAGAGCTTGTTGAAATTTGGATTGCATGATTGGTTTCTCTAAGGTCTAGATATTTTCTGGTAAAAGTGTTTGAGAAACAAGGAAGACAGTGTAGAGTCTTATAATGCTTGCAATATGTTCTTATGTAAGTTTTGCTGTACCGGTTCATACTTGTGTTGCTTCAAACAACCTTGCTAGCCAAAGCCTTGTACTGAGAGGGAATTCTTCTCGTGCATCCAAAACCTTGAGCCAAAACCTATGCCATTTGTGTCCACCATAACTACCTACTATGTGGTATTTTTCTGCCATTCCAAAGTAAATTGCTTGTGTGCTACCTTTAAAACCCTTCAAAAAAATTCATTCCTTGTTTTTGCAATACATATCTCATGGGAAAGTAGCCTAAAAAACTATTGTGGTAAGGAATATGTCGCTTGTGTATCTTAGTTCTTATAAGTTGCTTGTTGAGCGGTAACCATGTTATCTGGGGACGCCATCAACCTGTCACACCTTTGTTGAATATCATGTGAGTTGCTATGCATGTTCGTCTTGTCTGAAGTAAGGGAGATTTTCCATGATTTGAAATGGTTTGAGTATGCATATTGTTAGAGAAGAACATTGGGCCGCCAACCAAAGCCATGTATCATGGTGGAAGTTTCAGCTTGGACATTAATCCTCAAATCTCTTATGAGAATATTATCTGTTGTTGAATGCTTAAAGCATAAAAGAGGAGTCCATTATCTGTTTTCTATGTTGTCCTGGTATGGATGTCCTTAAGTTGAGATCTATCAAAATCGAGAAATCAAATGCGATTTATCTCCTTGGACCTTTGTATAGGTGGTATAGAGGTACCCCTTTGTGACACTTGGTTGAAACATATGTAATGCGATGATAATCCATGGAAATTCAAGCTAATTAGGACAAGGTGCGGGCACTATTAGTATTCGATGCATGAGGCTTGCAACTTATAGGAAGTTTTATACATAACCCATATGAATTATTACTACCGTTGACACAATTGTTTCCATGCTTTCAAAATAAAAAGCTCTAGCACATGAGTAATCCCTGCTTCCCTCTGCGAAGGGCCTTTCTTTTACTTTATGTTGAGTCAGTTTACCTACTTCTTTCTATCTTAGAAGCAAACACTTGTGTCAACTGTGTGCATTGTTTCTTACATGCTTACTTATTGCACTAATCATATTACTTTGTGTTGACAATTATCCATGAGATATACATATTGAAAGTTGAAAGCAACTGCTGAAACTTAAATCTTTCTTTGTGTTTCTTCAAAACCTTCTATTAAGAATCTATTGCTTTATGAGTTAACTTTTATGCAAGACTTTTGGTTGCTTGTCTTGAAAGTACTATTCATGAAAAGTTTTTGCTATATGATTCAGTTGTTTAGTCATTATCTTTTTGTCAGTAAACTATAGACCATTGCTTTGAGTCACTTCATTCATCTCATATGCTTTACAATAGTATTGATCAAGATCATGTTGGTAGCATGTCACTCCAGAAATTATCCTTTTTATCGTTTACCTATTCGAGGGCGAGTAGGAACTAAGCTTGGGGATGCTTGATACGTCTCCAACATATATATAATTTCTTATGTTACATTCTAGTTTTATGACAATACCTACATGTTTTATTCATACTTTATTTTATTTTGATGCATTTTCCGGTACTAACGTATTAACAAGATGCCGAAGCGTCAGTTCCTGTTTTCTGCTGTTTTTGGTTTCAGAAATCCTACACAGGAAATATTCTCAGAATTGGACGAAACAAAAGCCCACGGCCCTATTTTCCACGGAGGGTTGCAGAACATTGAAGAAGAGTCGGAGACGGCCAGCAGGGGGCCCACCCCATAGGGCGGCGCGGCCAGTGATATGTCTCAAACGTATCTATAATTTCTTATGTTGCATGCTAGTTTTATGACAATACTCACATGTTTTACATACACTTTATATCATTTTGATGCATTTTCCGGTACTAACCTATTAACAAGATGCCGAAGCGCCAGTTCGTGTTTTCTGGTGTTTTTGGTTTCAGAAATCCTACACAGGAAATATTCTCGGAATTGGACGAAACAAAAGCCCACGGTCTTATTTTCCACGGAGCCTTCCAGAACACTGAAGAGGAGACGAAGAGGGGCCACGAGGCGGCCACACCATAGGGGGGCGCGGCCCCACCCATGGCCGCGCTGCCATATGGGGTGGGCCCCTCGAGCGTCCCCCGACTCTGCCCCTTCGCCTATATAATCTTTCCGTCGTGAAAACCCTAGTACCGAGAGCCACGATACGAGAAAAGTTACTGAGACGCCACCGCCGTCAACCCAATGTCGGGGGGTTCTGAAGATCGCCTCCGGCACCCTGCCGGAGAGGGGAATCATCACCGGAGGGCTCTACATCACCATGCCCGCCTCCGGACTGATGCGTGAGTAGTTCATCCTTGGACTATGGGTCCATAGCAGTAGCTAGATGGTTGTCTTCTCCTCTTGTGCCATCATGTTTAGATCTTGTGAGCTGCCTATCATGATCAAGATCATCTATTTGTAATGCTACATGTTGTGTTTGTTGGGATCCGATGAATATGGAATACTATGTCAAGTTGATTATTGATCTATCATATATGTGTTGTTTATGATCTTGCATGCTCTCCGTTGCTAGTAGAGGCTCTGGCCAAGTTGATACTTGTGACTCCAAGAGGGGGTATTTATGCTCGATAGTGGGTTCATGCCTCCATTGAATCTGGGGGAGTGACAGCAACCCCTAAGGTTGTGGATGTGCTGTTGCCACTAGGGATAAAACATCAATGCTTTGTCTAAAGATATTTGTATTATTTACATTACGCATAGTACTTAATGCAATTGTCTGTTGTTTGCAACTTAATACTGGAAGGGGTGCGGATGCTAACCCGAAGGTGGACTTTTTAGGCATAGATGCATGCTGGATAGGGGTCTATGTTTTTTTATCGTAATGCCCTAAGTAAATCTCATATTAGTCATCATGATATGTATGTGCATTGTTATGCCCTCTCTATTTGTCAATTGCCCAACTGTAATTTGTTCACCCAACATGTTATTTATCTTATTGGAGAGACACCACTAGTGAACTGTGGACCCCGGTCCATTCTTTTACATCTGAAATACAACCTACTGCAATCATTATTCTCTGTTGTTTTTTGCAAGCAAACATCATTCTCCACACCATACGTTTAATCCTTTGTTTACAGCAAGCCGGTGAGATTGACAACCTCACTGTTAAGTTGGGGCAAAGTATTTTGATTGTGTTGTGCAGGTTCCACGTTGGCGCCGGAATCCCTGGTGTTGCGCCGCACTACACTCCTTCACCAACAACCTTCACGTGGCCTTCATCTCCTACTGGTTCGATAACCTTGGTTTCTTACTGAGGGAAAACTTGCTGTTGTACGCATCACACCTACCTCTTGGGGTTCCCAACGGACGTGTGCTTCACGCGTCATCAAGCTATTTTTCTGGCGCCGTTGCCGGGGAGGTAAGGTAAAAGGTATTCACATCCTCCGACTACTAAGCTATTTCCTAGCACTGTTGCCGGTGTGTGAGTGCTCGAAGCTATTTCCTTTAGATTCTGCAATTATATCTTTTTGTTTCTTGTTTTTATTTCACTAGTTAGGCTTAATGGAGAACAACAAAAATATTAGAGATCTTTATAGTATTTATCTTGAGTTAGGACATGAGGTGTTTGAAGAGAAAATTTAAAAACCTATGGAACTTTATATGCATGCAAATGGCAATGTTATTAGTATGAATTCTTTGAACACCATTGTTGCTAATGCTATGGAAAATTCTAATCTTGGGAAAGCTGGTTTTGATGAGCATGATATTTTTAGTCCCCCAAGCATGGAGGAGAAAATTTACGTTGATGATACTTTACCTCCTATATATGATGATTACAATAATGACTATCATATTTTCAGTCCACCTACTATTGAGGAGAAAATTAATTATGATTACAATATGCCTCCTATATATGATGATTATGGTGACGAGAATAATAATGATAGCTATTTTATTGAATTTGCTCCCACTACAATTAATAGTAATGACTATGCTTATGTGGAGAGTAATAATTTTATGCATGTAGCTCATGATAAGAATGTTTCATGTGATAGTTATATTGTTGATTTTTTTCATGATGCTACTGAAAATCTTTATGAGAGAGGACAATATGGTTGTAGGTATTTTCATGTTACTAAAACACCTCTCTTTTGCTGAAAATCTTGAAGTTGCGCTTGTCTTGTTTTCCTATGCCTATTGCATTATGCTTACATGACTTGTTTATTTACAAGATTCCTTTTCATAGGAAGTGGGTTAGACTTAAAAGTGTTTCTTATTTGCTTTTGATGCTCTCTTTTGCTTCAACTCTTATTTCTTGCGAGAGCATCATTAAAATTACTGAGCCCATCTTAATGGCTATAAAGAAAGCACTTCTTGGGAGATAACCCATGTTTTTATTTTTATACTGTTTTGTTGTGTCTTGGAAGTTGTTACTACTGTAGCAACCTCTCATTATCATGTTTATTTCGTTTTTGTGCCAAGTAAAGTCTTTGATAGAAAGTTGATACTAGATTTGGATTTCTGCGCAGGAACATAATTTTTTAGCTGTCACGAATTTGAGTTGTTATCTCTGTAGAAGAATCTAAAATTATTGAAAAAATTAATGAGTAATCCTCAGATATGTACGCAACTTTCATTCAACTGGAGCTTTTCCATCTGAGCATGTTAAGTGCCTCGAAAAAATTCTTCTTTACAGACTGTTCTGGTTTGACAGATTCTGCCTTTTATTTCGCATTGCCTCTTTTACTGTGTTTGAGGGTGTTTCTTTGCTCCATTAAATTTCTGTAACCTTGGGTAATGTCCAGAAGTGTTGGGAATGATTGTGTCCTTGCTGAACATGTGAATTTTTGATTATGCACTAACCTTCTAATGAGAATTCTTTGAGTTTGGTGTGAAGGAAGTTTTCAAGGATCAAGAGAGGAGGATGATATAATATGATCAAGAAGAGTGAAAAGTCTAAGCTTGGGGATGCTCCCGTAGTTCATCCCTACATATTTCAAGAAGACTCAAGCATCTAAGCTCTAGTGAAACTATATTTTTATTCTGTCATATCTTATGTGCTTTACTTGGAGCGTCTGTGTGTTTTTATTTTTGTTTGTGTTTGAATAAATTCGGATCCTAGCATTCCTTGTGTGGGAGAAAGACACGCTCCGCTTTTTCATATTGAACACTGGTGTTCTTAGTTTTACTTTTAATGTTCTATGCGAAAGTTGAAAGCCGCTTCATTTATTGCTATTTGGTTGGAAACAGAAAATGCTTCATGTGATAATTGGTATATTGTCTTGAATAATTTGATACTTGGCAATTGTTTTGAGCTCTCAAGTAGATCATGTTTAAGCTCTTGCATCATGTGGTTTAAACCTATTAGTGGAGAACTACCGTAGAGCTTGTTGAAATTTGGTTTGCATGATTGGTCTCTCTAAGGTCTAGATATTTTCTGGTAAAAGTGTTTGAGCGACAAGGAAGACAGTGTAGAGTCTTATAATGCTTGCAAAATGTTCTTATGTAAGTTTTGCTGTATCGGTTCATACTTGTGTTTGCTTCAAACAACCTTGCTAGCCAAAGCCTTGTACTGAGAGGGAATGCTTCTCGTGCATCCAAAACCTTGAGCCAAAACTTATGCCATTTGTGTCCACCATAACTACCTACTATGTGGTATTTTTCTGCTATTCCAAGTAAATTGCTTGCGTGCTACCTTTAAATCCTTTCAAACAAAAATTCATTCCTTGGTTTTTGCAATACATAGCTCATGGGAAAGTAGCCTAAAAACAATTGTGGTAAGGAATATGTCGCTTGTGTATCTTAGTTCTTATAAGTTGCTTGTTGAGCGGTAACCATGTTGTCTGGGGATGCCATCAACCTGTCACACCTTTGTTGAATATCATGTGAGTTGCTATGCATGTTCGTCTTGTCTGAAGTAAGGGAGATTTTCCATGATTTGAAATGGTTTGAGTATGCATATTGTTAGAGAAGAACATTGGGCCGCCAACCAAAGCCATGTATCATGGTGGAAGTTTCAGCTTGGACATTAATCCTCAAATCTCTTATGAGAATATTATCTATTATTGAATGCTTAAAGCATAAAAGAGGAGTCCATTATCTGTTTTCTTTGTTGTCCCGGTATGGATGTCCTCAAGTTGAGATCTATCAAAATCGAGAAATCAAATGCGATTTATCTCCTTGGACCTTTGTACAGGTGGAATAGAGGTACCCCTTTGTGACACTTGGTTGAAACATATGTAATGCAACGATAATCCATGGAAATCCGAGCTAATTAGGACAAGGTGCGGGCACTATTAGTATTTGATGCATGAGGCTTGCAACTTATAGGAAGTTTTATACATAACCCATATGAATTATTACTACCGAATATCAAAAAAAAAGAATTATTACTACCGTTGACACAATTGTTTCCATGTTTTCAAAATAAAAAGCTCTAGCACCTGAGTAATCCCTGCTTCCCTATGCGAAGGGCCTTTCTTTTACTTTATGTTGAGTCAGTTTACCTACTTCTTTCTATCTTAGAAGCAAACACTTGTGTCAACTGTGTGCATTGATTCTTACATACTTTCTTATTTGCACTCATCATATTACTTTGTATTAACAATTATCCATGAGATATACATGTTGAAAGTTGAAAGCAACTGCTGAAACTTAAATCTTCCTTTGTGTTGCTTCAAAACCTTCTATTAAGAATCTATTGCTTTATGAGTTAACTCTTATGCAAGACTTTTTGATGCTTGTCTTGAAAGTACTATTCATGAAAAGTCTTTGCTATATGATTCAGTTGTTTAGTCATTATCTATTTGTTAATAAACTATAGACCATTGCTTTGAATCACTTCATTCATCTCATATGCTTTACAATAGTATTGATCAATATTATGATGGTAGCATGTCACTTCAGAAATTATCCTTTTTATTGTTTACCTACTCGAGGGCGAGTAGGAACTAAGCTTGGGGATGCTTGATACGTCTCAAACGTATCTATAATTTCTTATGTTCCATGCTAGTTTTATGACAATACTCACATGTTTTACATACACTTTATATCATTTTGATGCATTTTCCGGTACTAACCTATTAACAAGATGTTGAAGCGCCAGTTCCTGTTTTCTGTTGTTTTTGGTTTCAGAAATCCTACACAGGAAATATTCTCGGAATTGGACAAAACAAAAGCCCACGGTCTTATTTTCCACGGAGCCTTGCAGAACACCGAAGAGGAGACGAAGAGGGGCCACGAGGTGGCCACACCATAGGGGGGCGCGGCCCCACCCCTAGCCGCGCCGCCATATGGGGTGGGCCCCTCGAGCGTCCCCCGACTCTGCCCCTTCGCCTATATAATCTTTCCGTCGCGAAAACCCTAGTACCGAGAGCCACGATACGAGAAAATTTACTGAGACGCCGCCGCCATCAACCCCATCTCGGGGGGTTCGTAAGATCGCCTCCGGCACCCTGCCGGAGAGGGGAATCATCACCGGAGGGCTCTACATCACCATGCCCGCCTCCGGACTGATGCGTGAGTAGTTCATCCTTGGACTATGGGTCCATAGCAGTAGCTAGATGGTTGTCTTCTCCTCTTGTGCCATCATGTTTAGATCTTGTGAGCTGCCTATCATGATCAAGATCATCTATTTGTAATGCTACATGTTGTGTTTGTTGGGATCCGATGAATATGGAATACTATGTCAAGTTGATTATTGATCTATCATATATGTGTTGCTATGATCTTGCATGCTCTCCGTTGCTAGTAGAGGCTCTGGCCAAGTTGATACTTGTGACTCCAAGAGGGGGTATTTATGCTCGATAGTGGGTTCATGCCTCCATTGAATCTGGGGGAGTGACAGCAACCCCTAATGTTGTGGATGTGTGATAACGCGTGAAGTACACGTCCATTGGGAACCCCAAGAGGAAGGTGTGATGTGTACAGCAGCAAGTTTTCCCTCAGTAAGAAACCAAGGTTATCGAACCAGTAGGAGATGAAGGCCACGTGAAGGTTGTTGGTGGAGAAGTGTAGTGCGGCGCAACACCAGGGATTCCGACGCCAACGTGGAACCTGCACAATGATGTCTACGCACACTCCTTTTCCTGTAGACAGTGTTGGGCCTCCAAGAGCAGAGGTTTGTAGAACAGCAGCAAGTTTTCCCTTAAGTGGATCACCCAAGGTTTATCGAACTCAGGGAGGAAGAGGTCAAAGATATCCCTCTCATGCAACCCTGGAACCACAAAGCAAGAAGTCTCTTGTGTCCCCAACACACCTAATAGGTGCACTAGTTCGGCGAAGAAATAGTGAAATACAGGTGGTATGAATAAATATGAGCAGTAGTAACGGCGCCAGAAAATACTTGATGCTACAACTGGCGTGTGGTTGATGGTGGTAATATTGCATGCAATAGAGATGCAGTAAAAGAGTAAACAAGCAGTGATAGTAGTATTTGGAAACAAGGCCTAGGGATTATACTTTCACTAGTGGACACTCTCAACATTGATCACATAACAGAATAGATAAATGCTATACTCTACACTCTCTTGTTGGATGATGAACACCACTAATTGTGTAGGATTACACGAACCCTCAATGCCGGAGTTAACAAGCTCCACAATATTCGATATTCATGTTTAAATAACCTTAGAGTGCACGATAGATCAACACAACTAAACCAAGTACTAACATAGCATGCACACTGTCACCTTCACACTATGAAAGGAGGAATAGATCACATCAATACTATCATAGCAATAGTTAACTTCATAATCTACAAGAGATTACAATCATAACCTACGCCAAGTACTACACGATGCACACACTGTCACCATTACACCGTGCAGGAGGAATAGAGTACTTTAATAACATCACTAGAGTAGCACATAGATGAATAGTGATACAAAACTCATATGAATCTCAATCATGTAGGCAGCTCATGAGATCATTGTATTGAAGTACATAGGAGAGAGATTAACCACATAGCTACCGGTACAGCCCTTAGCCTCGATGGAGAACTACTCCCTCCTCATGGGAGACAGCAGCGATGATGAAGATGGCGGTGGTGTCGATGGAGGATCCTTCCGGGGGCACTTCCCCGTCCCGGCGGCGTGCCGGAACAGAGAGTCCTGTCCCCCAGATCTTGGCTTCGCGATGGCGGCGGCTCTGGAAGGTTTCTCGTACCGTGGCTTTTCCGTATCGAATATTTAGGTCAGGGACCTTTAAATAGGCGAAGAGGCAGAGTCGGAGGGCTGACGAGGCGGTGTCACCACAGGGGGGCGCGACCCACACCCTGGCCGCGCCAGCCTGTCATCTGGGGCCCACAGGGCCCTCCTCTGGTGGCTCTCGGGTGTTCTGGAAGCTTCGTGGGATTCTAAGATTCTGGGCGTTGATTTCGTCCAATTCCGAGAATATTTCCTTACTAGGATTTCTGAAACCAAAAACAGCAGAAAACAGGAACTGGCACTTCGGCATCTCGTCAATAGGTTAGTTCCGGAAAATGCATAATAATGACATAAAGTGTGAACAAAACATGTAGGTATTGTCATAAAACAAGCATGGAACATAAGAAATTATCGATACGTCGGAGACGTATCACACAACACAATCAAAATACTTTGCCCCAACTTAACAGTGAGGTTGTCAATCTCACCGGCTTGCTGTAAACAAAGGATTAAACGTATGGTGTGGAAAATTATGTTTGTTTGCAAAGAACAGCAGAGAACAATGATTGCAGTAGATTGTATTCAGATGTAAAAGAATGGACCGGGGTCCACAGTTCACTAGTGGTGTCTCTCCAATAAGAAATAGCATGTTGGGTGAACAAATTACAGTTGGGCAATTGACAAATAGAGAGGGCATAACAATGCACATACATATCATGATGACTAATATGAGATTTACTAGGGGCATTACGACAAATTACATAGACCGCTATCCAGCATGCATCTATGCCTAAAAAGTCCACCTTCGGGTTAGCATCCGCACCCCTTCCAGTATTAAGTTGCAAACAACAGACAATTGCGTTAACTATTGTGCGTAATGTAATCAACACAAATATCATTAGACAAAGCATTGATGTTTTATCCCTAGTGGCAACAGCACATCCACAACCTTAGAACTTTCTGTCACTGTCCCAGATTCAATGGAGGCATGAACCCACTATCGAGCATAAATACTCCGTCTTGGAGTCACAAGTATCAACTTGGCCAGAGCCTGAGAGCATGCAAGATCATAAACAACACATATATGATAGATCAATAATCAACTTGACATAGTATTCCATATTCATCGGATCCCAACAAACACAACATGTAGCATTACAAATAGATGATCTTGATCATGATAGGCAGCTCACAAGATCTAAAAATGATAGCACATGAGGAGAAGACAACCATCTAGCTACTGCTATGGACCCATAGTCCAAGGATGAACTACTCACACATCAGTCCGGAGGTGATCATGGTGATGTAGAGTCCTCCGGGTGATGATTCCCCTCTCCGGCAGGGTGCCGGAGGCGATCTCCTGAATCCCCCGAGATGGGATTGGCGGCGGCGGCGTCTCTGGAACTTTTCTCGTATCGTGGATCTCGGTAATAGGGTTTTCGCGACGGAGAGTATAAGTTGGGGGAAGGGCAGAGTCGGGGGAGGCACGAGGGCCCCACCCCATAGGCCGGCGCGGGCCCCTCCTTGGCCGCGCCGCCCTATGGTGTCGGCGCCTCGTGGCCCCACTTCGTATCCCCTTCGGTCTTCTGGAAGCTCCGTGGAAAAATAAGACCCTGGGCTTTCGTTTTGTCCAATTCCGAGAATATTTCCTGTGTAGGATTTCTGAAACCAAAAACAGCACAAAACAGGAACTGGCGCTTCGGCATCTTGTTAATAGGTTTGTGCCGGAAAATGCGTATAAATGATATAAATTGTGTATAAAACATGTGAGTATTGTCAGAAAACTAGCATGTAACATAAGATATTATAAAACTAGCATGGAACATAAGATAGTATAGATACGTTTGAGACGTATCAAGCATCCCCAAGCTTAGTTCCTACTCGCCCTCGAGTAGGTAAACGATAACAAGGATAATTTCTGAAGTGACATGCTATCATAATCTTGATAAATACTATTTTAAAGCATATGAGATGAATGAAGTGATTCGAAGCAATGGTAAAGACAATGACTAAACAACTGAATCATATAGCAAAGACTTTTCATGAATAGTACTTTCAAGACAAGCATCAATAAGACTTGCATAGGAGTTAACTCATAAAGCAATAAATTCTTAGTAGAAAGTTTTGAAGCAACACAAAGGAAGATATAAGTTTCAGCAGTTGCTTTCAACTTTAACATGTATATCTCATGGATAATTTTCAACACAAAGTAATATGATGAATGCAAATAAGCAAGTATGTAGGAATCAATGCACACAGTTGACGCAAGTGTTTGCTTCTAAGATAGAAAGAAGTAGGTAAACTGACTCAACATAAAGTAAAAGAAAGGCCCTTCGCAGAGGGAAGCATGGATTACTATTTTTGTGCTAGAGCTTTTATTTTGAAAACATAGAAACAATTTTGTCAAAGGTAGTAATAATTCATATGTGTTATGCATAAGACATCCTATAAGTTGCAAGCCTCATGCATAGAATACCAATAGTGCTCGCACCTTGTCCTAATTAGCTTGGATTTCCATGGATTATCACTGCATTACATATGTTTCAACCAAGTGTCACAAAGGGGTACCTCTATGCCGCCTGTACAAAGGTCCAAGGAGATAAATCGCATTTGATTTCTCGTTTTTGATAGATCTCAACTAAGGACATCCATACCGGGACAACATAGAAAACAGATAATGGACTCCTGTTTAATGCATAAGCATTCAACAACAGATAATATTCTCATAAGAGATTGAGGATTAATGTCCAAACTAAAACTTCCACCATGATTCATGGCTTTAGTTAGCGGCCCAATGTTCTTCTCTAACAATATGCATACTCAAACCATTTGATCATGATAAATCACCCTTACTTCAGACAAGACGAACATGCATAGCAACTCACATGATATTCAACAAAGGTGTAATAGTTGATGGCGTCCCCAGAAACATGGTTACCGCTCAATAAGCAAATTATAAGAAATAAGATACATAAGCTACATATTCTTTACCACAATAGTTTTTAAGCTATTTTCCCATGAGCTATATATTGCAAAGACAAGGAATGAAATTTTAAAGGTAGCACTCAAGTAATTTTACTTTGGAATGGCAGAGAAATACCACATAGTAGGTAGGTATGGTGGACACAAATGGCATAGGTTTTGGCTCAAGGTTTTGGATGCACGAGAAGTATTCCCTCTCAGTACAAGGCTTTGGCTAGCAAGGTTGTTTGAAGCAAACACAAGTATGAACCGGTACAGAAAAACTTACATAAGAACACAAGCATTATAAGACTCTACACTGTCTTCCTTGTTGTTCAAACACTTTACCAGAAAATATCTAGGCTTTAGAGAGACCAATCATCCAAACCAAATTTCAACAAGCTCTACGGTAATTCTTCACTAATAGGTGCAAAGTACATGATGCAAGAGCTTAAACATGATCTATTTGAGCAAAAAAATTACCAAGTATCAAATTATTCAAGACCATATACCAATTACCACATGAAGCATTTTCTATTTCCAACCAAATAACAATGAACGAAGTAGTTTTCAACCTTCGCCATGAACATTAAAAGTAAAGCTAAGAACACCAGTGTTCATATGAACGAGCGGAGCGTTTCTTTCTCCCACACAAAGAATGCTAGGATCCGATTTTATTCAAACAAAAACCAAAATAAAAACATACATACGCTCCAAGTAAAGCACATAAGATGTGACGGAATAAGAATATAGTTTCACTAGAGGTGACCTGATAAGTTGTCGATGAAGAAGGGGATGCCTTGGGCATCCCCAAGTTTAGATGCTTGAGTCTTCTTGAAATATGCAGGGATGAACCACGGGGGCATCCCCAAGCTTAGACTTTTCACTCTTCTTGATCATGTTGTATTATCCTCCTCTCTTGACCCTTGAAAACTTCCTCCACACCAAACTCAAAACAAACTCATTAGAGGGTTAGTGCATAATCTAAAATTCACATATTCAGAGGTGACACAATCATTCTTAACACTTCTGACATTGCTCAAAGCTACTGAAAGTTAATGGAACAAAGAAATCCATTCAACATAGCAAAAGAGGCAATGTGAAATAAAAGGCAGAATCTGTCAAAACAGAACAGTCCGTAAATACGAATTTTTTAGAGGCACTTAACTTGCTCAGATGAAAAATCTCAAATTGAATGAAAGTTGCGTACATATCTGAGGATCACTCATGAATTTTCTCTGATTTTTCTGAGTTACCTACAGAGAGACCTACTAAAATTCGTGACAGCAAGAAATATGTTTCCGCGCAGTAATCCAAATCTAGTATCAACCTTACTATCAAAGACTTTACTTGGCACAACAATGCAATAAAATAAAGATAAGGAGAGGTTTCTACAGTAGTAACAACTTCCAAGACTCAAATATAAAACAAAATTGTAGAAGTAAAATAATGGGTTGTCTCCCATAAGCGCTTTTCTTTAACGCCTTTCAGCTAGGCGCAGAAAGTGTGAATCAAGTATTATCAAGAGATGAAGCATCAAAATCATAATTTGTTCTAATAATGGAATCAAAAGGTAACTTCATTCTCTTTCTAGGGAAGTGTTCCATACCTTTCTTAAGAGGAAATTGATACTTAATATTCCCTTCCTTCATATCAATAATAGCACCAACAGTTCGAAGAAAAGGTCTTCCCAAAATAATGGGACAAGATGCATTGCATTCAATATCCAAGACAACAAAATCAACGAGGACAAGGTTATTGTTAACCATAATGTGAACATTATCAATCCTCCCCAAAGGTTTCTTTATAGAATTATCAGCAAGATTAACATCCAAATAACAATTTTTCAATGGTGGCAAGTCAAGCATATTATAGAGTTTCTTAGGCATACCAGAAATACTTGCACCAAGATCACATAAAGCATTACAATCAAAATCATTGACCTTCATCTTAATGATGGGTTCCCAACCATCTTCTAACTTCTTGGTAATAGAAGTTTCAAGTTTTAATTTCTCTTCTCTAGCTTTTATGAGAGCATTTGTAATATGTTTTGTAAAGGCCAAATTTATAGCACTAGCATTAGGACTTCTAGCAAGTTTTTGTAAGAACTTAATAACTTCAGAGATATGACAATTATCAAAATCTAAACCATTATGATCTAAAGCAATGGGATCATTGTCCCCAATATTTTGAAAATTTTTAGCAGTTTTATCACAAACAGTTTCAGCCAGTTTTGCATGCTTTGCATTAGGAGTAGAAACATTGCCAACACCAATTATTTTACCATTGATATTAGGGGGTTTAGCAACATGTGAAGCATCAACATTACTAGTGGTGGTAATAGTCCAAACTTTAGCTACATTATTCTCTTTAGCAATTTTTTCTTCTCTTTCCCACCTAGCATGCAATTCAGCCATCAATCTAATATTTTCATTAATTCGAACTTAGATAGCGTTTGATGTAGCAAATGACTTAATATCTCTAGTTTCATTAGGCATAACTTTCAATTTTAAAAGATCAACATCAGCAGCAAGACTATCAACCTTAGAAGCAAGAACATCAATTTTACCAAGCTTTTCTTCAACAGATTTGTTAAAAGCAGTTTGTGTACTAATAAATTCTTTAAGCATGGCTTCAAGACCAGGGGGTACACTCCTATTATTGTTGTAAGAATTACCATCAGAATTACCATAACCGTTACTATTATTAGAAGGATATGGCCTATAGTTGTTACCAAAATTATTCCTATAAGCATTGTTGTTGAAATTATTATTTTTAATGAAATTCACATCAACATGCTCTTCTTGAGCAACCAATGAAGCTAAAGGAACATTATTAGGATCAACATTAGATGTACCATTAACAAGCATAGACATAATAGCATCAATCTTATCATTCAAGGAGGAGGTTTCTTCAACAGAATTTACCTTCTTACCTTGTGGAGTCCTTTCAGTGTGCTATTTAGAGTAGTTGATCATCATATTATCAAGAAGCTTTGTTGCGGTGCCTAAGGTGATGGACATAAAAGTACCTCCAGCAGCTGAATCCAATAGGTTCCGCGAAGAAAAAAAATCAATCCTGCATAAAAGGTTTGGATGATCATCCAAGTAGTCAGTCCATGGGTAGGGCAATTCTTTACCACAGATTTCATTCTTTCCCATGCTTTGGCAAGATGCTCATTATCCAATTGCTTAAAATTCGTTATGCTACTTCTCAAAGATATAATGTTAGCAAGAGGATAATATCTACCAATGAAAGCATCCTTACATTTAGTCCACGAATCAATACTATTCTTCGGCAAAGATAGCAACCAATCTTTAGCTCTTCCTCTTAAGGAGAAAGGAAACAATTTCAATTTTATAATGTCCCCATCTACATCCTTATACTTTTGCATTTCACAAAGTTCAACAAAATTATTAAGATGGGCAGCAGCATCATCAGAACTAACACCAGAAAATTGCTCTCGCATAACAAGATTCAGTAAAGCAGGTTTAATTTCATAAAATTCGGCTGTAGCAGCAGGTGGAGCAATAGGTGTGTATAAGAAATCATTATTATTTGTGCTAGTGAAGTCACACAACTTAGTGTTCTCAGGAGTACCCATTTTAGCAGTAATAAATAAAGCAAACTAAATAAAATAAAGTAGATGCAAGTAACTGATTTTTTTGTGTTTTTAATATAGAGAACGCAAACAAGATAGTAAATAAAGTAGAGTAAAAGCAAGTAACTAATTTTTTTGTATTTTTGATATAAAGAAAGCAAACAAAGCAGTAAATAAAATAAAGTAAAGCAAGAAAATAACAAAGTAAAGAGATTGGATGTGGAAGACTCCCCTTGTAGCGTGTCTTGATCTCCCCGGCAACGGCGCCAGAAAAAGAGCTTGATAACGCGTGAAGCACACGTCCGTTGGGAACCCCAAGAGGAAGGTGTGATGCGTACAGCAGCAAGTTTTTCCTCAGTAAGAAACCAAGGTTATCGAACCAGTAGGAGATGAAGTCCACATGAAGGTTGTTGGTGGAGGAGTGTAGTGCGGCGCAACACCAGGGATTCCGGCGCCAACCTGGAACTTGCACAACACAATCAAAATACTTTGCCCCAACTTAACAGTGAGGTTGTCAATCTCACCGGCTTGCTGTAAACAAAGGATTAAACGTATGGTGCGGAAAATGATGTTTGTTTGCAAAGAACAGCAGAGAACAATGATTGCAGTAGATTGTATTCAGATGTAAAAGAATGGACCGGGGTCCACAGTTCACTAGTGGTGTCTCTCCAATAAGAAATATCATGTTGGGTGAACAAATTACAGTTGGGCAATTCACAAATAGAGAGGGCATAACAATGCACATACATATCATGATGACTAATATGAGATTTACTTAGGGCATTACGACAAATTACATAGACCGCTATCCAGCATGCATCTATGCCTAAAAAGTCCACCTTCGGGTTAGCATCCGCACCCCTTCTAGTATTAAGTTGCAAACAATAGACAATTGCATTAAGTATGACGCGTAATGTAATCAACACAAATATCCTTAGAAAAAGCATTGATGTTTTATCCCTAGTGGCAACAGCACATCCACAACCTTAGAACTTTCTGTCACTGTCCCAGATTCAATGGAGGCATGAACCCACTATCGAGCATAAATACTCCGTCTTGGAGTCACAAGTATCAACTTGGCCAGAGCCTGAGAGCATGCAAGATCATAAACAACACATATATGATAGATCAATAATCAACTTGACATAGTATTCCATATTCATCGGATCCCAACAAACACAACATGTAGCATTACAAATAGATGATCTTGATCATGATAGGCAGCTCACAAGATCTAAACATGATAGCACATGAGGAGAAGACAACCATCTAGCTACTGCTATGGACCCATAGTCCAAGGATAAACTACTCACACATCAGTCCGGAGGCGATCATGGTGATGTAGAGTCCTCCGGGTGTTGATTCCCCTCTCCGGCAGGGTGCCGAAGGCGATCTCCTAAATCCCCGAGATGGGATTGGCGGCGGCGGCATCTCTGGAACTTTTCTCGTATCGTGGCTCTCGGTAATAGGGTTTTCGCGACGGAGAGTATAAGTAGGCGGAAGGGCAGAGCCGGGGGAAGCACGAGGGCCCCACCCCATAGGCCGGCGCGGGCCCCTCCTTGGCCGCGCCGCCCTATGGTGTCGACGCCTCGTGGCCCCACTTCGTATCCCCTTCGGTCTTCTGGAAGCTCCGTGGAAAAATAAGACCCTGGGCTTTCGTTTCGTCCAATTCCGAGAATATTTTCTGTGTAGGATTTCTGAAACCAAAAACATCACAAAACAGGAACTAGCGCTTCGGCATCTTGTTAATAGGTTAGTGCCGGAAAATGCGTATAAATGATATAAAGTGTGTATAAAACATGTGAGTATTGTCATAAAACTAGCATGGAACATAAGAAATTATAGATACGTTTGAGATGTATCAATGTGCTGTTGCCACTAGGGATAAAACATCAATGCTTTGTCTAAGGATATTTGTATTGTTTACATTACGCACAGTACTTAATGCAATTGTCTGTTGTTTGCAACTTAATACTGGAAGGGGTGCGGATGCTAACCCGAAGGTGGACTTTTTAGGCATAGATGCATGCTGGATAGCGGTCTATGTTCTTTGTCGTAATGCCCTAAGTAAATCTCATAGTAGTCATCATGATATGTATGTGCATTGTTATGCCCTCTCTATTTGTCAATTGCCCAACTGTAATTTGTTCACCCAACATGTTATTTATCTTATTGGAGAGACACCACTAGTGAACTGTGAACCCCGGTCCATTCTTTTACTTCTGAAATACAACCTACTGCAATCATTGTTCTCAGTTTTTCTTTGCAAGCAAACATCATTCTCCACACCATACATTTAATCCTTTGTTTACAGCAAGCCGGTGAGATTGACAACCCCACTGTTAAGTTGGGGCAAAGTATTTTGATTGTGTTGTGCAGGTTCCACGTTGGCGCCGGAATCCCTGGTGTTGCGCCGCACTACACTCCTTCGCCAACAACCTTCACGTGGCCTTCATCTCCTACTGGTTCGATAACCTTGGTTTCTTACTGAGGGAAAATTTGCTGTTGTACGCATCACACCTACCTCTTGGGGTTCCCAACGGACGTGTGCTTCACGCGTCATCATCCAGGCCCCCTGCCGCGCCTAGGTATGGGGAGGGAACCCCCTGGCTTCTCCGAGGCCGCCCTTCCGCCTATATATTCTCCCAGATGCGAAAAACCTAAAGATATCTGTCATATTCCACGAAGAGTTCCGTAGCCGGCTGACAAGGTATCAACTTGTCAATGCCTATGGATTGTAGGCTAGGGTTTAGTTGGAAATAGAGGGCAAGTAGATCTCGAAGGTTTCAGCCGAAAAGTACTCGACGATTATGAAAACTAGGGTTTGCAAACAATGATTCGATGATCTCTGTGTCCCTCGACTCCCCCTTATATAGGAGGCGGAGCCGAGGGATTCGTGTAGTACAAGTTACATAGTCCGGGAAGGTATCCAACTCATCCCGCAAGATTACAAATAACACTTCCTATTACAACTCTATCTTTCCTTAAATATATCTTGGGCTCCCGAATCTTCTTATTCTTCGGGTAGTGGGCATTCAGTAAACCCTGGGTACTATCTTCGGCAGGCCCATTTGGGATGCCTATGTCAGTAGCCCCCGAGATTTTGCTTGAATCGTAGAGTCAGGGAAAATCTCCACTGTTTATTTTTATTCGACAGCTTCAACTTTTCTATATTTCTTCACATAAAATTCTATATTGTACAGGGATAATGGTAGTTGGGGCTAGTTCATCTGACGGATCAGGTACTAGTTAACTGCTCTCGTGGCAATCCGCAAAAACCTACTTCAAGATCACGTCCCTCGACATGACCTCGGGATACTGGTGTAAACTTCGACAGGCGCCGCTTAAGGTCTTACCATTCTGTCGAGTCCCAGTAAAATTTATCGGGTACCTAACGCGTCCGTTAGGATTTTTCTTCGTATCTGTTGATACGGATAAAAGTAGCAGAGCGCAGTCTTCGGCGATGCCACGCCCAGCAGAACGGATCTGGGGTCTTACCTTCGCAAATTTGCGGCATTCAGAAATTGATCGCAACTTTGGCGTTCTGAGAATATATTGTCGAGTGCTTTTTCGGCTGTTAGAGTAGCACATTTTATCGAGTCAAAGATGACTTATATTGCTCTCCCGATGGGAGTATATGTAGAGTTAGTTATAACTCGAAATATACTCTTTTGCTCTTCTATCTTTCTTTTTTCTCTTTCTTTCTTTCTTTTATAATTTCATCGGGCACGCGAACAGCGTTCCCGATGGGAGTAGCCCCCGAGGCTACAACCAAGGACTTGTACTTGGGTGTAGGCTCCACGCCTTATGCCGACATATTTCCTTTTTTCTCCCGGAGTTTTATAATTTCTCGGGTGCGCGAACAGCGCTCCCGATGGGAGTAGCCCCCGAGGCTATGAACAAATATTTGTATTTGGTCATAGGCTCACGCCATTTCTATTTTGTCTTTCTAGATCTTTTTCTTTTTTCCAAAGTAGCCCCCGAGCATTTGATCAGAAACTTGTATTTGATCAAAGGCTCAATCATTATTTTTCCGTGTCGCCTTTTATGAAGCTGTTGAGTCGAATTTTTTCCTTCTGTCAAGATGACGTTGTTGCTGACGATAGCCACGATTGCCTGTCAAAAATTTGCGACAAGCCTTTTCTCGCCGCCATGCGGGCCCAATTAATCCACTATCTTGACACGTCGTGCAAGTGGGGGACACACGTCCTCCGCTTTTTCTGGCGCACGCACCGTAACTTCCGCGACGTTGAATTACCTTTTTACCCTTGACGCCACGTGGCTATCATCTGTCACACATTTTCCTTATCCAACGGTTCGTCGTTTCACCGCACCCCTATATAAATTCATCTTCTTCCTCCTTGGACACTTCCGCCCGCGCCGTCTTTCTTCTCTCAGCTGCAAATTTCTCCTGCGATCCACAGCTTCCTAAGTTCTTTGCCTCCCTGCTGTGAATCCTGCGCCAGTGTTGATGCCACCTCGTCGCTTGACAAGGCACAGCACGCCAGAATCCTCCATGGCCGCCGTGGATCTCGGAACGGCGGAGTGGGAAAGATCGAAGATTTCCGCTCAGGACGTCAACATGCTGAAGAAGCTGGGGATCAGCAAGAAACCCTAGGCATTGCACTTCCCCAGTGAGGAAAGCTACCCAACCCCTCCAATGGGGTACCGGGTAAGTTTTGTCGACCACCTCATCCGCGGACTTTCCGCCCCCATTCATCCTTTTCTCCGTGGACTTCTTTTTATCTACGGTCTGCAACTCCACCACCTTACGCCAAATTCAATCCTCCATATTTCCATTTTCATCACTCTGTGCGAGGCCTTCCTTGGCGTCCAGCCTAACTGGGCGCTTTGGAAGCGCATTTTCTTCTGCCGCCGTAATGGCTCGCCCAATGTCGCCTATAATATAGGCGGCGTTGTGATTTCTGTTCGGCCCACTGTCGACTACTTCGATGTCAAGCTTCCTGACTCAGTTCAAGGATGGCGCAAGAAGTGGTTGTACATTCAGGAGGAAAACCATGGATGTGCGGAGGACAACATCCCTCCTTTTGATGGTGCCGAGAAAATTTTTCGCCGCCGCTCCTGGGACGCGGAGGCCACCGAAGAAGAACGGGCGTCGACAGAAGCCTTGATGACTCGCATCCACGAGTTGCAAAATACTCGCGGCAAGGAGTTATCGGGTATCCAAATTACTGCATATTTTCTTAGGACTAGAGTGCAGCCGCTGCAGGCTCGCAAACATCCCCTATGGAGATATGCTGGCAACGAGGATATAGATCGGCTGTCAGTGGATTTGGAGGTCAAAGACTTGGAAAAGCTTGTCCGAAAAATCTCATCTCTCAGCAAAAAAGATCCTGTCCCTACTTCTTGTCGTGTAAAACCATTCAGCGCCGCCAATCCACTCCCCCAGGTAATCTTTGTCTATTGTCTTGTTGTTGCTTTTGCTAATTGTTTTGTAATTCCTTTTCTGACGTCTCTCCCTATTTATTTGGCACAGAATCATCCAGACCTTGTGTCGCTTCCTCCTCTTCCAGAAGGTGGAGAAGTCGAAGAAAGGGCGATTGTCACTGATGACAATCAAGAAGCCCCATCTTTTGTGAATGAACCCGTAGATTCTCGAAAATCTGCGGGTTCTTCCGAAGGCACTGCGTCGGCACAATCTCCTCCTCCCGCTGTCTCCCCAAAAGGCAAAAGGAAAAGGCATGATGTCGAAGATTCCGGCACTTCCAAAGCCGAAGAAGTTGATCCTTCACATCAGAAGGCAGCTTACGATCCTTATATTGAATCCCTCATCAGCTCGTAAGTCACTTTTATTTCTCCTTATTTCTGTACTCGAAATATTTATCTTGTCTTGCTTTTTATGCTGTCGATTTTTAATCACAGCGATGATGAGGAAGAAGTTCCGACTGTTGACGTGGCTCCTCGAACGAGCATGTCACATAGTTTACTTGCCTCGGATATGCTAGTTGAAGGAGAAGAATCCTCGCCTCCTCAACGAAACGTCGTCACCACTACTCCTCCATCAAGCCCCCTTGCTCCTTCACCAAAAAGGACAAGGGTTGAGACGATCATTGAGCCTGCCCCTCAATTGGGTAGCTCTTCTACTCTGCTCTTGGATGATGTAAGTTTTTTATTTTTCTTGCCGATATCTATATTTCCTCTATTTTGCTT
This sequence comes from Lolium perenne, assembly GCF_019359855.2. Lineage (NCBI taxonomy): Eukaryota > Viridiplantae > Streptophyta > Magnoliopsida > Poales > Poaceae > Lolium > Lolium perenne. The sequence continues at coordinate 155,205,930 of NC_067245.2, read as the reverse complement.
TTTCACGCCTTCACTCTTTTTTCATACCGATGTTTCTCTTTCTTTGTTCTTCTTTGACAGCCCATGATCAAAGAGCTTATCCGCATCGGGTCCCAATTCATTGGGTACCGTGAGTATGCCAGCAGAACTGAAGGTAATAACTTTTTTTTTGCTGTTGTTGTTTCTGACTTCTTGCTCCTGTCGTTTGTCGCAATTTTTTTGACCTTTCTTTTTTATTTCGACAGAGAAACTTGCAGAGGCCAACAAGCGTGCCGACGCACTTGCTCAAAAACTGGAGCAAAGTGAAGCGGCCCGCAAGAAAGCCGAACTTGTTGCTAGCGAAGCCAAAGCAGAGGCTGATGAAGCCAAAGCAAAGGCTGCTAGTGTCGAGGAACTGCAGAAGAAACTTGAAGATGCTGAAACTGCCCTAAATGAGCACAAAGCCGCACAGGCTACTCGTGAGCAGGGGATTCTCAAGCGCCTGAAATCGCAAAGTCGACGCATTCAAGGCAATATTATCGATCCCTTCTATTTTTATGGAACCCGCTGTTTCTTGTTTTTTTGACCAACGTTTGTTTCCTGTGGCAGGCCAAACAAACCAAGAGTTTGACCTGGAAAATCCCGACAATGATCCTCTCCTTGACGCACTTTCTTATCTGGAACTGCATGGATCCGAAATTCGTGAAGGCGTGGCGAATGCTGACGCGGGACTGTCGGCGTTGTTCCCCTACTTCTTCCCGAAGAAAGAGGAGCCCAAGACTTTCCTTGCCCTTGCCCAGAGCTTCAATTCATCAGAAGACCTTGGACTGAAGATGCGCCAGGAAAACATGAAGATTGCTGTCGAGAGTACTGTTGCCCTGGTCGCTGACAGCCAACAAACTGTTGATTGGATGAAGGTTGGCGACACCGATCAGATAGAGCAGTCAAGATGGAGGTCGTTGATTAAGGCAGCCAAGCCCAACACGAAGAAAATCCTGGCCTATCTCGGGATCAAACCAGCTTCAACTCCTAGCTCATCAAGGCCGGAGGTCTAGTTGCATGCCTCTTTGTTTTTTCTTTCTCTGTTTCTTTTGCCCTTGTCGCCAATTTAGCTATGGCGACAATTATCCTGGTAGCCCTTTAGGAGACACTTCTTTTGTAATGCCTATGTAAATATTTCTAGAAATTAATGAAATTCCCTCTGGCACTATCGTTGATCCTGGCGCTTTCTTTTTCAGTTAATATTTGACAACTATTCGACCAATCCTTGCTCTGCCGATGCTTCTCCTGCTTCTTCCTTCTCGAAGAAAATGATAGTTGATACCGACCCCCTTGAAGGTTCTTCGAGCAAACATTTCTCGGAGGATTTGCAAGAACTTTGACAACAACTTCAGTCCATGAAGAAGCAAACTCTAGCAATGATGGAACAGTCTCGAAAAGCATCTGAACAAGAAAAACTTGCTCTCCAACAAGCCAAAGAAGCTGTGGCTGCCAAGGATATTGCTGTATTGGAAGCAAAGGGAGCCACTACCCGAGAAAATAGCATGCTCGAGCTAATGTTGGAGGCTAGCACAGATATGTTAGGTATGTTTTTCTAACCTCGCAATGCCTCCTCTTTACTTTGCTGTGCCCCCCTTCAGATTTCTTGCCTTGTCGCTTAATAGGCTCGGTTCTTGATGCTGCCGCCGAAGATCGAAGGGTGAACGAGAGAACAAATCTTCTCGTCAATCTTTCCCTTAACCATGGCTGTTTATTCTGGGCCTCCCCTGAACGAACCCAGCAAATTGTCAGGTTTCAAGATCGTGCTTGCCAAGTGCGCAAATTTCTCAACTTTTGCACGACAACATTAACCCTTGTTTACAGGACTTTGTTTCCTCGAAATGACGTTCCCAAAACTCTTCCTGAATTATTGGAGGTATTCAGAGATGCTCCTCGCATTCATAATTTTGTGCGAGCTCAATTGACAGCTGGAGCGAGGTTCGCCATGATTATGATAAATATTTGCCATCCAAAATTAGACCTGACGAAGATTGTTGCTGATTGCCTGGCCAAAAAATCGCGGCGAAAGAATGATATCGATTCAATCAATGAGATGGTAACTCCTGTGGCTGAGTCGATGATAGATGAGCTTCTTCGGATGGACTCAGAATTCTTCATCAAAGGGTCCTATGCTGAGCATAAGACAACCAGAGGCTTGTCCATAGATAGTATTTTAGGTTTTGACTGATTTGTACTATATTGAACAACATTATGTCTGTATCTTTTTTGATTTCCGAAGAAATTTATTGTATATTGTAAACTGCTCTATATTGCTGGAGCCCCCGAGCCTTCTGGCTAGAGTTGTATTGTTTTTTCCATCTCGAAGACTTTTCCTCCTGTCATAATAAGATACCTCTGTTTTTCCATTGATGGGTTGAAAGCCCCCGAGTCTCGTGGTGTCAAAGTTCTATATTTTTGTTGCGAGGTTTTTAGACCAAAGCAGTAAGTTTTTTGGCGCGTACACTATATTTATAATTTTATTAGCTTCCGATATTTGGCGAGGTATTTAGTGTACCAAGGCGAAATATTTGGGTAAGTCTAATATGTCTATATTGTACGTATTTTGAAACTTGAAGGCGTTGAGCCCCCGAGCGTGTCGAAGAATAAGAAATATATCTCCACTATCTTTATTATATTGCAGCACCGCGAGCCCGCCTCATTAAAAACCTTTCCGGCCCCACTCGGTGCCCCGAAAAGGAAAAGAGTGCGTCTGAAAACTCGCGGGCGTTTTAGTACATTGTATTTTTACAGAAGAGGACTATATTTCGACTCTAGGCGTAGAACCGCTTGAGCTGTGCTACGTTCCAGGGGTTTTTCTCGGGAACCCCCGTCTTCTTGTCCTTGATCCTGTATGTGCCTCCGTCGATGACTTCTGTGACAACGTAAGGTCCTAACCATGGCGACTCGAGTTTTTCAGTGCGCTCTTGATTGAGTCGCAAAACTAAGTCTCCGACTTGAAAAGATCTTGGTCTCAAACGTCGACTGTGGTAATTTTTCAGGTCCTGCTGATATTTGGTTACCCTTGATAATACTTCGTCTCGAGCTTCGTCGAGTGCGTCGGCGTCGTCTTCCAATGCTTTCCTGGAAGCTTCTTCATTATACTCTATGACTCTAGGGGAGTCGTGCTCTATTTCTATTGGCAGTACTGCCTCTGCTCCATGGACGAGGAAAAACGGGGTCTCCTGTGTCGCTGTATTTGGTGTTGTTCGGATGCTCCATAACACACTTGGTAGTTCTTCTGGCCAGGTATGTCGAGCTTTTTCCAGTGGTCCTAATAGGCGTTTCTTGGTGCCATTGCAGATGATGCCATTGGCTTTCTCGACTTGACCATTGGTTTGAGGATGTGCAACTGACGCGAAGTGTAATTTGATGCCTACCTCTGCACAGTACGCCTTGAACTCCTTTGACGTAAAGTTGCTGCCATTGTCTGTGACGATGCTATTAGGTACTCCAAATCGAAAAACGATGCCCTTTACGAATTTTATTGCTGATGCTGCATCTGGTGAATTTATCGGCTTTGCTTCTATCCACTTGGTGAATTTGTCGACAGCAACCAGCAAGTACTCATATCCTCCTGGCGAAGCTTTGTGCAACTTGCCCACCATATCAAGTCCCCATTGGGCAAAGGGCCACGACAATGGTATTGGTGTTAATTCCGCCGCTGGAGAGTGAGGTTTGGCGGCGAATCTTTGACACGCGTCGCAAGTTCTTACTATTTCCTTGGCATCCTCAATTGCTGTCAGCCAATAGAATCCTGCTCGAAAAACCTTGGCTGCAATAGCTCGACTACTTGCGTGGTGGCCACATATTCCTTCGTGTACATCCTTCAGAATTATTCTTCCTTCTTCAGGTGTGACACATCTTTGCAGGACGCCTGAAATACTTCGCTTGTATAATTCCCCTTTGATCACTGTGAAAGCTTTGGATCGTCGAATAACTCTCCTTGCTTCAACTGGATCGTCGGGTATCTCTTTCCTGGGGATGTATGATATATATGCTTGCATCCAAGGAATTTGTACCATCATCACAAGCTCTTGGTCCTCTTCATCCTCCGTGGTTTCTGTGAGGGGTGCCGAAGTTTTTTCTTCTTTTGCTTTTTTCTGCACCTTTTTTGGCTTCGTGGATCTCTCCGCTATTTCTTCCCAAAATACTCCTGGCGGGATTGGGAGGCACTGCGACCCGATGTTTGCGAGAACGTCGGCTTCATCATTGCTCAATCTACTGATGTGATTTACCTCGCATCCATCAAACAGCTTCTCGAGCTCATTGTACACCTCCTTGTATGCCATCATGCTATCATTGACGGCGTCACATTGATTCATAACTTGCTGAGCCACCAATTGTGAGTCGCCAAAGATTTTTAATCGAGTTGCACCGCAAGCTTTCGCCATCTTCATCCCGTGTATGAGGGCTTCATATTCTGCTTCATTGTTGGATGCGTTAGGGAACGTCATCCGAAGGACGTATTTCAACTTGTCGCCTTCAGGTGATATAAGTACTACTCCTGCGCCAGCTCCTTCTACTCTCTTGGACCCATCGAAGTTCATGGTCCAGGTTCTCGACAAATCTGGGGGTCCCGTGTTTTGTAGCTCCATCCACTCTGCAATGAAATCTGGCAGAACTTGCGATTTGATTGCCTTTCTTTTTTCATACGTGATGTCCCGAGGGGAAAGTTCTATTCCCCAAAGGGAGACACGCCCTGTAGCTTCTGGATTGTTCAGTATATTTGAGAGAGGTGCTTCATTGACTACTATTATCGGGTGTGCCGAAAAATAGTGGCGCAACTTCCTTGCCGTTGCAATTACTCCATATGCTAGTTTTTGGTACTGCGGGTACCGCTGTTTGGAAGGCGACAAAACTTCACTGATGAAATATACTGGCCTTTGCACTCCATGGAGTTTTCCTTCCTCTTCTCTTTCAACGACTAGCACCGTGCTAACCACTTGAGGCGTGGCTGCAATATATAGCAGGAGAGGTTCCTTTTCCTTCGGCGCCACCAAGATCGGTGGGGTCGAGGTTGTGCGCTTTAAATCCTCGAAAGCCCTGTCGGCCTCTTCGTTCCACTGGAATTTATCTCCTTGCTTTATTAGAGCGTAAAATGGTAACGCTTTTTCTCCCAGCCTGGCGACGAATCTGCTCAAAGCTGTGACTCGCCCAGTTAGCTGCTGTATTTCTTTCAACTTTGTTGGCTTCCTCATTGTTACGATAGCTTGTATTTTGTCGGGATTTGCCTCAATTCCTCTTGCTGAAACTAGAAACCCCAAAAGTTCTCCTGCTGGGACGCCAAAAGAACACTTCGTCGGGTTCAGTTTGAGGCAGAATTTGTCAAGGTTGTCAAAGGTTTCCTTGAGATCCTCGATCAGCGTTGCCCCCTTTTTTGACGTTATGATGACATCGTCGATGTATACTTGCACGTTTTTCCCAATCTGTGTCGCCAAACACTTCTGCATCATCCTCTGATATGTTGCTCCCGCATTTTTTAGACCAAAGGGCATTGTTCTGTAGCAAAACACGCCGTAAGGTGTAATAAACGCTGTCTTTACTTCATCTTCTTCTTTCAATCTGATCTGGTTATAACCAGAATATGCGTCCAGGAAGGAAAGACGTTCACATCCAGCCGTGGAGTCGATAATTTGATCGATCCTCGGGAGGGGAAAGTGATCCTTTGGACAATGTTTATTGAGACACGTAAAGTCGACGCACATGCGAAGGACCTTAGTGTTTTTCTTCGGCACCAACACAGGATTTGCTACCCATGTGGCTTCTGTAAATATCTCTTTGATAAAACCAGCTTCTCGTAGTCGATCGATTTCTGACAGCATGGCCTTGCGGTTTGGTTCTGAAAAACGCCGCAAGGGTTGTTTGATTGGTCTCGCTAGTGGATCCAAGTTTAGGTGGTGCTCGGCAAGTTCCCTGGGTACTCCTGGCATGTCGGCTGGACACCATGCAAAGATTTTCCATTTCTCACGGAGGAACTCGACGAGCGCGCTTTCCTATGCAAGGTCCATGTCGTTTGCGATGGACGTCGTCTTTTTCGGGTCTGTCGGGTGAATTTGCACCTCCTTAGAATTTTTCTCGGTATTGAAAGTTGATTCTTTGTTTGGCCTTCCAACGTCTGGCAGCACATCGTAGTCAGTCATACTCCTTGACGCCAGATACTCCGCTTGCATCCCGAAAGTTTCTGATATCCAGTGAAAATCCTTATCGCACTTATCGGCTAAGGCGAAGCTTCCCTTGACTGTGATTGGTCCCTTTGGTCCAGGCAACCTCCACAACAGGTATGTGTAATGTGGCACCGCCATAAATCTAGCATATGCTGGTCGTCCCAACAGAGCGTGGTATTGCGACGGAAAATCCACGACTTCAAATTCTAGCCTCTCGATTCTATAATTCTCTCGGGTTCCAAACTGAACGTCGAGATTGATCTTCCCCAATGGGTAACTTGGTTTCTCCGGTGTGATACCATGGAACCTTGTGTCTGTTGGCTTCAAGTTTGCTAAGGATATGTTCATCTTCCTCAATGTATCTGCATACATAAGGTTTAAGCTGCTGCCGCCGTCTATGAACACTCGAGAGACATCAAATCCCGCAATAACTGCTGGCAAAATAAGTGCTGACTGCCCTGGTCGAGGAACTTGCTGTGGATGATCTGCTATGGTGAAGCCAATATCTTGCCCTGACCAATTAAGATACTCGACAGTTGGCGGAGGCATTTTTTCTGCCATAAACACCTGTCATGAGATTACTTTCTGAGCTCTATTGGATGGCCTTCCCTTCTGAATCATCGACACTGCTCCGTTAGAGTTAGGATCAACATAAGGTGGTGGTGGAGGTGCTACCGCTATTCCGAGCTGATGTCGATTGTCTTCTGTAATCGATGGAGGTGGTGGCAAGTGAATCTCGCTCCTGGGTTCTCGCGGATTTCTCTGTGCTGCCCGAGCGTTAGCGTGCTCTACATACCTTAGCATTGCCTGGAAATTGCGACAGTCTTTCTGCTGGTGCCCTGACTGTCTTTTTCTGTTGCTGTCGAGGAAAAAGTGCATCTGACACGGCCCATTCATCATTTCTTCGGGGGAAACGAAAGGCCTCGGGAACCTAGGCCCGCTATTTTGCCTGTTGTTGTGAGAATCGTCCCTGTTATCGCCTCGCTGCTCACTGCTTCTCTGATAATCATCTCTGTTGTTTCCTCCTGTGTTTGCCCGAAAACCTGCCGAAATTTGTCCTGGAACGTCATAGTTCGGGTACTGCCGAGGAAATCGTCGCCTCGGTTGATAATTTCGACCACGGTCCTCCTCTGGCGACCTGTGTCGTTTGTTGTGGACAACATCTTCTCCATCTGCCCATCTGTTTGCTATTTCCATTAACGCGGATACTGTCTTTGGGTTGGTCCTTCCCAAGTCCTCGACGAAATCTCCACGCCTGATTCCTGCGACAAACGCATCTATCGCTCTCTCGTCAGATATATTTTCTGCCGAGTTTTTGATGATGTTCCACCTTTGGATGTATTTTCTCATTGGCTCGTCCGGCTTTTGTCGACATGCTCTCAACTCCTCCAACGACGCAGGTTTCTTGCATGTGGACCGGAAGTTCTTGACGAACACATCCTCGAAGCTTTCCCAGCTGTCGATGGATCCTGGGGTAAGTTTCTTTATCCAAGATCGTGCGGCTCGACTCAGATGCACCTGGATTCTTTGCATAGCTGTTGCTCTGGTTCCTCCTGTGAGTTTTATTGTCTCGAGGTAATCAACTAGCCAATCCTCTGGATCTTGAAGGCCGTCGAATTTCTTGAAATTGTCGGGTAACTTGAATCCTGAAGGGACTCGAGTTTTTCGGACTCTCCTCGTGAAGCATGGCAAGCCGCACATATCTTCGTCGTTAAGCTCCGGGGATTGCCGATGTTCCCTTCTGCTTTGCCGCGCTCTATCGACCCTTGCTTGTGCTGCCGTGTCTCTTGCTCCGCTTGGTCCTTCAGGGGCTGCCGCTGTTGCTGCTGCAGGTCGTGGACTATTTTGCCTTGCCGCTCCTTCGGGAGGCGTTGATACAAACGCTGTCCCCATAGCTCCAACTCCTGCTACCGCCATATTGTATAGTGTTTCCCTTGGATCGCCTGGAGGTGGTTTAGATGCGAGGATAAAAGCATGTGTCACCATATATCCAGCCTCTGGTGTCTTAGGGATGATGTTTCCTCTTGTATCTATCGACATAAAGGACATGTCGAGGTTTTGGACCAAATGCTCTCTTTCTGCTTCGGGTATATGTTGCAACCTTGATCTTGCTCTGTTCCGAGCCTCCCTGTGGCTATCACCCGAAGTTCTAGATTGTCGACTTAGATCTGCCCTTCTCCTGCTGGATGCAGAAGCTGCCTCCTTTCTCCTGTTTAACTCAGCTGTCTGTTTTTCCAATTCTCTGGCAGCTCGTGCAAGCCTATATTGATATGCTTGCAATTCCTCTGGTGTGGCCATGGTAGCCATTGGTTCTGAACCGTTCACAGCTCTCGCGGCTCTATCCCACGCTGCTTGCGAAAGTTGAACTCTGTCTCACGGCTGTGGCCCAACGTATTTATTGCCCAGGCCTCGTCGCAGATCAGAGGGATCGACGTATGGATTTCCCAAATCGTCGAAAGCCTCAGATGTTTCCTCTTGATCTTCAATGGCATAAATCTGATGATATTTTGTATTCAGATCTATGTTGGGTTTGGTGACACCATCGTTGAGATTGATGAAGACCTTGCCCACTGTAATAGATTTGTCGATGAAGTCGTAACTGTCGACACTGCTTGAGTCATTGCTTATATATGAGTCTGCAGATGACTCAAACGACATGTCGCTGAAGATCTTGGCGAGTTTCTCTCTTGCCCTGGTGCTGACGTAGCGTGTCGACGAAGTTTCTTCTTCTCCTGATTCGGTTGACGATGTATAGCTTGAAAAATCGGAATCGACCGCCGACGATCCCGACGAAATCGGAATTTCGACACGATACGATCCTTCCTTCTCGACGCGAAAGCGAAACCTTCCGAACGTCATCTCCATAGGCTCCGCCAGATACGCATATGCATCCAAACGGGAGGGTGGGTGAGGAACAAAATCGACAGGACCAGCAGCGATCTGTTTACCTCGATCCATTGCGTTGCTTGCGGTTGATGATGTCGAAGATCTTGAACGTGCCATCGAGATCAGATCCTTACGCCTCTAGTTCCCACAGACGGCGCCAATTGACAAGGTATCAACTTGTCAATGCCTGTGGATTGTAGGCTAGGGTTTTGTTGGAAATAGAGGGCAAGTAGATCTCGAAGGTTTCAGCCGAAAAGTACTCGACGATTATGAAAACTAGGGTTTGCAAACAATGATTCGATGATCTCTGTGTCCCTCGACTCCCCCTTATATAGGAGGCGGAGCCGAGGGATTCGTGTAGTACAAGTTACATAGTCCGGGAAGGTTTCCAACTCATCCCGCAAGATTACAAATAACACTTCCTATTACAACTCTATCTTTCCTTAAATATATCTTGGGCTCCCGAGTCTTCTTATTCTTCGGGTAGTGGGCCTTCAGTAAACCCTGGGTACTATCTTCGGCAGGCCCATTTGGGATGCCTATGTCACCGGCGCCATCGCGAAGACAAGTTTCGGGGGACAGAAGTCTCTGTTCCGGCACGCCGCCGGGATGGGGAAGTGCCCCCGGAATCCATCTCCATCGACTCTACCGCCATCTTCATCGCCGCTGCTGACTCCCATGATGAGGAGGGAGTAGTTCTCCCCCGAGGCTGAGGGCTCTACCGGTAGCTATGTGGTTCATCTCTCTCCCATGGTGTGATCTTTATGTGATCATGAGCTTTGTAATCTAGTTGAATATGTAGATGTTACTCTTGTCTATTATGCATTCTAGAGGTTACTTTAATATGAACTCCGGAGTCACTCTCCATGGTGTGATGGTGACAGTGTGCGCATCGTGTGTGATTCCTTTATGATGTTGTGGAGCTTGTTTACTCCGGCTTGAGGTGTGCTTTTGCAGCCCTACACAATGAATTGTGTTTGTTATCCAACAAGAGAGTGTTTGAGAGTAGCATTTATTTATTCAATTATGTGATCATTGTTGAGAGTGTCCACTAGTGAAAGTATGATCCCTAGGCCTTGTTTCTAAGCACTGAAACACCGTTTCCAACAAGTTCTGCTACATGTTCGCTTGCTGCCATTTTTATTTCAGATTGCAATTACTACTTATAATCATCCATATTACTTGTATTTCACTATCTCTTCGCCGAACTAGTGCACCTATACATCTGACAAGTGTATTAGGTGTGTTGGGGACACAAGAGAGTTCTTGTATCTTAATTATAGGGTTGCTTGAGAGGGATATCTTTGACCTCTACCTCCCTGAGTTCGATAAACCTTGGGTGATTCACTTAAGGGAAACTTGCTGTTGTTCTACAAACCTCTGCTCTTGGAGGCCCAACACTGTCTACAGGAATAGAAGCGTGCGTAGACATCATGCATCTCGATGTCGTACTTCGCCTTGAAGTACGTCTTCCACCAGGCGTCGTTGTCGTTCGCCGCCCATGTCGGATCTTGCCGCTCGGCGGCGGTGAGTTGAGCCCGCCGGGCCCTGATGCCGTCCCTCCATTGCTCCGTGCCCGGCTTCGGCGGCGGCGGGACGCCAATGCCGTTCACGGCCATCTTCCAGCCGCCGCTGCTTGGCAGCCGCATGTCCGGCGGGACTGGATATTGGGCGTGGTACAGCGCCCACGCCTCCGGAACTATTAGGCTACCGCGGCCGAAGCCGTTCGCGGTGGCGATCTTGCAGGAGGACGAGGTCGACATTGTCTGGAGCGGCGAGGAGAAGATCTGTGAGGGGGGAGGCGGCGGCGACGAGAAGGTTTGGGAGCGGTGAGAGATTGGGACGAACCGCAGGGCGTCTTAATGTACAACGGCGGCAGCGGGGTGGGTGCACGCAATAACGCCGGCGCGGATGGCCATGCGGCCATGCATGACGAGACGCGTCCCTGCGTCGCCTGGAAAAACATGGACGCCATTAACGTCGCTTGACCAAAGGTAGGCGACGGGGTTTTAGGCTTCCGAGCCGCTGATGCATCGGGCCCGCGTTGGTTCGCCTCGCTTTTCGTTGTGTCCGGCGTGCCTGGAGCGTCCCCTGTGGGACGGGGACGGGCTCGGGGCGCCGGACACCGTATCGGGGCGCGCCGGACAAAAATGGTCTTTGGGGGACGCGACTGGAACGTTTTTTTGGTCCGACGCGCCCCAAATTGCTTTGGGGGACGCTTTGGGGGACGCGGCTAGAGATGCTCTAATCGGGGACTCTCATGGAATGGACAGACTCACGAATCTAGACATGCTATTCCAGCAGGTCAGAAATCTCAGTGTTTTATATACGAGAACTACCCATTGCTAGGTATAGAGCTCCGTACAGCACTATGGGAAAATTGACGTACGCCGATGGCCAGACGATGTGCCGATGGTTAAATGTCGGGGCCGTCGGCACAGGAGCCTCCGGAGCGTGGCGATAAGGATGGTCATCGGTGTTAAATTGGTCGTCGGTACAGGCTGGAGGTGCCGACGGCCACCGTCGGCACAGGACCAGTCTGGCCATCGGCACAATTTTTTTTTACTACAGACCTGTGACGATGGTTATACCGTCGGCATAGCTTTTTTCTATTTCTCCACGCCAGTCTTCAAAAAAACATAACTAAATTATTCTACTTGAGAAAAATAAGTATAATATATCAAATTTTGCAGAGAAACAAGATCTATCATAGAAAAATATCAAAAAAGGAATATTTCAAATACCTAAACAAATCTTCTTAGAAATGAGCTATAATGTTTAAGGTTCCATGGCTTTCACACACGCCAAAAATGAAAAAAAATGGTCGTTATGGGTCGGATTAGAAATCCGCGTCCGGGGTATTGCTTACCATCCAAGGGCTCACACACGAGCCAAATATGACCTCTTTCTGGCAAACTATGCCATGCCGAGGGTATTTTCCACCTCATTTCCTCTGAAATCCATAGAACTCCGGACGTGATAGCCCTTTTCGTGAAGGGTTTTTCAAAATAATTGCCATATCCCAGTTTTGACAAACGAAATAGTTACTATGATATATAAAATGACGCCACGTGGCTCCGTGGGATTTTTTGACTTCGTATTAACTGATCAATTTTTTCACTCTGATCAATTTAGACATATCATTTGTCAAATTCGCATTTACTGATATTAATTATTCCATATTAAATAAAAAGACAAAAAAATAAAATCATTTAATTGTTTTTCAAATTCTAAATTATTATTATTATTTATATATATTCACTGTTGTTTACTTAAGTAATAGTTTAGAATTCAAAAATATAGAGGTGTTTGATGTCTACTCACGCTTCTTTTCCTGTAGATAGTGTTGGGCCTCCAAAAGCAGAGGTTTGTAGAACAACAGCAAGTTTTCCCTTAAGTGGATCACCCAAGGTTTATCAAACTCAGGGAGGAAGAGGTCAAAGATATCCCTCTCAAGCAACCCTGCGATCACAATGCAAGAAGTCTCTTGTGTCCCCAACACACCTAATACACTTGTCAGATGTATATGTGCACTAGTTCGGCGAAGAGATAGTGAAATACAGGTGGTATGAATATATATGAGCAGTAGTAACGACACCAGAAAATAGCTTGCTGCTACAACTGGCGTGTGGTTGATGGTGGTAATATTGCAGGAAGTACAGATGCAGTAGAACAGTAAACAAGCGATGATTACAATATTTGGGAACAAGGCCTAGGGATCATACTTTCACTAGTGGACACTCTCAACATTGATCACATAACTGAATAGATAAATGCTATACTCTACACTCTCTTGTTGGATGATGAACACCACTAATTGTGTAGGGCTACAAGAGCACCTCAATGCCGGAGTTAACAAGCTCCACAACATTCGATATTCATATTTAAATAACCTTAGAGTGCATGATAGACCAATGCAACTATACCAAGTACTAACATAGCATGCACACTGTTACCATCACACTATGAAAGGAGGAATAGATCACATCAATACCATCATAGTAATAGTTACTTCATAATCTACAAGAGATCACAATCATAGCATATACCAAGTACTTCATGATGCACACACTGTCAACATTACATCATGGAGGGGGAATAGACTACTTTAATAACATCACTAGAGTAGCACATAGATGAATAGTGATACAAAGCTCATATGAATCTCAATCATGTAAGGCAGCTCATGAGATCATTGTATTGAAGCACATAGGAGAGAGATTAACCACATAGCTACCGGTACAGCCCTTAGCCTCGAGGGAGAACTACTCCCTCCTCATGGGAGACAGCAGTGTTGATGAAGATGGCGGTGGTGTCGATGGAGATGCCTTCCGGGGTCACTTCCCCGTCCCGGCGGCGTGCCGGAACAGAGACTTCTATCCCCCAGATCTTGGCTTCGCGATGGCGGCGGCTCTGGAAGGTTTCTCGTACCGTGGCTTTTTTCGTCTCGAAGATTTAGGTCAGGGACCTTTAAATAGGCGAAGAGGCGGAGTCGGAAGGCTGACGAGGCAGTGACACAATAGGTGGGCGCGACCCCCCCTCTGGCCGCGTCGGGCACACGTGTGGGGCCCACAGGGCCCTCCTCTGGTGGCTCTCGGGTGTTCTAGAAGCTTCGTGGAATTATAAGGTACTGGGCGTTGATTTCGTCCAATTCCGAGAATATTTCCTTACTAGGATTTCTGAAACCAAAAACAGCAAAAAAAGGAACTGGCACTTCGGCATCTCGTCAATAGGTTAGTTCCGGAAAACGCATCGAAACGATATAAAGTGTGAACAAAACATGTAGGTATTGTCATAAAACAAGCATGGAACATCAGAAATTATAGATACGTTGGAGACGTATCAGCATCCCCAAGCTTAGTTCCTACTCGTCCTCGAGTAGGTAAACGATAAAAGATAGTTTCTGAAGTGACATGCTACCAACATGATCTTAATCATACTATTGTAAAGCATATGAGATGAATGCAGCGATTCAAAGCAATGGTAAAGACAATGATTAAACAACTGAATCATATAGCAAAGACTTTTCATGAATAGTACTTTCAAGACAAGCATCAATAAGTCTTGCATAAGAGTTAACTCATAAAGCAGTAAATTCATAGTAAAGGCATTGAAACAACACAAAGGAAGATATAAGTTTCAGTGGTTGCTTTCAACTTCAACATATTTATCTCATGGATAATTGTCAACACAAAGTAATATAATAAGTGCAATAAGCAAGCATGTAAGAATCAATGCACAGTTGACACAAGTGTTTGCTTCTTAAGATGGAGAGAAGTAGGTGAACTGACTCAACATAAAAGTAAAAGAATGGCCCTTCACAGAGGGAAGCATGGATTGCTATATTTGTGCTAGAGCTTTTATTTTGAAAACATAAAGAGAGTATAAAAGTAAAGTTTTGAGAGGTGTTTGTTGTTGTCAACGAATGGTAGTGGGCACTCTAACCCCCTTGCCAAACAGACTTTCAAAGAGCGGCTCCCATGAAATTTTTTATTTTTGGGTGGCACTCCTTCCAAACTTGCTTTCACAAACCATGGCTAACCGAATCCTCGGGTGCCTGCCAACAATCTCATACCATGAAGGAGTGCCTTTTTTATTTTAGTTTTATTTAGATGACACTCCTCCCCACCTTTGCTTTCTCAAGCCATGGCTAACCAAATCCTCGGGTGCCGTCCAACAATCACATACCATGGAGGAGTGTCTATTTTTTGTAAAATTATGAAAGTTAATTAATTGGGGCTGGGAACCCCATTGCCAGCTCTTTTTGCAAAATTATTGGATAAGCGGATGAAGCCACTAGTCCATTGGTGAAAGTTGCCCAACCAGATTGAAATATAAACACCACATACTTCCTCATGAGCTATAAAACATTGACACAAATAAGAAGTAATAACTTTTGAAGTGTTTAAAGATAGCACTCAAGCAATTTACTTTGGAATGGCGGAGATATACCATGTAGTAGGTAGGTATGGTGGACACAAGTGGCATAGTTTTTGGCTCAAGGATTTTGGATGCATGAGAAGTAATGCCTCTCAATACAGGGCTTAGGCTAGCAAGGTTGTTTGAAGCAAACACAAGTATGAACCGGTACAACAAAGCTTACATAAGAACATATTGCAAGCATTATAAGACTCTACACTGTCTTCCTTGTTGTTCAAATTCTTACTAGAAAATATCTAGACTTTAGAGAGACCAATCATGCAAACCAAATTTTAACCAGCTCTATGTATTTCTTCACTAATAGGTGCAAAGTATATGATGCAAGAGCTTAATCATGAGCACAACAATTGCCAAGTATCAAGTTATTCAAGACATCATACCAATTAATACATGCAACATTTCCCGTTTCCAACCATATAACAATTAACGAAGCAGTTTCAACCTTCGCCATGAAAATTAAAAGCTAAGAACACATGTGTTCATATGAACCAGCGGAGCGTGTCTCTCTCCCTCACAAGCATTTATTCAAACAAAAACAAAAACAAACATACGCTCCAAGTAAAATACATAAGATGTGACCGAATAAAAATATAGTTTCAAGAGAAGAAACCTGATAAATTGTTGATGAAGAAGGGGATGCCTTGGGCATCCCCAAGCTTAGACGCTTGAGTCTTCTTGAAATATGCAGGGATGAACCACGGGGGCATCCCCAAGCTTAGACTTTTCACTCTTCTTGATCATATATCATCCTCCTCTCTTGACCCTTGAAAACTTCCTCCACACCAAACTCAAAGCAAACTCATTAGAGGGTTAGTGCATAATCAAAAATTCACATGTTCAGAGGTGACACAATCATTCTTAACACTTCTGTACATTGCCCAAAGCTTCTAAAAGTTAATGGAACAAATAAATCCATTCAACATAGCAAAAGAGGCAATGCGAAATAAAAGGCAGAATCTTTTAAAACAGAACAGTCCGTAAAGACGAATTTTTAAGAGGCACCAGACTTGCTCAGATGAAAATCCTCAAATTGAATGAAAGTTGCGTACATATCTGAGGATCACGCACGTAAATTGGCAGATTTTTCTGAGTTACCTATAGAGAACCCTGCCCAAATTCGTGACAGACAGAAATCTGTTTCTGCGCAGTAATCCAAATCTAGTATCAACCTTGCTATCAAAGACTTTACTTGGCACAATGACACGCGTACAGCACGCGACCGTTGGGAACCCCAAGTGGAAGGTGTGATGCGTACAGCAGTAAGTTTCCCTCAGTAAGAAACCAAGGTTTATCGAACCAGTAGGAGTCAAGAAGCATGTTGAAGGTTGATGGCGGCGGAGTGTAGTGCGGCGCAACACCAGGGATTCTGGCGCCAACGTGGAACCTGCACAACACAACCAAATTACTTTGCCCCAATGTGACAGTGAGGTTGTCAATCTCACCGGCTTGCTGTAACAAAGGATTAGATGTATAGTGTGGATGATGATTGTTTGCAGAAAACATTAGAACAAGTATTGCAGTAGATTGTATTCGATGTAAAGAATGGACCGGGGTCCACAGTTCACTAGTGGTGTCTATCCCATAAGAATAAGCATGTTGGGTGAACAAATTACAGTTGGGCAATGATGTCTACGGGAGCTTCTATTCTTGTAGACAGTGTTGGGCCTCCAAGAGCAGAGGTTTGTAGAACAGCAGCAAGTTTCCCTTAAGTGGATCACCCAAGGTTTATCGATCTCAGGGAGGAAGAGGTCAAAGATATCCCTCTCATGCAACCCTGCAACCACAAAGCAAGAAGTCTCTTGTGTCCCCAACACACCTAATAGGTGCACTAGTTCGGCGAAGAGATAGTGAAATACAGGTGGTATGAATAAGTATGAGCAGTAGCAACGGCGCCAGAAAAGTGCTTGCTGGCGTGTGGTTGATGGTGGTAATATTGCAGGCAGTACAAATGCAGTAGAACAGTAAACAAGCAGCGATAGTAGTAATTTGGAACAAGGCCTAGGGATTATACTTTCACTAGTGGACACTCAAAACATTGATCACATAACAGAATAAATAAATAGATGCTAGACTCTACACCCTCTTGTTGGATGATGAACTCCACTAACTGTGTAGGATTACACGAACCCTCAATGCCGGAGTTAACAAGCTCCACAATATTCGATGTTCATGTTTAAATAACCTTAGAGTGCACGACAGATCAACACAACCAAACCAAGTACTAACATAGCATGCACACTGTCACCTTCACGCTACGAAAGGAGGCATAGATCACATCAATACTATCATAGCAATAGTTAACTTCATAATCTACAAGAGATCACAATCATAGCCTACGCCAAGTACTAACACGATGCACACACTGTCACCATTACACCGTGCAGGAGGAATAAACTACTTTAATAACATCACTAGAGTAGCACACAGATAAATTGTGATACAAAACACATTGCAATCATAAAGAGATATAAATAAGCACTTCACTATGCCATTCATAACAGTGAATAAGTATTCTGTGAAATATAGCCTAAGAGACCCACACGGTGCACACACTGTCACCTTTACACACGTGGGACAAGGAGTCTCCGGAGATCACATAAGTAAAATCCACTTGACTAGCATAATGACATCTAGATTACAAGCATCATCATATGAATCTCAATCATGTAAGGCAGCTCATGAGACTATTGTATTGAAGTACATAGGGAGAGAGATGAACCACATAGCTACCGGTACAGCCCCGAGCCTTGATGGAGAACTACTCCCTCCTCATGGGAGACAGCAGCGGTGATGAAGATGGCGGTGGTGTCGATGGAGAAGCCTTCCGGGGGCACTTCCCCGTCCCGGCGGCGTGCCGGAACAGAGACTCCTGTCCCCCAGATCTTGGCTTCGCGATGGCGGCGGCTCTGGATGGTTTCTCGTATCGTGGCTTTTCCGTCTCGAGGTTTTAGGTCGAGGGGGCTTAAATAGGCGAAGAGGCGGCGTCAGAAGGTCGAAGAGGCGGTGTGATGGTAAGGCGGCGCGGCCAGGGCCTGGGCCGCGCCGGCCTACCTCCTGGGCCCACCAGGGCTCCCCTCTGGCAACTCTCGGGTGTTCTGGAAGCTTCGTGGAAAAATAGGATGCTGGGCGTTGATTTCGTCCGATTCCGAGAATATTTCCTTACTAGGATTTCTGAAACCAAAAACAGCAGAAAACAACAACTGGCCCTTCGGCATCTCGTCAATAGGTTAGTTCCGGAAAACGCATAATAATGACATAAAGTGTGCATAAAACATGTAGATATCATCAATAATGTGGCATGGAATATAAGAAATTATCGATACGTCGGAGATGTATCAGCATCCCCAAGCTTAGTTTCTGCTCGTCCCGAGCAGGTAAACGATAACAAAGATAATTTCTGGAGTGACATGCCATCATAACCTTGATCATACTATTGTAAACATATGTAATGAATGCAGCGATCAAAACAATGGTAAATGACATGAGTAAACAAATGAATCATAAAGCAAAGAATTTCATGAATAGTGCTTCAAGACAAGCATCAATAAGTCTTGCATAAGAGTTAACTCATAAAGCAATAATTCAAAGTAAAGGCATTGAAGAAACACAAAGGAAGATTAAGTTTCAGTGGTTGCTTTCAACTTGTAACAAGTATATCTCATGGATAGTTGTCAATGCAAAGTAATATAACAAGTGCAATATGCAAGTATGTAGGAATCAATGCACAGTTCACACAAGTGTTTGCTTCTTGGGATGGAGAGAAATAGGTGAACTGACTCAACATAAAAGTAAAAGAATGGCCCTTCGCAGAGGGAAGCATTGATTGCTATATTTGTGCTAGAGCTTTGATTTTGAAAACATAGAGAGTATAAAAGTAAAATTTTGAGAGGTGTTTGTTGTTGTCAACGAATGGTAGCGGGTACTCTAACCCCCTTGCCAGACAAACCTTCAAAGAGCGGCTCCCATTTTATTTATATTTTTGGGTGGCACTCCTTCCAACCTTTCTTTCACAAACCATGGCTAACCGAATCCTCGGGTGCCTGCCAACAATCTCATACCATGAAGGAGTGCCTTTTTATTTTAGTTTTATTTAGATGACACTCCTCCCCACCTTTGCTTTCTCAAGCCATGGCTAACCGAATCCTTCGGGTGCCGTCCAACAATCACATACCATGGAGGAGTGTATATTTTTGTTAATTAATTTGGGACTGGGAATCCCATTGCCAGCTCTTTTTGCAAAATTATTGGATAAGCGGATGAAGCCACTAGTCCATTGGTGAAAGTTGCCCAACAAGATTGAAAGATAAACACCACATACTTCCTCATGAGCTATAAAACATTGACACAAATCAGAGGTGATAAATTTTGAATTGTTTAAAGGTAGCACTCAAGCAATTTACTTTGGAATGACGGAGAAATACCATGTAGTAGGTAGGTATGGTGGACACAAATGGCATAGTAGTTGGCTCAAGGATTTAGATGCATGAGAAGTATTCCCTCTCGATACAAGGCTTAGGCTAGCAAGGTTATTTGAAACAAACACAAGGATGAACCGGTGCAGCAAAACTCACATAAAAGACATACTGTAAACATTATAAGACTCTACACCGTCTTCCTTGTTGTTCAAACTCAATACTAGAAATTATCTAGACCTTAGATAGACCAAATATGCAAACCAAATTTTAGCATGCTCTATGTATTTCTTCATTAATAGGTGCAAAGCATATGATGCAAGAGCTTAAACATGAGCACAACAATTGCCAAGTATCACATTATCCAAGACATTATAGCAATTACCACATGTAGCATTTCCCGTTTCCAACCATACAACAAATTAACGAAGAAGATTCAACCTTCGCCATGAATATTATGAGTAAAGCTAAGAACACATGTGTTCATATGAACCAGCGGAGCGTGTCTCTCTCCCAAACAATCATTTATTCAAACAAAAACAAGAACAAAAACATACAGACGCTCCAAGTAAAGTACATAAGATGTGACCCAATAAAAATATAGTTTCAAGAGAAGGAACCTGATAATTTGTCGATGAAGAAGGGGATGCCTTGGGCATCCCCAAGCTTAGATGCTTGAGTCTTCTTGAAATATGCAGGGATGTCTACGGGAGCTTCTATTCTTGTAGACAGTGTTGGGCCTCCAAGAGCAGAGGTTTGTAGAACAGCAGCAAGTTTCCCTTAAGTGGATCACCCAAGGTTTATCGATCTCAGGGAGGAAGAGGTCAAAGATATCCCTCTCATGCAACCCTGCAACCACAAAGCAAGAAGTCTCTTGTGTCCCCAACACACCTAATAGGTGCACTAGTTCGGCGAAGAGATAGTGAAATACAGGTGGTATGAATAAGTATGAGCAGTAGCAACGGCGCCAGAAAAGTGCTTGCTGGCGTGTGGTTGATGGTGGTAATATTGCAGGCAGTACAAATGCAGTAGAAGATTAAACAAGCAACGATAGCAGTAATTAGGAACAAGGCCTAGGGATTATACTTTCACTAGTGGACACTCTCAACATTGATCACATAACAGAATAAATAAATAGATGCTAGACTCTACACCCTCTTGTTGGATGATGAACACCACTAACTGTGTAGGATTACACGAACCCTCAATGCCGGAGTTAACAAGCTCCACAATATTCGATGTTCATGTTTAAATAACCTTAGAGTGCACGACAGATCAACACAACCAAACCAAGTACTAACATAGCATGCACACTGTCACCTTCATGCTACGAAAGGAGGCATAGATCACATCAATACTATCATAGCAATAGTTAACTTCATAATCTACAAGAGATCACAATCATAGCCTACGCCAAGTACTAACACGATGCACACACTGTCACCATTACACCGTGCAGGAGGAATAAACTACTTTAATAACATCACTAGAGTAGCACACAGATAAATTGTGATACAAAACACATTGCAATCATAAAGAGATATAAATAAGCACTTCACTATGACATTCATAACAGTGAATAAGTATTCTGTGAAATATAGCCTAAGAGACCCACACGGTGCACACACTGTCACCTTTACACACGTGGGACAAGGAGTCTCCGGAGATCACATAAGTAAAATCCACTTGACTAGCATAATGACATCTAGATTACAAGCATCATCATATGAATCTCAATCATGTAAGGCAGCTCATGAGACTATTGTATTGAAGTACATAGGGAGAGAGATGAACCACACAGCTACCGGTACAGCCCCGAGCCTTGATGGAGAACTACTCCCTCCTCATGGGAGACAGCAGCTGTGATGAAGATGGCGGTGGTGTCGATGGAGAAGCCTTCCGGGGGCACTTCCCCGTCCCGGCGGCGTGCCGGAACAGAAACTCCTGTCCCCCAGATCTTGGCTTCGCGATGGCGGCGGCTCTGGATGGTTTCTCGTACCGTGGCTTTTCCGTCTCAAGGTTTTAGGTCGAGGGGGCTTAAATAGGCGAAGAGGCGGCGTCAGAAGGTCGAAGAGGCGGTGTGATGGTAAGGCGGCGCGGCTAGGGCCTGGGCCGCGCCGGCCTACCTCCTGGGCCCACCAGGGCTCCCCTCTGGCGACTCTCGGGTGTTCTGGAAGCTTCGTGGAAAAATAGGATGCTGGGCATTGATTTCGTCCGATTCCGAGAATATTTCCTTACTAGGATTTCTGAAACCAAAAACAGCAGAAAACAGCAACTGGCCCTTCGGCACCTCGTCAATAGGTTAGTTCCGGAAAACGCATAATAATGACATAAAGTGTGCATAAAACATGTAGATATCATCAATAATGTGGCATGGAACATAAGAAATTATCGATACGTCAGAGACGTATCAGGCAATTGACAAATAAAGAGGGCATGACCATGCACATACATGATATGATGAGTATTGTGAGATTTAATTGGGCATTACGACAAAGTACATAGACCGCTATCCAGCATGCATCTATGCCTAAAAAGTCCACCTTCAGGTTATCATCCGAACCCCCTCCAGTATTAAGTTGCAAACAACAGACAATTGCATTAAGTATGGTGCGTAATGTAATCAACAACTACATCCTTAGACATAGCATCGATGTTTTATCCCTAGTGGCAGCAGCACATCCACAACCTTAGAACTTTCTGTCACTGTCCCAGATTTAATGGAGGCATGAACCCACTATCGAGCATAAATACTCCCTCTTGGAGTTAAAAGCAAAAACTTGGCCAGAGCCTCTACTAGTAACGGAGAGCATGCAAGATCATAAACAACACATAGATAATAGATTGATAATCAACATAACATAGCATTCTCTATTCATCGGATCCCAACAAACACAACATGTAGCATTACAGATAGATGATCTTGATCATGTTAGGCAGCTCACAAGATCCAACAATGAAGCACAATTAGGAGAAGACGACCATCTAGCTACTGCTATGGACCCATAGTCCAGGGGTGAACTACTCACTCATCACTCCGGAGGCGACCATGGCGGTGAAGAGTCCTCCGGGAGATGATTCCCCTCTCCGGCAGGGTGCCGGAGGCGATCTCCTGAATCCCCCGAGATGGGATAGGCGGCGGCGGCGTCTCTGGAAGGTTTTCCGTATCGTGGCTCTCGGTACTGGAGTTGTTATCGACGAAGGCTTAAATAGGCGGAGAGGTAGGTTTAGGGGCGACGCGAGGGGCCCACACAGCAGGGCCGCGCGGCCAGGGGGTGGGCCGCGCCGCCCTGGCGTGTCACCGCCTCGTCGCCCCACTTCGTTTCTCCCCCGGTGTTCTGGAAGCTTCGTGGAAAAATAAGATCCTGGGCGTTGATTTCGTCCAATTCCGAGAATATTTCCTTACTAGGATTTCTGAAACCAAAAACAGCAGAAACAAAGAATCGGCTCTTCGGCATCTCGTTAATAGGTTAGTGCCAGAAAATGCATAAATATGACATAAAGTATGCATACAACATGTAGGTATCATCAATAAAGTGGCATG
The DNA here is from genome assembly GCF_019359855.2 of Lolium perenne. Lineage (NCBI taxonomy): Eukaryota > Viridiplantae > Streptophyta > Magnoliopsida > Poales > Poaceae > Lolium > Lolium perenne. The sequence continues at coordinate 155,182,987 of NC_067245.2, read as the reverse complement.
GAACATAAGAAATTATCGATACGTTGGAGACGTATCAGCATCCCCAAGCTTAGTTCCTGCTCGTCCCGAGTAGGTAAACGATAACAAAGATAATTTCTGAAGTGACATGCCATCATAATCTTGATCAATACTATTGTAAGCACATGTAATGAATGCAGCGATCAAAGCAATGGTAAATGTAATGAATAAACAATTGAATCATATAGCAAAGACTTTTCATGAATAGTACTTTCAAGACAAGCATCAATAAGTCTTGCATAAGAGTTAACTCATAAAGCAATAATTTCAAAGTAAAGGTATTGAAGCAACACAAAGGAAGATTAAGTTTCAGTGGTTGCTTTCAACTTGTAACATGTATATCTCATGAATATTGTCAACATAAAGTAATATAACAAATGCAATATGCAAGTATGTAGGAATCAATGCACAGTTCACACAAGTGTTTGCTTCTTGAGATGGAGAGAAATAGGTGAACTGACTCAACATAAAAGTAAAAGAAAGGCCCTTCGCAGAGGGAAGCATCGATTGTTATATTTGTGCTAGAGCTTTGGTTTTGAAAACAAGAAACAATTTTGTCAACGGTAGTAATAAAGCATATGCATCATGTAAATTATATCCTACAAGTTGCAAGCCTCATGCATAGTATACTAATAGTGCCCGCACCTTGTCCTAATTAGCTCGGATTACCTGGATTATCACCGCAATACATATGTTTTAACCAAGTGTCACAAAGGGGTACCTCTATGCAGCCTGTACAAAGGTCTAAAGGGAAAGCTCGCATTGGATTTCTCGCTTTTGATTATTCTCAACTTAGACATCCATATCGGGACAACATAGACAACAGATAATGGACTCCTCTTTAATGCTTAAGCATTCAACAACAATTAATTTTCTCATATGAGATTGAGGATATTTGTCCAAAACTGAAACTTCCACCATGGATCATGGCTTTAGTTAGCGGCCCAATGTTCTTCTCTAACAGTATGCATGCTCAAACCATTCAACTCATAGTAAACCGCCCTTACTTCAGACAAGACGGACATGCATAGCAACTCACATGATATTCAATAAAGAGTAGTTGATGGCGTCCCCAGGAACATGGTTATCGCACAACAAGCAACTTAATAAGAGATAAAGTGCATAAGTACATATTCAATACCACAATAGTTTTTAGGCTATTTGTCCCATGAGCTATATATTGCAAAGATATAGGATAGAAATTTAAAGGTAGCACTCAAGCAATTTACTATGGAATGGCGGATAAATACCATGTAGTAGGTAGGTATGGTGGACACAAGTGGCATAGTGTTTGGCTCAAGGATTTTGGATGCATGAGAAGTATTCCCTCTCGATACAAGGTTTAGGCTAGCAAGGTTATTTGAAAAAAACACAAGTATGAAGCAGTACAGCAAAACTCACATAAAAGACATATTGTAAGCATTATAAGACTCTACACCGTCTTCCTTGTTGTTCGACCCTTACTAGAAATTATCTAGACCTTAGAGAGACCAATTATGCAAACCAAATTTTAGCAAGCTCTATGTATTTCTTCATTAATAGGTGCAAAGTATATGATGCAAGAGCTTAAACATGAGCACAAAAATTGCCAAGTATACAAATTATTCAAGACATTCTACCAATTACTACATGTAGCATTTCCCGTTTCCAACCATATAACAATTTAACGAAGAAGATTCAACCTTCGCCATGAACACTATGAGTAAGGCCTAAGGACATATTTGTCCATATGCAACAGCGGAGCGTGTCTCTCTCCCACACAATGAATGCTAGGATCTACTTTATTCAAACAAAACAAAAACAAAAACAAACAGACGCTCCAAGCAAAGTACATAAGATGTGATGGAATAAAAATATAGTTTCACTAGAGGAACCTGATAATGTTGTCGATGAAGAAGGGGATGCCTTGGGCATCCCCAAGCTTATACGCTTGAGTCTTCTTGAAATATGCAGGGGTGAACCACCGGGGCATCCCCAAGCTTAGAGCTTTCACTCTCCTTGATCATATTGTATCATCCTCCTCTCTTGATCCTTGAAAACTTCCTCCACACCAAACTCAAAACAACTCATTAGAGGGTTAGTGCACAACTAAAATTCACATGTTCAGAGGTGACATAATCATTCTTAACACTTCTGTACATTGCACAAAGCTACTGAAAGTTAATGGAATAGAAAAATCCATCAAGCATAGCAAAACAGGCAATGCGAAATAAAAGGCAGAATCTGTCAAAACAGAATAGTTCGTAAAGATGAATTTCTAAGAGGCACCAGACTTGCTCAAATTGAATGAAAGTTGCGTACATATCTGAGGATCACTCACGTAAATTGGCATATATTTCTGAGTTACCTACAGAGAATTAGGCCCAAATTCGTGACAGCAAAGAAATCTGTTTCTGCGCAGTAATCCAAATCTAGTATGAACCTTACTATCAAAGACTTTACTTGGCACAACAATGCAACAAAACTAAGATAAGGAGAGGTTGCTACAGTAGTAACAACTTCCAAGACTCAAATATAAAATAAAAGTGCAGTAGTAAAAGCATGGGTTGTCTCCCATAAGCGCTTTTCTTTAACGCCTTTCAGCTAGGCGCAGAAAGTGTGTATCAAATGTTATCAAGATACGAAGCATCAACATCATAATTTGTTCTAATGATAGAATCAAAAGGTAACTTCATTCTCTTTCTAGGGAAGTGTTCCATACCTTTCTTGAGAGGAAATTGATATTTAATATTACCTTCCTTCATATTAATAATGGCACCAACAGTTCGAAGAAAAGGTCTTCCCAATATAATGGGACAAGATGCATTGCATTCAATATCCAAGACAACAAAATCAACGGGGACAAGGTTATTGTTAACGGTAATGCGAGCATTATCAACTCTCCCCAAAGGTTTCTTTGTAGAATTATCAGCAAGATTAAGATCCAAATAACAATTTTTCAATGGTGGCAAGTCAAGCATATTATAGATTTTTCTAGGCATAACGGAAATACTTGCACCAAGATCACATAAAGCATTACAATCAAATTCATTGACCTTCATATTAATGATGGGCTCCCAACCATCCTCTAACTTCCTAGGAATAGAAGCTTCATGATTTAATTTCTCTTCTCTAGCTTTTATGAGAGCATTTGTAATATGTTTTGTGAAAGCCAAATTTATAGCACTAGCATTAGGACTCTTAGCAAGTTTTTGTAAGAACTTTATAACTTCAGAGATGTGGCAATCATCAAAATCCAAACCATTATAATCTAAAGCAATGGGATCATTGTCCCCAATGTTGGAAAAAATTTCAGCAGTTTTATCACAGGCAGTTTCAGCCGTTTTAGCAGTTTCAGGCAGTTTTTCACGCTTTGCATTAGAAGTGGAAACATTGCCAACACCAATCCTTTTACCATTAATAGTAGGAGGTGCAGCAACATGTGGAGCATTACCATTACTAGTGGTGGTAATAGTCCAAACTTTAGCTATATTATCTTCTTTAGCATTTTCTTCTTTTTCCCACCTAGCACGCAATTCGGCCATCAATCTTATATTCTCATTAATTCTAACTTGGATGGAATTTGCTGTAGTAACAATTTTATTATTATTATTTTCATTAGGCATAACTTTCGATTTCAAAAGATCAACATCAGCAGCAAGACTATCGACTTTAGAAGCAAGTATATCAATTTTCCCAAGCTTTTCTTCAACAGATTTGTTAAAAGCAGTTTGTGTACTAATAAATTCTTTAAGCATGGCTTCAAGTCCAGGGGGTGTATTCCTATTATTGTTGTAAGAATTCCCATAAGAATTATCATAGCCGTTGCCATTATTATAAGGATATGGCCTATAGTTGTTACTAGAATTGTTCCGGTAAGCATTGTTGTTGAAATTATTATTTTTAATGTAGTTTACATCAACATGTTCTTCTTGAGCAACCAATGAAGCTAATGGAACATTATTAGGATCAACATTAGTCCTACCATTCACAAGCATAGGCATAATAGCATCAATCTTATCACTCAAGGAAGAGGTTTCTTCGACAGAATTTACCTTCTTACCTTGTGGAGCTCTTTCCGTGTGCCATTCAGAGTAATTAATCATCATATTATCAAGAAACTTTGTTGCATCGCCTAGAGTGATGGACATAAAGGTACCTCCAGTAGCTGAATCCAATAGGTTCCGCGAAGAAAATTTTAGTCCTGCATAAAAGGTTTGGATGATCATCCAAGTAGTCAGTCCATGGGTTGGGCAGTTTTTAACCAAAGATTTCATTCTTTCCCATGCCTGGGCAACATGCTCATTATCCAATTGTTTAAAATTCATTATGCTACTTCTCAAAGATATAATTTTAGCAGGAGGATAATATCTACCAATAAAAGCATCCTTGCATTTAGTCCATGAATCAGTACTATTCTTAGGCAGAGATAGCAACCAATCTTTAGCTCTTCCTCTTAATGAGAAAGGAAACAATTTTAATTTTATAATGTCACCATCTACATCCTTATACTTTTGCATTTCACATAATTCAACAAAATTATTGAGATGGGCAGCAGCATCATCAGAACTAACACCAGAAAATTGCTCTCTCATAACAAGATTCAAGAAAGGTGTTTAATTTCAAAGAATTTTGCTGTAGTAGCAGGTGGAGCAATAGGTGTGCATAAGAGATCATTATTATTTGTGGTTGTGAAGTCACACAACTTAGTATTTTCAGGAGTACCCATTTTAGCAAGAGTAAATAAAGCAAACTAGATAAAGTAAATGCAAGTAACTAAATTTTTTTGTGTTTTTGATATAGCAAACAAGATAGCAAATAAAGTAAAACTAGCAACTAATTTTTTGTATTTTGATATAGTGCAGCAAACAAAGTACTAAATAAAATAAAGCAAGACAAAAACAAAGTAAAGAGATTGGAGGTGGAGACTCCCCTTGCAGCGTGTCTTGATCTCCCCGGCAACGGCGCCTGAAATTTAGCTTGACACGCGTACAGCACGCGACCGTTGGGAACCCCAAGTGGAAGGTGTGATGCGTACAGCAGTAAGTTTCCCTCTGTAAGAAACCAAGGTTTATCGAACCAATAGGAGTCAAGAAGCACGTTGAAGGTTGATGGCGGCGGAGTGTAGTGCGGCGCAACACCAGGGATTCTGGCGCCAACGTGGAACCTGCACAACACAACCAAATTACTTTGCCCCAACGTGAGAGTGAGGTTGTCAATCTCACCGGCTTGCTGTAACAAAGGATTAGATGTATAGTGTGGATGATGATTGTTTGCAGAAAACAGTAGAACAAGTATTGCAGTAGATTGTATTCGATGTAAAGAATGGCCCGGGGTCCACAGTTCACTAGTGGTGTCTCTCCCATAAGAATAAGCATGTTGGGTGAACAAATTACAGTTGGGCAATTGGCAAATAAAGAGGGTATGACCATGCACATACATGATATGATGAGTATTGTGAGATTTAATTGGGCATTACGACAAAGTACATAGACCGCTATCCAGCATGCATCTATGCCTAAAAAGTCCACCTTCAGGTTATCATCCGAACCCCCTCCAGTATTAAGTTGCAAACAACAGACAATTGCATTAAGTATGGTGCGTAATGTAATCAGCAACTACATCCTTAGACATAGCATCGATGTTTTATCCCTAGTGGCAACAGCACATCCACAACCTTAGAACTTTCTCACATCGTCCTGCATTTAATGGAGGCATGAACCCACTATCGAGCATAAATACTCCCTCTTGGAGTTAAAAGCAAAAACTTGGCCAGAGCCTCTACTAGTAACGGAGAGCATGCAAGATCATAAACAACACATAGATAATAGATTGATAATCAACATAACATACCATTCTCTATTCATCGGATCCCAACAAACACAACATGTAGCATTACAGATAGATGATCTTGATCATGTTAGGCAGCTCACAAGATCCAACAATGAAGCACAATTAGGAGAAGACGACCATCTAGCTACTGCTATGGACCCATAGTCCAGGGGTGAACTACTCACTCATCACTCCGGAGGCGACCATGGCGGTGAAGAGTCCTCCGGGAGATGATTCCCCTCTCCGGCAGGGTGCCGGAGGCAATCTCCTGAATCCCCCGAGATGGGATTGGCGGCGGCGGCGTCTCTGGAAGGTTTTCCGTATCGTGGCTCTCGGTACTGGAGTTATTTTCGACAAAGGCTTAAATAGGCAGAGAGGTAGGTTTAGGGGCGACGCGAGGGGCCCACACAGCAGGGCCGCGCGGCCAGGGGGTGGGCCGCGCCGCCCTGGCGTGTCACCGCCTCGTCGCCCCACTTCATTTCTCCTCCGGTGTTCTGGAAGCTTCGTGGAAAAATAAGATCCTGGGCGTTGATTTCGTCCAATTCCGAGAATATTTCCTTACTAGGATTTCTGAAACCAAAAACAGCAGAAAACAGCAACTGGCTCTTCGGCATCTCGTTAATAGGTTAGTGCCGGAAAATGCATAAATATGACATAAAGTATGCATAAAACATGTAGGTATCATCAATAAAGAGGCATGGAACATAAGAAATTATCGATACGTTGGAGACGTATCACACAACAATGCAATAAAATAAAGATAAGGAGAGGTTGCTACAGTAGTATCAACTTCCAAGACGCAAATATAAAACAAAAGTACTGTAGTAAAATAAAAACATGGGTTATCTCCCAAGAAGTGCTTTCTTTATAGCTATTAAGATGGGCTCAGCAATTTTAATGATGCACTCATAAAGATGAGAGTTGAAGCAAAAGAGAGCATCAAGAGGAAAATTCAAAACAAATTTAAGCCTAACATGCTTCCTATGAAAAGGAATCTTGTAAATAAACAAATTCATGAAGAGCAAAGTGGCAAGCATAGGAAGATAAAACAAGTGCAACTTCAAGATTCTCAACATAAAGAGGGGAAACTTAATATTATAAAGATGCATATAACCATGTTTCCCTCTCTCATAATAACTTTCAGTAGCATCATGAACAAACTCAACAATATAACTATCACATAAAGCATTCTTATCATGAGTCTCATGCATAAAATTATTACTCTCCACATAAGCATAATCTATTTTATTAGTTGTAGTGGGAACAAATTCAACAAAGTAGCTATCATTATTATTCTCATCATCAAATATAGGAGGTATATTGTAATCATAATCAAATTTATCCTCCATAACAGGCGGCACCAAAAGACTACTATCATTATAATCATCATAAATAGGAGGCAAAGTATCATCAAAGAAATTTTTCTCCTCAATGCTTGGGGGCCTAAAAATATCATGCTCATCAAAACCAGCTTCCCCAAGCTTAGAATTTTCCATATCATTAGCAACAATGGTGTTCAAAGTGTTCATACTAATATGTTCCATGGGTTTTTTAATGTTCGCATCAAACCATCCATGTCTTAACTCATGAAATAATTTTAAAAGCTCACTGTTGCTTTCCATTGTGCCAAACTAGTGTAAAACAAGAAACAAAAAGATGCAATTGCAGGATCTAAAGGAAATAGCTTCGAGTACTTACAACGGTGCCGGAAAATAGCTTAGTAGCCGAGATCCGGAGTGTGAGTACCTTTTACCTTTCCTCCCCGGCAACGGCGCCAGAAAATAGCTTGATGTCTACTCACGCTTCTTTTCCTGTAGACAGTGTTGGGCCTCCAAGAGCAGAGGTTTGTAGAACAGCAGCAAGTTTTCCCTTAAGTGGATCACCCAAGGTTTATCGAACTCAGGGAGGAAGAGGTCAAAGATATCCCTCTCAAGCAACCCTGCGGTCACAATGCAAGAAGTCTCTTGTGTCCCCAACACACCTAATACACTTGTCAGATGTATAGGTGCACTAGTTCGGCGAAGAGATAGTGAAATACAGGTGGTATGAATATATATGAGCAGTAGTAACGGCACCAGAAAATAGCTTGCTGCTACAACTGGCGTGTGGTTGATGGTGGTAATATTGCAGGAAGTACATATGCAGTAGAATAGTAAACAAGCGATGATTACAGTATTTGGGAACAAGGCCAAGGGATCATACTTTCACTAGTGGACACTCTCAACATTGATCACATAACTGAATAGATAAATGCTATACTCTACACTCTCTTGTTGGATGATGAACACCACTAATTGTGTAGGGTGATACGTCTCCGACGTATCGATAATTTCTTATGTTCCATGCCACATTATTGATGATATCTACATGTTTTATGCATACTTTATGTCATATTTATGCGTTTTCCGGAACTAACCTATTAACAAGATGCCGAAGAGCCAGTTGCTGTTTTCTGCTGTTTTTGGTTTCAGAAATCCTAGTAAGGAAATATTCTCGGAATTGGACGAAATCAACGCCCAGCATCTTAGAATCCCCGGAAGCATCCAGAACACCCGAGAGCCGCCAGAGGGGGGCCACAGGGGCCCCAGATGACAGGGTGGCGCGGCCAGGGCCTGGGCCGCGCCCCCCTATTGTGTCATCGCCTCGTCGCCCCTCCGGCTCCGCCTCTTCGCCTATAAAAAGGTCCCTGACCTAAAACTTCGATACGGAAAAGCCACGGTACGAGAAACCATCCAGAGCCACCGCCATCGCGAAGCCAAGATCTGGGGGACATGAGTCTCTGTTCCGGCACGCCGCCGGGACGGGGAAGTGCCCCCGGAAGGCTTCTCCATCGACACCGCTGCCATCTCCACCGCCATCTTCATCACCGCTGCTGTCTCCCATGAGGAGGGAGTAGTTCTCCATCAAGGCTAAGGGCTGTACCGGTAGCTATGTGGTTAATCTCTCTCCCTATGTACTTCAATACAATAATCTCATGAGCTGCCTTACATGATTGAGATTCATATGATGATGCTTGTAATCTAGATGTCATTATGCTAGTCAAGTGGATTTTACTTATGTGATCTCCGGAGACTCCTTGTCCCACGTGTGTAAAGGTGACAGTGTGTGCACCGTGTGGGTCTCTTAGGCTATATTTCACAGAATACTTATTCACTGTTATGAATTGTCAACACCCGGGTTTTTAAGTCCGGATGCCTATTATGTCATACATCGCAATCCAAGGAATATTGTTGTTGCGAGGTATAATAGTTAAGTATCACAGTCATCATTCATTACAAACCATAAGTCTTACAAATTTGGATTCACATGATCCATATTACACGAATAGTTGATCTATCGATCAACGAACAAACACAAGTTCATAGTTCATAGCGGAAGCGTAAGATACAAGGACTCTCTAGTCCACAGGCCAACGCTTGACGCCGGAAGACTCCTAGTTGTCGTAGGCGTCCTGCTGGTCATCTCCTTGTTCATCTTCATACTCTGGCCATTTGAATAGCCAGGGACAAAGCCGTGAGTACTTTAAGTACTCGCAAACTAATACTAATGTAAGTGCTAGACATTCTAGTATGGTTTGCTAAGCTCTAGTTTATTTGCATAAAGCTAGTTTTTGTTCACAAAGTTTGAGAAAAGCTTGCTCAAGTGCTAACTAACTCAAGTGGGAACATTAGTGTCATTCCCACCATTCAAGTGGTGATTTCAATTCAATTCACCACAAGTCATTTTACCATCATCTTTCAACATCATTTCAAAGATATGACATCGGAAACTGTATGGCCTTTCCAACCGTCCGTAACCGTGGACGCGGCTATTCGAATAGGTTTACACTCTGCAGAGGTTGCACACTTGTGCCACAACATTTGATTTCATCCGTCGGGATTACCCCGAATCATCGTAACACAGTACGCAGATCATCAACCATAACCTTTCACTTACAAATCCTAGTATGAGCACCTCTCCCCATGAGCTTGGCCTCCCAGTGAAGACCAACTGTCAACCTGGGAACTGCACAGTGCTTGGCCGTACAATTCACCTCAATTTCACATCATTTCTCAACAACGGAGGCAGCCTCAAGCATAACCCCTATGACGTGTGTTCAGAGGGAACCCATACTAAGATGTATAAACTTCCAGTTAAGCCCTACCCATAATCAGGTATTGTGGGGGTACTTAATAATTGGAAAGGTATCGCATTCAAACCAACATCATTGTTTATCAAAAATCACCATCTTCTCTTGGTCATATTCACCTTCAAAAATCATTCAATGGAATGCATCATCATTCCAAGGTTTCAAATTCATTTCAAATTCACATTGTTCCCATCTAGAGTAGTCAAGTTTTATTTCATTAGCACTAGCTCTAAATCATGAGGGGTGCTACTTTGCCTTGCTTGATTGAGACTATTTCACTACTCTATTAACCAACTTGTCCTTTGACCAAAGTTAACTATAAAAGTAACTTATGGAGAAAACAAGTAAAAGCTTGTAATGTAAAAACTTGGGATAGGCTTATGTAAGAAAAGGTAAGAATCATGGTGCCTTGCCCCAAGGGGCTTTGCACTTTGCAAGAATATTAGCTTGCCTTGGTAGTTCTCAAACTGTTCCTCCTCCTCCTCTTGGTATCAACCTTCTTCTTCGGCGTACTCTCCGGTGCTACCATCTAAATTAGAATATGAGTATAATTACTCACTAATTCAATGGCTATTCCATATATCACATATAAACCCACAAACTATTCTATGCACACAACATAATCTACTTAGGGTGCATGGGTTGTGTTGTTTGAATATAATTCACTTCTTTGTATCCCATATGTAAATGATAGTTTCCATAGAGTTCTTGAGAAATAATTTCCTCTCATTGAAATCTTCTTCAGATTTAATTTCTCAAACAATCATGTATGAACTCATATTGACCTAAGTCAAATGTTCATCATCATCATTTGGAGAAAGGATTTAAATGAGGTAGATCACCTCATATCATTTAATAACACTACATATGATTTAAATCTCAAGCAATTCATATAAGAGAGTTTGGGACCAGGGGTCCAAACATCCCATGAATTTATGTGAGACAAGTTTAAATGAAGTATAAGACTCCACATAATTTACTTTAATAGTTTTGGACAATATCAACTAGTTAAAGTAGCCATAATATCCATTAATTAAACTATGGCATGATCATGCAAAGTGACCACACCATTTTATTGCATAATCAATTAGTGTAAGTCAAATGTGAGCTATTATAATTGGAATTAACTTAATATCTATTTTGGTTGATTTTTAATAATTATTTGAATAGGGAAAAGTCCCTGCCTTGTTATTTTTATCAGATTAATTCTACAAAGAATCTGGTCATGGGACCAGTGGCATTGGATAGATAATTTCGGTAGCTTTCCAACAACATAAAGTTCACTAAATTTGGTTTAGCCAATTTAAATCTATTGAATTTCAAAGTGGAGGCAGTATTCAAAATCATTTGAATTAATTAAATCCAGTTTGAAATAAAAAGGCCGGCGGGAAAAGCTAACTGGGCCCAAAGGTTTAAAAACGGCCCAAGGCCAGCCCAGCCACGGTCCAGTGCCGCGCGGGCTGCCTGGCAGAGGGTCCCGCCTGTCAGCGGCTCTTAAACGCCGAAGCGGTATGGAGCAGCGTGGGGCGTAGGATTAGATCAAGATCTAACGGCCGTGGTTCATCGTCCCGCCGGTGAGAGAGGAGTTCACCGGCGGCTCAGGTAGGGGGTCGGAGGGCTTACGGTGGCTCCAGCTAGGGTTGGCAATATGCTCGGTGAAGTTGTGGACGACGACGTAGCGACTGGTAGCAGTGGCGGAGCTCGAGGTGATCTGGTTCGCCGGCGATTGCTGCAGGGCTTCCGCGGCGGCGATCTTGCGATTGGGCTTGCTCCGGCAAGGATTCGATGGGTGGAGTGGTGGTTGAGAAGCAGTGAGAGGTGGGGAGTCTGGTGGTGTGCTTGGATTGCTCAGGGGAGCTCTCCTTTTATAGCATTGCTTGAGTGCTGCGGGGCAGGGTGGTGGTCGACCATGGCGCGGCGATTCCGGCGGCTGGTCGAGCTAGGCGAGGGCGTGGCGATGCTCTACGTGTCCAGGCGAGGCTAATGGCGGCGTCAGCTTGGTCGGGGAGGGCCTGGTTGTGTCGCATCGTTTCCATGTCTGCCGCGCCCGCGACGGACCAGGGTTTCCTTCTCTGGCGGCGGTGGGCGCGGGTCGTGGTCGAGCGAGTGTCTGGCGGCGTCCAGGTGTCGTGGTGATGCTCAACTCGTCGAGAGCGGGTCCAGGGTGAGCGTAGGGTGGCGGCGCGGCGCGTGGCCAGTGACGTCTGCGAGCATGTCCATGCGCGACGTCATCGGCATGGTGAGCGCGTCCTGGGCGCGTGTCGTCCGGCGTGTGTCGTCGTCCTCCTCGACAACGGCGAGGCTAGGCAGTGCTAGGGAGGTGTGGTGGCGATCTTGGGCACGGTGGCCATGGCCAGGGAAGAAGAAGGAGAGGGGGAGCTCGACGTGTGTGGCATGGCCGGCATGGCCATGCCCTAGCTTGCTCTCTCTCTCCCTAGTGTGCTATTTGGCATTGATTTGGTTTAAGGGGACCAGGGGACAATGTAGAATAGCTTTGGTTTAGATTAGGTGGTGTAGATCACTATTTGCAATAGTTGCAAATAGTGCCCGATTTTGAAATTTGCAAATTTGGCTAAATTTGAATTAATTCAAAAGGTGAAACAATTTGAAATGTGTGTGTTTAGATAAGTTGTATTTGACCAGAGGTGATTAGAGGTGGTGGTGGAAAAGTTCAAATTCAAAGTTTGGAAAAATGGGATATGTGGAGATTGTTGCATATGTTATAAAGTTGAGACTTTGGATGAGTATTGCTCATGATCAAAGATGAATTTGGCATGGTGATCTTTACCAAAGTTGTTCACCTTGATGTTGACTTTGAAATGGTGCAAAGAGTTAGCAAGATTTGTTTTGAGAAAATTGAATGGCAATGGCTCAAAGTGGTGATCAGACTATAATTGTCACTTTTGACCATTATCATATGTGAGCTAGATTTGTGTTTGAATTTCATTTGAATTGTGATTCTTTGATTTCAAAAGTTGTAATAAGTGTTTAATAACATTATTCAACTAATGGTGAAGACCAAATAGGTCTAGGGTCAAAATTTATAAAAATGCCATAGGGCATATGTGAGGGTTTTTAGGGTTTTTCATTTTATGGATTTTCTTCCTTTTTGATTCATTTGGTTGGTGATCTTAATATGATCACATTAGGGTTTTAGAGCATATCAAATACAAGTATTAACAATCATCATGGCATATCAATCAAATGCACAAGTCCTATGCATGGTACTATATGCACTTTGAAAAGTTTTTGTTGGTTTGAAATTTTGCTCTCTGGATTCTCTAACTTTCTTTTTATTGAAATTTGGGGTGTTACAAACCCTTCCCCCTTACAAAAGATCTCGTCCCGAGATCGAAAAGAAAGTTAGGTACTAAAGAGATCTGGGTACTCCTTCTTCATGAAGTCTTCGCGTTCCCATGTGGCTTCATCCTCGGTATGATTGCTCCATTGGATCTTCAGAAACTTGATGCTTCGGGTGCGGGTGGTTCGGTAAGCTTCTTCCAGGATGCGAATCGGCACTTCGCGGTACGTCAGATCCTTGTTGATATCCACCGATCGGTGATCGATGTTCTTGAACACTTCGGTCTTCTCCGGGACTTCAAGGCACTTCCGGAGAAGTGAGATGTGAAACACGTCGTGCACCGCCGACATCTCTTCCGGTAGCTCCAGTTGATAGGATACTTCTCCTCGGCGGCTGAGGACTTTGAAAGGTCCGACATATCTGGGTGCAAGCTTTCCTTTCAGTTGGAATCTCTGCATTCCTTTCAAGGGGGATACCTTGAGATAGACGAAGTCTCCGATCTCGAAGGTCATCTTCCGACGTCTCTTGTCGGCCTAGCTCTTCTGTCTGGATTGCGCCGTCTTGAGGTACTCGCGAATCTTGTGGACTTTCTCTTCGGCTTCACGAAGAACATCTGGGCCAAAAAACTTGGCTCTCTCCGACTTCTGACCAGTTCAGGGGTGTACAGCACTTCCTTCCGTACAAGGCTTCAAAGGGGGCCATCTGTAGGCTGGCTTGATAGCTATTGTTGTAGGAGAATTCTGCGTAAGGTAAGCAGTCTTCCCATTTGGATCCGTATTCCAGTACGCATGCTCTCAGCATGTCTTCCAGTATCTGGTTGACTCTCTCGGTCTGTCCGTCGGTCTGAGGGTGATAGGCGGTGCTGAAATTTAGGCGGGTGCCTAGTCCTGCATGCACTTTCTGCCAGAACCTTGAGGTGAACTGTGATCCTCTATCTGACACTATCGATTTCGGGGTTCCGTGCAGGGCGACTATCCTGGAGATGTATAGTTCAGCTAACTTTGGGCCTTGGTAAGTGGTTTTGACGGCGATGAAATGGGCGACTTTGGTCAATCTATCGACCACTACCCATATTGAATCATTGCCTTTGCTGGATTTGGGCAGTCCGGTGATAAAGTCCATTCCTACGGAGTCCCATTTCCATTCTGGAATCTGGAGGGGTTGTAACAGTCCGGCGGGTCGTTGATGTTTTGCCTTGACTCTCTGACAGATGTCACACTTGGCGATATAGCTACCGATCTCTCTCTTCATTCCGTGCCACCAGAATTGTTCTTTTAGGTCTTGGTACATCTTGGTACCTCCGGGGTGGATTGAATAAAGGGTGTCATGGGCTTCTTGCAGGATGACTTGTTTCAAGTCAGAGTCCGATGGTACGCAGAGACGTTCTTTGTACCAAAGAACTCCGGATTCGTCTACGGTGAATCCGGGGGCTTTTCCTGCGGCTATATGTTTCTTGATTCCGTCGATGCTAGCGTTGTCCTTCTGGGCTTCCTTGATCTGACTAACCAAGGTGGGTTGCAGTTCTATGCTGGCTAGGAATCCTTCACTAACAAGTTCAAGTCTGAACTGTTCAAACTCTTGATGCAAGCTGGGCTGTTCGGTCGCGAGCATGTAGTTCAACTGGCACGGCAGTCGACTCAAAGCATCCGCTACCACATTGGCTTTGCCGGGGTGGTAGTGAATCTCCATGTCGTAATCCTTGATCAATTCGATTCATCGGCGTTGTCTCATGTTTAGCTCCTTCTGGGTGAATATATATTTGAGGCTTTTGTGGTCGGAGTAGATCTCGCATCGATTACCCATGAGGTAATGACGCCAAACTTTCAAGGCTAAGACCACGGCTGCAAGCTCGAGGTCGTGGGTTGGGTAGTTCTGTTCATGTTGCTTTAGCTGTCTTGAAAGGTAGGATACAACCTTGCCTTCTTGCATAAGCACGCATGCAAGTCCAGTCTTGGAGGCGTCGCAATATACGTCAAAGGGCTTTGTGATATCTGGCATGATCAGGATTGGGGCTGTGGTCAGTCTACTCTTGAGCTGTTGAAAGCTCTCTTCGCATTTGTCGGTCCACTCAAACTTCCTGTCCTTTTTCAGCAGTTGGGTCATTGGTCGAGCGATGCTCGAAAAACCTTCTACAAATCTGCTGTAGTATCCGGCTAATCCAAGAAAAGCAAGGACCTCGGCTTGTGTGGTTGGGGCTTGCCATTCCATAACAGTTTTGATCTTGGTGGGATCTACGGCAATTCCTCCTGCAGACAAGATGTGTCCCAGGAATCCAACTTCTTCCAACCAAAACTCACACTTGCTAAACTTGGCATACAACTTGTGCTGTCTAAGGGTTTCTAGGACAATCTCCAAATGTTGTTCATGTTCCTCTTCGGACTTGGAGTAGACGAGAATGTCATCGATGAAAACAATGACAAACTTGTCCAAAAAGTTCATGAAGATCTTATTCATGAGATTCATGAAATAAGCGGGGGCATTGGTCAGTCCAAACGACATGACGTTGTACTCATACAACCCATATCTGGTGGTAAAGGAAGTTTTCGGAATGTCGGTGGCTCGGATCTTCAGTTGGTGGTATCCAGTTCTAAGGTCGATCTTGGAGAAAACTTTGGATCCGGTGAGTTGATCAAACAGGTCTTCTATCTTGGGTAGGGGGTATTTTTTTTGACGGTGACATCGTTAAGCTTACGATAGTCCGTACATAAACGATTTGCACCATCCTTCTTGTCCACAAACAAGACGGGGGATCTCCAGGGAGATGCACTTGGTCTAATCAAACCTTTGGCCAACATATCATCTATCTGTGTCTTCAGCTCCACAAGCTCGGTTGCGTTCATGTTGTAGGCTCTCTGGGCTATGGGTCCAGTTCCGGGGATTAACTCGATGATAAACTTGATATCCCGATCCGGGGGCATACCGGGTAGATCATCCGGAAACACATCAGGGTAGCGACAAACGACCCTGATTTGATCCAGAGTTGGCTTGGATACACTTTGGTTGCAGGTGAATTTTCGGGGTAGTTTTTCAGAGATGTGCTCAACTACGATACCGGTGCTGCTAGTCATGGTTATGGCTTTCTTGGCACAGTCTATCAATCCATTGTGTTTTGACATCCAGTCCATTCCTAGGACAACTTCCAAACCTTTGGTTCCAAGTATGATTAGATTGGCATAGAAATCTACATCATGGATTTTGATGGGTACATTTTTGCAAAACTTTCTGGCTTTGGTGGTTGATCCGGGGATTTGAACTATCATAACATGCTTCAAACTGAGGGGTTGAATTTTACTTGTTGATGCAAAGTCTTCGGTGACAAAAGAATGAGATGCTCCGGAATCAAACAATACTCTGGCAGGGATGTGGTTGACAGAAAACATACCCAGTACAACATCTGGTGCTTCCTGGGCTTCTTCGGCATTCATGTGGTAGAAGCGGCCGTTGCGGTTATTGGGGTTGTTGGGGGCGAACTTCTTGCCGGTGGAGACACAGCGTTGCTGCTGAGCAGGTGCGGCGGTGTTGCTGGCGAGCTTGGCAAGACGCTTGGGACACTCGTTGGAGTAGTGCCCCACTACACCACACTCGTAGCAAGTGATGGTGGTCTTGTCCTGCTTGTTCGCAACGGGAACGGCATTGCTTCCGGTTCTGGGAGCGGTGTTGGTGTTGTTGTTATTGTTGTTGGGGGCTCGGGGCGGAGCGCGGTTGTAGTTGTAGTTGTTGTTGTTGTTGTTGTTGTAGTTGTTGTTGTTGTAGCCTCCTGGCTTGGAGTTTCCTCCACTCCGGTTCTGATATCCGGAGCGCGAGTTCTGCATCGGTGGCTTGTTGTTTCTCGGAGTGAAACCTCCGCTTGAGCTAGGGCGATACTTTTGGGGGTGGCTTGATCCACTCTGATTCGCCATGCGGCGCTTGCGGTTCTCATTGGCTTGGTTTAACTTGCCCTCCATCTGGATGGCGGAGTCGACAAGGGCTTCAAGGTCGGCGAAGGGGATGTTGACGAGGACAGTCTGCATCTCATCATGCAGTCCATTCAGGAATCTCTCCTTCCTCTTCTCAACGGTGTCGGTCTCATCAGGGGCATACCTCGACAGTGTAAGAAACTTGTCGCGGTATTCAACCACCGTCATGCGACCTTGTTTCAGTTCACGGAACTCATCCCTCATCTTCTTGATAAGACCCGGGGGTACATGGTACTTGCTGAACTTGAGTTTGAAATCCTCCCAAGTCATGAACTAAACTCCGTTCATGGCACGGGTGCTTGTCCACCAAGCGCGGGCGGGTCCAGCGAGATAGTGGGTGGCAAACAAGACTTTCTCGTTCGCTTCCACTCTGGCTACCTCCAGATTGTTCTCCATAGTCTGGAGCCAATCGTCGACGTCGAGGGGCTCCTCGGTCTTGCTAAACACCGGGGGATTGGTGTTCTGGAAGTTCTTGAGTTTGGATCCGGGGTGATCATGATTTCCATGGCCTTGGTTGGCAATGTTCTGCAAGGCGATGAGGTTGGCTTGGCGTTCGGCTCTTTCTGTTTCCCTGTCGGCAAGCATGGTTTGCAGCAGTTGCAACATCGCATCGTTGGTGCGATTTAGAGGGGCCATCTGAAGATATAGAAGATCATGAGATAAGAGGGAACATTCTATGGTTCATTTTGGTTAAGTTTGAAAAACATTTGAAAACTTGTAATCTTTTCATGACAAACATAACATTCATTCATTCATTCATCACATGATACAAAACTAACACACACATACTCCAATGGTTTTAAGAACCATTCTCATGCTACGATACAAGGGACGGGATACAACTCACACCTACATAAGTGAGACTAGTGCAACTACTCCTCATCCTCGACATCGATCGGGACGTAGTCGTCGGGTCCTGCCTCCAGGAACTCGTAGTCCTCCTCCTCGGTGTTCTCGTCCTCCTCAAAGTCGTTGTCGTCGCTCAGGAAGGCGTCTCCTCCCTGAATGTCGATGCCTCCGTCGTCATCCTCCAGCTGACGAATCTGATCCTCCTGGGCGTTGACAGTGGCCTCAAGTGACGCGATCCGGGCGCGAATGCGACGAATCGTAGAATCCTTCTTGGCACGCTGCTGGCGAAGGCTCTTGCGGTCGTTGTTGAGTAGCTTGATCGCCTCACCCTGCTCGGTGATGTGAGCATGGGTCTGGTTCGCGTAAGCGCGAGTGGCGTCGAGGTCCCTCTGAGTCTGGTAGAGCATGAAGTCCAGATGCTCAGCATGGTGCCTCAACTCCGGGTGCGGCTGCGGCTCCATGGGCACTCCCGCAGCATCACGCCTCACAAGGTGGGCGTAGCGAGAGGCGAGGATGCGCACCACGTTCTGTCCACAGAGGCGCGCAAGTGCCTCCTGAAGGCCACGTGCGAGTCCGTCGAGCCAGTTGCTCTCGCGGAAGGAGAAGAGGATCCTCTCTGAGGTGGGAGGCTCCATCTTGCCCCTTAAGTCGGCAGTGATCACCCACTGCAACTCTCCTCCGGGCGTGTCGTCCAGCTGAACCCCGTGGAACTCGGGGTGTGGGCGCCCAAGGAAGTCAGAGACGGCGTTGAGGTCGTGCTCGGAGATCAAGCTCCCTCCGTTCCCAAGCTGATAAAACTTGGTGTTGATGGGTTCATTCGGCTCCATCTGAAAGAGAATTGGATGAGTAAGTTAGAGAGTGCAAAGTGTGGCAAAATTTTAAGTTGATTCAAATAAGATAGAACATGATTCATCAAATTTTGGCAAAGTCTCAAGGACAAGAGTGTAGTAAATTTTCACAAATATTTTCTTTCATTTGATTTCAAATTTAAGTTTTTCAGAACGCCCATTCTAACTAAGGTCTTCTAAGGTCAAACAATGGCTCTGATACCAACTTGTCAACACCCGGGTTTTTAAGTCCGGATGCCTATTATGTCATACATCGCAATCCCAGGAATATTGTTGTTGCGAGGCATAATAGTTAAGTATCACAGTCATCATTCATTACAAACCATAAGTCTTACAAATTTGGATTCACATGATCCATATTACACGAATAGTTGATCTATCGATCAACGAACAAACACAAGTTCATAGTTCATAGCGGAAGCGTAAGATACAAGGACTCTCTAGTCCACAGGCCAACGCTTGACGTCGGAAGACTCCTAGTTGTCGTAGGCGTCCTGCTGGTCATCTCCTTGTTCATCTTCATACTCTGGCCATTTGAATAGCCAGGGACAAAGCCGTGAGTACTTTAAGTACTCGCAAACTAATACTAATGTAAGTGCTAGACATTCTAGTATGGTTTGCTAAGCTCTAGTTTATTTGCATAAAGCTAGTTTTGTTCACAAATTTTGAGAAAAGCTTGCTCAAGTGCTAACTAACTCAAGTGGGAACATTAGTGTCATTCCCACCATTCAAGTGGTGATTTCAATTCAATTCACCACAAGTCATTTCACCATCATCTTTCAACATCATTTTCAAAGATATGACATCAGAAACTGTATGGCCTTTCCAACCATCCGTAACCGTGGACGCGGCTATTCGAATAGGTTTACACTCTGCAGAGGTTGCACACTTGTGCCACAACATTTGATTTCATCCGTCGGGATTACCCCGAATCATCGTAACACAGTACGCGGATCATCAACCATAACCTTTCATGTACAAATCCTAGTATGAGCACCTCTCCCCATGAGCTTGGCCTCCCAGTGAAGACCAACTGTCAACCTGGGAACTGCACAGGGCTTGGCCGTACAATTCACCTCAATTTCACATCATTTCTCAACAACGGAGGCAGCCTCAAGCATAACCCCTATGACGTGTGTTCAGAGGGAACCCATACTAAGATGTATAAACTTCCAGTTAAGCCCTACCCATAATCAGGTATTGTGGGGGTACTTAATAATTGGAAAGGTATCGCATTCAAACCAACATCATTGTTTATCAAAAATCACCATCTTCTCTTGGTCATATTCACCTTCAAAAATAATTCAATGGAATGCATCATCATTCAAAGGTTTCAAATTCATTTCAAATTCACATTGTTCCCATCTAGAGTAGTCAAGTTTTATTTCATTAGCACTAGCTCTAAATCATGAGGGGTGCTACTTTGCCTTGCTTGATTGAGACTATTTCACTACTCTATGAACCAAATTGTCCTTTGACCAAAGTGTAGGGATTCGTTGCATAGAAAACAAAAATTTCCTACCGCGAGAACGCAATCCAAGCCAAGATGCAATCTAGAAGACGGGAGCAACGAGGGGATGGTCAAGACTAACCCTTGAAGATTTCCAAAGCCTATAAGAGTAGGCTCTTATTGCTGCGGTAGACGATCACTTGCCGCTTGCAAAAGCGCGTAGAAGATCTTGATTACGGTGCCACAATCGGGCAGCACCTCCGTACTCGGTCACACGTTCGGTGTTGATGAAGACGACGTCCTTCTCCCCGTTCCAGCGGGCAGCGGAAGTAGTAGCTCCTCCTTGAATCCGGCAGCACGACGGCGTGGTGGCGGTGGTGGTGGAGAACTCCGGCAGGGCTTCGCCTATGCGCTGCGGGAGTATTATGTGGAGGAGGAGAGGCTAGGGTTTGGGGAGAGGGGGAGGCTAGGGCGCCGGCCAAGGGCAGCCCTAGGTGGTGCGGCCAAGAGTGGGCAGCCCCCCTCCCTCTCCTCCTCATTATATAGGTGGAAATCCCCAAGTGTTGGTATCCAAGTCTTCGAATAAGACCCCAACAATGAAACCTCCCATAGGTGGGAAACCTACTCAAGGGGGGAAATCCCACTCAAGGTGGGACTCCCACCCCTTCCTTGGGGGGTTGGCCGGCCACCCTTTGGGGAGTCCACCTTGGACTCCTCCATTTTAGGGTTGGCTGGTCATGCAAGGTGGAGTCCCGGGAGTCCCTCCGGGACTCCACTTTCCATGGTGATTTCTTCCGGACTTTTCTAGAACTTTCTAGAACCTGCCATAAATGCACCGGATCATTTCCAAACTTGGAATATGACTTCCTATATATGAATCTTATTCTCCGGACCATTCCGGAACTCCTCGTGATGTCCGGGATCTCATCCGGGACTCCGAACAAATATTCGAACTCCATTCCATATTCAAGTTCTACCATTTCAACATCAAACCGTAAGTGTGTCACCCTACGGTTCGCGAACTATGCGGACATGGTTGAGTACTCACTCCGACCAATATCCAATAGCGGGATCTGGAGATCCATAATGGCTCCCACATATTCAACGATGACTTCAGTGATCGAATGAACCATTCACATACGATACCAATTCCCTTTGTCACGCGATATTTTACTTGTCCGAGGTTTGATCTTCGGTATCACTCTATACCTTGTTCAACCTCGTCTCCTGACAAGTACTCTTTACTCGTACCGTGGTATGTGGTCTCTTATGAATTTATTCATATGCTTGCAAGACATTAGACGACATTCCACCGAGAGGGCCCAGAGTATATCTATCCGTCATCGGGATGGACAAATCCCACTGTTGATCCATATGCCTCAACTCATACTTTCCGGATACTTAATCCCACCTTTATAACCACCCATTTACGCAGTGGCGTTTGGTGTAATCAAAGTACCTTTCCGGCATAAGTGATTTACATGATCTCATGGTCATAAGGACTAGGTAACTATGTATCGAAAGCTTATAGCAAATAACTTAATGACGAGATCTTATGCTACGCTTAATTGGGTGTGTCCATTACATCATTCATACAATGATATAACCTTGTTATTAATAACATCCAATGTTCATGATTATGAAACTAATCATCCATTAATCAACAAGCTAGTTAAGAGGCATACTAGGGACTCTTTGTTGTTTACATATCACACATGTATCAATGTTTCGGTTAATACAATTATAGCATGATATATAAACATTTATCATAAACATAAAGATATATAATAACCACTTTTATTATTGCCTCTTGGGCATATCTCCTTCAGTCTCCCACTTGCACTAGAGTCAATAATCTAGTTTACATTTGTAAAGATATAACACCTTGGCCTTCTGGTGTTTATCATGTTTTGCTCACGGGAGAGGTTTTAGTCAACGGATCTGACATGCTCAGAAAACGTATGTATTTTGTAATTCATTTGCGTCTCAACGCATCACTCATTTCCAAATGAGTCGGCATTTAAATATGTTTGGTCTTCTGGTGGAACCTTAATTCCGCGGTCTGAAATATTTTACTAGTATTGTCACACACAATATAGCTTCAAAGTTCTGACTCTGTCGGAACTACACCAATTTCTCAAAGAACCTCTTGACTTTTAACATCCTTTGTCATTTGTCAAAACAATGACATATTCTGCCTTCTTTTGTAGAATCCGTCATAATATTTAGAACTCTTCTAAATCTAGCATAGATAACTTCTAGCTCATCGTGCTACCTTTAAAACAACACTTAGTCTAATTTGAGATTGAAATTCTATTTTTATATGTGACAAAACAAATATCGGTGTAATCACCTTACAGCGATTTGTTTGTCATTTCTCCATACAAAACTATATATATATCCTTGGTTTCTTCTAAAGTACTCAAGGATACTCTTACTGTTGTCCAATGATCATCATATGAATCATTCTGGTATATGCTCATAACACTTTATAGCACATGACATCTGATTGTGTACATATTATTCGTGATCTATAATCACTCATGTGTTTTTACTCATTGAGTGTCAGATACACTCAAGTCTTGTTAAAATTTAACATGACAAGAATATTTTCTATATTGAACTATTTCAATATCTATTCTATGTACTTTGACTTAAACATATTATGTGTTTTAATCTATCTTTATAGATCTTGACACAAAAATTTGTTTCTGTCTATATCCTTTCATTGAAGTTAATTTCTCAATGAAACCTTTTAATCAAGTATATAATTACATCATTTATAACCAACTATATGTCATCTACATAAGTATTATAAATATGTCTCAGCGCTCCCACTTAATTTCTTGCAAATGCAAGTCTCTTCATCGTCTCTGATGAAATCAAAAAACTCTTTGACTATTTCATCTGGTGAAGATTCCAACTCCGTGATACTCACTTCATCCAATTGAAGTTCGTATACCTATCTAGTATTCTACGGACTAGCAAATCAATTGGTTGTATCTTGTATACACCTTTAATACACACTTCTGTTAAGTAGTGTATTTTGCCATCCTACTAGCATATCTCATAAAAGAAATATGTAGTGATTACTAGAATAATCCACATAGACTATAAGCATTACTACGGAAGATATAATCTTATCGTAGTCAATTCTTTGAACTTTGTCGTAAACAATTTTTCGACAAGTCGAGCTTCTTTAAGGATATTCCATCCAAGTCCATCAATTTTATAGATCCATTTACTTTCAAAAAGTATTTATCTATCTTGGATTTCATGGCATATAGCCATTTTAACGGAGTCAGGGCCCATCATAACTTCTTTGTTTGTAGTTGGTTTATCATTGTTCAAAATCAATCCTTTGTTCACAAATCATTTATTTGATCACAAAGTAAACCATACCTACAAGGTTCAATATGTACTTCGATCTCCATGGCTAAAACACTTTGTAGTCATGGGAGCCATGTTCGTCATGTTCGCTTCCGGAACCAATTTCCGATGCTGCGCTACTCTGATCATTATGCTCAGGTTCATAAACCTTATCAAGTTCTATTGTCCTCCCACTCAAATACTTCGCTAGAAAACAATTTCTTTGAAATAAGCAAGTAACATTAACAAACACTTTTGTCGTTTACTTCATAGTGGAAAGAATTCCTAATCAATTCTTTGGGATAACCAACAAAGACATTCATCCGATTTTGGTTGTTAACTTTTAGACCAAAATTTAAAGAAAGGACTATTAGGGTTTATACCCATGCCATAACTCGTATGGTGTCATTTCTACGGATCATGATGATGCTCTATTCAGTGTAAAAGCGGTAGTCACTAAAGCATAATCCACAAAAATATAATGGCATCATAATATTTTATCTCATCATTAATCCAACAAGGCTTGGATACATCTCTCGGATACTATATCATCATTATGATGCTCCAAGAAATGTGAGTTGTAGAACAATTTCATGACTCTCTTATATGTTCGCTAAAACTCGTAATTCAAATATTTTCACCATGATCCAATCATAGATATTTGACTTTTCTATTACGATGATTTCCACTTCATGCTGAAATTTATTTGAATCCATTCAAATGTTTCAAACTTCTTCCTTATTGAATATATCCACATATATATACTCAATTCATTGTTGAAAGTTTTCATGAAGTAGAAGAATCTCCCGCACACAACTATGCCCAGTGAACCACATACATCATCATGTATTTTTCACTAAGTTAGTTGCCCGTTCAACTCTTGGCCTATGAACGTTATTTCAGTCATTACTTTTTAGAAAAGATTTTGCAAGCGCCAAACGATTCAAAAAATCAAATGACTCCAAAAATCCATTTGCATGGAGTTCCTTCATGCGTTCTTTTCTAACATGACTTAAATGGCGGTTCCACAAATAAGTGGAATTCAAAGCATTTGCCTTATGGCATTTTAGCTTCAGTATTATGTGTGTGTGTTTCACCCTTAAGATTTATAATAACTTATCCATCATACATGGCGTAATGTCATAATTTGAACAACTCATTGTTTTTATTTGACCAGAGCAAAATAACAATTATTAAGTTCTTTATTATAAATTCTAAGGGCTAGATAGAATGCTAACGACGAACATAATAACATTTTATTTTGTTCCAGACGTGCATTCCTATCATATTCCTTGTCAGTCACTTAGGCCATTGTATTCTTGTATTGCGTTGTTTTGTATGACACTTCATACCAACCAATATAGTACTAATACTCAAGAATTTCATAGTGTGACTTAACTAGGAATACAACCATAACATGTATATCATTTATATACACCTGAGCTAGACATTCTAGTCTTTTCTTTCTTTCTGCCAATAATCTTTTGTAGTTTCTCTTTTAGCTTTCCTCATTATTCAGATAAACACATCAACTTCAATAACTTCTCGGTTTGTTGGTCAAATACCAATACCTTGAGGTTCTTACTTTGAAGTTGATCATCATATGACAAGTGTTCCGGATTTCACTATTAGTAACCTTGTAATATGATGAACAATTTCACTCATAATATTATCCATTGTATCATGATGACTTTCTGAGACCATGTCTGTACATGCTAGGCTCATAAAGTTTTAACCTTGGTATTCGCATGTGCAAATCTGGCTTGTACCCGTTGTATGCACACGTAGAATCTATAACACCCGATCATCACGTGATGCTTCGATACGACGAGTCTTAGCAACGGTGCATACTAAGGATGATAACTTCATGGATATGCGAATATTATTAGTGCCCCAATAGTTGGAGGATTGGGACGCCTTGCGTCTTCAACCTTCGTACATTCCCATAAAACTTATGAGTTTATGTAGTCTCACCAAATTATATTCTATCATCTTGCAATAAGGTCTTAGATATCACATATATCTCATACCTTGATTATTTCTGAAAACTAAATTTTCAGCTCCTTACTTTTCAAACAAATTTGAACTTCAAGTTTCACGGAGACAAGATAACTTTAGGTACCATAGCTCTTTGAATCAATAATGTGAGGTCTACTAAAAGTTTGCAATAGGACTTAATCAATTCTTGATTCTTTAACAATACGGTACCAATCCATAAAGTTTCTTGTCAGATTTTAACAGTATTTCTATCTCATTAACAAGACTAGCGCATGGTAGAAAACGGATGCCAATACTACAAAATTAATACAAAATACTACTCAGACTATGTTTATGATAATTAGTTCATGTTTTAATCTAATTACTAATGAACTCCCACTTAATACAACATCCCTCATAGTTGTTAAGTGGTACACGATCCAAATCCACTACACCAAAAATGATCATCATGTGAGATGATGTAGCTTCAATGGTGAACATCAACATGTTGATCATATCATCCATATGACTCGTGTTCAACCTTTCGGTTTCCGTTGTCCCAAGGCCATGTCTGTACATGCTAAGCTCGTCAAGCAAACCCAAGTATTCCGCGTGTGCAACATGGCTTACACCCGTTGTATATGAACGTTGAATCTATCACATCCGATCATCACGAGATGCTTCGAAACGACGAACTTTGGCAACGGTGCATACGAGGGGAGAACACTTTATTATCTTGATATTAGTGTGAGGGATCATCTTATAATGCTACCGCCGCGTTCTAAGCAAAATAAGATGCATAAAAGGATTAACATCACATGCAGTTCATATGTGATATGCTATGGCCCTTTAGTCTTTGCGTCTTCGATCTTTATCTCCAAAGCACGGACATGATCTCCATCATCAACGGGCATGATCTCCATCATCGTCGGCGTAGCGTCAAGGTTCATGGCGCCGTCTTCATGGTTGTTCACCTCATGTAGCAACTATTACAACTACTTTGAAATACTACTCAACATGAAATTTAAAGACAACCATAAGGCTCCTGCCGGTTGCCACAATACAATAATGATCATCTCATACATATTCATCATCACATTATGGCCATATCGCATCACCAAACCCTGCAAAAACAAGTTAGACGTCTCTAATTTGGTTTGCATATTTTACGTGGTTTAGGGTTTTCGAGAGAGATCTAATCTACCTACGAACATGAACCAAAACGTTGATACTAATGTTTTCAATAGAAGAGTAAGTTGAATCTTCACTATAGTAGGAGAAACAGACACCCGCAAAGCCTCTTATGCAATACAAGTTGCATGTCGAACGAGGAACAAGTCTCATGAACGCTGTCATGTAAAGTTAGTCCGGGCCGCTTCATCCCACTATGCCACAAAGATGCAAAGTACTCAAACTAAAGATAACAAGAGCATCAACGCCCAAAAAACCATTGTGTTCTACTCGTGCAACCATCTATGCATAGACACGGCTCTGATACCACTGTAGGGATTCGTTGCATAGAAAACAAAAAATTTCCTACCGCGAGAACGTAATCCAAGCCAAGATGCAATCTAGAAGACGGGAGCAACGAGGGGATGGTCAAGACTAACCCTTGAAGATTTCCAAAGCCTATAAGAGTAGGCTCTTATTGCTACGGTAGACGATCACTTGCCGCTTGCAAAAGCGCGTAGAAGATCTTGATTACGGTGCCACAATCGGGCAGCACCTCCGTACTCGGTCACATGTTCGGTGTTGACGAAGACGACGTCCTTCTCCCCGTTCCAGCGGGCAGCGGAAGTAGTAGCTCCTCCTTGAATCCGGCAGCACGACGGCGTGGTGGCGGTGGTGGTGGAGAACTCCGGCAGGGCTTCGCCTATGCGCTGCGGGAGTATTATGTGGAGGAGGAGAGGCTAGGGTGCCGGCCAAGGGCAGCCCTAGGTGGTGCGGCCAAGAGTGGGCAGCCCCCTCCCTCTCCTCCTCATTATATAGGTGGAAATCCCCAAATGTTGGTATCCAAGTCTTCGAATAAGACCCCAACAATGAAACCTCCCATAGGTGGGAAACCTACTCAAGGGGGGAAATCCCACTCAAGGTGGGACTCCCACCCCTTCCTTGGGGGGTTGGCCGGCCACCCTTTGGGGAGTCCACCTTGGACTCCTCCATTTTAGGGTTGGCTGGTCATGCAAGGTGGAGTCCCTCCGGGACTCCACTTTCCATGGTGATTTCTTCCGGACTTTTCTAGAACCTTCTAGAACCTGCCATAAATGCACCGGATCATTTCCAAACTTGGAATATGACTTCCTATATATGAATCTTATTCTCCGGACCATTCCGGAACTCCTCGTGATGTCCGGGATCTCATCCGGGACTCCGAACAAATATTCGAACTCCATTCCATATTCAAGTTCTACCATTTCAACATCAAACCTTAAGTGTGTCACCCTACGGTTCGCGAACTATGCGGACATGGTTGAGTACTCACTCCGACCAATAACCAATAGCGGGATCTGGAGATCCATAATGGCTCCCACATATTCAACGATGACTTCAGTGATCGAATGAACCATTCACATACGATACCAATTCCCTTTGTCACGCGATATTTTACTTGTCCGAGGTTTGATCTTCGGTATCACTCTATACCTTGTTCAACCTCGTCTCCTGACAAGTACTCTTTACTCGTACCGTGGTATGTGGTCTCTTATGAACTTATTCATATGCTTGCAAGACATTAGACGACATTCCACCGAGAGGGCCCAGAGTATATCTATCCGTCATCGGGATGGACAAATCCCACTGTTGATCCATATGCCTCAACTCATACTTTCCAGATACTTAATCCCACCTTTATAACCACCCATTTACGCAGTGGCGTTTGGTGTAATCAAAGTACCTTTCCGGCATAAGTGATTTACATGATCTCATGGTCATAAGGACTAGGTAACTATGTATCGAAAGCTTATAGCAAATAACTTAATGACGAGATCTTATGCTACGCTTAATTGGGTGTGTCCATTACATCATTCATACAATGATATAACCTTGTTATTAATAACATCCAATGTTCATGATTATGAAACTAATCATCCATTAATCAACAAGCTAGTTAAGAGGCATACTAGGGACTCTTTGTTGTTTACATATCACACATGTATCAATGTTTCGGTTAATACAATTATAGCATGATATATAAACATTTATCATAAACATAAAGATATATAATAACCACTTTTATTATTGCCTCTTGGGCATATCTCCTTCACAAAGTTAACTATAAAAGTAACTTATGGAGAAAACAAGTAAAAGCTTGTAATGTAAAAAACTTGGGATAGGCTTATGTAAGAAAAGGTAAGAATCATGGTGCCTTGCCCCAAGGGGCTTTGCACTTTGCAAGAATATTAGCTTGCCTTGGTAGTTCTCAAACTGTTCCTCCTCCTCCTCTTGGTAGCAACCTTCTTCTTCGGCGTACTCTCCGGTGCTACCGTCTAAATTTGAATACGAGTATAATTACTCACTAATTCAATGGCTATTCCATATATCACATATAAACCCACAAACTATTCTATGCACACAACATAATCTACTTAGGGTGCATGGGTTGTGTTGTTTGAATAGAATTCACTTCTTTGTATTCCATATGTAAATGATAATTTCCATAGAGTTCTTGAGAAATAATTTCCTCTCATTGAAATCTTCTTAAGATTTAATTTCTCAAACAATCATGTATGAACTCATATTGACCTAAGTCAAATGTTCATCATCATCATTTGGAGAAAGGATTTAAATGAGGTAGATCACCTCATATCATTTAATAACACTACATATGATTTAAATCTCAAGCAATTCATATAAGAGAGTTTGGGACCAGGGGTCCAAACATCCCAAGAATTTATGTGAGACAAGTTTAAATGAAGTATAAGACTCCACATAATTTACTTTAATAGTTTTGGACAATATCAACTAGTTAAACTAGCCATAATATCCATTAATTAAACTATGGCATGATCATGCAAAGTGACCACACCATTTTATTGCATAATCAATTAGTGTAAGTCAAATGTGAGCTATTAGAATTGGAATTAACTTAATATCTATTTTGGTTGATTTTTAGTAATTATTTGAATAGGGAAAAGTCCATGCCTTGTTATTTTTATCAGATTAATTCTACAAAGAATCTGGTCATGGGACTAGTGGCATTGGATAGATAATTTCAGTAGCTTTCCAACAACATAAAGTTCACTAAATTTGGTTTAGCCAATTTAAATCTATTGAATTTCAAAGTGGAGGCAGTATTCAAAATCATTTG
The DNA here is from genome assembly GCF_019359855.2 of Lolium perenne. NCBI lineage: Eukaryota > Viridiplantae > Streptophyta > Magnoliopsida > Poales > Poaceae > Lolium > Lolium perenne. The sequence goes on along the minus strand of NC_067245.2, from coordinate 155,152,973 downwards.
AATTAATTAAATCCAGTTTGAAATAAAAAGGCCGGCGGGAAAAGCTAACTGGGCCCAAAGGTTTAAAAACGGCCCAAGGCCAGCCCAGCCACGGTCCAGTGCCGCGCGGGCTGCCTGACAGAGGGTCCCGCCTGTCAGCGGCTCTTAAACGCCGAAGCGGTATGGAGCAGCGTGGGGCGTAGGATTAGATCAAGATCTAACGGCCGTGGTTCATCGTCCCGCCGGCGAGAGAGGAGTTCACCGGCGGCTCAGGTAGGGGGTCGGAGGGCTTACGGTGGCTCCAGCTAGGGTTGGCAATATGCTCGGTGAAGTTGTGGACGACGGCGAAGCGACTGGTAGCAGTGGCGGAGCTCGAGGTGGTCTGGTTCGCCGGCGATTGCTGCAGGGCTTCCGCGGCAGTGATCTTGCGATTGGGCTTGCTCCGGCGAGGATTCGATGGGTGGAGTGGTGGTTGAGAAGCAGTGAGAGGTGGGGAGTCTGGTGGTGTGCTTGGATTGCTCAGGGGAGCTCTCCTTTTATAGCATTGCTTGAGTGCTGCGGGGCAGGGTGGTGGTCGACCATGGCGCGGCGATTCCGGCGGCTGGTCGAGCTAGGCGAGGGCGTGGCGATGCTCTACGTGTCCAGGCGAGGCTAATGGCGGCGTCAGCTTGGTCGGGGAGGGCCTGGTTGTGTCGCATCGTTTCCATGTCTGCCGCGCCCGCGGCGGACCAGGGTTTCCTTCTCCGGCGGCGGTGGGCGCGGGTCGTGGTCGAGCGAGTGTCTGGCGGCGTCCAGGTGTCGTGGTGATGCTCAACTCGTCGAGAGCGGGTCCAGGGCGAGCGCAGGGTGGCGGCGCGGCGCGTGGCCAGTGACGTCTGCGAGCATGTCCATGCGCGACATCATCGGCATGGTGAGCGCGTCCTGGGCGTGTGTCGTCCGGTGTGTGTCGTTGTCCTCCTCGACAACGGCGAGGCTAGGCAGTGCTAGGGAGGTGTGGTGGCGATCTTGGGCACGGTGGCCATGGCCAGGGAAGAAGGAGAGGGGGAGCTCGACCTGTGTGGCATGGCCGGCATGGCCATGCCCTAGCTTGCTCTCTCTCTCCCTAGTGTGCTATTTGGCATTGATTTGGTTTAAGGGGACCAGGGGACAATGTAGTATAGCTTTGGTTTCGATTAGGTGGTGTAGATCACTATTTGCAATAGTTGCAAATAGTGCTCGATTTTGAAATTTGCAAATTTGGCTAAATTTGAATTAATTCAAAAGGTGAAACAATTTGAAATGTGTGTGTTTAGATAAGTTGTATTTGACCAGAGGTGATTAGAGGTGGTGGTGGAAAAGTTCAAATTCAAAGTTTGGCAAAATGGGATATGTGGAGATTGTTGCATATGTTATAAAGTTGAGACTTTGGATGAGCATTGCTCATGATCAAAGATGAATTTGGCATGGTGATCTTTACCAAAGTTGTTCACCTTGATGTTGACTTTGAAATGGTGCAAAGAGTTAGCAAGATTTGGTTTGAGAAAATTGAATGGCAATGGCTCAAAGTGGTGATCAGACTATAATTGTCACTTTTGACCATTATCATATGTGAGCTAGATTTGTGTTTGAATTTCATTTGAATTGTGATTCTTTGATTTCAAAAGTTGAAATAAGTGTTTAATAACATTATTCAACTAATGGTGAAGACCAAATAGGTCTAGGGTCAAAATTTACAAAAATTTCATAGGGCATATGTGAGGGTTTTTAGGGTTTTTCATTTTATGGATTTTCTTCCTTTTTATTCATTTGGTTGGTGATCTTAATATGATCACATTAGGGTTTTAGAGCATATCAAATACAAGTAATAACAATCATCATGGCATATCACTGCACAAGTCCTATGCATGGTACTATATGCACTTTGAAAAGTTTTTGTTGGTTTGAAATTTTGCTCTCTGGAATTCTCTAACTTTCTTTTTATTGAAATTTGGGGTGTTACACGAATGGCATAGTGAAGTGCTTATTTATATCTCTTTATGATTGCAATGTGTTTTGTATCACAATTTATCTGTGTGCTACTCTAGTGATGTTATTAAAGTAGTCTATTCCTCCTGCACGGTGTAATGGTGACAGTGTGTGCATCGTGTAGTACTTGGCGTAGGTTATGATTGTGATCTCATGTAGATTATGAAGTTAAGTATTGCTATGATGGTATTGATGTGATCTATTCCTCCTTTCGTAGCGTGAAGGTGACAGTGTGCATGCTATGTCAGTACTTGGTTTGGTTATGTTGATCTGTCATGCACTCTAAGGTTATTTAAATATGAGCATCGAATATTGTGGAGCTTGTTAACTCCGGCATTGAGGGTTCGTGTAATCCTACACAGTTAGTGGTGTTCATCATCCAACAAGAGAGTGTAGAGTCTAGCATCTATCTATTTATTCTGTTATGTGATCAATGTTGAGAGTGTCCACTAGTGAAAGTATGATCCCTAGGCCTTTTTCCTAAATACTGCTATCGCTGCTTGTTTACTGTTCTACTGCATCTGTACTGTCTGCAATATTACCACCATCAACCACACGCCAGCAAGCACTTTTCTGGTGTCGTTGCTACTGCTCATACTTATTCATACCACCTGTATTTCACTATCTCTTCGCCGAACTAGTGCACCTATTAGGTGTGTTGGGGACACAAGAGACTTCTTGCTTTGTGGTTGCAGGGTTGCATGAGAGGGATATCTTTGACCTCTTCCTCCCTGAGTTCGATAAACCTTGGGTGATCCACTAAAGGGAAACTTGCTGCTGTTCTACAAACCTCTGCTCTTGGAGGCCCAACACTGTCTACAAGAATAGAAGCACCCGTAGACATCAAGCACTTTTCTGGCGCCGTTGCCGGGGAGGAAAGGTAAAAGGCACTCATACTCCGATTCCAGGTAACAGTACTTTTCTGGCGCCATTGTGTTTGTGCTCGAAGCTATTTCCTTTAGATCCTGCAATTGCATCTTTTTGTTTCTTGTTTACACTAGTAAGGCATAATGGACAACAATGAGCTTCTTATTCTATTTCCTGATTTAAGACATGGATGGTTTGATCCGAAAATTTAAAAACCCATGGAACATATTTGCATGAACACATTGAATACCATTGTTGCTAATGATATGGAAAATTCTAAGCTTGGGAAGCTGGCTTTGATGAGCATGATCTTTTTAGTCCCCCGGGCATGGAGGAGAAAATTTACTTTGATGATACTTTGCCTCCTATATATGATGATTATAATGATAGTAGTCTTTTGGTGCCACCTACTATGGAGAGTACATTTGATTATGATTACAATATGCCTCCTACACTTGATGAGAATAATAATGATAGCTACTTTATTGAATTTGCTCCCACTACAACTACTAAAATTGACTATGCTTATGTTGGGAGTAGTAATAATTTTATGCATGAGACTCATGATAAGAATGTTTCATTTGATAGTTATATTGTTGAGTTTTCTCATGATGCTACTGAAAGTTATTATGAGAGAGGAAAATATGGTTGTAGAAATTTTCATGTTACTAAAACACCTCTCTATGTGCTGAAATTTTTGAAGCTACACTTGTTCTATCTTCCTATGCTTGTTACTTTGCTCTTCATGAACTTGTTTATTTACAAGATTCCTTTTCATAGGAAGCATGTTAGACTTAAATGTGTTTTGAATTTGCCTCTTGATGCTCTCTTTTGCTTCAAATACTATTTCTTGCGAGTGCATCATTAAATTGCTGAGCCCATCTTAATGGCTATAAAGAAAGAACTTCTTGGGAGATAACCCATGTGTTTATTTTGCTACAGTAATTTTGTTTTATATTTGTGTCTTGGAAGTTGTTACTACTGTAGCTATCTCTCCTTATCTTAGTTTTGTTGCATTGTTGTGCCAAGTAAAGTCTTTGATAGTAAGGTTCATACTAGATTTGGATTACTGCACAGAAACAGATTTCTTTCTGTCACGAATCTGGGCCTAATTATCTGCAGGTAACTCAGAAAATTATGCCAATTTACGTGAGTGATCCTCAGATATGTACGCAACTTTCATTCAATTTGAGCATTTTCATTTGAGCAAGTCTGGTGCCTCAATAAAATTCGTCTTTACAGACTGTTCTGTTTTGACAGATTCTGCCTTTTATTTCGCATTGCTTCTTTTGCTATGTGGGATGGATTTCTTTGTTCCATTGACTTCCAGTAGCTTTGTGCAATGTCCAGAAGTGTTAAGAATGATTGTGTCACCTCTGAACATGTGAATTTTTATTATGCACTAACCCTCTAATGAGTTTGTTTCGAGTTTGTGTGGAGGAAGTTTTCAAGGGTCAAGAGAGGAGGATGATATACTATGATCAAGGAGAGTGAAAGCTCTAAGCTTGGGGATGCCCCGGTGGTTCATCCCTGCATATTTCAAGAAGACTCAAGCATTTAAGCTTGGGGATGCCCAAGGCATCCCCTTCTTCATCGACAAATTATCAGGTCACTTCTCTTGAAACTATATTTTTATTCGGCCACATTTTATGTACTTTACTTGGAGCGTCTGTTTGTTTTTTTTTGTTTTGTTTGAATAAATGCTTGTGTGGGAGAGAGACATGCTCCGCTGGTTCGTATGAACACATGTGTTCTTAGCTTTTAATGTTCATGGCGAAGGATGAAACTGCTTCGTTAATTGTTATATGGTTGGAAACGGAAAATGCTACATGTAGTAATTGCTATAATGTCTTGGATAATGTGATACTTGGCAATTGTTGTGCTCATGTTTAAGCTCTTGCATCATATACTTTGCACCCATTAATGAAGAAATATATAGAGCTTGCTAAAATTTGGTTTGCATAATTGGTCTCTCTAAGGTCTAGATAATTTCTAGTAAAGTGTTTTGAACAACAAGGAAGACGGTGTAGAGTCTTATAATGTTTACAATATGTCTTTTATGTGAGTTTTGCTGCACCGGTTCATCCTTGTGTTTGTTTCAAATAACCTTGCTAGCCTAAACCTTGTATCGAGAGGGAATACTTCTCGTGCATCCAAATCCTTGAGCCAAACACTATGCCATTTGTGTCCACCACACCTACCTACTACATGGTATTTCTCCGCCATTCCAAAGTAAATTGCTTGAGTGCTACCTTTAAACAATTCAAAATTTATTACCTCTTATTTGTGTCAATGTTTTATAGCTCATGAGGAAGTATGTGGTGTTTATCTTTCATTCTTGTTGGGCAACTTTCACCAATGGGCTAGTGGCTTCATCCGCTTATCCAATAATTTTGCAAAAAGAGTTGGCAATGGGATTCCCAGTCCCAAATTAATTAACAAAAATAGACACTCCTCCATGGTATGTGATTGTTGGACGGCACCCGAAGGATTCGGTTAGCCATGGCTTGAGAAAGCAAAGGTGCCCAGGAGTGTCATCATAATAAAACTAAAATAGAAAGGCACTTCTTCATGGTATGAGATTGTTGGCAGGCACCCGAGGATTCGGTTAGCCATGGTTTGTAAAAGAAAGGTTGGAAGGAGTGCCACCAAAAAAATAAAAAAATATGGGAGCCGCTCTTTGAAGGTTTGTCTGGCGAGGGGGTTAGAGTGCCCACTACCATTCGTTGACAACAACAAACACCTCTCAAAACTTTACTTTTATACTCTCTTGATGTTTTCAAAACCAAAGCTCTAGCACAAACATAGCAATCAATGCTTCCCTCTGCGAAGGGCCATTCTTTTACTTTTATGTTGAGTCAGTTCACCTATTTCTCTCTATCTCAAGAAGCAAACACTTGTGTGAACTGTGCATTGATTCCTACATACTTGCATATTGCACTTGTTATATTACTTTATGTTGACAATATCCATGAGATATACATGTTACAAGTTGAAAGCAACCGCTGAAACTTAATCTTCCTTTATGTTGCTTCAATACCTTTACTTTGAATTATTGCTTTATGAGTTAACTCTTATGCAAGACTTACTGATGCTTGTCTTGAAGTACTATTCATGAAAAGTCTTTGCTATATGATTCATTCGTTTACTCATGTCATTTACCATTGTTTGGATCGCTGCATTCATTACATATGCTTACAATAGTATGATCAACGTTATGATGGCATGTCACTCCAGAAATTATCTTTGTTATCGTTTACCTGCTCGGGACGAGCAGAAACTAAGCTTGGGGATGCTGATACGTCTCCGACGTATCGATAATTTCTTATGTTCCATGCCACATTATTGTTGATATCTACATGTTTTATGCATACTTTATGTCATATTTATGCATTTTCCGGAACTAACCTATTAACAAGATGCCGAAGAGCCAGTTGCTGTTTTCTGCTGTTTTTGGTTTCAGAAATCCTAGTAAGGAAATATTCTCGGAATTGGACGAAATCAACGCCCAGCATCTTAGAATCCCCGGAAGTATCCAGAACACCCGAGAGCCGCCAGAGGGGGGCCACAGGGGCCCCAGATGACAGGGTGGCGCGGCCAGGGCCTGGGCCGCGCCCCCCTATTGTGTCATCGCCTCGTCGCCCCTCCGACTCCGCCTCTTCGCTTATAAAAAGGTCCCTGACCTAAAACTTCGATACGGAACAGCCACGGTACGAGAAACCATCCAGAGCTGCCGCCATCGCGAAGCCAAGATCTGGGGGACAGGAGTCTCTGTTCCGGCACGCCGCCGGGACGGGGAAGTGCCCCCGGAAGGCTTCTCCATCGACATCGCTGCCATCTCCACCGCCATCTTCATCACCGCTGCTGTCTCCCATGAGGAGGGAGTAGTGCTCCATCAAGGCTAAGGGCTGTACCGGTAGCTATGTGGTTAATCTCTCTCCCTATGTACTTCAATACAATAATCTCATGAGCTGCCTTACATGATTGAGATTCATATGATGATGCTTGTAATCTAGATGTCATTATGCTAGTCAAGTGGATTTTACTTATGTGATCTCCGGAGACTCCTTGTCCCACGTGTGTAAAGGTGACAGTGTGTGCACCGTGTGGGTCTCTTAGGCTATATTTCACAGAATACTTATTCACTGTTATGAATGGCATAGTGAAGTGCTTATTTATATCTCTTTATGATTGCAATGTGTTTTGTATCACAATTTATCTGTGTGCTACTCTAGTGATGTTATTAAAGTAGTCTATTCCTCCTGCACGGTGTAATGGTGACAGTGTGTGCATCGTGTAGTACTTGGCGTAGGTTATGATTGTGATCTCATGTAGATTATGAAGTTAAGTATTGCTATGATGGTATTGATGTGATCTATTCCTCCTTTCGTAGCGTGAAGGTGACAGTGTGCATGCTATGTCAGTACTTGGTTTGGTTATGTTGATCTGTCATGCACTCTAAGGTTATTTAAATATGAACATCGAATATTGTGGAGCTTGTTAACTCCGGCATTGAGGGTTCGTGTAATCCTACACAGTTAGTGGTGTTCATCATCCAACAAGAGAGTGTAGAGTCTAGCATCTATCTATTTATTCTGTTATGTGATCAATGTTGAGAGTGTCCACTAGTGAAAGTATGATCCCTAGGCCTTGTTCCTAAATACTGCTATCGCTGCTTGTTTACTGTTCTACTGCATCTGTACTGTCCGCAATATTACCACCATCAACCACACGCCAGCAAGCACTTTTCTGGTGCCGTTGCTACTGCTCATACTTATTCATACCACTTGTATTTCACTATCTCTTCGCCGAACTAGTGCACCTATTAGGTGTGTTGGGGACACAAGAGACTTCTTGCTTTGTGGTTGCAGGGTTGCATGAGAGGGATATCTTTGACCTCTTCCTCCCTGAGTTCGATAAACCTTGGGTGATCCACTTAAGGGAAACTTGCTGCTGTTCTACAAACCTCTGCTCTTGGAGGCCCAACACTTTCTACAAGAATAGAAGCACCCGTAGACATCATAGGGCTACAAGAGCACCTCAATGCCGGAGTTAACAAGCTCCACAACATTCGATATTCATATTTAAATAACCTTAGAGTGCATGATAGACCAATGCAACTATACCAAGTACTAACATAGCATGCACACTGTTACCATCACACTATGAAAGGAGGAATAGATCACATCAATACCATCATAGTAATAGTTAACTTCATAATCTACAAGAGATCACAATCATAGCATATACCAAGTACTTCATGATGCACACACTGTCAACATTACATCATGGAGGAGGAATAGACTACTTTAATAACATCACTAGAGTAGCACATAGATGAATAGTGATACAAAGCTCATATGAATCTCAATCATGTAAGGCAGCTCATGAGATCATTGTATTGAAGCACATAGGAGAGAGATTAACCACATAGCTACCGGTACAGCCCTTAGCCTCGAGGGAGAACTACTCCCTCCTCATGGGAGACAGCAGCGTTGATGAAGATTGCGGTGGTGTCGATGGAGATGCCTTCCGGGGGCACTTCCCCGTCCCGGCGGCGTGCCGGAACAGAGACTTCTGTCCCCCAGATCTTGGCTTCGCGATGGCGGTGGCTCTGGAAGGTTTCTCGTACCATGGCTTTTTTCGTATCGAAGATTTAGGTCAGGGACCTTTAAATAGGCGAAGAGGCGGAGTCGGAAGGCTGACGAGGCGGTGACACAATAGGGGGCGCGGCCCCCCCTCTGGCCATGCCGGGCACACATGTGGGGCCCACAGGGCCCTCCTCTGGTGGCTCTCGGGTGTTCTGGAAGCTTCGTGGAATTATAAGGTACTGGGCGTTGATTTCGTCCAATTCCGAGAATATTTCCTTACTAGGATTTCTGAAACCAAAAACAGCAGAAAACAGGAACTGGCACTTCAGCATCTCGTCAATAGGTTAGTTCCGGAAAATGCATCAAAACGATATAAAGTGTGAACAAAACATGTAGGTATTGTCATAAAACAAGCATGGAACATCAGAAATTATAGATACGTTGGAGACGTATCAGTGTTGCATCACGGTCAAAGGATTAATATGATTGATATGGTAGTATTAACAACAAGGTGTCATTTTTTCATGGAAGCTCTTCCGAAGAGAACCAAGAAGTTAAGCGTGCTAGGGTTGGAGTAGTGTGAGGATGGGTGACCAACTGGGAAGTTTGACTACAAGTGCAATTTGACCTAAGATTAGGTGTACTAAGTGTGATTGTGAAAGATTAACAAGTAAAGAAGAATAAGAAGAAAATTGGGAAAAACAATTTTTTCAAAAAACATAATTGAATATTTTTCATTTTTTTTGAAAATTCTGAAATACTATGCCGACGGCCAGTTTGTGCTGATGTTGATTGGACTGTCCCCGAACAGAACTATGCCGACGACGCTACGCCGATGGTCACCATCAACACAGCCTGTGCCGACGACCTTCCTTGTTGTGCCGACGGCTGGCGGCCATCGGCAGACTATAGCTCTCCCTGTTGGAGATATGCCCGAGAGGCAATAATAAAATAGTTATTGTTATATCTTAGTGTTCTGTTGGAGATATGCCCAAGAGGCAACAATAAAAGTGGTTATTATATATCTTTACGTTTATGATAAATGTTTATATACCATGCTATAATTGTATTAACCGAAACATTGATACATGTGTGATATGTAAACAACAAAGAGTCCCTAGTATGCCTCTTAACTAGCTTGTTGATTAATGGATGATTAGTTTCATAATCATGAACATTGGATGTTATTAATAACAAGGTTATATCATTATATGAATGATGTAATGGACACACCCAATTAAGCGTAGCATAAGATCACGTCATTAAGTTATTTGCTATAAGCTTTCAATACATAGTTACCTAGTCCTTATGACCATGAGATCATGTAAATCACTTATACCGGAAAGGTACTTTGATTACATCAAACGCCACTGCGTAAATGGGTGGTTATAAAGGTGGGATTAAGTATCCGGAAAGTATGAGTTGAGGCATATGGATCAACAGTGGGATTTGTCCATCCCGATGACGGATAGATATACTCTGGGCCCTCTCGGTGGAATGTCGTCTAATGTCTTGCAAGCATATGAATAAGTTCATAAGAGACCACATACCACGGTACGAGTAAAGAGTACTTGTCAGGAGACGAGGTTGAACAAGGTATAGAGTAATACCGATGATCAAACCTCGGACAAGTAAAATATCGCGTGACAAAGGGAATTGGTATCGTATGTGAATGGTTCATTCGATCACTGAAGTCATCGTTGAATATGTGGGAGCCATTATGGATCTCCAGATCCCGCTATTGGTTATTGGTCGGAGAGAGTACTCAACCATGTCCGCATAGTTCGCGAACCGTAGGGTGACACACTTAAGGTTTGATGTTGAAATGGTAGAACTTGAATATGGAATGGAGTTCGAAGATTTGTTCGAAGTCCTGGATGGGATCCCGGACATCACGAGGAGTTCCGGAATTGTCCGGAGAATAAGATTCATATATAGGAAGTCATTTTATAAGATTTAAAATGATCCGGAAGATTCTACGGAAGGTTCTAGAAGGTTCTAGAAAAGTCCGGAAGAAATCACTAAGGAAGGCGGAGTCCCGGAGGGACTCCACCTCCCCATGGCCGGCCAACCCTAAGGGGGGGAGTCCACCTTGGACTCCACCAAGGGGGCCGGCCACCCCCCCATATGGAAGGGGGGAATCCCACCCCAAGTGGGATTCCCACCTTGGGTAGGTTTCCCTACTACATGGAAGGTTTTGGGTTGGGGTCTTATTCGAAGACTTGTAGTCCAACACTTGGGGCTTCCACCTATATAATGAGGGGCCAAGGGGAGGGGGCCGGCCACCCTAAGACCACAAGGTGGCCGCACCCCCCTAGTGGCCGGCGCCCCCCTCCCAAACCCTAGCCGCCCCCTCTCTCCTCCAACACTCCCGCACGCTTAGCGAAGCTCCACCGGAGTTCTCCACCACCACCGCCACCACGCCGTCGTGCTGCCGGATTCAAGAGGAGCTACTACTTCCGCTGCCCGCTGGAACGGGGAGGTGGACGTTGACTTCATCAACACCGAACGTGTGACCGAGTACGGAGGTGCTGCCCGTTCGTGGCGCCGTGATCAAGATCTTCTACGCGCTTTTGCAAGCGGCAAGTGATCGTCTACCGCAGCAACAAGAGCCTCATCTTGTAGGCTTTGGAAATCTTCAAGTGTGAGTCTCGATCATCCCCTCGTTGCTACCGTCTTCTAGATTGCATCTTGGCTTGGATTGCGTGTTCGCGGTAGGATTTTTTTTCTATGCAACGAATCCCTACAGTGGTATCAGAGCCGTGTCTATGCATAGATGGTTGCACGAGTAGAACACAATGGTTTTGTGGGCGTTGATGCTCTTGTTGTCTTTAGTTTGAGTACTTTGCATCTTTGTGGCATAGTGGGATGAAGCGGCTCGGACTAACTTTACATGACCGCGTTCATGAGACTTGTTCCTCGTTCGACATGCAACTTGTATTGCATAAGAGGCTTTGCGGGTGTCTGTCTCTCCTACTATAGTGAAGATTCAATTTACTCTTCTATTGACAACATTAGTATCATCGTTGTGGTTCATGTCCGTAGGTAGATTAGATCTCTCTCGAAAACCCTAAACCACGTAAAATATGCAAACCAAATTAGAGACGTCTAACTTGTTTTTGCAGGGTTTGGTGATGTGATATGGCCATAATGTGATGATGAATATGTATGAGATGATCATTATTGTATTGTGGCAACCGGCATGAGCCTTATGGTTGTCTTTAAATTTCATGTTGAGTAGTATTTCAAAGTAGTTGTAATAGTTGCTACATGGAGGACAATCATGAAGACGGCGCCATTGACCTTGACGCTACGCCGACGATGATGGAGATCATGCCCGAAGATGATGGAGATCATGTCCGTGCTTTGGAGATGAAGATCAAAGGCGCAAAGACAAAAGGGCCATATCATATCACATATGAACTGCATGTGATGTTAATCCTTTTATGCATCTTATTTTGCTTAGATCGCGACGGTAGCATTATAAGATGATCCCTCACTAAAATATCAAGATAATAAAGTGTTCATCCTTAGTAGCACCGTTGCCAAGACTTGTCGTTTCGAAGCATCTCGTGATGATCGGGTGTGATAGAATCAACAAGTGCATACAACGGGTGCAAGACAGTTTTGCACATGCGGATACTAAGGTGGCCTTGACGAGCCTAGCATGTACAGACATGGTCTCGGAACACATGATACCGAAATGTAGAGCATGAATCATATGGTATATATGATGAACACTTTGAGTGTTCGCCATTGAAATTACACCTTGTCTCGTGATGATCGGACTTAGGTGTGGTGGATTTGGATCGTGTGATCACTAAGACAATGCGAGGGATATTGTTTTGAGTGGGAGTTCACCTAGATTTTTAATTATGTTGAATTAAAATTTGAACTCAATTTGTCATAAACTTAGTCTAAACTTTTGCAAATATATGTTGAAGAGATGGCGTCCCCAATCAATTTTAACCAGTTCCTAGAGAAAGAAAAGCTTAAGAGCAACGGTAGCAACTTCACCGACTGGTTCCGTCATGTGAGGATCTTCCTCGCTGGTGGAAATCTGCAATATGTGCTTGATGCACCGCTAGGTGACCCTCCTGCAGAAACTGAAACCGAGGAAGTAAATAATGTTTATGCAACTCGGAAAGCTCGGTACTCTCAAGTACAGTGTGCCATCCTATGCAGTCTGGAATCCGATCTTCAAAAACGTTTTGAGCACCACGATCCTCATAAGTTGGTCAATGAGCTGAAAGCTATATTTGAGACTCATGCGGCCGTGGAATGCTATGAATCATCGAAACACTTCTTCAGCTGTATGATGGAAGAAGGCAGCTCCGTTAGTGAGCACATGCTCGTTATGACCGGGCATGCGAAGAAACTCAGTGACTTGGGAATAGTGATTCCTAACAGACTGGGGATTAATTGTGTCCTTCAATCACTACCACCAAGTTACAAGAACTTTGTGATGAACTACAATATGCAGAACATGAACAAGGAGTTACCTGAACTCTTTGGCATGCTAAAAGCTACTGAGATTGAGATCAAGAAAGAGCACCAAGTGTTGATGGTCAACAAGACCACCAGTTTCAAGAAACAGGGCAAGTCTAAGGGAAAATTCAAGAAGGGTGGCAAGAAAGCTGCCACGCCTACTATGAAACCTAAGAACGGCCCTAAGCCTGATGCTGAGTGCTATTACTACAAGGAGAAGGGACACTGGAAGCGTAATTGCTCCAAGTATCTGGCTGATCTGAAGAGCGGCCTTGTCAAGAAGAAGAAAGAAGGTATATCTGATATACATGTTATATATATTTATCTCACTGGTTCTCATTCTAGTACCTAGGTATTTGATACTGGTTCGATTGCTCATATTTGTAACTCAAAACAGGAACTAAAGAATAAACGAAGACTACTGAAAGATGAAGTGACGATGCGCGTTGGAAACGGATCCAAAGTCGATGTGATCGCTGTCGGCACACTTCCTCTACATCTACCTTCGGGATTAGTTTTAAGCCTAAATAATTGTTATTTTGTACCCGCGTTGAGCATGAACATTATATCTGGATCTTGTTTAATGCAAGACGGTTATTCATTCAAGTCCGAGAATAATGGTTTTTATATTTTTATGAATAATATCTTTTATGGTCGAGCACCTGAAAAGAATGGCTTATTTCTGTTAGATCTCGATAGTAGTGATACGCATATACATAACATTGATGCTAAGCGAATTAAATTGAATGATAATTCTACTTATATGTGGCACTGTCGTCTTGGTCATATTGGAGTGAAACGCATGAAGAAACTCCATACCGATGGATTACTTGAATCGCTTGACTTTGAGTCACTTGATAGATGCGAAGCATGTCTAATGGAAAAAATGACTAAGACTCCATTTTCTGGTATGATGGAGCGAGCTACTGACTTATTGGAAATCATACATACCGATGTGTGCGGACCAATGAGTGTAGCATCGCGCGGTGGTTATCGTTATGTTCTAACCTTCACAGATGATCTGAGTAGATATGGGTATATCTATTTCATGAAACATAAATCCGAAACTTTCGAGAAGTTTAAGGAATTCCAAAGTGAAGTAGAAAATCAACGTAACAAGAAGATTAAATTTCTACGATCTGATCGCGGAGGTGAATATCTGAGTTATGAGTTTGGCATGCATTTAAAGAAGGGATTTCTATTTTCGTGCCCCTGGTTCGTTACTTGTACTCAGTTTTCCCCAGTCCCTTAGTTTTTCCTCAGTTTTCCCCTCCTCTAGTTTGAAACACCCACAAGTGCTTGAACGGCCGGTAGCCGTCAGGTCAGAGGCCTTGACCGTTAGTCTGACCCTGTGAGGCCGCACAGGGGCAGCTCCTCCCTGACCGTCTCGTGCTGACGGGTAGGGTCAGGAGACACGTCGGAGCAGCCATCCATCTATCGCTGACGTGTGGGCCGTTTTATGTCATGATTTTATACGAGTTGCTGCCAATGACAAATGGGGCCGCTCTATAGGGCTGCCGCAGTCAATGACCAGTTGGGTCGTATATTTTTCAGGAGAAGACATATATTGCCACTCTGTGGGGCTGCTGCAGCCAATGACCAGTGGGGTCGTCTATTTATTTAGAGAAAATCATATATTGCCGCTCTGTGGAGCCTCCGCAGCCAATGACCAGTGGGGTCGTATACTTTTCAGGAAAAGACATATATTGCCGCTCTGTGGGGCTGCCGCAGCCAATGACCAGTGGGGTCGTCTATTTATTTAGAGAAAATCATATATTGCCGCTCTGTGGGGCCGCCGTAGCCAATGACCAGTGGGGTCGTATATTTTTCAGGAAAAGACATATTGCCGCTCTGTGGGGCTGCCGCAGCCAATGACCAGTGGGGTCATCTATTTATTTAGAGAAAATCATATATTGCCGCTCTGTGGGGCCTCCGCAGCCAATGACGAGTGGGGTCGTCTATTTTCAGGAAAAGACACATATTGCCGCTCTGATATATTTCTTTAAAGAATATCATAGAGAGAAGCAACAAGTTCGCTAATTAATTATTCTTAAGCTAGACCAGAGAACCGCTGGCAGCTCATTCCCCACCGTCGGACGGAGCAGCCATCGCCGGCGCCTCGGCCGGCTCTGTCCCCCGGCGGCGTCAGACGGACTGCGGCGCTGCACATCAACCACGGCTCCAACACTTGTTTCGTCCGCACACATTGTACCCACCGCAGGAAAGTCCGCCGCAAGCAGATCCACCGCCCACGACGACCGGGATTTGTTCCGCGCACCAATTGGTAGTATAGCTTGGTAAGACCTCCGCTTCTGCCTCCCCCGCCCCCTAATCGATTCGGTTCCCGTAATTTATTGGAGTTTGCAGGTACGAAATAGTCCTCAATGTCTGGTCGTAGCGGGTACACCGGCGAGGGTGGGGATTCGATCATGTCGTGGCCACGTTCTACTTCTCCTACCTCGTCGGAAGTGCAGGTATCTAGCTTCAGCTCTCTGTACTACCGTTAAAAGTTCTGCCATGGCCTGTTGGAGTGATTTGAGTTGTTCTTTTTTCCATTATTGTTACAGTTAGCCAGGCAAGCCGATGATCCATGGTACATTGCATACCAAGATGAATCAACCCAGTGGTGTAGCCAGAGGATGGATTTGGAGGAGAAGGTGGCCAATTTAGGTGATGAATTGGCCCATAAAAACCTGATGATATTCGAGCTGAAGCGTATTGTGGAGGAAGAAAAGAAGAATTCAGAGCTTATTCGCAAGGAGAAGTTGAGAGTTGAGACAGATCTTGCCGTATTTGATCAAGTGGTAGAAAATCTAGAACATGAACTTAAAGTGATGGGAGAGGAGAAAAGTAGATTCATCTGGGCAGTTTTATTAGGTGTCATCCCTGTCCTAGCAGTTATGTGGTTCTGGTAGACGATTTTGTATAGAATTGTTATTCAGTAGATGGCTCTAACCACTGTATTTTGTTGTGGCTCTAAGCACTGTATTTTGGCGTACAATTTCCTAGTTGTGCTATGTAATGCGCGCGATAATTTTAGCATGCATGAACATTTTATAAAAGTGAAGGGATCCCAAAAGTGAAAGCATGTACCAGCCTCCGGATCAAATACATATCAATATGGGACAATATCTTCCCAATCAAGTTGCGATAGAATTCAAATCATACATACGGATGTACATGGACACATCAAGAACGTGGAGAAGCTTTTTTTGAGACGGTGGTAGTAGTTCGAACAATTTTATCCCAATTGGAAATTGAAAAATACAAATTTATCATAATTTATCTCAATTTGCGGCGTCGAACACGGCCGCGCAGCGATGGGCAAGAAAGGCCGGGTCGACGGGCGGCTGAGGGTGGTCATCTGCGCCATCCGCCGTTGAAGCGATGTTATCGGCGATGGCTTCAATGTTCGTGGCATCGATGACCACTGTCGGAACCGCCGCTGTCTTGGTGTACTTCATCAGCGATGGATCTGTGGAGGGCTGGATCGGCGGCTTTGCAGCGCGGTTGCAGGTGATGGCTTCAATGTTCGTGGCATCGATGACCACTGTCGGAACCGCCGCTGTGTTGGTGTACTTCATCAGTGACGGATCTGCGGAGGGCTGGATCGACGGCTTTGCAGCGCGGTTGCAGGCGATGGCTTCAATGTTCGTGGCATCGATGACCACTGTCGGCACGGCCGCCGTCTTGTTGTCCTTCATCAGCAACGGATCTGAGGAGGGCAACGGAAGTGAGACATCAACAGCCTCCGACATTGAATGTTGGATCTGCGCCGTCGAAGTGATGTTGTAGGCGATGGCTTCAATGTTCGTGGCATCGATGACCACTGTCGGCACGGCCGCTGTCTTGGGGTTCTTCATCATTCAACAGATCTGAGAAGAGAAACGAAAGTGAGACAGAGAGAGACATTTCAACTATTTCTGACGGTTAGATCCTCACCGGCACTCTTAGATCCGCGCCGCCGCACGCCACCGCACGCACGGTTAGATCCGCGCCGCCGCGACCGCCGGAGTAAGAGAGGAAAGAGGAGAGAGGAAGATGCGACTGGAATATGCGACTGCCAGGGTTGGTAGGTATGTGCTCTGCTCTTGTCTCCGTATGCGTCCATCGTGGTAGAGAGAGATATACAGGCCATCCGATCATAAATGATCATACGGTGCAAGCGTTCGTTGAGCTTTCAACCAACCAAGATCCGTGTGACATACATCTCGACCAATCAGAGATCAGCCAGTGAGTACAAGTTAGGAAAACTGAGTAGAACTAAGAGGGGGAAAAGTGAGGAAATGTTTATCGGAAGGGCAAAACTGAGTAGGACTGAGTACAACAAGTGGGCCCGGAGGGGGAAAACTGAGTAACACTAAGTAAAACAGGGGCACCCAAATAATAAAGGGACTAAGGGAAATTGAAGCTTTTGGCATAAAAATTGTAAAATTGTGTTATTTGAACAATATATTACATTTTGGCCGACCAGATATTGTTTGCAATTCAAAGATACACAAGTGTGACGAATTTGGACTCATTTGGACAAAGTTTGTAAGCATAGTGGGTATTTGGGAGGTGTATTGAGCAGAAAGCCCTGCATCTTCATATCTAGTAGCTCATGGACTAGGAAGTGGTTTTGAAGCTTTTGGCATAAAAACTTCATATCTCTATATTTCCTTTTCCATTATTATTTCTCTAGGTTGTAGGTAACATAACAAGGCTCCATGGGAAGGTTCCACCATGTTTTGAATTATTTTGAATTGAACCCTAAAACCCTAAACCCTAGAGAAAATGATAAATGTGGCTTAAATGTGGCATACAAATTGTTCATACAAATTCAAATTGTTGAACACAAAGGCATCCCCAATACAAATTGTTCATACAAATTCAAATTGTTCATAGAAATTCAAATTGTTCAACACAAAGGCATCCCCAATACAAAGGGAACCCCAATACAAATTGTTCAACACAAAGGGATCCCCAATACAAAGGGAACCCCAATACAAATTGTTCATACAAATTCAAATTAGTTGTTCAGAATAAAATCTTTCTCTTGCTCCTGGTGTGACTCGCCGGGGCCACCACCTTACTCCGGGTAACCCTACCAGGGATATTACCGGTGTCTACCTTCCTTTTGCCCTCTTTCTTGTTCTTCTTCTTCTGCGAAGCTTGTGCTTTTTCTTCTGCCATGTACTCTGCGAAGTTAGCATCTAACATGGCCTTAGTACTTTCGAGGCACTCTCGATTATACTGTTCCCTCTCCTCTGGACGCATCGGTTGAAGCCATTCTACATCCATCTGTTCCCTCTGCTCTTGATCCATCGGTTCAATCTCCTCATGTTCAATTGTTGCTTCAATATCCTCTGCATTTGCTGCTTCAATCTCCTCTGCATTTGCTGCTTCAATCTCCTCTGAATTTGCTGCTTCAATCTCCTCATGTTGAACTGCTGCTTCAATCTCAAGTTGAATTGCTGCTTCATTCTCCTCTGCATTTGCTGCTCCCGCCTGATCTTCCATTCCAAAAGCTGGGTCAACTGCATTTTTACAAAGCCTAGCAATGTGTCCAGGGATTCCACAACGTTTGCACTTACGTTTTCGAATCGGTGCACCACCCTCTGCACTAGCTCTGATCCTATTCTTCCTCGGCCTACCTGCCGGTCTAGTCAATACTGGAGAGTACAGTTTGAAGCCTGGATCGACTTTCATCCATTGGTCTTTTCCCAACAAGGTAGGAACATTCATAGCATATGCAGCCCTAAATTTGGCAACAGAGAAATACTCTGACACATACTGATCAACTTCACCATCTTCACCCCCTATAACACTCATGAAAAACAATGCGTGTATGCAGGGTATCCCACGGATCTGCCATCCCCTACAATGGCATGTCCTATCAACCAAACTCACTGGATACCTCCACTGCCTGTTTTCTTTGTCAGTGTAGGTTACCTCAGCCTCCATTCCTTTTCTGACGCATTGCATCCTCAATTGTTTTGCCCTGGCATGCAAAGACTTAATCAAAGATGGGAGCATGAGATGGCCAACATAATTTGTGGATGCAATTCTTTGACGCAGATCGATCTTTATCATGATCATCTGCCTAATCTTATCAAATATTTGCCACAGCATAAGCCCTTTCAATGACTTGACCTTTGAATTGAAACTCTCCGCAAGGTTACTTGTTACATAGTCTACCTTGCAAATTTCATTGAATTGGCTTCTTGACCACACCCTACCATGATGTTCATCCAAGTACTCCTTCACCCCAGGTTTTTGTTTATACAACACATCCAAATGAAACAGATGCTTCCTAGAGCTGCATGTGTATGAAGCTGGCCATAGGTTGTCAGTAAAAACTTTACCCTTGAATTTCTTTGTAAAATTCTGTACCAAGTGCCGCATACATTCCCTATGCTCCACTCTAGGGAATACTGCTTCTACCGCAGTCTCCAAACCTTTGCAAGCGTCTGTGTGGATAACAAGTCCTGGTGGATGACCTATAAGGTCACGCAAATTCTGCAGAAACCAAGTCCAACTTTCCTGTGACTCAACCTCCAAAACCCCATAAGCAACAGGGAA
This sequence comes from Lolium perenne, assembly GCF_019359855.2. NCBI lineage: Eukaryota > Viridiplantae > Streptophyta > Magnoliopsida > Poales > Poaceae > Lolium > Lolium perenne. The sequence goes on along the minus strand of NC_067245.2, from coordinate 155,133,480 downwards.
CATCCAATTATGTCCATCAACTGCAGTAGCAGCAACTAGCTGTCCTTTAAACCTGCCATGAAGAGCTGATGCATCCACGACGAAATAAGGCCTGCAACCGTCCAAAAAGCCTTTCCAGCAAGCTTTGAAACAAACAAAAGCCCTTCTAAAACATTCCTTATGCATTACCTTCCCGCTTTTCAATTTGTAGGGAACTGTATGCTTGTCTATCGCTACAACACTGCCTGGACTAGCCATCTCCACTTCAGCTTTGAAAGTGTAAAGCAACTGAAAGCTTTCATTCCATGGACCATTGATCTTGTCAAGAGCCATTTCCTTTGCATAGAACATCCTAATGTAAGGTACTTCCATTTTATACTTCTCAACCACCTTTTTTACGAGTGCTGTTGGACCAAGTGAAGGATTTTCTCTCAGCCAATCTAGGATTATATCTGCCAACCACCTAGTCTTCGCTAGCTTTGTTTTCAGCTCTGGCTCTCCCCCTAGAGGTGGACACCTATGGATCTCCTTATTCTTCTTTATCTGAAACATAATGATAAGGGATGTCAGTAATAGATAACAAATTTTACACCGTGATCTAAATACACAACTGGTTGGCGTAGTACCTGAACCAAGCTGCTTCTGCGCATTGTGGATGCATGCAGCCTAAACCTACACCTTGGGTATGGGCATTTAATTGTGAACCTACCTGGCTCACTTTTAATAACCTCATAATTATTCTTAGTGAGAATGTGATATGTAGTAATTGCATTACAGCAGTCCATCATCGTTTGAAACACGGTGCCTTCTGCAAGCTTGGGATTCTCCATGTTCCACTCAATTGTTGGCAAGTCTTCACCTTCGTAATCGGCTAAAACGAGGCTGTCATCATTCTCATTCTTCTCTTCATCATCAGTGTCATCAAATCTGGCACCAAAAGCAATATCTTCCATGTATTGATCCTCCATTGCCTGCTTACTGCATCGATCTACCAATTTAGGAAACATCAACTCATCCTCATCATCTTGAGGACACTGATCCTCAATGTCTGCATCATCCTCCACATCGACCGTACGAACAATCTGGCTACCACTAGCACTGGGGACAGATGGTGCTGCTGTGGACCTACAAGGAGCGCCACGGCGCACACTATTAGCAGAGGCAGCAGCAGTAGAGAGACATGATGCCCGACCACCTGCTGATGCCCCAGCACCAGATGATGTCTGGCCCCTGTCCACATGGATATGAATTTTACCGAACCGGCAAGAGGCATTCAAAGCAAAAAGAATTCCCAGATCGTCTTGGGAAATTAGTGGAACAAATCTTCCCTCCGGGCTGTTGAAATATTCGAAATGAACTGCATCGAAAGAGCTCCAGGGGTACTGATCGAAGATGTTAGCTTTGAAATCCCTTAACGAGATGGTGGTTGCAACCACCGCAGGGAAGTCAAACCAAGTCTTACAGCGTTTAGAATCATGCGTAAAGCTAGAATCCAGCCTAACCACCAGCCGAAAAGCCAGCGCTAGATCCATCCTATTCGAAAAGCAACGCAGTTAGTTGAGCAACAACGATTGGCGCTCAAAAACTGCCTACTGTTAATTCACATAGGCAGACGATGCTTACCCAGATGGAATCCATGCGTTAGATCCCTCCGATTCCCAATCTTCTCCACGGCTGACGGGAATAGGCGGCACACTAGAAGGAACTACAAAGAGGACAGGGGTAGATCCAGATCTGGTGGAGGCGGAGCCCGGGGGTGGTGGTGGGGGCGGGGCCGGCTCGGCGGCGGACGACGCCATAAGGTATGTGGGCAGGATGGCGTGGCGGCGGAGGGGCGGTGTGTGAGCTCATCCAGTCTCGGGCGGAGGGGAAAGCTTTGGGTCAGCTCTTCCAGTCAATAGTCAACACATTTCGAAAGCAACGGTCAAGTCAAAACCACCGCGGCTCCCTAGACGTCACCGTTAACGGAAGGCCTCTGACCAGATGGCAACCCTCCCGTCCGAGCCTCTACGAGGGGTTTCAAACTAGAGGGAGGGGAAAACTGAGGAAAAGTTAAGAGGCTGGGGAAAACTGAGTACAACTAACGAACCAGGGGCACGAAAATAGAAATCCCTTTAAAGAAATGCGGAATACTTTCACAATTGACACCGCCAGGAATACCACAACGAAACGGTGTGTCCGAACGTCGTAATCGAACTCTCTTAGATATGGTTCGTTCTATGATGTCTCTTACTGATTTGCCGTTATCATTTTGGAGTTATGCATTAGAGACAGCCGCATTCACTTTAAATAGATCACCATCAAAATCCGTAGAAACGACACCGTATGAATTATGGTTTAATAAGAAACCTAAGCTGTCGTTCCTTAAAGTTCGGGGTTGCGAAGCCTATGTAAAGAAGTTACAACCGGACAAGCTAGAACCCAAAGCGGAGAAATGCGTCTTCATAGGATACCCTAAGGAAACTATAGGGTACACTTTCTATCACAGATCCGAAGGCAAAATCTTTGTTTCTAAGAACGGAACCTTTCTTGAGAAAGAATTTCTCACTAAACAAGTGACTGGAAGAAAAGTAGAACTCGATGAGATTGATGAATCTTTACTCATTGATCAGAGTAGCGCAGTACCGGAAACTTTTCCTGTACCGCCTACACCGGTAACAGAGGAAGCTAATGATAATGATCATGAAACTTCGAACGAGGAAACTACCGAACCTCGCAGATCAACAAGGGAACGTGCCACTCCTGATTGGTATGATCCTTGTCTAAATGTCATGATTGTGGACAACAATGATGAGGACCCTGCGACGTATGAAGAAGCGATGATGAGCCTAGATTCCAACAAATGGCAAGAAGCCAAGAAATCCGAAATGGGATCCATGTATGATAACAAAGTATGGACTTTGGTAGACTTACCTGATAGCCGCAAGGCTGTCGAGAATAAATGGATCTACAAGAGAAAAACAGATGCTGATGGTAATATTACTGTCTATAAAGCTCTACTTGTCGCAAAGGGTTTCCGACAAATTCAAGGAGTTGACTACGATGAGACTTTCTCACCTGTAGCGAAGCTAAAATCTGTGAGGATTTTGTTAGCAATAGCTGCATTTTTTGATTATGAGATTTGGCAGATGGATGTCAAAACGGCGTTCCGTAATGGAGACATTGAGGAAGAGTTGTATATGGTACAATCCAAAGGTTTTGTTGATCCTAAAAATGTTGACAAAGTATGCAAACTTCAGCGTTCAATTTATGGACTGAAGCAAGGATCGAGAAGTTGGAACCGATGCTTTGATAAGGTGATCAAAGACTTCGGGTTTATACAGTGTCATGGAGAGGCCTGTATTTACAAGAAAGTGAGTGGGAGCTCTGTAGCGTTCCTGATATTATATGTGGATGACATATTATTGATTGGGAATGATATAGAACTATTAAGCAGTGTAAAAGGTTATTTGAATAATAGTTTTTCAATGAAAGACCTTGGTGAAGCATCGTATATATTAGGCATCAAGATTTATAGAGATAGATCAAGACGCCTGATAGGGCTATCACAGAGTACATACCTGGACAAGATTCTAAAGAAGTTTAGAATGGACGAAAGTAAGAAAGGGTTTTTACCTATGTTACCAGGCAAGGTCTTGAGTAAGACTCAAGGACCGGCTACGGCAGAAGAAAGAGAAAGGATGAGTAATATCCCCTATGCCTCGGCAGTAGGATCTATCATGTATGCCATGCTATGTACTAGACCGGATATAGCACATGATGTTAGTTTTACTAGCAGATATCAAAGTGATCCAGGAATGGAACACTGGACAGCGGTCAAGAATATCCTAAAGTACTTGAAAAGAACTAAGGATATGTTTCTTTGTTTTGGAGGTGACCAAGAGCTCGTTGTAAGCGGTTACACCGATGCAAGTTGGAACACTGATCCTGATGACTCTAAGTCATAATCTGGGTACGTGTTTATATTGAATGGTGCTGCAGTAAGCTGGACAAGCTCAAAGCAGTGCACGGTGGGGAAGTCTTCAACAGAATCAGAGTACATAGCGGCTTCAGAGGCTTCATCAGAAGCGGTATGGATGAAGAGGTTCATTGTAGAGCTCGGTGTGGTTCCTAGTGCATTGGACCCACTAGTCATCTACTGTGACAACATGGGTGTCATCGCCAATGCACAAGAACCAAGGTCACACAAGAGGCTGAAGCATATCAAGCTGCGTTACCACTCGATTCGCGAGTGCATCGAAGATGGAGAAGTAAAGATTTGCAAAGTACACACTGATCTGAATGTAGCAGATCCGTTGACTAAAAGCTCTCCCTAGGGCAAAGCATGACCAACACCAGAATGCCATGGGTGTTAGGTACATTACAATGTAATCTAGATTATTGACTCTAGTGCAAGTGGGAGACTGTTGGAGATATGCCCAAGAGGCAATAATAAAAGTGGTTATTATATATCTTTATGTTTATGATAAATGTTTATATACCATGCTATAATTGTATTAACCGAAACATTGATACATGTGTGATATGTAAACAACAAAGAGTCCCTAGTTTGCCTCTTAACTAGCTTGTTGATTAATGGATGATTAGTTTCATAATCATGAACATTGGATGTTATTAATAACAAGGTTATATCATTATATGAATGATGTAATGGACACACCCAATTAAGCGTAGCATAAGATCACGTCATTAAGTTATTTGCTATAAGCTTTCAATACATAGTTACCTAGTCCTTATGACCATGAGATCATGTAAATCACTTATACCGGAAAGGTACTTTGATTACATCAAACGCCACTGCGTAAATGGGTGGTTATAAAGGTGGGATTAAGTATCCGGAAAGTATGAGTTGAGGCATATGGATCAACAGTGGGATTTGTCCATCCCGATGACGGATAGATATACTCTGGGCCCTCTCGGTGGAATGTCGTCTAATGTCTTGCAAGCATATGAATAAGTTCATAAGAGACCACATACCACGGTACGAGTAAAGAGTACTTGTCAGGAGACGAGGTTGAACAAGGTATAGAGTAATACCGATGATCAAACCTCGGACAAGTAAAATATCGCGTGACAAAGGGAATTGGTATCGTATGTGAATGGTTCATTCGATCACTGAAGTCATCGTTGAATATGTGGGAGCCATTATGGATCTCCAGATACCGCTATTGGTTATTGGTCGGAGAGAGTACTCAACCATGTCCGCATAGTTCGCGAACCGTAGGGTGACACACTTAAGGTTTGATGTTGAAATGGTAGAACTTGAATATGGAATGGAGTTCGAAGATTTGTTCGAAGTCCCGGATGGGATCCCGGACATCACGAGGAGTTTCAGAATGGTCTGGAGAATAAGATTCATATATAGGAAGTCATTTTATAAGATTTAAAATGATCCGGAAGATTCTACGGAAGGTTCTAGAAGGTTCTAGAAAAGTCCGGGAGAAATCACTAAGGAAGGCGGAGTCCCGGAGGGACTCCACCTCCCCATGGCCGGCCAACCCTAAGGGGGGGAGTCCACCTTGGACTCCACCAAGGGGGCCGGCCACCCCCCCACATGGAAGGGGGGAATCCCACCCCAAGTGGGATTCCCACCTTGGGTAGGTTTCCCTACTACATGGAAGGTTTTGGGTTGGGGTCTTATTCGAAGACTTGTAGTCCAACACTTGGGGCTTCCACCTATATAATGAGGGGACAAGGGGAGGGGGCCGGCCACCCTAAGACCACAAGGTGGCCGGCGCCCCCTCCCAAACCCTAGCCGCCCCCTCTCTCCTCCAACACTCCCGCACGCTTAGCGAAGCTCCGCCGGAGTTCTCCACCACCACCGCCACCACGCCGTCGTGCTGCTGGATTCAAGAGGAGCTACTACTTCCGCTGCCCGCTGGAACGGGGAGGTGGACGTCGACTTCATCAACACCGAACGTGTAACCGAGTACGGAGGTGCTGCCCGTTCGTGGCGCCGTGATCAAGATCTTCTACGCGCTTTTGCAAGCGGCAATTGATCGTCTACCGCAGCAACAAGAGCCTCATCTTGTAGGCTTTGGAAATCTTCAACGGTGAGTCTCGATCATCCCCTCGTTGCTACCGTCTTCTAGATTGCATCTTGGCTTGGATTGCGTGTTCGCGGTAGGAAATTTTTTGTTTTCTATGCAACGAATCCCTACATGTTCATGATAAATGTTTACACTCCATGCTATAATTGTATTAACCGGAAACATTGTTACATGTGTGTTGTGTAAACAACCAGAGTCCCTAGTAAGCCTCTCATTTAACTAGCTTGTTGATTAATAGATGATCATGGTTTCCTGATCATGAACATAGGATGTTATAAATAACAAGATCATATCATTAGGTGAATGATGTGATGGACACACCCATAGTAAGCATAGCATGAGATCAAGTCATTAAGTTCAACTTGCTATAAGCTTTCGATACATAATTACCTAGTTCTTCGACCATGAGATCATGTAAATCACTTACACCAGAATGATGCTTTGATTACATCAAACGCCATTGCGTAAATGTATGGTTATAAAGATGGGATTAAGTATTCGGAAAGTGTGAGTTGAGGCATATGGATCAAGAGTGGGATTTGTCCATCCCGATGACGGATAGATATACTCTGGGCCCTCTCGGTGGAATGTCGTCTGATTAGCTTGAAAGCATGTTACTAGGTCACAAGAGATGACATACCACGGTACGAGTAAAGAGTACTTGTCGGTAATGAGGTTGAACTAGGTATGGAGATACCGATGATCGAACCTCGGACAAGTAAAGTATCGCGTGACAAAGGGAATCGGTATCGTATGTAAATGGTTCAATCGATCACTAAGTTATCGTTGAATGTGTGGGAGCCATTATGGATCTCCAGATCCCGCTATTGGTTATTGGTCGGAGAGGAGTCTCGACAATGTCTGCATAGTTCACAAACCGTAGGGTGACACACTTAAGGTTTGATTTCGTTTTAAGTAGATATGGAATATGGAATGGAGTTCGAATGTAGTTCGAAGTCTCGGATGGGATCCAGGACATCACGAGGAGTTCCAGAATGGTCCGGAGAATAAGATTCATATATAGGAAGTCACTTTCCAAGTTTGGAAATGATCCGATGCATTTATGGAAGGCGCTAGAATGTTCTAGAACCTTCCAAAGGAAATCACCATGGAAGGTGGAGTCCCGGATGGACTCCACCAACCCTAACCAGCCAACCAAGAGGGAAGATGGAGTCCATGGTGGACTCCACCACCTTTGGCCGGCCAAGGAAGAAGGAAAGGGGGGGAGTCCCACTCCCCCTAGGTTTCACCCTTTAGTAAGTTTTTGAGTTGGACTCTTATTCGAATCTTTGGGCTAACCCTTGGGGTTCCACCTATATAATGAGGGAAAGAGGGAGGGGGCCAGCCACCACACCAGCCACACCACCCAAGGGCACGAAGGCCGGCGCCCCAAGTGCCCCCTCTCCCCAAACCCTAGCCACCTCCCTCCTCCCGATTCTCCCGTAGTGCTTAGGCAAAGCCCTGCCGGAGATCTCCACCACCACCGACACCACGCCGTCGTGCTGTCGGGATTCCGAGGAGGATCTACTACATCCGCTGCCCGCTGGAACGGGGAGAAGGACGTCATCATCAACACCAAACGTGTGACCGAGTACAGAGGTGCTGCCTGATTGTGGCACCGTCAAGATCTTCTACGCGCTTTTGAAAGCGGCAAGTGATCGACTACATCAACAATGAGATCTAATCTCGCAGGCTTTGGAATCTTCGAGGGTTAGTCTCATGATCTTAATCTCTTTTCTACCATCTACTAGATTAGATCTTGGCTTGTTATTCGTTCTTGCGATAGGAAATTTTTTGTTTTCTATGCTACGAATCCCATCACTCCCGTAGTGCAGCTTTTTTTCTTTTTCGAAATACAGCCATAGCTCTAACTTTTGCATCGATTGATGCATGCAACTCTTTTATTAGCTTATTTCAGCATCAGTTAGCAGATGCACGAAACCCAAACCCAGGCGTGCGTCCCCCAGGGGCGCCGCCGGGTCAACTCCTCGAGCCGCCCCTACCAAATCCCAAGGGGGGGCTCTGCCGCTGCAGCCGCCAACAAGGGCCGCGGTGGCGGTGGGCCTTGGCGTCGAGGGTTGATTTGCAGTGGCAGATCTTTGGCAGCGGCTAGCGACGGCGCAAGGTGACGGCTGCGTGCGGCGGCTGGGGCGACGCCCCTAGCCATGCGATGACGGCAATGGTCCCTCGGGCGCGGCGCCCGCGCAGGATGGCTGCTTGCGGTGGATGGAGCGATGCCCTGTTGCAGCTACGGCTACCTTTGGGCATCCACGCATGGGGAGGGGGTCGCGGTCGCAGGTCTAGGCTAGATCCGCCATTGCCGTGGCTTCCTGGTCGCCCGGAGGTGTGTGGGGAGGCGGTGCGTTGCACAATGCCGGCCTTGGGCCGGAGCGTGCGCGTGGTTCGTTCTTATGCTTTCCTCCTCTTCCGTCGGACGAGGTCGGCCGGCGGGCGGCCGCGTGGGAGCCTGCCGATCTATCTAATAAAGGTGGTTATCCTAGGGTTCCTCTTGTGCGAAGATGGAGACCTTAGTGAGGCCGGTCCTTCTTGATCTAGCTGGCGTGGTGAGTTCCGGAAAGCTCCGCCGGCGAATGTAACATTGTACCCTATGCATGGAGTTTGCTGGGTCGAGTGGTATTCGGTTGTGCTTACCATGCTTTTATTCCGACCGTTTGGTTCTGGAGGGAACGGCGCGAAGCTTTGTTCTTTCTTTCCACAAGATGAAATTTTGGTCCAAGGTGAAGTCAGAGACGGAGAATATCATGAATGCCGGATTGGAGGACTAGCAATGGAGGTTCGAGTCTCTACACTGTTGAGGAACTTGCTTGGTGTTCTGGGTTTCGCACCAACAATATGTAAGTGGGGGCGGCAGCACAGGTGAAGTTCAGAGTCTTAACTTTGAGGATGAAAATCCAAGGTCTGGTTTTAATTGGTTGTGTTTAGCAATGACCTTGTTGAATGTATTATTTTGAGAGCAGAGACTATCTACATGGAGAAAACCTAAGATCTTTGATCGGGCGTCGATGGTGCTTGTGCACTGTTCTCTTCCTAAAGGCATCACTTTTGGAGTGTCTGGAATTCAGGTGTTGTCTTGGTGGTGGTTTTATTGTTGCGTCTAGGGCTAGAATACCGTAGCGGGATTTTATTTTCTTAGTCTCTTTTTTCCTACTTTGGTTGTGTACATCCGTATTGCCATTAGGATATTGCATTGTTGTAGAGGCTACGTGTAATTGGAATCTCGACATATTAATTCATTCTCTTTATCAAAAAAATTCAACATCAGTTTAAAGTTTGAGTTTACAAATAAATACATCGTCGTGGGTAACTCAGAATCGAGACATGTATCAATTAACCACTAAAGACTAAAGAGAGCATGAAAGCAATTAACCACTAAAGACTAAAGAGAGCATGAAAGCATGCTATCGCTAAATGAAAATACTAAATGTATTGGGTGCACATATCTCGTGCAACCCTCTCTAGCTGGTTAAATCTAATATTCAAATTCTCTCATTTTTTCATTGGTTGCAGGAAGGACCACATATGGATCCAGTACGTTGATGGGAAAATAATCATTGCGTATATTTCATATGGCCTATAATAAAACACATACACCACTCATATTTGCACTTTATCCTTCTTATTAACGCGGCGTAACTAATTCTCAAACAAATTAGCTATACGCCAAACCACTTTAGCTGACATGCAATTTATAAATAAATGTTATATTTTCTCCTCGTGATCACAAAAGTAAAATTTTGTATAGCCTTGCCATTTTCTCTTGCCTAAGTTTTTTTTTGTAAGGATTACTTTTTGGTACAGCAACTACATATATTTTTGTAGAGGTAATTTATTTTCTAAATGTACTTATACAGAAATATCGTTAATTAGTCCCCAAACAAAGGCATCAAGATTCATGGTTAGATTAACATCAAGAAGCCAAGTGACTAAATGGATCCGTAGAACATCTCCATTTCCAGTTAAATTTCTCCGAAACACTTATTCACCAAGTGTTTGGCGAAATTCGAAGTGCTTGTACATTTGATATGTCCCTCCCTACTGAGCAAGTCACCAGCGTGCAGATTGTTGTATGCATAGACAACCAGCCATAGTAATTATGTTCAATGGCTAGCCCGTTCAGTACGTAGAAACTCGATTGAATTTTAGTTTATACCGCTTCTTAACATTTTACAAGAATTGACCCACTTAAAATATCTTCAAACGAACAGTACGCGGAATTGTGCAGTAGTAGCGCGGACAAAGGGAGCCAAATTTCAGTAACACTGCGATATTTTGCAAAGAAAACCCGAAGGACCTGTACATTTTTCCTATCCACTGTATTACGGCCTAGCGAAGCAAGTACAAAAACTCATGATACGAACATACACGAATGACTAGCTAGAAGCCCACACTAATCTAGATGTTGATGAATGGCGCGCCGGTGAGGATCTCTGTGGCTGCGAGCGCGACTAGTCCGAGCATGGCGAAGCGGCCGTTCCAGAGCTCGGCGTTGGCGTTCATGATGGCGCCGGCCCTGCCCTCGGCGCTCTCGCCCTGGAGCAGCGGCACCAGCGACGCCACGGATAGCACCGCCACGGTGTACGCGAACCACGCCTGCCCGGTGCCGTTGCCGAGCTGCGAGAGGAGGCCGTCGCCGCGCCCTGCTTCGACGGCCAGCGCCGTGACGAAACCCACCATAGCGAGGCGCCCGTTGATGCGCTCCGGCGCGGGGCCGCTGAATGCCAGCGCGTCCCAGATTGAGGGGCTCAGCTGTGGCAGGAACAAAGTTCAGAAACTTGCAAATGATGAATCGGGTGACGTACTGACGTGTAAGTGCAAGTTTAACAACGTACCTTGGGCGATGGTGTATTCGGCTTCTCTGTTTGTGCCCGGACGACCAAAGCGCGTCGGCCCAGCGCAGGGAGAGACCGGGCGCATAAGCGGCCGGCCGGCATGACGGCGGCGCCGGCGAAGGAGCTCATGGCCATCACAGTCGCCATCTATTCCGCGGAAAGTGCAGGAAGGGAGGAAGAAGCTACGGAAATTTGCTGCTACTTTGCTGTTTGTGTCTTCGAGTGTTGCTGATGTATTTGCTGAGAGCCAGTGGGCACAATTTATAGGCATGTGCTCCGGGCCAGCGAACCTACCTGCGAGGCGCTGGGCGGTGGCCGCGACGGTGCCCACGTCGCGAGCATCTCCGGGCCGTGAATTGCCTTCTACTCGTACGTGGACACGGAGGCCACCCTGCGGAGGGCTTCATAACCCGCCAAACTGAAAAAGAAGTTGCAAAACATAAATCGGGACTCTCATGGAATGGACAAACTCATGAATCTAGACATGCTATTCCAGCAGGTGAGAAATCTCAGTGTTTTATATACGACAACTACCCATTGCTAGGTAAACAGCTCCGTACAGCTTTTTTTCTTTTTCGAAATACAGCCATAGCTCTAATTTTTGCTGGAATTTTGGGACCCATTATCAAATTCTGAAACTCACATGGCCCATTCCAATAATCAGTGGCAGCACTAGTGGGGGCTGAAGTTTAGTCCCACATTGCTAGTTGGGAGGGAGTTGGAGTGGTATATAAGGTGGACTGTTCCAGTCCTAGTAAGTGAGTGAGAAGAGAGAGAGCCCTCGCGCACTCCTCCTCCTCCGCCGCCCGCCTCGCCTCGTCACGACGAGGGTTGCGGGAATCTCGTCGAGCCAAGCTTATCTTTTTTGTTGTTTGGGAAATTAATTGTGTAATCAATTTTGAGTCATTAACGGACGCGTTACTCAGCCGTTTTGTAGCCGCCGTACGGGTGAGGGGCAATGAGTTTTTTGGGGAGCGCTCCAGCGCGACTACTGGCATCACGACGTCGTCATCGGACGACGAGTTCCTCCACACCGACAACTTCTTCCCGGACCTCAGCGACTTCTTCGGCAACATGGACGACAACGACACTGCTGCTGCAAAGTATGTGATCTTGTCGTCTCTCTTTCAGTTTTTGTTAAAGTTTCTTCTTCTAGTTTGTGTGGTAGATGCGACCAGTTTATCTTGTTTAGATGTGATCTGTTCATCTACCTTACTAGTCTGCATGATTAGTTTATTTTTTATTTTCGTAGTCATGATTTATCAATTACTTGTACGGATTATTTCATATGGATATTTGCTTATATATTCAACAATCCAAAAATCTGATTCTAGGCAAATCAATTCAAGCAGCATTGTTGCCGCTACTCGACCTCCCCTCTTTGGTGGTATGGGTTACAAGAGGTGACGCACAAAGGCAGTTCTATGGTTTACAAACCTAGGCTGTTTTAGCGCCACAGATGCTAGACCTGAGGGGCCTCTATCTGCAAAGGAGCAGGAAAAGTTTGAGAAGGTCGCCGCCATGTTTAAGGCGTCCTTGTTCAGCATTCTTGGGGACAACATTGTTGACCCGTACATGGCTTTCGACTATGGTAAAGATGCGTGGGATGCGCTTGAGGCCAAATTTGGGGTCTCGGACGCTGGCACTGAATTGTATGTCATGGAGCAATACTATGACTACAGGATGACTGATGAGCGCTCTGTGGTTGAGCAGGCTCATGAGATTCAGTCTCTTGCCAAAGAACTCGAGCAGTTTAAGTGTACCTTACCGGACAAATTTGTGGCCGGCGGCATTATTGCCAAGCTTCCTCCCTCGTGGAGGAACTTTTCTACTTCTCTGAAACATAAGAGACAAGAGTTTTCCGTTTCGGATCTCATTGGCTCGCTTCATGTGGAAGAGAAGGCGAGAGCAAAGGACACACGCGCTCGTAGTTTTGAGGGAGGTTCTAGTGCCAATGTGGTACAGAAGAAGAACTTCCAATCTCACAAGTCTAAGAATAAGAACAATGAAAAAGGCAAGTTTGACGTGAAGAACAAAGCCTCCAACTCAACCAACTTCAAGAGGAAGACTCCTTATAAGAAGAAAGGGAACTGCCATGTTTGTGACGCTCCTGGACATTGGGCTCCTGATTGCCCAGAACGCCATGATCGGTGTGAGAACAGTGGCAAGTCCGCAAATGTTGTTATTGGTGTTGATACTGAGATGAAGGACGTTGGGTACGGTACTTCTCCTACTGTCCTTTCAGTATGTAATTCTCATGATTGGTGGATAGACACCGGAGCCAATACACATGTATGTTCTGATGTCTCTATGTTTTCTTCTTATCAGGTCGCAAGGACTTCTTCCGTGCTGATGGGAAACGGCTCACGTGCTTCTGTTCGTGGTGTTGCTACGGTGGATCTGAAGTTTACTTCGGGAAAGACCATCCAGCTGAAGAATGTGCAACACGTTCCTTCCATTAATAAGAATCTCGTTAGCGGATCGCTTTTATGTCGAGATGGTTTTAAGTTGGTTTTTGAGTCCAATAAAGTTGTAATTTCCAAGTGAGGACAATTTGTTGCAAAGGGTTATGTGTGCGGAGGCTTGTTCCGCTTATCTTTGTTAGACTTATGTACTCAAATTATTAATCATGTTTGCAATGATAGTGAGTCCGATATTTGGCATTCACGACTTTGTCACATTAATTTTGGGTGCATGACGCGGCTAGAAAATATGAATATAATTCTGAAATTTGCTATTGTCAAGAAATCCAAGTGCCAAGTATGTGTGCAAGCTAAGCAACCACGTAAGTCTCACAAGACTGCGGAGGCAAGAGACTTGGCACCACTGGAGCTTATACATTCAGATATTTGTGAAATGAATGGTGAATTGATAAAAGGAGGAAAAAGATACTTCATGAATTTAATTGATGACTCTACTCGATATTGTTATGTGTACCTCCTGAAATCTAAAGATGAAGCTCTTAATCACTTCAAAATCTTTAAAGCTGAAGCAGAAAACCAACTTGATCGAAAGATCAAGCGGCTAAGGTCTGATCGTGGTGGAGAGTATTTTTCCAACGAGTTTGATTCTTTTTGTGCGGAACATGGTATTATCCATGAGAGGACGCCTCCCTACTCACCTCAGTCAAATGGGGTGGCCGAAAGAAAGAACCATACTCTAACTGATTTGGTTAACGCCATGTTAGATACATCGGGTCTCTCCAAGGCATGGTGGGGGGAGGCGATATTGAATGCATGTCATGTCCTAAACCGTGTCCCCACAAAGAATAAAACCATTACCCCGTTTGAGGAATGGGAAAGGAAAAGGCTGAAACTCTCTTACCTACGAACTTGGGGCTGTATGGTGAAAGTTAATGTGCCGATACCCAAGAAGCGCAAGCTTGGACCAAAAACCGTGGATTGTGTTCTTCTAGGATATGCATTTCATAGCATTGGCTACAGATTTTTGATAGTAAAATCTGAGGTATCCGACATGCATGTTGGTACAATTATGGAGTCGAATGATGCGACTTTCTTTGAGGACATCTTTCCTATGAAAGAAACGTCTAGCTCATCAATTCAGGAGATGCCCAGTTCATCTACTCAGGAATTATGTCCTGAACCTACCATGGCTATAGAGCACTTTGATAATCTTGTGGAGGATGACAATGAAGTTCCAAAAAGGAGCAAGAGACAGAGGATTGCAAAGTCCTTTGGACATGACTTCATTGTGTACCTCGTGGATGACACTCCCACTTCTTTTTTAGGAGCCTATGCATCTCTGGATGCTGACTACTGGAAGGAAGCTGTCCGTAGCGAGATGGATTCCATCTTAGCCAACGGAACTTGGGAAATTACTGATCGTCCTTATGGGTGCAAACCTGTAGGATGTAAATGGGTGTTCAAGAAAAAGCTTAGGCCTGATGATACTATTGAAAAGTACAAGGCAAGTCTTGTGGCCAAGGGTTATACCCAGAAAGAAGGTGAAGATTGCATTGATACATACTCACATGTTGCCAGATTGACCACCATTCGAGTGCTACTATCCTTGGCTGCCTCACATGGTCTTCTCGTTCATCAAATGGATGTTAAGACTGCCTTCCTAAATGGAGAGCTTGAAGAGGAAATTTATATGGAGCAGCCTCTTGGATTTGTAGTAGATGGTCAAGAAAGAAAGGTGTGTAAATTACTGAAGTCTTTGTATGGGCTTAAGCAAGCACCTAAGCAGTGGCATGAGAAGTTTGAAAGAACTTTAACCGCTGAAGGCTTTGTTGTAAATGAAGCTGACAAGTGTGTATACTATCGCCATGGTGGGGGCGAGGGAGTTATTCTTTGTCTCTATGTCGATGACATATTGATATTCGGGACCAGCCTTACTGTGATTAAGGAGGTCAAGGAGTTCCTATCTCGTTGTTTTGAGATGAAGGACTTGGGAGTAGCTGATGTGATCTTAAACATCAAGCTGCTGAAGGATGACGATGGTGGGATTACATTGCTTCAGTCCCACTATGTGGAAAAGATCCTGAGTCGCTTCGGGTATAGCGACTGCAAATCTTCTCCAACGCCTTATGATCCTAGTGTGATAATTCGTAAGAATAAAAAAATTGCTAGAGATCAATTGCGATATTCGCAGATCATTGGCTCGCTTATGTATTTAGCCAGCGCCACGAGGCCTGACATCTCCTTTGCTGTAAGTAAACTCAGCCGTTTTGTGTCTAGACCTGGAGATGTTCATTGGCATGCTCTTGAAAGAGTTTTGCGCTATTTGAAAGGCACTGCGAGTTATGGTATTCACTATACTGGGTATCCAAGGGTACTTGAGGGTTATAGTGATGCAAATTGGATATCTGATGCTGACGAGACTAAGGCCACAAGTGGTTATTTGTTTACACTTGGAGGTGGCGCTGTTTCCTGGAAGTATTGCAAGCAGACCATAATTACAAGGTCAACTATGGAAGTAGAACTCACAGCATTAGACACAGCGACTGTTGAAGCGGAGTGGCTTCGTGAGCTCTTGATGGACTTACCTGTGGTTGAGAAACTAATACCCGCTATTCCTATGAACTGTGATAATCAAACTGTGATCGTCAAAGTAAACAGTTCTAAGGATAATATGAATTCATCAAGGCATGTGAAGAGGAGACTGAAAACTGTCAGGAAAATGAGAAACTCCGGAGTTATAGCGTTGGATTATATCCATACGTCTAGAAACCCGGCAGACCCCTTCACAAAGGGACTATCACGAAATGTGATAAAAAATGCATCGAGGGAGATGGGTATGAGACCCACACTATGAGCTCCCCACGGTGATAACCCACTTTATGTGATCGAAGATCCCGTGAATTAGAGCTGGGAGACAAGCTGTTGGTCAGCTGGGAGGAGAGTATATATCCCTATAGCAATTTTACCACTCCGTAAGATGCAATACTCTCCTAATCTGCATGGCAGGTTGATAATTATCTTAATGTGTCCTAAGTAGCTTATTTTAGCAGAGATGTTGTCCCGCAGAACATCTTTTGAAGAACACACCTATATGAGTCTGATTGTTAAACGTCGAAATCTATGAGAGTTGGGTGCTCTCTAGTAAACTCATGAAAGGCCCTGGAGTATGACGTATAAGCTCCAAACCGCGAGGAAGCCTCGCGGCAGCCTAGTATCGGTCTAGGTTTTGTATGAAGCTAGTGCGCAGAAAACTTGTAGTTCAAGGCATAGTCCACTATCCAAGTTGCAATCTACTGTAATATGAAGCTTTAAGTGGAAGTTCAACTTAACAGTCTCCACGACATACCGGTATATAAAACAATGTTCTGGAAACTTATTGATGAGTGCCAATGAGATTTTTGGGGGATTGCTGAAATTTTGGGCATTTGGCCATTGGCCCATGGCCCATTATCAAATTCTGAAACTCACATGGCCCATTCCAATAATCAGTGGCAGCACTAGTGGGGGCTGAAGTTTAGTCCCACATTGCTAGTTGGGAGGGAGTTGGACTGGTATATAAGGTGGGCTGTTCTAGTCCTAGTAAGTGAGTGAGAAGAGAGAGAGCCCTCGCGCACTCCTCCTCCTCCGCCGCCCGCCTCGCCTCGCCACGCCTCGCCGAGCCGAGCTTATCTTTTTGATGTTTGGAAAATTAATTTTGTAATCAATTTTGAGTCATTAACGGCCGCTGTCGTTGCCTAATCGACGGTACCTCGGAGGAGGGATCCTCACGAGGGGGAGAAGAAGTAGGGGCCATAGGGCGGAGTGCACACGGGACGGTGGTACGCGAGTTACCCAGCTTCGGAACACCTGCACGATGACAGGGCCTACTGCTGCTTGTCTGGAATTATCTGGGCGCTTTCGCGTTGTTACAATGAGTTGTGGTTGTGCCTCTAGGGCTCCCGGGATCCGGCTTATAAAGGCGCACGGATCTAGGGTTTACATGGAGAGTCCTAGCCGGATTACAGATAGCCTAGCTACGGTACAATATCTTGCCGTGCACGTCACGGATCCGCCTCCCATACACGTCGTACTGGATCCGGGCTCCTCGTGGGCCTCCATGGATCTGGGTTACTCCTATGTCGGTACGGATCCGGCTTGCTGATCCTGGGCTGGACTTCTTCCTTCATGATCAACAGCAACTGGGCCGCCCGATGGGCCACATGCCTCATCACCGTCTGTGGGCCACCCGGGCTTGCCGGATCTAGGCACTGTCGATGGTACACCCATGAAGTATACCCACAACAGTAGCCCCCAGAGTTCTCCGAGTTTCGCCTGCAGTTTCCGCCATACTTGTTCCTTAGGTTTCCGGCATCGTCGGCAACGCGGAGAAACTTGAAGAACTCCAACTTTGCATTTTCTTCTTTTTCCAACTTACAGCCGGAAAAATGCTCTCACCCTGCGGGACTTCATCCATCGACGTTCCAAAAAACATTTCCGGGTTACTCCCTGCTCGCGAATGAGAGCCAACTTATCTTCACGCAATTACCCGGAATCTTAAAAGACTCAAACGGTTCCGCCAATTCTGGCGCCATTTTTGCGCGATTTGCACGGTAACTTATCTCTAGCCATTTTTACCGCTAGGGTTTGGGACACGTGTCTCGCATCCAACGGCGCGACGCTTGCGTTCCGACCACAGGATGCGGAGCACGAATCTTATCCACTCAGCCTATAAATATCGGCCGTCGACCCCTTTACCCCTCATTCACCCCCCCATTCATCCCTCTGCCGAGCGCCGCCCGTGAGCCCTTCCTCCGCCGCGCCGGAACCTGCTGGAAAGTTGCCGGAGCATCGCCGGAACGAGCCCTCCACCGCAGTGTTCTTCGTGTTCTTAACTCCGGCGAGCCACCGCACGGAAAACTCGTCGCCGATCAGCTCCGTCCACCGCACGCACCATTACGGTAACCTTCGAGCTCCACTTTCGCGCCGTAGTTGGTAGGGATGAACTTGGGGAAGACGATGTGGGATCCGACTAAGGAAAGTTTCCGCCAACCTTTTTCTTCAGATGTCTTCAACGACTCCGCCTCCGAGCTCGGAGCCAATCATGGCGACGCCAATCTCCTCCGCCCCTCCTCCCTTTGTCCCAATCAGGCTGGATCCTTCAAAGGATTCCGGCAAGGAGACTGAGGGGACCTCCGCTCACCCGGAGAAAACCTCCGGGGCAGGCCAGTCGGAGCAGCAAACAGAAGAAGCTGCCAAGAAATCGAAAGCTCGGAAGCGCGACTCCGAAGCTAAGGGAAAGTGGTGGCCCTGCACCACCACCGAGATGGAATTGAAAAATCTCGAGTCGGAGGGCTTCCTGCAACCCGGAAGCTGGAGGTCAGTTCCAAATGAACCAGCTCCGGCTCCAAGGGACGACGAGATGGTGCTGACGAAGGCACTGGTGGAGCGCGGATTTTCATTTCCGCCTTCGGATTTCTTCCGGGAGATTCTGAAGACGTATGGACTCCAACCCCACAACATATCTCCGAACAGCGTGCTCGCCATCAGCAACCACGTCGCTCTCTGCGAAGGCCACCTCCGGGTAACTCCAGAGCTTTCCCTCTTCCAATACTATTTCTCTGTCAAGAAGGAGAAGATCCGCCAAACTTCCGAGTTGGCGACTTGCGGATCTGTCACCTTCATCATCCGCCCGGGTCGCGTCTACCCCCCCACCGACCGCCACGAATCCGCGAGATACTGGTCTGGGGGTTTCTTCTATCTGAAGGACGTCTCCGACCCCGCGAGCGACAAGAAGCTACCACCTTTCAAGAACTGCCCCGCCACCGAGCTTCCGTCATGGACGCACTGTCCCCACTTCTCCGACTCGCCTCAGCTGACCCGCGCTGTCAGGCGGATCTGCAAGCTCACGGAGGAGGGGCTGACGGGGAAAGACCTAACCCTCTCCTGGTTCACGAAGCGGATCCAGCCGCTGCAACATAGAGACCGCCTGATGTTTGAATACACAGGGCGCGACGATCCGATGCGCGCCACCAAGGATAATCTCTCCGCCGACGCCATCGACAAGAGGATCCGGGTCCTCATCAAAATCCCACGTGAACTCCACGTTCACGTATGCAACAAAGACATCCACACGGAGGGATTCGGAACTGCGGTACGTCGTCTTGACTTTGGTTTATCGTTTTTCTTCAAACTTTTGGCTAAGTGTAACTTTGAACTAGCTCGAGGCGCTTGAGGAAAATGAGCTCGGAACTCTCCTCCGAGTCCCATCCACCGGCCACGCGGATCCGGAAGCCACGTCAGAGGCGGAAGCTCCTGAAGCTCCACGTCCCGCGAAGAGGAAGAAGCCAGCCCCTTCCAGCCCTTACGCGAAACGCCCCCGCGAAACACTCAGCATCGCGGCTACCCGGAAAGCTGAGGCGGAAAAGAAGCGCCTCGCGCTGATTAATACCAGCAACAAAGGGCAGCCTGCTATCCAGCACTTTTTCAAGCCTTCCGGGTAAGCGTTTTCTTCCGAGACCCAAGTTCTGGTTTAACACTTGCTCTTATATTTGTATGTTTTTCTTGAAGTTCCGGAAGCCAGCCTCCCAAGGCCCCAAGGGTCATTAAGAAGAAAGCCAAACCACCTCCGGCTTCTTTCCCTATCACTCCTGAGGTGGAAGTTCCGCCCAAGGCTTCATCTGCCAGCAAGCCGGATCCGAAGGACGTCATTGATCTCGATGACCTTCCTGAAGACCCTGCCCACCATGGCGACTCCACCCAGGGGACCTCCTCACCCATTCCTCCACCAGATCAACCAAGTTCCGCTTTCGCGGGGCCTACTGATGAAGAGCAAGAACAAAAGGTCAAGCTCCTCCAAGTTACCAATGCGACCCGAGTCAGCCTCCAGCCAACTCCGTCCCTCCAAAAGCTTACCCTTGCAGAGCGTCACGCGGAAGTTTCCGCCATGCTGAACAAGGTATGGGGGAAGCCGGAGGAAGAGGTGGGTTATCTCGCCGAGCTGGAAGACAGCCTGAAGGAATTTTTCGCCAAGCACAAGGAAGTGCGGCAGGTAATACTAGCCCCCAAGCATTGGGTGATATAGTTCCGTGTAACATGTATTAGCCGATGCTTTCTCAAAATGTACCGTTAGGCGGAAATTTGAAATTTTTATCCAAGTCTTTGAAATCTTCGCCAGCCCCCCAGATTTTAATATCCGACTAACTCTCTGCTGCTCAGTCCACGCGGAAACTGCACGAAGATTTGCGCATACATGTGCTGGAGCAAATCACGGAGATCGAGGGGCTGCGCCAACACGCGGAAAATAGCCGAAAGGCTATCCAGCTGCTTGAGACCCGACTTCAAGGTACGAGATCCGGATCTTCACTTTTTTGTGCTGACAGTTGTTCAGGGTGCATAATATGTTCAACTGCTTTCAGAAGAAACTGCCAAGCACTCCTCGCTTGATGAATTATCCGCCAAGGTCAAGGTGCTTGAGGCGGAGAACGAGTCCCTCAGAAACTTCATGAAAGAATCTTCAAGCAAAGAGACTGAGGCGAGGAAGGAGCTCTCCGAGAAGCATGCCCGTGAGCAGGCGGAGCTGATTGACAAGCTGGAGAAAAGCCAGGGCCGCGTGATCTCCACAATTGCCAAGAACAAAGCCCTGGAAGCGGAGGCGGAAGCCATTGACAAGCTTATCTTCCGTAAGCATTTTTCCGCGTCGTTGCTCCGACCACCTTGCATGTTTTCTCTGACGGAACTGAACCTCTTTCTTCCACAGCGAGCCTTGGCTTTGAGTGGACAAAAGATTCAAACCTGACGAGGACGGAGGCGTACGATGAAGCGCGGATGTCAATTGATGCGCTGTTTGAAGCCTGTCGCGGAATCGCCACGGCTCTGTCACTAAAGAAGGCCAAAACCACAGTCATCGATACGATGACCAAACTTATGCGACAGGTGCCGGAGTTCATCAAGGACTGGCAAAAGTCTTCAGCGCGCGGAGCCGCCTCCTTAGTCCTGGCCACCTGCAAGGCTTTCTTCCCCTCCCTCAACCTGGCGCAAGTTGCACGCGGAGCCCCCGAGAGTTCCGACATGAGCGCCCTCCTCGCGGAAACTGAAGGCTATGAAGAGCTGTTTGTCAGGCGAGTGGATCACTCGTTCTGGTACAAAAAGCACAATCTGCCCGAAGGTTTTTCCGATGCAGAGGAGGAAGCAGGCGAGCCAGAGTATTACGGGGAAGGATCCGGGTCCAGCAGCGAGCACTCCGGAGAAAACTCTGGAGACGACTCTGAAGCCGGATCTGGTGGCAGCGACGACGGCTCCAGCTACCAGCAATCTGAAGAGGAGGACTCCGAGTAGAGTTCCTGTTTGAAACAATGAAACAAGTTGCATCATTTTGGCCCCAGCGAGGGTTTGTAATAAGACTTTAAATTCTTAAGTAGCTAGGAACGAAACAATTATGCATGGGGCGGAAACACTTATCCTGCTATCCGTTAAATATTATGTGCATGTTTCGTTTTATGTCGGAAAGCAAGTGCTGACTTCGTTATTTTCCGGCTTGCCCGCTTGACCTTCCACGAGCCGGAAAACCTTAGCCGGAAACGTCGCCGCCGGCGACGAAGCCCAATGGCAGTCCGTCCATAACCGCGGAAACAAGCCCCCAGGCATAGGTGCCGGAAATCGCTACTAGGAATCCACGAGTTCGCAACAGATAACAACTTACTCAGAAAACTTAAGCTTACGTCCTAAAGGACGATTTTGAAAATCACAACTTTCATACACGCCTAGGCGGAAATATCCAGCTCTGCGGTTTTAGTCGGAAAAAACATACACGATCTAAAATGAACAAGTAAAGGAGGTAAAAGACTCAAAAGAGTGAACCAGAAGCTTTATTTCATTGATCATGTATAACTATTACAGAGTTTATAACTCGGAAAATATATGCTAAGTGTAGAAAGGACGTAGCTGTGCGATATTCCAGGGGCGATCTGTTTCATCGTAGATGTCATCCGGATCCTCACGCTTGCGTTTCCGGTGCCGCGAGCAGGTGTCTATCCCTTAGCTCGCGGAAATCAACAAGGTAGTACGACCCGTTATGAAGCACTTTGCTAACGACGAAGGGTCCTTCCCATGGAGATTGCAGCTTATGGTCTTTCACCTGTCGAAGGCGGAGGACCAGGTCTCCTGCCATGAAGGAGCGTTTCCGAACTCGACGACTGTGATAACGTCGGAGCTTTTGCTGGTAGATGGCGGATCTCTGGTCTGCTAAGTTCCGAGCTTCCTCGATCAGGTCCACAGATAGCTGTCTGGCCTCGTCAGCTATTTCTTCATTGTAGGCGGAAACTCGCGGTGAATCGTGGATGATGTCGGAGGGAAGCACGGCTTCGGATCCGTATACCAGGAAAAAAGGGGTAAACCCTGTTGATCTGTTAGGGGTAGTTCGTAAACTCCACAGAACAGCCTCTAACTCATCAGCCCAAGCTCCAGCTGCTCGTCGCAGCGGTCCTTCAAGGCGTGGTTTAATTCCTGATAATATTAGGCCGTTAGCCCTTTCAACCTGACCATTGGACTGTGGATGAGCCACAGATGCGAGGTCCAGTCGTATCCCCATTGTTTCACAATAATCCCTCAATTCTCCTTGAGCGAAGTTCGTGCCATTATCTGTGATTATGCTGTGTGGGATGCCGAATCTCATCACGAGGCTGCAGACGAATTTTAGGGCCGTAGCACCGTCGGCTTTTCTCACTGGCTTAGCCTCGATCCATTTGCTGAACTTGTCAACAGCGACCAGGAGGTACTCAAAACCGCCAGGAGATGATCTTTTTAACTTACCAACCATATCGAGCCCCCAGACCGCAAATGGCCAGGTGATAGGTATGGTCTTCAGCTCTTGGGCTGGAGCGTTTGGTTGAGTAGCGTAGTACTGACAACCTCGGTAGGTCTTGACTATCTTGTCAGCGTCTTCTTTAGCTATAAGCCAATAGAAACCTAACCGAAAAGCTTTTGCAACGAGTGATCTGGGAGCGGCGTGATGCCCGCAGTCCTCGCGTGGATCTCTCCGAGGATTTCCATGCCATCTTGATTGGAGACGCATTTATGTAATACCCCGGCGGCACTTCGTTTGTAGAGCTGTCCATCAACTATTGTGTAGGTTCTTGCTCGTCTGACGATCTGTCGTGCGAGGACCTCGTCCTCTGGCAACTTCTGATCGATGAGGTAGTCCAGGAAAGGCTGTGTCCAAGCCGGAGTGACAGCCATCACTTCCTTAGCCGGAGATACTGCCACCTCTGGGTTTTCCGGGTTAGCGCCCTTAATCGAGGGTATCCGGAGATGCTCCAGGAAAATGCCGGCGGAATTGGTTTCCTGCCGGATCCGAGCTTGGATAGCATGTCCGCCGCCGTGTTATCGTCTCTCCGACGTACTTGACTTCGTATCCGAGGAAGCTCTTGGCGATCTCGTCAACTTCGTCTCTCGTAGGCCGCCATGACGGAATTTACGGCGTTCCAGTGTTCCGGCTACTTGTTGTGCCACCAGGTCGGAATCTCCACAGATATGATGTGCTTGATCCCAATTTCCTTAGCGATGCAGACCGTGTAGTAGAGCCTCATATTCCGCCATGTTGTTGGTAGCTTCAAGTGGATCTGCGGAACATACTGCAGCTTCTTCTCCGGTAGGGGATTTCAGGGTGACTCCGGCTCCCGAGCCTTGATGCTGCTTGGATCCGTCGAAGTGCATGACCCATGTTTTCGGTTCCGGCTCCAGACTTGCATCCGGAGCTTCGTCCAATCTGCGACGAAATCTGCGTAACCTCGGGATTTTACCGCAGTCCTTGGCTTGTAAGCGATGTCGAAGGCGGATAATTCGATGCCCCATTTAGCCGTACGTCCTGTTGCGTCAGCGTTGTTGAGAATTGTTGACAGCGGAGCCTTGCTCACAACTGTTCGTGGATGCTCTTGGAAATAATGCCTCAGCTTCCGGCTACCTAGGAACACGCCATAAGCTATCTTCGAAAGTGAGGATATCTCTCGTTTTGACTCCGTCGCACCTCGCTAATGTAGTAGACAGGTCTTTGGACGTCATATTCATGACCTTCTTCCTTTCGCTCCACCACGATGACGAGGCTGATGACTTTGTTGGTAGCTGCCAGATAAAGGAGCATTGGCTCTGACTCTACTGGAGCTGCCAAGATAGGAGGGGAGGTAAGTATTTCCTTCAACCCTCGAAGAGCTGCGTCGGCTGCGTCATCCCAGACAAATTTGTCTGTTTTCTTCAGCAGCTTGTACAGAGGTAGTGCCTTCTCGCCAAGACGGCTAACAAACCTACTGATTGCTGCAACACAACCAGTTAGTTGTTGCACATCTTTGAGACAAGTTGGCCTTTTGATACACAGGATTGCCTTGATCTTTTCCGGGTTAACCTCAATGCCTCTGTGAGAGACTATGAAGCCAAGGAGTTTTCCGGCTGGCACGCCAAAGACGCACTTCAGCGGATTCAACATCATCTTGTACCTGCGGAGGTTGTCGAAGGTTTCTGTGAGGTCGCTGATCAAGTCGGATCCTTTCCGGGTCATGACCGCGATGTCGTCGACGTAAGCGTGCACGTTCCGGCCAATTTGGTCCTTCAGGCACCGCTGCATCGTACGTTGGTAGGTAGCACCTGCATTTTTCAAACCAAAGGGCATAGTAACATAGCAGTAAGTACCGAACGGAGTAATGAATGAAGTCGCCTTTTGGTCGGATTCCTTCATCCGGATCTGATGATACCCGGAATACGCATCAAGAAAACACAGAAGTTCCGCCCCCGCCGTCGAATCAATGACTTGGTCAATGCGCGGCAAGGGGAACGGATCCTTCGGGCAATGCTTGTTCAAGCCAGAGTAATCGATGCACATTCTTAGTATTTCAGTGTTCTTTTTGGGTACAAGGACGGGATTCGCGACCCAATCGGTGTGGATAACTTCTATTACAAAACCTGCCTCTAATAACTTTGCTAGTTCCATCCCTATGGCGCGGCGCTTCTTATCTCCAAAGCGTCGCATAGCTTGCTTCACTGGTTTGGCCCCCGGATTTATGTTGAGGTAGTGCTCGGCGAGTTCCCTAGGTACTCCGGACATGTCAGAAGGTTGCCATGCGAAGATATCCATGTTAGCGCGGAGGAACTCGACGAGCGCGCTTTCCTATTTGGGGTCCATGTTGGCTCCGACTGAAACCTGCTTGGAAGAGTCACCTGGGATGAGGTCATGCTTCTTGGTTTCTATCGCGGGCTTGAAGGAGGTTTTCTGCTCGGAGATTTGTTTCTTGGTGGTCTGCATCTCAGTCGGATCCACCGCGGCTCTGTAGCCTTTCAGCTCTTCTCCGGATATCACAGACTCTGCGAAGGCGGCTTCGCCTAACTCGCACTCATGAGCCTTTTTGTAGTCTCCGGATACGGTAATCATACCTTTAGGACCCGAAATCTTGAGCTTGTTGTAGATGTAGCACGCTCTTGCGTGGAACTTGTGGTAGGTGGGCCTGCCGAAGATGACGTGGTAGGAGCTCTTGAAGGGCACAACTCAAACGTGATCTTCTCTTCGCGGAAATTATGAACATCGCCAAAAGCCACGGGAAGTGTGATGCTGCCGAGGGAGTTTGCCTTCTTACCCGGAACCACGCCATGAAACTCAGTGTTGCTGTGTTTGAGCTGTTCCTTGGTGAGGTTCATCCGCTCTAGAGTCTCCAGGTACATGATGTTCAAGCTGGCTCCGCCATCCATGAGGCACTTGGAGAAATCATACCCGTCTATGCGGGGACTTACAACCAAGGCGTAGCACTCCTTTGGCACAATTGCGGGATGATCCTTCCGGTCAAATGTGCACGGGATTTCCGACCACCTGACGTACTGCGGCACAGCCGGAACTATGGCGTTCAGGATCCGGGTAGCTGACTTGGAGGCGCGTACCGCTGGGGTTCCGAGGAAAGTGTGGTAAGCCCCCACGCTCTTTTTGTCGAATGGATTGGATTTACCTGCGGCTCCTGCCTTGGGATCCGGCGAGTTATCATCCTCATCCATCGCCTCGGAACTATCATCCTCCTTGTCTTTGTTCTTGCCCTTGCCACCTTTTCCGCGTGGGCGGTGCTTCCGGGCGCGCTTGTATCCGGCCTCCGGGTCATTCTTTAGGTCATTGACCCACTTGCAGTTGCGGTTGGTATGAGTGGACTTCCCTGTAACCGGATCCAGATGGGCCAGGCAGGGCATGTCTCTGTACTCCTCATAGGTTTGCGGTGCGCGGGATCCGGCAGCAGTGACCTCGGAGGTATGCTGCTGACCCCTGCCGGCTCCGCCTCCGCGTCCGCGTCCTCTTCCGCCTCCTGGACCTCCGCGTTGAAACGCCATGGCGACCATTTCGGATCCGCCACTCTTCTGGTCATCAGGGTTCTTGCGCTTATGGCTGCTGCTGCCGCCGTTGTCACGGTTCTTCTTTTGTTGGTGCAGGGGGATTGTCAGAGGCTGCGAGATCACCGCCTGCATCGTCATCGGCGGCAGTGTGATCGCTAGCGATGGTGATCATGTCATCCAACGTCAGTTGATTTGCATTGACCATGCAGGTTAGCTTGTGTCGCAGCAATCCTCCTCGCTGCAAGCCCCCAATGAAGGCGTGCATTGCTGTGCGGTTGTCAACGTTCTCGCACTCGTTTCTGCATGCCAACCATCGGGTGAGGAAATTCCTCGATGTTTCGCCCTTCTTCCGGATGCAAGCCTCGTGGGTCGCTTGTTGTGGCAGGTCTCTTGTAGGTGCCCCTGAAGTGTTTCTCAAAAGCGTTCTTCAGGTCGAACCAGCAAAAGATGGAGTTCTTCTCGAGGTCGCTGAGCCAGATCCGGGCTGGACCTACAAGGTACAACTGGAGCATGCGGCAGGCGATGTTAGGGGTTCCTCCGGCGAAGGTTACAGCATTGTAGTAATCCTCAATCCAGGTATCCGGCCTTTCGGTGCCATCATAATGCTTCAGATTTCCGGGTAGCTTGAGGTTCATCCTTGGCTTTGGTTCCTCTCGAATCATCCTTCCAAAGCACTTCGGGCCAATGTAGTCGGTTCTGTACTCGTTAAGGCGGTCCCGCGCGTCGCGAGCCGTGGCGAGGAGACTTTGAGCGAGAGCGAGATCTCCGGCCATTGCCTCCGCCTCCACCTCCGCCGCCACCGCTAGGTGGTGGTGAGGGAGACCTGCGAGGTGGGCGGTCTGACTTCTTGCTTCCGCCATCTGAATCTCCTCTGCCTTCCTGGTGCTGATTCCGGCTCCTGTGGCTGCCTTCGCCTTGGCGCCGGCTGCCCCGGTCGTTCCGGTGAGGCTCGGGTCACGGCTCCGACGAGGCTCCGGGTCCCGGCTCCGACGAGGTTCTGGATCGCGGTTCCGGCGAGGCTCTGGACCGCGGACTTCATTCCGACTCCTCCTGGGCTCGGGCTCATGAACATTGTTCTGATTCCGGCGAGGTTCCGGCGAGCGCTCCCTGTTTCTGTTTCTTGGCAGCACGTTGTCGCGGATAACAAGCGCACCATGCCCTATGGGCCTGGTGTTTCCGGCTGGACTACGGCGGCGAGGGGGTCGCGGGTAACCGTTGGGTGGAGGTGAGGGGTTGCGGTATTTGTCTCTTCCGGAGTACATCGCGTCCTTTCCCTTCCTTGGATCCGACGGAGGCGTCTGTGACGGAACGGGGATCGGATTTGGGTGCTCCCTGGCCCTTCTTCTGCGCTCCGAGGATCCGGTGTGCGATTCATCGTCCTTCTGCGCGGTAGATACACAGTTATCCGGATTGGATTCCAACCTGCGCGAAGTATCTGCCTTGCTCTTGCTGCATTCTTTGAAGCGACAAGTGTGCGGAGATAGTTGATGTCAACTTCTTCATCCTTCTTCTTCAGCAATTCCGCTGCTTTCTGCATGTTGTCCTTTGGAGTTTCCAGCGGCTGGTGATCTGCGGGCGTGTTGAAGGGTATTCTGCGAGGCGGAATTGCTTCTCTAACAATTCGATCGGCCTCCGCCTGCGCATAGGTCATCTTTACCTCCCACTCAGCCCTCATGTTCTTGACCTGCTCGAGTGTGGCAGCAATCTCGCGGTCCTGTCTCTCGAAGTTTTCCGTCCAGGCTGCATGATCTGCCCTTCCTATCCTTAACGCAGCTTCGGTATCGGCGAGCCTCTTGGCTGTGGCCAGCATTTCCTTTCTGGCGGTCTCTAGGGCCTCCAGATCTGCGGCATCGCCCGGGGTTATAGGTGTGTTAAGAACTGCTCGCGCGGCCACCTCCTCTGCTGACGGGATTTCCTCCGAGGAAGAATCCCTTTGGGGTCGCACCCGAGACATTGGAGATCCTTGATGGGATGGTTGGGGGTCAGATTGGCTGACTTGGTCTCCGGATCCAGTTTGTCCCAGCGCTGCTACCGTTGCGAGAACCTGCTTGGGTTGGGCGGAGTCGACTTCGGGCTGATCACTGTATCCGTATTCCCTTATCTTGCGAACGAAGTCATCAGACTCCATGGAGGAGGTATCTCCGGAAATTGGGCTCAGATTGCCCAAAATCGACTCTTCAACCGGAGCTTCGCTTTTTCCGATAGGCTGAGCCTGATCCGGATCCGCGGTGTGTTCCGGTGCTTCTACCTGCTCAGGACCAGCTCCGTCTTCTTGAGGGGCGGTTCCGGCGGTATGGGCCAAGAAGTGTACGAAGTGGCACCTCTGCTTTTCTAACACCTGGGAGACCCAGGCGGATCTGCATTGGTCTTCCACCTTTGTTTCCTGCTCAGGGGCGGATTGGGTGGGCTTTGAAATTTCCAGATCCAAGGCGGAATCTTCCTTGGGAAGCTCCTGCATCTCAGATCGGATCTTCGCGACAGCGTCCAGCTCTGCGGCGGTCGCGTCTGCGTTACTTACCAGTGGGTTTCCGTCGGAATCGACGGTTTCCCCGATGAAGATGTGAATGCCGCCAATTGGGACGATGGAGAGCTTGACGGGGTTTGTCCTAGCCGGAATCCAGCACTCATCCGGAGGGACGATCGGCAGATTCCCGGCGTAAAGGACGCGCCCCACAGCGATGGTGTCGTCGTAGCTTCCCATGGCGGAACCCTCCCGGTTCCGGCCTCCAGACGCCACAGGCCCCACGGTGGGCGCCAACTGTCGTTGCCTAATCGACGGTACCTCGGAGGAGGGATCCTCACGAGGGGGAGAAGAAGTAGGGGCCATAGGGCGGAGTGCACACGGGACGGTGGTACGCGAGTTACCCAGCTTCGGAACACCTGCACAATGACAGGGCCTACTGCTGCTTGTCTGGAATTATCTGGGCGCTTTCGCGTTGTTACAATGAGTTGTGGTTGTGCCTCTAGGGCTCCCGGGATCCGGCTTATAAAGGCGCACGGATCTAGGGTTTACATGGAGAGTCCTAGCCGGATTACAGATAGCCTTGCTACGGTACAATATCTTGCCGTGCACGTCACGGATCCGCCTCCCATACACGTCGTACTGGATCCGGGCTCCTCGTGGGCCTCCATGGATCCGGGTTACTCCTATGTCGGTACGGATCCGGCTTGCTGATCCTGGGCTGGACTTCTTCCTTCATGATCAACAGCAACTGGGCCGCCCGATGGGCCACATGCCTCATCACCGTCTGTGGGCCACCCGGGCTTGCCGGATCTAGGCACTGTCGATGGTACACCCATGAAGTATACCCACAACAGCCGCGTTACTCATCCGTTTTGCCTTCCGGTTTTTCTGGATCGTGGCTGTGCCGACTCGGACGTGGGCTGTGCCCCACGACCTTCCCGAACCGCACTATATAAGACCCTGCGCAACCCTAGCCGCCGTAACTAGACGCATACGCGACTACCTATTTCCAGTTCATTGCGCTGCCGCCTTCTTATTCCTCATCCCGTCCGTCGGCGTGCACCGACTGCCGGGACATTAGGCCTCCGGAACCCTGCCTCTCGTGAACCTGTATGGGTGAGGGGCAATCAGGTTTTTGGGGAGCGCTCCGGCGCGACTACTGGCATCACGACGTCGTCATCGGACGACGAGTTCCTCCACACCGACAACATCTTCCCGGACCTCAGCGACTTCTTCGGCAACCTCAACATGGGCGACAACGACGCTGCTACAAAGTATGTGATCTTGTCGTCTCTCTTTTAGTTTCTGTTAGAGTTTCTTCTTCTAGTTCGTGTGGTAGATGCGATCAGTTCATCTTGTTTAGATGTGATCTGTTCATCTACCTTACTAGTCTGCATGATTAGTTTATTTGTTATTTTCGTAGTCATGATTTATCAATTACTTGTACGGATTATTTCATATGGATATTTGCTTAGATATTCAACAACTTTTGCATCGATTGATGCATGCAACTCTTTTATTAGCTTATTTCAGCATCAGTTAACAGACGCACGAAACCCAAACCCAGGAGGGGCGCCGCCGGGTCAACTCCTCGAGCCGCCCCTACCAAATCCAAGGGGGGGGCTCTGCCGCTGCAGCCGCCAACAAGGGCCGCGGTGGTGGTGGGCCTTGCCCCAAAGGCGTTGAGGGTTGATTTGCAGTGGCAGATCTCTGGCAGAGGCAAGCGACGGCGCAAGGTGACGGCTGCGTGCGACGGCGCAAGGTGACGGCTGCGTGCGGCGGCTGGGACGATGCCCCTAGCCATGCGATGATGGCAATGGTCCCTCGGGCGTGGCGCCCGCACAGGATGGCTGCTTGCGGCGGATGGAGCGATGCCCTGTTGCAGCTGCGGCTACCTTTGGGCATCCACGCATGGGGAGGGGGTCGCGGTCACAGGTCTACGCTAGATCCGCCATCTGTGTGGCTGCCTGGTCGCCCGGAGGTGTGTGGGAAGGCGGCGCGATGCACGATGCCGGTCTTGGGCCGGAGCGTGCGCGTGGTTCGTTCTTATGCTTTCCTCCTCTTCCGCCGGACTAGGTCGACCGGCGGGCGGCCGCGTGGGAGCCTGCCGATCTGCCCAATAAAGTTGGTTATCCTAGGGTTCCTCGTGTGCGAATATGGAGACCTTAGTGAGGCCGGTCCTTCTTGATCTAGCTGGCGTGGTGAGTTCCGGAAAGCTCCGCTGGCGAATGTAACATTGTACCATATGCATAGAGTTTGTTGGGTCGGGTGGTATTCGGTCGTGCTTACCATGCTTTTATTCCGACCGTTTGGCTCTGGAGGGAGCGGCGCGAAGCTCTGTTCTTTCTTTTCACAAGATGAAATTTTGGTCCATGGTGAAGTCAGAGACGGAGAATATCATGAAGGCCGGATTGGAGGAGTAGCAATGGAGGTTCGAGTCTCTACACTGTTGAGGAACTTGCTTGGTGTTCTGGGTTTCACACCAGCAATATGTAAGTGGCGGCGGCACCACAGGTGAAGTTCAGAGTCTTAACTTTGAGGATGAAAATCCAAGGTCTGGCTTTAATTGGTTGTGTCTGACAATGACCTTGTTGAAGGTATTGTTTTGAGAGCAGAGACTATCTACATGGAGAAAACCTAAGATCTTTGATCGAGCGATGATGGTGCTTGTGTACTGTTCCCTTCCTAAAGGCCTCACTTTTGGAGTGTCTGGAATTCAGGTGATGTCTTGGTGGTGGTTTTATTGTTGCGTCTAGGGCTAGAATACCGTAGCGGGATTTTATTTTCTTAGTCTCTTTTTTCCTACTTTGGTTGTGTACATCTGTATTGCCATTAGGATATTACATTATTGTAGAGGCTACGTGTAATTGGAATCTCGACATATTAATACATTCTCTTTATCAAAAAAAAGTTCAACATCCGTTTAAAGTTTGAGTTTACAAATAAATACATTGTTCGTGGGTAAATCAGAATCGATACATGTATCAATTAACCACTAAAGACTAAAGAGAGCATGAAAGCATGCTATCCCTAAATGAAAATACAAAATGCATTGGGTGTACATATCTCGTGCAACCCTCTCTAGCTGGTTAAATCTAATATTCAAATTCTCTCATTTTTTCATTGGTTGTAGGAAGGACCACATATGGATCCAATACGTTGATGGGAAAATATTCATCGCGTAATATTCATATGGCCTATAATAAAACGCATACACCACTCATATTTGCACTTTATCCTTCTTATTAACGCGGCGTAACTAATTCCCAAACAAATTAGCTATACGCCAAACCACTTTAGCTGACATGCAATTTATAAATAAATGTTATATTTTCTCCTCGTGATCACAAAAGTAAAATTTTGTATACCCTTGCCATTTTCTCTTGCCTAAGTTTTTTTTGTAAGGATTACTTTTTGCTACAGGAACTACATATATTTTTGTAGAGGTAATTTATTCTCTAAATGTACTTATACAGAAATATCGTTAATTAGTCCCCAAACAAAGGCATCAAGATTCATGGTTAGGTTAACATCAAGAAGCCAAGTGACTAATTGGATCCGTAGAACTTCTCCATTTCCAGTTAAATTTCTCCGAAACACTTATTCACCAAGTGTTTGGCGAAATTCGAAGTGCTACATTTGATATATCCCTCCCTACTGAGCAAGTCACCAGCGTGCAGATTGTTGTATGCATAGACAACCAGCCATAGTAATTACTAGATTTAGATGTGCGCCTTGGCGCACGATCCCGTGAGATTCCTGTGTAGGTGGTAAAGTGACAATGAATCTTGTTAGGGATGTTTTTCAAAATGTAGTTACACCGTAAATTACGAACAGAAATATAAACATTTATATACAACCAGAAAATCACGATGAAAATATATTATAGGAACTAACAGTTGTTGAACGAAGGAACACCAATATCATCATCCACAAAGGTAGTAAGGGCGCGCCTTCATGCCGAACTTATGTGGGAAGATGAAAATACGTTTGAAAGATTTTACAAAAGAAAACCGATAGGTTGAACTTACACAAAATTACAAACATAGTAGAAAATGATTATATTAGAGCCGAACTTTGGCGCGTGTTCCCGACTTCACTCTGGTAAACGATTTCGCTATATTAACCATGTCTGAAAATCTATTATGAGTAGGCGCTAAGTGTAGAAGACACAACACTTAGTCACTATAAAAGGAAGTATAGAAACAACCCACATAGGTATCTACTTCATATGTAGAGACCAATCATAAAAGAAATGGAATTTAACAAAAAGCTAAACTGAAGCTAAATAAAACAAATGGTGAAGAACACAAGCTTAATTAATGTTTATTACATCCTTTGTCGGAAGTAGGGGGTAGGATAAGTTGCAAGGAAATTATATGAGGTATTCTCTTCGAATATATCTTAATTGATTCAGAGTCACTTAAATTTAGATATAGGAAATAATTTGTTGTAAGGAGAAAGCATATATATGTACAAACAATGGCAGCTCTACAAAATATGTTTACGGTACAACCAACGGCGTAGCCCCTAGCAGAAAGTAAAAAAAAAAAAAACACTGCCGCGCGGTCTGATCCAGCCCACATGGTCACAAGGATCATTTGTCTATTTCTTACCTGTGAGCCTCGAACGCATGGATACGAACAACAATCCTCTTATCTCTCGTCTGTGAAAGCGGCTGACTGTTTGGCGGTGTGCCCCATGAGCGGTTGGGATGACCAGCCGCCGGTGGCGCTGGCCGCTGGGTGGCGGCGGCGGTCTACTGGAGACTCGTTCGTCTTGTGTCAAGGCCGCACGTTGTGCAGCTCAGCAGCACGGACTCAGCTCGAGCTACCCTCCGGCCGGCCGGCGAGGCGGCAAGGCCAACCCTCTCTCTGTCTCGTGATTTCCATTTGGTAATTCTCTTGTCCCACTTGCGGTTCTTGATTTGGTAGTTCTCATTCTTGCATATTAGAATCAGGGAAATTTCAGGTATAAAGAAACGAAGATCTGATCTGTAGGGAAAATGTTATATTGCAGAAACTAATGAGAAGTAAACAATTGATGAACTTCCTTGACAGGTCTAGGACATGTAGCATGATATTGTTCTTTGTATAAATTGTGTGGTAGACATCTTATCCAACTATTGAAAACATCCCTAAGAAATCGAAGGTTATGATCTCTTTGTGATTATATGACGATGGAATTTTACAGGAGTAGCTAATTAGTATAGGACAAGTGCAATCGATAATTTACATCAACCTCTATATATACAGAATACAACCGATCAATTTTCTGAACCAAAATATTACAAAATTCTGTATTACTGTAGAAAACAAGGGAGATCAATAAGGGAGAAGGGTGGGGATTGATAACATCTTGCATCAGGTCGTCGCTGTCTGTCTGCAGTGATTGCCGAAAGATGCAGCCTGACAGACTACTCAACTTCTCATCGTTTACTTGAGCTGACTAAAAAAGAAATGAGTACACAACATGGCATAAACATTAAATAGAAGAATATCCCCTTGCAGCATAATTAAATTCTCATCAAACAACTTGTAGGTATATATAAAAGAATCTGCGTACCATAAAAAAAAGATGAAGTGGAAATAGTGATCGCTTATCTACGATAGCTGTGACATACCAGAAATAGTGATCGATTATCAAGTAGACATACCATATCTGGTTTACATTGCACTGGTAGTGTAATCCAAATTTAAATACAAGCTGGAAGCGAAAAATGACAATAATTGGATTTCTCTTTATTTCTTCAACTATAAAAAGCAAAAGACAAAAAGAAAAGGAAAAACCAATTGTGTGCTGAAAACCTGAACATACACTATAAGATGGAGAAAACTGCTTCAAAATAAATTATGCTACCAATATGCTTTACAGACTTGGATGCAGATCACTGATATACACATGCATGATTTTTCAAAAGCTAGGCAAGTTTCTATTAGAACCCGAACAAGTAAAATCTGCTACAAAATTTATATGGTTACAAACTACATCTGGTACTCTTAACTTGCACAAGAGATATAAACATGCTAACAATTAGAAAGCTAGGAGAGGACAGATGCTCAGAGACATACTCAACCAGGCTGCAAACAAAAATGGTGAATCATCCATCAAAAAAGCCTCAGGACGCAATTGACCACGATAGAGAGAATGCTACAAATTATGATGACCGACCATATTAATCCGCAAGTACCACTATAAGAGCTGCTAAAAATAATGTGAATAATCATGTGTTTCAGCTAACACCAACCGACACCGGTCCCACTGTACATATCTCTGAAAACAACCTAGTTATTAGGGCCCCCATAGAGAATTGGATAATTTTAGAAAGACTAAGAACTATACATGCAGGCTACTCTCATTTGATTCAACAGGTTGAATGTGAGAAAATATGAGTTACCCAAAACTTTAGAAATATATGACCAACTTTTGCGCAAGAAGTCGAAGGCACATCATGCCACTGTTGCATGCAGTGGAAATATTGACCGTGAAGTTCCGAGAGATAAATAGTCAACAAATGAGTAAGTAAGGGAGCAGGGAGTACAACCTAATAACCTTAGATGAAGTAGGAGGAGATGTACCCCGTGAGCTTGCAGACAATGTGACATGCTTCATAGAAAGAACTGCAGAGCCAACGAATATTTGAGTAAAATCTCACGAGTTAGTGCTTCATATAATGAAACCAAGCCAAACCCATTCTAACAAAATTCCACTACAGTTTTAGGACATGTACAAAGAACAAAAATCTACAATGATGGAATAAGCAAACAGTTTTGGTATCAAAAAACAGGACGAACAGTATACAACAGTGTCCAGAGCTACCAATCCTGTTAAAAGCATAATAGTGATCCACTTAATATTACCGCGTAAGTATGACAACTATTAGTTGACATATGGAAGCGAGAAAAAAAACAGGGTTTGTACATTAAAGTATTAAACAGAACTATCATCCTATTAACTCCAGATAAGCAGCCATTTTCTCATAACTGAAGTCGGCTTGAAAGCAAACCCTCTATGAGAACAACATGGACCAGCAGACATGCAAGACTACAAAAAGCCATGTGGGCATAGATGTAAACATGTAGATTTCAAATTCAGAGTTCAAAATCAATATTAATTGCAAAAATAAAATAGTTGGATGTTATCCATGGGAGGAATTTCAGTTTTCGTATGCTATCTAACATATTACTTTCTATATTTTATAAGCACCATAAGCAAAGTACACCTTGCGAGGCTATTTACAGGCTCATGACACATACAGCTGGGTGGATTGAAATACCAAGCACATTATGGGAAAATGTTCATATGTCTCTGTTTTGTGAATAACCAAACAAGCTATTTAGCAAACCACTGAAACAAATCAGTTATAACAAACTTTCCGTATAGCAATAGCACTAAACTGCCTTTCATTTATATTTCTTTAGTAACAACAAACTTTTCATATAGCAAGTTGCAGCAAACAGGAAAATAAAAGCAATCGAGGAACTGCGAGCACAATAGAACCACCACATAACTGTTTTAAGTTAAATTATCAAACACCCAATCATATTTATTTTTTATCCCTACTGAACCAAAACATCAAAAATTCAAAGCACAATATGAAATCCTTAGGAGGTACCCACACAACAACTTTCAGTACAGATACACAAACACGGTAAAAGAATATTCAAAGACATACATTAAGCATCAAATTTATATAAAAGCAACATCAACAAAGCCTATATAGAGAACATCCATGATTCATGAAGTTCCTTACCGAACTGATAAGTACACCTTAGTGTGTTGAACTCATATTCAGTACACACCATCCTTTTGAAACACGTCCATGGGAGTACTGTGACAACTGGTTGGCGAGGATACTCTCCATTCATATCCTTCCACGGGATGCAACCATTAAAATTATCAAACCTTTGACAACTCAGCCAATAGAATGTTAAATGCATTCAGTACCTTGAAAACTTTAGACTATAAAAACTGTAGTTGGATTATTCACCCAGTAGATATTATGGATCGGAGGGGTTAAAATTTTACAGTACTGGTAGACCTGCAACAATATTTTTGTGACTTTATGAAAACTGAGGTATGCAAGCAACATAAAGGAGAAAACAAAAGATGAAAGAAAGCAATATGAAGGACTGACCATTATCAGTATGTGTAGCTTTGATTTTCTACTTGGCCACCAGATGTGACACCAAGCCTCCAGCGTCAATGAATCTAGGCCTGAAACACAGGCAAGGAATGTTGAGGTACAAAGAACTAAACCAATCTCGTAACAGGGTAGAAGACTTTGTCTAATGTGATAAAGTGATAATTATGTGGCGATGTAAACATGAAGATAGCACTCAAATCCATCGGTAATTATGTGGCTACGTAAACAACATAGTAGCCATCACTAAGATTTTCTGTAGGCACATACAGAGTACCATATGTCAGTACACAGGATACCAGTATATGGTTAATCATGAGAGTTGTGAGGTACATCAACCTAAGTAAACATTGCAAGTCGATGCTTTTTGTTTTTGAATATGAAGGAATCAAACTTCATGTAATATCAAGGCAGATTAATCAATCTTATATTTTGGAACCATTAATTGAGTCAACTGCTACTTGTGTTCTCAATCAAAATTCAAACTAATCCCCTACTTATTTATATGAACCAGATCCAGAGAATTTATGTGCTTATTCATAAATTCAAAACTAAGAACCATTATCTCTACAAAGACGTTACTGATGCAGAAGGGGAAACTAAAAATATCCTTAGTCTGAGTTTATTGATGCACAAGTTGATCCTATCAGCAAACCCTCACCTCACTTTTGACCTGCTACTGCCTCGATGACAATTATAATTATCCTCCAACATCCCTAATCCTATTAGACCATAAACTGCTACAAAAATATATGTGAGAGAAAAAATAAAAATATATAAGTGAAATTGCAATTAGGTCGCTACTCATTCTGAGCCAGCGAGTTTGCAGTGATTTAACATTCCTTTTAGCAACTCTTTGTTTGATGAGATTCTGCGAAAGTAGAATCATGCAAGTGCCACGTGTATACTGTAATATGCCTCTTCGAAACAAAATTAAATAAATCCAGCAAAATTAATAGATGGAATGTTGCAGCGTGACAAAAATTTGGAAACAAGGGGTTAAGGAAACCTGAAAAGGATCTATTGGAAGTAGAGGCCATGATGCCGGCTTGGGACTGGGCTTCTCTTGTATGCCTCTGACGACAATGACAATGTTGCACAGACCGCGGCATCACAACCCTTCACTGGCAAGAATCAAGCACACACAAAAAACAATTAATTCCCAGTTAGATCATAGAAATATAACAAAACGTTTTCACTTATCCAATAATTTTTGGGGGACAGCCAGGCAAGGATGCTAATCCACCATCCAATGCTCACACATGATTTTAATACCTCAAAGTGAGTGTACAGAGACAAAATGGGAACGGGGGGTTTACCTGGATGCGCAAGTGGCCTTATTCTAAATGAATTTTCAGATAAGGGGATGACGAACACCAACTCTGACAATAAAAACATAGAGCATCATACATCAAGATAGAAAGGTGGAGTTTAAAAGATACGTAGTTAAAATCTGATGGTGGAGAGGTAAGGTAATGATCTCACATACCTAGGAACGGAGTGCATATACAGAGCTTCACCGGCATCGACAACTTGACCTGGCCGAGGCTAACCACCTCCACGCGCTGCAGGGACCAAGAGGACCTCTGCACATTACATTGCAACCTGATTTGTTTTCTTCGTAGGAAAATGTTGGCCATGCCCATTGGACTTCATCTGTTTCTTCAGATAAAGTTCTTCTCCTTCGATGTCTTCTGTCATATTTAATGCTACTGGAATCTGAAATACAGTTAATAAGTAAAATGAAACCATGCATCTTTTCCCAAAATATGGGAGAATCTACAAGTAATTCATATGTTGAAGATATCATATGATGGTACTAAAGTACACACGGTCACTATTTCATACCTGGTTTGTAAATTGTAAATGACCTAGAAAACCTGAATTGACTTGCAGCAGATTTTTGCATTATGGTGATATCTCCTGCCAACACTATTTTGAGTTCCTTCTGGCTGAAATTGATTTGCTTCGAAATCACCTGTATAAGTATACCAATAATTTGATTTAGAATATGAAACAATCAATTATCTAGTCCAAACATTGCACAACTCTCACTTTCTGCTCCTCCTCTTTATCCTGCAGCCTGGCTCTCCTTCTTGGTCTCTGCCTCATATTCCCCTTGCAGCCGAGCACCGCGCCACCGCTCCTTGGAGAAGGCCACCGGGAGCGGCCTGCTCTTCCTTCTCATGACCTGCTAGGATCAGAAACCCTAGAGCAGAAGGGGCTCGAGCTGAGGATGAAGGTGAGGAGGAGGGACGTTCGGGATTGGGAGGGAGCGCTAGGGTTTTCACCCGCTGGTGCAGCCGCCCTGGCGAGCAGATGCAGCGACCACTGCTCACCACGGAGCTCCTGCTCGTGAAGCGCTCGCCCCATGGCGTTCTTCTGTTGCTCGCCCGTCGAGGCGACCGGCATGTGGAGGAGGCCCGCAGGCATCGCGACGGGTTGCTCGCCCGACAAGGCGGCCGGCGAGGCGCGACGGGCTGCTAGCCGGCGAGGCGGAGCGCGAGACCTGCTGGAGGCGCTATGGAATTTGGAGGATGATGTGGAGGGATTGGGGGAGAAGAGAGAGATGAGGGGATTGGGGGAGACGGGAGGATTGGGGGAGAGGAACGAGTCAGGATGTGGAGGACGTGGAGGGATTGGGATTGGGTGTGGAGCTGCCCAATAGAGGCCCGCTAGGATTTTCACCCACGAATCCACCCAGGCAACTGACAATATGGACCATCTAGAACAAGGGTCCACACGCAGTGACAGGCGGGTAGAACCTCGCCGTTTCATGTCTTGATCTAGCAGGCAGTAAAAATATCTTACCCGAAATGGATGGCTGAGATGCTCCAGCTGAAAGCATCCTATGGCTGAGAAGCTCAAATCGATGTGAAGCCCCCTATGGGGGGCATCGTTTATACCTTTAGATGTTCAATGGCTTGCCCGTTCAGTACGTAGAAACTCGATTGAATTTTAGTTTATACCGCTACTTAACATTTTACAAGAATTGGCCCACTTAAAATATTTTCATCCGAACAGTACGCGGAATTGTGCAGTAGTAGCGCGGACGAAGGGAGCCAAATTTCAGTAACACTGCGATATTTTGCAAAGAAAACCCGAAGGACCTGTACATTTTGTCCTATCCGCTGTATTACGGCCTAGCGAAGCAAGTACAAAAACTCATGATACGAACATACACGAATGACTAGCTAGATGATCCATTAATTGCTGAAGTATTGGCCTTAAGAGATGGAGTGATCTTCGCGAAACTCCGAGGGTTCTCACATGTGGTGATGGAGATGGACAGTTTGGAGGTAGTTAACCTCTGGTCTTTGCGCCAGGATGATCGTTCCATCGTGGCGCCTATCTTAGATGAAGTTGGGGAGCTGGTTTCTGATTTTGTGTCGTTCTCAGTTCAGCATGTTAGGCGTTCGGCAAATAATTCTGCTCATGTATGTGCGAGACTAGCTTGTACACTTGATCAAACCTGTAGCTGGCTTGATGAAAATCCTAGTTTCTTGTCCAGCAGCCTAAGGGCTGATTGTATTGGAAACCATATTTAATAAAGCTCCCGATATTCTATGCAAAAAAAAAAAAGCTAGAAGCCCACACTAATCTAGATGTTGATGAATGGCGCGCCGGTGAGGATCTCTGTGGCGGCGAGCGCGACTAGTCCGAGCATGGCGAAGCGGCCGTTCCAGAGCTCTGCGTTGGCGTTCATGATGGCCCCGGCCCTGCCCTCGGCGCTCTCGCCCTGGAGCAGCGGCACCAGCGACGCCACGGAGAGCACCGCCACGGTGTACGCGAACCACGCCTGCCCGGTGCCGTTGCCGAGCTGCGAGAGGAGGCCGTCGCCGCGCCCTGCTTCGACGGCCAGCGCCGTGACGAATCCCACCATGGCCAGACGCCCATTGATGCGCTCCGGCGCCGGGCCGCTGAACGCCAGCGCGTCCCAGATTGATGGGCTCGGCTGTGGCAGGAACAAATATCAGAAACTTGTAAATGAACCGGTCAACCGGGTGACATACTGACATGTACAAGTTTAACAACGTACCTTGGGCGATGGTGTACTCGGCTTCTCTGTTTGTGCCCGGACGACGAAGGCGCGTCGGCCCAGCGCAGGAAGAGACTGGGCGCCGAAGCGGCCGGCCGGCATGACGGCGGCGCCGGCGAAGGAGCTCATGGCCATCACAGTCGCCATCTATTCCGCGGAAAGTGCAGGAAGGGAGGAAGAAGCTACGGAAATTTGCTGCTACTTTGCTGTTTGTGTCTTCGACTGTTGCTGATGTATTTGCTGAGAGCCAGTGGGCACAATTTATAGGCATGTGCTCCGGGCCAGCGAACCTACCTGCGAGGCGCTGGGCGGTGGCCGCGACGGTGCCCACGTCGCGAGCGGCTCTCGGCCGTGAGTTGGCCTTGTACGTGGACGTGGAGGCCACCCTGCGAAGGACTTCATAACCAGCCAAACTAAGAAAAGTTGCAAAACATAGATTGGGGACTTTGATTGGAATGGATCACACTCACGAATCTAGACATGAGCAGGTGAGAAATCTCAGGCAGATGCCAAGGCATCCCATTTCGAAAAACATGGCGAGAAATCTCAGTCGAGTGCTCAGCTTTTTTTTATATACCCGGTGACTAGTGCTTTTTTTTCGATAATGGACGCTTTATTATTTAAAAAATTTAAGCATTACTCTGGGCATCTGTATAATCAGGATACACACAATCGTTTCAGTTCAAGAGGTGCAAAATAAAAGGCAATCAAAACGAAAACAAGTCAAAAGCAAGGTAGTCTCTATGGAGGAGGAGGGCCAATCCATAGATTATGTTGTCATCCATGTAGGGTAAAAACATCCCTCGCCGCATCCTCCATAAATAGATCGCTGTTCTCCACACACTATAGAGGTGACCAGAAACTTGTACATCGGTAGATAACCTGCATAAGAGAAACATTTTTATCATTAAAAACATTGTCATTTCTACATGGTTATAGCGACCAAATAACGGTAATTGGTCCCACCATAATAAATAGCTTGAACCTAGGATCTACACCGTTTAGCCAATTGTCAAATATATTCGCAACGCTTCGTGGTGGATATAAGGTAGAACCTATCTGATGGCTGACCATATAGATCTAACAAATTGACAATGAAAGAATAAATGTTTGTAGTCTCGGCATGATGACAAAACACACACTTTTTTGCTTCCTTGCCAATTATGTTTGCAAGGTTGTCTTAGTTGAGGATTACCTCTTGACGAAGATACCACGCAAAAACCTTTGTTTTAAGTGGGATCGTCATCTTCCAAAATTTTGAATTATTAACAACTAGTATAGCAGGTTGGATTAAAGCCTTATACATGGAATCCATGGAAAATTTACCACTCTCATTTTGATTCCAACAAAATTCATCAGATCCCTGCGACAACTGAACCGAATCCAGGCGTTGTAACAAAATATTCCATGATGTTTGTTTGGTGGATATATTTCCATCACCTTAGCGGTTGTATCACTTTTGTGGCGTACCATATTGTACAAAGCCGGATATTGTTCTCGGGGCGTGGCATTATCTAGCCATCTATCCTCCCAGAACCTAATTTTCGATCCATCCTTAATCGAGAAAGACCCATATGGAAAGAAGAATTTCTTCGTTGCCATGAGACCAGCCTAAAGTGCGAATCGCTAGATTTTCAAATAACCTACGACAATGTCCTTGAACCAACATGCTTTCTCCTAAGGAGGGTTTGCCAAACCTCTTCTTCAGTAAGAAGCTTGAAAAGCCATTTACTAAGGAGAGCTCTGTTCTTGACCTCAAGGTTATTTATCCCAAGTCCCCCTTGGTCTTTGGGACGGCAAACTACACTCCACTTAGCCAATCGATTTTTTTATTATTATCCCCTTGCCAAAGAAATCTTGATCGAAAGTAATCCAATCGTTTTAAGACAACTTTTGGAAGTTGGAAGAAGGAAATCATATACAATACCATATTTCTTAGTAACACGTGCTCCAAGTGCATTCGATCTTCCCTTGGTATATTTTATGATGTTACATTTGGAAAATAAAGTTACATATGCAGGTAAAAGTTACATTCTAAATTATTTTGTATTATTGGTCAACTTTTTTGTACCATAACTTCGCGACTTGACACACTATAGGAAAAAAATGTTAGAGATAAATGCTACATATTCTGAAAATTTGATACATACAAATCGGTTTTGTACCATGATCGGACATGCGAAAATAGGTCACTTAATTGGATCGGCCTACTGAGGAGATTATATAAGAAGTTTGACCGTACGTAATTAAACCGGTGGTACGTCAAGAAAATCGTGACACGTGAAAAAAAAAACCGGAGCCCCTGCTTGGTCCCAAAAAAACCTGTATCCGAGCGTCCCAATCTGAACTCGGACGTCGTCAACGCCTGCCCCTTCCAGAGAGTCGTGCTCCTCTGACGCGAGCTCAACGAGCTCCACGCCGGCCGCTCCCCAACAATCTCACTGGCAGCCGCGGCTGCCCCTCCATCTCAGTCAGTCGGAGAAGCAGCTGCCAGTGGGCGGCGGGAGCGCAAGGAGCACCAGCAAATGGCCGCGGCGGTTAGGGCAGCGTCGCGCAAAGCAGATGCAGTGGACCCGCAGCGGCCTGGGCGAGGGCGGCCATAGCGTAACGGCCAGCAGAAGTTGGGGCGCGGCGGCGTCGGCGCGGCGCCTCCTTCCGAAGGTCCTCAACCGGCCCTGCAGCCTCACCGTTCCCTTTGCTGCCGGCTCACCCGGATCTGCTCGCCCTCATCCACGCAGGTGCTCGAAGCGTTCCGCGTGGATCCAAGCCTCTCTGACTTTGATCTGGATCTGAGGATTTGGGTTCGACTTATTTGCAGCCACACTCGTGCTAATAACAGCGTATACCACGCTCCACACCACTTTATCTTGCACGACGCGCGCCTCCGAACAAGCGCTGGATTCGCTGGAGGCAGGAGCAGGGGATGAGCTCACCGACGTCCACGAAGTGGAGTTCTGAGCGTTGGATGGGAGCCTGTAGTGATGGGCTGCATAGCTCTATATTTTGAATAATTCAGAAACAACATATAAACTTGCTTGTCAATTGCTCGTTGCCATCGGTTTCAGGATAGATGCAGCGCCAATGCTCTTGTTTTCCAGTATTGCCGAAATCATTTTCCGTTCGGATCATACATATACACTACGGGAGAATAAGCTATGAGATTGATTAACAGATATTGTTTGATAAATTTCTGAAACTTTAGGGGAGTGATGTTTTGGCACCCGGTAGTATATGCTCCCG
The DNA here is from genome assembly GCF_019359855.2 of Lolium perenne. Taxonomy (NCBI): domain Eukaryota; kingdom Viridiplantae; phylum Streptophyta; class Magnoliopsida; order Poales; family Poaceae; genus Lolium; species Lolium perenne. The sequence goes on along the minus strand of NC_067245.2, from coordinate 155,088,963 downwards.
GTTTTCAAATTTTATTTTTAATACACTTATAAAATGTTTAAAAGTTCGAACATAAAATTTAATAGGTACATCTCGAAGTTCTACACGTTCATAAAGTGGTTCCACGGAAAACCGATATTTTTACTATCGTGTGTAAGAAAGACAAATTTTGGTGTACATGATTTTTTTTTATTTTTTTCACACAAGTCATAAAAAATGTTTTTCTTTTTGCAAAACATGATGTAAGTACGTAGAATGTCGATAGGTAAGCGCGGAAATTTTTGTTCGATTTTTTTTTTTTACATTTGAAAATATTTTTCCGGTGGCAAGAGCATATGCTCCTATGTGCCGAATTGAGTTTCTGAAACTTTAGTTCATATAGATTAGTAATTAAATTGTTAAACAAGGACATAACATGCAAGGATGAAGCAAGAGGAGACATGTTTATTTTGTGATGTCATTGCTATTGTAGTTTCCCAGAAACATCTTTGAGTTTAAGTTATTATTCTTATTGCGCTTAATAATAAATATTAAATCTTACTTATCAATGTCTCCGTCCCAAGGCCGTGGAGGCGATTGTTCTAGCCGAGGAGAAGGTTGTGGATGTGAACATAGAGGCAGCCATGTGGTCCATTGACTTCTAGGTTTGATGCCCTAATGGTGTTGCAAGACCATTTAAAATCAAAATAGATAAATTTAGAGTTCTTCCATGGTAATTTATTTATAGTTTTTTAATTGAATTACATTTTATTCAAAAAGTGCAACCTTATTTTATTTTTTGACATACATGTTGCTCTTGAACTATGTTTACATGTGGGGCAAGAAAAAATTTGAGGAAGCCTTATGCACCTCGCGGTGATGCAGATTTTTCACAACTCGATATAACGCACAAGCATGTTTGTTATATCTTGTAAACCAATATTATTGGTTGTTTCGCAGCAACGCGCGGGCACGCTGCTAGTAATAATCAGCTCTGCAAAACCAAAGAGGCCAGCAAAGAACATCTCACAACGAGATTTGAACCTGTAGCTTATTGCCAAGCTGACATAGCGAGTTGCTAAAATTTTGTTATAAAATTGATGCACTAGTCAATTCAATCAAAAGATTGAACCGGTAGAAAGGAGTTGTATTTATTTTAACACTCCTCCGCATCATTCAGGCTATTTTACACCTTAGCGTTGGTTTGATGTACGCTGTAGATTTTCTTTAATATTGCGTAAGTTAAGACCTCTTGGTTGTAATACCGTGTAGAATTTATGCAATAGACAACTAAACTAAAAGTCCATACTGAAAGAAAGAAGCTAGGTAATATATTTATTTCAACACTTTGTAACGATGCAAAGGGGCTAGAAGTATATTCATCTTCTATAAGTATACTCAGACATTCAGTAAGTACGTGCGTATATATAAACTGTACATGACATTTCTAAACCATGTAGTGTAGAAAAAACAAAAGTACACAAGAGATGGGCGCAATGGAAGTATATATGTGATATATTTGCAAAAAATGTCCTGTCAGGGCCTACAATCTCTCCTATCTACTGCATCAAGGATACAATTCGAATTTCGAAACGCTTAGGTAGCAAGTACTAGAGAAATTCATGACGATGCTGTACACGCACGTACGACAATGAGTCCACATCATCATAATTAAGTGCTAATGAATGGCGCGCCCGTGATGATCTCGGTTGCGGCGAGCGCGACAAGTCCGAGCATGGCGAAGCGGCCGTTCCAGAGCTCTGCGTTGGCGTTCATGACGGCCCCAGCCTTGCCCTCGGCGCTCTCACCTTGGAGCAACGGCACGAGCGACGCCACGGACAGCACCGCCACGGTGTAGGCGAACCACGCCTGCCCGGTGCCGCTGCCGAGCTGCGAAAGGAGACCGTCGCCGCGCCCCGCCTCGACGGCCAGCGCCGTCACGAAACCCACCATAGCGAGGCGCCCGTTGATACGCTCCGGCGCGGGGCCGCTGAATGCCAGCGCGTCCCAGATCGAGGTGCTCGCCTTGGGCTTGTTTGGTGGTGGCGTGCTCGGCTCGTCGGCTTGGGCCCTGACGGCGACGGCGCGTCGGCGCAGCGCCAGAGCCGGGGAGCGGGCAGCGAAGCGGCCGCCTGCTCCCTGAATCACGACGACGGCACCGGTGAACGAGGTGATGGCCATCATGTTCGCCATTAGTCAGCAACTCTAAAAATCAAGCGCGAAAGAGCAGGAGGCTTGCTAGTTAGGAATCTGCCTACACAGTTAAGTGATGGCCATCATGTTTGCTACCTTGTTGGCTTTATTAATTTAAAGTCGGCAAATCTTTGCCTATTATCTAAAAAAATCTTCTCGATGTGTTGTAGAGTTGATGTCGTCGATTTGTTGTTTATGAGTTCAGAGAGCTGGGCTCAATTTATAGAGGCTGCTGCTGGGGTATTGGGTTGAGCAGTGACCAGGAAGCTAGCTAGTGAGGATCGAGCTGGTGGCCGCGCGCTGAGCCCGAGCCGCGTGAATCGAACAGCCCGACGTGGAGCGAGGCAGCTCATGATACGGCTTGCGAACGTGGACCTCGAGGCCACCGTACGTGACTAAGCTTCGGTAGCCCGGTAGGCATGATAGATCCAGAGAAAGCATATACGTCCACCTAGCGGAAGGAAGGGCGAATGGGTGTTTTACGTCAGTTTGTGTTTTGGTTTACTAGCAATGAAGGGCGCGGCGGCACGCCGCGCCATGTGTTGGCCAGACGATGGTGAGTCTTGGCAGTGTTAAATACTTGTGGGTTTTAGTTTTTTTCTTTTTACAATTGTGTTTGTTCTGGCTTTACTAAAGGTGCAACGGATTTGTTGTTTAATTTTGTGTGACGTCTTTACATAGATCTATTTGGTTGGCAAAGGGCAGATGTTAATTGTGTTTGATGGTCGTATCTACAGGGATGGACATGCATTCTTGGGCTTGCTTCTTTTCCTAGTGGCAGTTATGTTGCAGTTTTGGGTGAGCGGACGCAACTATGTTGTAGTTTTGGAAAGTGGAGGCAACGTCTTAATGTTGGGGCGATGACACCCAGCGATAAAAGACACAATTAAAATGCACGCCTCTTAGAGAGAATCGTTTTTCTTTCCCATTAATATTGCAAACCTCTTTCCTGTGTGACATTAGTTTGGCAGCGTATAGCAAAGCTAAACCTAATTTAGATTACACATAAGTACTTGAAATATTCGAAGGCTGCACATGGCCGTACATCTGAAGCCATTTTCTTTCAACGTACATTGATTTCACGCACACCTGACCAATATGGACATCTCGAGGCTAATTTGCACTGCTATATATTTGCAAAAAGAACCAGTTACCTTAAAAAAACCATGTCCGTAGAGAAGATTTTAAAAATGGTTACATACTCAAGTGAATACCCTAGATCCATGAAATACGATATTTTTTACTCTCGTAATCTAATTGTTGTCTCTGATCATGTAGCAAGCTCCCATCTTTCAATATGTAAAGCATGGCGCGTCAACATTATCCGCAACTCAATTCTCCTGCAGTGAAATCAAATTTTATTCAAACAGTGACCCAAAAGAACTCCCACATATATTCTGACCAGAGGCCCCGAAAAAGATTGAAAGCAAAGTCCATTATGTGTGTAACCGTTCTTATGAACATACACAAAACACATTATATTCTCAACACATATTTACCTTTTATGGGCTCGGTTACCACATTGATGACCATTGCTGAAGCAAAACAAAGGCAACCTCTAGTGAGAATACACTATGTATATTTGTTTAGGAAGTAAAACTATCTCCATTAAAAAGATGCCTATACTTATAAGAGAACTACTTGGACTAATGTTCTGAAGAAATATATTATTTTCTAAAAAGTAACATGAGTTCGGTAAGACAATAACTGCATTGTGTATGATGAATCATGTATATGCAAGACAGTTAATACCTTGCGGCACAGAAAAAGATGTATGCATAAAGTACGCAGCTATGTGACTCCTAGCAGCTGAACATCAGCAGACCCCATGCCGGAACACGAATGGTGTTGCACATGCAATCGACTTAAAATGTAGTACACGTAGCTGAGTTTTTTCTTGTCGTTGTTGTATTCCTCAAGATGATCTGCATGTATTATAAGTTTAAAACTTCTTTTCTTAGGGTCAAACTATGCATGAAATTAATCTGCAAACATAAGCAATTCCAAAACAACGGAACAAAACATAAAGCTTAATCCCAATCATCGCTTCATGTTGTGATCGCTTGTCGTATTTATGAAACTGCATTCTGCATTCACTTAGTTAAATACACAAATGATGTCTCGATCAAATCCATGGAACCTGGAACGGATGCAAGCAATTGAATGGTAGATTGATCTTAAAGAAGAAAATAACCTAACCTGCATTAGGCTCTGTGGTTGGGAAATTATATGGAGTGTTTGGCAGGCAATCCAATCACCTGCACATAGAACAACAATTCAGTAATGTTGGGCTACAAATTAGTTATTAATCTGCAACTTGAGTCTGTCAGGCATAGAATAGATGAATCTGGATTCAATGGAAAACATATACGCATCATGAACATGAAACATATCGAAAAAATCCAGCAGATGGGGCCTAAATTATCAAAAATCTTAAAATATTGTTGAGATCTTCAAAACTAAGAGAATGTTTGGAGAGAAGATGAGGTAACGGCAATTACTGGAATTGGCATGGCGGAGCGGAGCCAGCGACAGTCAATACAGGCCTCCAACAGCTCCCTAACCTCATAGTGGTGATACCTCTCCTCGGCATGCATCTTTTCTGTGGGTTGGGCCCTTGATGGCTTCACCCCAAAGTACAACCCGAGCGCGACAAATTCATGGGGAATAAGAGTACCAAGGTGAGACAGTGACCTTTTCACCCTAGCCATTAACAGCAGTAGCACGTCCATATATCTGTCAAACAACAAGAGTTCAGTAATGCAGCAAAGGAAGTGAACTGCTGAACTGGTCTGTGAGCTGAAATGTTGGAGAAACAAACATTCTCTTGTCTAATATAGAGAAAACTGTGAGTTGTGTTAAAAATATAAATCAGATAATTTATTCTATCTGCAATAAAAAACAGAAATATATCTAATCCTGAAAATTAATGCAGATGGTGAGGAACAATCTGTCATCGGACATCACATCTAAAAAGTAAAGCCCAAGTCACGTTACATGATCTTCTATGGGAAAAAAGGTCGACCCATAAGCGTGACTAACCTGGTCTGGACAGGTGTACAACACGGATATGTCGTCGCCCGCCTCCTCAAGGAGTAGGTTCTTCATGGTGTGTGCGGCAGCAGGCTCCAGCAGACTCTGCAACGGGATCAACCACCCATTTCAGTTGCCACTTGGCAATGCATGTGAACATCTTACAATGAAACTGAATGTCATATTCTTTTATCTGTGCAATCTGGCATGTGAGCATGTGTCCGTTTGTGCTCCATAGCTGTGATATCAGCGACGCCGACAGGAGGACCAGGCTAGCAGAAAGAACACACAGTAAGCCATTGAAAACCTCGATACCATGGCTCACAGTGCGCAATGGAGTTTCATATGGGCGAGTTCAGATGGTACCAGGGAGTACACCGCCTGAAAATTTAGAACCATACGTTGTGGAAATAAATAAAAAAGGTGCTATGCTAGTTCTGTATATCCCAGGATTAGCTTATGCCAAGGTATGGTCAGAAACATGTATAGTTCCTACTGATACATGTTTTCATCGGGGTATGCTTCTTTTTAGCATTCTCTATACGTTAGATATAAACGAATTGATCAAAAACCAAAAATCCCTTGAAACAGAGCAGCATTGTAGGTTCAATTCGAAATGGTTTAGTTTATTTTGAATAAAACAATCAGAAAACGAAACAACGTAAGACAGGGAGAGTAAATGATTTTAAGGGTAACACACGATTGTGAAATTCAATATCTATTCCTTTCAAAGATGAGTACGATAAGACATGACATGGTAAATTGGCTTCCCATTGATAATTAAGCAGGCTTTCCTGATTGGCCTATTTTTTTTTTGGGTAGAACAAATAATACTAACTGTACGTCTATGCAATCCAGGATCTGAATCAGAATTTCCCAGTGTAAGGTGTGGGGTATAAAGCAGGGAATTTTCTTTCACTGACACATCTCTATGAGAATTGACACATTCTGTTTTTTAAAATAACATCCACAATTCAAAATTAAAATCTCTGAGGACATGGAAATAAAGAGGTAACCTACTACTATTTTTTACATCATATAACTAATTGTGCCCCTTATACATGTGCAACATCAAGCTAGCTCTGCATATCCTTGGTTATATAGAACATTTATACCAAGAAAGAAGCATACATGGATATCATGATAATATAACCTACCTCCACCACCTCACCAAGAAAAACTTTCAATGTAGAAGGAAAGAAAACCTTTAAAAAATAATGATTGATTTTCCTTCTCCAATACTTAGCTGTATGAATTATTAGCATGAGTAACAAACACAAAATTAGGAAGAATACATAATACTACACACATGTGTCGATCAAGTCTAATGTACGTTTTTTTTTGTTTAGATGATTTATATAAGTCATGTCCTGCAACACAACATAATATGACATCCTCTTCCTCATAAAAAAGCCTCTTTTTTTTTGCAAATTGTCATTAAAAAGCCTTGAAAATCAGAGTATGCATCACATCCATAGAAGAAATATTTGATTGGCACCAAGGTAAATAACCAAAGGAAAAGACATGTCATGGCTTAAATTACATAAGCTTCCCCACATCACGGGACATGAAATCTACATGTACTCAAGACTGGAAATTATATAAAATACTTCCCAGAACCCATAAATAGATGTTCATGTATATCTTGTGCACATCAATGAGCTTTTACGTCAGTATGTATGTAATTAACTCTGTCACGTTATTTCTAAATCAATCTCAGTATCGAATAGCAACAACTACTGAAGTGCTGAAGTAGCAGTAGTCATAACAGCAGTACATACATCCGCATCCAATTTAAGCTCAAATTACCAATGTGAACTATGGAAAAATCGAATAATCTGAACACAGTAGGAAGGAGACTCACCGAGCTGTATGCAAAATTGGATAGTCAGCGCATAATTCTCACAGCCAAGGTGTGACATCTTCTACTGTATTAGGAAAACACATCACCTACGCAAATCACTTTATTCACCGTCAGTCCCGTGGTCAACGAAGCTGTTTCCGTCCTTGCCGCATCCACTGCTGCCTGATAGAGATGGAGAGTGGTGAGACCCATATGGTAGAGGAAGGGGCCAAGATGAATCTACCAAGATCGGTCATGGAAAAGAGGAAGCTAAATTGGAGGGAAAATTGGGCTCATACCATTAAAAGAACCAAACTTTAGAAAAATACCATTGAAGTTTTTGGCTTTGGAAAACTACCATTGAAAGGCTGCTCCGTTATTGGTTTGTGCCATTGACGTCAACTGGCCGTTTGCAACCACGTATCAGCCAGATTAATTGGTCAGGCTGAGCCCAGACTCCAGGAACCACACACGCACCCACCAGCCAAGAGCCCAAGACAGACTGAAGAAAGGAGACACGCCGGCGACGACTTCTCTGCCGCTAGCTGCCGGCGACGCGCCTCCCCGGCGGCGGCTCTTCCTCCTCCGTGAGCTCCTCCATGGTAAAGACCTTCTTCCTCCTCTATCCCCCTCGTTCCCCTCGCGATTTGTCCCCTTCCCGTGCTCCTGTGCATGGTATGAACCCTAGTTTTTGGGGATTTTGTAGAGCGGAGACAAGGAACCAGGAAATTGACCAAGGATGGATGAATCTCAAGTTCAAGAAGGGTAATCCCACTGAATATCTCCATATTTTTCAGTTAGTTCATACTTTTCTTGTATTTGTGTGTGGACGAGTCATGAGGTCCTTATATTGTTCCTCTTTTTTTTTGTTTCTGGCTTGCATATTGCAGAGTTGATCCAAAAACTGCTTGTAGATTAGAGATCCTTGTCAACTCATACTTCAGTATTATAGATGGCAAAAAGGTTTATAGTAAGGGCAGGACTGTAAGCTGGGTTGTCGATTATGAAAAGTATGCACTGATTGATCTGCGCAAGGATATTGCTCCATACTTCACATGGGCCAGCGACCAAAAGGCAAACTTTTGGGTTGTTGATTCAAAGCAGCATATGAAATGCAGGTTAGATACTGACAGTCAACTTCTTGAATTGCTAAAGGCATCGCAAGTGGTTAAGTTGTTCATGGTAGTGGGTGCATGGGAGGAGGGCCATGTTGAGACCAATGTTGCCGAGGAGGACATGAGTGCTGCTACCAAGGTGGTTGAGGAGGAGATCAAAGTTGAGGGGTTTGCATGGGCAGAAGTACCAACATATGGAGAAACAACCGCAGGGCCACCAATGGCTGAAGAGGAAGAAAAAGAACACTTCATGACTTTTGGGTGTGATCCTCATGGAGATGAACCAGCTGGAGCAGATGAAGAGTGGAGGTACTTCAAAAAGGGAAGACATGGAGGTATGCGGTTGACCTTGAGAAAAGAGAATGTGGTTGTGGACAATGGGAGGTGTCCGGAAAACCATGCCCTCATGCTATATACTTGGTTGGCAAAGTTAGGCAACTAAAGAATGAGGACTTTGTGCATGACTACTATTCCGTAGAGAGATTCAAGATGGCCTATCAGCTTCAGATCGCTCCAATGAATGGCAGGTCAGAATGGCCAAAGGTTGATGTTGGTTTTGAAATGATTCCTCCACCTCTACAAAGGACTGCTGGCAGACCACGAAAACAGAGAATTAAGGCGAGTGGGGAGCCGGGGAAAAGAGGACCATATCAATGCAAAAGGTGCTTTCAGTTTGGGCATATAGAAAAGGGTTGTACTGCTACTCAAGCTGAACTAGAACAAGAGCTTCCACCACCTCGTCCAAAGAAAGGGAAAAAAACAAGGTAATGTACTATTTTCAGTCATACATGTGCTGCAATGTTTTTTTGAGGTTGTACTGCAACACTTTTCCCTCACTAACCAAGTTGTAACTCATAGGAAAAGCATATCAGAGGACGTTCAGGCCTCCAAAACATCTGTTGAACCCACTGTGTTGCCGCATTCAAGCCCAGGTGTAGCAACTCGACCAGCGGCTCCTCTTTCTCCAACCAGCCCCGGTGTAACAACTAGAAGGATGGCTTCTCTCTCTCCAACTAGCCCAGGTGTTACAACTAGAAGGATGGCTGCAATCTCGCCAGGAGGTATCAATCGCCGGATCATCATTGAGTAGATCAATTAGCTGCCTAGAGGGATAAATTCACTTTTGTATTGCTACATGTGCAAAGATGCTACTTTGCTGTGAACAATATTATGTACTGAAGTTCAGCTCTATATTGCTGAAAGTCTTCTTTATATGCTCAAGATGATGTGATATCTCCCTTTTGTTATATTCTCCCATATTGGTTTTTATGTTGTTGAATATATGCTGCTATAACGCTGTTTGGGAGGCAAATAGAATGTTGTTTGAGAGGCAAAGTGCTGCTGGAGATTTGTTTTTGGATCATCTATTTAACTGGCTTGGTCAGGTGTGTGCGTGCATTGAGTTGTGTTCATGTTGCATGTACTCAGGTGTGTGCGTGGATTTTGTTTTGTTCAACCTGGGTGTGTGCGTGTGTTCAGCTGGCTCTAATTTTCCAATTGATCACTTTGCAAACGGCCAGTTGATGCCAATGGCAGAAACCAATAACGGAGCAGCCTTTCAGTGGTAGTTTTCCAAAGCCAAAAACTTCAATGGTATTTTTCTAAAGTTTGGTTCTTTTAATGGTATGACCCCAATTTTCCCTAAATTGGAGGATCGCATACCTGCGCACCGAATCGTCGACAGGTGGTTGTTGACCTCCTCCCTCTGGTGTTGAGGTGGTTCCTCTCGCTCGACTCCGGCAGGCCCTGCGTGCTCCTGGCCTCGCCTTATCCGCTCTGGCCGTGAGCTCGGCCACGCGACCCCACCACGAAGCTCCTCCCTATGGCGCGCGACCCTAGCCCTCTCTCTGCTCCGCGAATGAAACACCATCGCCGTCACCCTCAGGCCTCTTCGGCTCTTCCCAAACTGCTGCCCGCCGGCGCGATACATCAGTGCGCCGGCCTCCGCCGCCGCGGCCCCTCGCCTCGGTCTCCGGCGCGCCATTCTCGACCTCCTCGCGCGGCTCTCTATGCGGTGGTGGTGGTGCTGCTCACGCAGCTTTGGAGGGAGACCTCGACCACATGGTCTAGGGAGATGCTCCCAGGATTCTCCCATGGGAGACCGGCGGAGGTGCAGGCCGAAGGAGAGGAGGGCGCTCCGCCATCCATCTCAGGAGGGAGAGAAGAGGACGTCCATCTACTCATCCACGCCGCATCCAGCTCCTTCTCCGCTCCTCCTCTGCGCCTCCACCGGCTCTGATGGCGAACGGGATAATTAACCAGGAGTCCAGCATATGAATAGATGCTGGGAAGAGGCGAATGGTAAAACGTGTCAAGGCTGCCACGAATCAATCTGCTACTCGAATTTTCTACTGCTAGTACCAAATCTTCGAGGTCTTCAAATTATTTCTTCTTCCAAGACATAATCTTATATTTTTCTAAAGGCAGCTAAGGATAGATAATAAGCCATAAACCTGAAAATACCAACGAAAGTTTTCCGCATATGCAAACTCTCTTGACGCGACACCCGACAGACTTCCACGGTGGACATGGCATTCAGGTTGAATTTTAGTCCCACGTCGAAATATGACATAGATTTGCACCTACTTAAATAGCTTTCCACGCGTGGAGGTAATGTGAATCTCTGGCTCGCTCGGGAACAACTTTGTTCTTTCTCCGCGCGTGGCTTCCAGGCGAATCGCCAAACGGAAGATTTAATAGGCCTACTCCAGCTCGTGGTCCGCGCACCCTGCAGAATACGTGGGCCAAGCTCTCTCTTGTCGCCTACGCTAGGTTCCCGTGGACGGAGGAGGAGAAGCGGCAGGATGCGCGGTGGGTTGCCAACGACGAGGCGATCCGCGTCGCGGCAGAGGCCACAGACGGCTGGTATGAGGCCGCGGAGGAGGGGCCCGACCCGCCACCGAGGAGGAGGCGGATGTCGTCGCGGACGCTGACGGGGAGGAGGCTGTCCACGAGCGCGAGAGGGCGAAGCTCAACTTAGCCATCGAGAAGCGTCTTGCCGAACTCACGCGCGAGACGCAGGAGCACGAGGCCTACGTTCGTGCCAGTCGTCGCCGTTTAGGCGACCTCATCGGCCGGAAGAATGATCGCTCAGGCAGATGCCCGCCGCCTCCTCCAGCTGCCCTCACCCGACCAACGCGCCCACGAGGAGGCTGCGGAGGCGAAGCTCGGCCGCCAAGAGCGGCAGCGTCGCCAGCAGGCGAACCAAGAGGCCCGGGCCGCCGGCCGCGTCCACCTCGAGGCACGGGACGCTGTAGAACGCGCCGATGTGGGAGCTTGGGTTGTGGGGGAAGCGGCCCGTGACGGAGCAGGAGGCGGAGCGCGAGCGCGCCCAAGCTGCGATGACGGCGAGGAGGAGGGCGGCCGCGGAGGATCGCCGGAGGAAGGACGCCATCGGGACACCCAACTCGTAATGCTGGAGTGGAATCCTCACGCATACATGCCGCCCGCGTCGAATGAAATCCACGGCCGCGACAGCGAGTCGCCGCCGAGTCGGTAGCTAGGCTAGTAGTAGGTAGTATTAAGAAAAATGTAATATATCTAATTTTAATGAAAAATGAAGTTATCTCCCTATGACACGCGGGCCAGGGGAGGACAAGGTAGGACACGAGCGGCCGGCGCTCGGCATCCGCGGTCACGCAAACGAGACCCAAATTTAGGCCGGATTTAGATCGTTTCGGACGCCGCGGCCACCCGTTTTAGGGATGGTCTACGTGTTGAGCCGTGTTTTTGTCTGATTTAACTCGCGGGCAAGGGATGTGTACCCGCGTTGGAGATGGCCTCAGTGAATGGCCAGCGCTCGGGCGCCAAAGAGGAGGGAGAATGCTCGCTAGGGCGCGCGCGCTCCGGTGCTTGCGCTTCGCTAAGGTCATCTCCAGCGGCGCGACGCAAACGGACCGCGCGGACCGGAAATGCGTCTGCACCTTGCTCCAGTGGGGCGACGCATCGTGTCGGAGGCGTCCGCAACGACGCAAATATGCGACACGTTTGCGTCTCCGCGGACGCTGCGCGGTCGCGCCTAGCGTCCGCTCGCTTCCCTACGGGCCCGCCTGGCAGCGACCCTGGTCCTATCGGCGTCGAATTAGCCCACAGCAAGCGCGCGAATGGGAACCGCCGGAGTGGCAACCGCGGCGATCAACCTGCCAACCGCCGGCATGGAGCGCCAAACCGCCGCGGAATAGCAACCGTCGGCCTCTTCGTTATACGCGCTGACAATAATTCCCGCAGAATATAACCATGCTTCCACTGTAATTCACGTCCAACCGCCTCCTTCTTACGCTTCTTCTTTTTCTCCAACACCGGCGAGCCATGAGAGACTACACCCTGCCTTACGACTCCGAGAGCGAGGGCAGGCCGCCCGGATGGATGCATTGGTGGGAAATAGACGCCACGCCAAGCGACCCGGGCTCCACGCCAAGTGACCCAGCCTCCACGCCGAGTGAGGAGGAGGAGGACGGAGCCGGCAATGCCAGCGACGGCCAGGAGGTGGACGGAGGCGCCGCTGGCAGCGACGGCGAGGACGAGGATGAGGAGGAGGAGGGGCAGGAGGATGACTCTGACGCCAGGTTCGACCTGCAGGAGGCGCAGGAGGCGGCGGACGACGAGGCGGCGACAAGGAAGGAGTCCGACTCCAACTCCTCCACGGACGTGTCGTCCTCCAGTTCCTCTTTCGACGAGAAGGTGACAAGCAAAGAGGTGTAGGAATGAGGACGACGAGGCAGGGCCTTCTAACAAGAAGGTCAAAAAATAGTTTTAGTTTATATGTTTTTAAATTTGTTCTTGTTTGTATGTTAAATATGTTTGAACCAATTCCTTTGAAGTATCCGGTAATCTATTCGATTGGAGCAACATGAAATCGTTTAGTACTACTTTTTCGCGTTTAAACTTGCTCAATCAACAAAAATGAAAAGAAGGAGCAGAAAAAAAAACAGTTTCATGTCCAAAATGCGTCGGACCGCTGGAGGTGGCCCCCGACGCAAACGGATATTTCGTCGGTCATTTTGGCGTCCGCCACACGACGGAAACGAACACCCGCGAACAATTTCGACGTCCAGAATGTGTCGCACCACTGGAGATGCCCTAAAGGAAGTCTAACGTGGGCTCGGCCCGTTTTCCGGCTCGCTCGCAATAAAAAGACAACTAAATACGAATGATTCGATCCTAGCTGTTATTCATAGGAGGACTTGCCGCTGGGATCCTTCTGTGCTGTTTAACTATACGGACTGGCCTGTTTTATTTACTAGATGACACCCCGCGCGTTGCTGCGGAAATTTATAGCTCGAATTTTGAAATCAAAACATTTGATTTTGGATAGCTTGATGCAAGTGATCTAGAATCACAACGCTTGTGAAGCTCAAATATTATAGCTAACAGAAAAGTAACTACTAATTTTGAATTTTTATTTGCTTCATCTACATTTGAATTCAATTTGGTCCCATTGAACACTTATGCTTGCGTGTTTGCTCTAACTAACACAAACTCTGATGTGCTCAAACTGATAAAGCTGGGTCATGACAAAGGTTTAGAAGAATAGGAAGGCACCATCAATTCATCATCGGATTCTTGCAAAACAAATGGAGAAATATCTTGAAGTAAAAGATAAACTAAGAAGAATTGCACATATAACTTTATGAGAAAAGAGGGGTATTTACTACTCCCTCGCAACAAATTATACATCACATACATATTGCCATGTTAAATAAGAGAGTGTAGAAATTCACTGTAGCCACAACTATGTGATTTGGTACCAAAATAGGCTAAGTAATAAACACACGTAGAATCATAAATATATGGAAGCTTCAAATTTCTTCTAAACTTTCATCAATACAAACCATATGTTCCAATGGATTACCTGCGACCAACAACATTATTTTCCTTAGGAAATCCCCATTGTTCTTTGCCTACACGGTGGAAATGACATGAAAGGAAAATCTACTACGATGATACTAGAAGACCTCTCATGAAGCCATGTAACTTTATATCAGGGTACATGGAAATTTTTGTAAGAAAGCTACAGATTTTGTATGCACCACGGAGAAGCCAAAAACAATATATCATTCCTGTCTGACAAATAATTGCAAATCGTAGAAAACGCTACATAATATCTGTTCTCATCTTTTGTTTCTTGAACCCTCGAGTATTCTCGTCCCTGGAAGACAACAAACCTGCGGGCTGAGGGAAAAATAAAACACACACAACGGAAGAACATGTGAAGCAGATGTAACAATAAAACAGATTATCAAAACGTCACCTTTTTTTGGGATAGTGAACTGAAGTCATAGTTCATAAGAAAATGGAGAAAAGCATGTGGATCCCAATAGGTAATTAGGAGGAAAAGAAAAGCTGCAGATTGTAGCTACTGTAGGCTCACCAGCAACAACGCCCAGAATCACTAAACCATGCACTGATCCAAGAGCAGAGAAGCAGTATCAACATATGAAAATCACAGCAGCCCGATCACTTGAGAGCAATCATAGCAGATTGATTCCTGATACATACAACCGTATAGAACAAAACTCGCTTGGAATTATGTAAATTAGCCATAAACCTCCTAACATGAACAAAGCGAGTTCTGAACTTCTGATACAGATGCCGGTTCAACCTTTGAATAGAAGGGGGGAAAAGAAGAGATGTATATTAGAATGTATGAGGGAAATGCTAAACAGAACAAATAGGGATGATGATTGACGAAGCAGTGCCAAAGCAAAAGGGATGAGGACGGATGGCACCGACGGCCGTATGTATGAATTGAAAACTAAGAAGCACATCCTGCAGTAAATAGAAAATACAACTATCTCATGGATAAATCTTCACAACCAGAATACTGTACCACAATCTTTGCTGAACTTTTAGCCTTGGCCGGTGGCCCGTGGGTACCCACCTGGTTCTAGACCAGCCACAGTGCATGCGGAAATCATCATGGGTTGGGAGCAGGCTGAGCAAGTAGATAAAGATTGAGGAGCACATGCACATATGGCCTATGGGTGAATGGACGTGCAAGTGAGGAAGAGGAAGATGTGTGTTCAATTTGATCTACGGGGATGCTGCTGCCTCTTGAGTATATGAGCGTCAATTTGATGGCTTGCGATGGGCGTGCGCAGTCATAAAAGCGGGCGATGCGATCCTTCAAATAGGTGCGGAAGAATTTCAGAGGTCACCCGTTACTGCATGATCGAAGTAGGAAGATGACGGGGCTCTGGGTGGAATCGTACATTACTCAATAGCTTGCCGCGCTTGAGTACCCGAACACTTTCTTTCGTATTTTCCCAGCAATGATGATTGATGAACAGTGTGTTGAATCGGCGAGTTTCAGCATTTGTTGCAAGGAGGTATTATGAGCATTTGTGGCCATCAAGGCGTAGATCATGGCGACGGAGAGCGCTACCAGGAAGACGAAACGAATAATTTTTTCTGCTGGACAAACAGGCGAGCAACTAAATGGGCATGCCTCGTCCAGCCCATGTAGGGACGTCCAGCCCATGTAAGTATCGAGAACGAACGCAGACCAGAGACGGAGAAAATCGATGACGTGGACGCACGAGGTTGCAACAAAATCAAGTAGTGGGGTTCTCCTATTTAGAGATAAAAGATTTCGAGGCACCACATCTCAAAATCTTTAGAAGGAAACATTCTAATATTTGGTTCAGCATTGTTTTTTTCTGGCAACTCGTTTCTTTGTTCTTTGTACTTATTTCTTGCTTCTTGTTTTACATAGGATTTTTTACTTTCATATATGCTTCTTTCACACATTTTTTCTTCTATATTTCTTCTTTAACATTCTTTCTTGTATTCTTTTCTACACGTGTGGTTTTTTTATTTCTTCATTCTTACATTCTTTTATTGTTTTTCCATTTTTTCATTTTTTCCATTTTTTATGATTTTAGTAGGACTTTTTCATCTAGGTTTACTTTTTTACATCTTTCTCTAAATGTTTTGTTTCCCTTCATCTAAGATATTCTTCCCTTCCATCGAGACTCATGTTCCTCTTATGTTATTGTTGCCCTCTATTTAGGTTGTTGTTCCCCACCATCTAAATGTTGTTCCCCTCCGTCCAGGCTCTTGTTCTTCTCTGTGTAGGTTGTTGTTTCTCACCGTTCATCATGTTGTTCCTCCCCGTCTAGGTTGTTATTTTCCTTCGTCTAGGCTCTTGTTCCTCGCCGCCTACATTGTAGTTCTCTTCCATCTAGGTTGTTGTTCCCCACTGTCTAGACTATTCTTTCCCTCCGTTCAGGTTGTTGCCCCCTTCGTCAATGTTGTTGTTATGTTCCTTTTCAGACTGTTGTTCCCCTCCATTAAGGTCGTTGTTCCCCACCATCTAGGTTGTTGTTTTGCTCCATCCAGGTTGTTGTTCCCCTTCGTTCGGGCTATTGTTCATCTCAGTTCAGGCCGGTGTTCCCCACCATATAGGTTGATGGTCGCCTCCGTCCAGGTTGTTGTTCCCCTCCTTCTAGACTCATGTTCTCCTCTGCACATGCTCTTCTTCTCCACCGCCTACTTTGTTGTTCACCTCCGTCCTGTTTCTCATTTCCCACCGTCTAGGCTCTTGTTCCCCTTTGTTCAGGTTGTTGTTCCTGTCCATTTAGGTTGATGTTCCCCTCCGTTCAGGTTGTTGTTCTCCTCCATTCAGGTCGCTGTTCTCCACCGTCTAGGATATTGTTCCCCTCCGTCTAGGATGTTATTCCCCTCCGTCAAAGTTGTTGTCCCCTCCGTCAATGTTGATGTTACCCTTCATCTAGGTAGTTTGTTTCCCATCGTCTAGGTTGTTGTTCCTATTTTTCTAGGCCGTTGTTCCCCTCCATCTAGGTTCTTGTTCTCATCAGTCTAGGTTGTTGTTCCCCTCCATCTAGGTTGTAGTTCCCATTCGTCTAGGACGTTGTTATCCTCCGTCTAGGCTGTCGTTCTGCTTCATCTAGGATGTTGCTCGCCAAGGTCTAGTCTCTTGTTCCCTCCGTCTAGGTTTTTCTTCCCCTTCATCTAGGATGTCGTTCCCGTCAATCTAGAATGTTGTTCCCCTCCGTCTAGATTTTTGTTCCCCTCCATCTAGGATGTTGTTTCCCTTTGTCTATGTTTTTTTGTTCCCCTTCATGTAGGATGTTGTTCCCCTCTTTCTAGGTTGTTGTCCTACTCCGTCTAGGCTCTTGTTTCTCTCCGTCAAGGTTGTTGTTCCCCTCCATCTAGGTTGTTGTTCCCTCCATCAATGTTGATGCCTTCGTCTAGGTTATTTGTTCCCCACCATCTAGGTTGTTGTTTCAATCTTTCTAGGCTGTTGTTCCACCTAGTCTAGGTTGTTGTTCCTCTCCGTCTAGCTCTTGTTCCTGGGCGTATGATTCTTGTTCCATGTGATGTTATCTATCGTTTTGTAGTGGTTTTCCAGAAAAAAAAAAGTTCCCCAAACTTATACTCCCTCTATCCCAAAAGAGCAGCTCAATATTTATAAATATACAGACGTATCTATATAACTAAAATATGTCTATATAACTCCGTATCCCAACAAAGTTGAGTAGCTTTTTTAGGATGGTGCATATATACTCTAGTTGTTGGTTCAGTTCATAGATTATCCCTTGACCGATTAAAACATATTTTTACTTGATTTTTTCTACTAGTTGTTGCAGATTTTTTAGTGTCAAGGTAGCTAGACGTGCAATCAACTTGCTCACTGTGTACAAACAGCCACAATTGGAAATTAATTGTAGCCACATATGTAATTAATTCATAAACGATGCGGTAGTTGCTACAGTCTTCCATACGCATACATGCACTCATACGTGCCCGGCCGAAAAAACCTTGCATGCACCAAAGTGGAAATTCCAATCTAGCTTTCTCATTCATGCCATTCACGCTCATGCGTAAGGCTCAGAGCATCCCCGCGTGCACGTGTTCCATTGTCCCACACTCCCACCTGAACGCCCGCCGTTGCCGGAAGAAAAACACACGCATGTATTCTATCCCGCGCGAATCGTTGCAGTGTTTTTAATCCCACCTCGCCCAGCCAGAAGTAGTTCCGAGTTGCTTAAATACCCGCCTCCCACGTTCTTGGCAAGCAAGTCGGCGCTTGATATCTCTTCCTCGCTTCTGGGCTGAGCCTAGCTGAGCGAAAGAATTCTGACTGGCGAAGGGAACCATCGCGTCCCAAATTGGGCCGCTACTGATAAAGCCCACCCAGACGCTCCTTCAGCGCAAGGAAAGATATATGGCGCGCCAGCGATAGGAAGGCGGACCCGAGAAGAGGAGCACCGCCGATGGAGAAGATGCTCTAAACAAAACCAAAATGATCACGCCATATATCACCGACCAGGTGCCGCACACCCCCTGGTCGTAAATGGGCCGGCTTGGCCCAGTTTCTTTGTTGCCTTCTCTACACCGTTTGGTCTTTGTTCGCACCCCATGTTTCCGGCTAGTTGGGTTGTTCGTTTCGTTTGGTGACGGTGCTGTTTTATTTGATTCGTTTCATATTCTACTAATTTCTCACTTCTTCTGTTTCAGACGGTTACTTTTCTGGATGACCTTGTATATATATTCAACAGAATAAATTTCTGCATTACCCAGAAGAAATCAAAACGAATCTACAGTGAAAACGAACCTGCATAACATAAAAAGTTCCCCGTTTCAAGTGTAGACATACAGGAATAAATTCTTCAAGTCTAGATATATAGCAATGGAAAATGTAGGTAAAGTTTTTTTGTCAGCTGGTACACTGAATTCATGTTTAACACTTGAAAAAGGTTATTTCCGAAGCTTTTCTTGCCAATTGTCTGTGCCTCTTCTTTCATTGCCAAATTCTGAGTTCCTGTATTTGTCATGTATGTGAAATATCTGTAAAAATGTAATATAAAACACAATAAATAATTAGATTTTTGTTTTCTTAGGAGGAGTCCTTTTTAGTTGTTTGCTTTCCCTGCTATTTCTCTTCCTAGTTCTATGTTTGAAGTTCTAGAACTAAAAAAAACCATTGAGGTTTATTCTGCTGTGTTGCTGAGGTTGTAGCAAACTCATATGGTTTCTATCAATGGAAATCGGGAGAAACCCAGTTAATGAAAATTTTTATCTTAGCTACTGTTGACATAAGAAACTTACTTTGGTGATATATCATTTTTTCCTACTTGCATGATGTGAACTTGATCAATGAAGAAGGTGTGGAGCCTATGAATGAACGAAAAGAAATTGTGGGAAAAACTTGTGTTTTAGGAATTGACTAGTTAGTTGCCCGTGCGTTGCCACGGGAAACATGCACGAATAAATTTGTGTATATAAGTACTGACAACACTGTAGCCACATGTCCACAACTCTTTGCTTATCCTTTTTGTTCTCTCTCACCAGTACGGCTGCAAGCGGCACAACTAAGCGTGGAGGATTGGTTTTCAAATAGTATGATTTGTAGACGTGTAAGCAATTTGTCCTGATCATTCATGTTTGTGGGATAAGCGGGATCTTGTTTGTGCATCCCTACTCACCAGCAACCACCTTGCACCCGTGTTATCTTCCACTTCCTTGATTGGCCATCTCACACCATGCTGAAGCCGTTGGAGATAATTTAAGAAAAAGATGAGAGGTATTTACTTGCCTTCGACAAATCAATTGTAATTTTTTTGATTCACAACATGCACTTTTACAACTATGGACTATCATGTCAATTGTTCAATATCACATATCAGTTACAAGTTCATTGACAGACCTTGTAAATAAGATAGAAATGAGAAAAACTTTAGGAGTTGTTTGGAAGCCATGTTTTCATTTCATTTGTAGCATTTTGAAATGAATACATGGCTTCCAAACGACTCCTAAAGTTTTTCTCATCATTTCATTTGTAGCATTTTGAAATGAATACATGCGTTCATTTCATTTACATTGTAATTCCAGAAATGGACACTTGTTTGGTTGTCACAGGAATTGCAAATGACAACATAATTCAATATTGAATTTGTTAATGGCTTCCACAAGAATTGCAAATGACATGTCTCAGCTTGGAATTGTGTTTACCCATGGTGTCATTTTGCTGGATTTCTAAATGAAATGATGAACCAATTCTGTGACAACCAAACAGCCCACCTATGGAATTCCAAAATGAATTCCAGAATTTCAGGCCCAAATGATGGATACCAAACGACCTCTTAGTTATTTTGAGAGGCATACATCAGTTTATTCAAACACACAAGCTCCCTAACCGTTGGTAATTTGGCAAAGGAGTGGTCAACTAACCTTCTATGTTCACTCTGACAAACTTATGCTACTCTTCTGGAGTTCTGAACTACTGTAAGATTAAGCCACAGTGACTCAGGTCATCCATCCCCTTGCATAGCTTAGGCCATCCAATCCTTGACCCACCAAACAAAATATCACCATGACTAATTCCACAACTTCGTTCTGGTGCTTGGATGCGCAGCTCTGGATCCAATGATCAAAAGAATACTGAAAAACTTTCCAAGCAAGACTAAATGGAGCTACCTTGGACCATTACAATCAAGAGGAGCTCATCGGCCATAAAATAAAAGGGCCAGGCTTACAAATCGAAAGACCAACTATATTCAGATTAAGAATCTCTTTGTCCATCGTTTCTCCCGCTAAGACAGAACTACTCCAAACACCAACCCATTTGTGGTATGTACTGTTTCGGGGATTAAAAATCAAATAGCCATATGAATTAGTAATAAAAAAATCAGTCTATTGGGAACTACACTTAATAGTCCATTACTACTGTATGATATAACACCACCTTAAATCAGGCTCTGAGGAAAGGCATCATTTTGCATTTGATATGTATCATCAAACAAGAAGCAAGAACTCGAAAGAGGTAACCAATCCGAACATGGCTGCAACTAGAATTATTAAATTACTTATGAATTAATGACACACCAAGTTTATCTAATGCTTAATCTGAAACAAAACCCCCAATAGCATTGTTCTTCAGAGGATTTCACCTTGTCGCTTAACGTTCTAGCCCAGGAAAAACATTGTTGAATTTTACCCGCAACACACCCCCCATCAACACCACAGCAACCTGGAGTAAGCGATGCAAGCGGTGAAAGACAAGCAATATGCAGAGTCGAAACTTCACACCAGTACAAAACAAGGATATAATATGCACTGCAATAATAAAATTACTCGTTTGCCTTTTCAAAAGAAAAATAAAATTAACCATGGATTGCTACCGGCAAACAAAAATTAATCGCCTGCAACATTGCGATACACCATGAACATATATTGGGATTGATATGGGTCAGAACTGACCGCATACCCTTTAACATACCAGATCAGAGGTACATTAGTTGGGTAAGAGTTGTCTGATACCCATTTTGGAGAGGGCTCAGATGCAAGTCTTCTTCCCCATTGAGTCCAATCTGGAGTGACAAATACGCTCATATAACGAAAAACTAACAATACTATTACTAAGCTATGGTTGACCTAAACAATGATTATGCAATATTGAGGGAAAAGTGCAAACAGGAACCAGATTAAACTGGCCTGAAGTCTAATACTTTAATATTTATAAAGATGGAAGCTCTAAATTTAGGATGTGCTATACTGGTAATAATAAGACAACATCGCTGTTCTGGATGTTGGCAGTGGTTTATATCGTATATCAGCTTGGAATTTAGAGGATTTAACTGAAACTTTGCACAGAAGGAAGTAGTGACCTTTGCTCAGTCTCAAATTTAACAAACACCAAGCTCCAGTCACGTATTTCTTCAAAATTCCGTATAAAAACCATTGATGTACCAATTAGGTCTTGGCTAATCATATTTATTTAAGATATCAAAAGATTCATGTACAAGTGCACATCAATTACATTGCAGGATGACCACATATTTACAATTTGAAAAACGCATATGAGCTGGCATATTCAACAAGGGGCAAATCAAATATTAGGGATTTCCTGCAATGTGGAGATGAGAGGAAAATGACGAACCTTGTGGAGATGCACGAGCCTTGGTGAGGCGCGGAAGGGAAGCGGACACATGCACACAAGCAACCACCAAGTCGAGCCGGCAGGAAGTTGTTCCATCGCGTTTCCCTCGACACCGGCCGCATCCCTTCAAATTCCTATCCAACACCATCAACACAAGTAGTAATATTGATCAACTGATGTGTAAATGTACCATCTGACACAACAAACTAATTACATTGGTACGGGAGGGGGAACATTGCACAGCCACTCCTACAGATCCAAAGGAAGAGAGACCAACGTGCTAGGGAGCTTAAGATTGGTTCTTTTGCACATTGGTTTAGTTTCATGTTGTAAGAGCGATCGGTTGGGAGGAGGGGAACTTGAATATTGTACTTTGGTCACAGTTTCATGTTCTTTTTGTGAACCAGTAAGCATGCCTACCAATGAATTTGATAGTGACCATGTTTCCCAAGTCCCAACGAATTTGATGGAAATTTTATCTAACGGATAGTGTTTGACCTTGCCTCCCAACCAATTTTTTACAGTAACCATACCTCCCAATCGAAATATCTATTATGCTTGAAACTTTATAAAAGTTAAATCAGACAAGGACATGAGAGTGAGACACGTGGTAAAATATACTCTTGTGTCCCTAAAAGAACTCAAGGGCTATTGACTTTAAATCATATATTACAATTTCTGTTACAAGAATATAAAAGTGTCATGAGTAACCAAAATGAAATGGATTGGACATGCTTCAATATCTATGATTATCCATTAGATACTCGGATTATCAACCTCTATTAATAACAACACTATATGGTGCATATAGTCCTACAGGAAGGTTTGTATTTTCAATGGAGTGTCGCCTTACCTATATAGATGCAGAAGAACTTTTAAAGAGCTAGAATAAAAAAAATACAAAGTTATTAGAGCAGCTCTAGCTGCTACCGTAAATAGGCCCAAAACTGAATAACTCCAGCGACATATGGGCCGCGCTCTGTTTTGCGCTTCCTGCAGCGCCCGTAAAGTGGTGCCGGCCCGTAAACATAGTTCAGTGGCCCAAGAAAAGCCCGCTTCGGACCATACATATGCCGCTTGGCTCGCCGGACCAGAGCAGGAACCCTATCCACTCCGCCACACTCCCTCGCCAAATCCGCCGTCGCTGACGAACCTCCAGCACCCAAATACTCCACCGCCACCACCTAATCACACCTCCGTCGACGCGAATCGCTCTGTCGCGTCGACATGGAGCCCGTCCCACCGCCTTCCCCACCGTGCTTCGGTGCCTGCGGCCAGCCCCTCAAAACCAGCGCCAAGCTCCGAGCAAGTCGGTCAGTGGGCAGCAAGAAGCGGTTGGCGCGGTGCTGGACCAACTGGGAAGCGCCGGTGCCTCCCTCCCACGCGTCGTACGCCTACGGCGGCGCCTCCTCCACGGGTGCGGGGAGCAGCAACAGAAGCTGCGACCGTCGTCGCCGCTGCCCTCCCTCTCCTCGGGGTTTAGCTCCGAGGGATCCGAAGAAGAAGACAGCGACAGGGTCGTCGAGGGCGACTTTGTCGCCTCTGACGAGGCCGAGGCGCGCATCCTCGCATGGATGAAGTGGCGCTCCGAGCGCGCCCACTTCCACGAGGTCGCTGCCAACGACGTCGAACTGGAGGAGGCCCTCCGCCTCATTGAGCGCCAGAAGGCGGAGGAGCGTGCGGCGGACGGCGTCGTCATCAACTGAATCATCGCCGTCGCCGTGGTAGGTTGATGCGCGCTAGTTTCTTTTGCTATGTCTGCTACTATGATCGCTCTGTTCCTAGCGACGTTATGAACTATGATCTTAACTGAACTATGTATGTGATCTTACAGAACTTTCTCTGAATTTTTCCGCAATTTTTCCGGAAGTGCAACCAACGCGAAATTTTAAAAGTTCAGTTTAGGATTCGGTGGCTGCTCTGCCCACGAGTTTCTCGAACTGAAAATGCGGCATTCGGTGAACTGAACTCTTCCGTTTACAGTTTGTGTTTTAAGGTAGCTGCTAGAGCTCTTAATAATCAGCCCCATATGCAGCTGATGATGTTTTTTTGTTACATCGCACCGTAGATTAAAAATCTCCTGTGTTTTTAGCTGTTTATACTTTGCCAGAGGTTTTCTTAGGCTTAATAATAATTTCCTCTCCCTTTATGTGCCTCTGTTACTCTTAATAATAATTTCCTCATACGGATTTACTCGACCAGTGTTGATACTGTAAATCTGCTGAAGATAGAGACAATGATGTTCGGTTCAGAATTCTACAAAACTATATTAAACAACAAATTTAATTTGAACAGTCGACGTGGGCAGGCCGTTCAGAAACAGGGTGAACCATGCCGCAAGCAACCAAATTATCAGTTCGGCGGGGAATTAGGAGGAAGGAGGGAATGGAGTTTACATGAAAGAATACTTGCCTCCCTCGTCGCCGATTGCCGCTCACGTGCCCTAGCGCCGCCGCAACCAAAGCTCCGATGGGTGTGGTACGCCGGGGCCGCGAGCTGCTTGACAGCGAATCAAGGTGGAAGCAGGCATCTTGATCTGCGTCGAGACATGTGAACGGCGGCGGCGATCTGAGCGCGACCGGCGGTGGGCGACATGAGTGGGGCAGGAGGTGGCTGGGGAGGCCATGCAATAAGAGGTGTCGGGGTGAATCCGTGCGAGAAGCGAGTGCACCCCTCCTCGAGCGCCGTGGTAGCGCAGTCAGCGGGGTGACGAGGAGGCCGCGACGGAGGTCGGAGGGGGCTGCGCTGGAGCACGGGCGTTCGACGCCGTCAGCGGCAAGGCAAAGCGGCGGCGTCGTGAGATGCGGGGGAGAGAGGATAAGGAGTAGAAGGGGCTGAGTGGATCAGCTGGAGCTGGGCTTGGCCCATTTTGGAATTTGTTGGGGGCAAGACTCAAGAGCGATGCGCGACGAAGGACAATGACGGAACACAGGAGTGGATTGACGACGGAACGCCTTCTTATTTTTTATAAGTAGTATATATAGAGATTTACATGCGGACTGTTCATAGAAGCATGCTGAAAACAGATAACAAGGTACTACATGTTTACCAATGAATTGTCTTGCTACTGGTATTTGATGCTCACTATACTTGTTTATGAAAAGCTGAGTTGCAATTTTCTCGTGAATGGCTTGCACATCGACCTTTTGTGAACAAAAACATATGTGAGAAATCAAAAAATGTTGTCAGCCATTGAATGTAAAAAAAGTGTGTAAGGTGCACACAGGGTAATATAAAACGAAGATTGAAGCATTGAAAAGAAGAAGAAAACTAACATTTGAGAATGATTTGACTTCAATTTCGTTGTACCATATCTAATGAACTGAATGACAAACACCCCAGGATCATAGTTGCAGTCATGGAAAACGAGAATTCCACTAGTAAGCACATAAAACAATAAGAGACCAATTATGAAGTAGGCCGGAGAAAAGGTAAAATAATGACCTGAAATTGTGTTTAGGCACATGAACTTATTTAACACTGAAATTGTGTATGTTGAATTTGAAACACCCATGATAGTGGTATTAATTCCGTTCATGGATTTTACCATGGACAAAATCGTACCATGAACAAGTTCTTGGCATGAATGGATTCTTAGCAAGCACAGATCCTTGGCATGAACGGTTTCCTTTTTGAATATCTTCTTGCCATGAACGGTTTCCTACCATGAACGGAATCTTGGAATTAATGGATTCCTACCATGAACAAAATCGTACCATGAACGGATTTTTGGCATGAACAAATTCTTAGCAAGAACGGATCCTTGGCATGAAGGGTTTCCGCCCTTGAACATCTTCTTGCCATGAACATATTTTTAGCATGAACGGTTTCCTATCATGAACGTATTTATAGCATGAACAAATTCTTGGCATGTTTTTGCCATGAACGAATTTGTATCATAAACGGAATCTAAGCATGAACATTTTCTTCCTTGAACATAAAATAGAACATGAATGATTCTTAGCATGAACCTTGAACATAAAAAAGCATGAAAGGATTCCTAGCATGGACTTTTACCATCCTTGAACATAAAATGAACCATGAATATAATCTTTAGAACAAATGGTTCCATGCCCTGAAACGAATATCTTAGCATCACCGTTTTCCTTCCTTGGCATGAACGTTTTCCTAACTTGAACAAAAATATAAGAATGAACTAATTCTTACCATGAACATTTTTCTTCCTTGAACATAAATAAAGCATCAGCGGATTCTTATCATGCACGGTTCTCTTCCTTGAACATAAAAAACAGCATGAAACGAATTCTTTGCAAGAACGGTCCTTGGCATGAATGGTTTCCTTCCTTGAACATATTCTTGCCATGAATGCATTTTTAGAATGAACGGATTCTTGTCATGAACATATTTTTTTCATGAACGAATACGTACCCTGAAGATATTCTTAGCATGGACTATTTATAGCATGAACGGATTATCTGCATGAATGGATTCTTGCCATGAACATATTTTGCCATGAACGAATTTGTACGATGAACAGATTCTTGGCATGCAAGGGTTCTTAGCAAGAATGGATCCTTGGCACGGACGGTTTCTTTCCTTGAACATCTTGCCATGAACGTATTTTTACCATGAACGATTTCCTACCATGATCAGATTTATAACATGAACGGATTCTTGCCATGAACAGATTTTTGTCATGAACAAAATCGTACCATGAACGGATTCTTAGAAAGAACGGATCCTTGCTATGAACGGTTTCCTTCCTTGAACATCTTGTTGCCATGAACGGATTTTTAGGATGAACGGATTCCTAATAAACGTGTGTGCATTAAGATAAGGAAAGTAGTAAAAAGAGCAAAGAGGAGCAGTGTGCTTGAACTAATCTCATAAATGAAAGCAGTGAAGAGGGGAATTTAAATAAAATTCATTTATAGCTGACTTGGGCATAGTAGTGAAAAATAGACTTATGAAGGATTTCCCTGTTTCAATTTGTTGCTCCTCAGGTGGTTGTTGTGGAAAGCGTGAATGAATGGACTGTTGAAGATATGCCCAAGAGGCAATAATAAAATAGTTATTATAATATATCTTTATGTTTATGATAATGTTTGCATACCATGCTATAATTGTATTAACCGAAACATTGATACATGTGTGTTATGTGAACTACAAGGAGTCCCTAGTAAGCCTCTTGTATAACTAGCTTGTTGATTAATAGATGATCATCGTTTCATGATCATGAACATTGGATGTTATTAATAAAAAGGTTATGTCATTGATGAATGATGTAATGGACACACCCAATTAAGCGTAGCATAAGATCACGTCATTAAGTTCATTTGCTATAAGCTTTCAATACATAGTTACCTAGTCCTTCGACCATGAGATCATATAAATCACTTATGCCGGAAGGGTACTTTTATTACATCAAACGCCACTGCGTAAATGGGTGGTTATAAAGGTGGGATTAGGTATTCGGAAAGTATGAATTGAGGCATATGGATCAACAGTGGGATTTGTCCATCCCGATGACGGATAGATATACTCTGGGCCCTCTCGGTGGAATGTCGTCTAATTAGCTTGCAAGCATATGAATGGCTCATAAGAGACCACATACCACGGTACGAGTAAAGAGTACTTGTCAGGAGATGAGGTTGAACGAGGTATAGAGATACCAATGATCAAACCACGGACAAGTAAAATATCGCGTTACAAAGGGAATCGGTATCGTATGTAAATGGTTCAATCGATCACTAAGTCATCGTTGAATATGTGGGAGCCATTATGGATCTCCATATCCCGCTATTGGTTATTGGTCAGAGAGAGGTCTCAACCATGTCTGCATAGTTCACGAACCGTAGGGTGGCACAGTTACGGTTTGATGTCGTTTAAGTAGATATGGAATATGGAATGGAGTTCGAAGTTTTGTTCGGAGTCTCGGATGGGATCCAGGACATCACGAGGAGGTCCGGAATGGTCCGGAGAATAAGATTCATATATAGGAAGTCACTTTCCAAGTTTGGAAATGATCCGGTGAATTTATGGAAGGTGGTTTCTAGAATTATCTGGAATAAATCACTATGGGAGGAGGAGTTCCGGAGTGGGGGAGGGGCTCCTCCTGCTCCTCCTCTACTCCCTCTGGGCGCGGGCGGCGGGATCCTCTGGGCACGGGTGGGGGCGGCGCTCCTCCTGCTCCTCCGGGCGCGGGCGGCGACGGTATGGCGAGGGCAGAGGCGAGGGCAGCGGTCGGGCGGCGGTTGCGTCGACGAGGCTAGGATTGGGGAAGAAAGTGAGCAGGACGCGAGGAAGAGGGGACGGTATATGGCTAAGTGCCAAAATTCGGTGGCGCACCAAAGCCTACACGCGCCACAGAATTTCAAGATTATGTGGCGCATGTAGGCTTTGGTGCGCCACAGAATGTTGGCCATATAGTAACCGTGTGGCGCAGAGTAGGTACCGTGGAATATGGCTAAGTATGCAATTTCTGTGGCGCACTAAAGCCAACATGCACCACAGAATTTAAGTGGCTAAGTGTGGATGCTTTGTGTCATACACACACACATATATACACACATGTGTTTTCGCCAAAGTACATATAATTAAGTGTGCATTATAGAGTACACAAAAAAAGCCAGAATGAACTTCTCGGTTCCGATCGGTGGCTAGCTAGCGTTTCTTGACAATGTTCTTGCCCTTCTTCATCGTGGTTGTTGAATACTTTAGCCCGGCCACCTTGAGATTTCTTCTCGTGTACGGGCAACCTTTAGCCGGTAGGGTGGTCTTCCTTCTTACTTTCGAATAAGTAGTAGGCTTGTCAAAGTACTTGTCAAATTCCTCTTCGATCTTCGGATCGCCATTCTTGTCGATGTCTTGTTTGTCGGCTTCTCCTTCCATTCCGATGATGCTCCTCTTGCCCCTCCTCACGACCACACGGCTGGGCTTTGACGGGTCGGTAATGAAGAAGCATTGGTCAACTTGGCTAGCGAGCACCCACGGCTCATTTTTCGCGGAGGGGGTCTTCGATTTGGCATCGGGTATAACCATGGTGGTGAAATATAGTCCATCTTTTTCGACGCTCTTGGCCCATCTCACACGGAACATCGGCATCGTCTCTCCAACGTAGTCAAGTTCCCAAATCTCCTCGATCCTTCCGTAGAATCTTTCCTTGACATCAGTCTTGTCATCGGTGTAGGATAGCATAGTTACTCCTGAGTTTTGATATTCGCTATTCTTGTCCTTCTCCTCGGTGTAGAATCTATAGCCGTTGATGTCGTACGACTGATAGGTCCTTACGTTGTGCACGGGTCCGGGAGAATATGAGTTTCTGCTCTTCAGTAGAAGGCGTCGTCGTGGGACTTTCCAGTAGCCTTTTCTTGAACCACCCCGTGAAGCTGGAGTTGTGCTCTTTCGCAACGTCTCCCGTTTCCTCGGCCGTCCTAGGTCGATGAACTTCTGCTCGATTAAGCTTTTGTGCTTATCCACCCAAGGGCTGACCAATTCTATGTGTTGTAGCGTGATGACCCACAAGTATAGGGGGTGTATCGTAGTATTTTCGATAAATAAGAGTGTCGAACCCAACGAGGAGCAGAAGGTGTTGACAAGCAGTTTCGATGAAGGATTCACTGTAAATGCTCACAGACAAGTATTCAGAGGGTTTTGATATAGCAGATAAATAAAGTACGAGTAAGTAAAATGCTAGAGAAATAATTGCAGTGAGTGGCCCAATCCTTTTTAGCACAAAGGACAAGCCGGTTTGTTTACTTATAATGACCAAACGTTCTTGAGGACACACGGGAATTTAGTCTAGTGCTATCGCTTCATATAGCTGATTAATCTTCATTGTTTTGATAAGTGTTGTGTGGGTGAACCTATGCTAATGCACCGCCCTTCCTAGGACTAATACATACTTGTGATTATACCCCTTGCAAGCATCCGCAACTACAAGAAAGTAATTAAGATAAATCTAACCACTGCCTTAAACTCTGAGATCCTGCTATCCCTCCTGCATCGATATACCAACGGGGATTTAGGTTTCTGTCACTCCGGCAACCCCGCAATTAGCAAACGAGTACAAGATGTATTCCCCTAGGCCCATAAAGGTGAAGTATCATGTAGTCGACGTTCACATGACACCACTAGAAGAATAACACCACAATTTAAATATCATAACATTGAATATTACTCAACCATAATTCACTACTAACATTTAGACTTCACCCATGTCCTAAAGAACTAAACGAACTACTCACGAGACATCGTATGGAACATGATCAGAGGTGATATGATGATGAATAACAATCTGAACATAAACCTTGGTTCAATGGTTTCACTCAATAGCATCAATAACAAGTAGAAATCAATACCGGGAGAGTTTCCCCTATCAAACAATCAAGATCCAACCCTAGTTGTTACAGCGGTGACGATGTGCAGCGGTGGAGATGGCGGTGATGATGATGGAGATGATGGTGATGATGATGCAGATGATGTACAGCTCGATGACGGTGACGATGGCGTCGATTTCCCCCTCCGGGAGGGAATTTCCCCGGCAGATTTCAGCCTGCCGGAGAGCTCTTTTCTCTCTGGTGTTTTCCGCCCCGCAGAGGCAGCTGTGACTCTTCGCGACTATCCTCTGGAGCTTAGGTTTTCGAGACGAAGAAGTACGCGAAGGAGAGGAGGCCAGAGGGGGCTGTGGGCCCCCTCCCCACAAGGCGGCGCGACCAGGCCTAGGCCCGCGCCGGCCTATGGGGGGCCCATGGCGGCCCTCCTCGGCTCCTCCTTTTGGCTATCTTCGTCTTCTGGAAAAATAGGATTTTCAGTGTAATTTCCGTCAATTGTTGATCTTCCGAAATATTGCATTCTGACGGTGCTTTTTCCAGCAGAATCCTGACTCCGGTGCGCGATTCTCCAATAATCATGAAACATGCAAAATAGATGAAATAACATAAGTATCATCTCTAAATATGAAATATATCAATGAATAACAGTAAATTATGATATAAAATAGTGATGCAAAATGGACGTATCAACTCCCCCCAAGCTTAGACTTCGCTTGTCCCCAAGCGAAACTGAACTCGGTAAACAGGACCACATGTTGATGGAGTGAAGAGTCGATAAACCAAATACGGACAAGAAGCATCATATTAATTCACACAAGACATTCTAGTGAACAACTTCCTCATATAATTCAACTTGAAACAGGTAGAAGGTAATCACAAATAAAGGTGCATAAGAAATCATAATTGGTGATGGCAAATTTCGTTCTTGGTCAGAGAACAGTTAACAGATTGTACTTATCTATCGAGCAGCGCTCTTATGTTCAAGCTTATATGGCACAACTTGCATACTCAATCATAATAATCTCCTCATAATCATTGATAACTTTCAAAGCTATATTCATTCAGATAAAACTTGTACTAAACAAGGAAGAGTAAAATGCATGATTAAGTAGATCACAATATAAATGATTTGATCACAACAACTCAAATGCTTGCTTAAGATGGAGGGAAATAGGTTTACTGACTCAACATAAAGTAAAAGACAGGCCCTTCGCAGAGGGAAGCAGGGATTAAATCATGTGCTAGAGCTTTTTCAGTTTTGAAATCATATAAAGAGAATAAAAGTAAAATTTTGAGAGGTGTTTGTTGTTGTCAACGAATGGTAGTGGGTACTCTAACCCCCTTGCCAAACAAACTCTCGAAGAGCGGCTCCCATAAAATTTTTATTTTTGGGTGACACTCCTTCCAACCTTTTGCTATCACAAGCCATGGCTAACCGAATCCTCGGGTGCCTTCCAATCATTCACATACCATGAAGGAGTGTCTTTTTATTTTAATTTTATTTAGACGACACTCCTCCCCACCTTTGCTTTCTCAAGCCATGGCTAACCGAATCCTCGGGTGCTGTAATATCCCAGGTAATGGGGTTATAAAAATAGAGGAAAACAGATGTGTGCATTGCATTCATGCATAGAAAATCCGGGGAATTTTCGCGCTTTAAAGTAAAACAGTCACAGTAACTGAAGTTTCAGTTGACCTTGTTGGAATTGAAGTAGCTCATCAAGTCAAGCGCTATAAACCTCAATGTGACTCTGTTAAAACTTTGTTTTGGGAAGAGATGATTTGATCTAAGGGGTTAGATCAAATGGAACTAATAATCAACACAACAACACTTTACTCAATGATCAATTGCTTGATCTTATAAAAGATTATAATATGATAATCCTTGCCACAACATATGAACATCCATTTAATTGGAAATCAAGTAACAATAACTAGGAGTAACTATTCCTAACTTATCTTTTCCATGTCTGAAACTAATCCTTGATCCTACCATGAACCTCATGGTATTCATTCTACTTTAATCTTGAAAACAAGACAAGGAGATCCAACTAAGGAATATAATTCTTCTTTAGTTCAAATTATTATACATCAAAACCAGAGAGGTGAGAGCTCTATATTATTTATTAGAGAAGCAATAACAAACCTTGAGCTAAACCTTGGATATACATCCAAGTATTCAAATTATCATCTTTAGAAAGAACCCTAGGATATTATTCAAGACAATCCCTAGAGAGAGGATCCAATTATGTTAAACATAGATATTGATGATCACATCATTCTCTATGGAACTTAATCTCAGGATGGAATTAAAGTCCTTCCCAAATAAGAGAGAGACCACTCATACCAATATTAGATTTACCTATTTAAGAATAAAGGACAACCTTGGAACTGAAGAATTAGGAGATTAACCATTTCATCTTGGAGTGGTGAGACAACCTAATATCACATGGAATAATACCATATCCATGAATTGATAAAGTAAGGAGGAGATTAACTCAACCAAGATAGCCAAGTGGAGTTTTAGACTGAATACCTATTGGGATATTGTGAGTACACCATAAACCCTAGAATAACCATTCCTTTATAAGAGAGCCTAAGCTATGGTGTTACACTCAAGTTAATTGAGGCAACACTTTGTTGGCGTCCGAAACTCACCGGCGAGCTACGGCTGGCAACACGAAGAGTCGGGAACAACCTTAGGGCTGCGGCTGGCCCTGGTCCCTCCGAGCGACGGCCCGCAAAGCTCCTGGTACACACGTCCCGATGCTGGTGCAAGGGCGTGCCACCTGATCTATACCTGATCAGGAAGGTGATGGATTTGCTTCGCTAAGTTTCCTGCATGGCATACACGTAAACATTAAATACGAGCCTCGATCGGCTCTCAGGTTGTCCCGTGAATCGGCTCGAGGAGCCGATCCACCCATGGTTCGTATGAGGTCTACGATCACATGGTGGTCCTGCTTGATCAACATAAAGCTAAAACGATCTACAACGATCTAGGGTTTTCACCGCATAATCGGAACATCCTACTCGTGGTTGAGCCTAGCAGCCACGCACGGTGACGATGAACCAACCCTAGATAAGGCCTAAAAACCAACATGAAGTTGATCCCCGGAACATCTTATCTAGGGCTAGCAAACCACACCCTACGTGCTACCGGATCCTTCAACCCGTTTGCAAGGCCTAACTATGCAGATATTAAACTAATCCTTGAAGAACAAGGAGCGATCATAACGGATCGGATCTACTAAATAATGATCAAGCAAGGTGCCGCCCTTACACCTAAGAAAGGCGTAAGGACGGCTAGACGTCTAAGGGTTGCATGGACGGAAGCATATAGCACGGTAGAACGATGCTAACCCTAATACATCTATGATAACTACGTTGCTCGCCATCAAAAAGGCTTCAGTACGAGCAACGCATGAACGATTTAATAACGTATATCGCCTAGATCGCAAGATGCGATCTAGGCAGCATGATGCTTACCCGGAAGAAACCCTCGAAACAAGGGGTCGGCGATGCGCCAAGATTGGTTTGTGATGAACGTGATTGTTGTTTATTTCAGAAACCCTAGATACATATTTATAGTCCGTAGACTTTCTAACGTGGGAATAATCCCAACCGTGCACGAGCCAAACTCTAACTAACCGACACGTATCCTATTATATTTACAGATAC
The DNA here is from genome assembly GCF_019359855.2 of Lolium perenne. NCBI lineage: Eukaryota > Viridiplantae > Streptophyta > Magnoliopsida > Poales > Poaceae > Lolium > Lolium perenne. The sequence goes on along the minus strand of NC_067245.2, from coordinate 155,054,943 downwards.
AAGGGCAAACTAGCCCAAACTTCGTGTACAAGGCCGGTTCACGTATTCTTCCATGTATATTTCTTCAAGCCCAATCTTGATCGCGGCCCACCTCTGACTCGGTCAAATTCTGGTGATAACACATGCCCCCCTGGTTTTGGAATTGATAATTCCAAAATCACTCTGCTTTTTCTTCGTCGGGTCATGTCGTGGCAGAGCAAAACCGTCGCAGTATCCTTCATCATGATGCCCTGCCTTCTCAACTTCTCCGCGTGATTTGACCGTTGTATTTTTTTTCTTTGGGCACCACCTCCTCGGAAACTGCTGTGGCATTGAATCTCCACTATATCCCCTTTATTTAACTGCGCCGAACAGTTCGCTTTTTCATCCCCTTCGCATTAGCACTACAAAAGCCCTCCTCTGCCACCATGTCTTCGTCCTCCTCTGCCTCGTCGGGTCTTTCCACCCAGTCCTCCCGCGAGCCGACGCCGGAGTGGGACCCAGAGGAGGCCCACGACGCCCACATTCGCCGCGCCATAGAAGACGGGGACGAGTCCAGTCACGACTTCTCCGTCTGGTCTGAGGACGACAAGTCCTCGACCGACGGGGAAAGTGACCTCCGCTTCCTTGCCGACGGGGAAACGGAGGAGGAGAGCGATGACGATCGCTTCTCCTGGGATGACTTCACCTCCTTCGAGGAGGAGGAGGAGGAGGAGGAGGAGGACGACACCTCCTCCGATGAACCGCCGGCCAAGCGTTTCTGCCCCTGGCCGGGGAACCTCAGCGACTTCGACAGCGACGACGACGCTGACGAGGAGGACGAGGACAACGAGGGCCCTGCCGGCGGCCGCGGCAGCAGCGACGACGAGTCAGCCGGGAGTAGCGCCGACAGCGGCGACGACGGCGACGACGAGGGCAGCGACGGCCCATAGATAGGACCCTTAGTATAGGATCAGCAGTAGTAGATGGGGCAATGTATCCCCTGGTACTTCCTTTTGAGAGCAATCAGCTTTTTATGTAAGGAATCCCGTTATCAATGAAGAATTTCCCTTAATTTGATTTTGCCGATTTCCTTTATGCTAATTTAGCCGATTTCCCCTCATACTAACTTTGCCGATTGTCAACTTAATCAACGCTCAATGAGCCGATGGCAACGCATCGGTCCCTCACAATCTATCCTTCATCTCTTCGACTGACGACTTTGAGATCTGGTGTATAATGTGGAAGACCCATGCCTTCAAGAGAGCCCTAGGACTGTTGCTGAAACAACTTGACGCTGAAACTGATACTTCTGCAGAACAGGTGCCACTTGCTCGCAAATCTCCCCGCGATAGTTTCCAGTGATGCTTTATAACCCTGCTCTGTTTCTTTGCAGCAACAAGATGGCCTAGAGCCTGTCAATGATGATGGATCCCCTTTCAGATTCCTTTCAACAGCTCTGGTGATCTTCTCCTGCAACAATTCACCGCTTCTGAAGAAGGTTATGATGCAGGGCCAGCCGACGACACTCCAATCGGCTCCAAAAACAGAGTGTCTACCAGATCAGCTGCCCCCCGAGCCTCAGTTAAGGCGAGAACAGCGGCGAGGACACACAGTTCAGTCGAAGGGCCTCGAACTCAGGCAATTCTGAGACAGTCACCACGCAGAGCCAGCTAGACTTGCCACCGTCGACTTCCAAGAAAAGGTCAGCCCCTAAACCTGCCGTTTCCCAAACTCCCACCAAAAAAGGGCAGGGCAGCTCCATCCTCTCCTCGGCTCATGTTGCATGCTGACCCCTTGTCGTTCTTATCGGCTAACCTCTTCCTCTGCAAACTGATGACACCTCTAGTGGGGATGTCGAGGAGGTACCCACGCCATCCGCCATTCTGGCCTTAGCAACTTCTATGAATGCAGTTGAGAAGGTAGCCAACTTGGCCAAACCGACAGCAGAAACACCAGAGCCGATCACCTCTTCTTCCGTTGAAAGCCGATATTGCAGACGAAATGCCAACGGATTGATGAGCACAAGGCTGCCTTGTACGCCCCAACTAACACCTCTAACAGCACTGCTGAACTGGCGACCTTGCACAAAGGGTTGGAGATCCTCGAAGAGAAGGTTCGGGCAACAAAACAGCTCATTGAAGCTGAGGAAGCTCTCATCGTTCACTCCCTCGAGGAAGCAGAAGGCCTCGGGGCTGAACTGAAGACCGACTTGGTCGAAAATCCGCGTCTTGAACACGCGGCTGGTAGATCCTGTGTAATTTGTACTAGAGTCGATGGCTATGCATCGGCTTTGTTTCTTAGTTCTAAATTCGATGTCTATGCATCGGCTGTTCATCATGAGCAAAAAAAAAATTTACTGGCCGATTTTTCTATCGGCCCCTCACATTTCACTGCCCATGTATCTCACATGTTCCTCTGATTATGTGCCCCCCCGAGCCGAATCTGTCAGGTTACTGCAGATATCGGCTCTGCAGTTATCCAAAGAACTAGCCCTGAACATCGGCTCTGCAGACATAACCAATGCCGATTTCTTTGAGCTCACAAGCCGATGTAAACCCATACCCTAGCTTTCCATCACCTGTTAGATCGACGCTGAACACAGGCAAAACGTATGGCAAGGATAATATGGGCCGATTGCTGGAATTGGCCCCCATCTTGATTGCATTGCTCAAAAGAGGTTTACATCTTGTTCGTGCTTCACTATGACTACGTGACATGCTTGAGACAAGATCATTACTTTTCATTTTTTGGGGCCGATCACAAGGATCGGCCTTCCCATGTACGTTCATAGACTTTGTTCTTGTTACACGGTCAGGCCAGTGGATAAGACCAGCCTCACCCTGTTTTTTGACACGTCGATGTACTCGCAGTCGTCCAAAGTGATGCCTGAGAGTGGCTCTTGGCCTTCCGTCTCCCAAACGTTCATGCCAGCCGTTGAAATCTCGGCTGTATCGTCTGCATGGACGACTTCTACTTCATCTCCATCCCACTGTATTAAGCATTGGTGCATCGTAGATGGAATGCAACAGTTGGCGTGGATCCAATCTTTCCCTAGCAGGACAGCGTAAGTGCTCTTGCTGTCGACAATGAAGAACGTCGTAGGGATGGTTTTCCTCCCTACGGTCAGATCCACGTTTAGAACACCTTGTGCATCAGATGCTTGGCCGTTGAAATCGCTCAGTGTCACGTTGGTCTTGATCAGATCCGAGCTAGAGCATCCCAACCGATGTAACATGGAGTATGGCATGATGTTGACTGCTGCTCCGGTGTCCACCAGCATCCTATTGACAGGCTGCCCATTGATATAACCTCGTAAGTACAGGGCCTTCAGGTGTCTGTAACTTCTTTCACGTGGCTTCTCAAAGATAACCGGCCGTGGGCCGCAGTCAAGTTGTGCCACAGGTGCTTCGTCTAATCCTGGAGCACAAAACTCCGCCGGAAGGATGAACACCATGTTTGTACTAGCCGATGTCTCATCATCGGCTTTCCTTTGCTTGGGGCGCCACTCCATCTTTTGTGGTCGACCCTCTTCGTCCAGGGTTCGTTGAATTTTCGCAGCCAGATCGGGCCGCGCCTTCCTTAGCGTGTGCAGGTATAACCTTTCGGCTTCCTCCAAGCCACGCAGTCGCTGAACCCTACACTTTTGGGAACGGCTGAGTCCATCAGGGCACCACCTTGGCCGGTGGTACCTGTCCTCTTCTTCTTCGTAGTCATCTTCTAACTCCTTGAGGTCTTCTTCCCGAGAGGACTCAGTTTGCTTGTTCCTAGATGGGAGAGGCCCTAGACGTTTGAACACTGACACGTCTGTTGCACCCTTCTTCTTCTGCCTGCATTCTGGACAGTTGCCGATTGTGGGCAATCGGCTCATTCCTGAGTCCCAGCAGTGTTTGAAGAAAGGACAGTCCCAGTGCTTGTCCACGTTATCTTGTTCTCTTGACCTTTCCTTGGCATGGCGCTCATACTTCTCCTCATCGCGATCATGCCGACGATGTCTCCTGGCGTCCCTGCTAGCTAGGCGATCCCTTTCATCGTCGATGTTGTACCACCGGCGCTGGTCGTACTGACTTACATACTTGTTGAGGAGATGATCAGAGAGAGGTCGTTGATATCGCACATTCTTTACTTCTCCCTCTGTGATGTAGCGTTTGCCATCGTGCCGGAGCCGATCGCGTGGAGCGGCTTCCTCTTTGTCCTTGCTGCGAGAGCGGCTGCCCTCGCCTTTGTCCTTACCAGAGTGGTGCCCAGGCTCGACCATGTTAATGCTCAACGAGAAACCTGGTTGGCACCCTTCCGGGTAAGCGTACTCCACCGTGTTAACGGAATGGAAGGGGTGTGTGTCGACTTTCATGGTGTACTGGTTGAAAATTAGACGTCCTTGTTCTATCGCCATTTGGATCTGCTGACGCCACACCCTGCAGTCGTTGGTGGTATGGGAGAACGTGTTATGCCATTTGCAGTATGGCTTTCCGTTCAGCTCCTGTACCGTGGGGATTTTGAGGCCTTCGGGTAACTTCAGCTGTTTCTCCTTAAGTAAGAGGTCGAAAATTTGCTCAGCTTTAGTTACGTCAAAATCAAACCCTCTTGGAGGATCTTGTGGCTTAACCCATTTGCATGACACGGGGGTTGCCCCCCGAGTCCATTCAGCCACTGCTACCTCTTGGTCTCCCGCAGACCCTTCATCTTCCTCCGTCTCAACCATGACTACTGCACGCTTGAACTTGTCCTGGTACAGCTCTGGGTGGCGCTGTTCATATAATGACAGTTTCTGAACCATGTGCGCCAGTGAAGGGTAGTCTGCTTGGGAAGCCATATCCTTGATCGGTGATGCGAGACCCACCACTGCCAACTCGACTGCTTCTTTTTCAGTCAAACGAGCTGAATAACATCGGTTCCTCACGGTCCTGAAGCGCTGGATGTATTCTGACACTGTTTCTCCGCGCTTCTGACGTACTTGTGCTAGATCGGCTATGCCAGCCTCGGAAGCTTCTGAGTGATACTGCATGTGGAATTGCTCCTCCAACTGCTTCCAAGTCCGGATCGAATCTGGTGGCAGTGATGTGTACCACCCAAAAGCCGATCCTGTGAGGGACTGTGCGAAGAACCTCACGCGTAGTGCATCTGCAGCTGAGATCGTGCCCAACTGCGCCAAATATCGGCTTACATGCTCGATAGAGCTGGAGCCATCTGACCCACTAAACTTGGAGAATTCAGGGAGCCGATATTTGGGTGGTAGTGGGATCAAATCGTAGTCGTTGGGGTACGGCTTGGAATAGCCGATTGCCCTCCTTTTTGGCACCATGCCGAACTGGTCTCTCAAGATCGTGTTGATCTGATCCGCAGTGCTAGCTGCAGGAGTGGAGCTCTGAAGATTCGTTGACGTGGCATACTTAGCAAGCCATGCTTGCTTCTCAAGATCTGAGCTAGCTGCAGGAGTGGAGCTCTGGACGTTCGTCGGAGTGGCGTATTTAGCTAGCCACGTCTGCTTCTCAAGTTCTGATCCAGAGGCTCCTCCTGCTGTTCCGGAAGTCCCTGCTGTTGCAGCCTGGTTCGTGAGCGCCCAGTTACTGCTGTCTGGCACGTATGTGCACGTGTATCCGTGAGGGATCTCCTTAGGCGCCTCATACAAGAACTGGTAGTCGCTAGGATCGCCACCGATCTTGTAGACAACGAATGCCGGCGTACTCGGCACCTCTGGTGCTGCCAGCGCGAACGGCAGCGGTGGTCGGCTCTGGAGTGGTAGCTCTCCTTGGTGAGTCCCTAGAGCAGGTCCTGACGGAGAGTACTGATGCCTCAAGATTTCATGGAGCACCCGAAGGGCGACACGCTCCAGAGTGTTCACCAGGCTCTCAGAATGGCGGTGTAGCGAATGAGCTACCATGAAATTGATCTCCTGACGCAAGGACCTGGTGCGTTCTTCTGAAGGGGTGGACAGGTCAATTCCGTCGAGCGCGCCTTCAGGTGTGAACCCTCTCCACCTGATGCCATGCGAGCGAGTCCTGTGGAAAGAGCCGATGAGGTCGGCCTCGGGGATAGCTTTGACGTCGTCATACTTCTTCTTGAGCTCCTCGGGCAGATCCTCGTACGTGACTGGAGTACCTTCCGCCATCTCAGATGTAGATGGCGATGCAGTTGATGTCGAAGACTGTCCCACCGGGCGTGCCTGAATGTGTTGGCATCCGAAACTCACCGGCGAGCTACGGCTGGCAACACGAAGAGCCGGGAACAACCTTAGGGCTGCGGCTGGCCCTGGTCCCTCCGAGCGACGGCCCGCAAAGCTCCTGGTACACACGTCCCGATGCTGGTGCAAGGGCGTGCCACCTGATCTATACCTGATCAGGAAGGTGATGGATTTGCTTCGCTAAGTTTCCTGCATGGCATTCACGTAAACATTAAATACGAGCCTCGATCGGCTCTCAGGTTGTCCCGTGAATCGGCTCGAGGAGCCGATCCACCCATGGTTCGTATGAGGTCTACGATCACATGGTGGTCCTGCTTGATCAACATAAAGCTAAAACGATCTACAACGATCTAGGGTTTTCACCGCATAATCGGAACATCCTACTCGTGGTTGAGCCTAGCAGCCACGCACGGTGACGATGAACCAACCCTAGATAAGGCCTAAAAACCAACATGAAGTTGATCCCCGGAACATCTTATCTAGGGCTAGCAAACCACACCCTACGTGCTACCGGATCCTTCAACCCGTTTGCAAGGCCTAACTATGCAGATATTAAACTAATCCTTGAAGAACAAGGAGCGATCATAACGGATCGGATCTACTAAATAATGATCAAGCAAGGTGCCGCCCTTACACCTAAGAAAGGCGTAAGGACGGCTAGACGTCTAAGGGTTGCATGGACGGAAGCATATAGCACGGTAGAACGATGCTAACCCTAATACATCTATGATAACTACGTTGCTCGCCATCAAAAAGGCTTCAGTACGAGCAACGCATGAACGACGAATAAACGTATACTGCCTAGATCGCAAGATGCGATCTAGGCAGCATGATGCTTACCCGGAAGAAACCCTCGAAACAAGGGGTCGGCGATGCGCCAAGATTGGTTTGTGATGAACGTGATTGTTGTTTATTTCAGAAACCCTAGATACATATTTATAGTCCGTAGACTTTCTAACGTGGGAATAATCCCAACCGTGCACGAGCCAAACTCTAACTAACCGACACGTATCCTATTATATTTACAGATACAAGGGCAAACTAGCCCAAACTTCGTGTACAAGGCCGGTTCACGTATTCTTCCATGTATATTTCTTCAAGCCCAATCTTGATCGCGGCCCACCTCTGACTCGGTCAAATTCTGGTGATAACACACTTGGATTTGAGGGAAAGAAATATCCATATACCCAGATGATTATATCATCATTCCCTGGAAAGAACCCTAAATAATATCTCAGGAATTCTCCTGGGATATAAACTAATGAGGCAACCATAGTAGTTCCATCCTAGAAAGTAAGATAGAAGTGTTATATTTAGTTGATAAAGATAATACTTAATCTTGGGAGTGAAAAACTTAATTCTTAAGAAATACCTAAGGAAGCCAAACCTTGATCATTATAAAATGAGTAATGATCATAAACCCTAAGAACTTGAGGTAAAGATATTAAGAACAAGTTGATCATGCCTAATCCATGATCATGCTCTTGAGGTATGTGAGGATAAGTTAATCCTAATAAGATAAGCAGGTATCATTCACCACATGAAATCATAGGGAGGTAACTAGTAAGAAAACCTAGGCTTAGATCCCAACCTTAACTTGTGAGTCACTTGGTGATCATAAGTAGAATCCTACCATATCCATGCTTCAGAAATTAAACAACCTAAGAAAACCTTAGAGTAAAACTCCATACTTAATATGTTGAGAAACCATCCATCACTATGACCAAAGTTAACTATAAAAAGAACTATAACCAATGTAGTTACTTAAATGATAAATTGAGGTTAATAATAGAAGCCAATTGGTAGAATATAAAATTAATACTCAATATCTTAGTAACTGGAGGAGAACATAAAATGTTAAGTAATTAACCATATTACCATGGTTAGGGGAGATTAAAACCTAGCCAATGCACTATGGTGTCATCCCATAGCTACAACCTAGAATTATATCTCAACCTAGATTGTATATCACATGGGTGATCACAAATAAAACCTAAACCACAATTAAGATTCAACCCATGTGTCATTAGGTAAATAGCATTGGAACCCTAGGTTTGCACATCAAATAAAGCTTATGCTTCAACTTTTGAACATAAGCAAAATCTTGTGCTACACTTTATAATTGAAACCATATGTATGGTGATCAACCACTTAACCTATTAACCAAGATCAAACCATGATGAGAGTAGAATTACTCTAAGTATTTCAAGGTACTAGTAAAATACAATATTAGTGATAACCTTGACATAGAGTGATAATCAAAATTACAAGATCTTAATAAATAGAGGATCACATAAAATCATATGCAGGGAACTAAATTCTCAATTAAGAGCTCAAACCCTAATGATAAATTCTAAAACACTTAGAGTAGAAATTATCAACCCTAATAATAATAATAGATTTGATTACACAAGAAAAAGGAAATTAAAATGAGTGCATAAAATCATGATTAATTACAATTTGTAATAAAGCCCACATATGTGAAATGTTTAATCAAAACAATTGAGTATTACAATAATACTTTTATTAGTCTTCATAAAAGACCAATTGTTTAAAACCTGCAAAATAGAAAATAGTTAAAACATGAATTATAAAGAGAATTCAAAACAATGAATAAAACAGAAAATAAAAAGAAAACAGGAAAGAAAAGAGGATGGGGCTTACCTGGACATACCTGGCCGTGTAGCCCACCAGCAGCCCATGGTGCAGCCCAGCACCACACTCCACCACCAGCCCAACACAACCCAGCAGCAGCCCGAAATACCCCTTCGTCCCAAATATCACGAGGACGAGCTCGTCCTCATCTCTTCCTGGCGCATGGAGGCCACCTCGACGTCGTGGCTGGCTTCTCCTCTCTCGCTGTCGACCCCTCCTTCATCGACAGTGTGACGAGGCTCGCCCTGGAGCCGTATAAATCCCTGGACGAACCCTGGCCCGACCTTCTCCTTCCTCTGCTCAATTTTTGCCCAAGACCAAACCCTAGCCCGTGCGGTCTCCGACCATCGCCGCCGATGGAGACCACCCTAGGCCTCGTCGTGACCACCAACGTGACCGCCGACCTCGACTTGTTATTCCTGCAAAAGGAATCGAGCCGCCATGCTCGGAATCACCGCCGACGAACTCATCTTCTCCGACGCCGGCATCAAGCTATTCCGGTGACTGCGACCTCCCCTTGCCTCTCCGACATGCCCGTCGTGCTCACGGTGAGCTCACGCACCTACTGAGCTTCCTATTGCAGCAAATCGCCGCCTGTAGCATTCTAGCCGCGTGTGCCCGTGTCCGCCGCCGTTCGGCCTCGCCGGCGAGCGAGCTCCGGCGACCATTCTGGGGCGGCGCTAGCACCATTGAGTTCACCGCGGCGAGTTAGATCGATTGGTGTAGCTAATTCATCCACGCGAGCCCGGGAACGGCGGCGCCGTCGTCTACATCCTGCCGGCAGTGAGCCCCCATGCCACCTTGGCGATTTTGACTTCGGTCAAAGCCACCGTGGCAGGTGACCTGGCCTATGGCCCACGTGTCAGTGACCCTGGGTGAAACTCACCCGGGTACACTCAGTCGTTTTTCTGTTTTAAATTTAAATTGAATAATTACTGCAACTTCAAATAATTATAGAAAATTCAATTTAAGTCAGAAAAATAAATATAAGATATCAAAATTCTTATAAAGATAAACCCTATCCAATAAAAATATAAAATGAAATTTTTATTTTTAATAAAAAATTAATTATTTAATAATTGTTATTTAAGCTTTTAATTTTAATTCCAAATTTAATTAAAATTCAATAATTAGTAAAAATTTCCAAAAGTAAATAAAAACTAGTAAATAAATAAAGAAAACATTAAAACTAATTTTTTCTTTATTTACCATCTGTTAAATCATTATCAGTGAAATTTAAACCTTAATTAATAATTACCTAATTATTAATTGTTTAAAATAATAAAAGTGCCAAACTCCATATTATTTTTATTCCCAAATTATTAATAACTTCAACTTTAAATTGAAGTTATTAATCATAGAACTATATGGTGATTAAGAAACCCTAGTTCCATATGGTAGAAAACTAGGAACTCATCATTTCATGTGTAACCCTAAAACCCTAATTCAATTAGGAACCTTAGCTCCACTACTTCATATGAACCTAAATTATTTCCAAACCTAAACCCTATGTAACATGTGATCATGTTACCTCATTAATAATCATAGATTCATATCTAGCAACTAAATACTAATTCAAATCCACATAAAATATGGGAACCCTATCACTACTAATTAGCATCCCATGTGTTCATCTTCATCAGACCTAGATAATCAAGTAGGGTTAACCAAGTATAAACCCTAGATCCTATTACCAAAAACAATCCTCCTTAATTATCCATACTTAACATCACACCATGGTGATGAACCCTAATAGTAACCATACCTATTATTTTGCACTACATATCCTTGTTCCACTAAACCCTACTAGTATTGGATATTTATGAACCATCCTATTTAGAAACCAACTATTTTACTTAGGGAAATAAATAGCAAACCTAAACAACCTCAACCTAATTGATATACTTCTTATTACTTAAGAAGTGTGTTCTTCAAAAGTTATTCCTTTGAAGAAAATAAGGAATCATCACCAACCCTGCTTATAAGAACCTATAAACCCTAGCTAGCAATCACCAGCTAGAATCAACCTTGATAGCAACCATGTATAAATACTTGCTTAGGATGCCTAGGCTTAACTCAGCCTTACCAGCCCTATGTATCGATGAATCCAACTATGTCACTAGTAGGAAAACCCTTATAGGCGGAGCTTAGTTCTGTGGCGCACCACGAAAAATGCACCACAGAAACTTTTTTTGTGGCGCACCAGGCAAGGTGCGCCACAAAAATAGCTTAATTTTGTGGCGCACCAAAGAACCGTGCGCCACAAAAACTTGGTGGGCCCCACCAGCTGACACCCCCAATCATTGGTTTTACTATTTCTATGGCGCACGTACCACAGTGCGCCACAAAAATAAGATATTCTGTGGCGCACGGCCACAGTGCGCCACAAAAATAAGCTATTCTGTGGCACAGCTTGGCTCGTGCGCCATAGAAATAAGGTATTCTGTGGCGCATTTGTTCAGGTGCGCCACAGAATTAGCGAACCAGATATAGAAAAGTGAGCCAACCTCCCACCTACCACACTACACAAGCCATTCTTCTTCCTCCATCTAGCTCGTCCCCCCCTTCTCTCTCATACCATTTTGACTCTACTTTTCACTTGCTTGGGTATTTATTGCACTTACTTTGGTTGATACTTAATTGGAGTTGAGGAGAAGGCTCTCCATACTCTCTAGAAACTAAATGAAACTATAGTCAACCATAGAACCCCTCAACCTAATTATCATACTTGTTCTTCATTAAAGAACATGTTCTTCAAAAGTTATTCTTTTAAAGTTTATGATAATTAATCATTAACCATGCCCTATAGTACTATAACTGACCAATGTTCTTTACTTGTTAACATTATGCCAATTATCATTCTTTGTGTGCTTAATTGATTATTATGCTTTATTATCTACCTGTTTATAATACCAAGTAATCACACCTGAATAAGAACCTTGTATGTGAATCACTCTAAAAGTGCAACACACCCTGAACTGATCATTACAACTCACTAATCCTAAATCATCGGGGTTAGATCACGCTTAGAGCGATTGCATCTCATACTTATGCATTATTGCATCCTTGCCAATCTTTTAAACATCGTCCTTACCGGACGATGATGCTATTTCAGAATTTGGAGTTACTACGTATCGAAGACCTTGCCTGCATAATCTTGCAGTTAAGCAAGGCAAGTTCATCACTTGCTCATGTCATTTGAGTATTTCTATCAAATTACTTGCAAAGTACTATGGTTATCACTATTGCATAAAAACCAAAACCACTACTTTCATAACTATGAAGATGACTATGTGGTGGGCAATGGAACCATGGATTGTGTTGATATGGTGGAGGTTCCATTGCAAGGGTTTATATCCATCTAGGATTAAACAACAAATGTCGCCAGTGATTCTTGTGCCGTAATACCCGTGTTAACCATAAGATCCGGAGTGGGACGGAGTAGTCAAAAGTGTTTCCACCTCTCGTTCATCAACGGATGCGCTTTACCGTAGTACACTTGTAATCCAAGGGGGCAAGCTGGTGAGGCTGGGGAGTCCTAAGTCCCCACGGCATTGTCCGTAGTACACTTGTCACCCGAAGGAGCAAGATGGTGAGGCTGGGGAGTGATGTCTACGGGAGCTTCTATTCTTGTAGACAGTGTTGGGCCTCCAAGAGCAGAGGTTTGTAGAACAGCAACAAGTTTCCCTTAAGTGGATCACCCAAGGTTTATCGAACTCAGGGAGGAAGAGGTCAAAGATATCCCTCTCATGCAACCCTGCAACCACAAAGCAAGAAGTCTCTTGTGTCCCCAACACACCTAATAGGTGCACTAGTTCGGCGAAGAGATAGTGAAATACAGGTGGTATGAATAAGTAGTAGCAACGGCACCAGAAAAGTGCTTTGCCCAGGACAGTAAACAAGCAGTAGTAACGCAGCAGTAGTAACACAGCAGTAGTAACGCAGTAAAACAGTAAACAAGCAGTGATAGCAGTATTTAGGAACAAGGCCTAGGGATCATACTTTCACTAGTGGACACTCTCAACATTGATCACATAACAGAATAGATAAATGCATACTCTACACTCTTTTGTTGGATGATGAACACCATTGCGTAGGATTACACGAACCCTCAATGCCGGAGTTAACAAGCTCCACAATTCAATGTTCATATTTAAATAACCTTAGAGTGCATGAAAGATCAACACGACTAAACCAAGTACTAACATAGCATGCACACTGTCACTTTCACACTATGTAGGAGGAATAGATCACATCAATACCATCATAGCAATAGTTAACTTCATAATCTACAAGAGATCATAATCATAGCCTACACCAAGTACTAACACGGATGCACACACTGTCACCATTACACCGTGCAGGAGGAATAAAACTACTTTAATAACATCACTAGAGTAGCACATAGATAAATTGTGATACAAAACACATTGCAATCATAAAGAGATATAAATAAGCACTTCACTATGCCATTCATAACAGTGAATAAGTATTCTGTGAAATATAGCCTAAGAGACCCACACGGTGCACACACTGTCACCTTTACACACGTGGGACAAGGAGTCTCCGGAGATCACATAAGTAAAATTCACTTGACTAGCATAATGACATCTAGATTACAAGCATCATCATATGAATCTCAATCATGTAAGGCAGCTCATGAGATTATTGTATTGAAGTACATAGGAGAGAGATGAACCACATAGCTACCGGTACAGCCCCGAGCCTCGATGGAGAACTACTCCCTCCTCATGGGAGACAGCAGCGTTGATGAAGATGGCGGTGGTGTTGATGGAGGAGCCTTCCGGGGGCACTTCCCCGTCCCGGCGGCGTGCCAGAACAGAGACTCCTGTCCCCCAGATCTTGGCTTCGCGATGGCGGCGGCTCTGGATGGTTTCTCGTACCGTGGCTTTTTTCGTATCGAGGTTTTAGGTCGAGGGGCTTCTTATAGGCGAAGAGGCGGCGTCAGAAGGTCAACGAGGCGACGACACCATAGGGGGGCGCGGGCCACCCCTAGGCCGCGCCGGCCTATGGTATGGTGGGCCTGTGGCCCCCCTCTAACGACTCTCGGGTGTTCTGGATGCTTCCGGGGATTCTAAGGTGCTGGGCGTTGATTTCGTCCAATTCCGAGAATATTTCCTTACTAGGATTTCTGAAACCAAAAACAGCAGAAAACAGCAACTGGCCCTTCGGCATCTCGTCAATAGGTTAATTCCAGAAAACGCATAATAATGACATAAAGTGTACATAAAACATGTAGATATCATCAATAATGTGGCATGGAACATAAGAAATTATCGATACGTCGGAGACGTATCAGCATCCCCAAGCTTAGTTTCTGCTCGTCCCGAGCAGGTAAACGATAACAAAGATAATTTCTGGAGTGACATGCCATCATAAACTTGATCATACTATTGTAAACATATGTAATGAATGCAGCGATCAAAACAATGGTAATGACATGAGTAAACAAATGAATCATATAGCAAAGACTTTTCATGAATAGTACTTCAAGACAAGCATCAATAAGTCTTGCATAAGAGTTAACTCATAAAGCAATAAATCAAAGTAAAGGCATTGAAGCAACACAAAGGAAGATTAAGTTTCAGCGGTTGCTTTCAACTTATAACATGTATATCTCATGGATAGTTGTCAATGCAAAGCAATATAACAAGTGCAATATGCAAGTATGTAAGAATCAATGCACAGTTCACACAAGTGTTTGCTTCTTGAGGTGGAGAGAGATAGGTGAACTGACTCAACAATAAAAGTAAAAGAAAGGTCCTTCAAAGAGGAAAGCATCGATTGCTATATTTGTGCTAGAGCTTTGATTTTGAAAACAAGAAACAATTTTGTCAACGGTACTAATAAAGCATATGTATCATGTAAATTATATCTTACAAGTTGCAAGCCTCATGCATAGTATACTAATAGTGCCCGCACCTTGTCCTAATTAGCTTGGACTACCGGGATTATCGCAATGCACATGTTTTAACCAAGTATCACAAAGGGGTACCTCTATGCCGCCTGTACAAAGGTCTAAGGAGAAAGCTCGCATTGGATTTCTCGCTATTGATTATTCTCAACTTAGACGTCCATACCGGGACAACATAGACAACAGATAATGGACTCCTCTTTTATGCATAAGCATGTAGCAACAATTAATTTTCTCATATGAGATTGAGGATATATGTCGAAAACTGAAACTTCCACCATGGATCATGGCTTTAGTTAGCGGCCCAATGTTCTTCTCTAACAATATGCACGCTCTAACCATAAGGTGGTAGCTCGCCCTTACTTCAGACAAGACGAACATGCATAGCAACTCACATGATATTCAACAAAGAGTAGTTGATGGCGTCCCCAGGAACATGGTTATCGCACAACAAGCAACTTAATAAGAGATAAAGTGCATAAGTACATATTCAATACCACAATAGTTTTTAAGCTATTTGTCCCATGAGCTATATATTGTAAAGGTGAAGAATGGAAATTTAAAGGTAGCACTCAAGCAATTTACTTTGGAATGGCGGAGAAATACCATGTAGTAGGTAGGTATGGTGGACACAAATGGCATAGTGGTTGGCTCAAGTATTTGGATGCATGAGAAGTATTCCCTCTCGATACAAGGTTTAGGCTAGCAAGGCTATTTGAAACAAACACAAGGATGAACCGGTGCAGCAAAACTCACATAAAAGACATATTGTAAACATTATAAGACTCTACACCGTCTTCCTTGTTGTTCAAACTCAATACTAGAAATTATCTAGACCTTAGAGAGACCAAATATGCAAACCAAATTTTAGCATGCTCTATGTATTTCTTCATTAATGGGTGCAAAGTATATGATGCAAGAGCTTAAACATGAGCACAACAATTGCCAAGTATCACATTATCCAAGACATTATAGCAATTACTACATGTAGCATTTTCCAATTCCAACCATATAACAATTTAACGAAGAAGGAACTTCGCCATGAATACTATGAGTAGAGCCTAAGGACATATTTGTCCATATGCTACAGCGGAGCGTGTCTCTCTCCCACACAAAGAATGCTAGGATCCACTTTATTCAAACAAAACAAAAACAAAAACAAACCGACGCTCCAAGCAAAGTACATAAGATGTGATGGAATAAAAATATAGTTTCAGGGGAGGAACCTGATAATGTTGTCGATGAAGAAGGCGATGCCTTGGGCATCCCCAAGCTTAGACGCTTGAGTCTTCTTGATATATGCAGGGGTGAACCACGGGGGCATCCCCAAGGTTAGAGCTTTCACTCTCCTTGATCATGTTGTATCATCTCCCTCTCTTGATCCTTGAAAACTTCCTCCACACCAAACTTAGAACAACTTATTAGAGGTTTAGTGCACAATCAAAATATACATGTTCAGAGGTGACATAATCATTCTTAACACTTCTGGACATTGCACAAAGCTACTGAAAGTCAATGGAATCGAAATATCCATCGAACATAACAAAACAGGCAATGCGAAATAAAAGACAGAATCTGTCAAAACAGAACAGTTCGTATTGACGAATTTTATTGAGGCACCAGACTTGCTCAAATGAAAATGCTCAAATTGAATGAAAGTTGCGTACATATCTGAGGATCACTCACGTAAATTGGCATAATTTTCTGAGTTACCTACAGAGAATTTTGCCCAGATTCGTGACAGCAAAGAAATCTGTTTCTGCGCAGTAATCCAAATCTAGTATGAACTTTACTATCAACGACTTTACTTGGCACAACAAAACACTAAATTAAGATAAGGAGAGGTTGCTACAGTAGTAAACAACTTCCAAGACACAAATATAAAACAAAGTACTGTAGCAAAATAAACACATGGGTTATCTCCCAAGAAGTTCTTTCTTTATAGCCATTAAGATGGGCTCAGCAGTTTTAATGATGCACTCGCAAGAAATAGTATTTGAAGCAAAAGAGAGCATCAAGAGGCAAATTCAAAACACATTTAAGTCTAACATGCTTTCTATGCATAGTAATCTTGTAAATAAACAAGTT
The DNA here is from genome assembly GCF_019359855.2 of Lolium perenne. Lineage (NCBI taxonomy): Eukaryota > Viridiplantae > Streptophyta > Magnoliopsida > Poales > Poaceae > Lolium > Lolium perenne. The sequence continues at coordinate 155,038,126 of NC_067245.2, read as the reverse complement.
CATGAAGAGCAAAGTGACAAGCATAGGAAGATAAAACAAGTGTAGCTTCAAAAATTTCAGCACATAGAGAGGTGTTTTAGTAGCATGAAAATTTCTACAACCATATTTTCCTCTCTCATAATAACTTTCAGTAGTATCATGAGCAAACTCAACAATATAACTATCACATAAAGCATTCTTATCATGAGTCTCATGCATAAAATTATTACTCTCCACATAAGCATAATCAATTTTATTAGTTGTAGTGGGAGCAAATTCAACAAAGTAGCTATCATTATTATTCTCATCATCAAATATAGGAGGCATATTGTAATCATAATCAAATTTATCCTCCATAACAGGCGGCACCAAAAGGCTACTATCATTATAATCATCATAAATAGGAGGTAAAGTATCATCAAAGTAAATTTCCTCCTCAATGCTTGGGGGACTAAAAAGATCATGCTCATCAAAACCAGCTTCCCCAAGCTTAGAATTTTCCATAGCATTAGCAACAATAGTGTTCAAAGCATTCATATTAATAACATTCCCATTAGCATGCATATAAAGTTCCATGGGTTTTTTAATTCTCTCTTCAAACACATCATGTCCTAATTCAAGATAAAGTTCATAAAGATCTCTCATATTTTTGTTGTTTTCCATTATGCCTAACTAGTGTAAACAAGAAACAAAAAGTTGCAATTGCAGGATCTAAAGGAAATAGCTTCGAGCACAAACTCAATGGCGCCAGAAGAGTACTATTACCTGGAACCGGAGTATGAGTGCCTTTTACCTTTCCTCCCCGGCAACGGCGCCAGAAAAGTGCTTGATGTCTACGGGAGCTTCTATTCTTGTAGACAGTGTTGGGCCTCCAAGAGCAGAGGTTTGTAGAACAGCAGCAAGTTTCCCTTAAGTGGATCACCCAAGGTTTATCGAACTCAGGGAGGAAGAGGTCAAAGATATCCCTCTCATGCAACCCTGCAACCACAAAGCAAGAAGTCTCTTGTGTCCCCAACACACCTAATAGGTGCACTAGTTCGGCGAAGAGATAGTGAAATACAGGTGGTATGAATAAGTAGTAGCAACGGCACCAGAAAAGTGCTTTGCCCGGGACGATAAACAAGCGAGTAATGCTTGCAGCAGTAGTAACACAGCAGTAGTAACGCAGTAAAACAGTAAACAAGCAGCGATAGCAGTATTTAGGAACAAGGCCTAGGGATCATACTTTCACTAGTGGACACTCTCAACATTGATCACATAACAGAATAGATAAATGCATACTCTACACTCTTTTGTTGGATGATGAACACCATTGCGTAGGATTACACGAACCCTCAATGCCGGAGTTAACAAGCTCCACAATTCAATGTTCATATTTAAATAACGTTAGAGTGCATGAAAGATCAACACGACTAAACCAAGTACTAACATAGCATGCACACTGTCACTTTCACACTATGTAGGAGGAATAGATCACATCAATACCATCATAGCAATAGTTAACTTCATAATCTACAAGAGATCATAATCATAGCCTACGCAAAGTACTAACACGGATGCACACACTGTCACCATTACACCGTGCAGGAGGAATAAAACTACTTTAATAACATCACTAGAGTAGCACATAGATAAATTGTGATACAAAACACATTGCAATCATAAAGAGATATAAATAAGCACTTCACTATGCCATTCATAACAGTGAATAAGTATTCTGTGAAATATAGCCTAAGAGACCCACACGGTGCACACACTGTCACCTTTACACACGTGGGACAAGGAGTCTCCGGAGATCACATAAGTAAAATTCACTTGACTAGCATAATGACATCTAGATTACAAGCATCATCATATGAATCTCAATCATGTAAGGCAGCTCATGAGATTATTGTATTGAAGTACATAGGAGAGAGATGAACCACATAGCTACCGGTACAGCCCCGAGCCTCGATGGAGAACTACTCCCTCCTCATGGGAGACAGCAGCGTTGATGAAGATGGCGGTGGTGTCGATGGAAGAGCCTTCCGGGGGCACTTCCCCGTCCCGGCGGTGTGCCGGAACAGAGACTCCTGTCCCCCAGATCTTGGCTTCGCGATGGCGGCGGCTCTGGATGGTTTCTCGTACCGTGGCTTTTTTCGTATCGAGGTTTTAGGTCGAGGGGCTTCTTATAGGCGAAGAGGCGGCGTCAGAAGGTCAACGAGGCGACGACACCATAGGGGGGCGTGGGCCACCCCTAGGCCGCGCCGGCCTATGGTCTGGTGGGCCTGTGGCCCCCCTCTGACGACTATCGGGTGTTCTGGATGCTTCCGGGGATTCTAAGGTGCTGGGCGTTGATTTCGTCCAATTCCGAGAATATTTCCTTACTAGGATTTCTGAAACCTAAAACAGCAGAAAACAACAACTGGCCCTTCGGCATCTCGTCAATAGGTTAGTTCCAGAAAACGCATAATAATGACATAAAGTGTACATAAAACATGTAGATATCATCAATAATGTGGCATGGAACATAAGAAATTATCGATACATCGGAGACGTATCAGGGAGTCCTAAGTCCCCACGGTATTGCGGTCTATGATGGGTTGCAGCTACCGGCGAAGGAGTTTGGTTCGATCCCAGACTGTCATCGTGGTCGGGGTCCACCCTGAAATATATGGGAATAATGGGACCGGCGAGGACCCAGGGTCGGGGCATGCAACGAAGGGTGGGTGTTCGAGGTAGCGGAGGAACATGATTGGCTAGACCTTATACCGGGCCTCACACCGAAGGAAGTGTGGACGGGTCGCCCCCGGTTGGCACCAAGGTTAAGATCTCTTATGGGTAAAGCAACACACCTCTGCAGAGTGTAAAGAACCGTGACCTGTCACTCCCTGTTCCGGGATATGGAACTGCGAACGCGGCCGGAAAGGAGCTCCATGAAGTTCTAGTAAACCGGTGAAGGCTGACGGACATAGTTCTTCTAAATAAAAGCAACCTTTTGAAGAAATGGTTATGAAAACTTGCATTGGTATTAGACTTTCTGGTCTAATGCTGTAGCTAGTGCATTAAACACCTCTTTCCTATAATGAACTTGTTGAGTACGCTCGTACTCATCCCACTCTTAAATCCCCTGCTTAGATATGGAGGCATCGAAGGAGAATCTACCTTGCAACTCGAAGACCGAGGAGTCTACAAATACTTCAAGGGGACAGGAACCTGCTGGAAGAGTCAAACACCACAACTACCATGGAGAAAACCTAGACTAAGTAGAAGAAGGGAACTAGCTTCCTAAACCTAGCTCCTATTTAGGTAGAATCCAGTCATAGCCTCTTTAGCTAGTCAAATACTCTATAAATAGAGTCCGTGATAAGAGTAGATCACGAGTCGTTCTTCTGGAGTTTATTTGCAATTTTACCTCATTGTAAAGTAGGAGGCTGTGTAGATCTTTTGTAAAGAGTCTGTGTTGTAATTCTATAGACATGCCTTGGACCCGCATATGTTTCTGTTGTACCACTCTGAGCGATATAATACGAGTGGAACGGTGTTTCATTGGTGTTATATCAGACTTGCATACTACACTATGCAGTGGTATGCCGGGTCACCACAGGTGCCTTCCAACAATCACATACCATGGAGGAGTGTCTATTTGTAAAATTATGAAGGTTAATTAATTGGGGCTGGGAACCCCATGGCCAACTCTTTTTGCAAAATTATTGGATAAGTGGATGAAGCCACTAGTCCATTGGTGAAAGTTGCCCAACAAGATTGAAAGATAAAACACCACATACTTCCTCATGAGCTATAAAACATTGACACAAATAAGAAGTAACAACTTTTGAATTGTTTAAAGGTAGCACACGAAGTATTTACTTGGAATGGCAGAAAATACCATGTAGTAGGTAGTTATGGTGGACACTGATGGTATAGGTTTGGGTTAAGGTTTGGATGCTGATAACCCACAAGTATAGGGGATCGCAACAGTCTTCGAGGGAAGTAAAACCCAAATTTATTGATTCGACACAAGGGGAGGTAAAGAATACTTATAAGCCTTAACAACTGAGTTGTCAATTCAGCTGCACCTGGAAAAGCACTAGTAACAGGGGTGATGTGAAAGCAACAGTAATATGAGAGCAATAGTAACAGTAACACAGCAGCAGTAGCAGTAACACAAAGGCAATGGCACTAGAAAATAGTTGATACTACTTCCAATGACATATAGAACGAGTATATGATGATGAGAGATGGACCGGGGTTCCCAGCGATCTACACTAGTGGTAACTCTCCAATAACAAGTGACAAGTGTTGGGTGAACAAATTACAGTTGGGCAATTGATAGGATTGATAAAGCATTAAGATAGAACATCCAGATTATTAATTATGTAGGCATGTTTTCCGATTATAGTCGTACGTGCTCGCAATGAGAAACTTGCACAACATCTTTTGTCCTACCAGCCGGTGGCAGCCGGGCCTCAAGGGAATCTACTGGATATTAAGGTACTCCTTTTAATAGAGCACCGGAGCAAAGCATTAACACTCCGTGAAAACATGTGATCCTCACATCACCGCCATCCCCTCCGGTTGTCCCGATTTCTGTCACTTCGGGGCCTTTGGTTCCGGCCAGTGACATGTGCATACAACTTGTAGATACAATCTAAGCAATAAGTATAGAGCTTAAATCTAAGATCATGCCACTCGGGCCCTAGTGACAAGCATTAAGCATAACAAGATTGCAGCAACAATAACTTCACAAACTTTATAGATAGACTAATCATAATGTATCATCCATCGGATCCCAACAAACACAACACCGATTACATCAGATGGATCTCAATCATGTAAGGCAGCTCATGAGATCATTGTATTGAAGTACATGGGATAGAGAGTACCAACTAGCTACTGCTAGAACCCGTAGTCATGATGGAACTACTCACGGAGCATGATGGAGGCGGTGGCGTTGATGGAGATGGCTTCCGGGGGCACTTCCCCGTCCCGGCAGGGTGCCGGAACAGAGACTTCTGTCCCCCGAATTGGAGTTTCGCGATGGCGGCGGCGCCCCTGGAGTCTTTCTGGAGTTTCGTCAATTGGTACTGCGGTTTTAGGTCGAAAGGGATTATATAGGTTAAGAGGCGGCGCAGGAGGGTCGACAGGGTGGCCTCCCCATAGGGGGGCGCGGCCAGGGTCTGGCCCGCGCGGCCCACCCTTCTGGTGGCCCCCTGGCTCTCCTCCGACTCTCCTTCGGTGTTCTGGAGCCTTCCGGGAAAAATAAGATCTTTGGCGTTGATTTCGTCCAATTCCGAGAATATTGCCCGAACAGCCTTTCTGGAACCAAAAACAGTAGAAAACAGGAACTGGCACTGTGGCATCTTGTCAATAGGTTAGTTCCGGAAAACGCATAAAAACATTATAAAGTGCAAGAAAAACATGTAAGTATTGTCATAAAACAAGCATGGAACATCAGAAATTATGGATACGTTGGAGACGTATCAGCATCCCCAAGCTTAGTTCCTGCTCGTCCCGAGCAGGTAAACGATAAAAAAGAATAATTTCTATAGTGACATGCTACTTACATAACCTTGATCATACTATTACAAAGCATATGAAATGAATGAAGTGACTGAAGGCAATGATCTATAGTTGCTAACAAATAGATAACATATAGCAAAACTTTTCATGAAGAGTACTTTCAAGACAAGCATCAAAAGTCTTGCACAAGAGCTAACTCATAAAGCAATAAATTCAAAGTAAAGGCATCGAAGCAACACAAAGGAAGATTTAAGTTTCAGCGATTGCTTTCAACTTTCAACATGCATATCTCATGGATAATTGTCAACATAAAGTAATATGATGAATGCAAATATGAAAGTATGTAAGAATCAATGCACAATTAACACAAGTGTTTGCTTCTAAGATGGAAGGAAGTAGGTAAACTGACTCAACATAAAAGTAGAAGAATGGCCCTTCGCAGAGGGAAGCATCGATTGCTATATTTGTGCTAGAGCTTTGATTTTGAAAACATAAAGAGAGCATAAAAGTAAAGTTTTGAGAGGTGTTTGTTGTTGTCAATGAATGGTAGTGGGCACTCTAACCCCCTTGCCAGACAAACCTTCAAAGAGCGGCTCCCATTTTATTTTATTTTTGGGTGGCACTCCTTCCAACCTTTCTTTCACAAACCATGGCTAACCGAATCCTTGGGTGCCTGCCAACAATCTCATACCATGAAGGAGTGCCTTTTTATTTTAATTTTATTATGATGACACTCCTCCCCACCTTTGCTTTCTCAAGCCATGGCTAATCGAATCCTTCGGGTGCCGTCCAACAATCACATACCATGGAGGAGTGTCTATTTTGGTTAATTAATTTGGGACTGGGAATCCCATTGCCAGCTCTTTTTGCAAAATTATTGGATAAGCGGATGAAGCCACTAGTCCATTGGTGAAAGTTGCCCAACAAGGTTGAAAGATAAACACCACATACTTCCTCATGAGCTATAAAACATTGACACAAATCAGAGGTAATAAATTTTGAATTGTTTAAAGGTAGCACTCAAACAATTTACTTTGGAATGGCAGGAAATACCACATAGTAGGTAGGTATGGTGGACACAAATGGCATAGTGGTTGGCTCAAGGATTTTGGATGCACGAGAAGCATTTCCTCTCAGTACAAGGCTTAGGCTAGCAAGGTTATTTGAAACAAACACAAGGATGAACCGGTGCAGCAAAACTCACATAAAATACATATTGTAAACATTATAAGACTCTACACCGTCTTCCCTGTTGTTCAAACACTTTACTAGAAATTATCTAGACCTTTAGAGAGACCAATTACGCAAACCAAATTTTAGCAAGCTCTATGTATTTCTTCATTAATAGGTGCAAAGTATATGATGCAAGAGCTTAAACATGAGCACAACAATTGCCAAGTATCACATTGTTCAAGACATTATACCAATTACTACATGTAGCATTTTCTGTTTCCAACCATATAACAATTAACGAAGCAGTTTCAACCTTCGCCATGAAAATTAAAAGCTAAGAACACATGTGTTCATATGAACCAGCGGAGCGTGTCTCTCTCCCAAACAATCATTTATTCAAACAAAAGAAAAAACAAAAACAAACATACGCTCCAAGTAAAGCACATAAGATGCGACCGAATAAAAATATAGTTTCACTAGAGGAACCTGATAATGTTGTCGATGAAGAAGGGGATGCCTTGGGCATCCCCAAGCTTAGACGCTTGAGTCTTATTAAAATATGCAGGGGTGAACCACCGGGGCATCCCCAAGCTTAGACTTTTCACTCTTCTTGATCATATATCATCCTCCTCTCTTGACCCTTGAAAACTTCCTTCACACCAAACTTCTCATAAACTTCATTAGAGGGGTTAGTACTCAAAAAATTTGAATCCACCTTGGTACTGTAGTGACACATTGCAAGTACTCAATAAAACATTAGCTACAGCTCTCCACGTCTAGAAAGCCTTGCTTAAAGTCCACAAGAGACAATGCAAAAAACAGAGACAGAATCTGTCAAAACAGAACAGCCAGTAAAGACAAATTTTAAAGAAATACTTCCGTTGCTCAAATAAGAAAACTCAAAATTAATGAAAGTTGCGTACATATCTGAGGAACACGCACGTAAATTGGCATATTTTTCTGAGTTACCTACAGAGAAAACATCCCAGATTAGTGACAGATAGAAATCTGTTTCTGCGCAGAAATCCAAATCTAGTATCAACCTTCGATTAGAGGCTTCACTTGGCACAACATTGCAATAAAATAGAGATAAGGAGAGGTTGCTACAGTAGTAACAACTTCCAAAACACAACAAAACAGTAGCAAAATAAACACATGGGTTATCTCCCAAGAAGTTCTTTCTTTATAGCCATTAAGATGGGCTCAGCAGTTTTAATGATGCACTCGCAAGAAATAGTATTTGAAGCAAAAGAGAGCATCAAGAGGCAAATTAAAAACACATTTAAGCCTAACATGCTTCCTATGACAAGGAATCTTGTACACAAATAAATTCTTGAAAAGCAAAGTGACAAGATCAGGAAGATAAAACAAGTGTAGTTTCAAAAATTTCAGCACATAGAGAGGTGTTTTAGTAACATGAAGATTTCTACAACCATATTTCCCTCTCTCATAATAATTTTCAGTAACTTCATGAACAAACTCAACAATATAACTATCACATGCAGCATACTTTTCATGGTTTCAAAACACATAATTTTTATCAACCTCAAAAATAGTGGGATTAAAACTTTCGAACCCACTTTTATCAATAATATAATAAGGTGATTGATCAATCTCAAGAGATATGGGACTCATAGAATAAGTCAAGAACTCTCCAATCCCATTTTCATTAGTAGTACAATTAATATTATCAAGTAACATAGGACCATCATCTAGAGCCTTATCATAAATATTTGCTACGCAAAACTCTTTAGTACCATGCATTTCGACATCAGGCACAAACAAAGCATTATCATAAGATTTATCAAAGTAGCATGGATTATCATAAATAACAGTAGCATAATTATTCTCACAAGTTTTACTTATAGGTAATATTTCAAGAGAATCCACAGGAACATAACATTCAACCTCTTTCGGTAAGCATGGAGGACAATCAAATAGTGTAAGAGATAAAGAGTTACTCTCATTAGAAGGTTGGCATGGGTAGCTAATCCATTCTTCCTCCTTTTGTTCATCACTCTCCTCTTCTTTTTCATCCAATGAGCTTTCAGGTTCATCAATTTCCCCCTCTTTTTCATCCAATGAGCTTTCAGATTCATCAGTTTCTTCTTCCATAGGTTCCTGCAAATTGTGAGTGCATTCTTGTGCATTAATGAGTCTCTGTTTATAATCAATGATATAAGGATTATCACTGTAGCATTCTATGCAACAATTAAGGATAGAAGAGACATAATCTTTAAGGTCCTTACAAGCAACACAAGTTTCATAATTCTTAACCATGAAGGATTCTATCTCGGAAGCTCCCATAAATAAGACAAATTGTTCTACCTCTTCGAACCCATAATGAATATAGCAATTCCGATTATAGTTCTTAATTAAAAATTCCTCACTAAAGCCACATTGAAATTTAAGATGTTTAGTGTCCTGTTGAGAGCAACAGTTTATATCATGGCGTTTAAGCAAGATTTTAGCCATTGTATTCAATTTTTCTATCATAGCACTCATTACTTTACCAGTTCTTGATTCTCTATAATTATTATAATATTCTATAAGCTCCAAATAGGTTGTAGGTTCTCCCATAACAGCAGTTTTTAATTTTTAGGTTTTTCAAATTTTTATGGATTTTTGGGTATATGAGAAAAATAAAACAAGACAAAAAGAAACTAGACAAAAGTAAACTAAGCAAAGTAATACTAGGCAGAAATAAACTAAGCACAAATAAACTAGACAAAAGTAAACTAAGCAAAACAAAATAAAACAAAATAAAAACAGAGAGAGAGGTAGAGTGTACTCCCCAGGTGAACTTATGAGTAGAGCTATGCCTCCCCGGCAACGGCGCCAGAAAATAGTCTTGATAACCCACAAGTATAGGGGATCGCAACAGTCTTCGAGGGAAGTAAAACCCAAATTTATTGATTCGACACAAGGGGAGGTAAAGAATACTTATAAGCCTTAACAACTGAGTTGTCAATTCAGCTGCACCTGGAAAAGCACTAGTAACAGGGGTGATGTGAAAGCAACAGTAATATGAGAGCAATAGTAACAGTAACACAGCAGCAGTAGCAGTAACACAGAGGCAATGGCACCAGAAAATAGTTGATACTACTTCCAATGACATATAGAACGAGTATATGATGATGAGAGATGGACCGGGGTTCCCAGCGATCTACACTAGTGGTAACTCTCCAATAACAAGTGACAAGTGTTGGGTGAACAAATTACAGTTGGGCAATTGATAGGATTGATAAAGCATTAAGATAGAACATCCAGATTATTAATTATGTAGGCATGTTTTCCGATTATAGTCGTACGTGCTCGCAATGAGAAACTTGCACAACATCTTTTGTCCTACCAGCCGGTGGCAGCCGGGCCTCAAGGGAATCTACTGGATATTAAGGTACTCCTTTTAATAGAGCACCGGAGCAAAGCATTAACACTCCGTGAAAACATGTGATCCTCACATCACCGCCATCCCCTCCGGTTGTCCCGATTTCTGTCACTTCGGGGCCTTTGGTTCCGGACAGTGACATGTGCATACAACTTGTAGATACAATCTAAGCAATAAGTATAGAGCTTAAATCTAAGATCATGCCACTCGGGCCCTAGTGACAAGCATTAAGCATAACAAGATTGCAGCAACAATAACTTCACAAACTTTATAGATAGACTAATCATAATGTATCATCCATCGGATCCCAACAAACACAACACCGATTACATCAGATGGATCTCAATCATGTAAGGCAGCTCATGAGATCATTGTATTGAAGTACATGGGATAGAGAGTACCAACTAGCTACTGCTAGAACCCGTAGTCCATGATGGAACTACTCACGGAGCATGATGGAGGCGGTGGCGTTGATGGAGATGGCTTCCGGGGGCACTTCCCCGTCCCGGCAGGGTGCCGGAACAGAGACTTTTGTCCCCCGAATTGGAGTTTCGCGATGGTGGCAGCGCCCCTGGAGTCTTTCTGGAGTTTCGTCAATTGGTACTGCGTTTTTAGGTCGAAAGGGATTATATAGGTTAAGAGGCGGCGCAGGAGGGTCGACAGGGTGGCCTCCCCATAGGGGGGCGCGGCCAGGGTCTGGCCCGCGCGGCCCACCCTTCTGGTGGCCCCCTGGCTCTCCTCCGACTCTCCTTCGGTGTTCTGGAGCCTTCCGGGAAAAATAAGATCTTTGGCGTTGATTTCGTCCAATTCCGAGAATATTGCCCGAACAGCCTTTCTGGAACCAAAAACAGCAAAAAACAGGAACTGGCACTGTGGCATCTTGTCAATAGGTTAGTTCCGGAAAACACATAAAAACATTATAAAGTGCAAGAAAAACATGTAAGTATTGTCATAAAACAAGCATGGAACATCAGAAATTATGGATACGTTGGAGACGTATCAGCATCCCCAAGCTTAGTTCCTGCTCGTCCCGAGCAGGTAAACGATAAAAAAGAATAATTTCTGTAGTGGCATGCTACTTACATAACCTTGATCATACTATTACAAAGCATATGAAATGAATGAAGTGACTCAAGGCAATGATCTATAGTTGCTAACAAATAGATAACATATAGCAAAACTTTTCATGAAGAGTACTTTCAAGACAAGCATCAAAAGTCTTGCACAAGAGCTAACTCATAAAGCAATAAATTCAAAGTAAAGGCATCGAAGCAACACAAAGGAAGATTTAAGTTTCAGCGATTGCTTTCAACTTTCAACATGCATATCTCATGGATAATTGTCAACATAAAGTAATATGATGAATGCAAATATGAAAGTATGTAAGAATCAATGCACAATTAACACAAGTGTTTGCTTCTAAGATGGAAGGAAGTAGGTAAACTGACTCAACATAAAAGTAGAAGAATGGCCCTTCGCAGAGGGAAGCATCGATTGCTATATTTGTGCTAGAGCTTTGATTTTGAAAACATAAAGAGAGCATAAAAGTAAAGTTTTGAGAGGTGTTTGTTGTTGTCAACGAATGGTAGTGGGCACTCTAACCCCCTTGCCAGACAAACCTTCAAAGAGCGGCTCCCATTTTATTTTATTTTTGGGTGGCACTCCTTCCAACCTTTCTTTCACAAACCATGGCTAACCGAATCCTTGGGTGCCTGCCAACAATCTCATACCATGAAGGAGTGCCTTTTTATTTTAATTTTATTATGATGACACTCCTCCCCACCTTTGCTTTCTCAAGCCATGGCTAACCGAATCCTTCGGGTGCCGTCCAACAATCACATACCATGGAGGAGTGTCTATTTTGGTTAATTAATTTGGGACTGGGAATCCCATTGCCAGCTCATTTTGCAAAATTATTGGATAAGCGGATGAAGCCACTAGTCCATTGGTGAAAGTTGCCCAACAAGGTTGAAAGATAAACACCACATACTTCCTCATGAGCTATAAAACATTGACACAAATCAGAGGTAATAAATTTTGAATTGTCTAAAGGTAGCACTCAAACAATTTACTTTGGAATGGCAGGAAATACCACATAGTAGGTAGGTATGGTGGACACAAATGGCATAGTGGTTGGCTCAAGGATTTTGGATGCACGAGAAGCATTTCCTCTCAGTACAAGGCTTAGGCTAGCAAGGTTATTTGAAACAAACACAAGGATGAACCGGTGCAGCAAAACTCACATAAAATACATATTGTAAACATTATAAGACTCTACACCGTCTTCCCTGTTGTTCAAACACTTTACTAGAAATTATCTAGACCTTTAGAGAGACCAATTATGCAAACCAAATTTTAGCAAGCTCTATGTATTTCTTCATTAATAGGTGCAAAGTATATGATGCAAGAGCTTAAACATGAGCACAACAATTGCCAAGTATCACATTGTTCAAGACATTATACCAATTACTACATGTAGCATTTTCCGTTTCCAACCATATAACAATTAACGAAGCAGTTTCAACCTTCGCCATGAAAATTAAAAGCTAAGAACACATGTGTTCATATGAACCAGCGGAGCGTGTCTCTCTCCCAAACAATCATTTATTCAAACAAAAGCAAAAAACAAAAACAAACATACGCTCCAAGTAAAGCACATAAGATGTGACCGAATAAAAATATAGTTTCACTAGAGGAACCTGATAATGTTGTCGATGAAGAAGGGGATGCCTTGGGGATCCCCAAGCTTAGACGCTTGAGTCTTATTGAAATATGCAGAGGTGAACCACCGGGGCATCCCCAAGCTTAGAATTTTCACTCTTCTTGATCATATATCATCCTCCTCTCTTGACCCTTGAAAACTTCCTTCACACCAAACTTCTCATAAACTTCATTAGAGGGGTTAGTACTCAAAAAATTTGAATCCACCTTGGTCCTGTAGTGACACATTGCAAGTACTCAATAAAACATTAGCTACAGCTCTCCACGTCTAGAAAGCCTTGCTTAAAGTCCACAAGAGACAATGCAAAAAACAGAGACAGAATCTGTCAAAATAGAACAGCCAGTAAAGACAAATTTTAAAGAAATACTTCCGTTGCTCAAATCAGAAAACTCAAAACTAATGAAAGTTGCGTACATATCTGAGGAACACGCACGTAAATTTGCATATTTTTCTGAGTTACCTACAGAGAAAACAGCCCAGATTAGTGACAGATAGAAATCTGTTTCTGCGCAGAAATCCAAATCTAGTATCAACCTTCGATTAGAGGCTTCACTTGGCACAACATTGCAATAAAATAGAGATAAGGAGAGGTTGCTACAGTAGTAACAACTTCCAAAACACAAAAAAACAGTAGCAAAATAAACACATGGGTTATCTCCCAAGAAGTTCTTTCTTTATAGCCATTAAGATGGGCTCAGCAGTTTTAATGATGCACTCGCAAGAAATAGTATTTGAAGCAAAAGAGAGCATCAAGAGGCAAATTCAAAACACATTTAAGCCTAACATGCTTCCTGTGAAAAGGAATCTTGTACACAAATAAATTCATGAAAAGCAAAGTGACAAGATCAGGAAGATAAAACAAGTGTAGTTTCAAAAATTTCAGCACATAGAGAGGTGTTTTAGTAACATGAAGATTTCTACAACCATATTTCCCTCTCTCATAATAATTTTCAGTAACTTCATGAACAAAATCAACAATATAACTATCACATGCAGCATACTTTTCATGGTTTCCAAACACATAATTTTTATCAGCCTCAAAAATAGTGGGATTAAAACTTTCGAACCCACTTTTATCAATAATACAATAAGGTGATTGATCAATCTCAAGAGATATGGGACTCATAGAATAAGTCAAGAACTCTCCAATCCCATTTTCATTAGTAGTACAATTAATATTATCAAGTAACATAGGACCATCATCTAGAGCCTTATCATAAATATTTGCTACGCAAAACTCTTTAGTACCATGCATTTCGACATCAGGCACAAACAAAGCATTATCATAAGATTTATCAAAGTAGCATGGATTATCATAAATAATAGTAGCATAATTATTCTCACAAGTTTTACTTATAGGTAATATTTCAAGAGAATCCACAGGAACATAACATTCAACCTCTTTCGGTAAGCATGGAGGACAATCAAATAGTGTAAGAGATAAAGAGTTACTCTCATTAGAAGGTTGGCATGGGTAGCTAATCCATTCTTCCTCCTTTTGTTCATCACTCTCCTCTTCTTTTTCATCCAATGAGCTTTCAGGTTCATCAATTTCCCCCTCTTTTTCATCCAATGATCTTTCAGGTTCATCAGTTTCTTCTTCCATAGGTTCCTGCAAATTGTGAGTGCATTCTTGTGCATTAATGAGTCTCTGTTTATAATCAATGATATAAGGATTATCACTGTAGCATTCTATGCAACAATTAAGGATAGAAGAGACATAATCTTTAAGGTCCTTACAAGCAACACAAGTTTCATAATTCTTAACCATGAAGGATTCTATCTCGGAAGCTCCCACAAATAAGACAAATTGTTCTACCTCTTCGAACCCATAATGAATATAGCAATTCCGATTATAGTTCTTAATTAAAAATTCCTCACTAAAGCCACATTGAAATTTAAGATGTTTAGTGTCCTGTTGAGAGCAACAGTTTATATCATGGCGTTTAAGCAAGATTTTAGCCATTGTATTCAATTTTTCTATCATAGCACTCATTACTTTACCAGTTCTTGACTCTCTATAATTATTATAATATTCTATAAGCTCCAAATAGGTTGTAGGTTCTCCCATAACAGCAGTTTTTAATTTTTAGGTTTTTCAAATTTTTATGGATTTTTGGGTATATGAGAAAAATAAAACAAGACAAAAAGAAACTAGACAAAAGTAAACTAAGCAAAGTAATACTAGGCAGAAATAAACTAAGCACAAATAAAATAGACAAAAGTAAACTAAGCAAAACAAAATAAAACAAAATAAAAACAGAGAGAGAGGTAGAGTGTACTCCCCAGGTGAACTTATGAGTAGAGCTATGCCTCCCCGGCAACGGCGCCAGAAAATAGTCTTGATAACCCACAAGTATAGGGGATCGCAACAGTCTTCGAGGGAAGTAAAACCCAAATTTATTGATTCGACACAAGGGGAGGTAAAGAATACTTATAAGCCTTAACAACTGAGTTGTCAATTCAGCTGCACCTGGAAAAGCACTAGTAACAGGGGTGATGTGAAAGCAACAGTAATATGAGAGCAATAGTAATAGTAACACAGAGGCAATGGCACCAGAAAATAGTTGATACTACTTCCAATGACATATAGAACGAGTATATGATGATGAGAGATGGACCGGGGTTCCCAGCGATCTACACTAGTGGTAACTCTCCAATAACAAGTGACAAGTGTTGGGTGAACAAATTACAGTTGGGCAATTGATAGGATTGATAAAGCATTAAGATAGAACATCCAGATTATTAATTATGTAGGCATGTTTTCCGATTATAGTCGTACGTGCTCGCAATGAGAAACTTGCACAACATCTTTTGTCCTACCAGCCGGTGGCAGCCGGGCCTCAAGGGAATCTACTGGATATTAAGGTACTCCTTTTAATAGAGCACCGGAGCAAAGCATTAACACTCCGTGAAAACATGTGATCCTCACATCACCGCCATCCCCTCCGGTTGTCCCGATTTCTGTCACTTCGGGGCCTTTGGTTCCGGACAGTGACATGTGCATACAACTTGTAGATACAATCTAAGCAATAAGTATAGAGCTTAAATCTAAGATCATGCCACTCGGGCCCTAGTGACAAGCATTAAGCATAACAAGATTGCAGCAACAATAACTTCACAAACTTTATAGATAGACTAATCATAATGTATCATCCATCGGATCCCAACAAACACAACACCGATTACATCAGATGGATCTCAATCATGTAAGGCAGCTCATGAGATCATTGTATTGAAGTACATGGGATAGAGAGTACCAACTAGCTACTGCTAGAACCCGTAGTCCATGATGGAACTACTCACGGAGCATGATGGAGGCGGTGGCGTTGATGGAGATGGCTTCCGGGGGCACTTCCCCATCCCGGCAGGGTGCCGGAACAGAGACTTCTGTCCCCCGAATTGGAGTTTCGCGATGGCGGCGGCGCCCCTGGAGTCTTTCTGGAGTTTCGTCAATTGGTACTGCATTTTTAGATCGAAAGGGATTATATAGGCGAAGAGGCGGCGCAGGAGGGTCGACAGGGTGGCCTCCCCATAGGGGGGCACGACCAGGGTCTGGCCCGCGCGGCCCACCCTTCTGGTGGCCCCCTGGCTCTCCTCCGACTCTCCTTCGGTGTTCTGGAGCCTTCCGGGAAAAATAAGATCTTTGGCGTTGATTTCGTCTAATTCCGAGAATATTGCCCGAACAGCCTTTCTGGAACCAAAAACAGCAGAAAACAGGAACTGGCACTGTGGCATCTTGTCAATAGGTTAGTTCCGGAAAACGCATAAAAACATTATAAAGTGCAAGAAAAACATGTAAGTATTGTCATAAAACAAGCATGGAACATCAGAAATTATGGATACGAGCATCCCCAAGCTTAATTCCTGCTCGTCCCGAGCAGGTAAACGATAAAAAAGAATAATTTCTGTAGTGACATGCTACTTACATAACCTTGATCATACTATTACAAAGCATATGAAATGAATGAAGTGACTCAAGGCAATGATCTATAGTTGCTAACAAATAGATAACATATAGCAAAACTTTTCATGAAGAGTACTTTCAAGACAAGCATCAAAAGTCTTGCACAAGAGCTAACTCATAACGCAATAAATTCAAAGTAAAGGCATCGAAGCAACACAAAGGAAGATTTAAGTTTCAGCGATTGCTTTCAACTTTCAACATGCATATCTCATGGATAATTGTCAACATAAAGTAATATGATGAATGCAAATATGAAAGTATGTAAGAATCAATGCACAATTAACACAAGTGTTTGCTTCTAAGATGGAAGGAAGTAGGTAAACTGACTCAACATAAAAGTAGAAGAATGGCCCTTCGCAGAGGGAAGCATCGATTGCTATATTTGTGCTAGAGCTTTGATTTTGAAAACATAAAGAGAGCATAAAAGTAAAGTTTTGAGAGGTGTTTGTTGTTGTCAACGAATGGTAGTGGGCACTCTAACCCCCTTGCCAGACAAACCTTCAAAGAGCGGCTCCCATTTTATTTTATTTTTGGGTGGCACTCCTTCCAACCTTTCTTTCACAAACCATGGCTAACCGAATCCTTGGGTGCCTGCCAACAATCTCATACCATGAAGGAGTGCCTTTTTATTTTAATTTTATTATGATGACACTCCTCCCCACCTTTGCTTTCTCAAGCCATGGCTAACCGAATCCTTCGGGTGCCGTCCAACAATCACATACCATGGAGGAGTGTCTATTTTGGTTAATTAATTTGGGACTGGGAATCCCATTGCCAGCTCTTTTTGCAAAATTATTGGATAAGCGGATGAAGCCACTAGTCCATTGGTGAAAGTTGCCCAAAAAGGTTGAAAGATAAACACCACATACTTCCTCATGAGCTATAAAACATTGACACAAATCAGAGGTAATAAATTTTGAATTGTTTAAAGGTAGCACTCAAACAATTTACTTTGGAATGGCAGGAAATACCACATAGTAGGTAGGTATGGTGGACACAAATGGCATAGTGGTTGGCTCAAGGATTTTGGATGCACGAGAAGCATTTCCTCTCAGTACAAGGCTTAGGCTAGCAAGGTTATTTGAAACAAACACAAGGATGAACCGGTGCAGCAAAACTCACATAAAATACATATTGTAAACATTATAAGACTCTACACCGTCTTCCCTGTTGTTCAAACACTTTACTAGAAATTATCTAGACCTTTAGAGAGACCAATTATGCAAACCAAATTTTAGCAAGCTCTATGTATTTCTTCATTAATAGGTGCAAAGTATATGATGCAAGAGCTTAAACATGAGCACAACAATTGCCAAGTATCACATTGTTCAAGACATTATACCAATTACTACATGTAGCATTTTCCGTTTCCAACCATATAACAATTAACGAAGCAGTTTCAACCTTCGCCATGAAAATTAAAAGCTAAGAACACATGTGTTCATATGAACCAGCGGAGCGTGTCTCTCTCCCAAACAATCATTTATTCAAACAAAAGCAAAAACAAAAACAAACAGACGCTCCAAGTAAAGCACATAAGATGTGACCGAATAAAAATATAGTTTCACTAGAGGAACCTGATAATGTTGTTGATGAAGAAGGGGATGCCTTGGGCATCCCCAAGCTTAGACGCTTGAGTCTTATTGAAATATGCAGGTGTGAACCACCAGGGCATCCCCAAGCTTAGACTTTTCACTCTTCTTGATCATATATCATCCTCCTCTCTTGACCCTTGAAAACTTCCTTCACACCAAACTTCTCATAAACTTCATTAGAGGGGTTAGTACTCAAAAATTTTGAATCCACCTTGGTCCTGTAGTGACACATTGAAAGTACTCAATAAAACATTAGCTACAGCTCTCCATGTCTAGAAAGCCTTGCTTAAAGTCCACAAGAGACAATGCAAAAAACAGAGACAGAATCTGTCAAAACAGAACAGCCAGTAAAGACAAATTTTAAAGAAATACTTCCATTGCTCAAATCAGAAAACTCAAAACTAATGAAAGTTGCGTACATATCTGAGGAACACGCACGTAAATTGGCATATTTTTCTGAGTTACCTACAGAGAAAACAGCCCAGATTAGTGACAGATAGAAATCTGTTTCTGCGCAGAAATCCAAATCTAGTATCAACCTTCGATTAGAGGCTTCACTTGGCACAACATTGCAATAAAATAGAGATAAGGAGAGGTTGCTGCAGTAGTAACAACTTCCAAAACACAACAAAACAGTAGCAAAATAAACACATGGGTTATCTCCCAAGAAGTTCTTTCTTTATAGCCATTAAGATGGGCTCGGCAGTTTTAATGATGCACTCGCAAGAAATAGTATTTGAAGCAAAAGAGAGCATCAAGAGGCAAATTCAAAACACATTTAAGCCTAACATGCTTCCTATGAAAAGGAATCTTGTACACAAATAAATTCATGAAAAGCAAAGTGACAAGATCAGGAAGATAAAACAAGTGTAGTTTCAAAAATTTCAGCACATAGAGAGGTGTTTTAGTAACATGAAGATTTCTACAACCATATTTCCCTCTCTCATAATAATTTTCAGTAACTTCATGAACAAACTCAACAATATAACTATCACATGCAGCATACTTTTCATGGTTTCCAAACACATAATTTTTATCAACCTCAAAAATAGTGGGATTAAAACTTTCGAACCCACTTTTATCAATAATATAATAAGGTGATTGATCAATCTCAAGAGATATGGGACTCATAGAATAAGTCAAGAACTCTCCAATCCCATTTTCATTAGTAGTACAATTAATATTATCAAGTAACATAGGACCATCATCTAGAGCCTTATCATAAATATTTGCTACGCAAAACTCTTTAGTACCATGCATTTCGACATCAGGCACAAACAAAGCATTATCATAAGATTTATCAAAGTAGCATGGATTATCATAAATAACAGTAGCATAATTATTCTCACAAGTTTTACTTATAGGTAATATTTCAAGAGAATCCACAGGAACATAACATTCAACCTCTTTCGGTAAGCATGGAGGAAAATCAAATAGTGTAAGAGATAAAGAGTTACTCTCATTAGAAGGTTGGCATGGGTAGCTAATCCATTCTTCCTCCTTTTGTTCATCACTCTCCTCTTCTTTTTCATCCAATGAGCTTTCAGGTTCATCAATTTCCCCCTCTTTTTCATCCAATGAGCTTTCAGGTTCATCAGTTTCTTCTTCCATAGGTTCCTACAAATTGTGAGTGCATTCTTGTGCATTAATGAGTCTCTGTTTATAATCAATGATATAAGGATTATCACTGTAGAATTCTATGCAACAATTAAGGATAGAAGAGACATAATCTTTAAGGTCCTTACAAGCAACACAAGTTTCATAATTCTTAACCATGAAGGATTCTATCTCGGAAGCTCCCATAAATAAGACAAATTGTTCTACCTCTTCGAACCCATAATGAATATAGCAATTCCGATTATAGTTCTTAATTAAAAATTCTTCACTAAAGCCACATTGAAATTTTAGATGTTTAGTGTCCTGTTGAGAGCAACAGTTTATATCATGGCGTTTAAGCAAGATTTTAGCCATTGTATTCAATTTTTCTATCATAGCACTCATTACTTTACCAGTTCTTGACTCTCTATAATTATTATAATATTCTATAAGCTCCAAATAGGTTGTAGGTTCTCCCATAACAGCAGTTTTTAATTTTTAGGTTTTTCAAATTTTTATGGATTTTTGGGTATATGAGAAAAATAAAACAAGACAAAAAGAAACTAGACAAAAGTAAACTAAGCAAAGTAATACTAGGCAGAAATAAACTAAGCACAAATAAACTAGACAAAAGTAAACTAAGCAAAACAAAATAAAACAAAATAAAAACCGAGAGAGAGGTAGAGTGTACTCCCCAGGTGAACTTATGAGTAGAGCTATGCCTCCCCGGCAACGGCGCCTTGAGAAAATAGTCTTGATAACCCACAAGTATAGGGGATCGCAACAGTCTTCGAGGGAAGTAAAACCCAAATTTATTGATTCGACACAAGGGGAGGTAAAAAATACTTATAAGCCTTAACAACTGAGTTGTCAATTCAGCTGCACCTGGAAAAGCACTAGTAACAGGGGTGATGTGAAAGCAACGATAATATGAGAGCAATAGTAACGATAACACAGCGATGCGGTAACACAGAGGCAATGGCACCAGAAAATAGTTGATACTACTTCCAATGACATATAGAACGAGTATATGATGATGAGAGATGGACCGGGGTTCCCAGCGATCTACACTAGTGGTAACTCTCCAATAACAAGTGACAAGTGTTGGGTGAACAAATTACAGTTGGGCAATTGATAGGATTGATAAAGCATTAAGATAGAACATCCAGATTATTAATTATGTAGGCATGTTTTCCGATTATAGTCGTACGTGCTCGCAATGAGAAACTTGCACAACATCTTTTGTCCTACCAGCCGGTGGCAGCCGGGCCTCAAGGGAATCTACTGGATATTAAGGTACTCCTTTTAATAGAGCACCGGAGCAAAGCATTAACACTCCGTGAAAACATGTGATCCTCACATCACCGCCATCCCCTCCGGTTGTCCCGATTTCTGTCACTTCGGGGCCTTTGGTTCCGGACAGTGACATGTGCATACAACTTGTAGATACAATCTAAGCAATAAGTATAGAGCTTAAATCTAAGATCATGCCACTCGGGCCCTAGTGACAAGCATTAAGCATAACAAGATTGCAGCAACAATAACTTCACAAACTTTATAGATAGACTAATCATAATGTATCATCCATCGGATCCCAACAAACACAACACCGATTACATCGGATGGATCTCAATCATGTAAGGCAGCTCATGAGATCATTGTATTGAAGTACATGGGATAGAGAGTACCAACTAGCTACTGCTAGAACCCGTAGTCCATGATGGAACTACTCACGGAGCATGATGGAGGCGGTGGCGTTGATGGAGATGGCTTCCGGGGGGCACTTCCCCATCCCGGCAGGGTGCCGGAACAGAGACTTCTGTCCCCCGAATTGGAGTTTCGCGATGGCGGCGGTGCCCCTGGAGTCTTTCTGGAGTTTCGTCAATTGGTACTGCGTTTTTAGGTCGAAAGGGATTATATAGGCGAAGAGGCGGCGCAGGAGGGTCGACAGGGTGGCCTCCCCATAGGGGGGCGCGGCCAGGGTCTGGCCCGCGCGGCCCACCCTTCTGGTGGCCCCCTGGCTCTCCTCCGACTCTCCTTCGGTGTTCTGGAGCCTTCCGGGAAAAATAAGATCTTTGGCGTTGATTTCGTCCAATTCCGAGAATATTGCCCGAACAGCCTTTCTGGAACCAAAAACAGCAGAAAACAGGAACTGGCACTGTGGCATCTTGTCAATAGGTTAGTTCCGGAAAACGCATAAAAACATTATAAAGTGCAAGCAAAACATGTAAGTATTGTCATAAAACAAGCATGGAACATCAGAAATTATGGATACGTTGGAGACGTATCAGATGCACGAGAAGCATTCCCTCTCAGAACAGGTCTTTGTCTAGCAAGGTTGATTAGCAAGCATAAGAGTTGAGGGAAACAAACAAATATACATGTGATAGAAACAATCATGCATCTTCCTTGTAAGCACAAACAATTTTAACTTCAAAATAATAAGCTAAGAACTAACAAGAAAGAAAGAAAGACAATGAAACAACTACATGTATTTATCTTTTCTACTTAAACCTCAAAGTGTTGTTGCTATTGACCAATGCTAAGTTTGCCAAAACCAAATAGATTTACTCAATGCTCCCAAAGTGATACTAATACTAATAACAAGATCAATCATATAACAGAGATTGCAAACTAAAATAAGATGTGCAACATGTAAATGATAAGACTTCTCATTAATATTCCATAAGATAACTCACACCAAGGGATACATAGACAACCAACTAAGGAGAGATACTTCCACACTGCAACCCATCTTATAAGATAACTTCCATACTCATGATATGCCACTACTTGACAGTAAAAAGTAAAAGATAGTGATGATGTGATACCGCGGCACTCCCCCAAGCTTGGAACAAACCAAGGGGATGCCAATACCGATGATGAATTACTCCTTCGGCGGTGTGATGATGAACTCTTCCCATCATCAGACTTCCAAGGAAGAGGCTCTCCATCAACAAACGACATCTTGGTCTCGGGAATCCTGAAACTAGCAGCATAGCTTATGTGTTTAAACTTGTTTTCATACTCACAGTTTTGATTCTGAACATCATAGAGTTGAGCTTGGAATTTGTTGGTGGTGTCGTGAAGCGAAAGGATGTCGTCCCACAGCTTTGCAGTCTCCTTCTTGTGTCCATCAATAAGTTCAGACACAATCTTGTGGAAGATGTCCACTTCACGCTCAGCCATCTTCTTGTAGTTGAAGACCTCTTGTTCTAGCTTCTCCATCCTGTGTTCCAAGCTTCCTTCTCCTTTAGGACCCCGGACATCTTTGATCTGCAACTCTCCATCTACGAGCAGCAATTCCTTGGGGTTCATCTTCAGCTCGTTCATGTACGGGTTGACGACGTCCTCAAAGAAGCTATCCTTCGGAGTTCCCGACGAAGACATGATGGCTCTAGATCCGAAGCAGATCCTGGCAGAAAACAACTCGAAACAAAACACGTCGAGAAAACGATATACGGACCTCTAGGGGTCCGGGGGATTATATAGCAGGAATTTTCGCGACAAAAGGAAAGTACCAGGTCGAACCAGAGTCAGAAAGGAGCCACGAGGGGCTCTCCTCATAGGGCGGCGCGGCCAGGCTGGGGCCCGCGCCGGCCTATGGGGGCACGCCCTCGTGCGTCTCCTCCACTCCGTTTCGATCTCGTAATTTTTCATATTTTCCAAAAACAGTAAAAACATTGTTCGGAAAGTAAAATGCGAACTTTTTATTACAAGTACTGTTACCTATCCAAAGTCGAACTCTGTCGGACTGTCAATTTGACCTTTGATGAAAGCTTCCGGAGTTACCACTCGAATAACATCAACATCTTCATTATAAGAATCACCAGAGATATAATGCTTGAGTCTTTGTCCATCCACCACTTGTGTGGCATCGCCTTGGAGAGAACTAATTTTAATTGCTCCTGAACGATACACCTCCACAATGACATATGGTCCTTCCCATTTTGAGAGTAATTTTCCTGCAAAGAATCAGAGACGAGACCGATACAATAGGACTTTATCCCCAACATTAAATTCTCTTTTGATAATTCTTCTATCATGCCATTTCTTAACTTTCTCTTTAAAGAGTTTAGCATTTTCATAAGCTTCACTTCTCCATTCATCTAGAGAACTCAATTGTAGCAATCTCTTCTTACCGGCAAGTTTAGGATCTTTATTTAGTTCTCTTACAACCCAATAAGCTTTGTGCTCTAGTTCTAAAGGTAAATGACAAGCTTTCCCATAAACCATTTTATACAGTGACATACCCATGGGATTTTTATAAGCAGTTCTATAAGCCCATAGTGCTTCTTCAATTTACTAGCCCAATTCTTTCTAGATTTATTAACAGTCTTTTGCAAGATAGATTTAATCTCTCTATTTGATAATTCTACTTGGCCACTAGTTTGAGGATGATAAGCGGAAGCAATCCTATGATTAATACCATATTTAGCAAGAGTTTTCCTAAAACCACCATGAATAAAATGAGAACCTCCATCAGTCATAAGATATCTAGGAACTCCAAATCTAGGAAAAATAATATCTAAAAGCATTCTTAAAGAGGTCTCACCATCAGCACTTTTTGTGGGTATGGCTTCCACCCATTTAGTAACATAATCAACAGCAACAAGTATATGAGTGTAACCTTCTGAAGAAGGGAAAGGTCCCATGAAGTCAAATCCCCAACAATCGAATGGTTCAATAACAAGAGTATAATTCATAGGCATTTCATTGCGTCTGGAGATATTACCAACCCTTTGACATTCATCACAAGATAAAATAAACCTTCTTGCATCTTTGAAGAGAGATGGCCAATAAAAACCTGATTGTAGAACCTTTTGCGCGGTTCTATCTCCGGCGTGATGTCCTCCATAAGCACTACCATGACATTTACTCAATATATATCTCTTGTTGTTCATATTCGGGAACACATCTTCGCAGAATACCATCCACTCCTTCTTTATATAAGTGTGGGTCATCCCAAAAATAATGCCTCAAGTCATAAAAGAATTTCCTCCTTTGCTGAGCTGAAAAGGTTGGAGGCAAGTACTTGGAAACAATAAAGTTAGCATAATCAGCATACCAAGGACTGTCTCGCGAGCTCACCTTTATTACAGCCAATTGTTCATTTGGAAAACTATCATTAATATGAACAGGATCATAAGCAATATTTTCCAATCTAGACAAATTATTGGCAACAGGATTATCAGCACCTTTCCTATCTATAATATGCAAATCAAATTCTTGCAACAGAAGCACCCATCTAATAAGCCTTGGCTTAGCATCTTTCTTTTGCATTAGGTATCTAATTGCAGCATGATCAGTATGAATTGTAACTTTTGAATCAACAATATAGGATCTAAACTTGTCACAAGCAAAGACTACAGCTAACAATTCTTTTTCAGTTGTAGCATAATTTCTTTGAGCAGCATCAAGAGTTTTACTAGCATAATGAATAACATTCAATTTTTTATCTACTCGCTGTCCAAGAACAGCGCCTACAGCAAAATCACTAGCATCACACATAATTTCAAAAGGTAAGTTCCAATCAGGAGGTTCAACTATAGGAGCAGTTGTTAAGGTTTTCTTTAGAGTTTCAAAAGCTTCCTTACAATCATCATCAAAAACAAAAGGTACAACTTTTTGAAGAAGATTAGTAAGAGGTTTTGAAATCTTAGAAAAGTCTTTAATAAATCTCCTATAAAACCCAGCATGACCAAGAACACTACGAATACCTTTAACTGTAGGGATTCGTTGCATAGAAAACAAAAAAATTCCTACCGCGAACACGCAATCCAAGCCAAGATGCAATCTAGAAGACGGTAGCAACGAGGGGATGATCGAGACTCACCCTTGAAGAGTTCCAAAGCCTACAAGATGAGGCTCGTGTTGCTGCGGTAGACGTTCACTTGCCGCTTGCAAAAGTGCGTAGAAGATCTTGATCACGGCGCCACGAACGGGCAGCACCTCCGTACTCGGTCACACGTTCGGTGTTGATGAAGTCGACGTCCACCTCCCCGTTCCAGCGGGCAGCGGAAGTAGTAGCTCCTCTTGAATCCGGCAGCACGACGGCGTGGTGGTGGTGGTGGTGGAATTCTCCGGCGAAGCTTCGCTAAGCGTGCGGGAGAGAAGGAGGAGTGGGGCGGCTAGGGTTTGGGGAGAGGGGGGCGCCGGCCACTTGAGGGGTGCGGCCACCTTGTGGTGTTGGGGTGGTCGGCCCCCTCCCCTTGGCCCTCATTATATAGGTGGAACACCCAAGAGTTGGTCTACAAGTCTTCGAATAAGACCCCAAACCAAAACCTTCCATATCACATGAAACCTACCCAAGCTAGGACTCCCACTAGAGGTGGGATTCCCACCTTCCCTTGGGAGGGGGTGGCCGGCCACCATAGGTGGAGTCCACATGGGACTCCACCCCCTAGGGTTGGCTGACCATGGTGGTGGAGTCCCTTTGGGACTCCGCCTTCCAAAGTGACTTTCTCCGGAATATTCTAGAACCTTCTAGCACCTTCCATAATGCACCAGATCATTTTCAAACTCATAAAATGACTTCCTATATATGAATCTTATTCTCCGGACCATTCCGGAACTCCTCGTGATGTCCGGGATCTCATCCGGGACTTCGAACAAATCTTTGAACTCCATTCCATATTCAAGTTCTACCATTTCAACATCAAACCTTAAGTGTGTCACCCTACGGTTCGTGAACTATGCGGACATGGTTGAGTACTCTCTCCGACCAATAACCAATAGCGGGATCAGGAGATCCATAATGGCTCCCACATATTCAAGGATGACTTTAGTGATTGAATGAACCATTCACATACGATACCAATTCCCTTTGTCACGCGATATTTTACTTGTCCGAGGTTTGATCATCGGTATCACTCTATACCTTGTTCAACCTCGTCTCCTGACAAGTACTCTTTACTCGTACTGTGGTATGTGGTCTCTTATGAACTTATTCATATGCTTGCAAGACATTAGACGACATTCCACCGAGAGGGCCCAGAGTATATCTATCCGTCATCGGGATGGACAAATCCCACTGTTGATCCATATGCCTCAACTCATACTTTCCGAATACTTAATCCCACCTTTATAACCACCCATTTACGCAGTGGCGTTTGATGTAATCAAAGTACCTTTCCGGTATAAGTGATTTATATGATCTCATGGTCATAAGGACTAGGTAGCTATGTATCGAAAGCTTATAGCAAATAACTTAATGACGTGATCTTATGCTACGCTTAATTGGGTGTGTCCATTACATCATTCATACAATGATATAACCTTGTTATTAATAACATCCAATGTTCATGATTATGAAACTAATCATCCATTAATCAACAAGCTAGTTAAGAGGCATACTAGGGACTCTTTGTTGTTTACATATCACACATGTATCAATGTTTCGGTTAATACAATTATAGCATGGTATATAAACATTTATCATAAACATAAAGATATATAATAACCACTTTAATTATTGCCTCTTGGGCATATCTCCAACATTAACATCCCTAGGATAGGGCATCTTCTCAATTGCTTCAACTTTAGCTCTATCAACTTCAATACCTCTCTCGGAAATTTTATGTCCCAATACAATTCCTTCATTAACCATAAAGTGGCATTTCTCCCAATTAATAACAAGGTTAGTTTCTTCACATCTCTGCAAAACTTTATCATGGTTTCACAAGCAATTATCAAAAGAATTCCCATAGATAGAAAAATCATCCATGAATACCTCTACAATATTCTCGCAAAAGCCATGAAAAATAGCAGACATGCATCTTTGAAAAGTAGCAGGAGCATTACATAAACCAAAAGGCATACATCTATAAGCATAAGTTCCATAGGGACAAGTGAAAGTGGTTTTCTCTTGATCCTTAGTTTTAACAGCAATTTGTGAAAACCCAGAATAACCATCAAGAAAGCAAAAATGAGTATTTTTAGATAACCTTTCTAACATTTGATCAATAAAAGGTAAAGGGTAATGATCTTTCTTGGTAACCTTGTTAACTTTTCGATAATCAATGCACATTCTATACCCCACAACTACTCTTTGAGGGATGAGCTCATCATTATCATTAGGTACAACAGTCATTCCTCCTTTCTTAGGAACACAATGCACAGGGCTAACCCATCTACTATCAGCAATAGGATATATAATACCAGCTTCAAGAAGGTTTAATACCTCATTCCTTATAGGAATTAGACGACGCTGATGTTCAACAACAGGCTTTGCATCATCTTCCATATTAATGGCATGTTGGCAAATAGAGGGAGAAATCCCCTTCAAGTCATCAAGAGTGTAGCCAATGGCTCCTCTGTGTTTCTTCAATATTTCCAATAACCTTTCTTCCTCGAACTCTGAAAGCTTAGAACTAATAATAACAGGATATATTTTCTTATCATCAATATGAGCATATTTAAGATTATCACGCAATGGTTTTAAATCAAAAACAGGATCTTCCTTTGGTGGTGGTGCTGTACCAAGATCTTCTACCGGTGAATCATGTTTAAGAATAGGTTGACGAAGGAAAATTTCATCAAGCTCATTTCTTTATTCCCTAAAGATTTCACTCTCACTATTCTCCAAATGTTGCTGCAAAGGATTATTAGGAGCAAGAGCAATAGATGCACACTGTTCAACTTTAAAATCATTATTAGGGAAATCAGCTTTATAAGGAGTTTTGGGAAATTTAGAGAAATTAAACTCATAAGATTCACCAGCAAATTTAGTCACAATTTTCTCTTTCTTGCAATCTATAACAGCTCCACAAGTATTTAGAAAAGGTCTACCAAAAATGATAGGACAATGCTTACTAGCAGCAGAACCAAGTACCAAAAAGTCAGCAGGATATTTAATCTTACCACATAGAATTTCCACATCTCGAACAATACCAATTGGAGAGATAGTTTCTCTATTAGCTAGCCGAATAACCACATCAATATCTTCAAGTTCACAAGAACCAATTTCATGCATAATCTCCGTGTAAAGCTCATAAGGAATAGCACTAATACTTGCACCAATATCGCATAAACCATAATAACAATGATCACCAATTCTAACAGATAGCATAGGAACACTAGTTTTCCTAGACTTATTAGGATGTGAAACAATATTAGAAGCATCTTCACAGAAAATAATATGACCATCTTCCACATTTTCAGTCACAAGATCTGTAACTATTGTAATAGCAGGTTCAACCTTTATTTGCTCTTCAGGTTCTATAGGTTTCTTTGCACTTTTATTAACAGCACTATTTATAACAGAATACTCCTTCATTTTAACAGGGAAAGGAGTTTTTTCAATATAAGCTTCAGGAAGAATATGATCAACAGTTTCAATTACAACACATTTATTTATAGATGAATCAATTTTATCTTTATACGGTTGATACTTATCAAAATTCTTCTTAGGCAATTCATAATGAGAGGCAAAAGCTTTATAAAGATTTGCAACGACTTGAGAATCAAGACCATAAGTAGCACTCATATTACGAAATTTATCAGTATTCATAAAAGCTTCAATGCATTTATAATCATAATTTATACCTGACTCTCTATCTTTGTCATTCTCCCATCCTTCAGTATTCTCCTGAATCCGATCAAGAAGGTCCCTTTTAAACTCTTCTTTGTTGCGTGTAAATGATTGATGTCTACGGGTGCTTCTATTCTTGTAGACAGTGTTGGGCCTCCAAGAGCAGAGGTTTGTAGAACAGCAGCAAGTTTCCCTTAAGTGGATCACCCAAGGTTTATCGATCTCAGGGAAGAAGAGGTCAAAGATATCCCTCTCATGCAACCCTGCAACCACAAAGCAAGAAGTCTCTTGTGTCCCCAACACACCTAATAGGTGCACTAGTTCGGCGAAGAGATAGTGAAATACAGGTGGTATGAATAAGTATGAGCAGTAGCAACAGCGCCAGAAAAGTGCTTTGATGTCCAGGACTGGCGTGTGGATGATGGTGGTAATATTGCGGACAGTACAGATACAGTAAAATAGTAAACAAGCAGCGATAGCAGTATTTAGGAACAAGGCCTAGGGATTATACATTCACTAGTGGACACTCTCAACATTGATCACATAACAGAATAAATAGATAGATGCTAGACTCTACACCCTCTTGTTGGATGATGAACACCACTAACTGTGTAGGATTACATGAACCCTCAATGTCGGAGTTAACAAGCTCCACAATATTCAATGTTCATATTTAAATAACCTTAGAGTGCACGACAGATCAACACAAGTAAACCAAGTACTAACATAGCATGCACACTGTCACCTTCACGCTACGAAAGGAGGCATAGATCACATCAATACCATCATAGCAATAGTTAACTTCATAATCTACAAGAGATCACAATCATAGCCTACGCCAAGTACTAACACGATGCACACACTGTCACCATTACACCGTGCAGGAGGAATAAACTACTTTAATAACATCACTAGAGTAGCACATAGATAAATTGTGATACAAAACACATTGCAATCATAAAGAGATATAAATAAGCACTTCACTATGCTCTTCATAACAGTGAATAAGTATTCTGTGAAATATAGCCTAAGAGACCCACACGGTGCACACACTGTCACCTTTACACACGTGGGACAAGGAGTCTCCGGAGATCACATAAGTAAAATCCACTTGACTAGCATAATGACATCTAGATTACAAGCATCATCATATGAATCTCAATCATGTAAGGCAGCTCATGATATTATTGTATTGAAGTACATAGGAGAGAGATGAACCACATAGCTACCGGTACAGCCCCGAGCCTCGATGGAGAACTACTCCCTCCTCATGGGAGACATCAGCGTTGATGAAGATGGCGGTGGTGTCATTGGAGAAGCCTTCCGGGGGCACTTCCCCGTCCCGACGGCGTGCCATAACAGAGACTCCTGTCCCTCAGATCTTGGCTTCGCGATGGCGGCGGCTCTGGAAGGTTTCTCGTACCGTGGCTTTTTCGTCTCGAGGTTTTAGGTCAGGGACCTTTATATAGGCGAAGAGGCGGAGTCGGAGGGTCGAAGAGGCGGCGAGGTGGTATGGCGGCGCGGCCAGGGCCTGGGCCGCGCCGGCCTACCTCCTGGGCCCACCAGGGCTCCCCTCTGGCGACTCTCGGGTGTTCTGGAAGCTTCGTGGAAAAATAGGATCCTGGGCGTTGATTTCGTCCAATTCCGAGAATATTTCCTTACTAGGATTTCTGAAACCAAAAACAGCAGAAAACAACAACTGGCACTTCGGCATCTTGTTAATAGGTTAGTTCCAGAAAATGCACGAATATGACATAAAGTGTGCATAAAACATGTAGATATCATCAATAATGTGGCATGGAACATAAGAAATTATCGATACGTCGGAGACGTATCAGCATCCCCAAGCTTAGTTTGCTCGTCCGGCGAGTAAACGATAACAAAGATAATTTCTGGAGTGACATGCCATCATAACCTTGATCATACTATTGTAAGCATATGTAATGAATGCAGCGATCCAAACAATGTAAATGACATGAGTAAACAAATGAATCATATAGCAAAGACTTTTCATGAATAGTATTTCAAGACAAGCATCAATAAGTCTTGCATAAGAGTTAATTCATAAAGCAATAATTCAAAGTAAAGGTATTGAAGCAACACAAAGGAAGATGAAGTTTCAGCGGTTGCTTTCAACTTATAACATGTATATCTCATGGATATTGTCAACATAGAGTAATATAACAAGTGCAATATGCAAGTATGTAGGAATCAATGCACAGTTCACACAAGTGTTTGCTTCTTGAGGTAGAGAGAAATAGGTGAACTGACTCAACATAAAAGTAAAAGAATGGCCCTTCGACGAGGGAAGCATTGATTGCTATATTTGTGCTAGAGCTTTTATTTTGAAAACATAAAGAGAGCATAAAAATAAAGTTTTGAGAGGTGTATGTTGTTGTCAACGAATGGTAGCGGGTACTCTAACCCCCTTGCTAGACAAACCTTCAAAGAGCAGCTCCCATTTTATTTTTATTTTTGGGTGGCACTCCTTCCAACCTTTGCTTTCACAAACCATGGCTAACCGAATCCTCGGGTGCCTGCCAACAATCTCATACCATGAAGGAGTGCCTTTTTATTTTAGTTTTATTATGATGACACTCCTCCCCACCTTTGCTTTCTCAAGCCATGGCTAACCGAATCCTTCGGGTGCCGTCCAACAATCACATACCATGGAGGAGTGTCTATATTTGTTAATTAATTTGGGACTGGGAATCCCATTGCCAGCTCTTTTTGCAAAATTATTGGATAAGCGGATGAAGCCACTAGTCCATTGGTGAAAGTTGCCCAACAAGATTGAAAGATAAACACCACATACTTCCTCATGAGCTATAGAACATTGACACAAATCAGAGGTAATAAATTTTGAATTGTTTAAAGGTAGCACTCAAGCAATTTACTTTGGAATGGCGGAGAAATACCATGTAGTAGGTAGGTATGGTGGACACAAATGGCATAGTGGTTGGCTCAAGGATTTGGATGCATGAGAAGTATTCCCTCTCGATACAAGGCTTAGGCTAGCAAGGTTATTTGAAACAAACACAAGGATGAACCGGTGCAGCAAAACTCACATAAAATACATATTGTAAACATTATAAGACTCTACACCGTCTTCCTTGTTGTTCAAACTCAATACTAGAAATTATCTAGACCTTAGAGAGACCAATTATGCAAACCAAATTTTAGCAAGCTCTATGTATTTCTTCATTAATAGGTGCAAAGTATATGATGCAAGAGCTTAAACATGAGCACAACAATTGCCAAGTATCACATTATCCAAGACATTATAACAATTACTACATGTAGCATTTTCCGTTTCCAACCATATAACAATTAACGAAGCAGTTTCAACCTTCGCCATGAAAATTAAGAGCTAAGAACACATGTGTTCATACGAACCAGCGGAGCGTGTCTCTCTCCCACACAAGCATTTATTCAAATAAAAACAAAAAAAAAAAGCAAACAGACGCTCCAAGTAAAGTACATAAGATGTGACCGAATAAAAATATAGTTTCAAGAGAAGGAACCTGATAATTTGTCGATGAAGAAGGGGATGCCTTGGGCATCCCCAAGATTAGATGCTTGAGTCTTCTTGAAATATGCAGGGATTAACCACCGGGGTATCCCCAAGCTTAGAGCTTTCACTCTTCTTGATCATGTTGTATCATCTCCCTCTCTTGATCCTTGAAAACTTCCTTCACACCAAACTCAAAACAACTCATTAGAGAGTTAGTGCACAATCAAAATATACATGTTCAGAGGTGACATAATCATTCTTAACACTTCTGGACATTGCACAAAGCTACTGAAAGTCAATGGAATCGAAATATCCATCAAGCATAGCAAAACAGGCAATGCGAAATAAAAGGCAGAATCTGTCAAAACAGAACAGTCCGTAAAGACGAATTTTATTGAGGCACCAGACTTGCTCAAATGAAAATGCTCAAATTGAATGAAAGTTGCGTACATATCTGAGGATCACTCACGTAAATTGGCATAATTTTCTGAGTTACCTACAGAGAATTTTTCCCAGATTTGTGACAGCAAAGAAATCTGTTTCTGCGCAGTAATCCAAATCTAGTATGAACCTTACTATCAAAGACTTTACTTGGCACAACAATGCAATAAAATAAGATAAGGAGAGGTTGCTACAGTAGTGTGGTGACCCGGCATACCACTGCATGGTGTAGTATGCAAGTCTGATATAACACCAATGAAACACAGTTCCACTCGTATTATATCGCTCAGAGTGGTACAACAGAAACATATGCGGGTCCAAGGCATGTCTATAGAATTACAACATTTACTCTGTTACATAAGATCATCACAGCCTCCTACTTTACAATGAGGTAAATCTGCAAATAAACTCCAGAAGAACGACTCGTAGTCTAATCCTATCACGAACTCTATTTGTAGAGTATTTGACTAGCTGTAGGGGCTATGAATAGATTCTAGCTAAATAGGAGCTAGGTTTAGGAAGCTAGTTCCTTTCTATGGCTAAACTAGGTTTTCTCCTTGTTGGACGTGGTATCTGACTCCTCTGACATGGTCCTGTCTCTTGAAGTAGTTGTTGACTCCTCGGTCTTCGAGTTGCACTGTAGATCCTCCATCGTGGCCTCCATATCTAAGCAGGGGATTTAAGAGTGGGATGAGTACGAGCGTACTCAACAAGTTCATTATAGGAAAGAGGTGTTTAATGCACTAGCTACAGCATTAGACCAGAAAGTCTAATACCAATGCAGGTTTTCATAATCATTTCTTCAAGAGGTTGCTTTTATTCAGAAGAACTATGTCCGTCAGCCTTCACCGGTTTACTAGAACTTCATGGAGCTCCTTTCCGGCCGCGTTCGCAGTTCCATATCCCGGAACAGGGAGTGACAGGTCACGGTTCTTTACACTCTGCAGAGGTGTCTTGCTTTACCCATAAGAGATCTTAACCTTGGTGCCAACCGAGTCATGTTCTCGTCCACACTTCCTTTGGTGTGAGGCCCGGTATAAGGTCTAGCCAATCATGTTCCTCTGCTACCTCGAACACCCACCCTTTGTTGCATGCGCCGACCCTGGGTCCACGTCGGTCCCATTATTCCTGTAGATTTCAAGGTGGACCCCGACCACGACAACAGTGCTGGGCTCTACCATACACTCCTACGCCGGTGGCTGCAACCCATCATAGACCGCAATACCGTGGGGACTTAAGGCTTCCCCAGCCTACCGCTTGTTCTTCGAACGACAAGTGTCTACGGACTGTGCCGTGGGGACTTAAGGCTTCCCCAGCCTACCGCTTGCCGCCGACAGATACAAGTGTCTACGGTAAAGCGCATCCGTTGATGAACGAGAGGTGGAAACACTTTTGACTACTCCGTCCCACTCCGGATCTTATGGTTAACACGGGTATTACGGCACAAGAATCACTGGCGACATTTATTGTTTAATCCTAGATGGATATAAACCCGTGCAATGGAACCTCCACCATATCAACACAATCCATGGTTCCATTGCCCACCACATAGTCATATTCATAGTTATGAAAGTAGTGGTTTTGGTTTTTATGCAATAGTGATAACCATAGTACTTTGCAAGTAATTTGATAAAGATACTCAAATGACATGAGCAAGCGATGAACTTGCCTTTCTTGACTGCAAGATTATGCAGGCAAGGTCTTCGATACGCAATAACTCCAAATTCTGAAATAGCATCATCGTCCGGTAAGGACGATGTTTAAAAGATTTGCAAGGATGCAATAATGCATAAGTATGAGATGCAATCGCTCTAAGCGTGAACTAACCCCGATGATTTAGGATTAGTGAGTGGTAATGATCAGTTCAGGGTGTGTTGCACTTTTAAAATGATTCTCATACAAGGTTCTTATTCAGGTGTGGTTACATGGTATCATAAACAGGTGCTGCAACATGTCATAACAATTATATCAATAGTACACAACTATAACATTTGGTATAATGTTAACATATAAAGAATAGTTGTTGGTTTTAGCATTATATGGTATGGTTAATGATTAATTATTATATACTTCAAAAGAGTAACTTTTGAAGAACATGTTCTTGATTAAAGAACAAGTATGATAATTAGGTTGATGGGGTTCTATGGTTGACTATGGTTTCATTTAGTTTCTGGAGTAAGTATTAGATGGTCCACAACCTAGTTGGATTCATCAGCTACTAGGTTGGTATTGTTGAATTAAGCCTCAACATCTTAATTACCAATAGTTGCTATCAAGGTGGTATACCTTGTTGGTGATAGCTGGCTAGGGTTTATAGGTTCTTATAAGCAGGGTTGATGATGATTCTTTATTTACTTCAAAAGAATAACTTTTGAAGAACATACTTCTTAAGTAATAAGAAGTATATCAATTAGGTTGAGGTTGTCTTGTATTAGCCATTGGATCTCTAAGTAGAGAATGGTTGGTTCCTAAATAGGATGGTTCATAAGTATCTCACACTAGTAGGGTTTAGTGTGTATGGGATATGATGTCAATATTAGCATGGTTGCTAATGGAGTTCATCACAATGGTGTGATGTTATATAGGTATGAGTAAGGTTGATACTTTTGATGATAGGAATTTAGGGTTTAGACTTAGGTGTTCCTATTTGATCATCTAGGTTTGAGGGGATGAACATATGGAATGCTAAAGTCTTAATGATAGGCTCCTATATTTTATGTGGACATGGATATGCACTTAGTGGCTAATTATGGATCTAGGTATGAATACAATGTCTCTTGATCACATGTCTTAACCTAGGGTTTAGGTTTAGAAGCAAATTAAGGTTCACATGAAGTAATGGAGCTAGGGTTTTAAATGGCATTAGGGTTTTAGTATCCCACATAAAATTATGGGTTTGTGTTCTTAATTCAATATGGAACTTAGGGTTTCCTAATTATTAATTAGTTCTTGGATTAATAACTTCATTTGAAAAGTTGAAGTTATTAATAACTTTGAAATAAGAATAATATTGAATTTGGCATTTTGTTATTTTTGAATAATTAATAATTAAGATAATTATTAATTAGGGTTTAAATCCTTCTGATAATAATTTAATAAGTTAATAGTAGAGGAAAATTAATTTTAATGTTTTCCTTATTTACTTTCTGTTTTTTATTTATTTTATACCTTTTTCCTAATTATTGAATTTTAACTGAATTTAGGATTAAAATTAAATGCTTAAATAATAAGTATTAAATAATTAAATTTTATTAAAAATAAAAACTTCATATTATATTTTTATTGGGTAGACTTTTCTTTTATAAGAATTTTAAGATCTCATTTATATTTTTCTGACTTAATTTGGATTTTATACGAATTTGTAAAGTTGCAGCATTTATTGAATTGAAATTAAAACAGAATTACTAAATGCACCCGGTATAAACCTAACCCTAGCAGCTGACTAGTGGGGTCGTGTCCACCTCAGCTGCCAGACAGGCAAAGACTGGTCAAGACCACGAGTGGGTCCTTATGGCCACGTCGGCCTCGTCAGTCAACGACTAACCGTGAGTCGGCGGGCGACGGCGCCGCCGTTTAACGGCCTCTCCAGACGCACAGCTAAGCTCTACCGAACCCCCCACGACACACTGAGTACCGTGGTGGTGGTGGTTCTTCGAATGGACCACCGGAGCATCGCCGTAGAATCAACCCGCGGCGGAGCATCTCCGGTGAGGTTCGGAACTAAGGTTACCGGCGATCCTAGGACACAATAAGAGGTCTTTGGAGATGCGCGGACGTACCCTGGTTGTGCCCAGATGGTCGATGGCGTCGATCATTGACAGAGACGGCGAGAAATTCACCGATTCCGGCGAGCGACTGCAAGGGGAAAATCCAAAATTGGATTGATTCAGACGTCTTCTTGATGCGCGGCTCCACCCAGATGTTCAACACACTCGTGCGCTTCTCCTCCGCTACTTCACGGGCTCCGGCATGGCTCCAGGCGACCGCTTCTTCCTCGACTCCGGCGGCCAGTACTTGAAGATGGCGAGAGCTGGAGAGGGATTGAGAGAGAATGGATAATCCTATAGGTTCTAGGGTTTCTGGGCGGAGATCCTGGCGTTTTTGTATGGCTTGGCAGGGACGGAATCGTCCATTTCATCACCGGCGAGGGCTCAGATACGCCGGCGACGTCGGCAAGTTTCTGTGCACGAATCTGGACGTTTTAGGATATACTCGGACGCGGGAAACCTTGTACGTGCTTCTGGGATAGTTGTTGGCGTCCGTGGTCGATCTCATCAACGACGAGGACGTGGCGATTGACTTCGCCGCGGTGTCGAACTCGGGGAGGAAGACGAAGCTGGTTGGCTTCTGTTTTTATTCCGAACAGGTACGTGGGTTGGGTTTTGGCGGTGGGTTGGGCTCTTTGTTGGGCTGCTCAGAGGCTGCTTCTTTGGGCTCGTTTGGGCTATGTTGGCCTGGTTCGGTCTGGTAGGCCAGGTAAGTCCATTTCATTTCTCCTTTTCTGTTTTTTCCTTTTTCTGTTTTTAATTTCTGTTTTAAATTCAGATTTGAACTATTTTCTATTTTGCAGGTCTTGCTCATTTTAATTTAGACAAAGATTAGTCCAGGGTACTGCAAAGTCTTAAGTGGTGTGTTTGCAAATTTAATGTGATATTATAACTTTGGTTTTATTAGTATTGTTAGAATTTGAATTCAGATACCCATATGGACATGAATTTGAATATTATCTTTGAAAATATCCAAATTGTTTTCAAAATGGTAGCTTTCTTACTTACTGATATATAGATTTGTGTTTGGTATTACTTTGCAATAAATAATCTCAAGGT
Organism: Lolium perenne; assembly: GCF_019359855.2. Taxonomy (NCBI): domain Eukaryota; kingdom Viridiplantae; phylum Streptophyta; class Magnoliopsida; order Poales; family Poaceae; genus Lolium; species Lolium perenne. The sequence goes on along the minus strand of NC_067245.2, from coordinate 154,999,891 downwards.
AAGACTTATTTTTATAAATTTCAACTAAGAAAGGGATTTACTGATATGATTTCATGTGTTAAAATATCTCTAAGGCTTGACCTGCTATTAAGAATGTTGTCACTTGACTATTATATTATGTGCATAACTATGTGCTGATGAATTGGAAACTCTGCTTGAACTCCTCCCAAGTTTAGTATTAATATTGTAATTTATTGTTAACTTAAAATACCTGGAGTAGATACTACTCCCATCATGGTTTGGTCTTGGTTATTCTTAAGTTCAATGTTTAGGCATAATATTTAACTAGTGAGCAATTCTAGGGTTATATCATATTCACCTAATGGCACATGGTTTGGAATTTAATTGTGGCTTAGGTTTTTAGTTGTGATCTCCCAAGTGATCGACAACTAGGTTTGAGATATAATTCTGGGTTGTAGAATTGAGGTAACACCATATTGCATGTGCTAGGGTTAATCTCCCCTAACCATGATAAGGTGGTGGCTTAATTAACATTTTATGTTCTCCTTTAGTTACTAAGATATTGAGAATTGGTTTTATCTTCTACCAATTAACTTCTATAATTATCCTCAATTTATCATTAAAGTAACTAAAGTTGTTATAATTCTTTTTTATAGTTAACTTTGGTCAAATGGATTGATGGTTTCTCACCATATAAAGTATAGAGTTTAACTCTAAGGTTTTCTTAGGTATTTATATAGATGTGGTAGGATTCTACTTATGATCACCAAGTGATTCACAAGATAGATTTGTAATATAAGTCTAGGGTTGATTACTAGTGATCTCCCTATAAGTTCATGTGGTGAATGATATCTACTCATCATATAAGGTTTAACTTATGACTTATTCTTCTATTTCTCCAAAGCATGATCATGGCATTATCATGAACAATTTATTCTCAATGGCTTCTACTCTCAATTCTTATGATATATGTGCAGTACCCAATTTGTAATGATCAAAGGTTTGGCTTCCTAAGGTATGTCTCATGGATATGGCCTTATTTCATTTGGTAGTTGGTTATCTCACCACACCAGGATGAAATGATTTACCCCCTATTTGTTTAGTTCAATGGTTGTCCTTTATTCTTAAATAGGTAAAGCTAGGATTGGTATGAATGCTCTCTCTCATTTGGGAAGGACTTCAATTCTAACCTAAAGTTATCCTCCAAAGATAATGATGTAGTCACCAATATCTATGGTTAACTTAAATGGGTTCTCTCTCTAAGAAAGGTCTTGGATAATATCCTAGGGTTTCTCTTAGAGATGATGATTTGAATACTTGGATGTATATCCAAGGTTTTGCTCCAGGTTTGTTAATGCTTCTCTAATAATTACTATAGAACTCTCACCTCTCTAAGTTTGATGTGTAATAACTTGGAATGGAGAAGAATATATACTTCTTGAGTGGATCTCCTTGTTATAATTCCAGTATGAAGTGAAATAAATATCATGAGGTTCATGGTAGGATCATGGATTAGTTTAAAACATGGAGAAGATAAGTAAAGAATGGTTTCTCCATTTTATTCTTACTTGGTTTGTAATTGAACAGATGTTCATATGTTATGACAAGGATTACCATCTTATAATCTTTTATAAGATCAAGCAATTGATCATTGAGTAAAGTGTTGTTGTGTTGAATATTAATTCCATTTGATCTAACCCCTTAGATCAAATCATCTCTACCCAAAACAAGGTTTTAACAAAGTCACATTGAGGTTTATAGCGCTTGACTTGATGAGCTACTTCAATTCCACCAAGGTCAAGTGAAACTTCAGTTACTGTGACTGTTTTACTTTAAAGCGCGAAAATTCCCCAGATTTTCTATGCATGAATGCAATGCACACATCTGTTTCCTCTATTTTTGTAACCCCATTACCTGGGATATTACAAGTAGTAACAACTTCCAAGACATAAATATAAAACAAAATTTCTGTAGCAAAATAAACACATGGGTTATCTCCCAAGAAGTTCTTTCTTTATAGCCATTAAGATGGGCTCAGCAGTTTTAATGATGCACTCGCAAGAAATAGTATTTGAAGCAAAAGAGAGCATCAAGAGGCAAATTCAAAACACATTTAAGCCTAACATGCTTCCTATGAAAAGTAATCTTGTACACAAATAAATTCATGAAGAGCAAAGTGACAAGATCAGGAAGATAAAACAAGTGTAGTTTCAAAAAATTTAGCACATAGAGAGGTGTTTTAGTAACATGAAAATTTCTACAACCATATTTTCCTCTCTCATAATAACTTTCAGTAGCATCATGAGCAAACTCAACAATATAACTATCACATAAAGCATTCTTATCACGAGTCTCTGATACGTCTCCGATGTATCGATAATTTCTTATGTTCCATGCCACATTATTGATGTTATCTACATGTTTTATGCACACTTTATGTCATATTCGTGCATTTTCTGGAACTAACCTATTAACAAGATGCCGAAGTGCCAGTTGCTGTTTTCTGCTGTTTTTGGTTTCAGAAATCCTAGTAACGAAATATTCTCGGAATTGGACGAAATCAACACCCAGGGTCCTATTTTGCCACGAAGCTTCCAGAAGTCCGAAGAGGAGACGAAGTGGGGCCACGAGGTGCCCAGACCCTAGGGCGGCGCGGCCCCCCCCTTGGCCGCGGCGCCCTGTGGTGTGGGGCCCTCGTGCCGCCTCCTGACCTGCCCTTCCACCTACTTAAAGCCTCCGTTGCGAAACCCCCAGTACCGAGAGCCACGATACGGAAAACCTTCCAGAGACGCCGCCGCCGCCAATCCCATCTTGGGGGATCCAGGAGATCGCCTCCGGCACCCTGCCGGAGAGGGGAATCATCTCCCGGAGGACTCTACGCCGCCATGGTCGCCTCCGGAGTGATGTGTGAGTAGTCTACCCCTGGACTATGGGTCCATAGCAGTAGCTAGATGGTTGTCTTCTCCCCATTGTGCTTCATTGTCGGATCTTGTGAGCTGCCTAACATGATCAAGATCATCTATCTGTAATTCTATATGTTGCGTTTGTTGGGATCCGATGAATAGAGAATACTTGTTATGTTGATTATCAAAGTATGTCTATGTGTTGTTTATGATCTTGCATGCTCTCCGTTACTAGTAGATGCTCTGGCCAAGTAGATGCTTGTAACTCCAAGAGGGAGTATTTATGCTCGATAGTGGGTTCATGCCTCCATTAATATCCAGGGACGATGTGAGAAAGTTCTAAGGTTGTGGATGTGCTGTTGCCACTAGGGATAAAACATTAGTGCTATGTTCAAGGATGTAGTTACTAGTTACATTACGCGCAATACTTAATGCAATTGTCTGTTGCTTTGCAACTTAATACTGGAGGGTTCGGATGATAACTTTGAAGGTGGACTTTTTAGGCATAGATGCATGCTGGATGGCGGTCTATGTACTTTGTCGTAATGCCCAATTAAATCTCACTATACTCATCATAATATGTATGTGCATGGTCATGCCCTCTTTATTTGTCAATTGCCCAACTGTAATTTGTTCACCCAACATGCTGTTTATTTTATGGGAGAGACACCTCTAGTGAACTGTGGACCCCGGTCCAATTCTCTATACTGAAATACAATCTACTGCAATACTTGTTCTACTGTTTTCTGCAAACAATCATCTTCCACACAATACGGTTAATCCTTTGTTACAGCAAGCCGGTGAGATTGACAACCTCACTGTTTCGTTGGGGCAAAGTACTTTGGTTGTGTTGTGCAGGTTCCACGTTGGCGCCGGAATCCCTGGTGTTGCGCCGCACTACATCCCGCCGCCATCAACCTTCAACGTGCTTCTTGGCTCCTCCTGGTTCGATAAACCTTGGTTTCTTTCTGAGGGAAAACTTGCTGCTGTGCGCATCATACCTTCCTCTTGGGGTTCCCAACGAACGTGTGAGTTACACGCCATCAAGCTCTTTTTCTGGCGCCGTTGCCGGGGAGATCAAGACACGCTACAAGGGGAGTCTCCACTTCTCAATCTCTTTACTTTGTTTTTGTCTTGCTTAGTTTTATTTACTACTTTGTTTGCTGCACTAAATCAAAATACAAAAAAATTAGTTGTTAGTTTTACTTTATTTGCTATATCAAAAACACAAAAAATTAGTTACTCGCATTTACTTTATTATCATGTCTAGTCCCATAGTTGCTACTCTATCACCTGAGGAATCGATCTTCACTTTTAAACAAGGAGGTGAAGAGAATTTTAAAGAAGCATGGTCTAGAATTTTTGATGCTTATAGTAAAACTGAACCTAAAATGACCTTAAGTTTGCTTCTTAGTAATTTCTATTTCGGGCTTATTCTTCGCTATAGATATGCCTTAGATGCTGTAGTGGGAGGAGATTTCCTTCATTGTGATGGGGATCAAGCTTTTAATGCCATAAGGAAATTGATTACATCATTTAGCTCCGATAATAATTTTGATCCATCTCATGCTAGCATGCATAATAGATTAAACACTATTGAAACAAATATATCCTGTTTAAAAGAAGTGTATAACCGAATTCGTGAATACTATGATTATGTTCCATTAAGCTTCGAACCTTCAATGTGGGTGCCTACTGTTAAAGTTACTATTGGTGGTGAAACTTTTCCTGCTCGTTGTGATATTATGTCCGAGTTTTGCCTCATGCCTGAAAAAATTTATAAATCTTTGACACTTTGGGGACTTACTGAAGGGGGAGAAGAAATAACTCTCACGGATAACTCTGTTGTAATTCCTAAGGGTATAGCTGAAGGTGTTTTCACAACCTTTCTTGGAAGGACGGTATCCACTGATTATCTCGTTATTGAATGTGTAGGGACAGGACAAATCACGCTTGGAAGATCCCTGCTGAAACTCATGGGAGCAGTCATAGATGTTGGGAAAGGCACTCTAAATTTTACCTCTACACCCGGATGCGGTCATGTATTCCCTAGACCAAAGAGTAGGAATAAGAGTAAGAAAGGTAAGAGCAACACCCCTGGTAAGAATGCCGACGCATCGTCTCTTGATAATACTTGATGCACACTTTCTGCGCCTAGCTGAAAGGCGTTAAAGAAAAGCGCTTATGGGAGACAACCCATGGTTTTTACCTACAGTACTTTGTTTTTATTTTGTGTCTTGGAAGTTTTTTACTACTGTAGAAACCTCTCCTTATCTTAGTTTAGTGTTTTGTTGTGCCAAGTAAAACCGTTGATAGAAAAGTTCATACTAGATTTGGATTACTGCGCAGAAACAGATTTCTTTGCTGTCACGAATCTGGGCTGTTTTCCCTGTAGGTAACTCAGAAAATTATGCCAATTTACGTGAGTGATCCTCAGATATGTACGCAACTTTCATTCAATTTGAGCATTTTCATTTGAGCAAGTCTGGTGCCTCGATAAAATTCGTCAATACGAACTGTTCTGTTTTGACAGATTCTGCTTTTTATTTCGCATTGCCTCTTTTGCTATGTTGGATGAATTTCTTTGATCCATTAATGTCCAGTAGCTTTATGCAATGTCCAGAAGTGTTAAGAATGATTGTGTCACCTCTGAACATGTTAATTTTTATTGTCGCTAACCCTCTAATGAGTTGTTCTAAGTTTGGTGTGGAGGAAGTTTTCAAGGATCAAGAGAGGAGTATGATGCAACATGATCAAGGAGAGTGAAAGCTCTAAGCTTGGGGATGCCCCGGTGGTTCACCCCTGCATATTCTAAGAAGACTCAAGCGTCTAAACTTGGGGATGCCCAAGGCATCCCCTTCTTTATCGACAACATTATCAGGTTCCTCCCCTGAAACTATATTTTTATTCCATCACATCTTATGTGCTTTTCTTGGAGCGTCGGTTTGTTTTTGTTTTTTGTTTTGTTTGAATAAAATGGATCCTAGCATTCACTTTGTGGGAGAGAGACACGCTCCACTGTAGCATATGGACAAGTATGTCCTTAGTTTCTACTCATAGTATTCATGGCGAAGTTTCTTCTTCGTTAAATTGTTATATGGTTGGAATTGGAAAATGATACATGTAGTAATTGCTATTAATGTCTTGGGTAATGTGATACTTGGCAATTGTTGTGCTCATGTTTAAGCTCTTGCATCATATGCTTTGCACCCATTAATGAAGAAATACATAGAGCATGCTAAAATTTGGTTTGCATATTTGGTTTCTCTAAGGTCTAGATAATTTCTAGTATTGAGTTTGAACAACAAGGAAGACGGTGTAGAGTCTTATAATGTTTTCAATATGTCTTTTATGTGAGTTTTGCTGCACCGGTTCATCCTTGTGTTTGTTTCAAATAAGTCTTGCTAGCCTAAACCTTGTATCGAGAGGGAATACTTCTCATGCATCCAAAATACTTGAGCCAACCACTATGCCATTTGTGTCCACCATACCTACCTACTACATGGTATTTTCCGCCATTCCAAAGTAAATTGCTTGAGTGCTACCTTTAAAATTCCATCATTCACCTTTGCAATATATAGCTCATGGGACAAATAGCTTAAAAACTATTGTGGTATTGAATATGTAATTATGCACTTTATCTCTTATTAAGTTGCTTGTTGTGCGATAACCATGTTTACTGGGGACGCCATCAACTACTCTTTGTTGAATTTCATGTGAGTTGCTATGCATGTTCGTCTTGTCTGAAGTAAGAGCGATCTACCACCTTATGGTTAAGCATGCATATTGTTAGAGAAGAACATTGGGCCGCTAACTAAAGCCATGATCCATGGTGGAAGTTTCAGTTTTGGACATATATCCTCAATCTCATATGAGAAAATTATTAATTGTTGTTACATGCTTATGCATAAAAGAGGATTCCATTATCTGTTGTCTATGTTGTCCTGGTATGGATGTCTAAGTTGAGAATAATCAATAGCGAGAAATCCAATGCGAGCTTTCTCCTTAGACCTTTGTACAGGCGGCATAGAGGTACCCCTTTGTGACACTTGGTTAAAACATGTGCATTGTGATGATCCGGTAGTCCAAGCTAATTAGGACAAGGTGCGGGCACTATTAGTACACTATGCATGAGGCTTGCAACTTGTAAGATATAATTTACATGATACATATGCTTTATTACTACCGTTGACAAAATTGTTTCATGTTTTCAAAATCAAAGCTCTAGCACAAATATAGTAATCGATGCTTTTCCTCTATGGAGGACCATTCTTTTACTTTCATTGTTGAGTCAGTTCACCTATTTCTCTCCACCTCAAGAAGCAAACACTTGTGTGAACTGTGCATTGATTCTTACATATTTGCTTATTGCAATTACTATACTACTCTATGTTGACAATATCCATGAGATATACATGTTATGAGTTGAAAGCAACCGCTGAAACTTAATCTTCCTTTGTGTTGCTTCAATGCCTTTACTTTGAATTATTGCTTTATGAGTTAACTCTTATGCAAGACTTATTGATGCTTGTCTTGAAGTACTATTCATGAAAAGTCTTTGCTTTATGATTCACTTGTTTACTCATGTCATATACATTGTTTTGATCGCTACATTCACTACATATGCTTTACAAATAGTATGATCAAGGTTATGATGGCATGTCACTCCAGAAATTATCTGTGTTATCGTTTTACCTGCTCGGGACGAGCAGAACTAAGCTTGGGGATGCTGATACGTCTCCGACGTATCGATAATTTCTTATGTTCCATGCCACATTATTGATGTTATCTACATGTTTTATGCACACTTTATGTCATATTCGTGCATTTTCTGGAACTAACCTATTAACAAGATGCCGAAGGGCCAGTTGCTATTTTCTGCTGTTTTTGGTTTCAGAAATCCTAGTAACGAAATATTCTCGGAATTGGACGAAATCAACGCCCAGGGTCCTATTTTGCCACGAAGCTTCCAGAAGTCCGAAGAGGAGACGAAGTGGGGCCACGAGGTGCCCAGACCCTAGGGCGGCGCGGCCCCCCTTGGCCGCGCGGCCCTGTGGTGTGGGGCCCTCGTGCCGCCTCCTGACCTGCCCTTCCGCCTACTTAAAGCCTCCGTTGCGAAACCCCCAGTACCGAGAGCCACGATACGGAAAACCTTCCAGAGACGCCGCCGCCGATCCCATCTCGGGGGATCCAGGAGATCGCCTTTGGCACCCTGCCGGAGAGGGGAATCATCTCCCGGAGGACTCTACGCCGCCATGGTCACCTCCGGAGTGATGTGTGAGTAGTCTACCCCTGGACTATGGGTCCATAGCAGTAGCTAGATGGTTGTCTTCTCCCCATTGTGCTTCATTGTCGGATCTTGTGAGCTGCCTAACATGATCAAGATCATCTATCTGTAATTCTATATGTTGCGTTTGTTGGGATCTGATGAATAGAGAATACTTGTTATGTTGATTATCAAAGTTATGTCTATGTGTTGTTTATGATCTTGCATGCTCTCCGTTACTAGTAGATGCTCTGGCCAAGTAGATGCTTGTAACTCCAAGAGGGAGTATTTATGCTCGATAGTGGGTTCATGCCTCCATTGATATCTGGGACAGTGACAGAAAGTTCTAAGGTTGTGGATGTGTTGTTGCCACTAGGGATAAAACATTAGTGCTATGTTCAAGGATGTAGTTACTAGTTACATTACGCGCAATACTTAATGCAATTGTCTGTTGTTAGCAACTTAATACTGGAGGGGGTTCGGATGATAACCTGAAGGTGGACTTTTTAGGCATAGATGCATGCTGGATGGCGGTCTATGTACTTTGTCGTAATGCCCAATTAAATCTCACTATACTCATCATAATATGTATGTGCATGGTCATGCCCTCTTTATTTGTCAATTGCCCAACTGTAATTTGTTCACCCAACATGCTGTTTATTTTATGGGAGAGACACCTCTAGTGAACTGTGGACCCCGGTCCAATTCTCTCTACTGAAATACAATCATCTTGCAATACTTGTTCTACTGTTTTCTGCAAACAATCATCTTCCACACAATACGGTTAATCCTTTGTTACAGCAAGCCGGTGAGATTGACAACCTCACTGTTTCGTTGGGGCAAAGTACTTTGGTTGTGTTGTGCAGGTTCCACGTTGGCGCCGGAATCCCTGGTGTTGCGCCGCACTACATCCCGCCGCCATCAACCTTCAACGTGCTTCTTGGCTCCTCCTGGTTCGATAAACCTTGGTTTCTTTCTGAGGGAAAACTTGCTGCTGTGCGCATCATACCTTCCTCTTGGGGTTCCCAACGAACGTGTGAGTTACACGCCATCAGTCTCATGCATAAAATTATTACTACTCCCAACATAAGCATAGTCAATTTTATTAGTAATAGTGGGAGCAAATTCAACAAAGTAGCTATCATTATTATTCTCATCATCAAATATAGGAGGCATATTGTAATCATAATCAAATTTATCCTCCATAACAGGCGGAACCAAAAGGCTACTATCATTATAATCATCATAAATAGGAGGCAAAGTATCATCAAAGTAAATTTTCTCCTCCATGCCCGGGGGACTAAAAATGTCATGCTCATCAAAACCAGCTTCCCCAAGCTTAGAATTTTCCATAGCATTAGCAACAATAGTGTTCAAAGCATTCATATTAATAACATTCCCATTAGCATGCATATAAAGTTCCATGGGTTTTTTTTTTAATTCTCTCTTCAAACACATCATGTCCTAATTCAAGATAAAGTTCATAAAGATCTCTCATATTTTTGTTGTTTTCCATTATGCCTAACTAGTATAAACAAGAAACAAAAAGATGCAATTGCAGGATCTAAAGGAAATAGCTTCGAGCACAAACACAATGGCGCCAGAAAAGAAATCGTTACACAGGAACCGAAGTATGAGTGCCTTTTACCTTTCCTCCCCGGCAACGGCGCCAGAAAAGTGGCTAGTTGCCGGGGTCCGTTGTGTGTGTGCCGTTTACCTTTCCTCCCCGGCAACGGCGCCAGAAAAGTGCTTGATGTCTACGGGTGCTTCTATTCTTGTAGACAGTGTTGGGCCTCCAAGAGCAGAGGTTTGTAGAACAGCAGCAAGTTTCCCTTAAGTGGATCACCCAAGGTTTATCGATCTCAGGGAGGAAGAGGTCAAAGATATCCCTCTCATGCAACCCTGCAACCACAAAGCAAGAAGTCTCTTGTGTCCCCAACACACCTAATAGGTGCACTAGTTCGGCGAAGAGATAGTGAAATACAGGTGGTATGAATAAGTATGAGCAGTAGAAACAGCGCCAGAAAAGTGCTTTGCTGTCCAGGACTGGCGTGTGAATGATGGTGGTAATATTGCGGACAGTACAGATGCAATAAAACAGTAAACAAGCAGCGATAGCAGTATTTAGGAACAAGGCCTAGGGATTATACTTTCACTAGTGGACACTCTCAACATTGATCACATAACAGAATAAATAGATAGATGCTAGACTCTACACCCTCTTGTTGGATGATGAACACCACTAACTGTGTAGGATTACATGAACCCTCAATGCCGGAGTTAACAAGCTCCACAATATTCAATGTTTATATTTAAATAACCTTAGAGTGCACGACAGATCAACACAACTAAACCAAGTACTAACATAGCATGCACACTGTCACCTTCACGCTACGAAAGGAGGCATAGATCACATCAATACCATCATAGCAATAGTTAACTTCATAATCTACAAGAGATCACAATCATAGCCTACGCCAAGTACTAACACGATGCACACACTGTCACCATTACCCCGTGCAGGAGGAATAAACTACTTTAATAACATCACTAGAGTAGCACATAGATAAATTGTGATACAAAACACATTGCAATCATAAAGAGATATAAATAAGCACTTCACTATGCTCTTCATAACAGTGAATAAGTATTCTGTGAAATATAGCCTAAGAGACCCACACGGTGCACACACTGTCACCTTTACACACGTGGGACAAGGAGTCTCCGGAGATCACATAAGTAAAATCCACTTGACTAGCATAATGACATCTAGATTACAAGCATCATCATATGAATCTCAATCATGTAAGGCAGCTCATGAGATTATTGTATTGAAGTACATAGGAGAGAGATGAACCACATAGCTACCGGTACAGCCCCGAGCCTCGATGGAGAACTACTCCCTCCTCATGAGAGACAGCAGCGTTGATGAAGATGGCGGTGGTGTCGATGGAGAAGCCTTCCGGGGGCACTTCCCCGTCCCGGCGGCGTGCCGTAACAGAGACTCCTGTCCCCCAGATCTTGGCTTCGCGATGGCGGCGGCTCTGGAAGGTTTCTCGTACCGTGGCTTTTTCGTCTCGAGGTTTTAGGTCAGGGACCTTTATATAGGCGAAGAGGCGGAGTCGGAGGGTCGAAGAGGCGGCGAGGGGGTATGGCGGCGCGGCCAGGGCCTGGGCCATGCCGGCCTACCTCCTGGGCCCACCAGGGCTCCCCTCTGGCGACTCTCGGGTGTTCTGGAAGCTTCGTGGAAAAATAGGATCCTGGGCGTTGATTTCGTCCAATTCCGAGAATATTTCCTTACTAGGATTTCTGAAACCAAAAACAGCAGAAAACAGCAACTGGCACTTCAGCATCTTGTTATAGGTTAGTTCCAGAAAATGCACGAATATGACATAAAGTGTGCATAAAACATGCAGATATCATCAATAATGTGGCATGGAACATAAGAAATTATCGATACGTCGGAGGCGTATCAATGATCCAGAGCAAGAAGTATCCAGCAAGGTCTTATCTTGAAAAGAAAGTCTTGCATAGAAATTATCAATGATAATATTACCAGGAAGCTCATGAATGGGGCATTTGAGCATTAAAGACTTCAATCTCCCCCACGCTTGGGCAATACTCTCTCCATCATGAGGCCAGAAATTATATATGTGGTTCCGGTCTTTGTGAATTTCACTTGGAGGATAGAATTTAGAATAAAATAGGGGCACAATATCATTCCATTCAAGAGAATCCCCATTCTTCAGTAATTTATACCAATGCGCCGCTTTACCAGACAACGATATAGAGAATAGTTTCTTCCTAACTTCATCCATAGCAATACCTGCACACTTGAATAAACCGCATAATTCATGTAAGAACAGTAAATGATCACCAGGATGGACAATTCCATCCCCTTCATAGCGGTTATCCACAACACGTTCAATAATTTTCATAGGTATTTTGTATGGAACCTCTTTCTCACCTGGCGCCTCATCCACTACCTTTGCAGTAGTAGTAGATTTTCCAAATAAAAATTCAAGAGAAGATCTCTCCATAATGAATTATAGCAGCAGGCAGAAATAAAATCAGCACGAACAGTAAAATTTTCCCTTACCAATTCCACTTACCAATAGCGCTTCACTCCCCGGCAAGGGCGCCAGAAAATAGTCTTGATGACCCATAAGTATAGGGGGTGTATCGTAGTATTTTCGATAAATAAGAGTGTCGAACCCAACGACGAGCAGAAGGTGTTGACAAGCAGTTTCGACGAAGGATTCACTGTAACTGCTCACAGACAAGTATTCAGGGGGTTTTGATATAGCAGATAAATAAAGTACGAGTAAGTAAAATGCGAGAGAAATAATTGCAGCGAGTGGCCCAGTCCTTTATAGCACAAAGGACAAGCCGGTTTGTTTACTTATAAGGACCAAATGTTCTTGAGGACACACGGGAATTTAGTCTAGTGCTTTCGCTTCATATAGCTGATTAATCTTCATTGTTTTGATAAGTGTTGTGTGGGTGAACCTATGCTAATGCACCGCCCTTCCTAGGACTAATACATACTTGTGATTATACCCCTTGCAAGCATCCGCAACTACAAGAAAGTAATTAAGATAAATCTAACCACAACCTTAAACTCTGAGATCCTGCTATCCCTCCTGCATCGATATACCAACGGGGGTTTAGGTTTCTGTCACTCCGGCAACCCCGCAATTAGAAAACGAGTACAAGATGTATTCCCCTAGGCCCATAAAGGTGAAGTATCATGTAGTCGACGTTCACATGACACCACTAGAAGAATAACACCACAATTTAAATATCATAACATTGAATATTACTCAACCATAATTCACTACTAACATTTAGACTTCACCCATGTCCTCAAGAACTAAACGAACTAATCACGAGACATCGTATGGAACATGATCAGAGGTGATATGATGATGAATAACAATCTGAACATAAACCTTGGTTCAATGGTTTCACTCAATAGCATCAATAACAAGTAGAAATCAATACCGGGAGAGTTTCCCCTATCAAACAATCAAGATCCAACCCTAATTGTTACAGCGGTGACGATGTGCAGCGGTGGAGATGGCGGTGATGATGATGGAGATGATGGTGATGATGATGGAGATGATGTCCAGCTCGATGACGGTGACGATGGCGTCGATTTCCCCCTCCAGGAGGGAATTTCCCCGGCAGATTTCAGCCTGCCGGAGAGCTCTTTTCTCTCTGGTGTTTTCCGCCCCGCAGAGGCGGCTGTGACTCTTCGTGACTATCCTCTGGAGCTTAGGTTTTCGAGACGAAGAAGTACGCGAAGGAGAGAGGAGGCCAGAGGGGGCTGTGGGCCCCCTCCCCACAATGCGGCGCGGCCAGGCCTAGGCCCGCGCCGGCCTATGGGGGGGGCCCATGGCGGCCCTCCTCGGCTCCTCCTTTTGGCTATCTTCGTCTTCTGGAAAAATAGGATTTTCAGTGTAATTTCCGTCAATTGTTGATCTTCTGAAATATTGCATTCTGACGGTGCTTTTTCCAGCAGAATCCTGACTCCGGTGCGCGATTCTCCAATAATCATGAAACATGCAAAATAGATGAAATAACATAAGTATCATCTCTAAATATGAAATATATCAATGAATAACAGTAAATTATGATATGAAATAGTGATGCAAAATGGACGTATCATAGCGCGACTCGGTGTGCCCTGTCAAAGTCGGCGTGTCGACCAGCGATGCTGACATGAATTGCGCGGTAGCCCTCGCGGTGACCAAACCCTGCCAGCCTGCCGATGTGCTTCCTGGTGGGCAGACTGACATCCTCGTTCTCGGTGCTTAGGTAGTTCTGGCAGAAGGAGATGCACTCGTAGGTGAGAAAGCCCTTGGCTATGCTTCCATCTGGACGGGCCCTGTTGCGAACGAATCCTTTGATGACACTGTTCAACCTTTCAAATGGCATCATGCTGTGCAGGAATGTCGGCCCGAGGTGGATGATGTCATCCACTACATGGACAAGCAGATGCACCATGATGTCAAAGAACGCGGACGGGAAGTAAATCTCGAGCTCGCATAGTATCTCGACGATCTCTTCTTGTAGCCTGTTGAGCTGCTTAACGCCGATGGACTTCCTAGAGATGACGTCAAAGAAGTTGCAGAGGCCAAACAGCGTCTCGCGGACGTGGTCGTCCATTATCCCTCGCATCGCAACGGGAAGTATCTGCGTCATCAGCACGTGACAGTCGTGAGACTTCATCCCGCTAAACCTCTTCTTCGCTACGTCCAGATATCTGCTTATCTTCCCAGAGTAACCGTGAGGAACTCTTACTTCTAGGAGGCACTCGAAAAACCTCTCGAGCTCCTCCTCGCTCAGAGTGAAGCAGGCAGGTTTAAGCACCACCACCTCATTCTTCTTAGCCCTTTTGTGGCGACCCTGAGTCGTTTCCGTCTATTCATCATCATCATCATCACCATCACTATCGGTGGGGTACTGAAGTTCTTTCTTGAGGCCAAGCAATTTCAGGTCGGTTCTTGCTTTCGGGCCATCCTTGGTCCTCTCCGGCATGTTCATCAGAGTGCCTAGTAGGCTCTCGGTAACGTTTTTCGTGATGTGCATGACATCGAGGCTATGGGGTGTGTGGAGGACCTTCCAGTACGACAGGTCCCAGAAAACGGACCTCGCTTTCCATACGCCCAGCAGCGGCGATTCCCGCGGTCGCTTCTTTCCCGGTGTGGGGCACTCTTCCCAATTTTCCAAAAGCTCGGATATTTCTTCGCCGCTCCTCGGTCGTGGGGCTCTTCCAAGCTCCTCTTCGCCATTGAACAGATCCTTGCATTTTCTCCACGGGTGATCGAAGCGAAGCCACATTCGAGTCCCTTGGAACACAGTTTTAGAAGACCCCGGAACCTTCGGCAGCTGCAGATGCGGGGTCTTATCCATGCACTTGACACATGCCTTGAATCCGTGGTTCACCTGGCACGATACATATGCGTAACCAGGATAGTCCTGCACTGTTGTTAGCAATGCGGCTCTGAGAGGGAAATAATCTCTTTTGTACGCGTCCCAAGTACGGGCCGGCGTATCCCACAGCGTGGCTAACTCCTCTTTCAACAGACCGAGATACAGATGCATGTCCACACCCGGTTGTTTCGGCCCCTGAATAAGAATACTCATGTGTACGTACCGCTGCTTTGTGCACAGCCAGGGGGAGGTTGTATGGCCATACAAACACGGGCCATGTGCTATGCGTGCTACTCTGGTTTCCAAAGGGATTGAGTCCGTCGGTGCTCATGCCAAGACGAACGTTCCTCGGTTCACTCCCGAACTCATCTGCGAACTCAATGTCCAACGCATTCCACTGGCTAGAGTCTGCAGGGTGTGTCAGGATCTTGCCCTTCTTCGGATCATCTGCGGGCTTCTCCCTTTCCGCGTGCCATTGCATGAGCTTTGCTTCCTTAGGATCTACGAAATACCGCTGCAGACGGGGAGTGATAGGAAAGTACCAGACAACTTTCAGAGGAACTTTCTTGTTCCCTCTCTTGTACCGTCCTTGGCCGCACACTGGACGTGTGGTTCTATCCTTGTACTCATCCCGAAAAAGCGCACAATCATTTATGCATGCGTGGTACTTAACGTGCGGTAGGTCGAGTGGGAAAACTATTTTCTTGGCCTCGTCGATACTTGTTGGCAATGTGTTGTCCTTGGGAAGACGAGCATGCCAGGATTTCATGTTATCGCTGAAGCTGCTGTCGGTCCATTTGTGTTCCGCCTTCATCTCCAGACACTCGAGCGTTACACTCAAGCGTGTATCCTCAGGCCGGCACCCTGGATACAATGGAGTCATCCCGTCTACCTCCATTTGCGCCAGCTTGGCTTTAGGTTTGGCATTGCCCGTGTCCTTCAGGAGAAGCTCTTGAACATGAGGGTCCCGCAAGGCCGACGTTAGCGGCGTCTGCGAGCTCTCGGCTTCTCCACCACCATCTCTACCGGCATCATCATCTCCTTCATCGGCCTCTCCTTCCTCATGATGAACACCATGTTCGGGAGACTCTTCGTCTTCTCGCCCGATGTTGGCCTCTACTTCATGACCAACATTTGCCGTCGGCTCCTCGTTGAAGCCGAGCATGAAACCGCGCCTGAGCAGGTGTTCCTCCAGTTGTCCAGAATCAGGGTCGATCCACTGCCGGAGTCCGCATTTTCGACACGGACATCTTATCAGGGTCATGTTGTTCCTAACCATGTCGGCCTTCGCGTTCACCTTGTATCTAACCACTTGTCCTTCCCTCATATGGACGACCATGGTTGACTGCGCGTCATACATATATAGAGCAAAAGAGAGTTAATTAGAACCACACACACCATGCACGAACAATACACATGCATGCATTCGCCGGAAAATTTTGGCATGACCTATCCTAAAAGTAGGACATATGGCTAGTGCAAGAATTTGCCGAAATGGAAATGAATCAACATTTCAGCAAACATCCATGCACCACACGCCGGCACAAACCAACAACACAAATAAGCTTCTTCGCAAGCAAACATTCAACCACAACACAAAGCTCAACACATATAAACATCATCGTCTCGCCACCGCAAACCGTCCGGTAGCGCGATAATCTTCACCTAC
Organism: Lolium perenne; assembly: GCF_019359855.2. Classification (NCBI taxonomy): domain Eukaryota; kingdom Viridiplantae; phylum Streptophyta; class Magnoliopsida; order Poales; family Poaceae; genus Lolium; species Lolium perenne. Next base: position 154,983,153 of record NC_067245.2, on the reverse strand, counting down.
AAAACATCCATACACACAAAACATGCATCCAATAGTACTCAACCTCTCACAAATCTACCAATCATGGTGGAGAGAAAACAATGGACCATGCAAAAGGGAAAGTGGAGGAGGAGGGAAAGAGAATTGTGGTTTTTAGTACTCCTCTACAAGTTGGAGTGGCTTCCCCTCACAAATATGCCCACAAAATAGGCTTAGAGCTATCAACAATGGAGGAAAGTATGACCAAAATGGAGTGGGAGAGAGGAGCAACACGAGCTGGTTGGAGGAGACAAGAATGGAAAGGGTGGTGGGTGGAAGAGAAGAGGGGGAAAGCTGCCCAAAAAGCTAGATCTACTGTGCACATTCTGTGGCGCATATGCTGATATGCGCCACACAGAATCTTGGTGGCGTGAGCCGGGGGTGGTCCCCGCACGCCACAGAAATTTAAATTTCTGTGGCGCACATTGGTCCATGCGCCACAGAATATCCTTCACCCATGTGCAGTGGTGGACCCCGCGTGGGCCACAGAATGTCCAATTTCTGTGGCGCATGACCTGGCACATGCGCCACAGAAACTTTCAATTTTTTGTGGCGCATGATGTTGGTGCGCCACAGAAATAATTTTGTGGCACATGGGCAGTTTCGTGCGCCACAGTTGTTGTTTCTACCTATAATGGTTTTCCTACTAGTGGGCGGCGCGAAAGAGGAGCTTGACCAGCGGCGCGGAGGAGCTCCAGTGGTGTTGCCTCTTGCTTCGGCCTCGACACGGGAGTGGAATTGGGATGATTACGGAATTCCTAACCCTAACCCTCTTGCTTTTGCCTCGACACCGCGCGAGAGCCCGCCTCCACAGCTCCTCCTCGCTTTTCCTCTCGCTCAGGCCGAAAGTTGAGCGGAACGGCTCCGCTTAGCTCTAATTTACGCTTAAACGTACGCTCAGGAACGCTTTTTTGAACCATGGAATCAGCAAGGTCCATCTGGCAACAAAATAAACAAAAAGGATTAATAATTATCAATTTATCAGAAAATTAGCAACTCGCAATCAAGACAATACAAGAAAAAAAGAAGCATACAATGTCATGTTAATTGCCAATATCTTCCAGAAACTCATATCGAATAATATTGTGAACAACGGCTTCATCAAGAGGTTCTAAATGAGCTACTGACAGATTATCAACCACTGCAATAACTGCCTCCACTACTGCTGGAATAATCGCTAGACCATCACTATATGGAGTAAGAGAAATGTTCCGAAGCTGGATAATAATAAAAAATTAGTTAACACAAGGTCAAAAAGACAGCAAAAAAGTGAGATGAATAAACAAACATGTAGTAACAACAAAGAATCTGTTCTAAATTCACCATCTTGGAGTAACGTAAAATGAGATGTGTCTACAAAAAGAAAAGAAAAGATATCAATAGAGGAGATAATCGATAATCCGCTATAACCATACAGAAAATCATCAAGAAGTATGGAGAAAAACATAAACCTTGCTCACTGAATTTGTGATACACTTGAACCAATAGTACCTTAGAGAGTAGTGGTATTTAATACGTATTTTATTGTTCATTCTATGAGGCTCTGCTGGTGGATATGAGAGACAAACTTGTATACGAACAAGACTATGCAGCGAGCAAAAATGTCGAAGGTTCCACCACGTTGCTAACTAAAGATACATATTTAGAGCTATACCAGTATTCCAAAATTATATCATGACATAAAACCCAAAAAAAAGCCTAAAAACATCATGACTTACGAGATGCAAAAATATAAAACACAGTAATAGAGAAGCTATGCAAAACAAAAACATTCAGCCAAAGCACTATAATAGCAGATGAAAGACGTTTGAGTGTAGCTAGCATGGGTGTGAGATGTTGGGCAGCGGCTGGCCACAAAGGGAATGTCCAAACGTTATGCATCCTAGCAAACCCACCCTAAAAAAATCATATGAAAAAAACCCACCAGTAATGGCTTGCTTTGCAAAACCAAAAAAAAAATGCATTCAATCAGGCTGATATCTTGCTAGGAAGCAGTAGAGGTTCATTGAAATCCTCGGGCAATATGGCTAAATGCACGTAACGTAACAAACTGTTGATTCTAGCAACAGCAATAGAAGTTTTTAGAAATTCCCGATGCTAACATTTGACTAACCTGAAGCAACTCTTCTATGTAGTACGAATTATGAAAAACCGAAGCATTAACACAACATTTTATCATAGTCAATCGAACTGGAGGGCGGATTACTAAATGTATGAAGCTGCTTAAGCCGAAAACAGAGCTATGCTTGTCTTCTTCTTGAAAAATAAATTGTGTATCTGGACAGGCTATAAGTACTTGTGGGCAGCAAACGATTGATAGAAAAACAAATCTAGGGGGATCTCGAAACAGAGCTATGCGTGTCTTCTTAGAAGCAGCAACACAGATCTAGAAATGGGGATTATGCGTTGTCTTCTACGGAGTGAACGCTAAGAGAGAGATCATGTGCACGAAGCATTACAGAGAAAAGAAACCTCATTACAGAGAAAAGAAACCTAGGGGATCTAAAAAAAAGAACGCATCCTAGCAAACCAACCATGAAATTCCTCTAGAAAACACTAATCAGAACGATTCCAGTAGTGCGTAGGGGCAGAAGATGAAAACGGTTCTGACCTTCCGCCGCCATTGATGGAGATGAACCTAGAAGAACCAGAGCTCGGGCGAAGAAGGGCGGAGGAACAGACTCGGGGGGAGAATTGGCGAAGGACCTTCCAGCCCCGTCGATGGAGACGAACCCGGAAGAACCAGAGCTCGGGCGAAGAACGGCGGATGAACAGACTCGGGGAATGAACTCTCAGCTGTCAGGGTCCGGCGGTGGATGCCCTTGACGATGATCGGAGGAGAAGGGGGAGGAGTGAGCGCCGCGGCGCTAGAGCCGTCGAGTGTTGAACAAGAAAGGACATGGATGATAAAATATATAGTTGATTATTGCTTGGTCCTCCCAGCCACCCCTCCTGCTCCTTATATACCGAAGCAGGCCAAGCAAGGTCATTACAGCGCTTAACAATGACTTAATTAAGCTAAACTACAGGATCACAACACTAACAGGTTCTAGAGATCCTAGCCGTGGACTAGCCATCCTACGGTTGCTGTCGTCTTGCCAACTGACGGAGCCTGACAAGACCCCCCTCCTGAGCTCAGACTTCAGGGCTGAAAATCTGGATATGCCTTTTGTATGAACTCCGCATCCTCCCAAGTAGCTTCGGCACTTGTCATAGTGTCCCAGTGTATGAACCATTGTGGTATTGCCACATCATATTCACCAGTCGAGCGAGGTACGATGCGTCTTTGGATCACAGCAATGGGAACCGTCTTTACCTTGCCGTCGTTGGTGACCATTGGTAGAATTGGATTAGGTACTGCGTGTTCTCCCTTGTGTTTCTTCAGGTGGCTAACATGGAATACATCATGTAGTTTGCAATGTGCTGGGAGCTGAAGCTGATAGGAGACCTGACCAAACTTGTGCAGCAACCTTGGGAGGATTTTGCATGCCCAGAGCAGACTCCCTGTAAGATTTCATTTTCAGATAAACCAGGTCACCCACTTCGAATTGTCTCTCGATTCTGTTGGCATCTGCATATTTCTTTATGCGTAGTTGTGCTTTTGTCAAGTTGTGCTGAAGAATTTTTACCATGCTTTCCTTTTCTTGCTGGTCAATAGCTGATGCTTGTTGTTGCTCAAACGGGACAGGAATTTGCTGGAGCAGTGGAGGAGGATACACATATAATGCTTGGAAAGGAGACATCTGTATAGCTGAGTGAAATGAGTAATTGTACCACCACTCAGCTGAGTGTAACCAATCACACCACTTTTTCGGTTCCTGGAAGGCCATGCACCACAAATATTGTTCAGGCACTGATTTACTCGCTCATTTGGCCATCTGTTTCAGGATGGTAACCTGTGCTGTAGTGGAGCTTGGTGTTGTAGGAAGAAAGAATTTGTTTCCACAGATGACTTGTAAACACATGGTCTCTGTCACTGACAATGCTGGAAGGAGGGCCATGAAGCTTGATGATATGTTTTGAGAACAAATCAGCCACTGTTTGCACTGTGTATGGGTGTGCCAGGGGAAGAAAATGTGCATATTTAGTGAGGCGATCAACCACTACCAATATCACTTTTTTCCTCTCGATTTAGGCAGGCCTGAGATGAAATCCATGCTGATAGCAGCCCATTTTTGCTGTGGGATCGGCAGTGGTTGCAGAAGACCAGGATAGGGCAGTCTTTCTGTTTTTGCTATTTGGCATATGGGACACATAGCCACTTTGTCAGTCACATAGTTCTTGAGCTTGGGCCAATAAAATGATTGTTGTATGCGATGCAGTGTTGCCTTGATGTCTGAGTGACCCCCAAATGTTGAGGAGTGAAATGTGTCAAATACCTTGTCTCTGAGTTTGGTGGAGCTGCCAATGTATATCTTGCCCTTGAAACGCAAGATGCCAGATTGCAAGGTGAAGTGGTTGTTGCTAGCCTCATCAATGGACAACTCTTGTAATAATTTGGTGCAATCAGTGTCATTCACATAGGAGTTTTGTACCTCTGAGATCCATTTGGGAATGATCAGTGTCGTTTGGTGACAGGCGGAAATGGAATTGTTGTTTTGGTGCTCCATCTCATCATCCTGGAATTGCCTTGATAGGGCATCAGCCACTGTGTTCTCTTTTCCTTTCTTGTATTCAATTTTGTAATCGAATTCCAGCAGTTTCAGGAGTAATTTGTGTTGCACACCGTCCACTAATCTTTGCTTGCCCACATACTTCAAAGCTTGCTGATCTGTCTTTATGATCACTTGATTTCCCAGGAAGTAGTGTCTCCATTTTTTGAGAGCATGTAATATGGCTAATGCTTCTTTTTCATACACAGACATTGCATCTGTTTTCGGGCCCAAGCATTGGCTAAAAAATGCTATGGGTCGTCCCTCTTGCATCAATACTGCACCCAAGCTAGATTTGCATGCATCTGTCTCCAACACAAATGGAATGGTGAAGTCAGGGAGTTTCAGCATTGGTGGAGTGGACATGATTGTTTTTAGCTTCTGAAATGCTTCCTCTTGTTGTTGTCCCCACTGAAAGTTGTCCTTCTTGAGTGCATGGTATAATGGCTGACAAATAGTGGAGTAACCCTGGATGAACCAGCGGTAGTACCCTGTCAACCCAAGAAAACCACGCAACTTCTTCAATGTTTTTGGAGTTTTCCATTCCACAGTATCTTTTATTTTGGCTGGGTCTGTCGCCACTCCTTGGCCAGATATAATGTGGCCTAGATATTCCACTGATGGCTGACCAAAGGTACACTTTTCCAGTTTTGCTTTGAGCTGATTATCCTTCAGGACTTGCAACACTGCTTGCAAATGGAGCTTGTGCTGTTCTTTACTAGGACTGTAGACAAGTATGTCGTCGAAGAAAACGAGGGCAAATTTTCGGAGGTATTTGGCAAATATTTGGTTCATGAGCTGCTGAAAGGTTGCTGGGGCATTACTCAACCCGAATGGCATCACTAGATACTCATAGTGGCCTAAATGAGTGGAAATCCCAGTTTTATGGACATCTTCCTCTTTCATCCTTATCTGGTGGTAGCCTGATCTGAGATCAATTTTGGAAAAAATGGTGGCTCCATGTAGCTCATCAAGCAGGTCTTCAATTACAGGAATAGGGAATTTGTTCTTGACTGTTAGCTCATTCAGACCCCTGAAATCAACACAGAGGCGCCAGCTCTTATCCTTTTTGCGCACCAAGATCAATGGAGAGGAAAAATGACTGGTGCTAGGCTGAATCTCTCCATTTTTTAACAATTGAGCAATTTTTTTCTCAATTGTGTTCTTCTGATTGTAAGACATCCGATAGGGTCTGATGTTGGGAGGTTTTGATCCTGGTAACAGAGGAATCTCGTGGTCAGCAGATCGGTGAGGAGGTAAACCCTGTGGTTCATCAAAAACATCTGCAAATGCTTGCAAGACATGTTGAAATTCTTCCTGGCTGGTTGTGTTTTCCAGTTGTGTCAGAGTTGATCTCACATCGTCAATGCTGTACAGGATAAAAGCTGTGGCTTCATCTTTCAATAGCTTCTTACACTCCATTGCTGATATCATCGGATCATCCATGGACACCAAGTGATCGTTAAATGTGTGAACTTGTCCAGCAGATTCCAATGAGAAGGTGCGTCCAATGAAGTCAAATGTAACTGGGTTATGCAGTTTAAACAAGTTGACCCCTAGGATGGCATCAGATCCTCCCAGTTGCAGCACACGGAAATCAGCTGTGAAGGGTACGTATGCCTTGTATGAAAAATTGATGATTATAGGCAATGCTATCAGAGACCAAGATGCCACCTCCAGCCACTTTGACACGTCGAGGAGGAGCTGGTGTAATGTCTATGTCATGATCCATGGCAAATTGTCTGTCAAGGAATGTGTTGGTGCTGCCAGTATCTGCTAAGGCGACTGCTGGGACTCCTTTTATCTGAATCAGCAGAGAAATGGTGGACTCATCTGTTGCGCCATGGTAAGCTGTTGCTGATATTTGCATCAAGTGAACATTATCATCGAGAGGGAGTTCTTCATGCTCCTGTTGTGCTGCATGTGCTGGCTGTATTGGATCTTGTTCCTCTTGGACAACATCCAATAACAACTGCTGAACCTCTTCTTGTTGTTCCTCTGGATGCTCCTGCAATATCAACATGTTGAGAGCACGTTGCATACCCGGACATATGTGCCCAGGAGCATAATTGTCTGGACAATACCAGCACTGTCGAGGAATTCTTGGCCTAGCATTTCTGATTGGATTATCTCTTGGCTGGCCATTGCGAATTTGTTGTTCTCGACCAGCTGCATTTCTGCCTAGTAAGGGTGGAGCTGGTACTGCTGGCTGTGCCCTTCTGGTCACTGTCATGTTGGCATTGTGATTCTTTTCATACTGCCTTGCCATGTAATATGCCGACATTAGAGAGACTGGTTGTTGGCATTGTACCAAATGTCTGATGCTTTCACTTAATCCACTGATGAACCTCTCCACAAAGAAATCCGTGGGTGGATAAACTCGGCCTCGTTTCATGACCTGCATCCATGATTCATAGGAGTTGATGTAGCTGTCCATTGTTGTGCGTTGCCTCAAGTGCTGTAGCTGTTCCATAGGATCCACTGTCACTGTATCAGCAAAACGCTCGATGAGAGCCTGACCCAATTCTGCCCAAGACATCCTCTGCAGGTCAATTCCTGAACTGTTCAACCATATCTTGGCCTGACCACGAATATGTGCTATGCCCCAACGAACACGAGCCTCTCCATTGATTCCCACCAGCTTGAAGATGTCTTCTGTTTCCAGCAGCCATGCACGTGGGTTTTCACCATGAAAGGTGGGTAATTCCACATGCGGGGTTCGGATTTGTGGGTCTAGTGGGTAAGTGGTGCTGTTGTTGTAGGTGTGATGGGTAGGCTGAGTATGGTATAGGTTTGTATTGGCAGGGACAGGGTTTGATTGTTGTTGTGTTGTTGTGTTTGCGATGTCGTTGGAAGAGTTGTGATGGTGTGGTTGGTAGGGTCTCTGATATGGCTGCTCTTGGGGTTTTGGCGGTGGTATTGGATCATGCTCTTTGGTGCGTGGGGAATGTGGTTGGTAGTAATGAGGTTGTGTTGTCGGAGTGGTGTGTTGGGTGATGTGGGTGTGAGATGAAGAAGGATTTACGCGAGGTGTTCTTGGGACAGTGGACGTGACCACGGGGCGATTTTGACAAACACCCTGCGGGGACGGTGGTTGCGGTAGCTGATCCGGCAGAAAACGGCCGAGGTTTGGTGGAAAAGGTGGAGGATTTGCGGTGTGTGGGGTGGGAAGTGGTGTTGAAAACTCTGGAATTGGGGAAAGTTGTGTGTTTGTGCGTTGTGGCGGCGTGGTGAACGTGCGGTTCGTGCCTGTGTTGGGAGAGACGGTGGTGTTCGTACCTTGATCCGGCAGTAAACGCTCGATGCTCCCCTGCATACGCTGAATCATGGAGGCCATCTGCGACTGCACCTGCGCCATGGCTTCCATCTGATCTTAGACTGCCCCCAGAGTTGCCGTTGTTTCGAGCTGATGTTGGTGGAGACGTCGCCCGACGGAGCGCGCATCACGATCGGCGCGTTGCTGAGCCCTTAGCGCGGCGAGCTCGGCGTCTGTTGACGAAGCAGAGCCGAGGGTAGGCCTTCCCCGACTCGTGCGCGAGCTTGACTTGGAGCGATGCGACATGATCGGAACGGAGGAAAGGTGCTGTTTTGGATCTGGGGGTGGTGGCGGTTAGAGGAAGAGGGAGGGAGGGTACGTCGCCGGTGCGACCGAGCAGGCGGAGGAACGCGTGCTCTGATACCACTTTGTCAGGGTCCGGCGGTGGATGCCCTTGACGATGATCGGAGGAGAAGGGGGAGGAGTTAGCGCCGCGGCGCTAGAGCCGTCGAGTGTTGAACAAGAAAGGACATGAATGATAAAATAGATAGTTGATTATTGCTTGGTCCTCCCAGCCACCCCTCCTGCTCCTTATATACCGAAGCAGGCCAAGCAAGGTCATTACAGCGCTTAACAATGACTTAATTAAGCTAAACTACAGGATCACAACACTAACAGGTTCTAGAGGTCCTAGCCGTGGACTAGCCATCCTGCGGTTGCTATCGTCTTGCCAACTGACGGAGCCTGACATCAGCGGCGGAGAACCCGAAGAAGAAGACACGCTCCCTAATGGGGAAAGTCGAAGAAACATCAGCGGGACATGGGCCGGCCCAAAAGGTGCGTCGGGGTGTGCGGCACGTCGTATAGGTCGGTGTATAGGATTCGCCTGGGGCGCCAGTGATAGGAAGGAGGACCCGAGAAGAGGAGCACCGCCGATGGAGAAGATGCTCTAAACAAAACCAAAATGATCACGAACTGGGCCGGCCCTTCCAAACCCACTCCGCGAGCAACCGCCCCCAAAAAGCCCATAAAAGATCCGCTAGAGATGCTAACCTACCAGACTCCCTTTAAATTCCGACCGATGCAGCCTCCAATCTCTATCTACTCTCGGCTTGCAATATATGGCGAGCGGCCTGGGGGAAAACGCCTCGATGGCGGGGCGGAAGGAGACTGCCTCGGAGATGAAGACGGATAAGAATCCCTATCCCTTGCATATGGACGTTGACGACGAAGAAGATGAGGATGCTTTGGCGCAGTTGTTTCTTGATAATGGCGATGACGAGGAGAGGTGTGCAGGTTAGTTTTAACCCCCCCGCGCTATATCATCTTCTAAGACTAGTTAGTGTTCAATTGTTGGGTGGAGCCCTGGATTAGGGGGAGGGCTGCTGCGGGGGCCGCATCGCCGGTGTCGACACCGGAGCCGCTATTCGGCAGAAGGGTGTTGCCGCCAGCGGAGGCGAATGATATTTATGGACTGTGTTGGAGGATCTGTCCGCGGCGGGATTAACGTTTGGCCTCTGAGCCACGAACTGACTTCGCTCTTGATATCTACTATTCGATTGGTCAACATAAGTCTTTCTTCGTAATTATGCTGGCCTGAATTTGCTTAAATTCTGATTTACCAGCTGATCTGTTTGGGAACTGTGGGGTGATCTCGGTGCTATTTGAGACGCCCTCTGGCTTTACACCCTATGGCTTTGCAATCTTCGATTATGATGCGGTCAAGCTCACTGAACCAGATGCCTGGCAGGTAATTTTTTTGATTATTGCTCCTATTTTGCTGTTTTTCTCGCAATCAACCTAATTTTTCTGCATTATCTATCCCGTGCAGCATATCTGGGCAGATTTCGTCAATGTGCAATACGCAGTTAGTACCCCTTCCCCCTAATTTTTCTCTGGCTCTAATTTTTAGTATGATGCTTGCGCTCATCTTGCATGGTTCATTTTTGCAACTTCTATTTATCCTCTGCATTGCATGAAGAAATACATGTATTTTTCTACCTTGTATATTTAGTTACACCCATTATTTATCCAGGTATGCATACAACTTTATCTCTTGGAATATACCCATATTAGATTTATTTACAAAGTGATCTACAAGAAAAAATCCCAAGCGAGTCTGACAAGTTTTAGCATGTTTTAGAAATACCTTCATATGTGTACACATAATATAGTATATCCGCCAATTAACATACTACCTATATAGTAGTATGTTATTATGTACTACCTAAATATTCTTGTACACTACATACTACAAGTACATACTCCAAAACAGTGGGTTTAACTAAATTAACAGTCTACACACCAGTTTTCTATCCATAAAGCAGCTCAGGAAGCATGTACCATGATTTTGTTTCTCTTATGAATGCACCCCAAAAGCCTTTTTTTTTTTTTGAACTGTCACTGTGAGTGCAAAAGACATCCAAGTAATAGATGGGCACAAGTTTGGCGATCCTAGGGAGTATTGACATATGCCAAGTTCTGACTAGTTACTGCTAGCTAGGGATAATTTAAGGCCTGACATGGTGATGGTATTACTACCAAGGATTGGCAGCATGTCTTTTTTTTAAAGAAGACATTGCATTTGCTTAGCGCATTTACTTATTCTGATTTACACCTAAATAATTGAGGACTTGAACAAGATTTATCATTACATGCATGTCAGAATTTCGCATTATTTTTCAGTATTTGTGTCTTCTCCCCTTAACATGCTGGTCATTGTTTGTTCATTAACAGGTTATTTGGGCGAAAGCCTTCAAAACTTTTGAGTACAAACGCTACGCCATTAATAAGAATTCTGTTAGTCCAGATCTTAGTTCGATGATCCAGAAGCATGTTGTCAATGGGCAAACACTAGCTGTTGGAAATGAGGATTACAAAAATGTCATTCAGGATAGATTGGTTAGTGTTAAAGCTCCCTTGTTTGCTTACTTCTATGAATAATTTTGAGCACCAAACTTTTTTGCTGATATTATTTCAGAGAATACCCTGCGTGTACAGTCGTGTTGTCAAGGAGTTGATGTGGGGCTTGATGATTCAGATCCAGCATTTTCTGCCTGTGATAAATTCTCAGATGATTAATGAGGATCGCTTCCCGATGAGTGAGGGGATGATATTTCTCCTGGAGCACCATAACTTTGACATCAATCCACATATGATGGTCAGCCCATTACTTCCTTCCCCATATGTTTGACATTGAAGTCCTTCCTGTTTCATTGCCCCAGTGTGCCATTATTTTTCACACCGACCCAAGTATTTTTCTTCAATATTGTTTCTTGGATTCTGCCTTCATGAGTTTTTTCTCTCTATTATTGATGTAGCATTGCTCCTTGTATGCAGGTTACTAAACGTATTATTGAGATGGCAGGCATCTTGTATGAGTGTGATCGTTGTGTGAAAAAATATGATACCTTCTTGCGCTTAGCTGCTCAGCACCTTATGAAAATATCTCGCATTAACACTTCTCATTGGGATTTAATGAAACTTGCGACCGCATTCAAGATGATATGTGACCCTGAAGATGAAATTTCAGATGCCAGACGGGTAAATTGCAATATATTGGGGATGTGTACGGACTTGATGAAAGTTGTCATTAATCTAATGCCAGTGTGTTTCTTTCAGCTGTTCTCAGAACAACTGTTGAAGAGGTTGGCGAGGGATGCACCTCGATATCAAGATAAAATCTTGAAGGATCCTTACTCTGAAGTTTATAAAGAAATGTTCTCTGCACGAAAAATGAGGCTTGAGGCGGGTAGAGTGTTGGTCAGTTTGCTTAAGCGGGCCAAAAAAGCATATGATGATGAACAGGCAGGCAAAGCTGCAAGTGACCATGAAATTGGTCCTGACAGGAAGAAGATTTGTCGTGGTTTCGTCCCTGTCATGATTGATGAACTTACAGAGTGGCATACCGTGCTTTCAGAAAAAACGTAAAGAAATACAGGTACACTTAATGCTCCATAGGGGCACACACTCAGATCTACAGGCACCCACTTAACATGACGAACATATCAGGCATCTTATCTATGGACATCCATCCTTCGAAGGTTTCTGTGTTACTACACCTTGCTTTGTATATTCTACTAGCAAAAGTGCCCGGGCGTTGCATCGGGAGAAATAAACACTCAAATGCATCATGATATGATCAGTGATGGCACTACTCCTGCCTTGTGCCAACGAAAAAAGTGTTTACATTTTGTTCTATTCATGATGAACATGATTAAAAAAGCCATGGATGAGATGCTTAAAAGTTACTTTAAACATGCCTAGAAAAATATGCTTATGCATTACGAAGGATTGATTTACGTTATCAGAAGAGATAAAAAATGGATATTAATTGTGTGATGCCAAAACTGAAATATATTAGTACAGAAATCTTTTGAAATGATGGATCACTGCTAATTTTAGGAGGAATTAAATAATTAGCATCCTAGGATTAAATAGAAAATTCCAAAATATAGCCAACTCAGCAAAAATATCTCTCAAATGTAAATCATGGGTTTATGTTTGAATTGTTAGTCAGATGAGGACCTGGACTAACAAAGTTCTGTTAGATGGCGGAATGCTCCATCAGTACGGTACAAAGGTTATAATGGGTCCAATATAAATCACACGCATCCATAGTTCCGTGCACAATACACATTGTTGCTGATGTGCACAGTCGAATGTGAGTGTGGAGTAGGTGCACCAATTTGAAGATGAGCTGAGCCAGCCGAGCCAGGCCCAAGTGGCCCAAGTCCAGCCTGCAGACGAACCCTACCACGTGGTCCACGTCGCCTTCCTCGTTCCCCTTCAACCCCTGCTAGCGCCGCCAGGAGTCCCAGCTCATGTCTCCTTCGACCTGTCCAACCCATCTTCATCCCTACATTCTCCCTGACCTCCTCGCCGCGGGGTCAATCCTCGACCTGGAGAGCTCGCGCAATATGCTGAATCTCTTTATTCCTGCAATGAATTCCTGCAAAAGGTTAGCAACCGCAGGTGGCAAAGAAGGAGGCATATCCTCAAATGAAAACAGAACTTCTTTGCAAATAATAGCATAGCATTGAGTAGTGTTCACATCAAGTTCAACAATATCAGATTTGCTAGCAAGCAAACACGGATTCTTCAAACGAATTTCAGTAGCATGGTTTGAATCAGATTTAGTAGTAGTCTTATGAGGCACAAAATCTGCAGCAACAATCTGATTTTCACTCTTATTTTTCTCCTCGTTTTTTACTCTACTAGCTCTAGCAAGATCATCTTTTAGTATTTGTTCAGGAGTCATAGGTTTGAGACCAATTTTCTTTCCATCATGCATAAGAGAATACTGATTAGTTCTACCATTATGAACAGATTCTCTATCAAATTGCCAAGGTCTACCAAGTAACAAAGAACAAGCTTGCATAGGTACAACATCACAATCAACAAAATCAGAATATGTACCAATAGTAAAATGCACACGTGTAGTTCTTGTTACCTTGAGCTTCCGAGAGCTCTCAAACCATTGAATGTAGTATGGATGTGTGCGCTCTCTTGTAGAGAGAGAAAGCTTCTCCACCATGTCAACGCTAGCCAGATTATTGCAGCTCCCTCCATCAATGATGATCCTTATGGCTCGCTCTTTTACAACGCCTCTTGTTTGGAACAGATTGTGGCGTTGATCATGCTCAGATTTGCTCAATTGCATGCTCAAGACACGCTGTGCAACTAAGCTCCTGTACTGATCAGCAGTGTCAGATTCCATTACCTCCATCTCTCTCTCAGAATCAGAATTGGCGCCATCACGTGCAGCAATAAGGGCCAATGTGTCTTCATCAAAATCACTTGCAGAATCATATTCTCCATCTTCACGCACCAACATCACACGCTTGGTTCTACATTCTCTCTCTATGTGACCAAATCCCAAGCATTTGCGACATTGAATGTCGCGCGTCTTCCCCGTGGAGGCCATGGAAGATGAACTCCGAGGAGGACCAGAAGATGGTGGTGGAGTAGCAGCAGGTGGCGCTCGTGATGCAGGCGCAGTGTACTTGGATAGGTGCTGGTGTAGTCCCACGAGATGGTGGCGCTGATTGTCGCGGAGACCACGACGTTGTACGACCTACAGAAATATTAGCTCATCTCCATGGTGGTTGACGATCCTGCACTTCACGTTCAGCTTTGCAAGCAAGATGAAACAAGCGAGTAATAGTGTTGTACTCCTTATAATCTAAAATATGATGAATCTCTTTATTCAAATCACCAAAGAAACGTGCAAGCATAGCCTCATTATCCTCTACAATACCACAACGAATCATGCCAGTTTGCAATTCTTGATAATAGTCTTCTACAGAATTTTTGCCTTGTTCTAAGCGAGACAATTTTTTTCAGCAAATCACATTGATAATGTGGAGGAACAAAACGAGTACGCATGGCAAGTTTTAAATCAACCCAATTAGTAGGAATATTTGTTGGATGTGCTCTACAATATTCAGACCACCAAATAGAAGCAAAATCTTTGAATTCACAAGTAGCAGCACTAACACGCAAGTGATCAGGGTATTTTAAACGTGCAAAGCGTTGTTCTACTTCCAATTCCCATGTAAGATATGCATCAGGATTATATCTACCCTCAAATGGCGGAATATTCAATTTAAGTTTAGCAACATGATCATCATCATTACGTACCGGGCGTGGAGGTGGACGAGCGTTGTAGTTCAGTTGTCGTGGACGACCAGGTGCAGGTTGTTCGACTTCCTCGCCGTCCAGCACGTTCTCCTCGACCTGCTCGTCCGCGTCCGCTTCATAGTCTTTGTATCCCTCATCAGAAGGCGCGTCAGGTGCGGCTGCTGCAGCAGGAGCGGTACCCGCAGGCACATCCGCACGAGGAACGCGGCGTGCGCGTCGTTGCACATTGTCGCGAGGTGGCGGCAACCGAGTCAAAAGCTCCTGGAACTTGGCGTCGAGCTTGGCGTCGAAAGCTGCCTCGAGGCCATCCAGCTTGTCCAGCGCGTCGGTGAGTTTGGCATCCACGTCACCAATGCGCGCATCGGTGTCGCGTGCATGCCCGCCCAAAAGGTGGGTGAAATGAGCATGCAACTGCTTAGACGTCATCTTGGCCGGGTCAACAGCGGCCGGATCACCCAGTCCTGACATGGTTAGTACACAAAAAGCACAAATGTATATGCCTACAAACTACGGAATATGGTGGTTCACGCGCAATTCGTCAAGCAAAATACAAAGCTCTTACAAGTTCTTACCAAACAGGAGGAAGACGATGTAACAACCAGCAAGGATCAGTGGCTCCAAAGATTGCCAAAGCGATTACCATGTGTCGACACAGTGCACGTGGAGACAATATGCAGAGCTGTAGAAAGGCTAATATGGTAGCAAAACAACAATTGTCAAAACAGCAATGCAATATTGAAAGTATGCTCAACGACGGTACTGTGCTGGTCCTAGGCTAGACCGTACTAGAGACGCGAGCCTAGTTCACCAACGATGTCACGGAGCGGCACACAAGCAACGAGCAGCTATGGAGTAATATATGGCGGTGGTTGGCTCCAACAAGCACAAAGGAATAGCTCAAAAGCAAGATATAATTGAAGAACACATGAATTTTCGGGTAGTAAACTTAAACGTCAAAAATCTCAACCTTCCCGACGTTTTTTGGCAATTCTGAGAGTTCCGGAAGCCGCACAACTACAAGGTTGTTGTGGCTGGATAGAACTTTTTCTCCCGGTGATTTTGACTGGTAAAACGTCGAAAACAGAGTTCGTATGCAAAAGTTACGCTCGGTCAAAGTTTGCGGTCGAAAACTGCCCAATTCGGACTAAAATCGACCTGACTAGTGGAAATCGGGTCAAACCTGACTGGGATGCGGATTTGACTTTTTTTTTTGCGATTTTTTTTTCGCATTTTTTTTTGCTCTTCTACTCACAAACGGAAGGCGGCGATTATCTGGACACGACTATGGACACAATAATGGTGGTGCGTGTATACGGATGTATATGGTGATGGCGGAAGTATATGGCAGGTGTATATGGCAATGGCGAAAGTATGTGGCAGGTGTATATGGCGATGATGGCGGTGATCTACGTAAGGTGCGAGTGGCGGCGGCGTAACTAATATGACCAGAACTCGAAACTCTAAAGGAACTAGACGCTAAGACCAGCAACTCGACACGAAGATGCAGACACAAATTCAACTATGCAAAACTGTAAAGACAATGCAAGGCGTGGCAGGGGTTTATGGGACGATATGATCTAAACCCTAACTGTATTTTTTTTGGCTTTTTCGTGGTTTATGGGTATGATGGCAGATGCAATCTACACTAGGAAAACAGTAAAATCTCACCGAGCAACCTGAAATCTGATACCACTTGATAAGGCAAAGGTGTCCGATTATTTCGATGAGATGGGGATAATTCGATTTGTTGGTGGAGTTCGTGCTTGACGATCTGACTACACGTGCAAAGCTCGTGCGCCAATGCAATCGCTAGGACAATCTCCGGGAGTTACTGATCTTGCGGGAGCACGATCAGCCTGACCAGCAAGGGTCTTAATTCCTACCTGAAATCGAGAACAAGTAAGAACTAAAGATGCAATCAGAATATTGCGAATAGAGATGAAAGCTTGATTGATAATGGTGGGATTCCGAATAGTCGGTCTTGTTCTGGGCGTTGGCCTCAAAAGAAGTACACGAAGTTGCAGCAATTGGCTAACTTTTAATCTAATCAAAATCCGAGTCTAAACGTGACGGCTATGGGGGTATTTAAAGGAGGAAAAGATGGGGTTTCGGCCAGCCATACATATGGTGGCCGAACCAAACCCTAGAAGGCCTTTCCCCGTTCAATACGGACTCTAAAAAATGGCTGACTTAATTCCTGCGAAAATAACATGGGCCTGGCCCAAAACTAAAGGTGACGCAGCACCATAACATGCTATGGACGAAATTATGAAGTGAGAAACTCTATATTTCGTCCATGTCTTCATCTCTTCTTATGGTGGCTTCAAAGTTCTGAAATCTCCACTTGCGGCGTCATCTTCAATCCTCAAATGCTGACTGCCATCTCCTCCATGCGTGATCATACTCCAATGCTTGTCCTCCTCATCCATGCTTGGTCCATCATTCCTAAGAGTAACAAACATATCTGATTTAGGCAACATCATATTCTCATGTATATGTGAGGAATAGTTCCAAGAAACGAAAGTACCTGATAGTTAAGTTGTTTGGCACGAGCTCTAGTGATTGGTCCTTGTATTTGTGTGGCTGTAGGTACAACGGTTGTATCAAGAGATGGGATGTCCTCACCAGACAACACACTTTTTGGTACAAATAACTCATAATGAATAAAACATGATGTATAAAACTGTATGCCTCTGCCAGTGTAGCAGGATGTGCAATGATCTAGCGTAACATGGGTAAACCACACATCAGCTGTATAGAATCATGCAAAGGAATATATAAATAATAAATGACAACAAGTCATGTAATGTAAAATGGAAGTTGCATGGCAATATATCTCGGAACAGCTATGGAAATGCTGTGGTAGGTAGGTATAGTGGATGTTTTGAGGAAGATGTATGGCTTATGTGTAGGAGAACAAGAGAAAGTCCTCCCACGAGTTTGGATGTACTGGCGAAGTATGCACAATTCTCAATGTGAGCAGAAGGCAATGCACAGTACCGAAGAGGCTAGCAAATTTGGATGGTGGAAGTGCCAAAAACCGTAGCTTAACATTAGTAAAAAATAACTCACAAGCTTATTGCAAACATCTAGCAGGTTCAACATTAAGAGCATGATTAAAATTTACTCCAAGGAGGGCCGTTCACGGCGGCACAAGTATCCCGCTAGCTCCCTCGACCTTCAGCACAACTTAGTTATTACGATGAACTCTTAGACATGGAAAGCTATCAAGTCCAACTATACCTTCAACTATTTAAGTAGAGTTTGTAGTACGACACAAGCTTAAAGACAACAATCTACTACCGATTTTAACTTACTTAAACAACAAGCCTTACCATCTAAATACCTCAAAACGGTTGCAAAGAATCAGATTATCAAAGCTCAATGATCTACAAGTATTTCATTATACCACTACCCCATGCAACATTTTCTGTTTCCAACCATATAACAATTAACGAAGCAGTTTCAACCTTCGCCATGAACATTAAGAATAAAGCTAAGAACATATGTGTTCATATGCAACAGCGGAGCGTGTCTCTCTCCCACACAAACAATACTAGGATCCAATTTTATTCAAACAAACAAAAACAAGAACATAAAGACGCTCCAAGTAAAGCACATAAGATGTGATGGAATAAAAATATAGTTTCACTAGAGGTGACCTGATAAGTTGTCGATGAAGCAGGGGATGTCTTGGGTATCCCCAAGCTTAGATGCTTGAGTCTTCTTGAAATATGCAGGAATGAACCACGGTGGCATCCCCAAGCTTAGAGTTTTCACTCTCCTTGATCATATTGTATCATCCTCCTCTCTTGATCCTTGAAAACTTCCTCCACACCAAACTCAAAACAAACTCATTATAGGGTTAGTGCATAATCAAAAATTCACATATTCAGAGGTGACATAATCATTCTTAACACTTATGGACATTGCACAAAGCTACTGAAAGTTAATGGAACAAAGAGATCCATCAAACATAGCAAAACAGGCAATGCGAAATAAAAGGCAGAATCTGTCAAAACAGAACAGTTCGTAAAGACGATTTTTTTTGGGGCACTTAACTTGCTCAGATGAAAATGCTCAAATTGAATGAAAGTTGCGTACATATCTTTGGATCACGCACGTAAATTGACAGATTTTTTGAGTTACCTACAGAGAATACTACTCAAATTCGTGACAGCAAGAAATCTGTTTCTGCGCAGTAATCCAAATCTAGTATCATCTTTACTATCAAAGACTTTACTTGGCACAACAATGCAATAAAATAAAGATAAGGAGATGTTGCTACAGTAGTAACAACTTCCAAGACTCAAATATAAAATAAAAGTGCAGAAGTAAAATAATGGGTTGTCTCCCATAAGCGCTTTTCTTTAACGCCTTTCAGCTGGGCGCAGAAAGTGTGAATCAAGTATTATCAAGAGATGATGCATTAATATCATAATTTATTCTAATGATAGAATCAAAAGGTAACTTCATTCTCTTTCTAGGGAAGTGTTCCATACCTTTCTTGAGAGGAAATTGATATTTAATATTGCCTTCCTTCATATCAATAATAGCACCAACAGTTCGAAGAAAAGGTCTTCCCAAAATAATGGGACAAGATGCATTGCATTCAATATCCAAGACAACAAAATCAACGGGGACAAGGTTATTGTTAACTGTAATACGAACATTATCAATCCTCCTCAAAGGTTTATTTGTAGAATTATCAACAAGATTAACATCCAAATAATAATTTTTCAATGGTGGCAAGTCAAGCATATTATAGATTTTCTGAGGCATAACGGAAATACATGCACCAAGATCACATAAAGCATTACAATCAAAATCATTGACCTTCATCTTAATGATGGGCTCCCAACCATCTTCTAACTTCCTAGGAATAGAAGTTTCAAGTTTTAGTTTATCTTCTCTAGCTTTTATGAGAGCATTTGTAATATGTTTTGTAAAGGCCAAATTTATAGCACTAACATTGGGACTTCTAGCAAGTTTTTGTAAGAACTTTATAACTTCAGAGATATGACAATCATCAAAATCTAAACCATTATGATCTAAAGCAATGGGATCATTGTCCCCAATATTTTGAAAAATTTCAGCAGTTTTATCACAAGCAGTTTCAGCAGTTTTAGCAGTTTCGGGTAGTTTTGCACGCTTTGCATTAGGAGTAGAAACATTGCCAACACCAATTATTTTACCATTAATAGTAGGAGGTGTAGCAACATGTGAAGCATTATCATTACTAGTGGTGGTAATAGTCCAAACTTTGGCTACATTATTCTCTTTAGCATTTTCTTCTCTTTCCCACCTAGCACGCAATTCAGCCATCAATCTAATATTCTCATTAATTCGAACTTGGATGGCGTTTGCTGTAGCAAATGACTTAATATCTTTAGTTTCATTCGGCATAACTTTCAGTTTCAAAAGATCAACATCAGCAGCAAGACTATCAACTTTAGAAGCAAGAATATCAATTTTACCAAGATTTTCTTCAACAGATTTGTTAAAAGCAGTTTGTGTACTAATAAATTCTCTAAGCATGGCTTCAAGACCAGGGGGTACACTCCTATTATTGTTGTAAGAATTACCATAACCATTACCATTATTAGAAGGATATGGCCTATAGTTGTTACTAGAATTAATCCTATAAGCATTGTTGTTGAAATTATTATTTTTAATGAAGTTCACATCAACATGTTCTTCTTGAGCAACCAATGAAGCTAAAGGAACATTATTAGGATCAACATTAGATCTACCATTCACAAGCATAGGCATAATAGCATCAATCTTATCACTCAAGGAGGAGGTTTCTTCAACAGAATTTACCTTCTTACCTTGTGGAGCTCTTTCCGTGTACCATTCAGAGTAATTAATCGTCATATCATCAAGAAGCTTTGTTGCGGCGCCTAGAGTGATGGACATAAGAGTACCTCCAGCAGCTGAATACAATAAGTTCCGCGAAGAAAAATTCAATCCTGCATAAAAGGTTTGGATGATCATCCAAGTAGTCAGTCCATGGGTAGGGCAATTTTTAACCAAAGAATTCATTCTTTCCAATGCTTGGGCAACATGCTCATTATCAAATTGCTTAAAATTAATTATGCTACTTCTCAAAGATATAATTTTAGCAGGAGGATAATATCTACCAATGAAAGCATCCTTACATTTAGTCCATGAATCAATACTATTCTTAGGCAAAGATAGCAACCAATCTTTAGCTCTTCCTATTAAAGAGAAAGGAAACAATTTTAATTTTATAATGTCACCATCTACATCCTTATACTTTTGCATTTCACAAAGTTCAACAAAATTATTAAGATGGGCAGCAGCATCATCAGAACTAACACCAGAAAATTGCTCTCTCATAACAAGATTTAGTAAAGCAGGTTTAATTTCAAAAAATTCTGCTGTAGTAGCAGGTGGAGCAATAGGTGTGCATAAGAAATCATTATTATTTGTGCTAGTGAAGTCACACAACTTAATATTCTCAGGGGTACCCATTTTAGCAATAGTAAATAAAGCAAACTAGATAAAGTAAATGCAAGTAACTAATTTTTTGTGTTTTTAATATGGAGAACACAAACAAGATAGTAAATAAAGTAAAGCAAGTAACTAATTTTTTGTGTGTTTTTGATATAAAGAACTAATCAAAGCAGTAAATAAAATAAAGTAAAGCAAAACAAAAACAAAGTAAAGAGATTGGAAGTGGGAGACTCCCCTTGCAGCGTGTCTTGATCTCCCCGGCAACGACGCCAGAAAAAGAGCTTGATACGCGTGAAGCACACGTCCGTTGGGAACCCCAAGAGGAAGGTGTGATGCGTACAGCAGCAAGTTTTCCCTCAGTAAGAAACCAAGGTTATCGAACCAGTAGGAGTCAAGGAGCACATGAAGGTTGTTGGTGGCGGAGTGTAGTGTGGCGCAACACCAGGGATTCCAGCGCCAACGTGGAACCTGCACAACACAATCAAAGTACATTTACCCCAACGTAACAGTGAGGTTGTCAATCTCACCGGCTTGCTGTAAACAAAGGATTAGATGTATAGTGTGGAAGATGATATTTGTATGCGAAGAACAGTAAAGAACAATGTTTGCAGTAGATTGTACTCGATGTAAAAGAATGGACCGGGGGCCACAGTTCACTACTGGTGTCTCTCCAATAAGAAATAGCATGTTGGGTGAACAAATTACAGTTGGGCAATTGAGAAATAAAGAGGGCATAACAATGCACATACATATCATGATGAGTAGTGTGAAATTCAATTGGGCATTACGACAAAGTACATAGACCGCTATCCAACATGCATCTATGCCTAAAAAGTCCACCTTCAGGTTAGCATCCGCACCCCTTCCAGTATTAAGTTGCAAACAACAGACAATTGCATTAAGTATGGTGCGTAATGTAATCAACACAAATATCCTTAGACAAAGCATTGATGTTTTATCCCTAGTGGCAACAACACATCCACAACCTTAGAACTTTCTGTCACTGTCCCAGATTAAATGGAGGCATGAACCCACTATCGAGCATAAATACTCCCTCTTGGAGTTACAAGTATCAACTTGGCTAGAGCCTCTACTAGCAACGAAGAGCATGCAAGATCATAAACAACACATATATGATAGATTGATAATCAACATAACATAGTATTCCATATTCATCGGATCCCAACAAACACAACATGTAGCATTACAAATAGATGATCTTGATCATGATAGGCAGCTCACAAGATCTAACATGATAGCACAATGAGGAGAAGACAACCATCTAGCTACTGCTATGGACCCATATTCCAGGGGTGAACTACTCACACATCAATCCGGAGGCGATCATGGTGATGAAGAGTCCTCCGGGAGATGATTCCCCTCTCCGGCAGGGTGCCGGAGACGATCTCCTGAATCCCCCGAGATGGGATTGGCGGCGGCGGCGTCTCTGGAAGGTTTTCCGTATCGTGGCTCTCGGTACTAGGGTATTCACGGTGAAGACTTTAAGTAGGCGGAAGGGAAGAGTCGGAGGGCTGACGAGGGGCCCACATGCTAGGGCGGCGCGGGCCCCCCTTAGGCCGGGCGGCCCTAGTGTGGCGGCGCCTCGTCGCCCCACTTCGTAATCCTTTCGGTCTTCTGGAAGCTTCGTGGAAAAATAAGACCCTGGGCGTTGATTTCGTCCAATTCCGAGAATATTTCCTTTGTAGGATTTCTGAAACCAAAAACAGCAGAAAACAACAACTGGCTCTTCGGCATCTTGTCAATAGGTTAGTGCCGAAAAATTCATAAATATGACATAAAGTGTGTATAAAACATGTGAGTATCATCATAAAAGTAGCATGGAACATAAGAAATTATAGATACGTTTGAGACGTATCATTGCCATGGACCTTGACGGCTTGACGCTATGCTGACGATGATGGAGATCATGCCCGGTGATGATGGAGATTATGTCCGTGCTTTGGAGATGAAGATCAAAGGCGCAAAGACTAAAGGGCCATATCATATCACATATGAATTGCATGTGATGTTAATCCTTTATGCATCTTATCTTGCTTAGATCGCGACGGTAGCATTATAAGATGATCCCTCACATTAGTATCAAGATAATAAAGTGTTCTCCCCTCGTATGCACCGTTGCTACAGTTCATCGTTTTGAAGCATCTCGTGATGATCGGATGTGATAGATTCTACGTTCACATACAACGGGTGTAAGCCATGTTGCACACGCGGAAATACTTGGGTTTGCTTAACGAGCCTAGCATGTACAGACATGGCCTCGGAACACAGGAAACCAAAAGGTTGAACACGAGTCATATGGATGATATGATCAACATGTTGATGTTCACCGTTGAAGCTACATCATCTCACGTGATGATCGGTTTTGGTGTAGTGGATATGGATCGTGTGCCACTTAACAACTATGAGGGATGTTGTATTAAGTGGGAGTTCATTAGTAATTAGATTAAAACATGAACTAATTATCATGAACATAGTCTGAATTGTATTTTGAATTAATTTGTAGAATTGGCATCCGTTATCTACCAAGCGCTAGTCTTGTAATTGAGATAGAAACACTGTTAAGTCTGATAAGCAACTTTACGGACTGGTACCGTATTGTTGAAAAATCAAGAAATGATTAAATCCTATTGCAAACTTTTGGTAAACCTCACTTTGATTCAAAGAGAAATGGTTTCAATTAGTACCTAAAATTATCTTGTCTCCGTGAAACTTGATGTTCAAATCCGTTTGAAAAGTAAGGAGCTAAAAATTTTGTTTTCATAAATAAGCAAGGTATAAGATATATGTGATATCTAAAACCTTATTGCAAGATGATAGAATATAATCTAGTGAGACTACATAAACTCATAAGTTTTATGGGAATGTACGAAGGTTGAAGACGCCAGGCGTCTCAATCCTCCAACTAGTTGGGCACTAACGATATCCGCATATCCATGAAGTGATCGTCCTTAGGATGCACCGTTTCTAAGACTCGTCGTTTCGAAGCATCACGTGATGATCGGGTGTTATAGATTCTACGTGTGCATACAACAGCGCAAGCCAGATTTGCACATGCGAATACTAAGGTTAAAACTTTACGAGCCTAGCATGTACATACATGGTCTCGGAAAGACATCATGATTTGATGGATAAAAATTATGAGTGAAATTGTTCATCACATTAAAAGTTTACTAATAGTGAAATCCGGAACACTTGTCATGTGATGATCAACTTCAAGGTAAGAACCTCAAGGTTATTGGTTTTTAACGAAGAAAACCTAGAAGTTATTGATGTTGAAGTGTTTTCTGAGAATGAGGAAAGCTAAAAGAGAAACTACAAAATATTTTGGCAGAAAGAAAGAGAAGACTAGAAAGTCTAGTTCAGGTGTGTATAGATGATATACATGTTATGAATGTATTCTTTGATTGGTCACACAATGGAATTCTTGGGTATAAGTACCATATTGGTTGGTATGAGATGTCATACAACACAACGCAATACAAGAATACAATGGCCTAAGTGACTGATACTCCATGTACGATGGATAAGTTATTATAAAACTTAATGGTGAAACACACATACATAACACTGACGCTAATATGCCGTAAGGAAAATGATTTGAATTCCACTTATTAGTGCAACTGCCATTTAGGTCATGTTAGAAAGGAACACATGAAGGAACTCCATGCAAATGGATTTTTGGAGTCATTTGATTTTTGAATCGTTTGGCGCTTGCTAATCTCTTCTAAAGAGAATGACTGAAATACCGTTCATAGGCCAAGAGTTGAACGGGCAACTAACTTAGTGGAAACATACATGATGATGTATGTGGTTCACTGAGCATAGTTGTGTGCGGGAGATTCTTCTACTTCATGAAAACTTCCAACAATGAATTGAGTGTATATATAAGGATATATTTATTCAATAAGGAAGAACTTTGAAACATTTGAATAGATTCAAATAAATTTCAGCATGAAGTGGAAATCATCGTAATAGAAAAGTCAAATATCTATGATTGGATCATGGTGAAAATATTTGAATTACGATTTTTAGCGAACATCTAAGAGAGTTATAAAATTGTTCTACAACTCACGTTTCTTGGAGTATCATAGTGATGATGGAGTATCCGAGAGACGTATCCAAACCTTGTTGAGTTAATGATGAGATAAAATGACGCTATTATATTTTTCTGGATTATGCTTTAGAGACTACCGCTTTTACACTAAATAGTGCATCATCATAATCCGTTGAAATGACACCATACAAGTTATGACATGGGTATAAATCCTAATAGTCCTTTCTTAAATTTTGGTATGCATAGCATAAGTAAATAAGTTTACAACCAAAATCGGATGAATGTCTTTGTTAGTTATCCCAGAGAATTTATTGGGAATTCTTTACACTACGGAGACAAAGACAAAAGTGTTTGTCGATGTTTCTTATTTCCAAGAAATTGTTTCTAGCAAAGTATCTGAGTGGGAGGACAATAGAACTTGATAAGGTTGATGAACATGAGCATGATGATCAGAGTAGCGCAACATCAGAAATGGTTCTGGAAGCGGCCACGATGATCATGGCTCC
The DNA here is from genome assembly GCF_019359855.2 of Lolium perenne. Taxonomy (NCBI): domain Eukaryota; kingdom Viridiplantae; phylum Streptophyta; class Magnoliopsida; order Poales; family Poaceae; genus Lolium; species Lolium perenne. The sequence goes on along the minus strand of NC_067245.2, from coordinate 154,957,524 downwards.
CATGTCTACAAAGTGTTATAGTCATGAAGATCGAAGTACCTATTGAACCTTGTAGGTATAGTTTACTTTGTGATCAAATAAATGATTTGTGAATGAAGGATTGATTTTGAACAATGATAAACCAACTACATACAAAGAAGGTATGATGGACCCTGACTCCGTTAAAATGGCTATGCGCCATGAAATCCAAGATAGGTGAATACTTTTTGAAAGTAAATGGATCTATAAAATTGATGGACTTGGATGGAATATCCTTGAAGAAGCTCGACTTGTCGAAAAGTTGTTTACGACAAAAATTCAAAGAGTTGACTACGATAAGATTAGATCTTCCGTATCGATGCTTATAGTCTATGTGGATCATTCTAGTAATCGCTACATATTTCTTTTATGAGATATGCTAGTAGGATGGGAAAATACATTACTTAACAGAAGTGTGTATTAAAGGCGTATACAAGATACAACCAAGAGTTTTGCTGGTCCTTGGAATATTAGATAGGTATACGAACTTCAATTGGATGAAGTGAGTATCGCGGAGTTGGAATCTTCACCGGATGAAATAGTCAAAGAGTTTTTGATTTCATCAGAAACGATGAAGATGCTTGCATTTGCAAGAAATTAAGTGGGTGCGATGAGACATATTTGTAATACTTTATGTAGATGACGTATCGTTGATTATAAATAATGTAATTATATACTTGATTAAAAAAAGGTTTCATTGAGAATTTACTTCAATGAAAGGATATGAACTGAAACATATTTAGTGTCAAGATCTATGAAGATAGATTGAAAACACATAATAAGTTTAAGTTAAAGTACATAGAAAGAATATTGAAGTAGTTCAATATAAAAATATTAAGAAGGTGTTCCTTTTCATGTGAAGGTTTGACAAGACTTGAGTGTATCTGACACTCAATGAGTAAAATCACATGAGTGATTTTATATCACGAATAATATGTACACAATCAGATGTCCTGTGCTCTAAAGAGTTAGGAGCATATACCAGAATGATTCATGTGATGATCACTGGACAACAGTAAGAATATCCCTAAGTGCTTTAGAAGAACCAAGAATATATATAGTTTTATATGGGGTAATGACAAATAAATTGCTGTAAGGTGTTGCACCGATATTGTTTTGGTCACATATAAAATCTCAATTAGGAAAAGTGTTGATTAAAAGGTAGCACAATAAGCTAGAAGAAGCCTATGCTAGATTTAGATGAGTTCTAGATATTGTGACGGATTCTACAAATAAAGGCAGAGTATGTCATTGTTTTGACAATGACTGAGGATGTTAAGTCAACAAGTTCTTTGAGAACTTGGTGTAGTTCCGATAGTGTCAGAACTTTGAAGCTATATTGTGTGTGACAATATTAGTGACATATTTCAGACCGCGGAATTAAGGTTCCACCAGAAGATTGAACATATATGATTAATGCCGACTCATTTGGAAAATGAGTGATGCGTGAAGACGCAAATGAATTGCAAAATACATATGTCTCTGAACGTGTCAGATTCGTTGACTGTAACCGCTCCCATAAGCAAACATGATAAGCACCATAAGGCCAATGTGTTATATCTTTACAAATGTAAACTAGATTATTGACTCTAGTGCAAGTGGGAGACTGTTGGAGATATGCCCAAGAGACAATACTAAAGTGGTTATTATAATATATCTTTATGTTTATGATAAATGTTTGCATATCATGCTATAATTGTATTAACCGAAACATTGATACATGTGTGTTATGTAAACAACAAGGAGTCCCTTGTAAGCCTCTTGTATAACTAGCTTGTTGATTAATAGATGATCATGGTTTCGTGATCATGAAAATTGGATGTTATTAATAACAAGGTTATGTCATTAGATGAATGATATAATGGACACACACCCAAATAATTGTAGCATAAGATCACGTCATTAAGTTCAATTTGCTATAAGCTTTCGATACATAGGTACCTAGTCCTTCGACCATGAGATCATGTAAATCACTTATACCGGAATGGTACTTTTATTACATCAAACGCCACTGCGTAAATGGGTGGTTATAAAGATGAGATTAAGTATTCGAAAAGTGTGAGTTGAGGCATATGGATCAAGAGTGGGATTTGTCCATCCCGATGATAGATAGATATACTTTGGGCCCTCTCGGTGGAATGTCGTCTGATTAGCTTGCAAGCATGTGAATAGTTCACAAGAGATGATATACCACGGTACGAGTAAAGTGTACTTGTCGGTGACGAGGTTGAACACGGTATGGAGATACCGATGATCGAACCTCGGACAAGTAAAGTATCGCGTGACAAAGGGAATCGGAATCGGTATCGTATGTAAATGGTTCAATCGATCACTAAGTTATCGTTGAATGTGTGGGAGCCATTATGGATCTTCAGATCCCGCTATTGGTTATTGGTCGGAGAGGAGTCTCGACCATGTCTACATAGTTCACGAACCGTAGGGTGACAGACTTAAGGTTTGATGTCGTTTTAAGTAGATATGGAATATGGAATGGTGTTAGAATGTTTGTTCGGAGTATCGTATGGGGTCCAGGACATCACGAGGATGTCCGGAATGGTCCGGAGAATAAGATTCATATATGGGAAGTCATTTTCAGGGGTTCAGAAAAGTCCGGTGTTTTGACCGGAGCTTCTAGAAGGTTTTGGAAGGACCGGAATAGTCTGGAATATTATGGAAGGTTCCGGAAGTTTCCGGGATGACCCGGGCTGTCTAAGGAAGTCCGGAGGGTTCCATAATAGGTGCAACCACGTTGCCTTAAGGGAAAATAAGTCTTTCCTTAATGCAATTTCAGAATTGGCAAAAGAGTTCGAGAAGGAGTAGGTTTTCGGAACCGAAAACCTATCAGAACTCAGTCAAACTTGGGGACAAGTTTATGGACGACCCAAGGGGCCTGGCCACCTATTTAAAGGGACCAAGGAGCACCTCAAAGGCACCTCAAGTCGCAGCCCTAGCTCCCCAAGTCGCAGCACCACCCTGCGCCCAAACCCTAGCTACCCCCTCCTCCTAATTCTCCCGCGGTGCTTACGGTGAAGCCCTGCCGGAGATCTCCACCACCACCATGACCACGCCGTCGTGCTGGCGGGATTCCGAGGAGGATCTACTACATCCGCTGCCCGCTGGAACGGGGAGAAGGACATCGTCATCAACACCGAACGTGTGACCGAGTACGGAGGTGCTGCCCGACTGTGGCACCATCAAGATCTTCTACGCGCTTTTGAAAGCGGCAAGTGATCGACTACAGCAACAACAAGATCTAATCTCGTAGGCTTTGAAATCTTCGAGGGTTAGTCTCATGATCTTCTCGTTGCTACCATCTTCTAGATTGAATCTTGGCTTATTATTCGTTCTTGCGGTAGGAAATTTTTTGTTTTCTATGCTACGAATCCCATCAATATCATCTCCATCGAGATTTGAGCTTGGCTGCATGCAAAGAAACAAAAATTCCTTTTTGGGCAGCCCGACCTACCAAACAACAAGCCAATTTTGGCCCGTGGCTCGTTCTGGACGCGCAAGTGTGCTTTCACCGCTGCGCCAGTGAGCCACGAATCAGGCCTAGGCAACCAAACACGTCCGTAATCGCTCCTCCATTACAAGCACCAGCACAAACATGACCTTGTTTGGTGGTACCGGCGAGTTGGCTAGTCGACCCTCAACGTAGTGACAGATCTTGCCAGAGGTATGCCACTGGAATGTCGCTCATGACGTCGTCTTCTATCTCCTACCGGCGAAGTTCCCGCCGCGCGCTTTGTTGCTGGTGCACGAGAACTCCTCCAACGGCACACTATAAGACACCTACGGCGAACAGTCAATGCCGACCGCAGCGTCCTCTGCTCCTGGTACACGAGACCTCTGCCGAAGGCACACTGAACATGCGCCGAACGGTCACCTGCGGCCGCACCGCCCTCTGTTGGCACCACCACACCGACATCGCCCGGTAGACGAGAAATCAACATTGCCGGGTGAAGCTCGGCTGGATTGGGCATGAGACGTAGAAAATAATAGCTTTGGGCAATGAAGACAGAGAAGAAGCCTGATGCATCGGTACAGGAAAGGTCCTCCCGTCATGTACTATTGGGCCAAAACGGTGCCATGCCTTATATCTCAGTACATGGGCCTATGCACTGTTTAAAAAGGGAGGTAAAAGACGTAATGCATATTAGTATACGCTGCCAAGTCAGTACCACAGTGAACATGATTGGTCCAAAAAAACAGGAGCATATGGACCTCAGAGCCAAATTGCATTTCTGTGTTTTGATAGGATTTTAAGCACTATTTGGAACGCATGCTGTAAAACACATGAATGGGAAAATTCATATGTTGAGGAGTTATATGTACTCCCTCCGTCTCAAAAAAGTTGATCAACTTTATCTATATACGGGTGTATATAAATATATTTTAGTTATAAACACATTCGAATCTAAAAAAAATGAATAGCTTTTCTTGAGATGAGGAAGTAACTTAAATTACAACAGAAATAAAAACCATGGGGAAAGTATGCCTCTCTATCTCTCTCCCTCTATAGTCAATAGACAGAATATTTACATCTTCGTTCATAGATTCAATACTACCCCGATTAGATCTACACCTAGATGATCCTGGCATTCTAATAGTTAGAAGATCAAACTTCTCTAGGTATGGTTCTTTGGATATTTCTCCGCCAGATCCCTTTTTCCTCGATCGTCAAGGTCGTGGATTTGGATCGATTCTCATAGTTGTCGGTAAAAGATTTTTTCTCGACTAAACTAACATGGACACTGAACCGCTACGTGAGCATAGCCAGGAGAGGCGATCGGGATAGGTGAACCCATCTAGGGCTCCGTTCTCCTTGCTGGCCACACCGGCGGTTTCCGTTCTTTTCAAGTTGTTTTAAGTGTCTTTTTTAGGACGGTGAGATGGCGGTTATATCGTGAAGTCAAAATAAGGTGCTCCCTGTCCTATCCTCGCTCTGGTGGTGTGTCTAGCACTAGCGGAGGCTGTGGAGTCGTGTGTCCGGCGGATCTCCTGGGATTCGATCGGTGTTCGTATGTTAGTGTGGTTTTATGCCAGTCTCTTTCTAAGCTATGGTTGTCATCATTGGTAATGGTTACTGCTCTAGTGTGTGTTAATCCTTAAGCCTTAGCACGACGAGTTCCGTTTGTCTACTATAACAAGCTTTGCTCAGCTCCGATGATGGAGGGGCGAGGACGATGGCGCTCGTTCGGTTCGTGCTAGGGGTTGTAGTCGTCCCTGGGTGGTCTGTGTTCTTATTTGTAATTTTTTTATTACCTTTTGGGCTATGTACAACTGTTGATGATTATTAATAGATTAGTGGAATTTTTGCAATTCTTTTATTTATCTTGACTACTATCTCATCGACAATGATACCTCGTACTCCTGGTTCTCCAGCAACGTTAACCGAACTGTTCAGTTGATTTTTCTCTGAAATACTGGTGTTGCCACTCTTGTCGATGTTGACTGATTACTTAAATGGATGTGTCGGGTTGTAGCCTTGAGCCTTGGCTACAATAATGTTGTTATTTACAGTATGTGGTTTGATATCTATGTTATTCTTCTACAAGGAATTCTAGAAAACTACAAAATTATGTTATGAGCAAACAAAAACTTTAAAAACTTAGAAGTTCTGTATGTTCTTTTAGGCTTTAGGAAATACTTTTATACACCTACGTATAGGTGTGGGTATTTCCGTTACCGTTCATTTATTTCTCAAGATTCGTGCCCACCATAATAGATGAAAATATTTCTTTCTCTCTCCTCTCTTTATCTAAATCTCAAAGCACAATGGACGGTGACGGAAACATCAACCCATGCGTGGGTGTTGTTAAATAGAATTCGCTATAAATATGTCAAATAAAACACCGGGAATGAGTTGTAAAAGAAAAGCTGTCGAGAAACACGGTAAAACCTCATCTCCTTACGGAAGAGAGCTTACGAAAAAAGCTTATGGGGAGATCGTGGAACCAATCCATTGGAAGGAAGTTTTGGTTCGGTTGCAGGAAAAAATTCAACGACAAATCCTTAATTGACACCTAATCCCGTAACAAAATCCCGTAAGCTATCTCCCCATAAACGTAGCATTATTCCCCCCGTGCGAATTCGATCAGCGGCTCTACGCAGGCCTGCGTGTCTCCCATCTAGCTTCTCGTTATCTCGTGCTACAAACCAAGCCATAAATCGACAACAGCACAAATAATACCCTCTCCTCTGCTGGACTCCTCGTGCTGCACCTGTGTCGTGGCCGACGAGTCATAGCCTTCGGCGTGCTGCGTACTTTCTGGAGTCTTCCGCCGTCCGTGGAGTCCACTTGTGCCACCTTTTCTGCCACTTTTTGGTGAGCTCCGGAGCGCCTCTGCATGGTGCCCTGGACGTCCACGTCGTGACCCGGCTCCTAAATGTTCACGGCTGGGATTGCTCGCCGACGTGGCCACCGCCACCGCCACCGCCATGGCCAACGGCCACCTCTTCAGTAATGCCGGGGTTTGGGCTCTATATAAACGCACACTGATCGGTCTCTGGAAACACACGATCACAGCTAAACCACAGCGAACCAAGTGTTTGATCAATCTAGCAACTTCCTGCTTCTTGTTTCTGCAAGTAATGGCAACCATGGTGGCCTTGAGCTCCTTCACCGGTGCCGCCGTTGTCGGGCGCTCCGCAACCCGGTCGTCCCTAGCGCCGCGCCGGCGCGCCCTCATTGTCAGGGCCCAGACCGAGGTGAGCTTTCACTCACACGTGCATGCACTTGATTCTCAACTCCCTTTCGGCCTTTCCTGCGTGTCGCCGTGTCAGTCGTAAAATACTCTCCTCCTCTCTCTACGTGAAATTAACTGTGTGTGTATCTGCAGCCGGAAATGGATCCTTCCAAGGAAATGAAATTAACTGTGTGACACCCAAGCCCAAGGCTAACCCCTCGGTATGGGACGCGCTCGCCTTCAGCGGCCCGGCGCCCGAGCGCATCAACGGCCGGCTTGCCATGGTGGGCTTCGTGGCGGCGCTCTCCGTGGAGGCGGCGCGCGGTGGCGGGCTCCTCGACCAGGCTGGTAGCGGCGCCGGACTGGGCTGGTTCCTGACAACCGCGGCGCTGTTCTCCGTGGCGTCGATGGTCCCGCTGCTGCAGGGCCAGACCGTCGAGAGCAAGTCCAGCGGCATCTGGAGCGCCGACGCCGAGCTCTGGAACGGCCGCTTCGCCATGCTTGGACTCGTCGCGCTCGCGGCCACCGAGTTCATCACCGGCACGCCCTTCGTCAATGTCTAAGACTAGTGCAGCACTTTGGATATTCAGCTGACAGATCAAAATCATGCTAACTGTTGTAGCCACGTTGCTGTTAGGAAACGTGATCGTATGTGACACGTTTAGATATCTAGTCCTAGTCAAATACGTTGTATGCCTAGCACCGCCTGTACCTCCTATATATATGAATCAATAGGGAGCTCGTGTGTATCCGAGTAGTCCCAAAGAATATACTACCTGGTCAGATTATTGATTTTACATGGTATCAGGCCGCCTCTTCCGCCTGTAACCCTAGATCGCGACTCCATCCATTGTCGCCGCCGACAGTTCGTCACCTGCCATGGCGTCATCATCTACGACGCCGTCGCTGAGCCTTGGCGCTCCTCCGCGTGAGCTCCTCACGCGTGAGAACTACCCCACCTGGCGCTCTCAAGTTCTGCCCGCCATACGGGGCGCCATGCAGATGGGTCTTCTCGATGGGACAGACCCCGCGCCTCCTACTGAGATCGTCGACGTTCCTGCTGATCCAGCGACAGGAACCCCTGCCCAGATGAAGGTGAATCCTGCATATGCATCTTGGATCTCTCGCGACCAGCTTGTTCTCTCTTATCTGCTTCAAGCCCTCCACCCCAAAGAAGTTCTCCCTCATGTTCATCGGCTTGAGACATCTGCCGGGGTTTGGCGCGCCCTCCAACAGATGTTTTCCGCCCAAAGCGAGGCTCGGGTTGATAATCTGTTGGTTGCTCTCGCCAACACAAAAAAACTGCAGTCGTCTACGTCTGAGTATCTTGCCAAGATGCAAGGTTTTGCTGATGAACTCGTCGCCGCCGGACATCCGCTCCAGGACCGTCAGCTTGTCTCCTATATTTTGGCCGGCCTTGGAAAAGACTACAACTCTCTTGTTGCAGCACTCGGCGTGGCGGCCACGCCCCTCACGTTGAGCATGCTCTATTCTCAGCTGCACGCCTACGATCAACGTCAACTTCTTCTTGATGGGCCTGCTCCGCCCGATTTTGAGTCTTCGGCTAACGCCGCCTCCAAACAGGGGCGCACTCGCTCCGACTACTACAACAACTCCTACAGCAACAATTACAATGGACGACCCCGTGATCGTGGTGATCGTCGGGATGAGAGACGTGACGATCGTGGCGATCGTCGTGATAATCGCACTTACAATCAAGGACGAGGCGGTGGCCGTGGACCTCCTGGAGGGGGACGTGGTCGTGGCCGAGGACGTCGCCGCACAACCCCATGGGTGGACGTTACTTGTCAGATATGCAGCAAAGAAGGTCATTATGCCAAAGATTGCTGGTCAAGATACTCACAAGAAGAGGACTATGGTGACAAGGAAATACATGCCGCATACGGCGTGGATACAAACTGGTACCAGGACTCCGGTGCCACACATCACATTACCAGCGAGCTCAACAATCTGACTCTCCGGGACAACTATAGAGGCTATGACAAGGTCACCTCCGCCAATGGACAAGGTATGAGTATTTCACATGTTGGTCATTCAATAATTCATAACCCTACTCAAAATTTTCGTCTTCGCAATATTCTTCATGTTCCACATGCCTCCAAAAATCTTCTTTCTGTCCATCGATTCACTCTCGATAATGGCGTTTTTATCGAGTTTCACCCCTTCTTCTTTTTGATTAAGGATCAGGTCACCCGGAAAATCATTCATAGAGGACGGTGTGTTGGAGGCCTTTACCCGTTGATTTCGTCCTTGGTGTCTCCCGGATCTTCCAAGCATGCTTTTGCCGTCTCCAAGCCATCCCAGTCCCAGTGGCACAGTCGTTTAGGGCACCCTTCATTAGCTATTGTTATGCAAATTCTAGGCAAACATAATCTTCCTTGTGTTCGTGATACTACTAGTATGTTAGTTTGTGATTCATGTCAGAAAGCTAAGAGCCATCAGCTCCCTTATCCTATATCATCTAGTGTTTCTACTGTTCCTCTCTGACTAGTCTTTTCTGATGTATGGGGACCTGCACCCACTTCTGTTGGTCGTCATAATTATTATATTAGCTTCATTGATGATTATAGCAAATTCACTTGGATCTACTTACTCAAACACAAGTCTGATGCCTTAGCTGCTTTTATAACCTTTCAGAAGCTTGTTGAGCGCAAATTCAACAGAAAGATTTTAACTGTTCAATCCGATGGGGGGGGTGAATACATCAAAATAAACTCCTTCCTTCAAACACAAGGGATTGCTCATCTTATGTCCTGTCCCCATGCTCACCAACAAAATGGTGCTGCTGAGAGAAAACACCGCCACATTGTTGAAGTCGGTCTATCCCTGTTAGCACATGCCGCCATGCCACTAAAATTTTGGGATGAAGCTTTTCTCACTGCCACATATCTTATAAATATGCTTCCTAGCAAAGTCCTCAATAATGACACCCCTATGCATCGTCTTCTTGGAACACATCCCAACTATGCATCTCTTCGTGTTTTTGGCTGTGCATGTTGGCCCAACCTTCGCCCCTATAATAAGCGTAAACTTGCTTTCCGCTCCACACAATGTGTCTTTCTTGGCTACAGTCCTCGTCACAAAGGGGTAAAGTGTCTTGAGGTCTCCACTGGGCGAGTTTACATATCCCGTGATGTAGTTTTTGATGAGGCAGTTTTCCCGTTTAAATCCCTTCATCCTAATGCTGGTGCCCTTCTACGCAAACAAATTCTACTTCTTGACCCTTCACTTCATAATTTTGAGGAGGGGGATGCTATTATTGATGATCATTGTGTGCCAAATACTCATGCTTCTAATCCTTCCTCTAGTCGTGTTTCTCCAGTGCAGGGTGATGCAGCACCTCCAGCTCGAGCAGCAGGTGAAAATTCTGCTCAAAATGATGCTCATAGCAGATCATATGACACTTTTGAAGATTCAGGAGAAACGGACGGAAATTCACTTTCCGGGGAAGATTCCCTGCCAAGATCTTCATTGGGATCGCCGCTGATCGCCTCGGATCAGGCGCTGTCGGAGCCGTCTCGTGCACCAGACGGCCGTGCGCGGGCGCGTGCGCTGTCGCCGGCCCTGCGGTCCCCCTCCGGATCCTCTGCGCGTGAAGTTCCGTCTCCACCGTCTCGCTCCACGCCATCGGCCACACCCTCGGCCGCACATCGCAGCGGATCATCTGCTGCATCACCAGCGACACCGTCCGTGTCTGGCAGTCCTGCCGATGATCCCAGCTCAGCAGAAGGATCTTCTGCGCCTCGCGCGCCTGCCCCTCCCCCTCGTGTGTCTACTCGACCCACTACACGGGCTTCTCGAGGGATTGTTCAACCTAAAGAGTACACTGACGGCACGGTACGCTGGTTGCTCTCATGTACTACAGATTATTATAATTTCTTTTTTGGACCAAATCTGATTTCCTGGAGTGCTAAAAAGCAGTCTACAGTCTCCAGGTCTAGCACTGAAGCAGAATATAAATCTGTAGCAAATGCAACAGCTGAGATGATCTGGGTGCAGTCATTACTTAATGAACTAGGTGTTAAGTTGACACAGAAGCCGTGTTTATGGTGTGACAATTTGGGAGCTACTTACTTGTCAGCAAATCCAGTTTTTCATGCTAGAGCAAAGCACATTGAGATTGATTTTCACTTTGTCCGAGAACGAGTGTTAAAGAGACAGCTAGAGGTGAGGTTTATTTCCTCTAGAGATCAAGTAGCAGATGGGTTCACAAAGCCATTGTCTGTAAGAGCATTTGAAGACTTCAAGCATAATCTCAACTTGTCTAAGTTGTGATTAAGGGAGGGTGTTAGGAAACGTGATCGTATGTGACACGTTTAGATATCTAGTCCTAGTCAAATACGTTGTATGCCTAGCACCGCCTGTACCTCCTATATATATGAATCAATAGGGAGCTCGTGTGTATCCGAGTAGTCCCAAAGAATATACTACCTGGTCAGATTATTGATTTTACAGTTGCAACCTTTTGTACCATGGGTCATGGCAACTTGTAGACCTCGTGTTTAGATTACGATTGTTTTGATGGCATTTGAAGCACTGTTCAAAGGAAAATTTGTGGCTAGATGAAAGTAAAACTAAATACAATTTATACTAAGCTTTTATACTCCTCTAGATTTTATATTTAGCATTTTACAGTACTAACAACTATTTATTTTTATATTTTAATTGGGCATTGTTAACAATATGTTAGCTATGTCTCTAAATAATAATTCTTAGTATGTTAGTTATTTGTGATTAATTCGATATAAATACGCTCGTTTTGTTCTACTTTAAAGTGTACTCCCTCCATCGGTTCGAGATTATAAGCTCTCTCCCTCTTTTCAAATTGTTAGATTATAAGGCTTATTTTATTCATTACCCTTTATCCTCCAATGCATGCTCTCATTTTTCCCTCTCTTCTCTAATGCATGTAAAACTATTGATGCATACAATAATCAATGGGGGGAAGTAATGGCCTTCGTGCCTTATAATCCCTAATAGAGGTAGTAGTTTGTAACACATAAGCCTCTTCTTGAACTTTTAAAAAGCATAATCTCTATAATGTATACACTTATTTGTGGTAAATATCTCTAAAGTCGCACTATGTAACACATATGTCAATAGCAGTTTCTAGTATCTGATTATGTAAGCAAATTAAACTTCTAAAATATAATTTGAACCCATGGCATTCTTGTTTACTCTGTTTCATACTGAAATATGTTTGGCAAGTCACAATTTTAAAATGTGCAGTTATTCAGGGATAGGGGACAACTCAACTTCTCCGATGAACGACACATCCCACACTTACTCGCGCCGACGGATATGAGGTATTTCACCAGGCCGAAGAAGAGGAGCACCTTAGAGGAGAACCGTCGGGCTGAGGTGCAACTCTTAGACCCCGAGGTAGCACATATATATCATCAAGATGTAGTTGAGTAACCGGTGAAGATATTATGGAAGAAAATCCATTTTGATGACCATGACTGGTGGCATACGAATATAATAAGAATATAAAAGTTGTTAGGTTTGCATTAGCGATGCTATCGGTTTGTGATGACTGGGTCCTGCACCAACAATAAGGTTATTGTAGTACTTGTAGTAGAAAATATTATTTATAATGTTAGTTCCTTGGAAGAACTTTGCAAATGGAAATAACACAACTCCGCAACTGCGTTGTCAGGCACATCCACGTTTGCACCCATACTGTGCTTTGGAAATATCCTATTTCATAAGCTACTATAATAGTGATAACTGAGAGAGGTTTAATGTAACTAAGAACAACGTAAATAACTATGATAAATAAAGAGCATGAGAGTGTGGTTGTGGGAGTTTAGATATGGTAAAGCAGTTCTCAGCGAATGTAGGATCCACCACTAGCATTGGTTCTATTTATGATTAGGATAAAGTTATATCGTTATTCATGTGCATGAATGGGAAGAGCTCCATAATAAGATGAACACATAAAGCCATTTTTTATTTCATACCGAATAACCACTTCAATGATCGTAACCAAGCCACTTCGATCCCTCAGAATTAAGGGTTTCCACATGGATATTGATATGAGCTTAGTAAATCCCTCCTAATCATTGTTTCCCACATGAATAGCATGCCGACATGTTATGTCACTCATCATCATAGGTACTACCATATGACCAACGATAGTTTCCTCTCTAGTCCCGTAGGCGAATATGACATTGTGCACATCACATAATATCTAGAGAGAAAACTACCACATATTCATGAACTAAAATTATAGATCATCTTTATTTCATCTCATAATAGTGCTAGGGTTTCTCCATCTCTCCCAAGAACAAAGGAATTACTCACATATGAAGGAGATCAACATCAACTCAATAATATGAATCAAATATGAAGGTACAATTGAATACAAGAACAAATCCATACTAGGGTTTGCATTTCAACCAAGTAGACAAAGGAGATCGGTGCTGGGGATGGTGTTGATGGTAATAATGATGTAGATCAGCCTTGAAGCCTTCAAAATCCAAGCCCCCTCTTCCTCTTTTCTGGTGGTGATGGTAGATATCTTTTGGAGGCAGCGGCTATGGAGCTGACAAGGCGGCAGGGCTCCATCGTGGAGGTATGTGGAGAGGATGCCTTCTCCCTTGACTCCTCCCCTCTTTATATAGTCCTAGGAGGTCCCCAATAGCCCCCCCTACGTTGCCTATGACCTAAGTAAGGTCTAGGAACAAACATGAACAAAAACTGTGAAGACACGCTTTGGTGGGCGTTTTCGTGCCTCCTGACCCGCGGTACGGCCGTACCGCGCCCGTACCGGCGGTCATGAAAACCTATGTTTTGCTTCGGTGTTTTGGCCACGATTGTTTCATATAAACTCTGAATGTGGTGTTCTTAGGCTCGTTGGACTCGTATGGACAAGAGCTGCAACTCCACAGACTTAGATATTAACATTATATGATGGAAAACTGACTTTTCCACATCTCATATGGCTAAGTATGGTACCTGCAGCTTCTACATATTGCCCTCTCTTTGATCCTTTTGCCTTGCTATATCCATAATCATCCATAACACCTTCACACAAGTAAAATACAAGGAAAATTAATAAACCTAATAAAAACTAATAGTTGTGCAATAATCATATGAAAACGAATGAGAACTAGTAATCACGCAAAATATGCATAGTTGTAGCTAGATGAAGCATGAGATGGGTAGCAATATGAGTATTTTGTATGCTTACATATGTGTCATAATTGCACTCATCAGTTTTCTACCTTGTATGAACTATGCTATGTTTTGCATCTAATATGATATCAATTTTGTACTAATTATGACGGTTGCTTTGCTGATATCTGCCATACGAGTTACTACTAATATTGTTAACAACTTGTTGGAGTACAAACGAGTTAGGCTCTCTAGAACAGTAAAAATAACCTGAAACAATGCCCAGGCTCAAATTCAACCAATGTTTGTTGGCAGGCATGTGTGTCTCTGCAATCACTTCGCTTTATGTTTCGCCACAAACCCAGCCCTGAATCAAACGTAAATCAAACTAGTGTTACGTCAGTGATAATGCGGTTTGAGACACCAAATCCACACAAACTATACTTTGATAAACTTCAGAGCTGCCTATTGGTTCTACTTTGGGCCACTTAGTAAATTTGTTGATGGCGACAAGGGGATATGGGTAGCGGCGGAAACGGTCCCATGATGTCCGTTACAATTGAAAAGGATACAAAGTTTGTTAAAAAATCAAACCACATAGTTTAACCTTTTTTTTAAAAAAATTTGACATATATAATCTAAAATCAACATTATTAGATACATCATGAATTTATATTTTCATATGATATCAGTATAATATCATACGTTCTTGATGGTTTTGTCTAAAAGTTTGATTAAACTTTACTTAGCTAGAGAGATATAGACTAGCAGAATGAATCTGCAAGCAAACATGAAGGCTAACCTTATAGAGTGGAATGTGACATTTTTTCACCACAAACAAAAGATAATACTCCCTCGGTTCATAAAATGATGTATCTATACAGTAAAAAAATAATTTTAAATAAATTTGTAACAATGAATAGAAGTAGTAGAATAGCAATGAAAAGTATAAACCACCTCAAAAAGGAGGGAGTAGAGTACACCAGGAGAACAACACCCTCCTGTGCTGGCGTGCTGTCCTCCTGCCCATTGTCTTCACCGACGAGCTGGTGGCCACGGCACGAGTATCTGGAGTATTCTTCGGCGAGCTGTGCACTTTCTGGAGCCTTCCGCCCTTCCTGAAGTTCACTTTGTAGGTTTGTGGCACCTGTCATGTCACTTTTTGGTAAGGTCCGGAGTGCCTATCCTTGGTGTCAAGGGGGCTACAATAATGTTGCTATATATTACACGTATGTGGTTTGATGTCTATGCATGTTATTTTTCTAGGACTGCTTTCAGAAAAGTACAAAATTATGTTATGTAAGAAAGAAAACTTTAAAGATCTCGAAGATTTGCATTTCTTTTAGATTTTATTTTGTATAATTGTTAAAGACAATTCCCTATAAATAGGTCAAATAAAACACCGGAAATGAATTGTAAAAGAAAAGCTGTTGAGAGAAACACGGTAAAACCTTCTCATCGTCTCCCCTTGAACAAAGCCGCCGTGCGAATTCAATCACGGCGCGTTTGATAGGCTGCATGCTCCGTGGCTCGCATCGGGCTAGCAATTTTAGGTCCGTTTGGATGCCTGGGCCGAGCCGCGTTGTTGCATCGCACGGTTCTCAAAGCACCCCTGGGACAGGCCCTGGAGGAACGCCCGGAATGACAGTTTCTCCGGGGCCAGGCCTGGCGAGACGAAACCTTGACTCCACTAATGCAAACTTTGGCTCCGCGATGCAAAAGCTGAACGTGTGTTTCTAGTAGCCTCTCCATGGCTCAACGGGGAGAGCTCCTCGACGATGGCCATGGACTCCGCGACGGCCACGCCACGGAGGAGCTCCGCCACGGCACCGCGCCGCCGTTGCAGCCCACCCTGGCTGTACGGGAAGAGCTCCTCGACGACGGTCATGGACTCCGTGACGAGCACGAGCTCCGCCACGCCACTGAGGAGCTTCACCATGGACATGGTGTTGGCCACAGAGGAGCTCCACCACGTCCCATCGCCGGTCCGCGCCCTTGCCAGCCTCGCCCTGGCCATGCACGGCCGCGCCCCGCCCTACACAGCATGGGCATGCACGGCCGCTCCCGCACCGCGCCCGGGCCACCCCGTGCCTGGCCACGCCCGGCAGCGCCCGCCTCCCCTGGCCTGCTCCGCGCCTCACCGCCGCCCCCGCCCCGTCCCTGGCCGCGGCGCCCTCGCCCGCGCCCGCGCCGGGCCGCGCCCGAGTCGCCCGCCCCTGGCCGCGTCGGGCCTCGCCCGAGCCGCCCGCCCCCGCCCCTGGCCGCGCCTGTAAGTTTGTAAGTTGTATCCGTTCAGGTTTGCAGGCTAATACAGAGCAACGGAACGAAATGCATTTGAGTCTCTAACAGTGCGATGCAGACCAACAAACGAAGCATTTTTTTTTTGCACCGGAGCTCGTCTGAAACGAGATAAGGATATCTTCCGATACCTTTCCAACTAACGCAGTGGTGCAGGAATTGAATGCAGCCTACCAAACGCGCCCTCAGCGGCTCAACGCAGGCCTGCGTGTCTCCCAGCAAGCTTCTCGGTATTTCGTGCTACGAACTAAGCCATAAATCGACAGCGGGACAAATACCCTATCCTCTGCTGGACTCCTCGTGCTGCACCTGTGTTGTGGCCGACGAATCGTAGCCTTCGGCGTTCTGCGTACTTTCTGGAGTCTTCCGCCGTCCGTGGAGTCCACTTGTGCCACCTTTTCTGCCATTTTTTGGCGAGCTCCGGAGCGCCTCTGCATGGTGCCCTGGACGTCCACGTCGTGACCCGGCTCCTAAATGTTCACGGCTGGGATTGCTCGCCGACGTGGCCACCGCCACCGCCATGGCTACCGGCCACCTCCTCAGTACTGCCGGGGCGAGCGCCGCCGCGCCCTATATAAACACACACTGATCGGTCTATGGAAACACACCATTATAGCTAACCACAGCGAACCAAGTGTTTGATCAATCTAGCCACTTCCTGCAGCTTCCTGCTTCTGCAAGTAATGGCAACCATGGTGGCCTTGAGCTCCTTCACCGGCGCCGCCGTTGTCGGGCGCTCGGCAGCCCGGTCGTTCCTAGCGCCGCGCCGGCGCGCCCTCGTTGTCAGGGCCCAGACCAAGGTGAGCTCAAGTCTCTTCCCTTGCGTGTCGGTCGTAAAATATTCTCCTCTCTCTACGTGAAATTAACTGTGTATGTATCTGCAGCCGGAAATGGATCCTTCCAAGGAGACGGCGAGCACATCGACCTCCTCACCAACCCCAATCTCAAGCCCGACCCCTACCCCGACGCCGGCAGCACCCAAGCCCAAGGCTAACACCTCGGTGTGGGACGCGCTCGCCTTCAGCGGCCCGGCGCCCGAACGCATCAACGGCCGGCTTGCCATGGTGGGCTTCGTGGCGGCGCTCTCCGTGGAGGCGGCGCGCGGTGGCGGGCTCCTCGACCAGGCTGGCAGTGGCGCCGGGTTAAGCTGGTTCCTGACAACCGCGGCGCTGTTCTCGGTGGCGTCGATGATCCCGCTGCTGCAGGGCCAGACTGTCGAGAGCAAGTCCAGCGGCATCTGGAGCGCCGACGCCGAGCTCTGGAACGGCCGCTTCGCCATGCTTGGACTCGTCGCGCTCGCCGCCACCGAGTTTATCACGGGCGCGCCATTCGTCAATGTCTAAGACTAGTGCAGCATTTTGGATATTCAGCTGACAGATCAAAATCATGCTAACTGTAGCCACTAGCCACGGTGCTAATTGTACCATCGGTTTTCCTAATTTGTAAACCTCGTGTTTAGTCTATGATTGTTTTGATGGCCTTCCTAGTCCCCATTTGAAACGCAGGAACTTAAAGCATAGAATAAAAAAAATGCAGAATATGCATGAGACGTCTTGTACCTTAAATTCAAACAGAAACCAAAACCATAGGAAAAGTTGAAAAACGACATTTGGATATCACACACAACAAAAACATAAGAATTGTTGATAGAAGGAGATCAAAACATGATGTGAGACATGTTAGTTTTCCATAGAAATTTCAGAATTTTTTTAGATTCATATTCCTTTGTTCCAGACGCCACCATATGATTTTTTTTTATAGAAATCCTATCCCCCAAAATCCCTACACTTTTCCTTTGTTCTAGATGGCGCCTTAAGCTTTGTTAGAATATATTTTTCTGAGTACATTGTTGTTGATATCTTCTTACAAGTTCAATTTGTTGTCGGTATGTCACTGAAAAGGAGATTTGTAGCCAAAGTGACAAAGTATATGATAACTAAGTGTGATATCATTAATTAAGGTGAACTTGGTGTTTATGATCTTTACTATTAATGGAATGCCTTCTGATCTGACTCGGTATGATAATTTGTTAGATGTAGATAGTCATTTAAATCACAAAGAAAACTTGCAGTTAAGCAACAAGATGACGATTAAGTAGCATCACTATGGCTTAAATATCTCCTCCATGTCTCTGCTCATCAGAATGATGGTGTCCAAGAAAAATAATTTGGTTGAAATTTTGGCCAAATACATCAAAAAAAGGTTTTGGATTTTAATCCAATTTAAGGATACATTAGGACCCGAAACTGAATAAAGGCACATGGCAGTCAAGAAAAAAAAACGCGAATGGAGAATGCATGCCGGTAAATGCAATAATGTTAAACAACAGTGAAAACATTGCAAATACAGTTTTGACATCTGTCATTTTGTGTTCACCATGCGCAACCGTCGTTTCACCATAGAACTTCAAGGTGTCGTTTGCACCGAGCAGCTACCGGTGGCACGCCTCGTGCACCCAATTCACCTCCTGCACGTCATGGATACGTAGGAGGAGGACATGCGAAAGGAAGAGATCTCCGAGTTTATCAGGTGGCTCACGCTAAACCGATTCACCAATCTAACCGCTGAGCAGGTAGCATTGTTGCTTGACATGTCCATGTGCATGCATGCCATTGGTCGCGGTGGTGAAATAGCCGAGCCCAATAGTGGAAATACGGGAGAGACATGAATAATCCAAGGAAAATATGAAGCCTGAGAAAATCAAAGTAAATACAATTTGTACTAAGCTTCTATACTTCTCTAGATTTTTATAGCATTTTACATTCTTAACAAATATATATTTTTCTTTTAATCGGGCATAGTTAACCACATGTCTAGTTATGTTCCTAAACATTAGTTGTTAGTATGTTGCTTATTGTGATTAATACCATATAAGTATACATTTGGTTTGTTTTACTTTAAAGTGTACTCCCTCTGTTATGAAATACTTTGCATTCTAGGCCTAAAATTTGTTCTGAGATACTCTACATTTTAGCTTTTAGTCAACAAGAATACGGAAAACAAAGTGTTCCTCCTTTATGTATTGGATGTCAATATTTCCAATGTAGATTGGATTGGACGTTTACCAATTTAAGTAATACTAATAAATGCACTATTAATTTGTCTGATTTTTGTAGAATGTAGACTAAAATAGAACGGAGGGAGTATTTTATGCCACATAAGTCTCTTTTTGAATATTAAAAAACATGTAAAGTGTATTTTGCTCTAGTTCAATAGATGCCACCTGGTTGTCAGTAGGTTGATGCTACGTAAACCTGCTTGTCACTATTTCGGTGTGAAACCAAGTTAAGTTTTCATATATGTGTTTTAAGTATGTTCAGTAGCAGAGATCAAAAGCAAAAAATATTTACAGGAAACATGACGACTTCGAGCGTGGAGCTAGATATATTGGGTCCTGAAATTTCAGACCAAATGTAAACACAGTGCAAAGTTCGTCAAAATATCTCTAAAATTTGGTTGAAATAGCTTGGAAAAATTATATTTTTCCCATAAGCAGAACTTTAAACTTTCGGTACATCTTCAAATTTATAAATATTTTGTTCAATGCAAAAGATACAAATTAACACAAGCAAGAATCAAAATACAAGGGGAGTCTTCTCTCAAGCTCAATTTTTTAATGACTGCTGCCATGTCGTATCTCAACTTGTGCATGAGAGATATTGTTTTGATGTCCTCGTCGACACGCTATTCATGTGATTTTTTAGATTAAGCAATTATTATTGATGATATCAGCAAGAGTTGACAGATTTCTTGCATACATGTACACTCGGTTCTTCTTAGGAAACAGTACTATTAGAGTTGCCAAATAGAGCATTGATCTAGGCACATGTGACATGTCTAAATTAGATTTTGTGATGATAAAACTGTGTTAAGACTATGCACTATGTGACGTCAGTTTACTGCCCCGTCTTTTAGTTCAGGTTCGTCAGGTAGTCACCGCCGCTCTCAATTTATTGGAATTGAATGCCTTGTTTCTTAACCACCTTGAGTAGAGTTGGGGGATACCAGGCCATGTGAGGCATCACGAACTTAGGTCTTCTTTTTTGGGAAGTATCGTGCAAGAGAGGATCAAAGCTATCGAAGTATCAAGTGCAACGCCAACCTTTTGGATTGAGGGCCAGGAGAAAACATACTATGGTGGAAGATCCCATTGAGTTCATTATTGAGGATCTGACCGTCGCTACAAGACATCAGTTCTAAAATAACTTACACGAGGCTTTACATAATTGCTAGAAAGTAAAAAAGTATACGATCAAAATTAGATAAAGAAGCAATACGCTTTGCAAGGACGTCAACCACTAGATTGTAACGACCAAAACTGGATAAAGTTTGTGTTCCCTCCATTGAGCATGGGTATCCTCCTAACTAAAACAATTCAAACTCGTAAGTTCCCCCTAAGGTGACCAATCTTTTTTATTCTTTCTAAACTGCCTAGTATGTTGCTTTAAGAACACTGGACTATAACTCTATTGGCGAGAGAAGAGGAGGACTTATAAGCAGCTTTCCTTCCCAAACACATTAAGCATTTTGATTCCCTTTTAGATTCTAGTTTTGGATGTATATTGATGGGAGAGAGGTATGTCGCCTAGCTTTTTTTTTAGAAATGGGTATTACCCGGCCTCTGCATCAAATAGATGCACATAGCCTTTATTAATTCAGTTGAACTGTATCAGTCTTAAAAGTCTTACAAACGCCACCTCAACGATCACATAAGGTGCTCACAAAGATAAGCCAACCAATGGAAGAACGATACAAACATATCACCTATGTATATTGTATCCTATCAGCACGCTGCCAACCACCCTAACTGAAGATAGCCCGAACGACCGCCATCAGTCGAGTGCATCCAGACTCCATAGGTATACGCTGGTCCTCCGGCTGCAGGTACGACCACATGTGAATCCAATAAGTAGCCTTGTGGATAACCTGCAAAAAGAAGACACATTCCGCTATGTTAAAAACAATGTCATTACGACAATTCCAGATTGCCCATAATAAAGCACAAACTCCTACACGAATTCGCGCTTTAGTTTTCTTATCTATCCCATTAAGCCACTTACCAAATAAGTTCTTAATATTCGCGGGCGGTGAAATGTTGAAAGTAAAATGAACAACTCTCCAAATTAGTCTTGCAAAGGGGCACTTAATAAAAAGATGCTCAGTGGATTCATCAGCAGAACAAAAAGCACATTTCTTTGAACCCGTCCAATTCCTTTTCGCCAAATTATCCTTAGTGAGTAAAACTTTTTTATTTAAGAACCACATAAAAATCCGGATCTTTAGTGGAACCTTTAGCCGCCATATGTATTTTTTGAGGAAAACAGTATGATCATTCATGAAATCAACATAAAGCGATTGTACTGAAAATCTTCCATTTGCAGTAAGTCGCCAAATGAATTTGTCTGGCTCCTCCGAAATTTGCACCTCCATTAGGTTCTGTAGCAAATTTAGCCAATCCGTCCATTTTTCATGAGTCAATGTCCTTCTGAAATTAATATTCAGTGGTACAGTACCCATAACCTCACTGTAACATTCTTATTTCTAGTAATGTTATATAATGAAGCATACTGATCAGCTAGAGGTCGTGTTCCTAACCAAGTATCTTTCCAAAATCTAGTTTTTCGTCCATCACCAATGACAAATAAACCTCGTTGGAAGAAATCATTTTTGACAGACATTACACCCTTCTAAAAGGGTGAGTCATTTGCATTGGTCTGAACCTCCGAAAGAGTTTTATTATTAAGATACTTGTTAGGTAGCAGCTCCTGCCACACTCCTTCTTCATTGAGTAATTTAAATAGCCATTTGCTAATCAAACACTTGTTCTTAATATCTAAAACCTCAATACCCACAATCTTCCATGCGAGGTGATGACCGTTTTTTCCGGAGGGACGTTACAGGCGAATCTGGGGCGATTTTGGGCGCTGTCCCAAAATACCGGCGATGAAGACTGCGACGGCGCGCCGACGGTGGTCTCTCCGGCGGCGGAGGGAAGGCCTCTCTCCTACCTCTGTGCAACGCCGGTGGAGGAAGACTGCACGTTGACAGAGCTGCAGAAGTCTGCGATTCAACGTCGAGAAGAGAAGAAACGGAGGCAGCGGGAGGCAGCCCAAATCCTCCGGTCTGGTAAGTCTCCAATTCTATCTGATGTCTGTTTGTCATCTATGAGCAGGATCAAGACGAAGAAGAAGACGTCCTTTGTTCAACCGGTTCTCTCGCCGTCGATTTTTGCCCTGGAATCCTTCAATGCGGCGGAGTGGATCCTGGTTCACCGGAGGAAGCGGAAGATGCAGAAGGAGTGGAGGGCAACCCGTCGTCGATCGCCGCCGTCGCATGCCCTTCCTTCTGACGATCGAGCATTCGTTTTTCAAAATTCTGGGCGCGTCTATCTGGGCCAAAAGGGCCATAATATTTCGGGCAAGGATCGTTTCACCCATCTGCAGGGCCATCTGGGCCTGGGGCGAACGATTTCTTCCAATCCTGACGGTCGACTGCTGCGTTTTGATAGCGGCAGGAGACATCGTCTAGGTTTTGGTTCGGCAAAATCAATTCCACACCCAACTGTCGCGTCTTCGGGCATCCTTGCCGCCGCCATGGCTAACCGGGGCGGAGCGGGGAATAATCGTGGCCGAGGTCTGCCCTCTGGAGGGCGTGGTGGCGGTCGGTGGGACGGCGGTCCCAATCCCAGCCGTCCTCACTTCGAGCAAGGGGGACCAAGCGGCACGCATGAGCACGATGGGGACGGTGATCGGCAAGCTAACGCCAACGTGTATGGTGATGGCGTTTTCAGGGCAGGTGATATTCGTCCCAATAGCTTTGGGGGTGGAAACAGGAACCCTGGTTTCCGTCCAAACTTTGGCGCTGGTGATGGCCGGCGCAGTTTTGGAGGTAACAATGGGGGTTACAATAATCGGAGGTTTTCAAACAGTAACTATGGTGGAAGGTATGAGTCCAACCGAAATTCTTTCAATGGTGGCGGTTTATCCGCTAGGGAGCAAATGCTAGTTAAAGAAACAGCGGAGGCTTTGGCTAGACAGTTTGTTGATCGTCCAACTCAGCGAGATTCACTTAATTCATCTAGGAATTCCTCTCAGCCAACAGATCAAAACATTAGGGAAGTTGTTCAGCCTAGTCTTAATACTGCTGCTAGACAATCTTATGTGCCCAAGGTTGTTTCACAGTCAGCGCAGGTTCCGAGTGCTTCGAACATTCAGCAAGATCAGGTTATGGAGCAAAGTCCTCTTGATGCTTCTAATATACATGCAGAGTTTGATGATCAGGGTAGGAGTGTGACCTCGGATGGTGGCTCTGATGCCGGTGGTGCTTCACAAGCAACAAAGAAGAAGGGAGGTCCGACGTGCTATCGGTGTAAAAAACCCGGACATTGTGTGAATGATTGCTCTGTAGTTCTTTGTGACTGTTGTCAGAGATCAGGTCATGCCACTGTTGATTGTCCCATATTGAAAGCACCGAGACCAAGAATTGCTATGTACGGTCTAGGTCATCCGGATTTATCATTTTGGGAACTTCCTCTTTCAGACTCGGTAAGACCTTGTGTTGAAAACACTAGATTGGGCCGAGTAAAAATTACTGGAGGATCTCTCTCTGTCGATGAAATTGTAACACAACTGAGATGGATAGTGGATGTTGATGAACAGTACCAATGGGAGGTGCAGATGGTGGAGGAGAATATCTTTCGAGTTAATTTTCCGAGCAAGCATGATTTAGTGAGAGTGCAGCGTTTTGGCCGTTTCCAGGTACCAGGCACTCCTATTCATATGCACTTTGACTTCTGGACAGTAGATGTTCAGCCAGCTTGGACACCTGAGGACGTGTGGGTTCGTGTGTATGAGCTGCCTCCTGTGGCACTAAATGATTTTTTGGCAATGTGGACTATAGGTGATGTTTTTGGGAAAACGAAGGATTTGGATATTGTCTTCACAAGGGCCAACAAAGTTTTGCGTATTCTGGTTACATGTCTTGATCCCACTTTGATACCTAATACTTGGGACTTAAAAATAAAAAATGATTTCTTTCGTCTACGTTTTGAAGTAGAAGGATTACAAAGATCAGCTCCGGCAGATGTGACAATGACTGATCTTCCAAAGCATGATGATGATGTTGGGGGCAGCGGCAATGGGCAGAGTGGTAATTCATCTAACAGAGAAACTAAAAGATCAAAGAGCATTTCCAGTAATGAGACAGATAAAGATGACACAAACAAATCTTCAGCCCACAAAACAAGTACAGGGATTACAAAGTCTTCTTCTGTTTTGGCACATGGCTTGGGGAAGGAACATAATGCTCACGAGACCCCTGTGACCATGCAAACTGAACACGTTGAGAGTACATTGAGGTATTCAAGTTCTAGTTTTGCATCTATTTCAATTAGTCCGATTTATCTTGAACCGGCTTTTAATACTGCTGTTTCTCCTATGTCTAGTGCTGAGCATGGAGGACGAAATTTTTTGAGTACCCATACAGTGCCGATTTTGAATGACAAGGCACATTTGGAGGAGGAAGTACGTCGATCATTGCTGCGGGATCACCAACCGAGGCATGCAGACCATGCAAAGGCGACGTCAATCGCTGAGATGTCCGGAGCGCAGGCGGGCCAGAAGGCCGTCTTGGCGGCGATGGCGAGAACCCAGGCGGGCCATAAGGTAGTTGTGGCCGGGCCGACCGTGGCACCTCCACTGTCGGAGGCTGCTGGGTCGTCTCCGCGGCGGTCTCACTCTGGGCCAGTTTGGCGTGGCTCTCAGGGTATGCAGGCACAGCCCAACATGCATGGTTTTGGCGGTTCCCGAGGTACGTCGATCTCCGGAGATTTTTCGAATCAACCAACCAAACTGAAGCAACCTTTCTCTGTTGATTCTATGAATATTAGTTCTGATTCTCATGTATGTGCTGAAGTGGGGACAGAGGGAAAAAGAATTTTCACACGAGAAGAGATTATAGCTTTTGGAGGCATTCCAGAACCAAAGGCTTCGGATGTGCGTGCAAGTGCAAGAATTGGGGCGCAAGCTACGGCAGATCAGACGCAAATGGAGCGGGCTATGTATGCTGCTCAGCGTCGATCCACTCTGGGTACAACAGGTATGTCGCCGAATAAAAGTGTGTCGTTTTTATCTTTCTCGCCTGAACGAATAATTCGTAATGCTAGTTCTTTGGGTGTTTCGTTGGGAAATTCGAGGGATGAGGAGATCAAGTCAGCTAAATTAATACTTGAGAATGAGCTGCATAGGTCTGTTACCATGTTACAGACAAGTAATGATAGTACACTTATAAATGAAAATAGGCCGCAATGTTTGATTGTTAGCAAGGCTTCAAATTTGTGTGAAGACTTAGTTGATGACGACGATCTGATTGGGGAACACATTCTAGACATACCTGTAACGAGTAAAGTCCAAAAAAAACAGAGAAAAAAAAGGTCTTATGATAAGAATAATTTGCGGCGGAGTACTAGAGTTAGAGTGAAAAAACAATATTCTTAAGATGACAGGTCTAAGGGGTATGTCGTGGAATAGCGAAGGTTTTAAGGATCCGGGGAAGCACCTATTTGTTAAGGAAGCTATCCGGGAATATCGTCTTGACTTTATTGCTTTGTTAGAGACAGGCCGTTCAAATTTCTCAAAATCCTTTTTAAGTAGTCTGGCCGGCGACGCTGACTTTGCTTGGTTTTGTCTTCCGCCTTGTGGGAGATCCGGGGGCATTCTAGTTGGCATTAATACTTCAACCCTTCTGGTTAAGAACGTGGATAATGGTGACTTCTGTGTGAAATTGCACCTCCGTTCTAAACAAGATGGTTTCGAATGGATTTTGGTTTCTGTTTATGGAGCTGCCCAAGATTCGAGAAAGCCGGAATTTTTATCGGAATTGGTGAGAATATGTGATCATGTATCTTTACCAATTTTATTGGCGGGAGATTTTAATATTCTTCGGAGACCAGAAGATAAGAGCAATGATAATTTTAACCCTAGGTGGCCTTTTATGTTTAATGCCATCATTGAAAACTTAAATCTTAGGGAAATTGTGTTATCGGGTAGGCAATTCACATGGGCTAGTAGAAGGGTTACTCCTACCTTTGAAAAACTTGACCGGGTTCTCACAAGTGTGGAGTGGGAGCAAAAATTTCCTTTGGTATCGGTTAGAGCCCTGTCTCGGTCAGGATCAGATCATACCCCCCTTCTAATTGATTCGGGCGATCACGCTCATTTAGGGAATAATGCACGGTTCTCTTTTGAGCTTTCATGGTTTGAACAAGAAGGTTTTTATGATTTGGTTGCACGGGAGTGGGCAGCGGTGTCAGCCGGTAAAACACCGATTATAACTTGGCAAAACAAGATTAGACATCTACGGAGATTCTTACGAGGTTGGGCTAAGAACTTGAGCGGAAAATATAAAAAGGAGAAGGAACGCTTGCTTAATATTATTGATTTCCTTGATATTCAGGCCGAGTCATGTCCTCTGAATGATGAGGAAAGGGCTGAATTGAGAAAGGCAAATGAACAACTCAATAATCTTAGAAGAGAGGAAGAGATAAAATGGGCTCAACGAGCTAAAATCAAACACATACAGGAGGGAGGCAATAATACGAAATATTTTCACCTAATAGCTAATGGAAAACATAGAAAGAAGAAAATTTTCCAACTTGAACAAGATGAAGGGACCATTGTTGGTGACGAAAATCTGAAGGTTTATATCACTGAGTATTATAAGAAGCTCTTTGGAGCTCCTGAAGATAGTTCAGTGATTATGATGGAGGATCGCATCAATGATATCCCCCAATTGTCTGTCCAGGAAAATGAATTATTATCAAAAACGTTTACAGAGGATGAAGTGTTGGCTGCCATTAATCAAATGGAACACAACAAATCACCGGGACCGGATGGTTTCCCGGCAGAATTCTACCAAAAATTTTGGAGTATAATTAAGGGGGATTTGATGGCCTTGTTTGGACATTTCCAAATTGGTGGCTTCCCACTTTTTAAACTAAATTTTGGGATTATTACATTACTTCCTAAGAAAGAAAATGCTATACAAATTCAGCAATATAGACCTATTTGTCTATTAAATGTCAGCTTCAAAATATTCACTAAGGTAGCCACTAATCGTGTGTCAGATGTGGCACACAAAGTAGTGAGACCATCTCAGACTGCGTTCATGCCAGGAAGACATATTTTAGAAGGAGTAGTGGTTTTACATGAAACGATCCATGAATTACATAGTAAAAAACTGGATGGAGTCCTTTTTAAAATTGATTTTGAGAAGGCGTATGACAAGGTGAAGTGGCCTTTCCTCCAGCAAGTGCTTCGGATGAAGGGGTTTAATAATATTTGGTGCGAGCGTATTAGAAGTTTTGTAGAGAAAGGAAGTGTGGGGATTAAGGTTAATGATGATGTAGGACATAATTTTCAGACACGCAAAGGGCTGAGACAGGGGGACCCATTATCCCCTATTCTTTTTAATATCGTTGCCGATATGCTGGCTATTTTGATAGCTCGAGCAAAAGAGGAGGATCAAGTTGGAAGCCTTATTCCACACTTAGTTGAGGGAGGGGTATCAGTTTTGCAGTATGCTGATGATACTATCTTGTTCATGGAACACGATTTAGTTAAGGCGGTTAATATGAAACTCATTCTATGCATATTTGAGCAACTATCTGGTCTTAAAATTAATTTCCATAAGAGTGAGTTGTTTTGCTTTGGTAAAGCTACAGAATTGGAACACCAATATAAAAATATCTTTGGGTGTGCATCTGGGACTTTACCTTTTCGTTATTTAGGGGTTCCCATTCATTACCGGCGACTCCGCAATTCTGAATGGAATCCGATGGAGATCCGTTTTGCTTCGAAGTTAGGATGCTGGAAGGGCAAGATGTTGTCGTATGGAGACCGCTTGGTGCTTGTAAATTCTGTACTTACGAGCTTACCGATGTTTATGTTATCATTCTTAGAAATTCCTAAAGGGGTGCGGAAGAGACTGGATTACTACCGTTCCCGCTTTTTTTGGCAAGAGGAGGAGGATAAGAAGAAATATAGATTATCTAGATGGAACATAGTATGTAGACCTAAGGATCAAGGGGGTTTGGGGATTGAGGTACTTGAACTAAAAAACATATGTCTTTTAAGCAAATGGCTTTTTAAACTGTTACATGAACAAGGAATGTGGCAACAACTACTTCATAATAAGTATATCAAAAACAAAACGTTGGCTCAAGTTGAGGCCAAACCTACAGATTCTCCTTTTTGGAAGGGGCTTATGCGGGTTAAACCGGAATTTTTTAAGAGAGGGAAGTTCAAAGTTGGTAATGGGATGACGGTGCGGTTTTGGGAGGACACTTGGCTGGGCGCATACCCTTTATCTTTACAGTATCCATCGTTATATAATATTGTCCAACGGAAAAATGAGTTGGTTTCTTCGGTTTTGGCTCACTCACCGTTGAATATTGGTTTTAGAAGAACTTTCAATGAATACAAATACAATTTGTGGTTACACTTGTGTCAGCGGCTTATGTCAATTCATTTATCCAATGAAACAGACACTTTTGTGTGGAACCTAAATGAATCTGGGTTATTCTCTGTCAAATCAATGTACCTTGATATGATGAATGGACATACTAGATTTTTGCGGAAATACCTTTGGAAGATTAAGGTTCCTCTAAAGATTAAAATTTTTATGTGGTTTCTAAGTAATAGGGTTTTACTTACTAAGGATAATTTGATGAAGAGAAAATGGACAGGAAGTCAAAAATGTTGTTTTTGTAACAATAATGAAACTGTTGACCATCTGTTTCTTCATTGTCCTTTTGCCAAAATTGTCTGGAGAATGATTTTCTTTACATATAATATTCCACCACCCTCTAATGTAACTAATATGTTTGGTAATTGGCTAAACGGAGTGAGTAAGAGGGACAAAGCTTATATTCGAATTGGCGTTTCGTCAATTTGTTGGTCGATTTGGACTAGCCGGAATGATATCATCTTTAATAAACAAAGGGGCACAAATTTTTTGCAGGTTATTCTTCGTGCGGCGCATTGGCTACAACTATGGGCATATCTGCTCCCGTCGGACCAGCGGGATACTATGGTTACTGGATGCAACCGGCTCCTGGAGGTCACTCAGGACTGCTATTTCCAGGCTACTGGATGGCGTCACATTAGCAGGATTCTAGATGGATAGTTTTGGTCTTTTATTCGTCTGCAGATGTTTCGATCCGTTTTGTTTAAGTGATCTTTGTTTACCAGACATGTTCTTTGTAATAAGCACTTGACTTTGACGTTTATTTTATTAATAAAGGGCTGTGTGCATCGATTGATGCAGAGGCCGGGGCCATGCTCCCATATCTAAAAAAAAAAAAAAAAAACCTCAATACCCAAACCTCCTTAGTTCTTTGGTCCACAAATAATAATCTATTTAGTTAGCCGATACTTCCTCTTTTTCTGATCACTTTGCCAAAAAAAAAAAAACGTGATCGATAAAAATCTAGTCTTTTCCTCACCCTTTTGGGTATTAAGAAAAAGGATAGGAGGAACATTGGCAAACTACTAAGAACGGAGTTAATTAACACTAGTCGATCTCCATATGAGAGCAACTTCCCTGCCCAGCAACCCAATTTGCGTTCAAATCTATCCTCAACTGGTTTCCATTCCTTATTTAGCAACCTTCTATAATGAGTAGGTATTCCCAAGTATTTAAATGGTAAAGCCCCAATATCACACCAAAAATGTGTCTGTAATCATTTTGTTTTTCCTTTGCTCTTCCAAAACAATAAATCTCGCTTTTATGAAAGTTAAATTTTAGTCCGGAGAATCACCTAGCTTTATATCCTCCCAGAATCACCTTGCTGTTTGTATCGTTGAGTGTTGCTGATGTATTTGTGGCGAGTGAGCGCGCGCAATTTATAAGCCCGTGCTCTGCGCCGGTAAGCCAACCCGTGAGGAGCTGGGCGGTGGCTGCGACGGTGCCCACGTCGCGACCGGCTTCCCCGGCCGTGAGCTACCCTTCAACGTGGAGCGAGGTAGCAAGTACGTACGCGGACGTGGAGGCCACCCTGCGAAGGGCTTTGTAACCCGCCAAACTAAGAAAAAGTGGCAGAAAAGGTACAACCGGGGACTCCAGCAGGGACCAAAAGCTTCGATGTCAGCACCCGGCGACAACTTGATTCAGAATTTGTTCTAGCCCGAGCTATCTAATCAGAAGCACTTAGAGAGACACGTATGCGTAGAATCTTGTTGAAGGCACTCGTTGTTACACCTCCTGTCTTCTTGTCCAGACTGCTCGGATCGGGCGATGTGGTGCGTGGTGCCGTTCAGCCTCTCGGGGGCATCGTAGAACGGTGTACAGTATATTTTCTTTCGCGTTAAAACGATGAGCTTAGGTTGCGTCGAGCAGCGGAGCCTCGGCGGCGGCCGGCGGACACGTGATGATGGACGCGTGCTGGGCGGTGATTCACCGGCAGGCTGGGGTGAGGACCATGCGAATCTCTACTCTAAAGATGAACTATTGGTTAATGGCGGTGACAGCTGCGGAGTGCGTATGAGGTGCTCGTTAAGAGTCTACTAGTGTGCATAAGTGCCCCCGTTTCGTTTAGTGGATGTCTCCGGGTATCGATGTTGTGCGGTCTCTAGTTGATGAGAGGTTTACATTATTTTCAGGGAATAAGACCATATTGGCATGATCTTCACTCGTTGTCGGGTATGTAAGTGTTGCGTGGTGGCTTAAATATTTTTCTTGATGTATAATCTTTGTGTGACCTTTGTCAAATAAATCAACAAAAAAAGACGTATGCACCTTTTCGATGCAAAGACTTGGGCTCTCCCTCCATTTCGAAAAAATGTTGATGCCAAAAGTGAGGGAGTGGTTCTATATCTAGTGGATGGTGAATTATCTATCTTTCCTTATGCATAATATTGTCGGAGCAACTTTCGGAGCTAAAAATTAATTTTTATAAGAGTGAAGGCAAAGGTCGCGGTCGTTAAATATGGAAAATTATTTGGTTGTGTGCCAGGCTAGTTTCCAAGACATCTAGGTATTACAATTTACTATCAGGGACTAACAAATGCTGAGTGGAAACATGTGAAATGGAGCCTCTAGAAAAGACTGAGCACCTATAAAGCAAAGCTACGTTTATGTTAGTGGAAGATTAGTACTCATTATTTTTTTTACAAAATAATAGTAATGAATGACATAATTCTTTAAATTGATAAAATAACTTATGCATAGATTAGATTACTTTCGATCAAGATTTTTTTTTGTCAGGTTTAATACACAACCCTACTTACTAGGTAAATAGTTGGTCAAGCTTCCGAGGAGGTCTTGCAAACTCTCCTGAGACAAAAGCTATCTTTATGGAGATCTCCACGAAATGTGACTTCCATGTGTGGTTTACGTGGTCTCATGCTTACAACATGAAACACGATTCTAGGGGGTTGGCAATGGCTCAATTGTTGCAAGGGATCAGCAAATTTTGCTAAAATCTACATGAGAATTGTAAATTATTGGTTTATATTAAGCACTCGTCCATTCATTAATAACAAAAAAAATCATGCAAATGATAGTGCGGCGGAAAATTAAAATATTTGTATGACACCTTCGCAAATCCTTACCAAAGATAATCGTACAAAATGAAACTACCATGGGATCTTAAAGTGTGGTTTTTGTCACCACGGTTAAACAGTTAAGCACTTATTCTTTTAGTGTATCTTGTATAAAGTCGCCATACTATATGGTACGTCATCCACGTGGCTTCTAACCTGTTGCGGTCATATAGCGTTAGAGCATGTCTAACAGACCCCTTAAAACACCCAAACCCATATAATAACTGCTGGAAATACGGGTTTGAGCTCTACCCGGCCGTCTAGCAGGCCCCGTAAAAATGGCCCCCGCTTCGATTTTTGCTGGTTTCGATTACGGGGCGGCCTTCACCCCCTACTTGTGCGGGGTGGGAGGCCAAATACAGGGCCAACCCCCCACTCGTGGCGGGCTGAAATTTCAGAAAATCTAACTGCTTTCGCGATTCGCCACGCCGGAATCCGGCTAAATTCCGGCGAGCTGCAGCCGGGGCGGGGCGGGGCGGCCGGTAGCGAGGCGGCGCGAGCACAGCCAGGGACTGGGTGGCGCGAGCACAGCCAGGAGCAGGGCGGCGCGAGCACGGTTGGGGTGGCGCGAGCATGCCCGTGGTCGGGGCTCGGCGGTGCAGCCGGGGCGGGGCTGGGCGAGCGCCGCCGTGGCCGGCGCGAGCACGGCCGGAGCGGGGCGGGGCTGGCCAGAGCGAGGCGGGGCTGAGCGAGCGCCGCCCGGGTCAGCGCCGCTGGTCGGGAGCGGGGCGGGGCGAGGGCGGCCGGGGCGCGCGGCCGGGGGCCGGGCGGGGCGAGGCGAGGGCGGCCGGGGGCGGTGCAGCCATGGCCGGGGCGGAGAGCACGGTGGCCAGGCCAGCAGTTGGCTAGAGGAGGAAGATGAAGATGGAAGGAGATTTTTTTTTTCGATTTGGCATATTCTGGGAATATTCCATTTTACAGGGTGAGTTTACAGGTTCTGCTAGGTTGGACGCGTTTTTGGCCGATAAAAAACGAATACAGGGCCCTCTACTCGCTTGATACGGGGCAGAAATTTAGGGGGTCTGTTAGACATGCTCTTAGCGATGTTGCAAATATATTTGGTAACCGGTTATGTGGAGTAGATCAGAAATATATATTTCTCATTAGGGTAAGGGTGCTTGCTTAATATGATTGCTATAGTTATGCAGAAATGATATTGTTCTGTTGGTGGTAAAGTATGGGAAATATTGTGCACATAGAAGGGGAAACAAACGCACACACAAAGGCAAGAAAATTTCAGTGATACTCTTGCGACGAAAATTGGTTAGGATCTAAATATTTTCTAATCACTGCATCAAGGGCGTGAGGAGCTGGGCCGTGGCGGCGACGGTGCCCACATCCAGATGACTACGTACATACACAAATGGCTACGAGCCTACAATAATCTAGATGTTGATGAATGGAGCGCCGGTGAGGATCTCTGTGGCGGCGAGCGCGACTAGTCCGAGCATTGCGAAGCGTCCGTTCCAGAGCTCGGCGTTGGCGTTCATGATGGCCCCGGCCCTGCCCTCGGCGCTCTCGCCCTGGAGCAGCGGCACCAGCGACGCCACGGAGAGCACCGCCACGGTGTACGCGAACCACGCCTGCCCGGTGCCGTTGCCGAGCTGCGAGAGGAGGCCGTCGCCGCGCCCTGCTTCGACGGCCAGCGCCGTGACGAAACCCACCATAGCGAGGCGCCCGTTGATGCGCTCCGGCGCGGGGCCGCTGAATGCCAGCGCGTCCCAGATTGAGGGGCTTGGCTGTGGCAGGAACAAATATCAGAAACTTGTAAATGAACCGGGTGACATACTGACATGTACAAGTTTAACAACGTACCTTGGGCGATGGTGTACTCGGCTTCTCTGTTTGTGCTCGGACGACGAAGGCGCGTCGGCCCAGCGCAGGCAGAGACCGGGAGCCGAAGCGGCCGGCCGGCAAGACGGCGGCACCGGCGAAGGAGCTCATGGCCATCACAGTCGCCATCTATTCCGCGGAAAGTGCAGGAAGGGAGGAAGAAGCTACGGAAATTTGCTGCTACTTTGCTGTTTGTGTCTTCGAGTGTTGCTGATGTATTTGCTGAGAGCCAGTGGGCACAATTTATAGGCACGTGCTCCGGCCTCCGGGCCAGCGAACCTACCTGCGAGGAGCTGGGCGGTGGCCGCGACGGTGCCCACGTCGCGAGCATCTCCGGGCCGTGAATTGCCTTCTACGTGGACACGGAGGCCACCCTGCGGAGGGCTTCATAACCCGCCAAACTGAAATAGAAGTTGCAAAACATAATTCGGGGACTCTCATGGAATGGACAGACTCATGAATCTAGACATGCTATTCCAGCAGGTGAGAAATCTCAGTGTTTTATAGTATACGACAGCTACCCATTGCTAGGTAAAGAGCTCCCTACAGATTTTTTTCCTTCAAAATACAGCCACAGCTCTAACTTTTGCATCGATTGATGCATGCAACTCTTTTATTAGCTAATTTCAGCATCAGTTTAAAGTTGCAGTTTACAAATAAATACATCGTGGGTAGTAACTCAGTATCGATACATGTATCAATTAACCACTAAATACTAAAGAGAGCATGAAAGCATGCTATCACAAAATCAAAATACTAAATGCATTGGGTGTACATATCCCGTACAACCCTCTCTAGCCAGTTAAATCTAGTATCTAAATTCTCTCATTCGTTGCTCCATGTGTATCGGAGCGATGCCCACCGCTGCGAGGTTGAGAGAGTGTTGGCGAGGCCTCGACTGACCTAGCAAGCTCTGGAAGTATGCCCAAATCTCACATCCTCCTTGTCCTTTTGCTCCGTGAAGACGTTGTTGTCCACTTCAATTCTGTGTATGTAGCTCTTGCGGCGGCGTGCTGATGCTTTTGCGTGGAAGAAGCGGGTGTTGGCATCTCCCTCGCGCAGCCATTGAATCCTTGATCTTTGATCTTAAATCTAGTATCTAAATTCTCTCGTTCGTTGCTCCATGTGTATTGCAGCTTCCAACCATGGTCAAGCTTGACCGTGTCATCTTCAACGAAGAGTGGGACGTGGTGTTCCCTAATTGCATGCTCCAGGCTTTATCGTCAGAGATGTCTGACCACTGTCCAATGTTACTAAGCACTGACGCCGGCTTCAAGCATGTTCGCAGATTTAGATTCGAGAATACTTGGGCGCAGCGGGAGGACTTCTTGACCACGGTTGATACAACTTGTCGTGCCTGCTCGTCTCACCTTGACCCCTTCACCAATCTGCATGCAAAGTTGACTTGCACTGCTCGTGCCCTGACTAGTTGGAGTGGACAATTCACAAGTGACCTTGAGCTGAGAGCGGCCATCTCAAGTGAGCTGATCTTCAGACTTGACCAAGCAATGGATTCCAAACAGCTTTCAGCCGAGGGGATGCAATTCCGGGCAATGCTAAAGATGAACTGCCTTGGGATAGCAGCCATGCAGCGATCGATGTGGAGACAAAGATCAAGGATTCAATGGCTGCGCGAGGGAGATGCCAACACCCGCTTCTTCCATGCAAAAGCATCAGCACGCCCCCGCAAGAGCTACATACACAGAATTGAAGTGGACAACAACATCTTCATGAAGCAAAAGGACAAGGAGGATGCGATTTCGGCATACTTCCAGAGCTTGCTAGGTCAGTCGAGGCCTCGCCAACACTCTCTCAACCTCGCAGCGGTGGGCATCGCTTCGATTGACCTCACAGACCAGGAGGCTCCCATATCTCCAGAGGAGGTCAAAGCTGCAATCATGGACCTGCCTTCGGACAAAGCGCCTGGATCTGATGGCTTCACAGCTATGTTCTTCAAGAAGTGTTGGCCATTGATCAGCAATGATATTATCAGAGCAATCCGTGCCCTTGAAAGTGCCACTTCTCGCAACCTGCACTTGTTGAACTCTGCCACCATGATTTTATTGCCAAAAACACCAGATGCTGCACACCCCCGTGATTTCCGGCCAATCAGCCTTGTTCACTTCTTTGCAAAGCTGTTCACCAAGATACTAGCCTTACGCCTGAGGCCTCGCATGCACGAACTTGTCAATCCATGCCAGAGTGCCTTCATCAAGAACATGACAATTCACGACAACTTTGTTTCTGTCCATGCTCTCGCAAAGCAATTCAGGCATACAAAGACGTCGGCTCTACTGCTAAAGCTTGATTTGCAGAAGGCCTTTGACTCCATATCCCTAGAGTTCCTGATTGAGGTCCTAGAAGCAAAAGGTTTCGGCCTCAAATGGAGAGATTGGATCGCCTTCTTGCTGCTCACTGCTACCACTAGAATTGTTGTCAACGGCGAGCTGACAGACTGCATCTCTCATAAACGTGGCCTTCGAAAGGGCGACCCCTTATCCCCTCTACTATTTGTCATAGCCACTGATGTCTTGGCGGCAATCTTTGCATTGGCAGACAGTTTGGGAACTTTGGCGCAAAATAGAGTCCTTCAACCGAAGCGCAGAATCTCAATGTATGCTGACGATGTGGTCATATTCACCAAGCCTTACCTTGTCGAGCTCACCTCCGTTAGATTGTTGCTTCAGAGTTTTGGTGAAGCATCCGTCCTCTTCACCAACTTTGCGAAAAGTTCCATCATCCCCATCCACTGTGACGGTGTTGATCTCACAAATATGGCCACTACCTTGAGCTGCCCCGTTCAGTATTTCCCTTGCACCTACCTTGGCATGCCCCTCTCTGATCGGCGTTTGCGAAAGGGGGACCTGCAGCCTGCGCTACATAAAATTTCCAGCAAAGTTAAAGGCTGGAACAAAGGCAGTTTCTCCCTTGACGCAAGGTTACTGCTAGTGAAGCATGTCCTGTCAGCCATGCATATCTTCCAACTGCTGGTGATTGACCCTCCGATATGGCTGATCAAGGCAATTGACAAACTTCGGAGAGGTTTTCTTTGGAACAAAGATGAAGTTGCGCCAGGAGGCAAATGTCTCGTGCGCTGGGACACGGTATGCAGGCCTATTAGCTTTGGTGGTCTTGGCATCCCTGACCTGCTGCGTAAAGGCACCGCCCTGAGAGTGAGATGGCACTAGCAGAATTGGATGGAGATCGATAAACCATGGCAGGGGCTATCGCTTGCTTATGATGAGAAGGCTAGGGCCTTGTTCAATTAAGCTGTCAGTTTCAACTCTGGCGATGGTCGCAAGATCAGTTTCTGGCGCGACCCCTGGCTCGATGGTTGCGCTCTCGCAGACTTGGCACCTGATCTCTTCAAGGAGTGCACTATGCGCAAGCTCTCCGTCAGCGAAGCTTTGCTTAATGGAAAATGGATTAGGCACTTCAAGAGGAATCTGACACAACTAGCTTTATCTCAATTCTTGTTGATTCATGACAACATGGCTGCCATCCAGCTCATGCCGGACGTGCCAGACTCGATCTCTTGGAGGTGGAATGCTAATGGGCAATACAACACCACATCCACATACTCCATGCAGTTTGAAGGCTCAATTCGTTTCCCTTTCAAAGAGACAATATGGAGCAGTGATGCGCCCCTCAAAGGACCACATACAGATCCAATACGTTGCCGTGAAAATAATCATTGCGCCCATATGACCAATAACAAAACGCATACACTCACTCGTATTTGCACTTTATCCTTCTTATTAACGCGGCGTAACTAATTCCCAAACAAATTAGTAATGTTACTCCCGGAACTATATTGAATGCCATATGTACTATCCGCCCAACCACTTTAGCTGACGTGCAATTTATAAATAAATGTTATATTGTCTCCTCATGATCTCAAAAGTAACATTTTGTATAGCCTTGCCATTTTCTCTTGCCTAAGTTTTTTTTGTAAGGATTACTTTTTTGGTACAGGAACTACATATTTTTTTAGAGAGGTAATTATTTTCTTAATGTACTTATACAGAAATATTGTATTGTCATTAATATGGTCTTGGTATAATGATTTAACTGAAAAGGCGCCCGATATCGTTAGTCCCCAAACAAAGGCATCAAGATTCGTGGTTAGGTTAACATCAAGAAGCCAAGTGACTAAATGGATCCGTAGAACTTCTCCATTTCCAGTTAAATTTCTCCGAAACACTTATTCACCAAGTGTTTGGCGAAATTCGAAGTGCTTGTACATTTGATCTGTCCCTCCCCTACTGAGCAAGTCACCAGCATACAGATTGTTGTATGCATAGACAACCAGCCATAGTAATTATGTTCAATGGCTAGCCCGTTCAGTACGTAGAAACTCGATTGAATTTTAGTTTGTACCCTTACTTAACATTTTACAAGAATTGCCCCACTTAAAATATCTTCATGCAAACAGTACGCGGAATTGTGCAGTAGTAGCGCGGACAAAGGGAGCCAAATTTCAGTAACACTGCGATATTTTGCAAAGAAAACCCGAAGGACCTGTACATTTTTCCTATCCACTGTATTACGGCCTAGCGAAGCAAGTACAAAAACACATGATACGAACATACACGAATGACTAGCTAGAAGCCCACACTAATCTAGATGTTGATGAATGGCGCCCCGGTGAGGATCTCTGTGGCGGCGAGCGCGACGAGTCCGAGCATGGCGAAGCGGCCGTTCCAGAGCTCGGCGTTGGCGTTCATGATGGCCCCGGCCCTGCCCTCGGCGCTCTCGCCCTGGAGCAGCGGCACCAGCGACGCCACGGAGAGCACCGCCACGGTGTACGCGAACCACGCCTGCCCGGTGCCGTTGCCGAGCTGCGAGAGGAGGCCGTCGCCGCGCCCTGCTTCGACGGCCAGCGCCGTGACGAAACCCACCATAGCGAGGCGCCCGTTGATGCGCTCCGGCGCGGGGCCGCTGAATGCCAGCGCATCCCAGATTGAGGGGCTCGGCTGTAGGAGGAACAAAGTTCAGAAACTTGCAAATGAATCGGGTGACATACTGACGTGTAATTAAGTGCAAGTTTAACAACGTACCTTGGGCGATGGTGTATTCGGCTTCTCTGTTTGTGCCCGGACGACCAAGGCGCGTCGGCCCAGCGCAGGCAGAGACCGGGCGCCGAAGCGGCCGGCCGGCATGACGGCGGCACCGGCGAAGGAGCTCATGGCCATCACAGTCGCCATCTATTCCGCGGAAAGTGCAGGAAGGGAGGAAGAAGCTACTGAAATTTGCTGCTACTTTGCTGTTTGTGTCTTCGAGTGTTGCTGATGTATTTGCTGAGAGCCAGTGGGCACAATTTATAGGCATGTGCTCCGGGCCAGCGAACCTACCTGCGAGGCGCTGGGCGGTGGCCGCGACGGTGCCCACGTCGCGAGCGGCTCTCGGCCGTGAGTTGGCCTTGTACGTGGACGTGGAGGCCACCCTGCGGAGGGCTTCATAACCCGCCAAACTGAAATAGAAGTTGCAAAACATAAATCGGGGACTCTCATGGAATGGCCAGACTCATGAATTTTTTTTTTTTTTGAACCAGGAGAGCTCCCAAGGGCTGGGAAGCATTATATTAAAGGGATTTCTATTTTCGTGCCCTCGGGTTCTTAGTTGTGCTCAGTTTTCCGAGCTCCTTAGTTTTTCCTCAGTTTTATCCAAGCCTTTGTCTGAAACCATCACACGTGATGCAACGGCCAGTTGCCTGACGATTGACCGTTATCTTCTGACTAGTGGGGCCACGTAGAGCCCGCAAAGACACGTCAGACCATCCATCTTTGTTTGACCGTAAGCATCGGTGTATCCCTGACCAAAACGCGCACGAGTGGGGCTTCGGTATATCGAATGACAAATGGGCCATGGCGCTGATACAATGGGCAATACACGGGTAGGAATAGATTTTTAAACGGAGCTCTACAGTGATGGCACGGAGGAGGTGGCCTGCGGGGTGCCGAGATGAGATCGACGTCCACAAAGAACTGCATGAGGCGAGACCAGACGCATTAGATAGATATGAACTTGACGCGTTTAACCATGCAAAGAAGAGAAGAAATGGTCGACGACATCGACGACTACCTCAAAACTTTGACTGATCAGAACCGACACGAACGCGAGCAATGTAGAGAAAACTAGTGTCTCTCCTTTCTCGGCGTGTATAGATGGGTGCTAGAAGAGTGTGGTGGCGAAGGGAAAGACCTCGCGGTGGTCCGTGGCGTCCCAAAGATAGCGGGCGGCGTGGCCGTGCCCACAGCGGCGTGCATGCATGTTCGGCATTGGCATCAGCATGTGCGTTCGGCATTGGCCTCGGCGGTATCTCTGGTGTGTCAGTGATCGAATGAGGGGACGGGATTGACGGTGCATCCCGACGGTGACCTAGCAGTGGCGGCGAGCATAGTCTTTCTGACCATGCCGATATCAGCATCGGCATCGTTTGGAGGCTGTGGTGCTCGAATCAAGGTGGGATTTGTTTCTTGTACGCCAAAAGTGATTTGAAACAAGTTTCGTGTTGAAGGTTAGGTAACGAAAGTTTGTAACTAAGCCCAAAATTATACTAGCGCCATGGTGAGGTTCTTTTTGATAGAGCTATACGGTTGGGCAAACTTTTTTGACACTTTTTAGATAGGGTTCCTTGTTGTTACACGTATGGCATCATGTATGGCAAATTTGGAGTCATTTGGAGATGTTCGAAAAAATCACTTTGCTTAAACGCATGCCATTTCGTCTCACTGAAACCAGCTTTTCTAACAAGGAGATTTTTTCTACATTCTCTAAATGACCTCAAATTTC
Source organism: Lolium perenne (assembly GCF_019359855.2). Taxonomy (NCBI): domain Eukaryota; kingdom Viridiplantae; phylum Streptophyta; class Magnoliopsida; order Poales; family Poaceae; genus Lolium; species Lolium perenne. Next base: position 154,917,152 of record NC_067245.2, on the reverse strand, counting down.
ATACAGTTGATCTTCTATACATAGATAGATAGATGGTTTCGTATTTACATTTTTTGAACTTTTTATTTCCCTTTATAATACCCAATTGATTTTCAGATTTTGTAACAAGTTATGGCATCATGTATGGCATCATTTTCGCCCTAAATTTCAAATTTTGTGAAACTTTCCCTTTTAGATATTCCTTGTTGTTATAGATATGGCATCATGTATGCCAAATTTGGTTAGGTCTCACTGAAACCAGCTTTTGTAACAAGTTAGGTTTTTTCGACCTTCTCAAAAGGGATTTTTTTCTACCTTCTCTAAATGACCTAAAAAATCATACAGACGATCCTCTATACAAAGATAGGTAGATTTTTTGCGTGAAAAGTAATGGATACAACAAATCGGTGATGGTTTATCATTTTTTTCATGAAAATTAATGGCTACAACAAATCTGTGATGGTTTATCATTTTTTGCGTGAAAATTAATGGCTACAACAAATCGGTGATGGTTTATCATTTTTTTCGTGAAAATTAATGGCTACAACAAATCCGTGATGGTTTATCATTTTTTGCGTGAAAATTAATGGCTACAACAAATCGGTGATGGTTTATCATTTTTTGCGTGAAAATTAATGGCTACAACAAATCGGTGATGGTTTATTATTTTTTCGTGAAAATTAATGGCTACAACAAATCGGTGATGGTTTATCATTTTTTGCGTGAAAATTAATGGCTACAACAAATCGGTGATGGTTTATCATTTTTTGCATGAAAATTAATGCCTAAAAGAGTTTATAATTTTTAGCGCGTGAAAATGAATACAGAAAACCGCCCTTTAGCATACTTAGAGAGTGGAAGGTAACCGCCGACAGAGAGAGAGAGAGAGGGGTTATCCTGCCCGTTAGATCATATGATCAACGGTCGGCGGGCACGATCCGCGTGACATGGGCTAGACCAATCAGGGCAATGTTGCACGTCTGCGAGAATTTGTGGAGGGAGAGGGCAAAACTGCGTAGTATCAAGAAACCAAGGGCACCTGTGTAATAAACAGACTAAGGGATTCAAATATGAGATTTAAAAAATGGAAAATGCATGTTTTGTACAATGAAACCCATCTTGGCCTACCTCAAACTATTTGCAATACAAATATACATGAGTGTGAGAATTGTGGCCTCATTTAGACAAAGTATGTTTTGGGGAAAGCTGTTTTGGGAAGGGCTTATTGTGGAAAACCATGCACCTTCATAGCTACTAGGTGATTTGAGAAGCACTACAAGAAAAGTTGCCATGGCCGACGAAGTTGAAGTCGCGCCGTGGTTGCTGGTGCACCATGGCCGACGATTTTTGGTCCCTCCGTGGTTCATGTCAAAACTTTTTTTTTCTCATTTTTGAGGCCACCTAGCCCGACGAAAGCGGCCAAAACGTCGTGTATGGTGGCCCGGGACATGGTGCATCGCGAATTCTCGGGTTCGCCGGCCGAGTCAACGCAAATCCGCACCGCCCAGGGATGTAGGGCCCAGATGGCAGCCTCTCTAGCATTGTTTTTTTTCTCGATCGCGCCATCTCGTTCAACGCTCTCCGATCGAGCCGTTTACGATGCAGGATCATGGGTCCCGCTTGTCATCCTCTATGAACCAAATTTCTTTCTTTTCTTGGATTTTTTTTGACCCCCTGATTTCTGGCTACTTCCTTTTTCTTTTGATCCCTTGCCGCCTTGGAAACGTTGAGACCGCTGCAGCTAAATGGGACCCGCATGTCATCCTCTATGAGCAATCAACTTTCTTTTCTTGGAGTTTTTTTTGGCACCTCATATTTGGTCACTTGCCTTTTTCTTTCGATCCCCTGCCGCCTCTCAAACGGTGATACCGCTGCTGCTAAATGGGACCCGCATGTCATCCTCTATGTACTATAAAACTTTCTTTTCTTGGATTTTTTTGGCACCTCATATTTGGTCACTTGCCTTTTTCTTTCGATCCCCTGCCGCCTCTCAAACGGTGATACCGCTGCTGCTAAATGGGACCCGCATGTCATCCTCTATGTACTATAAAACTTTCTTTTCTTGGATTTTTTTGGCACCTCATATTTGGTCACTTGCCTTTTTCTTTCGATCCCCTGCCGCCTCTCAAACGGTGATACCGCTGCTGCTAAATGGGACCCGCATGTCATCCTCTATGTACTATAAAACTTTCTTTTCTTGGATTATTTTTGGCTCCTGATATTTCGTTACTTGCATTTTTCTTTCGATCCTCGCGCCTCTCAAACGGTGATACCGCTGCTGCTAAATGGGACCCGCATGTCATCCTCGATGTAAAACTTTCTTTTCTTGGATTATTTTTGGCTCCTGATATTTGGTCACTTGCCTTTTTTCTTTCGATCTCATGCCACGTTTGAAATGTTGAGGAACCTGCTGCTAAATGGGACCCGCATGTCATCCTCTATGTACTATAAAACTTTCTTTTCTTGGATTATTTTTGGCACCTCATATTTGGTACTTGACTTTTTCTTTCGATCCCCTGCTGCCTCTCAAACAGTGATACCGCATTCGCTAAATGGGACCCGCATGTCATCCTCTATGTAAATCATGTTTCTTTTCTTGAATTATTTTTGGCTCCTGATATTTGGTCACTTGCCTTTTTCTTTCGATCTCATGCCACGTTTGAAACGTTGAGGAACCTGCTGGCTCATGGGACCTGCATGTCATCCTCTATGTGCTATAAAAGTTTCCTTTGTTGGATTTTTTTTCACCCGCTGATTTTTGGCTTGCCTTTTTCTTTTGATCCCCTGCCCCCTTTGAAACGTCGAGTAAGCTGCTGGCTCAAGGGACCCGCATGTCATCCTCTATGTCCATCAACTTTCTTTTCTTGGATTTTTTTTGACCCCCTAATTACTAGCTACTTTCTTTTTCTTTTGATCTCAAGCCGCATTTCAAACATTGAGACCGCTGCTGCAAAATGGGACCCACATGTCATCCTCTTTGTACAATAAATCTTGGATTATTTTTGGCTCCTGATATTTTGGTCACTTGCCTTTTTCTTTCGATCTCATGCCGCCTTTGAAACGTTGAGTAAGCTGCTGGCTCATCGGTCCCGCATGTCATCCTCTACGAACAATAAAAGTTTCCTTTCTTGGAGTTATTTTTGACCCCTAATTTCTGGCTATTTGCCTTTTTATTTTGATCCCCTGCCCCCTTTGAAACGACGAGGACGCTGTTGGCAGGTCGGTCCCACATGTCATCCTCTATGAACAATAAAAGTTTCCTTTGGTGGATTTATTTTTGACCCCTAATTAATTTCTGGCTATTTCCTTTTTTTTTCTTTTGATCCCCTGCCGCCTTGGAACGTTGAGGATGCTGCTGCCTCATCGGTCCCGCATGTCATCCTCTCAGAACGATAAATGTTTTCTTTTCTTGGATTTTTTACCAACTGATTTTTGTTTTTTTTTATTTTCGACCCCCTGCCTTTGAAACGTTGACGACGCTGCTGGCTCATGGGTCCCTGATGTCGGCCTCCCCGTACAAGAAACATGTGATATCTTGATTATTTTGCAGACAATAAACAGTGTATTTCGCTCTGAGCTATTGCAAACGGATAAATTAAATCTTTATTTTTACAACTTATATCTTGAATCTCCTTGTTTTTTGTTTTTGCGAAGCATAGGACATTCCTGTTTTTTTTTGAGAAAAATCCGAACTTTCATGTTCTGGAGTGGGCTGAAATTGTACGAATCAAAAGGCCCAGAAGGATAGTTCGAAGGCCCAGATGTCCAGATGCAGCCCAATTGAAATCTTTCTTTTCTTGGATTTTTTTCAACCCCTGATTTCTGGCTACTTCATTTTTCTTTTGGTCCTGTGCCGCCTTGGAAACGTTGAGACCGCTGCTGCAAAATGGGACCCGCATGCCATCCTCTATGTACAATAAAGTTTCTTTTCTTGGATTATTTTTGGCTCCTGATATTTGGTCACTTGCCTTTTTCTTTCGATCTCATGCCACGTTTGAAACGTTGAGGAATCTGCTGGCTCATGGGACCCGCATGTCATCCTCTATGTACAATAAAAGTTTGATTTCTTGGATTTTTTTCACCCTCTGATTTTTGGCTATTTCCTTTTTCTTTTGATCCCCTGCCGCCTTTGAAACGTTTAGTAAGCTGCTGGCTCATAGGTCCCACATGTCATCCTCTATGAACGATAAAGCTTTCCTTTCTTGGAGTTTTTTTTGACCCCCTAATTTCTGGCTACTTTCTTTTTCTTTTGATCTCAAGCCGCATTTGAAATGTTGGGACCGCTGCTGCAAAATGGGACCCGCATGTCATCCTCTATGTACAATCAAGTTTCTTTTCTTGGATTATTTTTGGCTCCTGATATTTGGTCACTTGCCTTTTTCTTTCGATCCCATGCCACGTTTGAAACGTTGAGGAACCTGCTGGCTCATGGGACCCGCATGTCATCCTTTATGTACTACAAAAGTTTATTTTCTAGGGTTTTTTTCACTCTCTGATTTTTGGCTATTTCCTTTTTCTTTTGATCCCCTGCCGCCTTGGAAACATTGAGTAAGCTGCTAACTCATGGGTCCCGCATGTCATCCTCTATGTACAATCAACTTTCTTTTCTTCGAGTTTTTTTTTTACCCCCTAATTTCTGGCTACTTTCTTTTTCTTTTGATCTCAAGCCGCATTTGAAACGTTGGGACCTCTGCTGAAAAATGGGACAGCATGTTATCCTCTATGTACAATAAAAGTTTCTTTTCTTCGATTATTTTTCACCCTCTGATTTTTGGTCACTTGCCTTTTTCTTTCGATCTCATGCCGCCTTTGAAAATGTTGCGGAACCTGCTGGCTCATGGGACCCCGCATGTCATCCTCTATGTATATAAAAGTTTCTTTTCTTGGATTTTTTTCACCATCTGATCTTTAGCTATTTCCATTTTCTTTTGATCCCCTGCCGCCTTGGAAACGTTGAGTAAGCTGCTGACTGATGGGACCCGCATGTCATCCTCTATGTACAATCAAGTCTCTTTTCTTGGATTTTTCCCCCCTTATTTTTGGTCACTTGCCTTTTTCTTTCGATCTCATGCAGCCTCTAAAACGTTGAGGAAGCTGCTGGCTCATGGGACCCACATGTCATCCTCTATACTACAAATGTTTCTTTTCTTGGATTTTTTTTCACCCTCTTATTTTTGGCTATTTCCTTTTTCTTTTGATCCCCTGCCGCCTTGGAAACGTTGATTAAGCTGCTGACACAAGGGGCCCGCATGTCATCCTCTATGTACAATCAACTTGCAAGATCTTGGAGCGAAAGAGCTTGTATAAGTGGGATCCATATGTCATCCTCTATGTACAATAAAAGTTTCTTTTCTTGGATTATTTTTTGCTCCTGATATTTGGTCAGTTTCCTTTTTCTTTTGATCTCATGCCGCCTCTGAAACGTTGAGTAAGGTGCTGGCTCATGGGACCCGCATGTCATCCTCTATGTACAATAAAGTTTCTTTTCTTAGATTTTTTTTACCCCCTGATTTTTGCTAACTTGCCTTTTTCTTTTTGATCATATGCCGCCTTTGAAATTGAGGTCGCCGCTGGCTCATGGGTCCCACATGTCAGCCTCTATGAACAACAAACCTTTCCTTTGTTGGATTTATTTTTTACCCCTAATTTCTGGCTATTTGCCTTTTTTCTTTTGATCCCTTGCGGCCTTTGAAACGATGAGGACGCTGCTGGCAGGTCGGTCCCACATGTCATCCTCTATGAAGAATAAAAGTTTCCTTTTTGGATTTATTTTTGACCCCTAATTTCTGGCTATTTGCCTTTTTCTTCTGATCCCTGCCGACTTCGAAATGTTGAGGATGCAGCTGGCAGATCGGTCCCACATGTCAGCCTCTATGAACTATAAATGTTTCCTTTGTAGGATTTATTTTTTACCCCTATTTTCGGGCTACTTGCCTTTTTCTTTGAAACGTTGAGGACGCTACTGTCTCATGGGTCCCACATGGCATCCTCTCTGAACGATAAACCTTCATTTCTTGTTAACGACAGGTTTATCAGTATTATTTTCGCAGACTAATACAAGCTCTTTCGCTCCAAGATCTTGCAAGTTAATAGAATAAATCATGGAATTATTAGGATATGTTTTAAATTTCAAATCCACTTTATGAATTTTTGAACATACCGTGATCTATGTGGGTATGGGGTGATCAAGGATTTTCATATTGGCCATGAGCAGTTTCAAAAATTGCAACCCAATAATTCAAAATAAATACAAACAACTTTTATGTAGAATCTCCGTGTTTTTGTTTTTTGCCAATCATAGGATCTGTGGTTCTTTAGAAAAGGGCCAACATTGCATGAGCAGAAAGGCCCATTTGTAGTTATTGGGCTTCGACAGCCGGAGCAAGTAGGCCTATAGCAAATACCTTGTAGATAGCTGATACGTCTCCAACGTATCTATAATTTCTGATGTTCCATGCTTGTTTTATGACAATACCGACATGTTTTGTTCACATTTTATGTCATATTTATGCGTTTTCCGGAACTAACGTATTGCCGAGATGCCGAAAGGCCAGTTGCTGTTTTCTGCTGTTTTTGGTTTCAGAAATCCTAGTAAGGAAATATTTTCGGAATCGGACAAAATCAACACCGAAAGTCTTAGAATTCCCGGAAGCTTCCGGAACACCAAAGGAGAGCCGGAGGCGGGCAGCAGGGGGCCCACACCATAAGGCGGCGCGGGTGGCCCCCTGGCCGCGCCAGCCTATGGTGTGGGGGCCCCAGCCGCCTCCTTGCGCCGCCTCTCCGCCTATATATTCGTCCCTGACCTAAAAACATCGACATGTTCGACGAAACCAGAGAAAACCTTCCAGAGCCGCCGCCATCGCGAAGCCAAGATCTGGGGGACAGGAGTCTCTGTTCCGGCACGTCGCCGGAACAGGGAAGTGCCCCCGGAAGGCTTCTCCATCGACACCGCTGCCATCTCCACCGCCATCTTCATCACCGCTGCTGCTCCCATGAGGAGGGAGTAGTTCTCCATCGAGGCTCGGGGCTGTACCGGTAGCTATGTGGTTCATCTCTCTCCTATGTACTTCAATACAATAATCTCATGAGCTGCCTTACATGATTGAGATTCATATGATGATGCTTGTAATCTAGATGTCATTATGCTAGTCAAGTGAGTTTTACTTATGTGATCTCCGGAGACTCCTTGTCCCACGTGTGTAAAGGTGACAGTGTGTGCACCGTGTGGGTCTCTTAGGCTATATTTCACAGAATACTTATTCACTGTTATGAATGGCATAGTGAAGTGCTTATTTATATCTCTTTATGATTGCAATGTGTTTTGTATCACAATTTATCTATGTGCTACTCTAGCAATGTTATTAAAGTAGTTTTATTCCTCCTGCACGGTGTAATGGTGACAGTGTGTGCATCCGTGTTAGTACTTGGTTTATGCTATGATTATGATCTCTTGTAGATTATGAAGTTAACTATTGCTATGATAGTATTGATGTGTATTATTCCTCCTACATAGCATGAAGGTGACAGTGTGCATGCTATGTTAGTACTTGGTTTAGTCGAATTGATCTTTCATGCACTCTAAGGTTATTTAAATATGAACATTGAATTGTGGAGCTTGTTAACTCCGGCATTGAGGGTTCGTGTAATCCTACGCAATGTGTTCATCATCCAACAAGAGTATAGAGTATGCATTTATCTATTCTGTTATGTGATCAATGTTGAGAGTGTCCACTAGTGAAAGTCTGATCCCTAGGCCTTGTTCCTAAATACTGCTATCGCTGCTTGTTTATCGTTTTTATCACGTTACTACTGCTGCGTTACTACTGCTTGTTTACTGTCCTGGGCAAAGCACTTTTCTGGTGCCGTTGCCACTGCTCATATATATTCATATCACCTGTATTTCACTATCTCTTCGCCGAACTAGTGCACCTATTAGGTGTGTTGGGGACACAAGAGACTTCTTGCTTTGTGGTTGCAGGGTTGCATGAGAGGGATATCTTTGACCTCTTCCTCCCTGAGTTCGATAAACCTTGGGTGATCCACTTAAGGGAAAACTTGCTGCTGTTCTACAAACCTCTGCTCTTGGAGGCCCAACACTGTCTACAGGAAAAGGACGGGGGCGTAGACATCAAGCTATTTTCTGGCGCCGTTGCCGGGGAGGAAAGGTAAAAGGTACTCACACTCCGGATCTCGGCTACTAAGCTATTTTCCGGCGCCGTAAGTACTCGAAGCTATTTCCTTTAGATCCTGCAATTGCATCTTTTTGTTTCTTGTTTACACTAGTTTGGCATAATGGACAAGAATGAGCTTCTTTTGCTATTTCCTGATTTAAAACATGGATTGTTTGATGCGAAAATTAAAAAACCTATGGAATCTTATTTGCATGCTGGTAGTAATATTAGTATGAACGCTTTGAACACCATTGTTGATAATGATATAGAAAGTTCTAAGCTTGGGGAAGCTGGTTTTCATGATCTTTTTAGTCCCCCAAGCATTGAGGAGAAAATTTTCTTTGATGATACTTTATCTCCTATTTATGATGATTATAATGATAGTGGTCTTTTGGTGCCACCTACTATGGAGAGTAAATTTTGTTGTGATTATACTATGCCTCTTACACTTGATGAGAATAATAATGATAGCTACTTTGTTGAATTTGCTCCCACTACAACTAATAAGAATGATTATGCTTATGTGGAGAGAAATGATAATTTTAAGCATGAGACTCATGATAAGAATGTTTCATTTGATAGTTATATTGTTGAGTTTGCTCATGTTTCTACTGAAAGTTATTATGAGAGAGGAAAATATGGTTGTAGAAATTTTCATGTTGCTAAAATGCCTCTCTATGTGCTTAAATTTTTGAAGCTATACTTGTTTTATCTTCCTAATCTTGTCACTTTGCTCTTCATGAATTTATTTGTGTACAAGATTCCTCTTCATAGGAAGCATGTTAGACTTAAATGTGTTTTGTATTTGCCTCTTGATGCTCTCTTTTGCTTCAAATACTATTTCTTGCGAGTGCATCATTAAAACTGCTGAGCCCATCTTAATGGCTATAAAGAAAAGAACTTCTTGGGAGATAACCCATGTGTTATTTTGCTACAGTACTTTGTTTTATATTTGTGTCTTGGAAGTTGTTTACTACTGTAGCAACCTCTCCTTATCTTAGTTTTTTGTTTTGTTGTGCCAAGTGAAGCCTCTAATCGAAGGTTGATACTAGATTTGGATTTCTGCGCAGAAACAGATTTCTATCTGTCACGAATCTGGGCTGTTTTCTCTGTAGAAAAATCAGAAAAATATGCCAATTTACGTGCGTGTTCCTCAGATATGTACGCAACTTTCATTAGTTTTGAGTTTTCTGATCTGAGCAACGGAAGTATTTATTAAAAATTCATCTTTACGGACTGTTCTGTTTTGACAGATTCTGCCTTTTATTTCGCATTGCTTCTTTCGCTGTGTTGGGTGGATTTCTTTGTTCCATTACCTTCCAGTAGCTTTGAGCAATGTACAGAAGTGTTAAGAATGATTGTGTCACCTCTGAACATGTGAGTTATTTATGTACTAACCCCTCTAATGAAGTTTATGAGAAGTTTGGTGTGGAGGAAGTTTTCAAGGGTCAAGAGAGGAGGATGATATATTATGATCAAGGAGAGTGAAAGCTCTAAGCTTGGGGATGCCCCGGTGGTTCACCCCTGCATATATCAAGAAGACTCAAGCGTCTAAGCTTGGGGATGCCCAAGGCATCCCCTTCTTCATCGACAACATTATCAGGTTCCTCCCCTGAAACTATATTTTTATTCCATCACATCTTATGTACTTTACTTGGAGCGTCTGTTTGTTTGTTTCTATTTTTGTTTTTGTTTGAATAAATGCTTGTGTGGGAGAGAGACACGCTCCGCTGGTTCGTATGAACACATGTGTTCTTAGCTTTTAATTTTCATGGCGAAGGTTGAAACTGCTTCGTTAATTGTTATATGGTTGGAAACGGAAAATGCTACATGTAGTAATTGGTATGATGTCTTGAATAACTTGATATTTGACAATTGTTGTGCTCTTGTTTAAGCTCTTGCATCATATACCTTGCACCTATTAGTGAAGAAATACATAGAGCTTGTTAAAATTTGGTTTGCATGAGTGGTTTCTCTAGAGTCTAGATATTTTCTAGTGAGGTGTTTGAACAACAAGGAAGACGATGTATAGTCTTATAATGCTTGTAATATGTCTTTTATGTGAGTTTTGTGGTACTAGTTCGTGCTTGTGTTTGCTTCAAACAACCTTGCTAGCCTAAACCTTGTATCGAGGGGGAATACTTCTCATGCATCCAAATCCTTGAGCCAAACAACACTATGCCATTTGTGTCCACCATACCTACCTACTACATGGTATTTCCTGCCATTCCAAAGTAAATTGCTTGAGTGCTACCTTTAAACAATTCAAAATTTATCACTTCTGATTTGTGTCAATGTTTTATAGCTCATGAGGAAGTATGTGGTGTTTATCTTTCAATCTTGTTGGGCAACTTTCACCAATGGACTAGTGGCTTCATCCGCTTATCCAATAATTTTGCAAAAAGAGCTGGCAATGGGATTCCCAGTCCCAAATTAATTAACAAAAATAGACACTCCTCCATGGTATGTGATTGTTGGACGGCACCCGAAGGATTCGGTTAGCCATGGCTTGTGTAAGCAAAGGTTGGGAGGAGTGTCATCATAATAAAACTAAAATAAAAAGGCACTCCTTCATGGTATGAGATTGTCGGCAGGCACCCGAGGATTCGGTTAGCCATGGTTTGTGAAAGAAAGGTTGGAAGGAGTGCCACCCAAAAATAAAATAAAATGGGAGCCGCTCTTTGAAGGTTTGTCTGGCAAGGGGGTTAGAGTACCCGCTACCATTCGTTGACAACAACATACACCTCTCAAAACTTTATTTTTATGCTCTCTTTATGTTTTCAAAATAAAAGCTCTAGCACAAATATAGCAATCGATGCTTTCCTCTATGGAGGACCATTCTTTTACTTTCATTGTTGAGTCAGTTCACCTATTTCTCTCCACCTCAAGAAGCAAACACTTGTGTGAACTGTGCATTGATTCCTACATACTTGCATATTGCACTTATTATATTACTCTATGTTGAAACTTAATCTTCCTTTGTGTTGCTTCAATGCTTTTACTTTGAATTATTGCTTTATGAGTTAACTCTTATGCAAGACTTATTGATGCTTGTCTTGAAGTACTATTCATGAAAAGTCTTTGCTATATGATTCACTTGTTTACTCATGTCATATACATTGTTTTGATCGCTGCATTCACTACATATGCTTTACAAATAGTATGATCAAGGATTATGATGGCATGTCACTCCAGAAATTATCTTTGTTATCGTTTTACCTGCTCGGGACGAGCAGAACTAAGCTTGGGGATGCTGATACGTCTCCAACGTATCTATAATTTCTGATGTTCCATGCTTGTTTTATGACAATACCGACATGTTTTGTTCACATTTTATGTCATATTTATGCGTTTTCCGGAACTAACCTATTGACGAGATGCCGAAAGGCCAGTTGCTGTTTTCTGCTGTTTTTGGTTTCAGAAATCCTAGTAAGGAAATATTTTCGGAATCGGACGAAATCAACATCGAAAGTCTTAGAATTCCCGGAAGCTTCCGGAACACCGAAGGAGAGTCGGAGGCGGGCAGCAGGGGGCCCACACCATAAGGCGGCGCGGGTGGCCCCCTGGCCACGCCAGCCTATGGTGTGGGGGCCCCAGCCGCCTCCTTGCGCCGCCTCTCCGCCTATATATTCGTCCCTGACCTAAAAACATCGACATGTTCGACGAAACCAGAGAAAACCTTCCAGAGCCGCCGCCATCGCGAAGCCAAGATCTGGGGGACAGGAGTCTCTGTTCCGGCACGCCGCCGGAAAGGGGAAGTGCCCCCGGAAGGCTTCTCCATCGACACCGCTGCCATCTCCACCGCCATCTTCATCACCACTGCTGCTCCCATGAGGAGGGAGTAGTTCTCCATCGAGGCTCGGGGCTGTACCGGTAGCTATGTGGTTCATCTCTCTCCTATGTATTTCAATACAATAATCTCATGAGCTGCCTTACATGATTGAGATTCATATGATGATGCTTGTAATCTAGATGTCATTATGCTAGTCAAGTGAGTTTTACTTATGTGATCTCCGGAGACTCCTTGTCCCACGTGTGTAAAGGTGACAGTGTGTGCACCGTGTGGGTCTCTTAGGCTATATTTCACAGAATACTTATTCACTGTTATGAATGGCATAGTGAAGTGCTTATTTATATCTCTTTATGATTGCAATGTGTTTTGTATCACAATTTATCTATGTGCTACTCTAGCAATGTTATTAAAGTAGTTTTATTCCTCCTGCACGGTGTAATGGTGACAGTGTGTGCATCCGTGTTAGTACTTGGTTTATTCTATGATTATGATCTCTTGTAGATTATGAAGTTAACTATTGCTATGATAGTATTGATGTGTATTATTCCTCCTACATAGCATGAAGGTGACAGTGTGCATGCTATGTTAGTACTTGGTTTAGTCGAATTGATCTTTCATGCACTCTAAGGTTATTTAAATATGAACATTGAATTGTGGAGCTTGTTAACTCCGGCATTGAGGGTTCGTGTAATCCTACGCAATGTGTTCATCATCCAACAAGAGTGTAGAGTATGCATTTATCTATTCTGTTATGTGATCAATGTTGAGAGTGTCCACTAGTGAAAGTCTGATCCCTAGGCCTTGTTCCTAAATACTGCTATCGCTGCTTGTTTATCGTTTTACCGCGTTACTACCGCTGCGTTACTCCGCTTGTTTACTGTCCTGGGCAAAGCACTTTTCTGGTGCCGTTGCCACTGCTCATATATATTCATACCACCTGTATTTCACTATCTCTTCGCCGAACTAGTGCACCTATTAGGTGTGTTGGGGACACAAGAGACTTCTTGCTTTGTGGTTGCAGGGTTGCATGAGAGGGATATCTTTGACCTCTTCCTCCCTGAGTTCGATAAACCTTGGGTGATCCACTTAAGGGAAAACTTGCTGCTGTTCTACAAACCTCTGCTCTTGGAGGCCCAACACTGTCTACAGGAAAAGGACGGGGGCGTAGACATCAATAGCCGTTGGAACCCAAAAGTATTTGTTGCCTAGATTTAGATGCCAAACTCAGCCTTATTGACATGAACCTTGCTATGCACACGACAATTTCAGTCCGATCCGTGTACGAAACACAAGATCCAACCCTTCGTGTGAGGAAGCAGGTGGCAGCACACCTCCAGATGCTCAATCGTACATACGCATATCATATAGGAGTTGTCGTATGTACATCAGTTCCGTATTGACATGTTTTTTTCTTTGGTTCACACAGTCACCTAGGTCGCACATCTACTTCCTTGCTCGTAGTTGATGCATGTTCGGTTTGGGGATGGGGTGGAACCGAACACACCCCCGTGCCAGTGGATACTTTACCCTTTAGCGGCGAAAAAAATATGAATGGTCCTCTCATGAGTATGATCAACAAGAGGTGGCTATATTATAAAGGACGTACACACATTGTAATTATAGTGCTGAAATAAAGTCAATCCTAAAACAGCCATGCATGGGTTATAATATGAAGGCAACACGAAATACAAAAGCAGGGCAGTGTTCAAATAAACTGATTCAAACTAGTACATACTAAAAACAGTGTACTACTTCTCAACACTTCAAGCATAATAAAAAAGTGTCACTGTTTTTTTAAAGGTAACACCGAACGGGCAATGTTTAAAGCAGGCTTAAACCACATAGCCGCTTGTCGGACACTATCCCAACCATCCTTGGGAAGGCTGATAACTCCCACAGTCTCACCTTCATCTGGCTGGAGGTTGCAGCGCAAAATTTTAGGGTATTGATTATAACGAATATTCCGGTATGCTGTGTAGACGCAGTTTTTCCTCGTGAATGGAACCAATGTACCATCAGGAGCTTTGGATTCACGCTTCTTCAGGTTGGCAATGATTGGCTAATTGAGTCCGAGGAACAGAGAGTGGTGGCTGAGGCTGTTAACCTGCCTCCAAAGAAAGTCCCCTGCACGTGCAGTAGATAAGGGATCCAACTCAAAGACGTAGGTGGCAACAGGAGGATACTGCCGTAGCTGAAGCCCATTAGCAGCATAGGGAATGTCAGGAGGTACTTCAGCATTGGCAATCCCAATCTTGTTTACTGTAAGGATGATCATCAATCGCTTGCCATCAGCAGATGGAACGAGGAACCACGCGTACTGCTGATCATCCACCACCGGTGGCGGGATTACAAACGGGAGCATCAGGTTTTTTGCAATATTAGAAATGGAGACGAATAGGGTGTTACTGGCAACCATATTCAAACAGCAGCATTGTTCATCGTTCATGCTCACAGTATAAATACGACTATGTAAGCTAAGGACATTGGTCATTCATGTGTTCAAATCGAGTGTCCAATATATCAGTTATACTGCATCCATCCCACGAAACTAGTCTAAACTTCGCCAAAACTAGACACTAGTTAGTGTATACACAGTTATATACTACCTCTGTCCCACCGAAAGTGTCTGAGATTTGTCCAAATTCAGATGTATCTAGACAGTGAAAGCATATAGATACATTCAAATTTTGACAAATATATATCATCTTAAGTATAAGTCCTGTGCTGTAGTTAATTCCCTTTGTCTTAAGTGATCTATTAGAGAGCTTCCCTGTGACCACCTGAAGGGTAAGCAATGTTTAACTGTATAAGTGGATTGCCTAGACCTTTCCATCAGTTCGGACTTTTGGTTGCGTTGGCTAGTCCATGAAGCTTGACATGGTGTCAGAGCCAGGGTCTCGAGTTCGAGTCCTGGCTTTCACAATTTATCCTAAAATTGTTGTTGCCCCCTTAGAGTCCACGTATATGCCTTTTGAGCTATACCTCTGAGTCTTTCCACATGTTGACTTGTCTCCCATCACACGTGAGGGGGGGGGGGGTGATACGTCTCCGACGTATCGATAATTTCTTATGTTCCATGCCACATTATTGATGTTATCTACATGTTTTATGCACACTTTATGTCATATTCGTGCATTTTCTGGAACTAACCTATTAACAAGATGCCGAAGTGCCAGTTGCTGTTTTCTGCTGTTTTTGGTTTCAGAAATCCTAGTAACGAAATATTCTCGGAATTGGATGAAATCAACGCCCAGGGTCCTATTTTGCCACGAAGCTTCCAGAAGACCGAAGAGAAGACGAAGTGGGGCCACGAGGTGGCGACACCATAGGGCGGCGCGGCCCAAGCCCTGGCCGCGCCGACCTAGGGTGTGGGCCCCTCGTGCCCCATCCTGACCTGCCCTTCCGCCTACTTAAAGCCTCCGTCGCGAAACCCCCAGTACCAAGAGCCACGATACGGAAAACCTTACTGAGACGACGCCGCCGCCAATTCCATCTCGGGGGATTCAGGAGATCGCCTCTGGCACCCTGCCGGAGAGGGGATTCATCTCCCGGAGGACTCTACGCCGCCATGGTCGCCTCCGGAGTGATGTGTGAGTAGTCTACCCCTGGACTATGGGTCCATAGCAGTAGCTAGATGGTTGTCTTCTCCCCATTGTGCTTATTTGTCGGATCTTGTGAGCTGCCTAACATGATCAAGATCATCTATCTGTAATTCTATATGTTGCGTTTGTTGGGATCCGATGAATAGAGAATACTTGTTATGTTGATTATCAAAGTTATGTCTATGTGTTTTTTATGATCTTGCATGCTCTCCGTTACTAGTAGATGCTCTGGCCAAGTAGATGCTTGTAACTCCAAGAGGGAGTATTTATGCTCGATAGTGGGTTCATGCCTCCATTGATATCTGGGACAGTGACAGAAAGTTCTAAGGTTGTGGATGTGCTGTTGCCACTAGGGATAAAACATTGGTGCAATGTTCAAGGATGTAGTCACTGATTACATTACGCGCAATACTTAATGCAATTGTCTGTTGTTAGCAACTTAATACTGGAGGGGGTTCGGATGATAACCTGAAGGTGGACTTTTTAGGCATAGATGCATGCTGGATAGCGGTCTATGTACTTTGTCGTAATGCCCAATTAAATCTCACTATACTCATCATAATATGTATGTGCATGGTCATGCCCTCTTTATTTGTCAATTGCCCAACTGTAATTTGTTCACCCAACATGCTGTTTATCTTATGGGAGAGACACCTCTAGTGAACTGTGGACCCCGGTCCAATTCTCTATACTGAAATACAATCTCTTGCAATCTTTGTTCTCTTTGTTTTCTGCAAACAATCATCATCCACACAATACGGTTAATCCTTTGTTACAGCAAGCCGGTGAGATTGACAACCTCACTGTTTCGTTGGGGCAAAGTACTTTGGTTGTGTTGTGCAGGTTCCACGTTGGCGCCGAAATCCCTGGTGTTGCGCCGCACTACATCCCGCCGCCATCAACCTTCAACGTGCTTCTTGGCTCCTCCTGGTTCGATAAACCTTGGTTTCTTTCTGAGGGAAAACTTGCTGCTGTGCGCATCATACCTTCCTCTTGGGGTTCCCAACGAACGTGTGAGTTACACGCCATCAAGCTCTTTTTCTGGCGCCGTTGCCGGGGAGATCAAGACACGCTGCAAGGGGAGTCTCCACATCCCAATCTCTTTACTTTGTTTTTGTCTTGCTTAGTTTTATTTACTACTTTGTTTGCTGCGCTATATCAAAAACACAAAAAAATTAGTTACTTGCATTTATTTTACTTATTTCATCATGTTTCCTCCTAAGTTTGTTCTTAAAGATGTACCGGTAGGCCGAGGGTCTATCCTTGGGAAAGACAATATAGAAGATTTTTTCACTCATATTAGTACGGTCGAAGATTTTGAAGATAGACACTTGGTAGAACTTGCTCCCACTTATGAAATTGCTGGTTGCTTCTTTAGTACACGCGTTAGAAGCTAGATTTGTTAATCTTAATCCTGTGATTCAACATATGTTTCTTACACTCAGTGATATGGAAGAAGGAGAAAAGAAAGATTTTGTATTAGAAACCCTTCTTAAAGAATTTGGGGGAATAGCGAGAGAAGCTAGAAAAGTCTTCACTAAATATAATATGCTAGGCTCTTATACCAACTTTGCCAGTACCCTTGAGAGGATGGAAGAGGATAGACAAAAGTACACTAATGAAGTTAATTATGAGGGGGATATTAAAACATCAATACCTTGCAAACTCTTGGGAATGTGTGAGGCACTAGAAAAGAATTTTGATTGGATTGTTCCTGAAGATTTGTTTGATGAGAGTAGCAAGCCCAAGACTAATGAAAAGGGAGCCTCTGAAACTCACATAGAAAAGATAATATGCATAGTTGAGAAAACTCCACACCCCGCTGTAGAAGTACCACCCTTCGATAATACTTGATACACACTTTCTGCGCCTAGCTGAAAGGCGTTAAAGAAAAGCGCTTATGGGAGACAACCCATGTTTTTACCTACAGTACTTTGTTTTTATTTTGTGTCTTGGAAGTTGTTTACTACTGTAGCAACCTCTCCTTATCTTAGTTTAGTGTTTTATTGTGCCAAGTCGTTGATAGAAAAGTTCATACTAGATTTGGATTACTGCGCAGAAACAGATTTCTTTGCTGTCACGAATCTGGACTGTTTTCTCTGTAGGTAACTCAGAAAATTATGCCAATTTACGTGAGTGATCCTCAGATATGTACGCAACTTTCATTCAATTTGAGCATTTTCATTTGAGCAAGTCTGGTGCCTCGATAAAATTCGTCAATACGAACTGTTCTGTTTTGACAGATTCTGCCTTTTATTTCGCATTGCCTCTTTTGCTATGTTGGATGAATTTCTTTGATCCATGAATGTCCAGTAGCTTTATGCAATGTCCAGAAGTGTTAAGAATGATTGTGTCACCTCTGAACATGTTAATTTTTATTGTCGCTAACCCTCTAATGAGTTGTTCTAAGTTTGGTGTGGAGGAAGTTTTCAAGGATCAAGAGAGGAGTATGATGCAGCATGATCAAGGAGAGTGAAAGCTCTAAGCTTGGGGATGCCCCGGTGGTTCACCCCTGCATATTCTAAGAAGACTCAAGCGTCTAAGCTTGGGGATGCCCAAGGCATCCCCTTCTTCATCGACAACATTATCAGGTTCCTCCCCTGAAACTATATTTTTATTCCATCACATCTTATGTGCTTTGCTTGGAGCGTCGGTTTGTTTTTGTTTTTTGTTTTGTTTGAATAAAATGGATCCTAGCATTCACTTTATGGGAGAGAGACATGCTCCGCTGTAGCATATGGACAAGTATGTCCTTAGCTTCTACTCATAGTATTCATGGCGAAGTTTCTTCTTCGTTAAATTGTTATATGGTTGGAATTGGAAAATGATACATGTAGTAAATTGCTATAATGTCTTGGGTAATGTGATACTTTGGCAATTGTTGTGCTCATGTTTAAGCTCTTGCATCATATACTTTGCACCCATTAATGAAGAAATACATAGAGCATGCTAAAATTTGGTTTGCATATTTGGTTTCTCTAAGGTCTAGATAATTTCTAGTATTGAGTTTGAACAACAAGGAAGACGGTGTAGAGTCTTATAATGTTTAGAATATGTCTTTTATGTGAGTTTTGCTGCACCGGTTCATCCTTGTGTTTGTTTCAAATAAGCCTTGCTAGCCTAAACCTTGTATCGAGAGGGAATACCTCTCATACATCCAAAATACTTGAGTCAACCACTATGCCATTTGTGTCCACCATACCTACCTACTACATGGTATTTTCCGCCATTCCAAAGTAAATTGCTTGAGTGCTACCTTTAAAATTCCATCATTCACCTTTGCAATATATAGCTCATGGGACAAATAGCTTAAAAACTATTGTGGTATTGAATATGTACTTATGCACTTTATCTCTTATTAAGTTGCTTGTTGTAAAAGTGATAACCATGTTCACTGGGGACGCCATCAACTACTCTTTGTTGAATTTCATGTGAGTTGCTATGCATGTTCGTCTTGTCTGAAGTAAGAGAGATCTACCACCTTATGGTTAAGCATGCATATTGTTAGAGAAGAACATTGGGCCGCTAACTAAAGCCATGATCCATGGTGGAAGTTTCAGTTTTGGACATATATCCTCAATCTCATATGAGAAAATTATTAATTGTTGTTACATGCTTATGCATAAAAGAGGAGTCCATTATCTGTTGTCTATGTTGTCCCGGTATGGATGTCTAAGTTGAGAATAATCAATAGCGAGAAATCCAATGCGAGCTTTCTCCTTAGACCTTTGTACAGGCGGCATAGAGGTACCCCTTTGTGACACTTGGTTAAAACATGTGCATTGTGATGATCCGGTAGTCCAAGCTAATTAGGACAAGGTGCGGGCACTATTAGTATACTATGCATGAGGCTTGCAACTTGTAAGATATAATTTACATGATACATATGCTTTATTACTACCGTTGACAAAATTGTTTCATGTTTTCAAAATCAAAGCTCTAGCACAAATATAGCAATCGATGCTTTTCCTCTATGGAGGACCATTCTTTTACTTTCATTGTTGAGTCAGTTCACCTATTTCTCTCCACCTCAAGAAGCAAACACTTGTGTGAACTGTGCATTGATTCCTACATACTTGCATATTGCACTTATTATATTACTCTATGTTGACAATATCCATGAGATATACATGTTAGAAGTTGAAAGCAACCGCTGAAACTTAATCTTCCTTTGTGTTGCTTCAATACCTTTACTTTGATTTATTGCTTTATGAGTTAACTCTTATGCAAGACTTATTGATGCTTGTCTTGAAGTACTATTCATGAAAAGTCTTTGCTATATGATTCACTTGTTTACTCATGTCATATACATTGTTTTGATCGCTGCATTTACTACATATGCTTTACAAATAGTATGATCAAGGTTATGATGGCATGTCACTCCAGAAATTATCTGTGTTATCGTTTTACCTCGCCGGCCGAGCAGAACTAAGCTTGGGGATGCTGATACGTCTCCGACGTATCGATAATTTCTTATGTTCCATGCCACATTATTGATGTTATCTACATGTTTTATGCACACTTTCTGTCATATTCGTGCATTTTCTGGAACTAACCTATTAACAAGATGCCGAAGTGCCAGTTGCTGTTTTCTGCTGTTTTTGGTTTCAGAAATCCTAGTATCGAAATATTCTCGGAATTGGATGAAATCAACGCCCAGGGTCCTATTTTGCCACGAAGCTTCCAGAAGACCGAAGAGAAGACGAAGTGGGGCCACGAGGTGGCGACACCATAGGGCGGCGCGGCCCAAGCCCTGGCCGCGCCGACCTAGGGTGTGGGCCCCTCGTGCCCCATCCTGACCTGCCCTTCCGCCTACTTAAAGCCTCCGTCGCGAAACCCCCAGTACCGAGAGCCACGATACGGAAAACCCATCGAGACGCCGCCGCCGCCAATCCCATCTCGGGGGATTCAGAGATCGCCTCCGGCACTCGCCGGAGAGGGGATTCATCTCCCGGAGGACTCTACGCCGCCATGGTCGCCTCCGGAGTGATGTGTGAGTAGTCTACCCCTGGACTATGGGTCCATAGCAGTAGCTAGATGGTTGTCTTCTCCCCATTGTGCTTAATTGTTGGATCTTGTGAGCTGCCTAACATGATCAAGATCATCTATCTGTAATTCTATATGTTGCGTTTGTTGGGATCCGATGAATAGAGAATACTTGTTATGTTGATTATCAAAGTTATGTCTATGTGTTGTTTATGATCTTGCATGCTCTCCGTTACTAGTAGATGCTCTGGCCAAGTAGATGCTTGTAACTCCAAGAGGGAGTATTTATGCTCGATAGTGGGTTCATGCCTCCATTGATATCTGGGACAGTGACAAAAAGTTCTAAGGTTGTGGATGTGCTGTTGCCACTAGGGATAAAACATTGGTGCTATGTTCAAGGATGTAGTCACTGATTACATTACGCGCAATACTTAATGCAATTGTCTGTTGTTAGCAACTTAATACTGGAGGGGGTTCGGATGATAACCTGAAGGTGGACTTTTTAGGCATAGATGCATGCTGGATAGCGGTCTATGTACTTTGTCATAATGCCCAATTAAATCTCACTATACTCATCATAATATGTATGTGCATGGTCATGCCCTCTTTATTTGTCAATTGCCCAACTGTAATTTGTTCACCCAACATGCTGTTTATCTTATGGGAGAGACACCTCTAGTGAACTGTGAACCCCGGTCCAATTCTCTATACTGAAATACAATCTACTGCAATATTGTTCTACTGTTTTCTGCAAACAATCATCATCCACACAATACGGTTAATCCTTTGTTACAGCAAGCCGGTGAGATTGACAACCTCACTGTTTCATTGGGGCAAAGTACTTTGGTTGTGTTGTGCAGGTTCCACGTTGGCGCCGGAATCCCTGGTGTTGCGCCGCACTACATCCCGCCGCCATCAACCTTCAACGTGCTTCTTGGCTCCTCCTGGTTCTATAAACCTTGGTTTCTTTCTGAGGGAAAACTTGCTGCTGTGCGCATCATACCTTCCTCTTGGGGTTCCCAACGAACATGTGAGTTACACGCCATCAGGGGGGGTTGAATTGTATAAGTGGATTGCCGCCCTTGCGATCAGTTCGGACTTTTGGTTTTGTTGGTAGTGCATGAAGCTTGACAAGAAAGAAATGCTCTTTGTAGCTAACCCCAAGTCTGGTAACATTTGCAAAATAGGTATCAGATGCAGCTATCCATTTAGTAGAAGAATTTGCATTTTAGAGTTGAAGGTTCATAATCTCTTCTCTACTATTGATAGTAAAGGGTACACATGGTATTTGTTTACCTCATTTTCGCGTTCTAAAAAAGGTACGCTATATGGTTGTGCTAAGTTAAACTGATTTAAGTCTGTTCAAGTTTATCGAAAATTATACTACCAACATCTAAAACATCAATATAGGTTCATATATTACAAAAGATATTTAGATTTTCTTTTCTCGAACACATGCCTAGTCGTGCATCATTATATATTAGAGCATACAGGGTTGTAGCAAGGCTACGAAAAACTGAGAAAGCAAAAAGAAAGAACTATACAGGGGACTAGAGGCAGCTAACTTTGTTAGGCCTGCAGGTGCTAAATCTTATATATATATGAGGTTGTAGATATTAATCGTAAACTTACTCAAACTTAAATATCATTGAATTAGGAAAAAGATAACCTGAGTTATTTTGAATGAGGGGACGTCACAATCACTAATGAAAGATAATTGTGGGAAACTGAAATCTATTCAAGAAAATGGGAGAAAAATGTATCAAAAACAAAATTAATTATACCATTCTGCAGATTGTTCACCGATATAAACAAAGAACTGTTTGATCTGCATGTAGGTACATCCAATCAAGGCTTTTTCCCCGATCTCTAGAAAATATAAGCTACGCATGTAATTACAAACGATTTTCTTCTATTTTTCTGTTTCTACGTTAACATTTGAGATACTTGTTAATTACATCCATATTCTGCAGTTGCATAGAGTTACTAATTCAGGAATGCATTCACATACGTAGTATACTATGTTTGCTGATGACTGACTAGTACTAATTCATTGCAAGCAACGGTTCATTCATATTCAGATAAAGGATGTGATCGTTAAGTCATATACTTATGAAAGTCCTTATGCATCTCTCTGATGCGTATGGCGGGTCTCTCGTCCTCCTTTTGGAGGCAAAATCAATTAGTTATATATGAAACAATGGGTGTAAAAGGTTATCAAAAAGGGTGCCTTCATAGTGCCACGCTATCTTTTGAGATACTGGTTAATTACACCCATATTCTGCAGTGGCGTAGAGTTACTAATTCAGGAATGCAATCACATACTGAGCATACTATGTTTGTTGGTGACTAATTAGTACTACTAATTCATTGCAAGCAACGGTTCATTCATATTCAGCAAAAGGGGGTGTGATCATTAAGTCATATAAGAAAGGTAAAATATAAAAAAGGTAGTTCATGAATAACTTCATTGGTTAAGGCAGTGTATCATGCAATGCAACATAAGGACTGAAAAAATACCATTTGCGGTGTCCCAGAAGTACGTGGAGCCGTCAGTTTTGTCCACCGCAAAAACGTGGCCACGGAGTTCAATGGCATCGCAGTAATTTGGATAATCAGGTGCAGGTGTAAGGGCCTCCAGCATTCTCCAGTCGCCACCCCCTTCAAGGTAGAAAATCGTTTTGTCGAACAAGGCGATGAGCTTGTAATCTGCGTACCTCCCACCTTTTATGGGCACTTGGCAGACTACAATCTTCAACAAATAAATTGCTGGACCCCAGTTAAAAGAGTATGCAGGTCGATATGAAACAATACTATGACGAATCTTCGAATCAGGTAGGGATGGAAGGGGGATATGTCGCTCGGTGTAGACGTTCACGAGGCACCACCCATGATGATGGGCGGCGGCGATCCAGTCGCCGTTCGCGCCAAGCCATTTTCTGTCGTGCATGAACGGCAGGGCGACAGAACGGCGAGGATGGTCGAGGGGCACCAGGTCGTACACGGTATCATGCAGACGAGATGCTGTCGCCAGGTCCCAGTGTTCATCGAACCAATAAGCAGGCGGAGGCATCAGCAGGCAGGGTTCATCCCAATGGTGCATCTTACCTTCATCCTTGCTGATCATGTCGTAGAGCTCCCCGGAACATGCGGCAAGTCGGACAGTGTAGGTAACATCCAGATGCGCAGCGATGAGGTCGATGTTGTCGCCGGTGAGAGCCTCCAAGTGGCCGTCCCCGCCGCCCCGGCAAAGCCTAGAATAATCCATCACGTGAAGATGGATTTAGGTGGATGGCGGATGCAACTGCGCTTGGGGTTTTCGGAGGAGAGGGCGAGCGCTATGGAAGGAACGATGCGGCGCGCGGCCGGCCGGGTTAAGGAGAGAAAGGTATACGGAGTAGTACTAGTGATGCGGCGTGGTGGGGATCGAGATCCTACGCGTGCGCGTGATTCTTGGAGGGTGAAGAAGAAGTTTTTTTATTTTTTTTGAAACGGGGTGAAGAAGAAGATGATAGACATGCAAGGGGCAAAAACTAGGTAGTACTCTAGGCTGCTGCTGCGACTGGGCACCGATTTGACTGTTGGTAGACTAGCACGCCACCCATCTATAAATTTGCGACGACGTTTGGTGCAGTGATGTCTCGTCACATCAGGTTGACCAGAGAGGGCTTTTTTTTTCAGTTTCCATTTCGATATATTTTTCGCCAATAATCGTAGTTCTCTACATGCCAGAGACACGTACCTTAACACGTGGGCAGCCTGCAATCGCGCGAGCACCAAAATGGAATGAGAAATGTTTTAGAGCAGAACTTCATTTTCAATGCCTTTCCTAGCTTGGTTTGGAAACCGGACAGAGCTTCAGTGACTTGATGCTTCCAAGATACATTGTGACTGTGTCCCACCATCTACCATCCATTTGAGATCCAACGTTCCAAACTATCTCTTATTTCAAAGCTAAAAAGGAAAAACTATTCAGAAAATTTTGAAAAAAAATCCAGTAATATGTAGATTCCTTGTTTTAAAATCTATGAATATTTCATCCCATTCGGATGACTAGCTTGTGATTAAATAGATTCTTACGTACTCGAGCACTAGTTTAAACTAAATATATATTTGCTCACAAACCTATGATTCAAATCGAATGAAACTTCACCAAAATATAAATCGAAATATGCATGATTTACTGGAAGTTTTTCAAATTTTTCATGGTCCATGGGGTCCTCCAAAGTGCAAGCTTTTTTTTTCTTGGTTGGTACTTCAAAACCGAGTTTGGATGGTGGCAAGACTTGCACAAAGAGGATGTCAAAATTTTGGCCTTTGTGAACTTTGCAATCAACATCAAGTGTCGGACTCTCGAGAAAAAAATATGAGTTGGCGCCCACCTTTCTTTCAACCGTTGGTTCTCAATTCGAGGGTGGTCCAACTAGCTAACAAAATTGGCTTGGTATTCATGGTCTTGAACCAACGATTTGGCATGGCTTTCAATCGGTATGAGAGGTGATGTATGGAGGTGATTCATACGAGAGGGCAATAAAGAAATGTTTTGTCATCCTCGCAAAGCTAGTCTATTTGGAAAGAAATGAATAATTGGTTTTTCGCAACATTGCATGATACTAATTCATGATACTATGCATTGAAGGTGTTGTATCATAGACTAGTATCAGTCTACGATACTTCCCATTGTGACTAGTCTAAGTGCTTTTGCACCATGAACACTAGCTATGCACAGACCTCAAAAAACACTTCTCCATCATTCTACTATTCACACTTTCTTTTTCTAATAGAACTATGTACCATTGTTTTTAATATAATCTTGTGTCGAGAGTATATATTTCTAAAATAGTCATTTATGTTTCGCATAAGCTCAAAGATGGGTACTTACTTATGAGAGATATCTTTCAACTAATACGTTGTAGGAGTACTTTAATTATGTGAGCTATAGTGTGAAATGCTTACTAGAACGAGTACAAAAGGTGTTTGATAACATTACAGGCCACACGCCCAGTGTAGCCTGCATTGTAGGAGCATTACATCAATTTAACAACTACGGAGGAGTAGCCTAGGTAGAGATAACAGGCAAAGGAAATAGTTCAACAGATAGTACAACACAACTACGGAAAGGGAGTAGCCTAGGTAGAGATAAACATGCAAATGAAATAGTTCAACAGATACAAATCTTGCATTACAACACGAGTATTACATAAAGTACATCAGCTCTTCTTTCTCGGACACGTGACGCGAAGGCAGGTTCCATTGCCGGGCGTTGGCGAAGCTTGGGATGAGCCACAACGGAACCACCGCCATGTCCATCTAATGTTGGTTTGGAAACCAACAAAGACAGTCTTTCGTAATTCAAACTGAAGCGGCAAATTTCTGGAGAAGGAGGATATGCAAGGCCTACTGCATGGTGCGATGTGTAAACAGAGTTGCTTCTCGCCATATTTGGACGGTCATGTTCTGCCCCGTCTTCTACTGGAATGATAATCGGATAGTTCACTCCAAGGAAGAGAGAATATGATCCAAGGGAAATAATCCTCCTCCATGGCCTCGGTGGCATCAACCGACTGGTGTCCATGCTGTACACCTCGCAGCCAAGTAAACCCTTACCATACCCGCGAATAGTGCGACCATGACGACCCTCGAGGTAGCAGCAGCAGTAAAATCCGAACCAGTCCAAAGTATAATCCCGCCAATCGATAACGCCTGTGTATGGACCGGAAAAAGTCTAGAACCATCGTGAGATCGTGCTAACCACCAGGAGCCAAGATTGTACCGACCTTGTTCATCAAGTTCTGGCGGAATAGGTGCCGTGCTGATCAACAAAGGACCTTGCAAAGGAAAGCACAGCTTGAAGTCGCTTCAGCAAAACTTGATTAGTTCATTACATACATGAATAATGATGTGGCTAAAATATCGCCTCCGATCCAAATTAATTGACTCAACCTGGATGTGTCTAGCTAGATATGCACAAATTAATTGACTCAAGTTTGTCTAGCTAGATGCAATCGGCTAGACAAAGCTGAGTCAATTTGATTTGGATCGGAGGGAGTACTTTATTTTGACTCAAAGGCATATCGCTGCTGATTTTGATTGAATATAGAGGGGGAAAGGTACAGCATGACACGAAAACTGCACAACAAAAAGAAAAAGGCTAAAGCTAAATCTGAAACTAGCAGGTAATAGCGAAAACACATCATATGAGATGAGAAAAATTACCCCAAGAAAGTTGATTCCATGCATAAACTTCACTGTCCGAGTTACAGCAAATACAATACCCTTGTGGATGATTGCATCGGAGTAGCCGTACGCTAAGAACTGGTTGTCAAGAACTGTCCATCTCGCTAGAAGCACAGTGAAGGACCGCAATTGCCGCGTTGAAGATGGCAAGAACAGAGAAACTAGTATAATTTGAAGCTCTGTTGGAACTCGGCAAATAGCTATCTTCAGCAGCTTGAAGATGTTGATCATTAGACTCGAACACAAGTTTATCCGGTGGATTTAAACTCACTTATTGGTGGTAGAGGAATCCGGTGACCAGTGTACACATTGACAAGCTCCCAATTCCAGGGAAGCCAAGAAGGGCGATCCAATCTCCATTCGCGCCGCCCACATGCCCGTACCACCATCCGGAATCACGGCATCGGAAGAGATACATTCCAGCGGCATCATTTGGCACAAGGTACCCTTGCGATATTTTGCATCATGCTGCTTGTCCTTCGCGCACCCTCGCTGCTTGAACTTGTGGACGCGGGAGAAGGGATTGTGCGCGGGCGGTACCTCGCCTTGGTGAGTATGAAGAACACAGGGCATGCCAAACGGTTGAGATGCAGGCAGAGCTACACTTTGTGTTGCTGAATCATGATAAAACTTGCATGAACCGACGAGGCTCGCGGCGGTGATGACATCACATCGGGATGCGATTTCTTCAAGGGGGCCATCAGGAAACACCCAAGAACTGCCACTCTCATTGATCGATCTCGCCATTGGAAGGATGCGGTCAAGTGGGTGTGGGGGTGTGGGAGTGGGACGCTGGCGTTTGGGTATGAGGTATTGGAGGACAGTGCGAGCGGCAGCTGGTAGAGCGATATGGATAAAAGTCCACAACTCCTACTAGTACCATCAAACAGGTGGCTCGAGATGATCCGAAAAAGGCATGGCGGCGGTGGTGCAGGGGCTACTGGTGTAGGCGGGGTCGCCAGAGAAGATGGAGATGAAGAAGACGGAGAAGCAGGCAAAAAAACAATTTGAATTGAAATCAATAATACAAGTACTACGGGCGTGCCTTCTCTCTCTGGTCTCTGCTGCACTACTGCACCTGTCGTGAAGGCGTGTGACCCGAGAAGAAGCTAATGTACTGTATACTGTCCTTGCACGCCATGGAGCTGTATTTTGTCTCATCAAATCAGCTCTGGACAGTTTCAGCAGAGAAAAGATCCTTTGCCATCATCATGATATATTACCACGGGCCCACGGCAGTGCACATTCATCTTGTACTACCATATACTGTACTGCTCTATATGTTGCACAAACCACCACTTGGACATTTTTTTTGCAGTTTCCACCATGTGGTGGTCTAATATGTTGCAAATTTCACCACTTGGTTATCTAATCAGCTAGTTAGTCATGTTGATAGCAAAATCGACAAGTGGGTTCAACATGTCAATGCTCCAATTAATGTTTTAGAAAAAATAAATTTTTCAAAATTCATACTTCTTTTATTTAGCTATTTAAAAATGCTTATTCATTTATTTCAACAAATATTGTGCGGTCTTGAATTTTTTTCAAACAAATATTATGGCATCGGGTTCGGGACTCCTGAAAAGGAC
The DNA here is from genome assembly GCF_019359855.2 of Lolium perenne. Taxonomy (NCBI): domain Eukaryota; kingdom Viridiplantae; phylum Streptophyta; class Magnoliopsida; order Poales; family Poaceae; genus Lolium; species Lolium perenne. Next base: position 154,888,795 of record NC_067245.2, on the reverse strand, counting down.
TGGCCGTGGTACGGGAACCCGAAATGATGCCCACAACATGGTCGAAAGTGGCAAGGAACCCGTCGAGGTGGATGAACTCGGGAAACCTTGGTAGAGGTAGGGATCTTGAGGAGGCCATTAGGGTTAGCCTACCCCCCAATAAGCATTTGAACAAAAAAATTCACGTAAGTAGTAGCTATTATTAAAATTTCACAAATATTACGCGCTTTTGAATATTTCAAAAGTATTGTGGCATCACGCTGGCCTTGCCCAAATTTTACCTTTCAGGCTGGATGTCACGAGCATGATCACTCAACCAACCGGGTCCAAACATATATATACAATTGGCCTCCTCGATCCTACACCGACCAGATTGTCGCTGAAACTGGATCATTTAGTTTCTATTGGATTGATGTCCTAAGGAAATATTCCAACAACGGATGCTGTTTGATTCGTTGTATTATATTCCTTTGGAATCTTGTTGGGCTTGTTTGGTTCGAAGAAAATTCATAGAAATTTTGTGGGATTCAAATCTCAGTGGCTCCTTTGATTCTTGAATACATGATAATTCATACTAATTCACGTGTTTTTTGTGTAGCACTACAACCAAAGAACATGCAATTCAAATTTGTGTCATTTCTTTCATATAGGATTAATTCAACATGCAATCATATTCAATTCCTACATTATTTCTATTTTAACATTTTGTACACATCATGCATGCGACCCAAACAATGCGTACATGGTGGGGGGGGGGGTTGTTTCGTTGCAAAAGCAGTTGGTCACACCACAAACAAACATGCAACAATTAATCTAAATTCACGCGGTTTCCCCGCGATGCAACCAAACAATATTCGATGAAACTAAGCATGGCATAAACATATACAATACACACCATACATTTTGGCTGCTTTGATTATTCGCAAGATTTTCAAAGTGCGGGAATATGAAAATTGTATGATTAGAGAGTGATGATCATCTCCAAATATATAGGATTGAGAAACAACGGTATTTGGATCCAATAACATTTGATTGCGTGTGAAAACCAAAAGAAATACTAGTAGTAACATACGGTTACACAATGAAGGATTTTTTGTTTTTGTATAAAAATGTATTGTCAATGAATTCTGAAAATTGCAATCCTATGAATTAAATAATCAGAAATCGTGTCAGACTAATTCCTACGTTTCGAGATTCTAGTACGGAGTATGATTTCTTTGAAGGGGCGCAGAGGGACGTGGGTAGCAATGTCTATAGTCCCTGTCTTGTCTGTATACACTGTATTTACGTCAGACTAGTGTTGCTCAGGAAGTCTTAATCTGACGTACTCTGAAGCTAGATGCATCACCGTTTCCAGTCTCTGTCCTCGTTTTTTCGGCAAAATAGACAAAAATAACCCAAAGTCGAAAAGATTGGGAAAAACAAACTTTCGACATACTAGCAAGATTGGGTTATTTTTGTCCAAATTCTTGTTTTTTTCTCTTGGCTTCCCTACCCTTGAATCCATGTCACTTACGTGTGTTGCCCATGCATGCATCATGTCCCACACTTCAGTGAGCACAAGTGACGTGCTGTACGTACGCAAACTCCCAGCGATCTTCTTTGTCAAGAGAAGATGCATCAAGATTCAAGACCCGTTCGCATTTCTTGCTTTCAGCCTGGGGTCCTCCATGTAAAAGTTAGGAATTTAGATATAATTTCATGTTTATTTTGTGTGCTGTTGTAAACTGTTGATTTTTTATGTCCATTTGAATCTTGGTCAAATCCTAGGTTGGACCTAGATTTAAACAAGTTTAAAACATGAAAATGAAAAAGTAAGCCTGGATCCTCCTTAGTCAATCCAAAATGAAGCTTTTGGGAGGTTTTTGAAATTTCCATGTTTGAAACCCAAAACCACTTCTTTTCATGCTAGACTTCATAAGACATAGTTTAGGGATAGGGGTAGATACATGATTTGTCTAGTTTCAGTATGTCTAGAGCTTGTTTATCCACTTGAATGCTTACTATATGACATAAGAAGACTATGTGCTATGGTTTTTCATTTATCTAATTTTTTTGAATTTTATGCCCATTTGAATCTTGGTCAAATCCCAGGTTTGACCAGGTTTTAAACAAGTTTAAAACATGAAAATGAAAAGGTGTAAGCATGGATCCTTCGTAGTCACTCTAAAATGAAGCTTTTGGGAGCTTCTCGAAATTTCCATGCATGCTTGAAACTCAAAACCACTTTTCTTCATGCTTGAGTTCATAAGACAGAGTTTAGGGTTAGGGGTAGATACACGATTTTTCTGGTTTGAATATGTCTAGACCTTGTTTATCAACTTGAATGTTTACTATATGACATAATTAAGAAGCTAGGCTATGTGCTTTGGTTTTTCATTCTTTAGATTTTTGTCTGAATTTTTATGCCCATTTGAATCTTGGTCAAATCCTAGGTTTGACCAAGATTTAAATAAGTTTAAAACATGAAAATGAAAAGATAAGCATCGATCCTTCTTACTCGCTCTAAAATGAAGCTTTTGGTAGGTTTTTGAAATTTCCATGTTTGAAACCCAAAACCACTTCTCTTCATGCTTGACTTCATAAGACGAAGTTTAGGGTCGATAGGGGGTAGATACATGATTTGTCTGCTTTGAATATGTCTAGACCTTGTTTATGAACTTGAATGCTTACTATATGACATAAGAAGACTATGTGCTTTGGTTTTTTTTTATTTTTTTATTTTATGCCCATTTTAATATTGGTCAAATCATAGGTTTGACCAAGATTTAAACAAGTTTAAAACATGAAAATGAAAAGGTAAGCCTGGATCCTTATTAGTCACTCTAAAATGAAGCTTTTGGGAGGTTTTTGAAATTTCCATGTTTGAAACCAAAAACCACTTCTCTTCATGCTTGACTTCATAAGACAGAGTTTAGGGTTAGGGGTAGATACATGATTTGTCTTATTTGAATATGTATAGACCTTTTTTATCAACTTTTGAATGCTTACTATATATATATGTGACATAAGAAGACTATGTGCTTTTGTTTTTCATTTTTCTGATTTTTTTAATTTTATGCCCATTTAAATCTTGGTCAAATCCTGGTTTGACAATGATTTAAACAAGTTTAAAATATGAAAATGAAAAGGTAAGCATTGATCCTTCTTAGTCACTCTAAAATGAAGCTTTTGGTAGGTTTTTGAAATTTCCATATTTGAAACCCAAAACCACTTCTCTTCATGCTTGACTACATAAGACAAAGTTTAGGGTTAGGGGGTAGATACATGATTTTTCTTGTTTGAATATGTCTAGACCTTGTTTATCAACTTTAATGCTTACTATATGACATAAGAAAACTATTTGCTTTGGTTTTTCATTTTTCTGATATTTTTTGGAATTTTGATGCACATTTGAATCTTGGTTAAATCCTAGGTTCGACCAAGATTTAAACAAGTATAGAACATGAAAATGAAAAGGGAAGCATGTATCCTTCTTAATTAGTCACCCTAAAATGAAGTTTTTGGGAGGTTTTTGAAATTTCCATGTTTGAAACCTAAAACCACTTATCTTCATGCTTGACTTCGTCATAAGACAGAGTTTAGGGGTTAGGGGGTGATGTCTACTCCCCCCTCCTTTTCCTGTAGACAGTGTTGGGCCTCCAAGAGCAGAGGTTTGTAGAACAGCAGCAAGTTTTCCCTTAAGTGGATCACCCAAGGTTTATCGAACTCAGGGAGGAAGAGGTCAAAGATATCCCTCTCATGCAACCCTGCAACCACAAAGCAAGAAGTCTCTTGTGTCCCCAACACACCTAATAGGTGCACTAGTTCGGCGAAGAGATAGTGAAATACAGGTGGTATAAATAAGTATGAGCAGTAGCAACGGTGCCAGAAAATAGCTTGCCGGCGTGTAGTTGATGGTGGTAGTATTGCAGCAGAGTAACACAAAGAAACAAGAAACAAGCAGCGATAGCAGTATTTAGGAACAAGGCCTAGGGATTACACTTTCACTAGTGGACACTCTCAACATTGATCACATAACAGAATAGATAAATGCATACTCTACACTTTTGTTGGATGATGAACACATTGCGTAGGATTACACGAACCCTCAATGCCGGAGTTAACAAGCTCCACAATTTGTTAATATTTAGTAACCTTATAGTGTAAGATAGATCAAAAGACTAAACCAAGTACTAACATAGCATGCACACTATCGCCTTCATGCATATGTAGGAGGAATAGATCACATCAATACCATCATAGTAATAATTAACTCCACAATCTACAAGAGATCATGATCATAGCCTACGACAAGAACCACACGGTGCACACACTAGTCACCTTTACACACGTGCAGGAGGAATAGAACTACTTTAATAACATCACTAGAGTAGCACATAGATAAATTGTGATACAAAACTCATATGAATCTCAATCATGTAAAGCAGCTCATGAGATTATTGTATTGAGGTACATGGGAGAGAGATGAACCACATAGCTACAGCGAAGCCCTCAGCCTCAGGGGTGAATTACTCCCTCCTCATCATGGGGGCAGCGATGGCGGTGAAGATGGCGGTGAAGACGGCGGTGGAGATGGCTCCGGGGGCAATTCCCCGTCCGGCAGGGTGCCGGAACAGAGAGTTCTGTCCCCCGAATTGGAGTTTCGCGATGGCGGCGGTGCCCCTGGAGTCTTTCTGGAGTTTCGTCAATTGGTACTGCGTTTTTAGGTCGAAAGGGGTTATATAGGTGATACGTCCAATTTGCATCACTATTTTATATCATAATTTGCTGTTATTCATTGATATATTTCATATTGGGACACATTACTTATGTTATTTCATCTATTTTGCATGTTTCATCGTTATTGGAGGATCAAACACCGGAGCCAGGATTCTACTGGAAAAAGCACCGTCAGAACGCAATATTTCGGAAGATCAACTCTGGAAGGAAATTATACCAAAAATCCTATTTTTCAAGATGACGAAGGAAGCCAGAAGGAGGAGCCAGGAGCAGCCAGGGTGGGCCCACACCCTAGGGCGGCGCGGCCCAGGCCCTGGCCGCGCCGGCCTGTGGTGTGGAGGGCCCACGACCCCTTTCGCCTCCTTTTCTTCGCCAAACCCTTCGTTCCGAAGACCTAAGCCACAGAGGGTACCTCGCGAAGAGTTACAGCCGCCTCTGCGGGGCGGAGAACACCAGAGAGAAAAGAGCTCTCCGGCGGGCAGGAATCCGCCGGGGAAATTCCCTCCGGGAGGGGGAAATCGACGCCATCGTCACCGTCATCGAGCTGGACATCATCGCCATCACCATCATCATCATCTCCACCATCATCACCGTCGTCATCACCGCTGGACACCGTCACCGCCATAGCAATTTGGGTTTGATCTTGATTGTTTGATAGGGGAAACTCTCCCGGTATCGATTTCTACTTGTTGTTGATGCTATTGAGTGAAACCATTGAACCAAGTTTATGTTCAGATTGTTATTCATCATCATATCACCTCTGATCATGTTCCGTATGATGTCTCGTGAGTAGTTCGTTTAGTTCTTGAGGACATGGGTGAAGTCTAAATGTTAGTAGTGAACTATGGATGAGTAATATTCAATGGTGTGATATTTAAGTTGTGGTGTTATTCTTCTAGTGGTGTCATGTGAACGTCGACTACATGACACTTCACCATTTATGGGCCTAGGGGAATGCATCTTGTATTCGTTTGCCAATTGCGGGATTGCCGGAGTGACAGAAACCTAAACCCCCGTTGGTATATCGATGCAGGAGGGATCGCAGGATCTCAGAGTTTAAGGCTGTGGTTAGATTTATTTCTTAATTACTTTCTTGTAGTTGCGGATGCTTGCAAGGGGTATAATCACAAGTATGTATTAGTCCTAGGAAGGGCGGTACATTAGCATAGGTTCACCCACACAACACTTATCACAACAATGAAGATTATTTAGCCGTATGTAGCGAAAGCACTAGACTAAAATCCCGTGTGTCCTCGAGAACGTTTGGTCATTATAAGTAAACAAACCGGCTTGTCCTTTGTGCTAAAAAGGATTGGGCCACTCGCTGCAATTATTACTCTCGCACTTTACATACTCGTACTTTATTCAACTGTTACATCAAACCCCCCGAATAATTGTCTCGTGAGCATTTACAGTGAATCCTTCATCGAAACTGCTTGTCAACACCTTCTCGCTCCTCGTTGGGATCGACATTCTTACTTATCGAAGATACTACGATACACCCCCTATACGTGTGGGTCATCAAGACTATTTTCAGGCGCCGTTGCCGGGAGTGAAGCGCTATTGGTAAGTGGAATTGGTAAGGAAAACCTTTATTGTTGTGCTGATTTTATTTCGCTGCTGCTATAAGTCATTATGGAGAGATCTTCTCTTCAATTTCTATTTGGGAAATCTACTACTACTGCAACGGTAGTGGATGAAGCGCCAGTGAGGAAGTAATACCATATAAAATACCTATGAAAATTATTGAACGTGTTATGGATAACCGCTATGAAGGGGATGGAACTGTCCACCCCGGTGATCATTTACTGTTTTTGCATGAATTATGCGGTTTATTCAAATGTGCAGGTATTGCTATGGATGAAGTGAGGAAGAAACTATTCTCTTTATCGCTGTCTGGTAAAGCGGCGCATTGGTATAAATTACTGGATAATGGGGATTCTCTTGAATGGAATGATATTGTGCCCCGGTTTTATTCTAAGTTCTATCCTCCAAGTGAAATTCATAAGGATCGGAATCGCATATATAATTTTTGGCCTCATGATGGAGAGAGTATTGCCCAAGCTTGGGGGAGATTGAAGTCTTTAATGCTCAAATGCCCCATTCATGAGCTTCCTGGTAATGTTATTATTGATAATTTCTATGCAAGACTTTCTTTTCAAGACAAGACCTTGCTGGATACTTCTTATTCTGGATCATTTACACGCAACAAAGAAGAGTTTAAAAGGGACCTTCTTGATCGAATCCAAGAAAATACTGAAGGATGGGAGAACGACAAAGATCGAGAATCAGGTATAATTTATGATTATAAATGCATTGAAGCTTTTATGGATTCTGATAAATTTCGTAATATGAGTGCTACATATGGTCTTGATTCTCAAGTTGCTGTAAATCTTTATAAAGCTTTTGCCTCTCATTATGAATTGCCAAAGAAGAATTTTGATAAGTATCATGAACCGTATAAAGATAAAATTGATTCATCTATTTATAAATGTGTTGTAGTTGAAACTGCTGATCATGTTATTCCTGAAGCTTATATTGAAAAAACTCCTTTCCCTGCTAAAATGAAGGAGTACTCTGTTATACATAGTGCGGTTCATAAAAGTGAAAAGAAACCTGTAGAACCTGAAGAACAAATAAAAGTTGAACCTGCTGTTGCAATAATTAAAGATCTTGTGACTGAAAATGTAGAGGATGGTCATATTATTTTCTATGAAGATGCTTCACATATTGTTTCACATCCTAATAAACCCAAACAAGCTAGTGTTCCTATGCTATCTGTTAGAATTGGTGATCATTGCTATTATGGATTATGTGATATTGGTGCAAGTGTTAGTGCTATTCCGTATGAGCTTTACACGGAGATTATGCACGAAATTGATTCTTGTGAACTTGAAGATATTGATGTGGTTATTCAGCTGGCTAATAGAGAAACTATTTCTCCAATTGGTATTGTTCGAGATGTGGAAGTTTTATGCGGTAAGATTAAATACCCTGCTGACTTTTTGGTACTTGGTTCTGCTGCTAGTGATTATTGTCCTATTATTTTTGGTAGACCTTTTCTAAATACTTGTGGAGCTATTATAGATTGCAAGAAAGAGAAAATCTTGACTAAATTTGCTGGTGAATCTTATGAGTTTAACTTCTCTAAATTTACTAAAACTCCTTATAAAGCTGATTTGCCTAGTAATGATATTAAAATGGAGCAATGTGCATCTATTGTTCTTGTTCCTAATAATCCTTTGCAGCAACATTTGGAGGATAGCGAGAGCGAAATTTTTAGGAAAGAAAGAGATGAGCTTGAGGAAATTTTTCTTCGCCAACCTATTCTCAAGCATGATTTACCGGTGGAAGATTTGGGTACAACACCGCCACCAAAGGAAGATCCTGTTTTTGATTTAAAACCTTTACCTGATAATCTTAAATATGCTCATATTGATGATAAGAAAATATATCCTGTTATTATTAGTTCTAAGCTTTCAGAGATTGAGGAAGAAAGGTTATTGGAAATATTGAAGAAGCATCGAGGCGCTATTGGCTACACTCTTGATGATTTGAAGGGGATTTCTCCTTCTATTTGCCAACATGCTATTAATATGGAAGATGATGCAAAGCTCGTTGTTGAACCTCAGCCATTGCCTAATTCCAAAGATGAAGGAAGTGGTAAGGAATGAGGTACTACGACTCCCTGAAGCTGGTATTATATATCCTATTGCTGATAGTAGATGGGTTAGTCCTGTGCACTGTGTTCCCAAGAAAGGAGGTATGACTGTTGTGCCTAATGATAATGATGAGCTCATTCCTCAAAGAGTAGTTGTAGGGTATAGAATGTGCATTGATTTTCGAAAAGTTAATAAAGTTACTAAAAAAGATCATTACCCTTTACCCTTTATTGATCAAATGCTAGAAAGATTATCTAAAAATACTCATTTTTGCTTTCTTGATGGTTATTCTGGGTTTTCACAAATTGCTGTTAAAGCTAAAGATCAAGAGAAAACCACTTTTACCTGTCCCTATGGAACTTATGCTTATAGACGCATGCCTTTTGGTTTATGTAATGCTCCTGCTACTTTTCAAAGATGCATGTCTGCTATTTTTCATGGTTTTTGTGAAAGTATTGTAGAGGTATTCATGGATGATTTTTCCGTCTATGGGAATTCTTTTGATAGCTGCTTGCGAAACCTTGATAAAGTTTTGCAGAGATGTGAAGAAACTAACCTTGTTCTTAATTGGGAGAAATGCCACTTTATGGTTAATGAAGGAATTGTATTGGGACATAAAATTTCTGAGAGAGGTATTGAAGTTGATAGAGCTAAAGTTGAAGCAATCGAGAAGATGCCTTATCCGAGGGATGTTAAAGGTATTCGTAGTGTTCTTGGTCATGCTGGGTTTTATAGGAGATTTATTAAAGATTTCTCTAAGATTTCAAAGCCTCTTACTAATCTTCTTCAAAAAGATGTACCATTTGTTTTTGATGATGATTGTAAGGAAGCGTTTGAAACTCTTAAGAAAGCCTTAACAACTGCTCCTATAGTTGAACCCCCTGATTGGAATTTACCCTTTGAAATTATGTGTGATGCTAGTGATTTTGCTGTAGGCGCTGTTCTTGGACAGCGAGTAGATAAAAAACTGAATGTTATTCATTATGCTAGTAAAACTCTTGATGCTGCTCAAAGAAATTATGCTACAACTGAAAAGGAATTATTAGCTGTAGTTTTTGCTTGTGATAAATTTAGATCTTATATTGTTGATTCAAAAGTTACTATTCATACTGATCATGCTGCAATTAGATACCTAATGACAAAGAAAGATGCTAAGCCGAGACTTATTAGATGGGTACTTCTGTTGCAAGAATTTGATTTACATATTGTAGATAGGAAAGGTGCTGATAATCCTGTTGCTGATAATTTGTCTAGATTGGAAAATATTGCTTATGATCCTGTTCCTGTTAATGATAGTTTTCCAAATGAACAATTGGCTGTAATAAAGGTGAGCTCGCGAGACAGTCCTTGGTATGCTGATTATGCTAACTTTATTGTTTCCAAGTACTTGCCTCCAACCTTTTCAGTTCAGCAAAGGAGGAAATTCTTTTATGATTTGAGGCATTATTTCTGGGATGACCCACACTTATATAAAGAAGGAGTGGATGGTATTATGCGAAGATGTGTTCCCGAATATGAACAACAGGAGATATTGAGTAAATGTCATGGTAGTGCTTATGGAGGACATCACGCCGGAGAAAGAACCGCGCAAAAGGTTCTACAATCAGGTTTTTATTGGCCAACTCTCTTCAAAGATGCGAGAAAGTTTATTTTATCTTGTGATGAATGCCAAAGGGTTGGTAATATCTCCAGACGCAATGAAATGCCTATGAATTATACTCTTGTTATTGAACCGTTTGATTGTTGGGGATTTGACTTCATGGGACCTTTTCCGTCTTCAGAAGGTAACACTCATATACTTGTTGCTGTTGATTATGTTACTAAATGGGTGGAGGCTATACCTACAAAAAGTGCTGATGGTGAGACCTCTTTAAGAATGCTCTTAGATATTATTTTTCCTAGATTTGGAGTACCTAGATACATTATGACTGATGGAGGTTCTCATTTTATTCATGGAGGTTTTAGAAAAACTCTTGCTAGGTATGGTATTAATCATAGAATTGCTTCTGCTTATCATCCTCAAACTAGTGGTCAAGTAGAATTATCAAATAGAGAGATTAAATCTATTTTGGGAAAGACCGTTAATAAAACTAGAAAGAATTGGGCTAGTAAATTGAAGGATGCACTTTGGGCTTATAGAACTGCTTATAAAAATCCCATGGGAATGTCACCTTATAAAATGGTTTATGGGAAAGCTTGTCATTTACCTTTAGAACTAGAGCACAAAGCTTATTGGGCTGTTAGAGAATTAAATAAAGATCCTAAACTTGCCGGTGATAAGAGGTTGTTGCAATTGAGTTCCCTAGATGAATGGAGAAGTGAAGCTTATGAAAATGCTAAACTCTTTAAAGAGAAAGTTAAAAAATGGCATGACTGGAGGATTATCAAAAGAGAATTTAATATTGGGGATAAAGTCCTATTGTATCGGTCTCGTCTCAGATTCTTTGCAGGGAAATTACTCTCGAAATGGGAAGGACCATATGTTGTCGAGGAGGTGTATCGTTCAGGAGCAATCAAAATTAGCTCTCTCCAAGGCAATGCTACGCAAGTGGTGAATGGACAAAGACTCAAGCATTATATCTCTTGTGATTCCTATAATGTTGATGTTGATATTATTCAAGTGGAGACACCGGAAGATTTCATCAAAGGGCAAATTGACAGTCCGCCAGAACTCGACTTTGAATAGGTAACAGTACTGGTAATGAAAAGTACGCAATTTACCTTCCGAACTATATTTTTGCTGTTTTTGGAAAATATGAGAAATTACGAGTTCGAAACGGAGTGGAAAGGACGCACGAGGGGGTGCCACCATAGGGCGGCGCGGCCTGACCTGGGCCCGCGCCGGCCTATGGTTTGGCCGCCCCGTCGCTCCTTTCCGACTCTGGTTCGATCTGGTATTTTCCTTATTTCGCGAAAATATTTGCTATATAATCTCCCGGACCCCTGGAGGACCGTATATCGTGTTTTCGACGTGTTTTGTTTCGAGCTGTTTCTGCCAGGATCTGTTTTCGGTTTAGAAGCACCATGGCCTCCAACAACAAGGGCAAGGGGCTTTCGGAGGAAGAGAAGGAGGTGCCATCAAGACAAGATCAGCAAGCCGGAGGGAGCAAGCAAATCTTGGTGGGATCTGTTGACACTCGACGTTCTTTTTCTCATAACTTGCAGGGACCTCTACCACCCGCTCTCAGCCTCGACTCTTTCCCCATGATGGAAGAAGTTCTACGGGTTACCGATGAGTTTTGTGATCAATATCGGGCTCTGAAAAGAGAAGTGGAGATACTCCAGGAGGAGAACTGCCGTCTCCGAAGATTGATTGAATACCACTCGATTCGCGTTACAAGGTCGTCATTGCCAACTTCGGATAACAATGAATCTCTTCGAATCTTAGTGCAGAATTATCAAGCTGAGAAACTGAGGACGAAGGAGCTTATTAAGAAGCTCGGGAGGAATTCATCACCACCATCTCCGCAGGAGTAATTCATCATCGGTATTGGCATCCCCTTGGTTTGTTCCAAGCTTGGGGGAGTGCCGCGGTATCACATTATCACTACCTTTTACTTTTATTGTCAAGTAGTGTCATATCATGAGTAGGGAAGTTATCATATAAGATGGGTTGCGTTTGGAAGTATCTCTCCTTTAGTTGGTTGTCTATGTATCCCTTGGTGTGAGTTATCGTTATGGAATATTAATGAGAAGTCTTATCATTTACATATTGCACATCTTATTTTAGTTTGCAATCTTTACTATATGATTCACCTTGTTGTTAGTATTGGTATCACTTTGGGAGCATTGAATAAATCCATTTGGTTTTGGCAAACTTAGCATTGGTCAATAGCAACAACACTTTAAGGTTTAAATAGAAAAGAGAAATACATGTAGATGTTTCATTGTCTTTCTTGTTAGCTCATAGCTTATTATTCTGAAGTTAAAATTGTTTGTGCTTACAAGGAAGATGCATGATTGTTTCTATCACATGTATATTTGTTTGTTTCCCTTGACTCTTATGCTTGCTAATTAACCTTGCTAGCCAAAGACCTGTACTGAGAGGGAATACTTCTCGTGCATCCAAACCTTAACCCAAACCTATGCCATTTGTGTCCACCATACCTACCTACTACATGGTATTTTCTGCCATTCCAAGTAAATACTTCATGTGCTACCTTTAAACAATTCAAAACTTAGTATCTCTTATTTGTGTTAATGTTTCATAGCTCATGAGGAAGTATGTGGTGTTTTATCTTTCAATCTTGTTGGGCAACTTTCACCAATGGACTAGTGGTTTCATCCGCTTATCCAATAATTCTGCAAAAAGAGCTGGCAATGGGATTCCCAGTCCCAAATTAATTAAATTAAATAGACACTCCTCCATGGTATGTGATTGATGGACGGCACCCGAAGGATTCGGTTAGCCATGGCTTGTGTAAGCAAAGGTTGGGGGAGTGTCATCATCATAATAAAACTAAAATAAAAAGGCACTCCTTCATGGTATGAGATTGTTGGTGCACCCGAGGATTCGGTTAGCCATGGTTTGTGAAAGAAAGGTTGGAAGGAGTGCCACACAAAATGAAAATAATATGGGAGCCGCTCTTAGGAGGTTGTCCGGCAAGGGGGTTAGAGTACCCGCTACCGGGGCCGTTGACAACAACAAACACTTCTCAAAATGTTACTTTTATTCTCTTTATATGATTGCAAAACTGAAAAAGCTCTAGCACATGATTTAATCCCTGCTTCCTCTGCGAAGGGCCTGTCTTTTACTTTATGTTGAGTCAGTAAACCTATTTCCCTCCATCTCAAGCAAGCATTTGAGTAGTTGTGATCAAACCATAATATTGTGATTTGCTACATCATGTCTTTTATTCTTCCTTGTTTAGTACAAGTTTTATCTGAATGAATATAGCTTTGCAAGTTATCAATGACCATGAGAAGACCATTATGATTGAGTATGCAAGTTGTGCCTTATAAATGAGAGCGCTGCTCAATAAGATAAATATAATCTGTTAGTTGTTCTCTGACCAAGAACGAAGTTTGCCATCACCAATCATGATTTCTCATGCACCTTTACTTGTGATTACCCTATACTTGTTTCAATATGAGTTATAAGAGGTTGTCTACTATAATGTCCTGTGTGAATGAATATGATGCTTCTTGTCCGTATTTTATTTATCGACTCTTCACTCCATAAACATGTGGTCATGTCTATCGAGCTCAGTTTCGCTTGGGGACAAGCGAAGTCTAAGCTTGGGGGGAGTTGATACGTCCAATTTGCATCACTATTTTATATCATAATTTGCTGTTATTCATTGATATATTTCATATTGGGACACATTACTTATGTTATTTCATCTATTTTGCATGTTTCATCGTTATTGGAGGATCAAACACCGGAGCCGGATTCTCGCTGGAAAAAGCACCGTCGAACGCAATATTTCGGAAGATCAACTCGGAAGGAAATTATACCAAAAATCCTATTTTTCAAGATGACGAAGGAAGCCGAAGGAGGAGCCAGGAGCAGCCAGGGTGGGCCCACACCCTAGGGCGGCGCGGCCTGTGCCCCGGCCGCGCCGGCCCGTGGTGTGGAGGGCCCACGACCCCTTTCGCCTCCTTTTCTTCGCCAAACCCTTCGTTCCGAAGACCTAAGCCACGTAGGGTACCTCGCGAAGAGTTACAGCCGCCTGCGGGGCGGAGAACACCCGAGAGAACAGAGCTCTCCGGCGGGCAGGAATCCACCGGGGAAATTCCCTCCGGGAGGGGGAAATCGACGCCATCGTCACCGTCATCGAGCTGGACATCATCGCCATCACCATCATCATCATCTCCACCATCATCACCGTCGTCATCACCGCTGGACACCGTCACCGCCATAGCAATTTGGGTTTGATCTTGATTGTTTGATAGGGGAAACTCTCCCGGTATCGATTTCTACTTGTTGTTGATGCTATTGAGTGAAACCATTGAACCAAGTTTATGTTCAGATTGTTATTCATCATCATATCACCTCTGATCATGTTCCGTATGATGTCTCGTGAGTAGTTCGTTTAGTTCTTGAGGACATGGGTGAAGTCTAAATGTTAGTAGTGAACTATGGATGAGTAATATTCAATGGTGTGATATTTAAGTTGTGGTGTTATTCTTCTAGTGGTGTCATGTGAACGTCGACTACATGACACTTCACCATTTATGGGCCTAGGGGAATGCATCTTGTATTCGTTTGCCAATTGCGGGGTTGCCGGAGTGACAGAAACCTAAACCCCCGTTGGTATATCGATGCAGGAGGGATCGCATGATCTCAGAGTTTAAGGCTGTGGTTAGATTTATTTCTTAATTACTTTCTTGTAGTTGCGGATGCTTGCAAGGGGTATAATCACAAGTATGTATTAGTCCTAGGAAGGGCGGTACATTAGCATAGGTTCACCCACACAACACTTATCACAACAATGAAGATTATTTAGCCGTATGTAGCGAAAGCACTAGACTAAAATCCCGTGTGTCCTCGAGAACGTTTGGTCATTATAAGTAAACAAACCGGCTTGTCCTTTGTGCTAAAAAGGATTGGGCCACTCGCTGCAATTATTACTCTCGCACTTTACATACTCGTACTTTATTCAACTGTTACATCAAACCCCCCTGAATACTTGTCTGTGAGCATTTACAGTGAATCCTTCATCGAAACTGCTTGTCAACACCTTCTGCTCCTCGTTGGGATCGACATTCTTACTTATCGAAGATACTACGATACACCCCCTATACTTGTGGGTCATCAATAGGCGAAGAGGCGGCGCAGGAGGGCTGACAGGGCGGCCTCACCCTAGGCCGGCGCGGCCAGACCCTGGCCCGCGCGGCCCTATGGTGTGGGCCCCCCCTGGCTCCTCTCCGACTCTTCTTCGGTGTTCTGGAGCCTTCCGGGAAAAATAGGAGGTTTGGCGTTGATTTCGTCCAATTCCGAGAATATTGCCCGAACAGTCTTTCTGGAACCAAAAACAGCAGAAAACAGGAACTGGCACTGTGGCATCTTGTTAATAGGTTAGTTCCGGAAAATGCATGAAAATGATATAAAGTGTGAACAAAACATGTTGGTATTGTCATAAAACAAGCATGGAACATCGGAAATTATAGATACGTTGGAGACGTATCAGCATCCCCAAGCTTAGTTCCTACTCATCCTCGAGTAGGTAAACGATAAAAGATAATTTCTGAGGTGACATGCTACCAACATAATCTTAATCATACCATTGTAAAGCATATGAGATGAATGCAGCGATTCGAAACAATGTAAATGCAATGAGTAAACAATTGAATCATATAGCAAAGACTTTTCATGAATAGTACTTTCGAGACAAGCATCAACAAGTCTTGCATAAGAATTACTCATAAAGCAATAAATTCTTAGTAAAGGTATTGAAGCAACACAATGGAAGATTAAGTTTCAGCGGTTGCTTTCAACTTGTAACATGTATATCTCATAGATAGTTATCAATGCAGAGCAATATAACAAATGCAATAAGCAAGTATGTAAGAATCAATGCACAGTTCACACAAATGTTTGCTTCTTGAGGTGGAGAGAAATAGGTGAACTGACTCAACAATAAAAGTAAAAGAATGGTCCTTCAAAGAGGAAAGCATCGATTGCTATATTTGTGCTAGAGCTTTGGTTTTGAAAACATATAGAGAGCATAAAAAGTAAAGTTTTGAGAGGTGTTTGTTGTTGTCAACGAATGGTAATGGGTACACTAACTACCTCGCCAACCGGACTTCCAAGAGCGGCTCCCATGAATTATTTTATTTTTAGGTGGCACTCCTTCCAACCTTTCTTTCACAAACCATGGCTAACCGAATCCTCGGGTGCCTGCCAACAATCTCATACCATGAAGGAGTGCCTTTTTATTTTAGTTTTATTATGATGATGACACTCCTCCCAACCTTTGCTTACACAAGCCATGGCTAACCGAATCCTTCGGGTGCCGTCCAACAATCACATACCATGGAGGAGTGTCTATTTTTGTTAATTAATTTGGGACTGGGAATCCCATTGCCAGCTCTTTTTGCAAAATTATTGGATAAGCGGATGTGCCACTAGTCCATATGAGAGTCCGTCAAAAGTAAATGACAAGGTTGAAAGCTAAACACCACATACTTCCTCATGAGCTATAAAACATTGACACAAATCAGAGGTGATAAATTTTGAATTGTTTAAAGGTAGCACTCAAGCAATTTACTTTGGAATGGCAGGAAATACCACATAGTAGGTAGGTATGGTGGACACAAATGGCATAGTGTTGTTTGGCTCAGGATTTGGATGCATGAGAAGTATTCCCTCTCGATACAAGGTTTAGGCTAGCAAGGTTGTTTGAAGCAAACACAAGCACGAACTAGTACAGCAAAACTCACATAAAAGACATATTACAAGCATTATAAAACTATACATCGTCTTCCTTGTTGTTCAAACATCTTACTAGAAAATATCTAGACTCTAGAGAAACCACTCATGCAAACCAAATTTTAACAAGCTCTATGTATTTCTTCACTAATAAGTGTAAGGTATATGATGCAAGAGCTTAAACATGAGCACAACAATTGCCAAGTATCACATTACCCAAGACATTATAGCAATTACTCCATGTAGCATTTTTCAATTCCAACCATATAACAATTTAACGAAGAGGAAACTTCGCCATGAATATCATGAGCTAAGAACACATGTGTTCATATGCAACAGCGGAGCGTGTCTCTCTCCCACACAAGCATGATGTAATCCAATTTATTCAAACAAAAACAAAAACAAAAGCACACAGACGCTCCAAGTAAAGCACATAAGATGTGACCGAATAAAAATATAGTTTCAAGAGAAGGAACCTGATAATTTGTCGATGAAGAAGGGGATGCCTTGGGCATCCCCAAGCTTAGACGCTTGAGTCTTCTTGATATATGCAGGGGTGAACCACCGGGGCATCCCCAAGCTTAGAGCTTTCACTCTTCTTGATCATAGTATATCATCCTCCTCTCTTGACCCTTGAAAACTTCCTTCACACCAAACTTCTCATAAACTTCATTAGAGGGGTTAGTACATAATCAAAAACTCACATGTTCAGAGGTGACACAATCATTCTTAACACTTCTGAACATTGCTCAAAGCTACTGGAGTTTAATGGAACAAAGAAATCCATCCCACATAGCAAAAGAGGCAATGCGAAATAAAAGGCAGAATCTGTCAAAACAGAACAGTCCGTAAAGACGAATTTCTAATAAATACTTCCGTTGCTCAGATCAGAAAACTCAAAACTAATGAAAGTTGCGTACATATCTGAGGAACACGCACGTAAATTGGCATATTTTTCTGATTTTTCTACAGAGAGAAAATCCCAGATTCGTGACAGATAGAAATCTGTTTCTGTGCAGAAATCCAAATCTAGTATCAACCTTCGATTAGAGGCTTCACTTGGCACAACAAAACACAAAACTAAGATAAGGAGAGGTTGCTACAGTAGTAAACAACTTCCAAGACACAAATATAAAACATAGTACTGTAGCAAAATAACACATGGGTTATCTCCCAAGAAGTTCTTTCTTTATAGCCATTAAGATGGGCTCAGCAGTTTTAATAATCCATTCGCGGGAAATAGTATTTGAAGCAAAAGAGAGCTTCAAGAGGCAAATTCAAAACAAATTTAAGTCTAACATGCTTCCTATGAAGAGGAATCTTGTACACAAATGAATTCATGAAGAACAAAGTGACAAGCATAGGAGGATAAAACACGAGTAACTTCAAGATTCTCAACATAAAGAGGGGAAACTCAATATCATTAAGATGCATATAACCATATTTCCCTCTCTCATAATAACTTTCAGTAGCATCATTGATGAAATCCACAATATACCCATCACTTAAAACATTCTTATCATGGTTCATATGCATAGAAGTATCATTAAATTTGGCATAAGAAGAGTTATTCTCATTAATAGTAATTGGAGCAAGATTATTATCAAGAATTTGAACATGGTAAAAAAGTTGCCTATTAAGGGGATTGTTTTTGGTAATCCAATCATGACTATGACAAGTTTCATAAGGATAATTAGAACCTACATCATAGCATTCTTTATAATAATCATTAGAGATCGGAGGCATAGTGTCATCATAAGAAATAGAATCAATTTCCCAGAGATTTGTAATATCAAAAGTGGTGTGCTCATTCAAATCATGATTGCTAATGTATGTAAAGGGCATAGGAAGATCATCATATTCAGATTCATTATCACAATAATCATTAGGAGCAACATACTTACGGTTACCTATTGTTATCTCATATACGCGGGGATATGATGTTACCTCTTTCTTTTTATTCCCCTTCTTCTTCTTCTTCTTCTTCTTCTTCGTTCCCTTCTTCTTCTTCTCTTCCTTCTCCTCGTTCCCTCCTTTAGGTGGAAGAGGCTTGAAGGGTGGCTTGTCCGCATAACCTGATTTACTTTCAGAAACAATAGAAGAAACTTGGGGGAATCCCTCCTTTTCATTAATTAGTTGAAAACACACAGCAGTCCTATCATATTTTGGCAAGGTGTCATCTTCTAAAATATTTTGTATGTAAGTATTTGTATGGCTATTATCAATGCAATAAGAAAAACACCCATGCAGGACATCATCAATATCAAGATCACTCATATGTAACAAAGAGATTTTTCTCGACAATTCTTCACACCCCAAAAATAAAGTAAGTTCATCATGCTGATTAGGAGTAATTTCATCATCACAATACAAATTTGCAGCACTCATTGGGTTCAATATATCACTGGAGGAGCATTGAAAATTAAAATGACCCACTTCATGGCAAACTTCACAAATAAAAGGATAGAGGGCACAAACTTTTTTACCAAGATCATCTAGAGCCCTAAACCACTTTCTAGTTTTTTCATTAGCATGATGGATACAATATTCATCTTTGATTTGATTAATTCCACAAGGTCTATGTATTCCACAAAAATTAACATGCTTATAGGAAATAGCATTCTTAGGAGTTTGAGCATGCTTATTGCAATAATTAACAACAATTTCATTCTTCATGCAAGCCTCTTTAAAAGGTTCATGATACTTATCAAAATTATTTTTAGGTAATTCAAAATGAGAAGCAAAGGCTTTATAAAGATTCGCAGCAACTTGAGAGTCAAGACCATAAGTAGCACTCATATTTCGAAATTTATCGGTATCCATAAAAGCTTCAATGCATTCATAATCATAATTTATACCTGACTCTTTACCTTCATTGTTCTCCCATCCTTCAGCGTTGTCCTCAATCCGATCGAGAAGATCCCACCTAGCTTCAACCTCCTTGCTTGTGAAAGATCCCTCCGAACAGGCATCCAGATAGTCCTTGTGTTGTCCTGAAAGCCTCGCATAAAAATTGTTAACAATAACATTACGGGGGAGCTCATGAATGGGACATTTGAGCATTAGTGATTTCAATCTCCCCCACGCTTGAGAAATACTCTCTCCATCACGAGGATAAAAGTTATAAATATAATTCCTATCAATATGCACTTCATGCGGAGGATAAAATTTAGAATAAAAGAGAGATGCAATTTCCTCCCAACCAAGAGAATGCCTATTCTCCAACAATTTATACCAATGCGCCGCTTTACTGCATACAGCGAAACAGAGAATAGCTTCTTCCTCACTTCATCCATAGAGATACCGCACACTTGAATAACCCACATAATTCGTGCAAAAACAAGAATGATCTCTAGGATGGACAGTTCCATCCCCTTTATAGTGGTTGTCCATAACACGTTCAATAATTTTCATGGGTATTTTATACGGAATACTTTCAGCAGGTGGATTTAAAATATCAGAAGCATTATTAGAGTTATCGCATATGGGAGATAAAGCATTATCAGAACAAATTTTCTCCCCAAAAGATGGGAAGCTAAAAAGACCACAAAAACTAGCTTCCCCAAGCTTAGACTTCTTCATAGCATTAGCAGTAATTGCATTCATACTAATAACATCGCTACTAGCATGCAAATAAGGTTCCATAGGTTTTTTAATTTTCGCATCAAACAATTCTAAATCAGGAAGAAGATTAAAAAGCTCACTAATTTTTTTGTTGTTTTCCATTATGCCTAACTAGTGTAAACAAGAAACAAAAAGTTGCAATTGCAGGATCTAAAGGAAATAGCTTCGAGCACAAACACAATGGCGCCAGAAAAGTACTTTACCTGGAACCAGAGTATGAGTGCCTTTTACCTTTCCTCCCCGGCAACGGCGCCAGAAAATAGCTTGATGTCTACTTCCCCCTCCTTTTCCTGTAGACAGTGTTGGGCCTCCAAGAGCAGAGGTTTGTAGAACAGCAGCAAGTTTTCCCTTAAGTGGATCACCCAAGGTTTATCGAACTCAGGGAGGAAGAGGTCAAAGATATCCCTCTCATGCAACCCTGCAACCACAAAGCAAGAAGTCTCTTGTGTCCCCAACACACCTAATAGGTGCACTAGTTCGGCGAAGAGATAGTGAAATACAGGTGGTATAAATAAGTATGAGCAAGAGCAACGGTGCGTAAAAATAGCTTGCTGGCGTGTAGTTGATGGTGGTAGTATTGCAGCAGTAGTAACACAGTAAAACAGTAAACAAGCAGCGATAGCAGTATTTAGGAACAAGGCCTAGGGATTACACTTTCACTAGTGGACACTCTCAACATTGATCACATAACAGAATAGATAAATGCATACTCTACACTTTTGTTGGATGATGAACACATTGCGTAGGATTACACGAACCCTCAATGCCGGAGTTAACAAGCTCCACAATTTGTTCATATTTAGTAACCTTATAGTGTAAGATAGATCAAAAGACTAAACCAAGTACTAACATAGCATGCACACTATCGCCTTCATGCATATGTAGGAGGAATAGATCACATCAATACCATCATAGTAATAATTAACTATACAATCTACAAGAGATCATGATCATAGCCTACGACAAGAACCACACGGTGCACACACTAGTCACCTTT
Source organism: Lolium perenne (assembly GCF_019359855.2). NCBI lineage: Eukaryota > Viridiplantae > Streptophyta > Magnoliopsida > Poales > Poaceae > Lolium > Lolium perenne. The sequence continues at coordinate 154,867,437 of NC_067245.2, read as the reverse complement.
ACACACGTGCAGGAGGAATAGAACTACTTTAATAACATCACTAGAGTAGCACATAGATAAATTGTGATACAAAACTCATATGAATCTCAATCATGTAAAGCAGCTCATGAGATTATTGTATTGAGGTACATGGGAGAGAGATGAACCACATAGCTACAGCGAAGCCCTCAGCCTCAGGGGTGAATTACTCCCTCCTCATCATGGGGGCAGCGATGGCGGTGAAGATGGCGGTGAAGACGGCGGTGGAGATGGCTCCGGGGCAATTCCCCGTCCGGCAGGTGCCGAACAGAGAGTTCGTCCCCGAATTGGAGTTTCGCGATGGCGGCGGTGCCCCTGGAGTCTTTCTGGAGTTTCGTCAATTGGTACTGCGTTTTTAGGTCGAAAGGGGTTATATAGGCGAAGAGGCGGCGCAGGAGGGCTGACAGGGCGGCCTCACCCTAGGCCGGCGCGCTGCACTCGGCCCGCGCGGCCCTATGGTGTGGGGCCCCCCTGGCTCCTCTCCGACTCTTCTTCGGTGTTCTGGAGCCTTCCGGGAAAAATAGGAGGTTTGGCGTTGATTTCGTCCAATTCCGAGAATATTGCCCGAACAGCCTTTCTGGAACCAAAAACAGCAGAAAACAGGAACTGGCACTGTGGCATCTTGTTAATAGGTTAGTTCCGGAAAATGCATGAAAATGATATAAAGTGTGAACAAAACATGTTGGTATTGTCATAAAACAAGCATGGAACATCGGAAATTATAGATACGTTGGAGACGTATCAGGGGGTAGATACATGATTTGTCTAGCTAGTTTGAATATGTCCAGACCTTGTTTATCAACTTTAATGCTTACTATATGACATATAAGAAGACTATGTGCACTTTGGTTTTTCATTTTTCTGTTTTTTTATTTTATGCCCATTTGAATCTTGGTCAAATCCTAGATTTGACCAAGATTTAAACAAGTTTAAAACATGAAAATGGAAAGGTAAGCCTGGATCCTTCTTAGTCGTTCTAAAATGAAGCTTTTGGGATGTTCTTGAAATTTCCATGTTTGAAACCCAAAATGACTTTTCTTCATGCTAGACTTCATAAGATCGACAGGGAGTAGATACATGATTTGTCTGGTTTGGATATATCTAGACCTTGTTTATCAGCTTGAATGCTTACGATATGACATAAGAACACTATGTGCTTTTGTTTTTATTTTTTTTATTTTTTTGTGCCCATTTGTATCTTGGTCAAATCCTAGGTTTGACCAAGATTTAAACAGGATTAAAACATGAAAATGAAAAGGGAAGCATGTATCCTTCTTAGTCACTCTAAAATGAAGTTTTTGGGAGGTTTTTGAAATTTCCATGTTTGAAACCCAAAACCACTTCTCTTCATGCTTGACTTCTTAAGACATAGTTTAGGGGTTAGCGGGTAGATACATGATTTGTATGGTTTGAATATGTCTAGACCTTGTTTATCAACTTTAATGCTTACTATATGACATAAGAAGACTATGTGCTTTGGTTTTTCATTTTTTTGTTTTTTTTTTAATTTTCTGCCAATTTTGTTTGACCAAGATTTAGACAAGTTTTACACGTGAAAACGAATAAGTAAGCCTGGATCCTTCTTAGTCACTCCAAAATGTACCAATTGATAGGTGCGTTAACTTTGCTTCATGGAAAAAATAATGTCTTGTAAATGAGTTAACTTGGATTTCCTACCCTTGAATCCATAGGAAACTTTGTTCTAATGCACTATAATAATCAACCGAGCTTTTACACCAGCAGGTCTGTCACTTACGTGTGGTGCCCATGCGTGAGGTCCCACACTTCAGTGAGCACAAGTCACGTGCAATAGGTACGCAAAATCCCAGCCATTTTCTTTGTCAAGAGAAGATGCATCAGGATATTGGAAGTCTGTGGGTCCTTCTGGATCCTTCGGTTGTCCCTCTCACAAAAAAAACAAATCCCTCTCATTCTCGGCCTCGCTCGACTCGCTCGCTCGCACCTCCTGCTCACTGACAAACCCTGCACAAAAGTCAACATCATCACCCGAAAAATGGGAGACACCATAATTCTCTCCCTTCTTTTCTCCTTCCGAGTGATCCCTCTTCCTCCGAGTTTCACTCGACGGGCAAACACACATGTGCAGCATAGTAATAATAAAAAGGTAGAAAAATCGACCTACGAATCTATAATTAAATAGGTTAAACTAGGGTTTTGCCCAGTACTACAGATCAAGGTTCAAAAAATCCAACTACGGGGTTCGAACAATCCCATTTCTAATCCAAGAATTTTTTCGACCTCATCCAATGGCCTCAAACTATAGGCCGGATTAGCATCTAGTGCAGTATGTGTGAGAATGTATACACTATGTGTGCTATAACTTGTGTGTCTTTCAAATTTGAACCAAATTTGAATAAGTTTGAAATATTTGAAATGGGGCTTTTGGCTTAAACGTTTGAAACCCAAAACGACTTCTCTTCATGCTAGACTTCATAAGACCGAGTTTAGGGTTAGGGGGTAGATACATGATTTGTCTGGTTTGAATATGTCTAAACCTTGTTTATCAACTTGAATGCTTACTATATGACATAAGAAGACCGGCCATGTGCTTTTGTTTTCATTTTTCTATTTTTTTTTAAGAATTTTATGCACATTTGATTCTGGTCAAATCCTAGGTTCAACCAAGATTTAAACAAGTTTCAAGCATGAAAATGAAAACGTAAGCCAAGATCCTTCTTAATTAGTCACTCTAAAATATATGAAGCTTTTGGGACGTACTTGAAATTTCCATGTTTGAAACCCAAAACCAATTCTCTTCATGATTGACTTCATAAGACAGAATTTAGGGTTAGGGGTAGATATACACATGATATTTCTGGTTTGAATATGTCTAGACCTTGTTTATCAACTTGAGTGTTTACTATATGACATAATTAAGAAGGCTATGTGCTTTGGTTTTTCATTCTTTAGATTTTTTGTCTGAATTTTTATGCCCATTTGAATCTTGGTCAAATCCTAGGTTTGACCAAGATTTAAATAAGTTTAAAACATGAAAATGAAAAGGTAAGCATCGATCCTTCTTAGTCGCTCTAAAATGAAGCTGAATTTTGGGAGGTTTTTGAAATTTCCATGTTTGAAACCCAAAACCACTTCTCTTCATGCTTGACTTCATAAGACGAAGTTTAGGGTCGATAGGGGGTAGATACATGATTTGTCTTGTTTGAATATGTCTAGACCTTGTTTATCAACTTGAATGCTTACTATATGACATAAGAGGACTATGTGCATTGGTATTTCATTTTTTGATTTTTATGCCCATTTGAGAATCTTGGTAAAATCCTAGGTTTGAGCAAGATTTAAACAAGTTTAACATGTGAAAATGATAAGGTAATTAAGTCTGGATCTTTCTCTTAGTAACTCTAAAATGAAGCTTTTGGGAGGTTCTTGAATTTACCATGTTTGAAACCCAAAACCACCGTACTTCTGTTCATGCTTGACTTCATAAGACAGAGTTTAGGGTTAGGGGTAGATACATGATTTTTCTGGTTTGAATATGTCTAGACCATGTTTATCAATTTGAATGCTTACTATATGACATAAGAAGGCTATGTGCTTTGGTTTTTCATTCTTTCGATTTTTTTCTGAATTTTTATGCCCATTTGAATCTTGGTCAAATCCTAGGTTTGACCAAGATTTAAACAAGTTTAAAACATGACAATGAAAAGGTAATTAATCATGGATCCTTCTTAATTAACCAGTCAGTCTAATTAAAATGAAGCTTTTTGGGAGGTTTTTGAAATTTCCATGTTTGAAACCCAAAACCACACACTTCTCTGCTTCATGCTTGACTTCATATATAATTAAGACAAAGTTTAGGGTTAGGGGGTACATGATTTGTCTGGTTTGAATATGTCTAGACCTTGTTTATGAACTTGAATGCTTACTATATGACATAAGAAGACTATGTGCTTTGGTTTTTTTTTATTTTTATTTTATGCCCATTTGAATATTGGTCAAATCCTAGGTTTGACCAAGATTTAAACAAGTTTAAAACATGAAAATGAAAAGGTAAGCCTGGATCCTTCTTAACTAGTCACTCTAAAATGAAGCTTTAATTTTGGGAGGTTTTTGAAATTTCCATGTTTGAAACCAAAAACCACTTCTCTTCATGCTTGACTTCATAAGACAGAGTTTATGGTTTTAGATGGGTAGATACATGATTTGTCTTATTTGAATATGTCTAGCTAGACCTTGTTTATCAACTTTTGAATGCTTACTATATATATGTATGTGACATAAGAAGACTATGTGCTTTTGTTTTTCATTTTTCCGATTTTTTTTAATTTTATGCCCATTTAAATCTTGGTCAAATCCTAGGTTTGACCAAGATTTAAACAAGTTTAAAATATGAAAATGAAAAGGTAAGCATGGATCCTTCTTAGTCACTCTAAAATGAAGCTTTTGATAGGTTTTTGAAATTTCCATATTTGAAACGCAAAACCACTTCTCTTCATGCTTGACTACATAAGACAAAGTTTAGCGTTAGGGGGTAGATACATGATTTTTCTTGTTTGAATATGTCTAGACCCTTGTTTATCAACTTTAATGCTTACTATATGACATAAGAAAACTATGTGCTTTGGTTTTTCATTTTTCTGATTTATTTTGGAATTTTGATGCACATTTTAATCTTGGTCAAATCCTAGGTTTGACCAAGATTTAAACAAGTATAGAACATGCAAATGAAAAGGGAAGCCTGTATCCTTCTTAGTCACCCTAAAATGAAGTTTTTGGGAGGTTTTTGAAATTTCCATGTTTGAAACCCAAAATCACTTATCTTCATGCTTGAGTTCATCATAAGACAGAGTTTAGGGGTTAGGGGGTAGATACATGATTTGTCTAGCTAGTTTGAATATGTCCAGACCTTGTTTATCAACTTTAATGCTTGCTATATGACATATAAGAAGACTATGTGCGCTTTGGTTTTTCATTTTTCTGTTTTTATTTTATTTTATGCCCATTTGAATCTTGGTCAAATCCTAGATTTGACCAAGATTTAAACAAGTTTAAAACATGAAAATGGAAAGGTAAGCCTGGATCCTTCTTAGTCGCTCTAAAATGAAGCTTTTGGGATGTTCTTGAAATTTCCATGTTTGAAACCCAAAATGACTTTTCTTCATGCTAGACTTCATAAGATCGACAGGGAGTAGATACATGATTTGTCTGGTTTGGATATATCTAGACCTTGTTTATCAACTTGAATGCTTACGATATGACATAAGAACACTATGTGCTTTTGTTTTTCATTTTTTTTATTTTTTTGTGCCCATTTGTATCTTGGTCAAATCCTAGGTTTGACCAAGATTTAAACAAGTTTAAAATATGAAAATGAAAAGGGAAGCATGTATCCTTCTTAGTCACTCTAAAATGAAGTTTTTGGGAGGTTTTTGAAATTTCCATGTTTGAAACCCAAAACCACTTCTCTTCATGCTTGACTTCTTAAGACATAGTTTAGGGGTTAGCGGGTAGATACATGATTTGTATGGTTTGAATATGTCTAGACCTTGTTTATCAACTTTAATGCTTACTATATGACATAAGAAGACTATGTGCTTTGGTTTTTCATTTTTCTGTTTTTTTTTGAATTTTCTGCCAATTTTGTTTGACCAAGATTTAGACAAGTTTTACACGTGAAAACGAATAAGTAAGCCTGGATCCTTCTTAGTCACTCCAAAATGTACCAATTGATAGGTGCGTTAACTTTGCTTCATGGAAAAAATAATGTCATGTAAATGAGTTAACTTGGATTTCCTACCCTTGAAACCATAGGAAACTTTGTTCTAATGCACTATAATAATCAACCGAGCTTTTACACCAGCAGGTCTGTCACTTACGTGTGGTGCCCATGCGTGAGGTCCCACACTTCAGTGAGCACAAGTCACATGCAATAGGTACGCAAACTCCCAGCCATTTTCTTTGTCAAGAGAAGACGCATCAGGATATTGGAAGTCTGTGGGTCCTTCTGGATCCTTCGGTTGTCCCTCTCACAAAAAAAAACAAATCTCTCTCATTCTCGGCCTCGCTCGACTCGCTCGCTCGCTCGCACCTCCTGCTCACTGACAAACCCTGCACAAAAGTCAACATCATCACCCGAAAAAGGGGAGACACCATAATTCTCTCCCTTCTTCTCTCCTTCCGAGTGATCCCTCTTCCTCCGAGTTTCACTCGACGGGCAAACACACATGTGCTGCATAGTAATAATAAAAAGGTAGAAAAATTGACCTACGAATCTATAATTAAATAGGTTAAACTAGGGTTTTGCCCAGTACTACAGATCAAGGTTCAAAAAATCCAACTACGGGGTTCGAACAACCCCATTTCTAATCCAAGAATTTTTTCGACCTCATCCAATGGCCTCAAACTATAGGCCGGGTTAGCATCTAGTGCAGTATGTGTGAGAATGTATGCACTATGTGTGCTATAACTTGTGTGTCTTTCAAATTTGAAACCAAATTTGAATAAGTTTGAAATATTTGAAATGGGGCTTTTGGCTTAAACGTTTGAAACCCAAAACGACTTCTCTTCATGCTAGACTTCATAAGACCGAGTTTAGGGTTAGGGGGTAGATACATGATTTGTCTGGTTTGAATATGTCTAAACCTTGTTTATCGACTTGAATGCTTACTTTATGACATAAGAAGACTGATGTCTACGTTCCCCCTCCTTTCCTGTAGACAGTGTTGGGCCTCCAAGAGCAGAGGTTTGTAGAACAGCAGCAAGTTTTCCCTTAAGTGGATACCCAAGGTTTATCGAACTCAGGGAGGAAGAGGTCAAAGATATCCCTCTCATGCAACCCTGCAACCACAAAGCAAGAAGTCTCTTGTGTCCCCAACACACCTAGTAGGTGCACTAGTTCGGCGAAGAGATAGTGAAATACAGGTGGTATAAATAAGTATGAGCAGTAGCAACGGTGCCAGAAAATAGCTTGCGGGCGTGTAGTTGATGGTGGTGGTATTGCAGCAGTAGTAACACAAGAAACAAGAAACAAGCAGTAGTAACGCAGCAGTATTTAGGAACAAGGCCTAGGGATTACACTTTCACTAGTGGACACTCTCAACATTGATCACATAACAGAATAGATAAATGCATACTCTACACTTTTGTTGGATGATGAACGCATTGCGTAGGATTACACGAACCCTCAATGCCGGAGTTAACAAGCTCCACAATTTGTTCATATTTAGTAACCTTATAGTGTAAGATAGATCAAAAGACTAAACCAAGTACTAACATAGCATGCACACTATCGCCTTCATGCATATGTAGGAGGAATAGATCACATCAATACCATCATAGTAATAATTAACTCCACAATCTACAAGAGATCATGATCATAGCCTACGACAAGAACCACACGGTGCACACACTAGTCACCTTTACACACGTGCAGGAGGAATAGAACTACTTTAATAACATCACTGGAGTAGCACATAGATAGTAGTGATACAAAACTCATATGAATCTCAATCATGTAAAGCAGCTCATGAGATTATTGTATTGAGGTACATGGGAGAGAGATGAACCACATAGCTACAGCGAAGCCCTGAGCCTCAGGGGTGAATTACTCCCTCCTCATCATGGGGGCAGCGATGGCGGTGAAGATGGCGGTGAAGACGGCGGTGGAGATGGCTCCGGGGGCAATTCCCCGTCCGGCAGGGTGCCGAAACAGAGAGTTCTGTCCCCCGAATTGGAGTTTCGCGATGGCGGCGGCGCCCCTGGAGTCTTTCTGGAGTTTCGTCAATTGGTACTGCGTTTTTAGGTCGAAAGGGGTTATATAGGCGAAGAGGCGGCGCAGGAGGGCTGACAGGGTGGCCTCACCCTAGGCCGGCGCGGCCAGACCCTGGCCCGCGCGGCCCTATGGTGTGGGGCCCCCCTGGCTCCTCTCCGACTCTTCTTCGGTGTTCTGGAGCCTTCCGGGAAAAATAGGAGGTTTGGCGTTGATTTCGTCCAATTCCGAGAATATTGCCCGAACAGCCTTTCTGGAACCAAAAACAGCAGAAAACAGGAACTGGCACTGTGGCATCTTGTTAATAGGTTAGTTCTGGAAAATGCATGAAAATGATATAAAGTGTGAACAAAACATGTTGGTATTGTCATAAAACAAGCATGGAACATCGGAAATTATAGATACGTTGGAGACGTATCAGCATCCCCAAGCTTAGTTCCTACTCGTCCTCGAGTAGGTAAACGATAAAAGATAATTTCTGAGGTGACATGCTACCAACATAATCTTAATCATACCATTGTAAAGCATATGAGATGAATGCAGCGATTCGAAACAATGTAAATGCAATGAGTAAACAATTGAATCATATAGCAAAGACTTTTCATGAATAGTACTTTTGAGACAAGCATCAACAAGTCTTGCATAAGAATTACTCATAAAGCAATAAATTCTTAGTAAAGGTATTGAAGCAACACAATGGAAGATTAAGTTTCAGCGGTTGCTTTCAACTTGTAACATGTATATCTCATAGATAGTTATCAATGCAGAGCAATATAACAAATGCAATAAGCAAGTATGTAAGAATCAATGCACAGTTCACACAAATGTTTGCTTCTTGAGGTGGAGAGAAATAGGTGAACTGACTCAACAATAAAAGTAAAAGAATGGTCCTTCAAAGAGGAAAGCATCAATTGCTATATTTGTGCTAGAGCTTTGGTTTTGAAAACATATAGAGAGCATAAAAAGTAAAGTTTTGAGAGGTGTTTGTTGTTGTCAACGAATGGTAATGGGTACACTAACTACCTCACCAACCGGACTTCCAAGAGCGGCTCCCATGAATTATTTTATTTTTAGGTGGCACTCCTTCCAACCTTTCTTTCACAAACCATGGCTAACCGAATCCTCGGGTGCCTGCCAACAATCTCATACCATGAAGGAGTGCCTTTTTATTTTAGTTTTATTATGATGATGACACTCCTCCCAACCTTTGCTTACACAAGCCATGGCTAACCGAATCCTTCGGGTGCCGTCCAACAATCACATACCATGGAGGAGTGTCTATTTTTGTTAATTAATTTGGGACTGGGAATCCCATTGCCAGCTCTTTTTGCAAAATTATTGGATAAGCGGATGTGCCACTAGTCCATATGAGAGTCCGTCAAAAGTAAATGACAAGGTTGAAAGCTAAACACCACATACTTCCTCATGAGCTATAAAACATTGACACAAATCAAAGGTGATAAATTTTGAATTGTTTAAAGGTAGCACTCAAGCAATTTACTTTGGAATGGCAGGAAATACCACATAGTAGGTAGGTATGGTGGACACAAATGGCATAGTGTTGTTTGGCTCAGGATTTGGATGCATGAGAAGTATTCCCTCTCGATACAAGGTTTAGGCTAGCAAGGTTGTTTGAAGCAAACACAAGCACGAACTAGTACAGCAAAACTCACATAAAAGACATATTACAAGCATTATAAAACTATACATCGTCTTCCTTGTTGTTCAAACATCTTACTAGAAAATATCTAGACTCTAGAGAAACCACTCATGCAAACCAAATTTTAACAAGCTCTATGTATTTCTTCACTAATAAGTGTAAGGTATATGATGCAAGAGCTTAAACATGAGCACAACAATTGCCAAGTATCACATTACCCAAGACATTATAGCAATTACTCCATGTAGCATTTTCCAATTCCAACCATATAACAATTTAACGAAGAGGAAACTTCGCCATGAATATCATGAGCTAAGAACACATGTGTTCATATGCAACAGCGGAGCGTGTCTCTCTCCCACACAAGCATGATGTAATCCAATTTATTCAAACAAAAACAAAAACAAAAGCACACAGACGCTCCAAGTAAAGCACATAAGATGTGACCGAATAAAAATATAGTTTCAAGAGAAGGAACCTGATAATTTGTCGATGAAGAAGGGGATGCCTTGGGCATCCCCAAGCTTAGACACTTGAGTCTTCTTGATATATGCAGGGGTGAACCACCGGGGCATCCCCAAGCTTAGAGCTTTCACTTTTCTTGATCATAGTATATCATCCTCCTCTCTTGACCCTTGAAAACTTCCTTCACACCAAACTTCTCATAAACTTCATTAGAGGGGTTAGTACATAATCAAAAACTCACATGTTCAGAGGTGACACAATCATTCTTAACACTTCTGAACATTGCTCAAAGCTACTGGAGTTTAATGGAACAAAGAAATCCATCCCACATAGCAAAAGAGGCAATGCGAAATAAAAGGCAGAATCTGTCAAAACAGAACAGTCCGTAAAGACGAATTTCTAATAAATACTTCCGTTGCTCAGATCAGAAAACTCAAAACTAATGAAAGTTGCGTACATATCTGAGGAACACGCACGTAAATTGGCATATTTTTCTGATTTTTCTACAGAGAGAAAATCCCAGATTCGTGACAGATAGAAATCTGTTTCTGTGCAGAAATCCAAATCTAGTATCAACCTTCGATTAGAGGCTTCACTTGGCACAACAAAACACAAAACTAAGATAAGGAGAGGTTGCTACAGTAGTAAACAACTTCCAAGACACAAATATAAAACAAAGTACTGTAGCAAAATAACACATGGGTTATCTCCCAAGAAGTTCTTTCTTTATAGCCATTAAGATGGGCTCAGCAGTTTTAATAATCCATTCGCGGGAAATAGTATTTGAAGCAAAAGAGAGCTTCAAGAGGCAAATTCAAAACAAATTTAAGTCTAACATGCTTCCTATGAAGAGGAATCTTGTACACAAATGAATTCATGAAGAACAAAGTGACAAGCATAAGAGGATAAAACACGAGTAACTTCAAGATTCTCAACATAAAGAGGGGAAACTTAATATCATTAAGATGCATATAACCATATTTCCCTCTCTCATAATAACTTTCAGTAGCATCATTGATGAAATCCACGATATACCCATCACTTAAAACATTCTTATCATGGTTCATATGCATAGAAGTATCATTAAATTTGGCATAAGAAGAGTTATTCTCATTAATAGTAATTGGAGCAAGATTATTATCAAGAATTTGAACATGGTAAAAAAGTTGCCTATTAAGGGGATTGTTTTTGGTAATCCAATCATGACTATGACAAGTTTCATAAGGATAATTAGAACCTACATCATAGCATTCTTAGGAGTTTGAGCATGCTTATTGCAATAATTAACAACAATTTCATTCTTCATGCAAGCCTCTTTAAAAGGTTCATGATACTTATCAAAATTATTTTTAGGTAATTCAAAATGAGAAGCAAAGGCTTTATAAAGATTCGCAGCAACTTGAGAGTCAAGACCATAAGTAGCACTCATATTTCGAAATTTATCGGTATCCATAAAAGCTTCAATGCATTCATAATCATAATTTATACCTGACTCTTTACCTTCATTGTTCTCCCATCCTTCAGCGTTGTCCTCAATCCGATCGAGGAGGTCCCACCTAGCTTCAACCTCCTTGCTTGTGAAAGATCCTTCTGAACACGCGTCCAGATAGTCCTTGTGTTGTCCTGAAAGTCTCGCATAAAAATTGTTAACAATAACATTACGGGGGAGCTCATGAATGGGACATTTGAGCATTAGTGATTTCAATCTCCCCCACGCTTGAGAAATACTCTCTCCATCACGAGGATAAAAGTTATAAATATAATTCCTATCAATATGCACTTCATGCGGAGGATAAAATTTAGAATAAAAGAGAGATGCAATTTCCTCCCAACCAAGAGAATGCCTATTCTCCAACAATTTATACCAATGCGCTGCTTTACCAGACAAATAACAGAGAATAGCTTCTTCCTCACTTCATCCATAGAGATACCTGCACACTTGAATAACCCACATAATTCGTGCAAAAACAAAGAATGATCTCTAGGATGGACAGTTCCATCCCCTTTATAGTGGTTGTCCATAACACGTTCAATAATTTTCATGGGTATTTTATATGGAATACTTTCAGCAGGTGGATTTAAAATATCAGAAGCATTATTAGAGTTATCGCATATGGGAGATAAAGCATTATCAGAACAAATTTTCTCCCCAAAAGATGGGAAGCTAAAAAGACCACAAAAACTAGCTTCCCCAAGCTTAGACTTCTTCATAGCATTAGCAGTAATTGCATTCATACTAATAACATCGCTACTAGCATGCAAATAAGGTTCCATAGGTTTTTTAATTTTCGCATCAAACAATTCTAAATCAGGAAAAAGATTAAAAAGCTCACTAATTTTTTTGTTGTTTTCCATTATGCCTAACTAGTGTAAACAAGAAACAAAAAGTTGCAATTGCAGGATCTAAAGGAAATAGCTTCGAGCACAAACACAATGGCGCCAGAAAAGTACTTTACCTGGAACCGGAGTATGAGTGCCTTTTACCTTTCCTCCCGGCAACGGCGCTTAAAAGTGCTTGATGTCTACGTTCCCCTCCTTTCCTCAGAGACAGTGTTGGGCCTCCAAGAGCAGAGGTTTGTAGAACAAAGCAAGTTTTCCCTTAAGTGGATACCCAAGGTTTATCGAACTCAGGGAGGAAGAGGTCAAAGATATCCCTCTCATGCAACCCTGCAACCACAAAGCAAGAAGTCTCTTGTGTCCCCAACACACCTAGTAGGTGCACTAGTTCGGCGAAGAGATAGTGAAATACAGGTGGTATAAATAAGTATGAGCAGTAGCAACGGTGCCAGAAAATAGCTTGCGGGCGTGTAGTTGATGGTGGTGGTATTGCAGCAGTAGTAACACAAAGAAACAAAGAAACAAGCAAAGTAGTAACGCAGCAGTATTTAGGAACAAGGCCTAGGGATTACACTTTCACTAGTGGACACTCTCAACATTGATCACATAACAGAATAGATAAATGCATACTCTACACTTTTGTTGGATGATGAACGCATTGCGTAGGATTACACGAACCCTCAATGCCGGAGTTAACAAGCTCCACAATTTGTTCATATTTAGTAACCTTATAGTGTAAGATAGATCAAAAGACTAAACCAAGTACTAACATAGCATGCACACTATCGCCTTCATGCATATGTAGGAGGAATAGATCACATCAATACCATCATAGTAATAATTAACTCCACAATCTACAAGAGATCATGATCATAGCCTACGACAAGAACCACACGGTGCACACACTAGTCACCTTTACACACGTGCAGGAGGAATAGAACTACTTTAATAACATCACTGGAGTAGCACATAGATAGTAGTGATACAAAACTCATATGAATCTCAATCATGTAAAGCAGCTCATGAGATTATTGTATTGAGGTACATGGGAGAGAGATGAACCACATAGCTACAGCGAAGCCCTCAGCCTCAGGGGTGAATTACTCCCTCCTCATCATGGGGGCAGCGATGGCGGTGAAGATGGCGGTGAAGACGGCGGTGGAGATGGCTCCGGGGGCAATTCCCCGTCCGGCAGGGTGCCGGAACAGAGAGTTCTGTCCCCCGAATTGGAGTTTCGCGATGGCGGCGGCGCCCCTGGAGTCTTTCTGGAGTTTCGTCAATTGGTACTGCGTTTTTAGGTCGAAAGGGGTTATATAGGCGAAGAGGCGGCGCAGGAGGGCTGACAGGGTGGCCTCACCCTAGGCCGGCGCGGCCAGACCCTGGCCCGCGCGGCCCTATGGTGTGGGGCCCCCCTGGTCCTCTCCGACTCTTCTTCGGTGTTCTGGAGCCTTCCGGGAAAAATAGGAGGTTTGGCGTTGATTTCGTCCAATTCCGAGAATATTGCCCGAACAGCCTTTCTGGAACCAAAAACAGCAGAAAACAGGAACTGGCACTGTGGCATCTTGTTAATAGGTTAGTTCCGGAAAATGCATGAAAATGATATAAAGTGTGAACAAAACATGTTGGTATTGTCATAAAACAAGCATGGAACATCGGAAATTATAGATACGTTGGAGACGTATCAAAGACCGGCCATGTGCTTTTGTTTTTCATTTTTCTATTTTTTTTAAGAATTTCATGCACATTTGATTCTGGTCAAATCCTAGGTTCAACCAAGATTTAAACAAGTTTCAAGCATGAAAATGAAAACGTAAGCCAAGATCCTTCTTAATTAGTCACTCTAAAATATATGAAGCTTTTGGGACGTACTTGAAATTTCCATGTTTGAAACCCAAAACCAATTCTCTTCATGATTGACTTCATAAGACAGAGTTTAGGGTTAGGGGTAGATATACACATGATTTTTCTGGTTTGAATATGTCTAGACCTTGTTTATCAACTTGAGTGTCTACTATATGACATAATTAAGAAGGCTATGTGCTTTGGTTTTTCATTCTTTAGATTTTTTTGTCTGAATTTTTATGCCCATTTGAATCTTGGTCAAATCCTAGGTTTGACCAAGATTTAAATAAGTTTAAAACATGGAAATGAAAAGGTAAGCATCGATCCTTCTTAGTCGCTCTAAAATGAAGCTGAATTTTGGGAGGTTTTTGAAATTTCCATGTTTGAAACCCAAAACCACTTCTCTTCATGCTTGACTTCATAAGACGAAGTTTAGGGTCGATAGGGGGTAGATACATGATTTGTCTTGTTTGAATATGTCTAGACCTTGTTTATCAACTTGAATGCTTACTATATGACATAAGAGGACTATGTGCATTGGTATTTCATTTTTTGATTTTTATGCCCATTTGAGAATCTTGGTAAAATCCTAGGTTTGAGCAAGATTTAAACAAGTTTAACATGTGAAAATGATAAGGTAATTAAGTCTGGATCTTTCTCTTAGTAACTCTAAAATGAAGCTTTTGGGAGGTTCTTGAATTTACCATGTTTGAAACCCAAAACCACCGTACTTCTGTTCATGCTTGACTTCATAAGACAGAGTTTAGGGTTAGGGGTAGATACATGATTTTTCTGGTTTGAATATGTCTAGACCATGTTTATCAATTTGAATGCTTACTATATGACATAAGAAGGCTATGTGCTTTGGTTTTTCATTCTTTCGATTTTTTTCTGAATTTTTATGCCCATTTGAATCTTGGTCAAATCCTAGGTTCGACCAAGATTTAAACAAGTTTAAAACATGACAATGAAAAGGTAATTAATCATGGATCCTTCTTAATTAACCAAATTTTCTACTCTAATTTAAAAGAATCTTTTTGGGAGGTTTTTGAAATTTCCATGTTTGAAACCCAAAACCACACACTTCTCTGCTTCATGCTTGACTTCATATATAATTAAGACAAAGTTTAGGGTTAGGGGGTACATGATTTTTCTGGTTTGAATATGTCTAGACCTTGTTTATGAACTTGAATGCTTACCATATGACATAAGAAGACTATGTGCTTTGGTTTTTTTTTATTTATTTTATGCCCATTTGAATATTGGTCAAATCCTAGGTTTGACCAAGATTTAAACAAGTTTAAAACATGAAAATGAAAAGGTAAGCCTGGATCCTTCTTAACTAGTCACTCTAAAATGAAGCTTTAATTTTGGGAGGTTTTTGAAATTTCCATGTTTGAAACCAAAAACCACTTCTCTTCATGCTTGACTTCATAAGACAGAGTTTATGGTTTTAGATGGGTAGATACATGATTTGTCTTATTTGAATATGTCTAGCTAGACCTTCTTTATCAACTTTTGAATGCTTACTATATATATGTATGTGACATAAGAAGACTATGTGCTTTTGTTTTTCATTTTTCCGATTTTTTTTAATTTTATGCCCATTTAAATCTTGGTCAAATCCTAGGTTTGACCAAGATTTAAACAAGTTTAAAATATGAAAATGAAAAGGTAAGCATGGATCCTTCTTAGTCACTCTAAAATGAAGCTTTTGATAGGTTTTTGAAATTTCCATATTTGAAACCCAAAACCACTTCTCTTCATGCTTGACTACATAAGACAAAGTTTAGCGTTAGGGGGTAGATACATGATTTTTCTTGTTTGAATATGTCTAGACCCTTGTTTATCAACTTTAATGCTTACTATATGACATAAGAAAACTATGTGCTTTGGTTTTTTCATTTTTCTGATTTATTTTGGAATTTTGATGCACATTTGAATCTTGGTCAAATCCTAGGTTTGACCAAGATTTAAACAAGTATAGAACATGGAAATGAAAAGGGAAGCCTGTATCCTTCTTAGTCACCCTAAAATGAAGTTTTTGGGAGGTTTTTGAAATTTCAATGTTTGAAACCCAAAACCACTTATCTTCATGCTTGACTTCGTCATAAGACAGAGTTTAGGGGTTAGGGGGTAGATACATGATTTGTCTAGCTAGTTTGAATATATCCAGACCTTGTTTATCAACTTTAATGCTTACTATATGACATATAAGAAGACTATGTGCGCTTTGGTTTTTCATTTTTCTGTTTTTTTTATTTTATGCCCATTTAAATCTTGGTCAAATCCTAGATTTGACCAAGATTTAAACAAGTTTAAAACATGAAAATGGAAAGGTAAGCCTGGATCCTTCTTAGCCGCTCTAAAATGAAGCTTTTGGGATGTTCTTGAAATTTCCATGTTTGCAACCCAAAACGACTTTTCTTCATGCTAGACTTCATAAGATCGACAGGGAGTAGATACATGATTTGTCTGGTTTGGATATATCTAGACCTTGTTTATCAACTTGAATGCTTACGATATGACATAAGAACACTATGTGCTTTTGTTTTTCATTTTTTTTATTTTTTTGTGCCCATTTGTATGTTGGTCAAATCCTAGGTTTGACCAAGATTTAAACAAGTTTAAAACATGAAAATGAAAAGGGAAGCATGTATCCTTCTTAGTCACTCTAAAATGAAGTTTTTGGGAGGTTTTTGAAATTTCCATATTTGAAACCCAAAACCACTTCTCTTCATGCTTGACTTCTTAAGACATAGTTTAGGGGTTAGCGGGTAGATACATGATTTGTATGGTTTGAATATGTCTAGACCTTGTTTATCAACTTTAATGCTTACTATATGACATAAGAAGACTATGTGCTTTGGTTTTTCATTTTTCTGTTTTTTTTTGAATTTTCTGCCAATTTTGTTTGACCAAGATTTAGACAAGTTTTACACGTGAAAACGAATAAGTAAGCCTGGATCTTTCTTAGTCACTCCAAAATGTACCAATTGATAGGTGCGTTAACTTTGCTTCATGGAAAAAATAATGTCATGTAAATGAGTTAACTTGGATTTCCTACCCTTGAATCCATAGGAAACTTTGTTCTAATGCACTATAATAATCAACCGAGCTTTTACACCAGCAGGTCTGTCACTTACGTGTGGTGCCCATGCGTGAGGTCCCACACTTCAGTGAGCACAAGTCACGTGCAATAGGTACGCAAACTCCCAGCCATTTTCTTTGTCAAGAGAAGACGCATCAGGATATTGGAAGTCTGTGGGTCCTTCTGGATCCTTCGGTTGTCCCTCTCACAAAAAAAAAATCTCTCTCATTCTCGGCCTCGCTCGACTCGCTCGCTCGCTCGCTCACACCTCCTGCTCACTGACAAACCCTGCACAAAAGTCAACATCATCACCCGAAAAAGGGGAGACACCATAATTCTCTCCCTTCTTCTCTCCTTTCGAGTGATCCCTCTTCCTCCGAGTTTCACTCGATGGGCAAACACACATGTGCTACATAGTAATAATAAAAAGGTAGAAAAATCGACCTACGAATCTATAATTAAATAGGTTAAACTAGGGTTTTGCCCAGTACTACAGATCAAGGTTCAAAAAATCCAACTACGGGGTTCGAACAACCCCATTTCTAATCCAAGAATATTTTCGACCTCATCCAATGGCCTCAAACTATAGGCCGGGTTAGCATCTAGTGCAGTATGTGTGAGAATGTATGCACTATGTGTGCTATAACTTGTGTGTCTTTCAAATTTGAACCAAATTTGAATAAGTTTGAAATATTTGAAATGGGGCTTTTGGCTTAAACGTTTGAAACCCAAAACGACTTCTCTTCATGCTAGACTTCATAAGACCGAGTTTAGGGTTAGGGGGTAGATATATGATTTGTCTGGTTTGAATATGTCTAAACCTTGTTTATCAACTTGAATGCTTACTATATGACATAAGAAGACCGGCCATGTGCTTTTGTTTTTCATTTTTCTATTTTTTTAAGAATTTTATGCACATTTGATTCTGGTCAAATCCTAGGTTCAACCAAGATTTAAACAAGTTTCAAGCATGAAAATGAAAACGTAAGCCAAGATCCTTCTTAATTAGTCACTCTAAAATATATGAAGCTTTTGGGACGTACTTGAAATTTCCATGTTTGAAACCCAAAACCAATTCTCTTCATGATTGACTTCATAAGACAGAGTTTAGGGTTAGGGGTAGATATACACATGATTTTTCTGGTTTGAATATGTCTAGACCTTGTTTATCAACTTGAGTGTTTACTATATGACATAATTAAGAAGGCTATGTGCTTTGGTTTTTCATTCTTCAGATTTTTTGTCTGAATTTTTATGCCCATTTGAATCTTGGTCAAATCCTAGGTTTGACCAAGATTTAAATAAGTTTAAAACATGAAAATGAAAAGGTAAGCATCGATCCTTCTTAGTCACTCTAAAATGAAGCTGAATTTTGGGAGGTTTTTGAAATTTCCATGTTTGAAACCCAAAACCACTTCTCTTCATGCTTGACTTCATAAGACGAAGTTTAGGGTCGATAGGGGGTAGATACATGATTTGTCTTGTTTGAATATGTCTAGACCTTGTTTATCAACTTGAATGCTTACTATATGACATAAGAGGACTATGTGCATTGGTATTTCATTTTTTGATTTTTATGCCCATTTGAGAATCTTGGTAAAATCCTAGGTTTGAGCAAGATTTAAACAAGTTTAACATGTGAAAATGATAAGGTAATTAATTCTGGATCTTTCTCTTAGTAACTCTAAAATGAAGCTTTTGGGAGGTTCTTGAATTTACCATGTTTGAAACCCAAAACCACCGTACTTCTGTTCATGCTTGACTTCATAAGACAGAGTTTAGGGTTAGGGGTAGATACATGATTTTTCTGGTTTGAATATGTCTAGACCATGTTTATCAATTTGAATGCTTACTATATGACATAAGAAGGCTATGTGCTTTGGTTTTTCATTCTTTCAATTTTTTTCTGAATTTTTATGCCCATTTGAATCTTGGTCAAATCCTAGGTTCGACCAAGATTTAAACAAGTTTAAAACATGACAATGAAAAGGTAATTAATCATGGATCCTTCTTAATTAACCAGTCAGTCTAATTAAAATGAAGCTTTTTGGGAGGTTTTTGAAATTTCCATGTTTGAAACCCAAAACCACACTTCTCTGCTTCATGCTTGACTTCATATATAATTAAGACAAAGTTTAGGGTTAGGGGGTACATGATTTGTCTGGTTTGAATATGTCTAGACCTTGTTTATGAACTTGAATGCTTACTATATGACATAAGAAGACTATGTGCTTTGGTTTTTTTTTATTATTATTTTATGCCCATTTGAATATTGGTCAAATCCTAGGTTTGACCAAGATTTAAACAAGTTTAAAACATGAAAATGAAAAGGTAAGCCTGGATCCTTCTTAACTAGTCACTCTAAAATGAAGCTTTAATTTTGGGAGGTTTTTTAAATTTCCATGTTTGAAACCCAAAACCACTTCTCTTCATGCTTGACTTCATAAGACGAAGTTTAGGGTCGATATGGGGTAGATACATGATTTGTCTGGTTTGAATATGTCTAGACCATGTTTATCAAATCCTAGGTTTGATCAAGATTTAAACAAGTTTAAAACATGAAAATGAAAAGGGAAGCATGTATCCTTCTTAGTCACTCTAAAATGAAGGTTTTAGGGCGGTTTTTGAAATTTCCATGTTTGAAACCCAAAACCACTTCTCTTCATGCTTGACTTCATAAGACATAGTTTAGGGGTTAGGGGGTAGATACATGATTTGTATGGTTTGAATATGTCTAGACCATGTTTATCAACTTTAATGCTTACTATATGACATAAGAAGACTATGTGCTTTGGTTTTTCATTTTTCTGATTTTTTTTGGAATTTTGATGCACATTTGAATCTTGGTCAAATCCTAGGTTTGACCAAAATTTAAACAAGTATATATAGAACATGAAAATGAAAAGGGAAGCCTGTATCCTTCTTAGTCACCCTAAAATGAAGTTTTTGGGAGGTTTTTGAAATTTCCATGTTTGAAACCCAAAACCACTTATCTTCATGCTTGAGCAAGATTTGACCAAGATTTAAACAAGTTTAAATCATGAAAACGGAAAGGTAAGCCTGGATCCTTCTTAGTCGCTCTAAAATGAAGCTTTTGGGATGTTCTTGAAATTTCCATGTTTGAAACCCGGCCAAAACGACTTTTCTTCATGTTAGACTTCATAAGACCGACACGGGGTACATACATGATTTGTCTGGTTTGGATATATCTAGACCTTGTTTATCAACTTGAATGCTTACGATATGACATAAGAACACTATGTGCTTTTTGTTTTTCATTTTTTTGTGCCCATTTGTATCTTGGTCAAATCCTAGGTTTGACCAAGATTTAAACAAGTTTAAAACATGAAAATGAAAAGGGAAACATGTATCCTTCTTAGTCACTCTAAAATTAAGTTTTTGGGAGGTTTTTGAAATTTCCATGTTTGAAACCTAAAACCACTTCTCTTCATGCTTGACTTCATAAGACAGAGTTTAGGGTTAGAGGGGTAGATACATGATTTGTTTTATTGAATATGTCTAGCTAGACCTTGTTTATCAACTTTTGAATGCTTACTATATATATATGTGACATAAGAAGACTATGTGCTTTTGTTTTTCATTTTTCCAATTTTTTTAATTTTATGCCCATTTAAATCTTGGTCAAATCCTAGGTTTGACAATTATTTAAACAAGTTTCAAATATGAAAATGAAAAGGTAAGCATGGATCCTTCTTAGTCACTCTAAAATGAAGCTTTTGATAGGTTTTTGAAATTTCCATATTTGAAACCCAAAACCACTTCTCTTCATGCTTGACTACAT
This sequence comes from Lolium perenne, assembly GCF_019359855.2. Lineage (NCBI taxonomy): Eukaryota > Viridiplantae > Streptophyta > Magnoliopsida > Poales > Poaceae > Lolium > Lolium perenne. The sequence goes on along the minus strand of NC_067245.2, from coordinate 154,846,475 downwards.
AAGACAAAGTTTAGGGTTAGGGGGTAGATACATGATTTTTCTTGTTTGAATATGTCTAGACCCTTGTTTATCAACTTTAATGCTTACTATATGACATAAGAAAATTATGTGCTTTGGTTTTTCATTTTTCTGACTTTTTTGGAATTTTGATGCACATTTGAATCTTGGTCAAATCCTAGGTTTGACCAAGATTTAAACAAGTAAAGAACATGAAAATGAAAAGGGAAGCCTGTATCCTTCTTAGTCACCATAAAATGAAGTTTTTGGGAGGTTTTTGAAATTTCCATGTTTGAAACCCAAAACCACTTAATCTTCATGCTTGACTTCGTCATAAGACAGAGTTTAGGGGTTAGGGGGTAGATACATGATTTGTCTAGTTTGAATATGTCTAGACCTTGTTTACCAACTTTAATGCTTACTATATGACATATAAGAAGACTATGTGCGCTTTGGTTTTTCATTTTTCTATTTTTTTATTTTATGCCCATTTGAATCTTAGATTTGACCAAGATTTAAACAAGTTTAAAACATGAAAATGGAAAGGTAAGCCTGGATCCTTCTTAGTCGCTCTAAAATGAAGCTTTTGGGATGTTTTTGAAATTTCCATGTTTGAAACCCAAAACCAATTCTCTTCATGCATGCTTGACTTCATAAGACAGAGTTTAGGGTTAGGGGGTTAGATACATGATTTGTCTAGTTTGAATATGTCTAGACTTTGTATATCAACTTGAATATATTATTGTACCATGTCTCCACACAGCCCAAAATGCACATATTTTCAAAAGTTTTCATGCATGAGTACTTGTAACTAGTAAAAATAGAAAGTAAAAATAGGAACCCCATGTATGAAGGATACTAAAAAGAACTCTTTCACATTTTTTTGGTATAGATTATGAGTTTGCTTAGCTTCATACACAAGTGAGTACATGTCATGCAAAAATTAACACGAAATTTAGTTATCATGACCCATTTTTGGTAGGCATTGTGCATATCGCCTTGAGAAACATCTTTGCGAGCTAGTGTATTAAACATTTATTCACATATAATGGATTTTTTTTTACTTTATTAGTGCACACAATGACAGAATCGGCCAAATGTGTATGATTTTTGTGAAGGTGCTAGAAAAACAAGATGCACTATGATGAAGCATGAAAGGAGGCAAGGGGAGGGATAGTGAAGAGGTGGGAGAGACCGAGAGATGAACCGCAAGGTAATTAAAAGATTGGGGCCAAAACGATTCCAACTTCCTAGGCATTGACCAACTTTGCCCCTCTTAACCCAACGTGGCAGTGAACCCGTATAAGCAACAAATTCCTCTTACTCCGCTTCTCCGAAATGGTAAGAGAACCTCTCCAGCTTAAGTGACCAATCAACATAGCTATGGCCTTCCGACTTGGCTCTGGTCGCCGCGCGCGTAGTCCTACCACCGACGAGGAAGCGGAGCATCAGCGCCGCCTTCGCTTCATCCATCGCGCACCAAGGCATAACCCGCCCGCTCTGCACTGGCCGGTTGTTCAGCCCGCGGAGGCGGCGCTGGCCGTGGAGCCCCTCGCCAGCCGCTTCCCGTGCGGGCCGATGGATGCAGAGGCAGGGATCTCCCACGCAACCCCGCATGCGACGCCCGCTCGGCCCTGGCCGGCTTTTCCGCCCGCGCATGCCGCATGGTTTTCTTTGCCAGCAGGTGAGATCCCCTTCCCGGCCGGCGCGAACGATGCGGAGGCAGGGAGCTCCCGTGGCCAGCCGCCTAATCCGACCGCACTTCAAAGGTGCCGGCCGTGGAGCCAGGCCGTTCTTTCGAAGCGCATCACGGCGACGCCCTTTGCAGGAGCAACACCGCCAAGGAGCTCGTATATAACGTGATGTTCCCGGCACTCTATAGATGTCGGGATGCTCTGCAAGCTTTCGTGCAGGCTAAGAATGCGGCGGCTGCAAATCCCAGGGACGCAGCATTGCAGCGCGCCGATGAGGCTAAGGTGGCGCACGCTTTCCACTGTGCGTGCCTCGACAAAGCTTAACATCCAGCACGGCTTCGTGCAACCGCCAAACGCCGCTCCAGCTAAGATCCAAAAATACTCCGGTGAGCATATCACTCCGGAGTAGAACAATCCAATTTCTAGTACTGTAGGAGTACTTTATTAGTGCACAAACCTGGCGAAATTAAAGGTGTGTTCTTTGTGTGTGATGTAAATCTAAAAATTTGAAGGTTCTAGCAAAAACATTTCTTCACAAATATTCAATGTGTTTGCTTGGCCTTACCTATATATCCGGTGAGCATATATGGATGCCAAATCCTTTACAAACTTAGGGCTCCTTTGATTCATAGGAATATGAAGAGTGTAGGAATATGAAAGGTGTAGGATTGGAATGTCATGCCAAGTTGAATCCTATAGGAATATGGTGTGTCTTTGATTGTAGCAAAGGAATTTTTCCATGAGGTATGAGCTAATGATTTTTTCCTATAGGATTTGTACTACAAGATTCCTATAGGAATAATTCCTATAGGATATGTTCCTATGAATCAAATGACTTGTATAGAAATTTTCCTATAGGATCCAATTCCTACATAATTCATATATCAATCCTATGAATCAAAGGAGCCCTTATATTTTTTAAGAGATCGATGTGCATGCATCTATCTCGCCATGGTAAATTAATGAAACAAGTTGCATATTTGCCAGAATTCCAAACTTCGTGAGCAAAGATAGAGATCGAGACCTTAATTAATTATTATGGGTAGGATGCATGCATGCATGGCCATTTTCTAGGGTTTTAAAGGATACTAGAGCTTTTCTAGGTTAATTTGCAACTATATGTATATTTGTTTTCTAGTTCTGGGCTGATCATTAAACTCAACATTGAGTTGTAGATTATGTGAAATTAGTACATGCCATAAAATATAGTAATTTTTTATGTACCCTACGAGGCAGTACGTGTGGTGTACCCTTAATTATTAATTGGTAGACATGTACCGTTGGCATGTTTGAAGAAAATTTGAATTTGGAAGAAGTTTTTTAAGTAAAATTAACGCAAGCACAAAATCATGTGTGATGGTGAAATTTCTAGAACAAATTAATACAAACCTAGTAATATGAGTTTGTTTGGCTTTCTGCCCACAAGTGAGTATTGTGCGCATGTACTTTGATGCAAAATCCCGCCATACAAAACTTTTTAGTTATCATATGACCTCAAGTTTGGAAGAGATCGTATTTTAAGCAACTTCACAAACAAGAGATTCTAAAAATTATATGCATGCATGAAAGAATGATTTCCCTTTTTTATTACTGTGCAAAAATGGCTAGATGTGTGTTATTTGTGAAGGAGGGCTACCAAATTTTGACAGTTGCACATTATTGTCATAATTCCACCTTTTGGAAGCAGTAGGGTAGACATGCTTTCCGCTTGGTAGGATGTGTTAGTGCCATCAATTTTGTAGATATAGGTTCAAGGATTTGTTCATCTTAATCTGCAACTATATATGGATTTTTAAGCTTTTGCCTAGTAATTAAACTCATAATTGAAATAATGTAGGTTATTTAACTACATACATGCCATAAATTCTGGCAGGAAATACTTGGACGTGCCTTGCGAGGGTGGTAACAAACAAGAACACAATGACCAAACTTCAAATGTCAATCCACCCACCAAGCTATACGATTGGCATGTACAATCGATCGACTCCTTCTAATCAAATTTGAATACAATAGAAGAAGTTTACAAAAATTTCAAAATGAGATCAACTTGTGCATTGAGTCATCCTTTGTTATTTATTTGCTTGTAAAAATAGAAACATAGGCATATGAATGTATTCGAAACACTTCACTTTTCAACGGGGAAGGGACCCGAAGGTCCCAGAAAAACAAAAAAGATTACAATAGTAGTACTCCTTTGAGAAGGCAGTAGAAGAAGGATCCTCGAAGAGCCAAATGCTTTTATTATCCACAACTGTTCGGCTCTTTTCCTTCTCGTGTAAGCTATCGCGCAATGATTATATTAATGGTCGGATGGTAGTACAACCATTTTCGCAAACTTCTGCGCCCTTCGTCATGTCAGCATCGTTTCCCAGTGTGCAAGCAGTCTGCTCGAATGAAATACTCCTAAGTACGTACGGTATTCCCTCCAAAGACACACCACACGGTATTCCCTCCAAAGACGCACCGTCGCCCCGATCTGCTCGAATGAAATACTCCAAAATACTTTTGCGCCCTTCGTCATGTCAGCATCGTATCCCAGTGTGCAAGCAGTCTCCTATGAAATGGAGACGCCATTTTGTTGAAAAGTGTCGGTGCATGCTATATACCACACTAGTATGAGAGTTTTTACAGCATTATTCCGATTTCCACAGAATGCATTAAATTTGGACGCGATGCCACACTGACAAGAGTGGTTTAAACAAGGCCATTATTTTTATTATGTTATATTACTACAATACTCCAAGGTAGCACTAGTAGCCTTCGGTTGTACTCTGCCGGTCGCGCTGCCTCATTCGACCAGACTTTATTCTTCTTCTCATATATATATAAAAAATACTGTCTGCCGAGGTTTGATGACCGCACCGTCGCCCCTCTCCGCGCTGCCGTCTTGGGCCGCGCCACCATTCTCCCCGCCGAGTTCTCCCCCGTCCCCGACGCACCACCGTGAAGCACCACCGGACCGATCTTCGCAGGTATGTACATCTCCAACCTCCGGCGAGTACAGAGGTTCATCGGTCATTGTGTTCGATATAACCTTAATTTGGGGATTGCAATGTGAGTAACTTACTGGATTTTCTAGGAAATGAAAACGGCGTCGCTCGATGCCTACACTGCGTCGGCGGATACATGGAAAGCGGAGACGGATGCTCTGCATGCATCGGCGGAGACATGTAAAGCGGATGCGGATGCGGATGCGGAGGCAAAGGCGAAGGCGGTGGCTAGGACGGGCCCGGGCGCTGCGGCGCTGGCAAATGCTCGTATCGAAGCTGCATTTTGTTGGAAAGTCTTGGCGCGTGCTTCGAGAGTTTTGGTGGCGCAGCCGGGAGAACCGTCGGAGGCTTCGAAGCTGGCTGCTTTGAACGCGTCGAGAGCTTGGATGGTGACTTCATCTAAGGCGGCGCTTGTTGCATATGATCGTGACTCGTCAACCCCTTTGTAAGTTCTACCTTCCCCAACTGCAATGAGGTTAGATCTGGTGGATTGGGTTTTTTGCCCAAACCAGACGTGATGATGCATTGAGATGTTTTTGTATTTTTGATGATGCATTCTGCTTCTTTTGTAATTTGGGTGATTCATTATGCTTTTTAGGTAGTAATTTTTCTGATGCACTCACCTCTTCAGGAATTTTTCATGGTTTTTTTTGTTTTTGTTTTTTTTCTGTCAACCTAGCTAATGCTCTCTGCTGTTTAGCCAAAAGTTGGATTATGCATTGTACTGTTTACATATATTTTACTCTGATGATGCATTTTGCTCTTTTAGCCTTTTAGGTAATTTTCTGATTCCTTGAGCAGTGTGGGAAATTTCGATGAAGAATTTTGCTGTCAACTTAGATGATGTATTGTGCTATTTACATTTTATTACCTATATCAAAGCTAACCCCCATCTGATGTTACCACAGCGTTTTGGATCCTGTAGAGGTCTCTTTTTCCTCCAATCGTGTTGACACGTTAGCAATTATTACTGTATATGCGAGATTGCCTTCCGTTGGTGCGTCCTATTTTTGTGGTGTTTTTTTTTTGCAAATTAAGGGCTTCATTGATTATGCAACAGGATTACAATTGCATTGTCCTGTTTACATTATTTTGATTTTGCTGATGCATTGTGCTGTTCACATTATTTTTATTTTGCTGATGCATTGTCCTGTTTACATTATTTTGATTATGCTGATGCATTGTGCTGTTTACACTATTTTGATTTTGCTGATGCACCGTGCAGTTTAGGAAACTTTGATGATGAATTAGATGATGCATTTTGCTGCTTAGTCAAATTAGATGTTGCATTTTGTTTAAAAAAATAGATGATGCAGTGTGCTGTTTACATAATTTTGACGATGCATCGTGCGATTTGCATAATCCTACCAGCTTCAGTCGCAGGACACCCATAATAATCAACGATCTGCCTGGAGATGTAGTCTCTCAGATTCTTGTCAGGCTTCCTCACTACAAGAAAAGTTCTGATAGACAACGTCTCAAAATCGTCCGCTAAGGGGTATTTTTCGTCGCCTATGGTCCTAACCCGACGATATGGGTTCTGTTGTGGAAACTGCGTCAGGCAAAGTCCTACGACGATTTTTTCGGTCCGTCGCGCTTGGGCGCCCTTCCGCCATGGAAAATCGGACCGTTGCCCAAGTGTTTCCGGGAGCCCGTTGACTGCTGACGTCATGCAACCGACACGTGGCGTACGCCGTTAGGGCGTTTAACGGCGTTAACCGGCTGAAACCCCGTGGTAGATGGTAGGCCCACACGAGGCCTCGCCACGTCTTGCTGGCCGGGCCGGTGATATAGTTTGACCGGTCAACTATATAGCTGGGCTGGTCCATTAGTTACGTGGGCCGGGCCTAACCTCTAAGGTTGATCGGTCAAAACTTAAATGGGCCGCCCATTTAACATGTGGGGTCCACCTTACAAAGAATCGGGCCGGCCCAAGAAGCAAGTGGGCCGGGCCAAAACACGGTGGGTCCCACTTTCTCGTTAAAGGGCCGGCCCATTTAGTGTGTGGGGTCCACCATATAGCAAGTGGGCCGAGCCAAAAACACATGTGGGTCCCACTTTCAAGTTAACGGGTCGGACCATGAAGTATGTGGGGTCCACCAGTTACCAAGAGCGCCGGCCCAACAAGATTGTGGGCCGGGCCACAAACACAGCTGGGTACCACTTTCCTGTTAAAGTGCCGGCCCATTTAGTGTGTGGGGTCCACCATATAGCAAGTGGGCCGGCCCAACAAGATAGTGGGTCGGGCCAAAGCACAGTGGGTCCCACCTTCCTCGTTAAAAGGCCGGCCCATTTAGTATGTGGGGTCCACCATATAGCAAGTGGGCCGCCCAACAAGATAGTGGGCTGTGCCAAAAACACGTGGGTCCCACTTTCCAGCTTAAAAGGCCGACCCATTTAGTATGTGGGGTCCACCATATAGCAAGTGGGCCGGCCCAACAAGATAGTGGGCCGGGCCAAAAACACAGTGGGTCCCACCTTCTGTTAAAGGCCGGCCCATTTACCATGTGGGACCACCATATAGCAAATAGGCTGGCCCAACAAGATAGTGGGCCGGCCCAATAAGCATGTGGATCCCACTATCGTGTAACCGGCCGGCCTACTAAAGAAGTGGGCTGGCCCAAAATGAAAGTGGGTCCCACACTACCGTAAGTGGGCCGGCCCAACTGTTGTAGTGCCCTACTTGTTTGACTAGTCAACTTGCATTACATTTCATGAGCCTAAAATCTGATATCAATGATACACACAATTACATACACAAATAAAACAGTAGGAAAATTACAAGGCAATTAATGTGCCCAAACAAAAAATTACATAGAATCATTGAGGACTTCTATTAGCATCATCAATAACACGTTGACATTTGGCAATCGCCTTGATTGAATCTTGTGTACTCTTTGTCAACATATCGGCTACAGATCTTAAAGCAAAGAATACCATGTCTTTTATAAAGTACAGCCTTGAGATATTTAATGTTTGATGAAAGCAATGGTCTAGGTTGACTAGCTATGAGAAGATGCATCGAAGAAATATCGTAACTTTTTGTGGGCCTCACTTCTAATGAAGATTGCTTCATCACAACCGCATTCTCGATAATAATGCAAAAAGAGTTAAACGATGAACTATGCAAACATTTATTATGCAATGTAGATATAAGATAATAACAAGTTGCATAAATAAGACAATGTATGGAACTTGTACTAAGCACAAACTTACATCATAATGTTGCACAGTGGTCGCTACAGATCCTTTTTTGGCGACTATCTTCTAATGATGACTCGCTTCATTAAAACTTCATTATTGTAACTTTTCAAACATAGTTAAAAAAATTAACTATTCAAACATGTATTACGAAATGTAGAGATAAGATAACATCATGTAGCAGAAATAAGCACAAGATAAGATAAGATGCATGTACTAAGCACATACTGGCTCGCCGCAGTCCTTCTCTTGCGTGCACTAGTCGTGGTCAACATGCCTGTCATTTTAGGTTCAGCCATCAAGTGAAATGCTAATCCTCCCGCTCCATTGTCCTTAACTGTGTTTAGATATCACATTTAAGACCAAGTCACCTGGTTTCAAATAACAAAAAACTTGAGCTGCCAAATGAATAAGCCAATATTTACCAGATATCGATTAAAACCAACTAGATGTTGCTTTGCATGAGATACGAATTTCAGACATTCAGATTTAGAGTAGGGTAATGCCAAGGTTTTCCACATAAAGTAAACCGGCATTAAGAATGACCAAATGTCGTGTTCAAATCACCTTCGCAGCTTCTCCAAGACAAGCATATCAAATAGGCGTAAACATAGTAAAGCATGAATGGCATTGCTATGGCAGTGGTTCCAAGTGTTAATCTCTTGCATAAGGAACAATGCATATAGGTTATAGATAATAACGGAAGTAAACCGCCAAAATTACCAACCAAGAACTCAGATTCCAACCTTCCCTAGCGTCCTGCCGTTAATGTTGGATGTTCTAATAAGTGGTTCGCATGATCAATCCCTAGGAAAAATAACATTGACAAGTCAGTCTACGATAATACAAAGACCAGACATGCACGCAGCAATAACTATATAAGCTAAAGACGAGGTATAAGAGCAAGCAGATTGGAAATGCACATAGCATGATTATAAAAGCAGTGTGAGAATAGCAGACACGAGAAAACAGCTAGCAGCTAGCGGTGAGCTAATGACGTGGTATAAGAACAAGCAGATTGGAAATGCCCATAGCATGACTATAAAAGCAGTGCGACAATAGCATGCAAGACAAAACAAAAGAGGGCAAAGAAATGAATGGTTATAAGGCTATAAATATGTGGATGCACACAGGTGTCAGTAGAATGAACAGGATGGTAGCGACCGGATAATGCTTTTGTACTGTACAATATTTAAACAAACTTCATGCGAAGCAACACAACAAGAAAGTTAACGGCATATGAGATCTGCAAATAACTACACAAAACATGGCTAAAGAAACACCGCGATCTAACGGGCCAGCGTACTAACCAAGCTGCGGCGGGGTGGACGGGGGCGGCAACTTGCATTCCAGCGGCGGCGAACGCGGGAGACGATGAATCGACCATGTTTTAGTAGAAGCGGGCGTTAGTGAAGCAGATCTGGTTGGCTGGCAAGGGATTTGGTGAAGTTGATATAGCCGCTGCACCGAGGTAGTCGGTGGCGAGGTCGGCGGTGAAGCAGATCCGTCGGTGGCGAGGTCGGCGGTGAAGCAGATCCGTCGGTGACGAGGGCGGCGGGGGAGCGGATCAGGTGGGTGGACAGCCAACACGATCAAGGCTACGCCGTGGAGGAGTATGCCGGCGGCGAAGCAGATCTAGTACTGTAGAGAGTCGGAGCTTTGGCGTGTGAGAGTATTTTTGAGCTAATGGGGCGAATGGTTGGTGGGTGGGTGTGGGCCTGTGGGGAGGGTTTGGGATCTAGGCAAGATATTTCATTGTTACCGAATGAGCCCTCCATGGTCGGTGGGTTGTAGCTTCCGGACCAGGGTTAAAAGGGTAAAACTGGTCACGGGATTTTCGAATGGATGCGGCGGGATGATTTGGCGCGCGGCCGAAATTTTCAGTTTCAAGCTACGAGCAGAACGACAAAAATAATGTTCTTCCCCTGGGAGCTCTCATTTCTTCCTCTTCTCTTTCTCTCTCGAGTCTCTCCCACTCCCCCGGCTCCTCTCCCCCTTCTCTCCGGCGGCCTCGCCGGCCGGAGACGAGGCCGACTTCTCTCTGTATATTGTACACCCTCCGAACTAAATTAATTGATTCAACTTTCCTTAGACGTGTATGTATCTAGAGTAAAAACATGTGTGGATACATCCATATTTAGATAAGCAAAGTTGAGTCAGCTAATTTGGATCCGAGGGAGTTAGTGTTGTTGTAAGCTTAGATCCAGTGTTTCCCATGAGCAGAATGGCGCAATGAAGTCGGGGATCTCGTCATCGGCTTCAGATCTAGCCTATGGTGAATCTGGCGGATCTTGCCGGCCAAACCCCGATCTGGTGCCATCAATGTGATGGCGCTAACGGTGAGGCTTGCTTTGGTCAGTGCTTCAGATCTGGTCAATGGGGAAGTCAGGCTGCTAAAGTTCACAAGCTCGGGGCATACGACGGCGTCATCCGTCTTGCCCGTGCACATCTTAGCCTTTCAGCGGCCCTTCTCAGAGCCAATATGCCGTTGCTGAGGCCCTTCTTCTCCTTCGTCCTGGCGACTACCGGCGACACCGTCCCAAGTGGTGCGTCCCTGGCGACGGAGTTGCTGGAAAGGATGCGGAGCAGAGATCTGATGTGCGGTCGAGAAGGACTCGATTGATTTTCTTCTATATGTTTTGGGGTCCTTTTTGTAAAGTTGCAGGTTCTATTAGTTATTGTCTAGTACTTGTGGTCCTCTATGTAATTGTTTGGACTAGTTTCCATTGGCACTGATAAACTTGAATTTTGACAAGTTCACAGGGAAAAAAATTCCTTTGCACATATGGCCTATCATGTATAAACATTCTTGAGATTTAAACTATATGTAATGTGCCATGCATTAACCCTAAACCATATATATGTAACTAACCCTAGCTGATCAAACCCAACTTAATTAAAACAAATAACCCTAAACTATACGCATGCACTTTATGCGCATAGGCGCGGGTGCCTCTAATAATGTGTGTGCGCACTCGATCGATGATCCCTAAACCTTATACAACCCTGAAACCCTAATCCCTAATCCCTAAACCCTAAACACCCTAAACACTAAACCCTATACCCTAAACCCTAACCCTAAACCCTAATTAAACCCTATATATAGGCCAACGACACTTAATTGTGCATCAAGCAGGCCAGGGGTGCCTCGCGGTCCTCTAATTAAATTAAATGTGCCATGCATTAACCCTAAACCATATATATGTAACTAACCATAGCTAATCAACCCTACTTAATGAAAACACATAACCCTAAAGTATACTAGCTATAACCCGATCTAATAAAAACATGCTCTATATATAGCAGCTAGCTAGCAAACCTTAGATTAACACCAATTAATATATACATGGCCTATATCGATCATGTTGTATAACATATCCCTGAGATTCATTAATTAATTATATAATTATCGTGATAAATTAATTGACTCTAATTTTGACAAGTTCTCTCGAATGAAAACACATTTGATTAAGTTGCCTCATAATATATATATAATTAGTGTGCATGCATGGCCTACCATGCATTCGTGCATATATTTTAATGTATATTTGAACATATTCTTGGGGATTTCAATCTCTCTCTCTCGATCATCTATATATCGTTGGTGGCCAAAAAACACACATATATATGCATGCAATTTATGCGTAAAGGCGCGGGTGCCTCTAATAATGTGTGTGCGCACTCGATCGATGATCCCTAAACCTTAAACAACCCTAAAACCTTAAATCTCTAATCCCTAATCCCTAAACCTAAACACCCTAAACACTAAACCCTAAACCCTAGACCCTAAACCCTAACCCTAACCCTAACCCTAACCCTAACCCTAACCCTAAACCCTAGCTAACCATAAACCCTAATTAAACCCTATGTATAGGCCAACGACACTTTAATTGTGCATCGAGCAGGCCAGGGGTGCCTCGCGGTCCTCTAATTAAATTAAATGTGCCATGCATTAACCCTAAACCATATATATGTAACTAACCCTAGCTAATCAACCCTACTTAATTAAAACACATAACCCTAAACTATACTAGCTAGCAATAACCCGATCTAATAAAAACATGCTCTATATATAGCAGCTAGCTAGCAAACCGTAGATTAACACCAATTAAAATATACATGGCCTATATCGATCATGTTGTATAACATATCCCTGAGATTCATTAATTAATTATATAATTATCGTGATAAATTAATTAACTTGAATTTTGACAAGTTCTCTCGAATGAAAACACATTTGATTAAGTTGCCTCATAATATATATATAATTAGTGTGCATGCATAGCCTACAATGCATTCGTGCATATATTTTAATGTATATTTGAACATATTCTTGGGGATTTCAATCTCTCTCTCGATCATCTATATATCGTTGGTGGCCCAAAAAACACACATATATACGCATGCACTTTATGCGTAAAGGCGCGGGTGCCTCGATCTAATAATGTGTGTGCGCACTCGATCGATGATCCCTAAACCTTAAACAACCCTAAAACCCTAAATCCCTAATCCCTAATCCCTAAACCCTAAACACCCTAAACACTAAACCCTAGACCCTAGACCCTAAACCCTAACCCTAACCCTAACCATCTGCCCTAGCTAACCCTAAACCCTAATTAAACCCTATGTATAGGCCAACGACACTTAATTGTGCATCGAGCAGCCCAGGGGTGCCTCGCGGTCCTCTAATTAAATTAATTAAATGCGCCATGCATTAACCCTAAACCATATATATGTAAATAACCCTAGCTAATCAACCCTACTTAATTAAAACACATAACCCTAAACTATACTAGATATAACCCGATCTAATAAAAACATGCTCTATATATAGCAGCTAGCTAGCAAACCGTAGATTAACGCCAATTAAAATATACATGGCCTATATCGATCATGTTGTATAACATATCCCTGAGATTCATTAATTAATTATATAATTATCGTGATAAATTAATTAACTTGAATTTTGACAAGTTCTCTCGAATGAAAACACATTGGATTAAGTTGCCTCATAATATATATATATATATATATAATTAGTGTGCATGCATGGCCTACAATGCATTCATGCATATATTTTAATGTATATTTGAACATATATATTCTTGGGGATTTCAATCTCGATCTCTCTCTCTCGATCATCTATATATCGTTGGTGGCCCAAAAACACACATATATACGCATGCACTTTATGCGTAAAGGCGCGCGCGGGTGCCTCTAATAATGTGTGTGCGCACTCGATCGATGATCCCTAAACCTTAAACAACCCCTAAAACCTTAAATCCCTAATCCCTAATAATCCCTAATCCCTAAACCCTAAACACCCTAAACACTAAACCCTAAACCCTAACCCTAACCCTAACCCTAACCCTAACCCTAACCCTAAACCCTAGCTAATCCTAAACCCTAAACCCTAGACCCTAAACCCTAGACCCTAAACCCTAACCCTAACCCTAACCCTAACCCTAACCCTAAACCCTAGCTAACCCTAAAACCCTAATTAAACCCTATGTATAGGCCAACGACACTTAATTGTACGTGCATCGAGCAGGCCAGGGGGTGCCTCGCGGTCCTCTAATTAAATTAAATGTGCCATGCATTAACCCTAAACCATATATATGTAACTAACCCTAGCTAGCTAATCAAACCTACTTAATTAAAACACATAACCCTAAACTATACTAGCTAGCTATAACCCGATCTTATAAAAACATGCTCTATATGTAGCAGCTAGCTAGCAAACCGTAGATTAACACCAATTAAAATATACATGGCCTATATCGATCATGTTGTATAACATATCCCTGAGATTCATTAATTAATTATATAATTATCGTGATAAATTAATTAACTTGAATTTTGACAAGTTCTCTCGAATGAAAACACATTTGATTAAGTTGCCTCATAATATATATATATATAATTAGTGTGCATGCATGGCCTACAATGCATTCGTGCATATATTTTAATGTATATTTGAACATATTCTTGGGGATTTCAATCTCTCTCTCGATCATCTATATATCGTTGGTGGCCCAAAAAACACACATATATACGCATGCACTTTATGCGTAAAGGCGCGGGTGCCTCGATCTAATAATGTGTGTGCGCACTCGATCGATGATCCCTAAACCTTAAACAACCCTAAAACCCTAAATCCCTAATCCCTAATCCCTAAACCCTAAACACCCTAAACACAAAACCCTAGACCCTAGACCCTAAACCCTAACCCTAACCCTAACCCTAACCATCTGCCCTAGCTAACCCTAAACCCTAATTAAACCCTATGTATAGGCCAACGACAATTAATTAATTAAATTAATTAAATGCGCCATGCATTAACCCTAAACCATATATATGTAACTAACCCTAGCTAATCAACCCTACTTAATTAAAACACATAACCCTAAACTATACTAGATATAACCCGATCTAATAAAAACATGCTCTATATATAGCAGCTAGCTAGCTAGCAAACCGTAGATTAACACCAATTAAAATATACATGGCCTATATCGATCATGTTGTATAACATATCCCTGACATTCATCAATTAATTATATAATTATCATGATAAATTAATTAACTTGAATTTTGACAAGTTCTCTCGAATGAAAACACATTTGATTAAGTTGCCTCATAATATATATATATATATAATTAGTGTGCATGCATGGCCTACAATGCATTCGTGCATATATTTTAATATATATTTGAACATATATATTCTTGGGGATTTCAATCTCGATCTCTCTCTCTCGATCATCTATATATCGTTGGTGGCCCAAAAAACACACATATATACGCATGCACTTTATGCGTAAAGGCGCGCGGGTGCCTCTAATAATGTGTGTGCGCACTCGATCGATGATCCCTAAACCTTAAACAACCCCTAAAACCTTAAATCCCTAATCCCTAATAATCCCTAATCCCTAAACCCTAAACACCCTAAACACTAAACCATAAACCCTAAACCCTAACCCTAACCCTAACCCTAAACCCTAGCTAACCCTAAACCCTAAACCCTAGACCCTAAACCCTAGACCCTAAACCCTAACCCTAATTAACCCTAAACCCTAGCTAACCCCTAAAACCCTAATTAAACCCTATGTATAGGCCAACGACACTTAATTGTACGTGCATCGAGCAGGCCAGGGGTGCCTCGCCGTCCTCTAATTAAATTAAATGTGCCATGCATTAACCCTAAACCATATATATGTAACTAACCCTAGCTAGCTAATCAACCCTACTTAATTAAAACACATAACCCTAAACTATACCAGCTAGCTATAACCCGATCTAATAAAAACATGCTCTATATGTAGCAGCTAGCTAGCAAACCGTAGATTAACACCAATTAAAATATACATGGCCTATATCGATCATGTTGTATAACATATCCCTGAGATTCATTAATTAATTATATAATTATCGTGATAAATTAATTAACTTGAATTTTGACAAGTTCTCTCGAATGAAAACACATTTGATTAAGTTGCCTCATAATATATATATAATTAGTGTGCATGCATGGCCTACAATGCATTCGTGCATATATTTTAATGTATATTTGAACATATATATTCTTGGGGATTTCAGTCTCGATCTCTCTCTCTCTCGATCATCTATATATCGTTGGTGGCCCAAAAAACACACATATATACGCATGCACTTTATGCGTAAAGGCGCGGGTGCCTCTAATAATGTGTGTGCGCACTCGATCGATGATCCCTAAACCTTAAACTTAACAACCCCTAAAACCTTAAATCCCTAATCCCTAATAATCCCTAATCCCTAAACCCTAAACACCCTAAACACTAAACCCTAAACCCTAGACCCTAAACCCTAACCCTAACCCTAACCCTAACCCTAACCCTAAACCCTAGCTAACCCTAAACCCTAAACCCTAGACCCTAAACCACCCTAGACCCTAAACCCTAACCTAACCCTAACCCTAACCCTAACCCTAAACCCTAGCTAACCCTAAACCCTAATTAAACCCTATGTATAGGCCAACGACACTTAATTGTGCATCGAGCAGGCCAGGGGTGCCTCGCGGTCCTCTAATTAAATTAAATGTGCCATGCATTAACCCTAAACCATATATATGTAATAACTAACCCTAGCTAATCAACCCTACTTAATTAAAACACATAACCCTAAACTGTACTAGCTAGCTATAACCCGATCTAATAAAAACATGCTCGATCTATATATAGCAGCTAGCTAGCAAATTAAACGGTAGATTAACACCAATTAATATATACGACATGGCCTATATCGATCATATGTTGTATAACATCTCCCCGAGATTCATTAATTAATTATATAATTATCAATGATAAATTAATTAACTTGAATTTTGACAAGTTCTCTCGAATGAAAACACATTTGATTAAGTTTCCTCATAATATATATATAATTAGTGTGCGCACTCGATCGATGATCCCTAAACCTTAAACAACCCTAAAACTCCCCTAAACCCTAAACACCCTAAACACTAAACCCTAGACCCTAAACACCCTAAACACTAAACCCTAAACCCTAGACCCTAAACACCGTAAACACTAAACCCTAAACCCTAAACCCTAAACACCCTAAACACTAATTAAACCCTAAACCCTAGACCCTAAACACCCTAAACTAAACCCTAGACCCTAGCTAAACACCCTAAACACTAAACCCTAAACCCTAAACCCTAGCTAACCCTAAACCCTAATTAAACCCTATATATAGGCCAACGACACTTAATTATGCATCAAGCAGGCCAGGGGTGCCTAGCTCGCGGTCCTCTAGTTAAATTAAATGTGCCATGCATTAACCCTAAACCATATATATAACTAACCCCTAGCTAATCAAACCCTAGTTCATTAAAACACATAACCCTAAACTATACTAGCTAGCTATAACCCGATCTAATAAAAACATGCTCGATCTATATATAGCAGCTAGCTAGCAAATTAAACGGTAGATTAATACCAATTAATATATACGACATGGCCTATATCGATCATATGTTGTATAACATCTCCCTGAGATTCATTAATTAATTATATAATTATCGATGATAAATTAATTAACTTGAATTTTGACAAGTTCTCTCGAATGAAAACACATTTGATTAAGTTTCCTCATAATATATATATATATAATTAGTGTGCATGCATGGCCTACCATGCATGCATTCGTGCATATATTTTAATATATATTTGATCGAACATATTCTTGGGGATTTCAATCTCTCTCTCTCGATCATCTATATATCGTTGTTGGCCAAAAAAACACACACATATACACATGCACTTTATGCGCAAAGGCGCGTGTGCCTCTAATAATGTGTGTGTGCGCACTCGATCGATGATCCATAAACCTTAAACCCTAATTAAATGAACCCTAATCCCTAATCCCTAAACCCCTAAACACCATAAACATTAAACCCTAGACCCTAGACCCTAAACCCTAACCTCCTAACCCTAAACCCTAAACCCTAATTAAACCCTATATATAGGCCAATGACACTTAATTGTGCATCAAGCAGGCCAGGGGTGCCTTAGCTCGCGGTCCTCTAATTAAATTAAATGTGCCATGCATATATATATGTGTTTAATTTGGGGATTTCAATCGCTCTCTCGTATGTAGATCTCTCTCTACCTCTCTCTCTCTCTGTCTCTCTCTCTCTCTCGTTAATTGGTGGCCAACAACACACACATGCACTTTGTGCGCAAAGGCATGCGCCTCTAATAATGTGTGCGCAGTCAATCAATCTAGTTTTGATTAATCATAGCACACAAATAGAGAAGTTGTATTTGAATCCACACAACCTAATCTAAAACACATAACCCCTAACATGGCCTAATTAATTAACCCCTTCTCTCTACCTAATTAGTGGAAATTGCACAAAATCAAAAGGGGTCCCTCACTAATTGTGCATATCTGCTAGATTGTGATAAACTATTGCCCCATATATATTTGGTGGATGGGTGCATCTTGGCATGTAAAACAATTAGTGTACTGTTTGCAAATGGCGTTGTCAAAATTTATGTACAAATGATTTCTTTCCATCCAAAGTGCATAAAATGGGAGTTTTAATGAAGAAAGTACAAATAAAACAGCTCAACATGCTTCCACACCCCGATTTCCACACGAAGTAGAGCATATTTAAAGGATAATTCCATAGTTTTACTATTTTTCAAGCAACTTTGCTAATTTTCCCCCACTCACATGACTTTATGTCGATTTAACGAAAATATGGCGAATTTAAACTACATGGGCGGGATAGTTTGAATTGTGCGCGCGGCAAAGGGAACCGCCTATTCCTCAACCTTGTGCACGGCAAATTACACACGCAACTCCATTAAACGCCACCTACCGACCTTAATTATCACCCCGGCGGCCCGGCCGCATGACCCCCCACCCACCCCTACACAACTTATCCCCGTCCGTGCGAAGAGCTTCCCCTCCCCGTCCCGTCCGTGCGAAGAAGAAGCTTCCCCTCCCAGTCGTTCTTCTCGAGACGCACCGGCGGTCAAGTTGATCCACGGTAGGGCTGCTATCTCTAGCTCAATCATGTATCGGGCAAGACGGCCTAACGATTTATATTTTCTTGATGCTGCTAAAAAATTCGTCAGTATGCTCGAACTAATTGGCACTTTATAGTTTTCCGCTCGATTTGTCATCGATCAATTTGTTCATTTGCGTGGGCATATAGAGTCAGTTCTGCACTCGATCCGTTAATTTGCTGAAATGCCATGGCAGAGTTTTGTACACGATCTGTTTGCTAAAATGTCGATGGGCATTTTTTGTTTTGTACTCGACATGATTGCTGAAATGCATAATCATGTAGTATAGTTTTGTACTCGATGGATATACATTTCCTACTTCGCCTTAAATTAATCACCAACCACTGTATCTCATAATTAAACAGATGGACAGAACTTGGATACTGCATGGACACTTATGTCCCCCTTCATATATAAATGGTGTTCAACCCTTTATGGGGTTTATTAGAGCTCATGAAGGTCACAACCTGGACGTGTATTGCCCGCGCTGCACATGTATGAATGGTGAGAAGAGGCCTCACCCTGTAGTGGCAGATCATTTACACATTTTTGGGATGGACCGCACATATGTTAGGCGGGTTTAGCATGGTGAACCATATAATGATCCTTTAGCAGGAGAAGCAGATCTTGCTCACACTGTATGTGTGCTGGCATATGTAGTTAATTATTTATATTGATGCTGCCGCTGTTTCAATCAATAGTTTGCATTGCTGTGCAAGGTTCTGTACTCAAATTTAACTTGTTGCAGATGGATGGACGGGAAGGAGAGAAAAAGCGCTTGCTTCAGGAAACGGGTTTCAGCTCTGGGACATGTGCTGTGCCAGATGAGAAGGTAAATATGTAAAACGTCATTTGTTCAGGTTGCATCCCTTAGATGTTTGTCTAATCGGTTGATGTACTAATTGCACAAGCATAGAGTTGAAGAGGTCTCTCAGTTTGATGGGAGATTTGAAGATGAATCTCAGTTTGATGCACCTGTGGATGGTACTAATGACGAGCCTTTCATAGACGAAGGTCCTGCACCTGAGATTATCCAGCCTACAGAAGGAGGCCGTGGACCGAGTACACAGCTTTGCGTTGAAGTGGATGCACGCCCGGAGATCATCAGGGGCGTCCGGGTAGTCTCAAGACCACCCAGCCCTGATGCACCTGTGGATGGTACTGATGACGAGCCTCTCATAGACGAAGGTCCTACACCTGAGATTATCCAGCCTACAGAAGGAGGCCGTGGACCGAGTACACAGCTTTGCGTTGAAGAGGATGCACACCCGGAGATCATCAGGGGCGTCCCGGTAGTCTCAGGACCACCCAGCCCTGATGCAAAATGTTGAGCTACTTTATGATTCGTACTCTTATGTTCTGGTGCTGTAGTATGTTATGATTTGTACGCCTTTGGCGCTAGATTAAGCATTCAGTGGATGATCGCGTTGCAAAATTTGACACCCACACAATCAGTTCATCGTATGAGTAGTAGCACAATTACTTCTACAGCGATTCCTGCCAGCGCATTAGTTGGTAGCATGAAACACTTTCAGGTACTCCCCTCTGATTCATATTAATTGACACAATTCTGTCTAGATATGGATGTATCTAGATGCATTTGTTAACTAGACTAACAAACTTGAGTCAGTTAATATGAATCCGTGTAAACCGCACAGTTCTCGAGTAGCTAGTTTATTGACTCTGGACTCCAAGCCTCTCGCGGCAAGCCATCGACAAAGCTTTGACCAGATCTTGGCCCGCAATTTTTTGTGTGTGGCGAATAGCAAAGCTTTGACCAATTCCTCTCGGGATGCAGCACGCCGGTGAGCTTGCACGGTTGCCATGAGCACTTTCCGGCGGAACTTCCTCTTCAGCGCCCTCAAGCCGCTGCTGCGAGACAGCACGCAGTGCCTCGAGGTGGACGGAATTCTGGATCTCAGGGCAGGGGGTCCGCATCGTCCGGGAACGATCTCCAGCGGGTTAACGAGGACATGCATGGCGGCCAGGGGATTTTTTTTTTTGGTTTGAGCTTGGGATTTTGGGGTTTTTTCGGATAGGGGAGGAGGAACTGAGGAAGAGGAAGGAACAGCCGCGTGCTTGGCGCATGGCGGTGTGCTTGAATTTCGAATTTTTGTGAAATGTTTCATTTCCCCGCTACAATTCGGGGGTTTCTTGACGCGCCAATGCGCCCCGCCGGGCAGCTTCAAGTGAATTTGGGGTGCCACGCTATGGGCCCTAGTTTCAGTGAGACATGTAATGACTATAGTCACATCAGTAAGTTCACTGTGTAATAAAATATGTTACCCCTCCCCTTTATGTAGCACCCCTTCTCTCCCGATCGAGTGCCGATTGCCGACGGATGCAAGCCGCTAGCTCGATCCCCTCCTTTCGCCTCCACCATCCAGGCATCCAGCTTGGAGGGGCAAGCTGCATCTAGACCAAGCGGATTAGGTAGGACTAGTAATGTTCTTTCCTTTCTCGAGATCAGTTCTTTTTTCCTCTCCTCGATATCTTGCGCATCTCTTTCCTATTCTGGGCGAAGGGGTGTCTTTCTGGTCACCCTCGAGCTGGGAGTGATTGATGGGGGTGGGGGGGGGCTACCTTTGCTTGGATTGGGGTGTTCTTCCTTTATTTGTCGACATTTGCAACCTTTGTAGTTTCGCTGATCCTCACCGTATCTTTTGTCGGCTTGTACGGAAAGGTAAGACCTCGGTGGTGGGGGCAATGGAGCGTAAGGCCACCACGCATGTGGGCAGTTGGCTGAGCCTGAGCTGCGTCCCCGACCCCGCGGCAGTGTACTCCGTTTGCTTATCCACTCTTTACCTTTTAAGTGTCTCTCTCGCATCCTCAATCTGTTCCTCGTTACGGAATATGCTTAAAGTAGCACATGTCTTCGTGTGTTTGTGCGTAAAGCCTCTGTGACACCATGCTCTATATTCTCTCGTATCAGGTTGGTACCTCCGGGTTCCGTGCTGAGGCTATGGGGAACGAGAATAGCGCCCCACCTGGCCGCAGGAGCATGGCCCGATCTGCAGCACAAGAAGCGAAATGCCAGCTGCCGAGCTGGGCGGGGACCACCAGGGTAATTTTTTTTAACCAACTTACCATGATGTAGTCTGAATCGATACTCCCTTAGATCCAAATTAATTGACTCAACTATCTGTAGATACAGATGTATCTAGATGTGTTTTAGCTCTAGATACCATCGCCTCCATCCCAAAGCTTTGGGCTTATATTATTTTTAGAAAGTCAAACTATACCATGTTTGACTAAGCTTTTACCAAAAATCGGTAACATGCAAAATACAAAATTAATATCATTAAATAGAGAATAAAAGATATATTCCTATGGTATCTACACAGTATTATATTTGTTGATAGAATGTTCTAAAATTTTGGTCAAACTTTGCTTGTTTTGATTTCTCAAAAATAAATAAGGCTTAAGCTTTTGGATGGTGGTAGTACATTCATATCTAGACAAAGCTGAGTTAACTAGTTTTTTGTCTGTCCATAGCTAGTGTTCACGCTGCAAAAGGCTAAGAGCATCCACTATATGCATCAGTCTATCTCATACGATAATTCAATATCACCGCTTGAGGTCTGCCTTTTGTTTTGCTATTCATATGCAGATCGAAACTTTAGGGCCTTTACTCAAAAGGAAGATCAAAACTGCGGCTGATCGGGCTGCCGGTATGTTGATGCCGCCCCCATCTTCTAAATGCCTCTACAAGCACAAGGCCACGCGCCACTGGGTGGTGATCTTTTAATGAATATGGTATATTTTCTTAATCCACAAAACATGCCTTGATTTTTCTCTGTTTATTGTCGGTTTTTTCTATGCTTGCCAAAAGTTTACAACAACAACAACAACCAAGCCTTTCAGTCCCAAACAAGTTGGGGTAGGCTAGAGTTGAAACCCATAAGATCTCGAAGCCAAAAGTTTAGAAACACCAAATTCGTTTGCTTACAATCATCATACAGTAATGTTCATCTACTCCAGTTCCCCTAACCCAACAAAAAATGATGTTAATTACGATTTTTAGATTAAAAGAGCACCATTAGGCGCTGTTAATTACGACTTTGAGATTAAAATGTCATTTGCAATTGTTAATTACAATTTTGAGACAAATGGTTAGTTTAACCTCGATCTCTTCTCGCTCTCCATTTATCCCAACCGAACAAAAATTTAACCATTCCATTCCTCCGAAATGGAACCATTCCATTCCATTCCACGCTGTTTCGTAACCGAACACACCCTTGCATTGTTGTGAACTGTTGTCCATACACGGCCATACCCTTCCACTTACATCTAGCACTATATGCATCGATCTGTCTCGTAGTCATTCAATATCACCGCTGAGATCTGTTCCCATTCTTATGCGAGCTGAAATCGCTGCGCCTTTACTCAAGTGGATGCAAAATGAGGCTAATGAGGCTGCTTTGTGAGGACGATGGTGCTGGCACCATCTTCCGAAAACCTCTACAAGCACGAGGCCATGGGCCGGTGGGTGGTGACCTTTTAATGAATCTGTATATTTTCTTAATCCACATACATGATTTCATTATTATCTGTTTAATTACTGTTGGCTTTGTCTAATGCTTACCAAAAGTTCAGAAACACTGCGTTTGCTTACAATCATCATACACTAATTTTTCACTTTTCGATCTGTCTCATCCAATTATATAAACCGTTGATTTCCATTGGCTTCTTTTGTAATCATTTGCATTGTTGTCGACTGTTCTCTATGCACAACCCTATTCTTCCACTTACACCCGCACTATTTGCATCAGTCTATCTCATAGATTTATTAAATATCAATGATGAGTTCTGTTGCTATTCATATGCAGGATGAAACTTCTGTGCCTCTACTCAAATGGATAAAAAATGATCCTGATGAGGCTGCTGTGAAGACGATGGTGCCGCCACCATCTTCTGAAAACCTCCTCAAGCACAAGGCCACGGGCCAGCTGGGTGGTACCCTTTTCAGTAAGCAGGTATATTTTCTTAATCCTCATACATGATTTGATTTTTGTCTATTTATTGCCGGCTTTGTCTAATGCTTACCAATAGTTCAGAAACACACACACCTATTCTTACACTTACATCCAGCACTATATGCATCAGTGACTCATAGATTCATTTTATATATCACTGCTGATGTCTGTTGCTCTTCAATTTTCATATGCAGACTGAAACTGCTAACCCTTCATTGGTCAAAAGGATTGCAACTGCTGCTGATGAGGCATCTGTAGAGGCTGCCACCAAGTTACTGTCAGCCCCACCTTCTGGATGCTTATATAAGCTCAAGTCCAAGGACCAGCCAGGCCGTAACCATCCAAGGGTTCGGGTATATTTTATTAAGCCACATATACATGCCATGATTTATGTCTGATATTATCACCGGCTCTGTCTAATGCTTTTTGGAATTCGGAAACACCAAATTAGCATGCTTATATTTATCATACACTAATTTTTCACTGTTCAGGTCGTAACATAGTGTTATGCACTCGCTTGTCAACATTTGCATTGCTCTGAACTATGCACTTTACACAACCTAATTCTTCCACTTACATTCAGCGCTACGCACCAGTAGTACCTCCCATGTTTCCTTCACCATCCCGATGCCGAGCTTGCAGGAATATGGCAGGCCCATGTACATACCCCGCATATAACACCTCCTATGGCTCTATCTACCTTTCTAGTAGCTCCTTCACAGAGTTACAGGTATGTATTCTCAGTGGTTTAGCATGAATTGGCATATAGTAAAGTCTTGTTTTTAGTCTTCCTGCTTCTTACATTTGTATCAATTTTCACATGCAGACTGTACCTTGTGAACTTCGTCCAATGATTAACCAGATGTGTCCGCATGAAGGGTCTTTCACTATGCATGGCAATGGCAAATTGATGAACACCTACACGGTCTATGAGGTGTATGTCTACAAGACGCAGGCCATCACATATTTGTATGGACATGATTGGAGAAAGTTTGCTTTTGACTACGGTCTGAAGAAGGGCGACGAGCTGAGGATCAGAAACTCAAATGGGCAGATATACGTAATCGCTTACGTAGTTGGAGACACTTCCAAATATATAATATGTAACTTTTTTCTACTCATATCTTTTGATAATCGTTACGAGCGCTTGTTCTAAACCATTCCCTCTGTTCTAGCTTGCTGGGTTTAACATGATAAAAGCTGCAGATCCCCGATGGAACATGAGCGGATGTCACAAAGGGCAACCACACCGGCACCGGCACCGGCTTCCCACTCTCCCGCATCAAGCACCGGTTCCTATACCAGCTCCGTTCTTGCATCTACCCAGCAGTCCCCTACATCAGCATTGGTTCTGTAGAGGCCCCATATACTACACACTGCTCAGCAGGCTCCCGTGATCAAGATCGGTTCCCTCTAGCTGCACCGCAAGCATCGCACCTGCCCAACAGTCTCCTCGCATCAGCACCGGTTCCTCTAGAGGCACCGTTTCGCACCTGCCCGGCAGTCTCTGCATCGCACCGGCTCGTGTACCAGCCCGAGCTCCCGCACCTGCCCCAGCCGGATCACCGAGGTCTCGGCTCATTGCCGTGGCCACCCGTGTGGTGACCAGGACGCATCTGAAGGCTATGTTCGTGAGTATATGACAGCATAACTGCTCTTATCTTGATGTCTTCTCTGCTCAAAGTCTCACATGGTTCAGTGCATTGGTGCCATTGACTAATTTTTGGTGGTATCTCTTGCTTTGAATCAGAAATTGCCTAAAAGTATCTCCAAGGATCTCAATGCTAGCCGAAGGGGCAAGATATCCCTCGTCATGGAGAGTGAAGGTCTCACCGTGGAGGGACGGTACTCTGTCAGTCCCACAGATGGCCGCTTGGCTGTTACTTCCAGGTGGAAAAAGTTCATTGACGGTGCCAAACTTCGCATTGGATCAAAGTTGAAGGTCAAGATCTTTCGATGCCGCTGTGACATGCTGGTCATAAAGTTCGCGGTTGTCTAGTTCTGTTGCCCCATGAGCCCTTAGCAAATGCATTTGTAGTTATACTTATATAAGGTTATCTTATCTGAACTGCTAATTAATTGTATGGGTGGTAAAACTCTGGCAAGCTTTTGCTCTTAGCAAGTATGTATGTATGATCAGCTATTATGATAACTAATGTTTGTGTTCATCTTAATTCGCATTTCCGTTTTAGAAAAAACTTAATTTCTATTTTGGCTGACCTGTTAGAGAACTATCAGATTGAACCCACAACATGATTCAAATAGATTCATTACACCGAGCCACATGTCTTGACCTTGCTATACACTACTTCCATTAATCAGTGCAAGAAGGCTTACCTGAGCTGCCTGAACCATGGCAGATTCGAATCCACCTTATCTATCTAGAAATACAACCTTTGCGAGAAAGAGGATTTGCGGTATGGGGAGGCTGACATTGGGGCCCATGAGCCACGAGCGTCGTCCAACGTTTTAAAGGTGGCAGGAGATCGAAAGAAAAAATAAGCCAAAAATCAGTTGGTAAACAAATTCAAGAAAAGAAACATTTACCTTTCTGAGAGGATGACATGCGGGACCCATGAGGCAGCAGCATCCTCAACTATTTCAAGGCGACAGGGGATCAAAAGAAAAAAGGAAATAGCCAGAAATTAATTAGGGTCAAAAATAAATCCATCAAAGGAAACTTTTATTGTTCATAGTGGATGACATGTGGGACCGACTTGCCAGCTGCGTCGTCATCGTTTCAAAGGGGGCAGGGGATCAAAAGAAAAAGGCAAATAGCCAGAAATTAGGGGAAAAAAATAAATCCAACAAAGGAAACTTTTATTGTTCATAGAGGATGACATGCGGGACCCATGAGCCAGCAGCTTCCTCAACGTTTCAAAGTCGGCATGAGATTGAAAGAAAAAGGCAAGTGACATAATATCAGGAGCCAAAAATAATCCAAGAAAAGAAACTTTATTGTACATAGAGGATGACATGCGGGTCCCATTTTGTAGCAGCGGTCTCAACGCTTCCAAGGCAGCACAGGACCGAAAGAAAAATGAAGTAGCCAGAAATCAGGGTGTGAAAAAATCCAAGAAAAGAAAGATTTCAATTGGGCTGTATCGGACATCCGGGCCTTCGAACTATCCCTTTGGGCCTTTTGACTCGTACAATTTCAGCCCACTCCAAAACAGGAAAGGTCGGATTTTTCTAAAAAAAAACGGGGAAAGTCCTATGCTTCGCAAAAACAAAAAACAAGGAGATTCAACATATAAGTTTGTTTATGTAGATATAAAGATTTAATTTATCCGTTTGCAATAGCTCGGAGCGAAATACAACATTTATTGTACGCAAAATAAAATATCACATGTTTCTTGTACGGGGAGGTGACATCGGGGACCCATGAGCCAGCAGCGTCGTCAACGTTTCAAAGGCGGCAGGGGACCGAAAATAAAAAAGGCAATAATCAGTTGGTAAAAAAATACAAGAAAAGAAAACATTTATCGTTCTGAGAGGATGACATGCGGGACCCATGAGGCAGCAGCATCCTCAACGTTTCAAAGTCGGCATGAGATCGAAAGAAAAAGCCAAGTGACATAATATCAGGAGCCAAAAATAATACAAGAAAAGAAACTTTATTGTACATAGAGGATGACATGCGGGTCCCATTTTGTAGCAGCGGTCTCAACGTTTCCAAGGCGGCACAGGACCAAAAGAAAAATGAGGCAGCAGCATTCTCAACAATTCCAAGGCGGCAGGGGATCAAAAGAAAAAAGGAAATAGCCAGAAATTTATTAGGGGTCAAAAATAAATCCACCAAAGGAAACTTTTATTGTTCATAGAGGATGACATGTGGGACCGACCTGCCAACAGCGTCCTCATCGTTTCAAAAGGGGCAGGGGATCAAAAGAAAAAGGCAAATAGCCAGAAATTAGGGGTCAAAAATAACTCCAAGAAAGGAAACTTTTATTGTTCGTAGAGGATGACATGCGGGACCCATGAGCCAGCAGCTTACTCAACGTTTCAAAGGTGGCATGAGATCGAAAGAAAAAGGCAAGTGACCAAATATCAGGAGCCAAAAATAATCCAAGATTTATTGTACATAGAGGATGACATGTGGGTCCCATTTTGCAGCAGCGGTCTCAATGTTTGTAATGCGGCTTGAGATCAAAAGAAAAAGAAAGTAGCTAGTAATTAGGGGGTGAAAAAAAATCCAAGAAAAGAAAGTTGATGGACATAGAGGATGACATGCGGGTCCCTTGAGCCAACAGCTTACTCAATGTTTCAAAGGGGGCAGGGGATCAAAATAAAAAGGCAAGCCAAAAATCAGAGGGTGAAAAAAAATCCAACAAAGGAAACTTTTATAGCACATAGAGGATGACATGCGGGTCCCATGAGCCAGCAGGTTCCTCAACGTTTCAAACGTGGCATGAGATCAAAAGAAAAAGGCAAGTGACCAAATATGAGGTGCCAAAAAAAACTCCAAGAAAAGAAAGTTGATTGCTCATAGAGGATGACATGCGGGTCCCATTTAGAAGCACCGGTATAACAGTTTGAGTGGGGGCAGGGGATCGAAAGAAAAAGGCAAGTGACCAAATATCAGGAGCCAAAAATAATTCAAGAAAAGAAAGTTTTATAGTCCATAGAGGATGACATGCGGGTCCCATTTAGCAGCAGCGGTATCACCGTTTGAGAGGCGGCAGGGGATCGAAAGAAAAAGGCAAGTGACCAAATATGAGGTGCCAAAAAAAAATCCAAGAAAAGAAAGTTTTATAGTACATAGAGGATGACATGCGGGTCCCATTTAGCAGCAGCGGTATCACCGTTTGAGAGGCGGCAGGGGATCGAAAGAAAAAGGCAAGTAACCAAATATGAGGTGCCAATAAAATCCAAGAAAAGAAAGTTTTATAGTACATAGAGGATGACATGCGGGTCCCATTTAGCAGCAGCGGTATCACCGTTTGAGAGGCGGCAGGGGATCGAAAAAAAAGGCAAGTGACCAAATATGAGGTGCCAAAAAAAACTCCAAGAAAAGAAAGTTGATTGCACATAGAGGATGACATGCGGGTCCCATTTAGCAGCAGCGGTCTCAACGTTTCCAAGGCGGCAAGGGATCAAAAGAAAAAGGAAGTAGCCAGAAATCAGGGGGTCAAAAAAAAATCCAAGAATAGAAAGAATTTTGGTTCATAGAGGATGACATGCGGGACCCATGATCCTGCATCATAAACGGCTCGATCGGAGAACGTTGAACGAGATGGCGCGATCGAGAAAAAAAACAATGCCAGAGAGGCTGCCATCTGGGCCCTACATCCCTCGGCGGTGCGGATTTGCGTTGACTCGGCCGGCGAACCCGAGATTTCGAGATGCACCATGTCCCGGGCCACCATACGCGACGTTTTGGCCGCTTTCGTCGGGCTAGGTGGCCTCAAAAACGAGAAAAAAAAAGTTTTGACATGCACCACGGAGGGACCCAAAATCGTCGGCCATGGTACACCAGCAACCACGGCGCGACTTCAACTTCGTCGGCCATGGCAACTTTTCTTGTAGTGCCTCCCCATCCAACCTGCTTACTAGCTGCATCAGGCACCAAGAAAGCATGGAGGCAATGTATGGGAAGCAATTATTTCAGAAAGCTAACTGTGTCACACAACGGAGGAAACCCGTTGCTAGGGTTTTTCACCAACAACTCCGAGGACAATCGGTTCATCACAGAGCATGATCTTCACCCGGCCATCTTGAAGATGCTGGCAATCCCGTCTCAAGTGAACGGTCCCAAAATCTATGTCCTGGGATGCCGCGATGGTATGGTGCTACTCCATTCTAATGTATCCAGTGGGTATATATCAGTCTGGGATCCAATTAGGCAAGTTCTCACAGCGATACCAGAACCACCATTGTGGCGCAATCACACAATTGAAAGCAGCGGCTCAATTCTCTGTTCGAGAAACAAATCTGAACCGTTTACACATTGTGGCAAGTTCTCGGTTGTTTGGATAACAACTAAACGTTACGATGCACAGGCTCATATCTACTCACCAGATTCAAAAGAATGGGAGTTTCTAGCTCGATCAACTCCGATCTTTGTCGAGAGATTGACCGTAGACCGGCAACTCTCATAGGGGGTATTTTGTACTGGCCAACGAAGTCTAGATATATCATTGAGCTTGACCATGCAAAGAAGGCTCTGAAATATATTCAGTGCCCTCATGAGACGCATGATATATTCATGCTTAACATTCACATCTTCAAGGGACATAATGGAGATGTTGCCCTTGCTGTTATAAGAGACTTCACCCTACAAACATGGGCCAGTACAAGATCATCAACAGGCGATCACGAGTCATGGACATGTCATATAAATTTTGAATTGGATACTTTTTTTGGCCTTGACACATCATTTCCATACAATTGGAAACATGCAGTAAGGTTACTCTGCGTATTTGAGGACAAAAATGAGCTGGTTGTACGGGCAAAGGAGGGAGTATTCCAATTAGATATGAGCAACTGGCAGTGGAGAAAGTACAATTCTGCTAGACGTTGGTGCAGTTTACATCCCTACTCAGTTAGACCGGGTTAGTCATTCATATGTAACCTTTGCATTCATTTACATATGACTTTTGCTGATCAATTTGTTCATTTCCTGACAGTAACCGACCTGATCCAGAGTGCAACATCAAGGACACGAAAAAGAACGCGCTGTCAGGAACCCATCTAATTCAAACTTCAACATCCATAAGAGAAAAGGAAGTCGCATATGAAGGAGCAAGGCTTGTTTGGGAAAGAAGTGATAGCCCAACTTTTGTTTGGTCTGATGTCTTTTAGTTTTCATTCTGGTGGAAATGTCGCTGCACCATTTGTTTGTACTGCAGCTCCATAGTGCTAGCTGCTAGTACGTTGGCGCTGTCCGACGTCTGCTTGTTTTGGGGGCATAAATATGCCACGAAACCTTTGTTTTATGTGATCAAACGGTCATCTCTGCATGTATATGTTCGGGTTCTGATGAAACCTTTTTTGTGATCTGTACATATATTTGAGTCAGTCTGTGTTTTGTTTTATGATGGGTAGGAGTATTTGTTTTACTACACCATTGTTTATCCGAATTGTATTACTCACTCTATTTAAAAAGTTAGCGGCTCACCTTTTTCCTTCAAGATACGGATGTATCTACACACTAAAAACATATATAGATGAAACCATCTTCAGACAAAGTTTAGTCACTTATGTATGGATGGGGGTAGTATTATTTATGTTGTGCTCCCAAACAAGCAGACATCGGACAGCGCCTGTTTAAAGTTCATATGTGTAATCTTATTCCCTTTGGAAGTTAAGCATTAAACTCTACTAGTACAACCGTGGTGGTCTTGTGATGTAGTACTCTTTTGATGCATTTGTGATGTAGTAGTACAGTACTTTTTTTTGAACTGGTATAGTACTATCTAAGAAGAGTACTCCCTCCAATTCACATGCATTTTACACCAAGAAATATGGATCGGAGCGAGGGAGTAAATTAAACATGGCATCTCGTGCATGAAGCTTTACAGATCGATCAGGTTGGCTAGAATGGCAATACAATGCTCCTCATTAGGCAAATGCATGCCATGTACGATAGTATACATCCAGTAAAGAAGTCTATACTGACATAAAAAAGACTACATTGGGGATGAGAGTCAATTGGGGAATCTACAATACATAAAATCTTGCTCGTAGCTGATTTTGGCTAAGAGGGTTTTACTCACATTACACGTGCCACTTTCCTTGTCTGCAAAACAAGTTCCAATAAAGGAAGAGGAAAGAAGAGGACATTGTGGGCGAGATTGAACACCTTTTTATGTGTTAAGCTGAGGCCTTGTTTAGCTGAGGATTTCGACTTAGGCCTAATAGCTCAGCACACCCAGAAATAAATTTCCTTGCGCGCACCACTGTCAGCGAAAATAACAAAATTAGCACGCAAGATTAAGAACGAAGTGAATTTAAGTAACTTGGTTAGCTTTTCAAGCAATATATTCAGAGAAAGAGCATACATGTCCGGCTAGAAATAATCGTAAGAGAAGAACAATAAATCTAAGGCATCCCACTTCATATGCAGAAGGGACGCGACAACGCATGGATTCATACCTTGAGTCGACTCTGGCTCGTAGAAGGGCGGTCGCGCCTCGAGGATGCCGGCGACGTCTCCACCTCGATCTCACATGCGACTGCTTCTCGATGGGCGGTGCGCCACGCCATGTAGAAGATCTATCAAAAGAGGAGAGCCCGATGACGCTACCGACGCCTCAACCTTGATAGCACCGGCTTGTTGCTCCGCACCGAGATGCGCCACGTGCAAGATTTAGCGGATGCGCCAATTTTAGAGATATGTCATTATCGTTGTAACAAATTTCAACATGATGATGATTTGATCCTGCACTCGGCCTTGAACATAAGTACTAGTACAGTCTCACAATTTTTTTTATCATTATACTTTGCGAGATTTAGCGGATGCGCCAAATTCAGAGATAGATCATGATCATGGTAACACAATTTTCAATGTAATGATGATTTGATGTTGCACTAGACCTTGAACATAAGTACTAGTACGGTCTCACAATTTTGTATCATTATACTTTGCAAGTTTTAGCGGATGCGCCCATTTTCAGAGGACCATGGTAACAAATTTTCAACGTGATGATGATTTGATGTTGCACTCGACCTTGAACAGAAGTACTACTACTGTCTTACAATTTCTTTATCATTATACTTTGCAAGATTTAGCAGATGCGCCAAATTCAGAGATAGATCATGGTAACAAATTTTCAACGTGATGATGATTTGATGTTGCACTCAAACTTGAACAGAAGTACTAGTACAGTCTCACAATTTTTTTATCATTATACTTTGCGAGATTTAGCGGATGCGCCAAATTCAGAGATAGATCGTGATCATGGTAACACACTTTTCAGTGTAATGATGATTTGATGTTGCACTCGACCTTGAACATAAGTACTAGTACGGTCTCACAATTTTGTATCATTATACTTTGCAAGTTTTAGCGGATGCGCCCATTTTCAGAGGTAGATCATGATCATGGTAACAAATTTTCAACGTGATGATGATTTGATGTTGCACTCGAACTTGAACAGAAGTACTAGTATGGTCTCACAATTTTTATTATCATTATACTTTGAAAGATATAGCGGATGCGCCAATTTCAGAGATAGATCATGATCATGGTAACAAATTTTCAAAGTGATGATGATTTGATGTTGCACTCGGCCTAGAATAGAAGTACTAGTACGGTCTCACAATTTTTTTTATCATTATACTTTGCAAGATATAGCGGATACGCTAATTTCAGAGATAGATCATGACCATGGTAGTGACCGATATTCAAAGTGATGATGATTTGATTTTGCACTCGGCCTTGAACAGAGGTACTAGTACGGTCTCACAATTTTTTATCATTATACTTGGACCTTAGCGAAATTCAAAATCTCATAGCGGCAAAACTTCCCGCCTACAAAATACAAAAATTTCACACGCTTCCAAATTCCCATTCTACCCCTGTGGAGATGACAGCAAAGTCGGTTGGTGGGGGGGTCTGCCCGTCATTTTTTGGATCACCACCTCCCTAGCCCAGGAAACCCTCCCCCAAAAAATTCATTTCCCTCAGTCTCTCCTCTGAGACCACCCACCGGAACTTCTCAAGTCCCTCTCTCTACCACCTCCACAACCACCGCACCGGAACATCCCCGCCGGACTTCCCTGGCCTACCCGAGGCCTCGCGATCCTCGTCATCCGGCTGCCGGAGCCGCTTCATCGACGCCATCATCAACCGGATCGGATCATCCCCGCCGAACCTCGAAACCATATGCTCATCTAGCAGTCTACCGCAGTCGCTTCAGCTGCGGTATCGTCCACCCCACCGGAGCCGCTTCACCGGATCCGTCGTCCACCGCATCGGATCTTGCTCACCGACACCGCTGTGCACGAACCGGATCTGCTTCACCGGCACCGTGCATGATCTAAACTCTTCTACTGTCGCTTTTCTATTGCTTGCCTGCAAGTTCTTGTTTAATCTTGGGGGAACCTGTTTGTGCTAACGACGCGCCGTTACGTTTTTGCAGATGAGATGACTAACCATGAATTGTAACGGCCGTCTGTCCAACCCCAAGTAGCACATGTAGTGTACTTCATCACCGGATCTATCAACCCCAGGAAGATCTGCTGTGACTCCCACAGAGTACTTCTCCTAATGTAAGTCCCTTGTTTTAGCGCCATGTTCTGGGTTCAGATGCTTGTTTGTCTGAAGCTCTTTTAGTTCATTCCTAGCTATGACGGTAACACCTTGCTATTTTCTAGTTCATTGCTAACTTTAAGCGATTGAACATTTTGGTTTGCATTCCCTGCTCTGTAGCCATCATAACTTCTATCTTGCTAAGTCGTTGTTACAAAAATTATAGGCTGCTACTATTTTGTTCATGCCAATATTGTTCTTCAAAAGCTGCTATCACTCTGCTATCTAGCTATGACCGTAAGTATTTAGTTTGGCATGCTATCACTCTGCTATCTAGCCTGTAGTACAAATAAACTTGTCATGCTACTAGATAATAATTTTGTGTGCCATCTTGTTCTTCAAAAGCTGCATTATTGACTTGTTTCTCTGACTTGGCATGACGCTCACATATGGAATGCTGAACATATTGGTTTGCATTCCCTCTTATACAAGTTCACAGGTGATCCCACTATATTCTGTATCTGGTCCATCCTAAGCTCCAGCATTAACTATCCTCTATGTGTTGCTCATTACAAGTTTATATCCTGAAACATCTTGATTTGCATCCCCTTCACTATAAGTTCAGGAGTATTATTTAGTTCACGGCCAATTTGAAGTAATTGCACTTGGCACATGTTGGTTCACATTCCCTCCTCTTTAGCTTTTGCCATCGTAACTTCTATTTTTGGTTTACATTCCCTGCTCTGTAGATGTAGCAATCATAACTTCATCTTGCTCGATCGTTGTTACAAAATTTATAGCCAAATGTTATTCCCCGAACATGTTGGTTTGCATGGGACTTGACAAAGGTAGTAAGTCTCATTGTTTCATTTTAACGTGCTCTGTTATATTGGCTGTTGGTATGCGGCATGCACTCTTTGTTTGCTTATTGTGCGCATTACAATGATCTTCTTATAACGACGAAATGATGAGTTCCAAATTCTTTGGCAAACAATATTGTAGTGTCTTTGCCTTTCCATTGTTGCTGTCTTAACTTGTAAGGTCTTTGTTTCAGATATAGGTGGTGCATGGACAACTTAAAAGATTGCCGAATGGCTTCATTATATTGCTAGGTTTAATTACCATTCAATTTCTCTGGGTTCTGTAATATTTTTTCAAAGCCTTACGGTGATGTAATATTTAGTTAGTTTTTCTAGTTCTTCGCGCATTTTTTCTATGGTGCTTGTGGTAAGTGAGGCTATCCGACAGAAATCATGTGCTGCGTAAATATTCTCAGTATCTAAATCACAAATTCCCATCCCTTAAACGGCCCAATTAAGCGAAATCACATAAGTGCCGGCCCGCAAAATCCTAAAGCGCCTATTCTGCCGGCATATAAACAACAACTAAACGAGTGGGCCAGCCCACTTGATTTCTGGTGGACCCCACCGTCTAATTGGGCCGGACCACTTTCTTTAATGTGGACCCCACACACATCTGGGCCCGCCCTGTAACAGAAAAGCGGGCCCCACAAGATTATTGGGCCGGCCCACTAACTTGTTGGGCCAGCCCAACTGCTTTTATGGTGGACCCCACTTGCTAAGTGGGCCGGCCCGGTTACACGATAGGGGACCCCACATTTATTATTGGGCTGGCCCACTATCTTGCTGGGCCAGCCCACTTGCTATATGGTGGACCCCACATACTAAATGGGCCGGCCCATTAACAGGAATGTGGGACCCACCTGTGTTTTGGCCCGGCCAACTATCTTGTTGGGCCAGCCCACATGCTATATGGTGGACCCCACATACTAAATGGGCCGGCCCATTAACAGGAATGTGGGACCCACATGTGTTTTGGCCCGGCCCACTATCTTGTTGGGCCAGCCCACTTGCTATATGGTGGACCCCACATACTAAATGGGCCGGCCCTTTAACAGGAAAGTGGGACCCACCTGTTTTTTGGCCCGGCCCACTAACTTGTTGGGCCGGCCCACTTGCTATAGGGTGGACCCCACACACTTAATGGGCGGCCCTTTAACAGGAAAGTGGGTCCCACGTGCTAATTAGGCCGGCCCACTAACTTCTTGGGCCGGCCCAGTTGCTTTAAGGTGGACCCCACTTGTTAAATGGGCCAGCCAGATAACAGGAAAGTGGGCCCCACATGTCTTGTGGGCCGGCCCTTTTGCCTGTTGACCGGTCAAACGAGTGCATTCGGCCCGGCCCGCATGCTTAGTGGGCCGGCCCTTTTAAATTTTGACCAGTCAACCTTAGAGGTTAGGCCGGCCCACGTAACTAATGGACCAGCCCAGCTATATAGTTGACCGGTCAAATTAAGTCAGCTGGCCCGGCCCGCAAACTTAATGGGCCGGCCCGCTTAAGACGTGGCAGGCCTCGTGTGGGCCTACCATCTACCACGGGGTTTCAGCCGGTTAACGCCGTTAACTGCCAGTTAACGGCGTCTGCCACGTATCAGTTTGCATGACGTCAGCAGTCAACGGGCTCCCGGAAACACTTGGGCAACGGTCCGATTTTCAGTGGCGGAAGGGCGCCCAAGCGTGACGGACCGAAAAAATCGTCGTAGGACTTTGCCTGACGCAGTTTCGACAACAGAACCCATATCGTTGGGTTAGGCCCATAGGCGACGAAAAATACCCCTTAGCGGACGATTTTGAGACGTTGTCTATCAGAACTTTTCTTGTAGTGAAGGCCTTTGAGAAGTGGCAATTTGTGGTAAAACTTGATTTATCTATGACTTATCTATGTTTTGAGAACTGGAAATTTGTGGTAAAGACTCCATGAGTATGTGCCACTATTTTTCGGAATTTTTTGCACATTAAATGACCCATTTAACTAGTTAATCCCATTTGTTGACTATCTGTTGACCAGCCACTTGAGGGTAAAACTGAGCATATTGCACTAGCCAGTATTAGCACTCAAGGGGAAAAGTGAGCATACAAAAAATGCTAGTATATGACTCGAGGTTATACCTGAGTATATCTAAATTTCCAGGGTTAGACTCGAGGACGCGTGTTGCGGTGCAGAAATGGAAGACGTCCAATTGTTGATGCGTAGACGCGGGTCGCGGTGCAGAAGTCGAAGACGTGCAATCGTGGACGCGTGTCGCTTTGCAGAAGTCCAAGACGTGCAGACGTGCAGCGGTGGACGCGTAGGACGCGGGTCGCATTAACCACCCCTCGCCTTTATAGACGCCTCCTCCCACTATCTCTGTCACTCTCACTCGCCCACGCAACGACGCCTCTCTCACATCCCATCATCTTCTCCAAAGCAAAAAACCCTCTCCCTCTCCCTCTCCCTTTCCCTCTCCTCTGCCGGCGAGATGGACAAAGAGAATGCCAATCCCATCGTCCACGGCACCGTCGGCTCCAAGCACGACGCCTCCCTCTTCGACGCCGTCCCCTCAATGGACGTCACCGCCGCCTCCGCCGGTGCATCGGAGGCTGCTGCCGCCGGTGGCGGTCAGATCCCGCCGGGATATGACCCCTATGAGCCGGTGCCGTACGTCCCACCCCCGAACCCCTACGACACCTTCTTGGAGGACCCATGGAACGAGGTAACTACGGTTTGCTTCCTTTTTTGTTCCCCATTCCTTTTTGAACCCTATTTTTGCTGGTGTAGATGGATCTGTAGATGGATGAGTATTGGGCTAATATTTGCGCCGATTTTATTCCATTTTGTTTTGATCACTTCTTGATTTCCTTTAAGATTTGGGGTTCGGCCGTTCGGTTAATTTATGCAAGTAATAATTGGATCTCAATCAGTTAATTTACGAAAGTAATCATGGGATCTCAATCAGTAATTTTATGCACTAATCGAAAGATATCAACCGTTTAATTTTGCAAATAATCTGGAATGTGTTCAAGTTCAGATCTGGAATCTGTTTCTTTGCCTATGATGAATCGTTGAGCACAAACTTTTACAGGGAGGGTTCAGCGAACCATTGCTATGTACAAATCTGTTGTGCATGAGCTTTGGTTCGCTTACACCTTCCCTGTAGATATATAATCGTGCCCACTCTAACTGAGGCAGACTCTGTTTTTCCTAACTTTGTTATCATGCATCTTCGTCATCGTTGTAACTCATTCACTCATAGTTTCTGTTTGATATGGATCAGCTGTCTGGCAGCGACGTCGGCAACGACGAGGAGGAGGAGGACGTCAAGACTCGCCAGGTGCTGCGGAGGCTGCAGGTCGGCCAGTACATCTCCTACTTCGCCAAGGGTGTCTACAGGTGCCCCTTCTGCACTAGGAGACTCGGTGGCACAGACTTCAACTGCCTCGTCACGCATGCTGAGAACATCAACAACACCTTCCCCAAGGTCGGCACGACGGTGAACGTCTACTCCTTCCGCGCCAAGCACAGGGCGCTCGGCATGCACCTCCGCAGCATGCAGCGGGTGGAGATCTCCGCCGGGCGCATGCCTCCGCTCAAGCCCAAGGCTCCCAAGGGGAGCAGCAGCAACAAGTGGAGGGAGAGCCAGATGGGGTAGGCGGAGTCCTAGACGTGTGCTGCTGCTGCCTCCCATTTTGTTGTTGGGATCCCTTTGTTGTTAGCTAGGGATCCCTTGTTGTTATGTTGTTAGTATGATGGTGCTGTGAAGAACCTCGAACCTGTTACTATGTTGGCTGCTGTGTATGCAGCTTATTATCTAGGGAGGGATCCCTATTATCTATCCCTATTCTACTATATTTTGTTGGCCCTACTTTGTTTTCTCGATTTACTATGATTGTGAATTTATCGTACATTACCCTGGAGATTTGCTTCTAGATTTAACTACATAAATATGACCAGAGGGAGTACTAGATTGGGATCCCTACTAGATTAGCTGCCATATTGGGCAAACAACGAGGGCCAAAAGGCACAAATAATTGAAGAAAGACAGAAATGCAAACTTCTCTAGATTTGATACTTATTTGGTGAAAAGGACAGAGAGAAAAGAGGGGAAAAAGGTGCTCTTAATAATGCCAATTTGGGGCCGAGAGAGATAGAACCCAGTGATACGTCTCAAACGTATCTATAATTTCTTATGTTCCATGCTAGTTTTATGACAATACCTACATGTTTTGTTCACACTTTATATCGTTTTGATGCGTTTTCCGGAACTAACCTATTGACGAGATGCCGAAGTGCCAATTCCTGTTTTTGCTGTTTTTGGTTTCAGAAATCCTAGTAAGGAAATATTCTCGGAATCGGACGAAATCAATGCCCAGCATCCTATTTTTCCACGAAGCTTCCAGAACACCCGAGAGCCGCCAGAGGGGAGCCCTGGGAGGGCCACACGCCAGGCCGGCGCGGCCCAGGCCCTGGCCGCGCCGCCCTACTGTGTGGTGGCCCCGTCAGCCCTCCGACTCCGCCTCTTCGCCTATTTAGTCGTCCCTGACCTAAATCCTCGAGACGGATTGACGAAACCAGAGAAAACCTTCCAGAGCCTGATACGTCTCCAACGTATCCATAATTTCTGATGTTCCATGCTTGTTTTATGACAATACTTACATGTTTTGCTTGCACTTTATGATGATTTTATGCGTTTTCCGGAACTAACCTATTAACAAGATGCCACAGTGCCAGTTCCTGTTTTCTGCTATTTTTGGTTCCAGAAAGGCTGTTCGGGCAATATTCTCGGAATTCGAAAGGGGAGGGCACCCTGTTGCCCCTCCTGCGTCGCCTCTTCGCCTATATAAGCCCTTTCGACCTAAAAACTCGATACCTTTTAACGAAACTCCAGAAAGACTCCAGGGGCGCCACCACCATCGCGAACTCCGTTTCGGGGGACAGAAGTCTCTGTTCCGGCACCCTGCCGGGACGGGGAAGTGCCCCCGGAAGCCATCTCCATCGACGCCACCGCCTCCATCATGCTCCGTGAGTAGTTCCCCCATGGACTAGCTACGGGTTCTAGCTGTAGCTAGTTGGTATCATCTCTCCCATGTACTTCAATACAATGATCTCATAAGCTGCCTTACATGATTGAGATTCATCTGATGTAATCGGTGTTGTGTTTGTCGGGATCCGATGGATTGTTACGTTATGATTGTCTATCTACAAAGTTTATGAAGTTATTGTTGCTGCAATCTTGTTGTGTTTAATGCTTGTCACTAGGGCCCGAGTGGCATGATCTTAGATTTAAGCTCTATACTTATTGCTTAGATTGTATCTACAAGTTGTATGCACATGTCTATGTCTGGAACCAAAGGCCCCAAAGTGACAGAAATTGGGACAACTGGAGGGGAAGGCTTAGATATGAGGATCACATGTTTTCATGGAGTGTTAATGCTTTGCTCCGGTGCTCTATTAAAAGGAGTACCTTAATTTCCAGTAGATTCCCTAGAGGCCCGGCTGCCACCGGCTGGTAGGACAAAAGATGTTGTACAAGTTTCTCATTGCGAGCACGTGTGACTATATATGGGAAACATGCCTACATGATTAATAATCTTGATGTTCTGTCTTAATGCTATTTCAATCCTATCAATTGCCCAACTGTAATTTGTTCACCCAACACTTGTTATTGGAGAGTTACCACTAGTGTAGATAGCTGGGAACCCCGGTCCATCTTTCATCATCATATACTCGTTCTACATGTCATTGGAAGTAGTATCAACTATTTTCTGGTGCCATTGCTCTCATATTACTGCTCACTGCTGTTATTCTTGTTACTACTGCTCTCATATTACTACTGCTTTCACATCACCCCTGTTACTAGTGCTTTTCCAGGTGCAGCTGAATTGACAACTCACTTGTTAAGGCTTATAAGTATTCTTTACCTCCCCTTGTGTCGAATCAATAAATTTGGGTTTTACTTCCCTCGAAGACTGTTGCGATCCCCTATACTTGTGGGTTATCAAGACTGTTTTCTGGCGCCGTTGCCGGGGAGGCATAGCTCTACTCATAAGTTCACCTGGGCAGTACACTCTACCTCTCTCTGTTTTATTTTATTTTGTTCTGCTTAGTTTACTTCTGTCTAGTATTATTTTGCCTAGTTTACTTTTGTCTAGTTTCTTTCTGTTTTGTTTTACTTTCCTCATATACCCAAAAATCCATAAAAATTTGAAAAACCTAAAAATTAAAAACTGTTGCTATGGGAGAACCTACAACCTACTTGGAGCTTATAGTATTATATAATAATTATAGAGAATCAAGAACGGGAAAAGTTATGAGTGCTGTGATAAAAAAATTGAATACAATTGCTAAAATCTTGCTTAAACGCCATGATATAAACTGTTGCTCTCAACAGGACACTAAACATCTTAAATTTCAATGTGGCTTTAGTGAGGAATTTTTAATTAAGAACTATAATCGGAATAGCTATATTCATTTTGGGTTTGAAGAGGTAGAACAATTTGTCATATTTATGGGAGCCTCTGAGATAGAATCCTTCATGGTTAAAAATTATGAAACTTGTGTTGTTTGTAAGGACCTTAAAGATTATGTCTCTTCTATCCTTAATTTTTGCAATGAAAGTTACACTGATAATCCTTATATCATTGATTATAAAGAGAGACTCATTAATGCACAAGAATGCACTCACAATTTGCAGGAACCAGTGGAAGAAGAAATTGATGAACCTGAAAGCTCATTGGATGAAAAAGAGGAGGAAATTGATGAACCTGAAAGCTCATTGGATGAAAAAGAAGAGGAGAGTGATGAACAAAAGGAGGAAGAATGGATTAGCTACCCATGCCAACCTTCTAATGAGAGTAACTCTTTATCTCTTGCACTATTTGATTGTCCTCCATGCTTACCAAAGGAGGTTGAATGCTATGTTCCTGTGGATTCTCTTGAAATATTTCCTATTAGTAAAACTTGTGAAAATAATTATGCTACTGTTATCTATGATAATCCGTGCTATTTCGAAAAATGTTATGATAATGCTTTGTTTGTGCCTGATATCGAAATGCATGATACTAAAGAGTTTTGTTTGGCAAATGTTTATGATAAATCTCTAGATGATGGTCCTATGTTACTTGATAATATTAATTGTACTAATAATGAAAATGGGATTGGAGAGTTCTTGACTTTATCTAGGAGTCCCATATCTTTTGAGATTGATCAATCATCTTGTTATAGTATTGATAAAAGTGGTTTTGAAAGTTCTGATCCTATTATTTTTAAGCTTGATAAAAATTATGTGTTTATGGATCATGAAAAGTATGCTGCATGTGATAGTTATATTGTTGAGTTCATCCATGAAGCTACTGAAAATAATTATGAGAGAGGAAAATATGGTTGTAGAAATTTTCATGGTACTAAAACACCTCTCTATATGCTGAAACTTTTGAAGTTACTCTTGTTTTATCTTCTTATGCTTGTCACTTTGTTCTTCATGAATTTATTTGTCTACAAGACTCCTATGCATAGGAAGTGGGTTAGATTTAAATGTGTTTTGAACTTGCTTTTTGATGCTCTCCTTTGCTTCAATTTCTATTTTTCATGTGAGCATCATTAAAATTTGCTGAGCCCATCTTAATGGCTATAAAGAAAGAACTTCTTGGGAGATAACCCATGTCTTTATTTTGCTACTGTTTTGATTGTGTCTTGGAAGTTGTTACTACTGTACCAACCTCTCCTTATCTTTATTTTATTGCAATGTTGTGCCAAGTGAAGTCTCTAATAGAAGGTTGATACTAGATTTGGATTTCTGCGCAGAAACAGATTTCTATCTGTCACGAATCTGGTCAGGGCTCTCTGTAGGTAACTCAGAAAAATCTGCCAATTTACGTGCACGTTCCTCAGATATGTACGCAACTTTCGTTAGTTTTCAGTTTTCTGATTTGAGCAACAGAAGTACCTGTTTAAAATTCGTCTTTACTGGCTGTTCTGTTTTGGCAGATTCTATCTCTGTTTTTTGCATTGTCTCTTGTGGACTTTAAGCAAGGCTTTCTAGATGTGGAGAGCTGTAGCTAATGTTTTATTGAGTTCTTGCAATGTGTCACTACAGGACCAAGGTGTATTCAAGTATTTTTGAGTACTAACCCCTCTAATGAAGTTTATGAGAAGTTTGGTGTGAAGGAAGTTTTCAAGGGTTAAAAGAGGAGGATGATATATGATCAAGAAGAGTGAAAAGTCTAAGCTTAGGGATGCCCCCGTGGTTCATCCCTGCATATTTCAAGAAGACTCAAGCGTCTAAGCTTGGGGATGCCCAAGGCATCCCCTTCTTCATCAACTTATCAGGTTTCTTCTATTGAAACTATATTTTTATTCGGTCACATCATATGTGCTTTGCTTGGAGCGTCTATGTGTTTTTGTTTTTGTTTGTGTTTGAATAAATTCGGATCCTAGCAATCCTTGCGTGGGAGAGAGAGACACGCTCCGATTTTTCATATGAACACTGTGTTCTTAGCTTTACTTTTAATGTTCATGGCGGAGTTGAAAACTGCTGCATTTATCGATATTTGGTTGGAAACAGAAAGTGCTTCATAATGTCTTGATTAATTTGATACTTGGCAATTGTTTTGAGCTCTCAATAAGATCATGATTAAGCTCTTGCATCATGTAGTTTAAATCTATTAGTGGAGAACTACCGTAGAGCTTGTTGAAACTGGTTTGCATGATTGGTCTCTCTAAGGTCTAGATATTTTCTAGTAGAAGTGTTTGAGCAACAAGGAAGACAGTGTAGAGTTTTATAATGCTTGCAATATGTTCTTATGTAAGTTTTGCTGTACCGGTTCATACTTGTGTTTGCTTCAAACAACCTTGCTAGCCCAAGCCTTGTACTGAGAGGGAATGCTTCTCGTGCATCCAAAACCTTGAGCCAAAACCTATGCCATGTGTGTCCACCATATCTACCTACTATGTGGTATTTCCTGCCATTCCAAGTAAATACTTCATGTGCTACCTTTAAACCTTCAAAATGCTTCTCAATTTGTGTTAATGTTTTATATCTCATGAGGAAGTATGTGGTGTTTATCTTTCGATCTTGTCATTTACTTTTGACAGACTTTCACAATGGACTAGTGGCACATCCGCTTATCCAATAATTTTGCAAAAGAGTCAAGCTGGGTTCCCAGCCCCCAATTAATCAACCTTCATTAATAATTCTCTTCACATGTTTTGCTCTGATTCATCAGTAAGCAACTTAATTTTGCAAATAGACACTCCTTCATGGTATGTGAATGTTGGAAGGCACCCGAGGATTCGGTTAGCCATGGCTTGTGTAAGCAAAAGGTTGGGAGGAGTGTCATCCATAAATAATGAAACTAAAATACATGTGTAAACAAAAGAGAAGAGGGATGATCTACCTTGCTGGTAGAGATAACGTCCTTCATGGGAGCCGCTCTTGAAAGTCTGGTTGATAAGGTAGTTAGAGTACCCATTACCATTCGTTGACAACAACAAACACCACTCAAAATTTTACTTTTATGCTCTCTATATGATTTCAAAACTTAAAAAGCTCTAGCACATGATTTAATCCCTGCTTCCCTCTGCGAAGGGCCTTTCTATTACTTTATGTTGAGTCAGTTTACCTACTTCCTTCCATCTTAGAAGCAAACACTTGTGTTAACTGTGCATTGATTCTTACATACTTGCATATTTGCATTCATCATATTACTTTGTGTTGACAATTATCCATGAGATATGCATGTTGAAAGTTGAAAGCAACTGCTGAAACTTAAATCTTCCTCTGTGTTGCTTCAATGCCTTTACTTTGAATTT
The DNA here is from genome assembly GCF_019359855.2 of Lolium perenne. NCBI lineage: Eukaryota > Viridiplantae > Streptophyta > Magnoliopsida > Poales > Poaceae > Lolium > Lolium perenne. Next base: position 154,802,217 of record NC_067245.2, on the reverse strand, counting down.
ATTGCTTTATGAGTTAACTCTTGTGCAAGGCTTTTGATGCTTGTCTTGAAAGTACTCTTCATGAAAAGTTTTGCTATATGTTATCTATTTGTTAGCAACTATAGATCATTGCCTTGAGTCACTTCATTCATCTCATATGCTTTGTAATAGTATGATCAAGGTTATGTAAGTAGCATGTCACTACAGAAATTATTCTTTTTATCGTTTACCTACTCGAGGACGAGTAGGAACTAAGCTTGGGGATGCTGATACGTCTCCAACGTATCCATAATTTCTGATGTTCCATGCTTGTTTTATGACAATACTTACATGTTTTGCTTGCACTTTATGATGATTTTATGCATTTTCCGGAACTAACCTATTAACAAGATGCCACAGTGCCAGTTCCTGTTTTCTGCTGTTTTTGGTTCCAGAAAGGCTGTTCGGGCAATATTCTCGGAATTCGACGAAACGAAGACCAAACATCATAATTCACCGAGACGGACCAGGACACCGGAGGGGAGTCAGAGGGGAGGCCTGGGGCCCCCACACCATAGGGCCACGCGGGCCAGCCCCTGGCCGCGCCGGCCTATGGGGAGGGCACCCTGTTGCCCCTCCTGCGCCGCCTCTTCGCCTATATAAGCCCTTTCGACCTAAAAACTCGATACCTTTTGACGAAACTCCAGAAAGACTCCAGGGGCGCCGCCACCATCGCGAAACTCCGTTTTGGGGGACAGAAGTCTCTGTTCTGGCACCCTACCGGGACGGGGAAGTGCCCCCGGAAGCCATCTCCATCGACGCCACCGCCTCCATCATGCTCCGTGAGTAGTTCCCCCATGGACTACGGGTTCTAGCTGTAGCTAGTTGGTATCATCTCTCCCATGTACTTCAATACAATGATCTCATGAGCTGCCTTACATGATTGAGATTCATCTGATGTAATCGGTGTTGTGTTTGTCGGGATCTGATGGATTGTTACGTTATGATTGTCTATCTACAAAGTTTATGAAGTTATTGTTGCTGCAATCTTGTTGTGTTTAATGCTTGTCACTAGGGCCCGAGTGGCATGATCTTAGATTTAAGCTCTATACTTATTGCTTAGATTGTATCTACAAGTTGTATGCACATGTCTATGTCCGGAACCAAAGGCCCCAAAGTGATAGAAATTGGGACAACTGGAGGGGAAGGCTTAGATATGAGGATCACATGTTTTCACGGAGTGTTAATGCTTTGCTCCGGTGCTCTATTAAAAGGAGTACCTTAATTTCCAGTAGATTCCCTAGAGGCCCGGCTGCCACCGGCTGGTAGGACAAAAAATGTTGTACAAGTTTCTCATTGCGAGCACGTATGACTATATATAGGAAACATGCCTACATGATTAATAATCTTGATGTTCTGTCTTAATGCTATTTCAATCCTATCAATTGCCCAACTGTAATTTGTTCACCCAACACTTGTTATTGGAGAGTTACCACTAGTGTAGATAGCTGGGTACCCCGTCCATCTTTCATCATCATATACTCGTTCTACATGTCATTGGAAGTAGTATCAACTATTTTCTGGTGCCATTCCTCTCATATTACTGCTACTGCTGCTGTGTTACTGTTACTACTGCTCTGATATTATTACTGCTTTCACATCACCCCTGTTACTAGTGCTTTTCCAGGTGCAGCTGAATTGACAACTCAGTTGTTAAGGCTTATAAATACTCTTTACCTCCCCTTGTGTCGAATCAATAAATTTGGGTTTTACTTCCCTCGAAGACTGTTGCGATCCCCTATACTTGTGGGTTATCAGAGCCGCCGCCATCGCGAAACTCCAATTCGGGGGATAGAAGTCTCTGTTCCGGCACCCTGCCGGGACGGGGAAGTGCCCCCGGAACGCATCTCCACCGCCATCTTCACCGCCATCGCTGTCTCCATGATGAGGAGGGAGTAATTCTCCCCCAAGGTTGAGGGCTCCGCTGTAGCTATGTGGTTCATCTCTCTCTTTATGTGATCTAGTTGAATATCATCTATGTGCTACTCTAGTGATGTTATTAAAGTACTCTATTCCTCCTCCACGGTGTAATGGTGACAGTGTGTGCATCGTGTAGTACTTGGCGTAGGTTATGATCATAATCTCTTGTAGGTTATGGAGTTAATTATTACTATGATAGTATTGATGTGATTTATTCCCCCTTCATAGTGTAAAGGTGACAGTGTGTATGCTATGTTAGTACTCGGTTTAAGTTGCAAAGATCTATTATGCTCTAAAGGTTACTTAAATATGAATGCCGAATGTTGTGGAGCTTGTTAACTCCGGCATTGAGGTGCTCTTGTAGCCCTACACAACGAATGGTGTTCATTATCAAACAAGAGTATATGTAGCACAAAGGAAGAGAACTTATTTATTTATGTGATCAATGTTGAGAGTGTCCACTAGTGAAAGTATGATCCCTAGGCCTTGCTTCCAAGCATCGAATCTCCGTTTGTTTACTGTTTTACTGCATGTTTACTTCCTGCAATATTACTACCATCAATTGCACGCCAGGAAGCACTTTTCTGGCACCGTTACTACTGCTCATATTCATTCATACCACTTGTATTTCACTATCTCTTCGCCGAACTAGTGCACCTATACATCTGACAAGTGTATTAGGTGTGTTGGGGACACAAGAGACTTCTTGTATCGTGATTGCAGGGTTGCTTGAGAGGGATATCTTTGACCTCTTCCTCCCTGAGTTCGATAAACCTTGGGTGATCCACTTAAGGGAAACTTGCTGCTGTTCTACAAACCTCTGCTCTTGGAGGCCCAACACTGTCTACAAGAATAGAAGCACCCGTAGACATCAAGTACTTTTCTGGCGCCGTTGCCGGGGAGGTAAGGTAAAAGGTATTCACATCCTCCGACTACTAAGCTATTTCCTAGCACTGTTGCTGGTGTGTGAGTGCTCGAAGCTATTTCCTTTAGATCCTGCAATTGCATCTTTTTGTTTCTTGTTTTACACTAGTAAGGCATAATGGAAAATAACAATGAGCTTCTTAATCTTTTTCCTGAGTTAGAATTGTTTGATGAGAAAATTAAAAAACCTATGGAACCTTATTTGCATGCTAGTAGCGATGTTATTAGTATGAATGCAATTACTGCTAATGCTATGGAGAAGTCTAAGCTTGGGGAAGCTAGTTTTTGTGATCTTTTTAGCTTCCCATCTTTAGGGGAGAAAATTTGCTCTGATAATACTTTATCTCCCATATGCGATAACTCTAATGATGCTTGTGATATTTTAAATGCACCTACTGGAAGTATTCCATATAAAATCCCTATGAAAATTATTGAACGTGTTGTGGATAACCGCTATGAAGGGGGTGGAACTGTCCATCCTGGAGATCATTTACTCTTTTTGCATGAATTATGCTGGTTATTCAAGTGTGCATGTATCTCTATGGATGAAGTGAACAAGAAATTATTCTCTATGTCGTTGTCTAGTAAAGCGGCGCATTGGTATAAACTGCTGAAGGATGAGCATTCTCTTGATTGGAAGGATATTGTGCCTCTATTTTATTCTAAATTCTATCCTCCAAGTGAAATTCACAAAGACCGAAACCGAGTATATAATCTCTGGCCTCATGATGGAGAGAGTATTGCCCAAGCATGGGAGAGATTGAAGTCTTTAATGCTCAAATGCCAAAATCATGAGCTTCCTGGTAATATCATCATTGATAATTTCTATGCAAGACTTTCTTTCCGAGATAAAACCTTGCTGGATACTGCTTGTTCTGGATCATTCACGCGCAATAAAGAAGAGTTTAAATGGGACCTTCTTAATCGGATTCAGGAGAACGCTGAAGATTGGGAGAACGACAAAGGTAAAGAGTCAGGTATAAATTACGATTATGAATGCATTGAAGCTTTTATGGATACTGATAAAGTCCGAAATATGAGTGCTACTTATGGTCTTGACTCTCAAGTTGCTGCAAATCTTTATAAAGCTTTTGCCTCTCATTTTGAATTGCCTAAGAAGAATTTCGATAAGTATCATGAACCTTTTAAAGAGGCTTGCATGAAGAATGAAATTGTTGTTAATGATTGCAATAAGCATGCTCAAACTCCTAAGAATGCTATTTCCTATAAGCATGTTAATTTTTGTGGAATGCATAGACCTTGTGGAATTAATCAAATCAAAGATGAATATTGCATCCATCATATTAATGAAAAAACTAGAAAGTGGTTTAGGGCTCTAGATGATCTTGGTAAAAAAAGTTTGTGCCCTCTATCCTTTTATTTGTGAACTTTGCCATGGAGTGGGACATTTTAATTTTCAATGCTCCTCCAATGATAATTTGAACCCCATGAGTGCTGCAAATTTGTATTGTGATGATGAAATTACTCCTAATCAGCATGATGAACTTGCTTTATTTTTGTGGTGTGAAGAGTTATCAAGGAAAATCTCTTTGTTACATATGAGTGATCTTGATATTGATGATGTCCTGCATGAGTGTTTTTCTTATTGCATTGATAATAGCCATACAAATACTTACATACAAAATATTTTAGAAGATGACACTTTGCCAAAATATGATAGGACCGCTGTGTGTTTCGAACTTATTAATGAAAAGGAGGAATCCTCCAAAGTTTCTTCTATTGTTTCTGGAAATAAATCAGGTTATGTGGAGAAGCCTCCCTTCAAGCCTCTTCCTCCTAAAGAAGGGAACGAGGAGAAGGAAGAGAAGAAGAAGAAGAAGAAGAAGAAGAAGGGAACGAAGAAGAAGAAGAAAAAGAAGGAGAATAAAGAGAAAGAGGTAACGGCATATCCCCGCGTGAATGAAATAACGCTAGGTAACCGTAAGTATGTTGCTCCTAATGATTATTATGATAATGAATCTGAATACAATGATCTTCCTATGCCCTTTACATACATTAGTGATCATGATTTGAAAGAGCACACTACTTTTGATATTGCAAATCTCTGGGAAACTAATTCTGAAAATGATGATGTTAATAATTACCATAGTATCAGTACTATCCATGCTTCCTCCCATAATGATATAGAAAGCTCTAAGCTTGGGGAAGAGGTGTTTGAAAATCCTTTTGCTACTGATCATTATGTGTTTGATACATCTCCTTCTAATAACAATGATGGTATGGTCACAGATAAACCGACTGTGAAAGATAACTATTCTATTTCTTATGATGACACTGTGCCTCCGACCTTTAATGATTATTATAAAGAATGCTATGATATAGGTTATAACTATCCTTATGAAACTTGTCATAGTTATGATTGGATTGCCAAAAACAATTCCCTTAATATGCAACTTGTTTACCATGTTCAAATTCTTGATAATAATCTTGCTCCAATTACTATTAATGAGAAGAACTCTTCTTATGCCAAAATTAATGATACATCTATGCATATGAACCATGATAAGAATGTTTTAAGTGATGGGTATATTGTGGATTTCATCAATGATGCTACTGAAAGTTATTATGAGAGAGGGAAACATGGTTATATGCATCTTAATAATATTAAGTTTCCCCTCTTTATGTTGAGAATCTTGAAGTTACTCGTGTTTTATCCTCTTATGCTTGTCACTTTGTTCTTCATGAATTCATTTGTGTACAAGATTCCTTTTCATAGGAAGCATGTTAGGCTTAAATTTGTTTTGAATTTGCCTCTTGATGCTCTCTTTTGCTTCAAATACTATTTCTTGCGAGTGCATCATTAAAACTGCTGAGCCCATCTTAATGGCTATAAAGAAAGAACTTCTTGGGAGATAACCCATGTGTTTATTTTGCTACAGTACCTTTGTTTTATATTTGTGTCTTGGAAGTTGTTACTACTGTAGCAACCTCTCCTTATCTTTATTTTATTGCATTGTTGTGCCAAGTAAAGTCTTTGATAGCAAGGTTCATACCAGATTTGGATTACTGCGCAGAAACAGATTTCTGTCTGTCACGAATCTAGGCAGATTTCTCTGTAGGTAACTCAGAAAAATCTGCCAATTTACGTGGGTGATCCTCAGATATGTACGCAACTTTCATTAAATTTGGGCATTTTCATTTGAGCAAGTCTGGTGCCTCTTTAAAATTCGTCTTTACGGACTGTTCTGTTTTGACAGATTCTGTCTTTTATTTCGCATTGCCTCTTTTGCTATGTGGGATGGATTTCTTTGTTCCATTAACTTCTAGTAGGTTTGTGCAATGTCCAGAAGTGTTAAGAATGATTGTGTCACCTCTGAACATGTGAGTTTTTGATTATGCACTAACCCTCTAATGAGTTGTTTTGAGTTTGGTGTGGAGGAAGTTTTCAAGGGTCAAGAGAGGAGGATGATATACTACGATCAAGAAGAGTGAAAAGTCTAAGCTTGGGGATGCCCCGGTGGTTCATCCCTGCATATTTAAAGAAGACTCAAGCATCTAAGCTTGGGGATGCCCAAGGCACCCCCTTCTTCATCGACAAAATTATCAGGTTCCTTCTCTTGAAACTATATTTTTATTCGGTCACATCTTATGTACTTTACTTGGAGCGTCTGTTTGTTTTTTTTTCTGTTTTTGTTTGAATAAATGCTTGTGTGGGAGAGAGACACGCTCCGCTGGTTCATATGAACACATGTGTTCTTAGCTTTTAATTTTCATGGCGAAGGTTGAAACTGCTTCATTAATTGTTATATGGTTGGAAACGGGAAATGCTACATGTAGTAATTGGTATGATGTCTTGAATAACTTGATACTTGGCAATTGTTGTGCTCATGATTAAGCTCTTGCATCATATACTTTGCACCTATTAGTGAAGAAATACATAGAGCTTGTTAAAATTTGGTTTGCATGAGTGGTCTCTCTAGAGTCTAGATATTTTCTGGTAAAGGTGTTTGAACAACAAGGAAGACGATGTAAAGTCTTATAATGCTTACAATATGTTCATATGTGAGTCTTGCTGCACCGTTTTATACTTGAGTTTGCTTCAAACAACCTTGCTAGCCTTGCCTTGTATTGAGAGGAATTCTTCTCGTGCATCCAAATCCTTGAGCCAAAATCCATGCCATTTGTGTCCACCATACCTACCTACCACATGGTATTTCTCTGCCATTCCAAAGTACATTACTTGGGTGCTACCTTTAAACTTCCATTCTTTGCCTTTACAATACATAGCTCATGGGAAAATAGCCTTAAAAACTATTGTGGTGAAGAATATGTACTTATGTATCTTATTTCTTAATAAGTTGCTTGTTGAGCGGTAACCATGTTTCTGGGGACGCCATCAACTTTTACCTTTGTTGAATATCATGTGAGTTGCTATGCATGTTCGTCTTGTCTGAAGTAAGGGCGATTTTCATGATCGAATGGTTTGAGTATGCATATTGTTAGAGAAGAACATTGGGCCGCTAACTAAAGCCATGATTCATGGTGGAAGTTTCAGTGTGGACATAAAACCTCAATCTCTTATGAGAATATTAACTGTTGTTGAATGCTTAAGCATTAAAAGAGGAGTCCATTATCTGTTGTCTATGTTGTCCCGGTATGGATGTCTAAGTTGAGAATAATCAAAAACGAGAAATCCAATGCGAGCTTTCTCCTTAGACCTTTGTACAGACGGCATAGAGGTACCCCTTTGTGACACTTGGTTGAAACATATGCTATGCAATGATAATCCGTGTTAACCAAAGCTAATTAGGACAAGGTGCGAGCACTATTAGTATACTATGCATGAGGCTTGCAACTTATAAGATGTCTTATACATAACTCATATGCTTTATTACTACCGTTGACAAAATTGTTTCTTGTTTTCAAAATAAAAGCTCTAGCACAAAAATTGTAATCCCTGCTTCCCTCTGCGAAGGGCCTTTCTTTTACTTTATGTTGAGTCAGTTTACCTACTTCTTTCTATCTTAGAATCAAACACTTGTGTCAATTGTGCATTGATTCTTACATGTTTACCTATTGCACTCGTTATATTGCTTTATGTTGACAACTATCCATGAGATATACATGTTACAAGTTGAAAGCAATTGCTGAAACTTAATCATCCTTTGTGTTGCTTCAATACCTTCTACTTTGAATCTATTGCTTTATGAGTAACTCTTATGCAAGTCTTATTGATGCTTGTCTTGAAAGTATTATTCATGAAAAGTCTTTGCTATATGATTCATTTGTTTACTCATCATCTTTACCATTGCTTTGAATCACTTAATTCATCTCATATGCTTTACAATAATGTTGATCAAGATTATGTTGGTAGCATGTCACTTAAGAAATTATCCTTGTTATCGTTTACCTACTCGAGGGCGAGTAGGAACTAAGCTTGGGGATGCTTGATACGTCTCAAACGTATCTATAATTTCTTATGTTCCATGCTAGTTTTATGACAATACCTACATGTTTTGTTCACATTTTATATCGTTTTGATGCATTTTCCGGATCTAACCTATTGACGAGATGCCGAAGTGCCAGTTCCTGTTTTCTGCTGTTTTTGGTTTCAGAAATCCTAGTAAGGAAATATTCTCGGAATCGGACGAAATCAATGCCCAGCATCCTATTTTTCCACGAAGCTTCCAGAACACCCGAGAGCCGCTAGAGGGGAGCCCTGGAAGGGCCACACGCCAGGCCGGCGCGGCCCAGGCCCTGGCCGCGCCGCCCTACTGTGTGGTGGCCCCGTCAGCCCTCTGACTCCGCCTCTTCGCCTATTTAGTCGTCCCTGACCTAAATCCTCGGGACGGATTGACGAAACCAGAGAAAACCTTCCAGAGCCGCCGCCATCGCGAAACTCCAATTCGGGGGACAGAAGTCTCTGTTCCGGCACCCTGCCGGGACGGGGAAGTGCCCCCGGAACGCATCTCCACCGCCATCTTCACCGCCATCGCTGTCTCCATGATGAGGAGGGAGTAATTCTCCCCCAAGGCTGAGGGCTCCGCTGTAGCTATGTGGTTCATCTCTCTCTTTATGTGATCTAGTTGAATATCATCTATGTGCTACTCTAGTGATGTTATTAAAGTACTCTATTCCTCCTCCACGGTGTAATGGTGACAGTGTGTGCATCGTGTAGTACTTGGCGTAGGTTATGATCATAATCTCTTGTAGGTTATGGAGTTAATTATTACTATGATAGTATTGATGTGATTTATTCCCCCTTCATAGTGTAAAGGTGACAGTGTGTATGCTATGTTAGTACTCGGTTTAAGTTGCAAAGATCTATTATGCTCTAAAGGTTACTTAAATATGAATGCCAAATGTTGTGGAGCTTGTTAACTCCGGCATTGAGGTGCTCTTGTAGCCCTACACAACGAATGGTGTTCATTATCAAACAAGAGTATATGTAGCACAAAGGAAGAGAACTTATTTATTTATGTGATCAATGTTGAGAGTGTCCACTAGTGAAAGTATGATCCCTAGGCCTTGCTTCGAAGCATCGAATCTCCGTTTGTTTACTGTTTTACTGCATGTTTACTTCCTGCAATATTACTACCATCAATTGCACGCCAGCAAGCACTTTTCTGGCACCGTTACTACTGCTCATATTCATTCATACCACTTGTATTTCACTATCTCTTCGCCGAACTAGTGCACCTATACATCTGACAAGTGTATTAGGTGTGTTGGGGACACAAGAGACTTCTTGTATCGTGATTGCAGGGTTGCTTGAGAGGGATATCTTTGACCTCTTCCTCCCTGAGTTCGATAAACCTTGGGTGATCCACTTAAGGGAAACTTGCTGCTGTTCTACAAACCTCTACTCTTGGAGGCCCAACACTGTCTACAAGAATAGAAGCACCCGTAGACATCACCCAGCTCCTGCTCACGTGCGCAACCAAACGCGGTCTCGTCCTGTCCCACGCGGTCCCTTTCTACCGGCCCCACATGACGCAGCCCCACACGTGATAGAATGGTCAACTAAACGGGAATCCTGCCGTCTGAGCTGCTTCTGCGGGTTTCAAACAAGGGCTTAGAGAAAACTGAGGAAAAACTAAGGAGCTGGGGAAAACTGAGTACAACTAAGGACCTGAGGGCACGAAAATAGAAATCCCTATATTAAAACAGAAACAGTGGAGGAGTACAATAATACAGAGGACCCCATAAGAAAAAGAAAACAATACATAGGTCCCCATTTTATGTGGAGAAGACCCTTCTGAAAGATTGGAAAAGCAATCAAGTCCCTCCCTATCTCCGCTGCCGAGCTGAAGGTCAGCTGCACCGCCGTCGAGCACCACCGCGGGGACGGAATCACTTGCTTCAGTGTCGACGTTGGACGCGGTCGCTGATCCAGAAGAAGGCCTCCGATGGAGGTTGAAAAGATGCCGGAGCTCACCAGCTTTGACGAACGGCACGCAGCCGTCAAGATGATGCCCGCCAATGTCGCTTCCAAGCTCCGGAGGTCCCCGACGCCAGATTCCTTGGTAGCTCCGTCGGTGTGAAGCGACCCGCACTCCAGCACATCATTCCTGCCACGGGTGGGTGAAGGCGGGCGGAGGTGGTCGGAGACGCAGGGAAAACTCCAGCGGAAGGGGAAAGTCCAAAGCTCCCCGGAGTGCCCTGGCTGCACCTTGTGCTCACTGTCACCCTCTTTCTCTCCCTCGCCGCCACGGCCGGCCAAGAGAAATAGGGGGAACAGCGGGCGCCAAAGCGGACCTCAGCACCCAATTGAACCAGCAGATAATCCGAGCCGCAGACGCTACCCCACCTGCAACCGGCTTCCACCGAGGAAGCGTCATGCAGGGAGCCATGTTGCGACCTCCTAGCGCTGCTCCAGCGCGCTGAGGAGTAGCTCGGCGTAATTTAGCCGCACGTGCTGACATAGTCGCCGTCGTCTTCATCTTCCTCCTCGCCTCCACGGCCGGCCAGGTCGATGTCGAGGACGTCGAGGATGCAACAGCGCAACCAAAAGCGCTTATTACAAAGGGCCTTCGCGAGCGAATCAGCCCCTGTCCACCCCCACCTCAGGGGCTTCACAGGTTCGCTATTCAGCCGCTTCCAAGCGCCACGCCGGAGCACCTGGAGGAGAGGACCTTCCTCCTCCCCTGAATCATCTCCGCCAGAACTCACCGTTCCCCAGTCCATACCACCATGGCCAGCCAGCAGGAGAAGGGCGAGTATAGCAGCGATGAAATACAGGGGGAGGGAACTGACCTTTGGCTTATTAACGGAGATTCGTGGAGGAGAGGAAGGCGCCGCCGTCTCCGACCGCCGGAGCACCACGCCGCACCGCCACCGCCTCAAACCGCACCAGATCTAGCCCAGAAGAACATGCGCTCCACTACAACAACTCGGCATCCCGCCGAAGCTCCTAGATCTACAACTAAATCCTACTCCGGCACGTCCCCTGATACGTCTCCAACGTATCTATAATTTCTTATGTTCCATGCTAGTTTTATGACAATACCTACATGTTTTATTCACACTTTATAATGTTTTTATGCATTTTCCGGGACTAACCTATTAACAAAATGCCACAGTGTCAGTTCCTGTTTTCTACTGTTTTTGATTTCAGAAAAGATGTTTTATAAATATTCTCGGAATTGGACGAAACAAAAGCCCACGGCCCTATTTTCCACGGAGTGTTCCAGAAGACCGAAGAAGAGTCGAGGAAGGCCAGCAGGGGGCCCTCCCCATATGGCGGCGAGGGGGGCCCCACTGCCGCTCCAAGACGTGGGGAGGGAGCCCCCTGGCGCCCCCGACGCTGCCCCTTCGCCTATTTATTCCTTCGTCCCCGAAAACCCTAGTACCGAGAGCCAAAATACCAGAACAGTTCCAGAGACGCCGCCGCCGTCAACCCTAACTCGGGGGGTTCAGAAGATCTCCTCCGGCACCCTGCCGGGGAGGGGAATCATCACCGGAGGGCTCTACATCACCATGCCCGCCTCCGGACTGATGCGTGAGTAGTTCATCCTTGGACTACGGGTCCATAGCAGTAGCTAGATGGTTGTCTTCTCCTATTGTGCTATCATGTTTAGATCTTGTGAGCTGCCTATCATGATCAAGATCATCTATTTATAATGCTACATGTTGTGTTTGTTGGGATTCGATGAATATGGAATACTATGTCAAGTTGATTATTGATCTATCATATATGTGTTGTTTATGATCTTGCATGCTCTCCGTTGCTAGTAGAGGCTCTGGCCAAGTTGATACTTGTAACTCCAAGAGGGGGTATTTATGCTAGATAGTGGGTTCATGTCTCCATTGAATCTGGGGGAGTGACAGCAACCCCTAAGGTTGTGGATGTGCTGTTGCCACTAGGGATAAAACATCAATGATTTGTCTAAGGATATTTGTATTGTTTACATTACGCACAATACTTAATGCAATTGTCTGTTGCTTGCAACTAAATACTGGAAGGGGTGCGGATGCTAACCTGAAGGTGGACTTTTTAGGCATAGATGCATGCTGGATGGCGGTCTATGTTCTTTGTCGTAATGCCCTAAGTAAATCTCATAGTAGTCATCATGATATGTATGTGCATTGTTATGCCCTCTCTATTTGTCAATTTCCCAACTGTAATTTGTTTACCAACATGTTATTTATCTTATTGGAGAGACACCACTAGTGAACTGTGGACCCTGGTCCATTCTTCTACATCTGAAATATAACCTACTGCAATCATTGTTCTCTTTTGTTTTCTGCAAGCAAACATCATTTTCCACACCATACGTTTAATCCTTTGTTTTCAGCAAGCCGGTGAGATTGACAACCTCACTGTTAAGTTGGGGAAAAGTAGTTTGATTGTGTTGTGCAGGTTCCACGTTGGCACCGGAATCCCTGGTGTTGCGCCGCACTACACTCCTTCACCAACAACCTTCACGTGATCTTCATCTCCTACTGGTTCGATAATCTTGGTTTCTTACTGAGGGAAAACTCGCTGCTGTACTCATCATACCTTCCTCTTGGGGTTCCCAACGGACGTGTGCTTTACCGTCACAAGCAGCTACTTTTCTGGCGCCGTTGCCGGGGAGATCAAGACACGCTGCAAGGGGAGTCTCTCACACCCAATCTCTTTACTTTGTTTATTGTCTTGCTTTATTTTATTTTCTGTCTTGTTTGCTTTCTTTATATCAAAAACACACAAAAATTAGTTACTTGCTTTACTTTATTTAATTCGGTTTTGCTTTATTATTGCTAAAATGAGTAGTCCAGAAGTTGAAGTTTGTTCATTTAAGCAACAAGGGGGAGAAAGTTTTAAAGATGCTTGGTATAGAATTAGTGATGCTCATCATAGGTGCACTAAGAAACACTCCACTATTATCCTCCTTAAGAACTTTTATGTTGGTATCTCTAGCTGTAATAGGTATGTTCTTGATATTCTTACAGGGGGTAATTTCCTATGTACTCCTGCTTTAGAAACTAGTTACATCATTGAGAGTCTAGTTGGAATACCACCTGTTAATGAAGCTAAAATTGAAATCTCTCTTGAGGATGTCATGAAAAAGTTGGAGGCCATAGAGAAAAATCTTCCAAGTGTTGAGACTAAATTGGGAATATTACTTGATAATACTGATAAACTTGATAAATCCCTAGGAGGAATTAATGAAAGAATTGCTGTCTTAGAAACTTGTGCTATCTATGATAATCAAATCCATAGGATTGGTGAACTTGAAGAAGCTATGGGAACCTTGGGTTCAACTTTTTCTTCTCTTAAGTTTAAGTAGAAAGCTTATGTGGGTAAGGAGCAAAAGTTCATGTATGTCCTTAAGATGCCAAAGCCAAAGAATCATTATGAGCTTAAAATTGATAAAACCCTTAGTACCACTATGGGAAATTTAGATAATGGAGCATCTAAGATACCTTTTGCAATAAGTTGTGTTTTTAAGGAAAATTATAATGTTGATGCTTCTTCTCTTGATGTTACTTGATTTACACTTTCAGCGCCTAGCTGAAAGGCGTTAAAGAAAAGTGCTTATGGGGGACAACCCATTATTTTATTTCTGCAATTTTTGTTTTATATTTGAGTCAAGGTGCTTGTTACTACTGTAGCAATACATTTGTATCTTTATTTTCTTGCATTGTTGTGCCAAGTAAAGTCTTTGATAGAAAGTTGATACTAGATTTGGATTTCTGCGCAGAAACAGATTTTTAGCTGTCACGAATTTGAGCTTTTCTCTCTGTAGAAAAATCGTAAAATCCTAAAAAAATTCATGAGTAATCCTCAGATATGTACGCAACTTTCGTTCTACTGGAGCTTTTCGATCTGAGCAAGTTAAGTGCCTCGAAAAAATTCGTCTTTACAGATTGTTCTGTTTTTGACAGATTCTGCCTTTTATTTCGCATTGCCTCTTTTACTGGGTTTGAGTGGATTTCTTTGCTCCATTAAATTCAGTAGCCTTGGGTAATGTCCAGAAGTGTTGAGAATGATTGTGTCCTTGCTGAACATGTGAATTTTTAATTATGCACTAACCCTCTAATGAGATTGCTTTGAGTTTGGTGTGAAGGAAGTTTTCAAGGATCAAGAGAGGAGGATGATATAATATGATCAAGAAGAGTGAAAAGTCTAAGCTTGGGGATGCCCCCGTGGTTCATCCCTGCATATTTCAAGAAGACTCAAGCGTCTAACCTTGGGGATGCCCAAGGCATCCCCTTCTTTATCAATCTTATCAGGTCACCTCTAGTGAAACTATATTTTAATTCCGTCACATCTTATGTGCTTTACTTGGAGCGTCCGTGTGCTTTTATTTTCGTTTGTTATTTTAAGTTTTCTTAATAAATCGGATCCTAACATGTTTGTGTGGGAGAGAGACACGCTCCGCTTTTTCATTTGAACACTTGTGTTCTTCGTTTTATTTTTCATGTTCATGGCGAAAGCTGAAAGCCGCAGCACTTATTGTTATTTTGTTGGAAACAGAAAATTCTTCATGTGGTAATTGGTATATTGTCTTTTATAATTTGATACTTGGCAATTGTTTTGAGCTCTCAAGTAGATCATGTTTAAGCTCTTGCATCATGTAGTTTAAACCTATTAGTGGAGACCTACCGTAGAGCTTGTTGAAATTTGGTTTGCATGATTGGTCTCTCTAAGGTCTAGATATTTTCTAGTAAAAGTGTTTGAGCAACAAGGAAGACAATGTAGAGTCTTATAATGCTTGCAATATTTTCTTGTGTAAGTTTTGTTGTACCGGTTTATACTTGTGTTTGCTTCAAACAACCTTGCTAGCCAAAGCCTTGTACTGCGAGGGAATGCTTCTCGTGCATCCAAAACCTTGAGCCAAAACCGATGCCATTTGTGTCCACCATAACTACCTACTATGTGGTATTTTCATGCCATTCCAAGTAAATACTTAATGTGCTACCTTTAAACAATTCAAAATTTTATTACTCCTTATTTGTGTCAATGTTTTATTGCTCATGAGGAAGTATGTGGTGTTTTATCTTTCAATCTTGTTGGGAAGACTTTCACCAATGGACTAGTGGCATATACATCCGCTTATCCAATAATTTTGCAAAAAGAGCTGGCAACGGGGTGCCCAGCCCCAATTAATTAACTTTCATTAATAATTCTCTTCACATGTTTTGCCCTGATTTATCAGTAAGCAACTTAATTTTGCAATAAACACTCCTCCATGGTATGTGAAATGTTGGAAGGCACCCGAGGATTCAGTTAGCCATGGCTTGTGAAAGAAAAAGGTTGGGAGGAGTGTCATCTATAAATAAAACTAAAATACATGTGTAAACAAAAGAGAAGAGGGATGATCTACCTTGCTGGTAGAGATAACGTCCTTCATGGGAGCCGCTCTTTGAAAGTCTGTTTGACAAGGGGGTTAGAGTGCCCACTACCATTCGTTGACAACAACAAACACCTCTCAAAACTTTATTTTTATGCTCTCTATATGATTTCAAAACTTGAAAAGCTCTAGCACATGATTTAATCCCTGCTTCCCTCTGCGAAGGGACTTTCTTTTACTTTATGTTGAGTCAGTTTACCTACTTCTTTCTATCTTAGAAGCAAACACTTGTGTCAACTGTGTGCACTGATTCTTACATGCTTACTTATTGCACTTATTATATTACTTTGTGTTGACAATTATCCATGAGATATGCATGTTGAAAGTTGAAAGCAATTGCTGAAACTTAAATCTTCCTTTGTGTTGCTTCAAAACCTCTTATTAAGAATCTATTGCTTTATGAGTTAACTCTTATGCAAGACTTTTTTATGCTTGTCTTGAAAGTACTATTCATGAAGAGTTTTTGCTATATGATTCAGTTGTTTAGTCATTATCTTTTTGTTAGCAAACTATAGACCATGTTGGTAGCATGTCACTTCAGAAATTATTCTTTTTATCGTTTACCTACTCGAGGGCGAGTAGGAACTAAGCTTGGGGATGCTTGATACGCCTCCAACGTATCTATAATTTCTTATGTTCCATGCTAATTTTATGACAATACCTACATGTTTTATTCACACTTTATAATGTTTTTATGCATTTTCTGGGACTAACCTATTAACAAGATGCCACAGTGCCAGTTCCTGTTTTCTGTTGTTTTTTATTTCAGAAAAGTTGTTTTACAAATATTCTCGGAATTGGACGAAACAAAAGCCCACGGCCCTATTTTCCACGGAGTGTTCTAGAAGACCGAAGAAGAGTCGAGGAAGGCCAGCACGGGGCCCTCCCCATATGGCGGCGCGGGGGGCCCCACTGCCGCGCCAAGACGTGGGGAGGGAGCTCCCTGGATCCCCCGACGCTGCCCCTTCGCCTATTTATTCCTTCATCCCCAAAAACCCTAGTACCGAGAGCCAAAATACCAGAACAGTTCCAGAGACGCCGCCGCCGTCAACCCTAACTCGGGGGGTTCAGAAGATCTCCTCCGGCACCCTGCCGGGGAAGGGAATCATCACCGGAGGGCTCTACATCACCATGCCCGCCTCCGGACTGATGCGTGAGTAGTTCATCCTTGGACTACGGGTCCATAGCAGTAGCTAGATGGTTGTCTTCTCCTATTGTTCTATCATGTTTAGATCTTTTGAGCTGCCTATCATGATCAAGATCATCTATTTGTAATGCTACATGTTGTGTTTGTTGGGATCCGATGAATATGGAATACTATGTCAAGTTGATTATTGATCTATCATATATGTGTTGTTTATGATCTTGCATGCTCTCCGTTGCTAGTAGAGGCTCTGGCCAAGTTGATACTTGTAACTCCAAGAGGGGGTATTTATGCTAGATAGTGGGTTCATGTCTCCATTGAATCTGGGGGAGTGAGAACAACCCCTAAGGTTGTGGATGTGTTGTTGCCACTAGGGATAAAACATCAATGCTTTGTCTAAGGATATTTGTATTGTTTACATTACGCACAGTACTTAATGCAATTGTCCGTTGCTTGCAACTTAATACTGGAAGGGGTGCGGATGCTAACCCGAAGGTGGACTTTTTAGGCATAGATGCATGCTGGATGGCGGTCTATGTTCTTTGTCGTAATGCCCTAAGTAAATCTCATAGTAGTCATCATGATATGTATGTGCATTGTTATGCCCTCTCTATTTGTCAATTGCCCAACTATAATTTGTTTACCCAACATGTTATTTATCTTATTGGAGAGACACCACTAGTGAACTGTGGACCTCGGTCCATTCTTCTACATCTGAAATACAACCTACTGCAATCATTGTTCTCTTTTGTTTTCTGCAAGCAAACATCATTTTTCACACCATACGTTTAATCCTTTGTTTTCAGCAAGCTGGTGAGATTGCCAACCTCACTGTTAAGTTGGGGCAAAGTAGTTTGATTGTGTTGTGCAGGTTCCACGTTGGCACCGGAATCCCTGGTGTTGCGCCGCACTACACTCCTTCACCAACAACCTTCACGTGATCTTCATCTCCTACTGGTTCGATAACCTTGGTTTCTTACTGAGGGAAAACTCGCTGCTGTACTCATCATACCTTCCTCTTGGGGTTCCTAACGGACGTGTGCTTTACCGTCACAACCATCCCCCTCCCCGCTCCGGCCGGCAAAGCCGCCGGAGAAGGGTCGGGTTCGGCCCGGGCTTCGTCGGTCAACGGGCAGGTGCAAGGGGAGGGGGGAGAGAGGTTGGGGAGAGACAGACAGACTCATGAATCTAGACATGCTATTCCAGCAGGTGAGAAATCTCAGTGTTTTATATACGACAGCTACCCATTGCTAGGTAAAGAGCTCCCTACAGATTGTTTTCTTTTTCTTCAAAATACAGCCATCAGTGGCGAAGGATGGAAAAAATGTAAGGTAGGGCAAACATTGAATGATGTAAATACCAAAATAGTCCTAAAAATGATACAACAAAAATAAAAAACATAATTGATTATAAGTGTCGGGGGAAAGACCCCGGGTAGGGCAAAAGACTAGGAGCAGCTGGCTCAAGGCCGGCTGGCCCGCGGCAAAGGCCGGCTGAGGAGCAGGCGGCTGGAGCCGTGGCAGGCTGCCTTGGGAGCCGGCTGGCTCAAGGTCTACGCTGGTCTAGTCACGGCCGCCTGCGTTGTGGCTGGGCCAGCTTCTATGTGCCATATCCGGCTGGTTTATCTCTCCCTGACCGGCTCGAGGCTGGCGAGCCTTGCAGGAGAAGGAGCTGGGAGGGTGAACCGGGTGCACTGATATCTCCAACGTATCTATAATTTCTTATGTTCCATGCTAGTTTTATGACAATACCTACATGTTTTGTTCACACTTTATATCGTTTTGATGCATTTTCCGGAACTAACCTATTAACAAGATGCCGAAGTGCCAGTTCCTGTTTTGTGTTGTTTTTGGTTTCAGAAATCCTACAAAGGAAATATTCTCGGAATTGGATGAAATCAATGCCCAGTATCTTATTTTTCCCGGAAGCTTCCAGAGCACCGAAGAGGGGCCAGAGGGGAGCCAGGGGGCCCACCCCACAAGGCGGCGCGGCCAAGGGGGGAGCGCGCCCCCCTATGGTCTGGCTCCACCAAGACTCCTCCGAGGCTGCCCTTCCGCTTACTTAAAGCCTCCGTCGCGAAAATCCTAGAGGAATAAGCCACGATACGAGAAAAGTTCCAGAGCCGCCGCCATCGCGAAGCCAAGATTTCGGGGGACAGAAGTCTCTGTTCCGGCACGCCGCCGGGACGGGGAAGTGCCCCCGGAAGGCATCTCCATCGACATCACCGCCATCTTCATCGCCGCTACTGTCTCCTATGATGAGGAGGGAGTAGTTCTCCCTCGAGGCTAAGGGCTCTACCGGTAGCTATGTGGTTAATCTCTCTCTCATGTACCTCAATACAATGATCTCATAAACTGCCTTGCATGATTGAGATCCATATGATGAGCTTTGTATCACTATTAATCTATGTGCTACTCTAGTGATGTTATTAAAGTAGTCTATTCCTCCTTCATGATGTAAAGGTGACGGTGTGTGCATCATGTAGTACTTGGCGTAGGTTATGATTGTAATCTCTTGTAGATTATGGAGTTAACTATTACTATGATAGTATTGATGTGATCTATTCCCCCTTTCATAGCTTAAAGGTGACAGTGTGTATGCTATGTTAGTACTCGGTCTAAATTGCAATGGTCTATTATGCTCTAGAGGTTACTTAAATATAAACACCGAATGTTGTGGCGCTTGTTAACTCCGGCTTGAGGGAGCTCTTGTAGCCCTACACAATGAATGGTGTTTGTTATCCAACAAAAGAGTGTATGTATCACAAACGAAGAGAAGTTATTTATTTATGTGATCATTGTTGAGAGTGTCTACTAGTGAAAGTAGGATCCCTAGGCCTTGTTTCCGAATAGAAAAGTTACACCACAGAGAATTGCCTCCCACGCCAGCAAGCTATTTTCTGGCACCGTTTCCAACAAGTTATGTTACATGTTTGCTTGCTGCCATCTTTATTTCAGATTGCTATTACCACTCATATTCATCCATATTACTTGTATTTCACTATCTCTTCGCCGAACTAGTGCACCTATATATCTGACAAGTGTATTAGGTGTGTTGGGGACACAATAGACTTCTTGTATCTTAATTGCAGGGTTGCTTGAGAGGGATATCTTTGTCCTCTACCTCCCTGAGTTCGATAAACCTTGGGTGATTCACTTAAGGGAAACTTGCTGCTGTTCTACAAACCTCTGGTCTTGGAGGCCCAACACTGTCTACAGGAATAGAAGCGTGCGTAGACATCAAGCTATTTTCTGGCGCCGTTGCCGGGGAGGTAAGGTAAAAGGTATTCACATCCTCCGACTACTAAGCTATTTCCTAGCACTGTTGCCGGTGCGTGAGTGCTCGAAGGTATCTCCTTTAGATCCTGCAATTATATATTTTTGTTTCTTTGTTTTCACTAGTTAGGCTTAATGGAAAACAACAACAAAATGAGAGATCTTTATGAACTTTATCTTGAATTAGGACATGATGTGTTTGAAGAGAGAATTAAAAAACCCATGGAACTTTATATGCATGCTAATGGGAATGTTATTAGTATGAATGCTTTGAACACTATTGTTGCTAATGCTATGTAAAATTCTAAGCTTGGGGAAGCTGGTTTTGATGAGCATGATATTTTTAGTCCCCCGAGTTTTGAGGAGAAAATTTTCTTTGATGATACTTTACCTCCTATTTATGATGATTATAATGATAGTGGTATTTTGGTGCCACCTACTATGGAGGATAAAGGTTATTATGATTATACCATGCCTGCAATTTATGATGATTACAATGATGGTTATGGTAGTTTTACTCCCACTATTACTAATAAAATTGATTATGCTTATGTGGAGAGTAATGATACTTTTATGCATGTGAATAAGAATGCTTTATGTGATAGTTATATTGTTGAGTTTGTCCATGATGCTACTGAAAGTTATTATGAGAGAGGGAAACATGGTTATATGCATCTTAATAATATTAAGTTTCCCCTCTTTATGTTGAGAATCTTGAAGTTGCGCTTGTGTTGCCTTTCTATGCTTATTGCATTATGCTTACATGACTTGTTTATTTACAAGAGTCCTTTTCATAGGAAGTGGGTTAGGCTTAAATGCGTTTTGAATTTGCTTCTTGATGCTCTCTTTGCTTCAACTCTCATCTTTATGTGAGCATCATTAAAATTACTGAGCCCATCTTAATGGCTATAAAGAAAGCACTTCTTGGGAGATAACCCATGTTTTATTTTGCTACTATTTTGTTGCGCCTTGGAAGTTGTTACTACTGTAGCAACCTCTCCTTATCTTTATTTTATTGCATTGTTGTGCCAAGTAAATTCTTTGATAGTAGGGTTGATACTAGATTTGGATTACTGCACAGAAACAGATTTCTTACTGTCACGAAATTGAGCAGCCCCGTCTGTAGGTAACTCAGAAACATCTGCCAATTTACGTGCGTGATCCTCAGATATGTACGCAACTTTAATTCAATTTGAGCTTTTTCATCTGAGCAAGTTAAGTGCTCCAGAAAAATTCGTCTTTACGGACTGTACTGTTTTGACAGATTCTGCCTTTTATTTCACATTGCCTCTTTTGCTATGCTTGATGAATTTCTTTGTTCTATTAACTTTCAATAGCTTTGTGCAATGTCCAGAAGTGTTAAGAATGATTATGTCACCTCTGAATATTTGAATTTTCAATTATGCACTAACCCTCTAATGAGTTTGTTTTGAGTTTGGTGTGTAGGAAGTTTTCAAGGGTCAAGAGAGGAGGATGATATAATGTGATCAAGAAGAGTGAAAAGTCTAAGCTTGGGGATGCCCCCGTGGTTCATCCCTGCATATTTCAAGAAGACTCAAGCATCTAAGCTTGGGGATGCCCAAGGCATCCCCTTCTTCATCGACAACTTATCAGGTCACCTCTAGTGAAACTATATTTTTATTCTGTCACATCTTATGTGCTTTACTTGGAGCGTCTGTGTGCTTTTATTTTTGTTTTGTTATTTTCATTCTCTGAATAAATTCATGCTTGTGTGGGAGAGAGACACGCTCCACTCGTTCATATGAACACTGGTGTTCTTAGCTTTACTTTTAATGTTCATGGTGAAGGTTGAAACTGCTTCGTTCATTGTTATATGGTTGGAAACAGGAAATGCTTCATGTGGTAATTGGTATATGGTCTTGAATAATTTGATACTTGGCAATTGTTGTGCTCAAATAGATCATGTTTAAGCTCTTGCATCATGTACTTTGCACCTATTAATGAAGAACTACCATAGAGCTTGTTGAAATTTGGTTTGCATGATTGGTCTCTCTAAAGTCTAGATATTTTCTGGTGAAGTGTTTGAACAACAAGGAAGACAGTGTAGAGTCTTATAATGCTTGCAATATGTTCTTATGTAAGTTTTGCTGTATCGGTTCATACTTGTGTTTGCTTCAAACAACCTTGCTAGCCAAAGCCTTGTATTGAGAGGGAATACTTCTCGTGCATCCAAATCCTTGAGCCAAAAACTATGCCATTTGTGTCCACCATACCTACCTACCATGTGATATTTCTCTGCCATTCCAAAGTAAATTACTTGAGTTCTACCTTTAAAATTTCATTCCTTGTCTTTGCAATACATAGCTCAAGGGAAAATAGCCTTAAAAACTATTGTGGTATTGAATATGTTGCTATGTATCTTATTTCTTATAAGTTGCTTGTTGAGCGGTAACCATGTTTCTGGGGACGCCATCAACTTTTTACACCATTGTTGAATATCATGTGAGTTGCTATGCATGTTCGTCTTGTCTGAAGTAAGGGCGATTTATCATGATCAAATGGTTTGAGTATGCATATTGTTAGAGAAGAACATTGGGCCGCTAACTTAAGCCATGAATCATGGTGGAAGTTTCAGTTTGGACACCAATCCTCAATCTCTTATGAGAATATTATCTGTTGTTGAATGCTTATGCATTAAAAGAGGAGTCCATTATCTGTTTTCTATGTTGTCCCGGTATGGATGTCTAAATTGAGAATAATTAAAAGCGAGAAATCCAATGCGAACTTTCTCCTTAGACCTATGTACATGCGGCATAGAGGTACCCCTTTGTGACACTTGGTTGAAACATATGTTATGCAATGATAATCCGTGTTAATCCAAGCTAATTAGGACAAGGTGCAAGCACTATTGGTATTCTATGCATGAGGCTTGCAACTTATAGGATGTCTTATACATAACACATATGAATTATTACTACCGTTGACAAAATTGTTTCTATGTTTTCAAAATGAAAAGCTCTAGCACAAAATAGTAATCCATGCTTCCCTCTGCGAAGGGCCATTCTTTTACTTTATGTTGAGTCAGTTTACCTACTTCCTTCTATCTTAGAAGCAAACACTTGTGTCAACTGTGCATTGATTCTTACATGTTTACTTATTGCACTTGTTATATTGCTTTATATTGACAACTATCCATGAGATATACATGTTACAAGTTGAAAGCAATTGCTGAAACTTAATCATCATTTGTGTTGCTTCAAAACCTTCTATTAAGAAACTATTGCTTTATGAGTTAACTCTTATGCAAGACTTATTGATGCTTGTCTTGAAAGTACTATTCATGAAAAGTCTTTGCCATATGATTCAGTTGTTTAGTCATTGTCTTGACTATTGCTTCGAATCACTTCATTCACTTCATATGCTTTACAATAGTATTGATCAATATTATGTTGGTAGCATGTCACTTAAGAAATTATCCTTGTTATCGTTTACCTACTCGAGGGCGAGTAGGAACTAAGCTTGGGGATGGTTGATACGTCTCCAACGTATCTATAATTTCTTAGGTTCCATGCTAGTTTTATGACAATACCTACATATTTTGTTCACACTTTATATCGTTTTGATGCATTTTCCGGAACTAACCATTTAACAAGGTGCCGAAGTGCCAGTTCCTGTTTTGTGCTCTTTTTGGTTTCAGAAATCCAACAAAGGAAATATTCTCGGAATTGGACGAAATCAACGCCCAGTATCTTATTTTTCCCGGAAGCTTCCAGAGCACCGAAGAGGGGCCAGAGGGGAGCCAGGGGGGACCCCACCCCACAAGGCGGCGCGGCCAAGGGGGGGGGGCGCCCCCCTATGGTCTGGCTCCACCAGGACTCCTCCGAGGCTGCCCTTCCGCCTACTTAAAGCCTCCGTCGCGAAAACCCTAGAGGAATAAGCCAGGATACGAGAAAAGTTCCAGAGCCGCCGCCATCGCGAAGCCAAGATTCGGGGGACAGAAGTCTCTGTTCCGGCATGCCGCCGGGACGGGGAAGTGCCCCCGGAAGGCATTTCCATCGACATCACCGCCATCTTCATCGCCGCTGCTGTCTCCTATGATGAGGAGGGAGTAGTTCTCCCTCGAGGCTAAGGGCTCTACCGGTAGCTATGTGGTTAATCTCTCTCTCATGTACCTCAATACAATGATCTCATGAACTGCCTTGCACGATTGAGATCCATATGATGAGCTTTGTATCACTATTAATCTATGTGCTACTCTAGTGATTGTCGGGGGGAAGACCCCGGGTAGGGCAATGGACGCGGAGCAGCCGGCTGGCCACTGGCCGGCTCGTGGCAAAGGCCGGCTGAGGAGCAGCCGGCTGGCGCCGTGGCCGGCTGGTCCGGAAGCCGGCTGGCTCTAGGTCCTAGTCGGCCTGGCTACGGCCACCAATGCTGTAGCTGGGCCGGCTTCTACAAGCCATATCCGACTGGGGGTTTGTACCTCAGACCGACTCGAGGCTGGCGAGTCTTGCACTAGAAGGAACCGGGTTGGTGATCCGGGTTCCTAAAGTCCACGCTGACTTCATCTTCCGTAAAGCGCGGGGCACTGTGGAGCAATAGTGCCACGCGCCGGACAGGCCATCATGGTCTACGACGATCCGTACTGGCTACAGTGGCTGACGGCGACAGGGACACCTCCTCTCCATACCGCTGACCTTGGCAGCCGGATGGGACAGGCCATGATGCCTCAACGGCTCCTGACGTCACCGCCTCGGGAAGGAGCGGAAGCCGGAGCCGGCCAAGCCGGCCAGTAGACTATAGGGTCTTATATGTAAACTGCCGGCGCCTATATAAGCCGCACTACCCCCTCTCGTGCAGGGGATCGATCATTCTCACTTCATTCTACCCTTAGCGCTGCCCTGTGAGAGAGACCATCGTCTCCCTTAGCCTCCCAGGAGCAGCCGGACACAGCTCTAGGAGCACCATTGTATTGTGTGATCATCATATACACTCTAGCAGGAGTAGAGGTTTTACCTCCATTGGAGGGCCTCGAACCTGGGTACGTCGCCGTGTCGCTCGTCCCCATACCCGCATCCGGATACCGCCGTGAGATCCCTCAGGAACCACTTCGATTAGCCACCCTATGGCATATGCCGTGACGATACCACGACATTTGGCAGCCACCGTGGGGCCTTCAGCATCCTCGGCCGGTGTCTTCATCCGGACGGGCCTCACCATCACCACCGGCGAGCGAGTCGCTTCAGGCTTGATCTGGAGATTCGGCTCCCTCGACTGCGTCAGTGACAACGCTGGCTGCTTCGCCGACCGGCCCTTCCCAGCCGGCGGCAGCGTCATCTCCTTCGGCGGCCACGACGTCTACGTCGCCACCGTCGCACCGCCGCGCTACCCGCGGCAGGTGCTGCGCTGCGCAAGCCCTCCTCCGCGAGCCGGCAGCAGCGCTCCCGTCAGCCCCGCCGTCGTGCAAGTCATGATGGCTGGCGAGGAGCTCCCCACCAAGAACCCGCGCACCCGCGGCCCCAACCGGGAGCGCAACATCGACCCCAACGCCTCCGGCTCGGCCGCGAAGGCGCCACCGCCACCGTCCCGGCTGGACGAAGTCCGGGCGAAACTGAGCACCCCGCTCACGCCTGGCGGCGACCCCACCGCCATCGAGGCGGATTTGGAGGCGCACCGCCAGCTCCTCCTCAAGCAAACAGAAGAACTGGCTGCTGCTAAGCGCCAGATGGCCTCACTCCAGGCGGCGACGAGCCAAGCCGAGCCGGCCAGATCCGCCGCAGGGGCCGCGACCTTGGCGCCGAGATCGCCCGCGACGGCGCTCCTTCGCCGGCTCCGTCCGCGGAGCTACCCGTCTACAACACCCCCGACAAGAACATGCGCGCGGCACAAGCCGCCGCAGAAGAGCTGAACCGCCTTCAAGGCGAAGAGTTACGCCGCCATACCAAGCGGGTAACTGAGCTGCTCAACGCAGCCACCAGGTAGGCGGCCGACCCCAGGTATGTCAATGCCCCCAGAGCTTCTCACGCTCGTGGAGCTGCAGGCAACGACAGGGAAGGCGCCAGGGACACGGCCGAGTCCGCCTCCCCAGTACCAAGCCGGCACCGTGACTCCCGGGCCACGCACGCAAGCTCGAGCCGGCCGAGCCACCAGCCGGGCGGCAGCAGCCGCAGCCGGCCTCCTCCAAGCCGGAACCAGGAGCAAGACTCCGAGCCCTGCCGCCAGCACCGGCCGGCTCCAGAAGCAAGCGGCGCACGCCAGCCGGCACGCTCCCGGCTGGGCCCGCGCATCGAGCCCGCCGACGCCCGAGAACGCCTCGACCGGCTGGTCGAATCCCGCATTGCGGAAGAAGAAGCTCCAGCCGGCCCAAAGTGCTTCGGGCCCCGCATCGCCAACGAGCCCACGCTCGAGGGCTTCGTGCTCCCCCGCGACACCCCCAAGTACGACGGCACCGCCAAGCCGGAGGACTGGCTGCAGGACTACTCCACCGCAGTCGGCATCGCCAAAGGCAACAAGCGCTGGGCTGTGCGCTACTCCCCCCTCATGCTGGTCGGCTCCGCCCGCACATGGCTCAACAACCTGCCAGCCGGCAGCATAAACGGCTGGCTGGACTTCGAAGCAGCCTTCATCAGCAACTTCACCGGCACTTACCGCCGGCCAGGCCGGCCCCAACAGCTGGAGATGTGTAAGCAGGGCCCCGACGAGACGGATCGCGCGTACCTAACGCGCTGGTGCGAGATGCGCAACTCCTGCGAGGGCGTGCACGAGATCCAGGCCATCAGCTTCTTCATGGGAGGCTGTCGGCCCAACACCATGCTGTGGCACAAGTTGCGCCGCAGCGACCCAAGTCGATGGCCGCCTTGATGGCCATCGCCGACAAGTACGCGCTGGCTGAGGAAGCCGGCAAGGCGCCGGCTGACATTTCGCCGGCCCCCGCCAGGCGGGACAACAACAAGCCGGCCGAGGGCGCCTCTCATGGCAGCCGGCGGGACAACTACCGCGGCAAGCGTCACAGCGACCAGCCGGACCGCCGGTACGGCTCCGCCCACGTAGCCGCCGTGGCAGACAACGCGGCAGGCGGCAGCCGCCGCCAGAAGCAAGACCGGCAATGGAAGCCGAAGTACACCTTCGAGCAGATGCTCGACTCGCCGTGCAAGTACCACAGCGGCAAGAACCCCTCCAACCACACCACCCGCGACTGCCACTTCATGAAGCGGCTGACAAGCGGTGAACCTCTCCCGCCTCCACCCCCGCCTCCACCAGCCGGCGGGCCGGGTGGCCAAGCCGGCGCAGAGAACGCCAACCTCGAGCACCACGAGGCTAACCAAGTGCACCATGGCGGCCGATATCTGGCCGAAGATGCTACCTACATCATCTTCACCTCCGAGCCCGAGGACAAGACGAGCCAGCAGAGCCGTTCCCTCGAGGTCAACGCGGTCATACCGCCGGTCCCCCAATACCTAAACTGGTCAGAGCAGGCCATCACTTTTGATCGCCGCGACACACCGGCTGTCCTGCCGAAGCCGGGCAGCTACGCCATGGTCCTCGACCCCACCATCGGCACAACCCGGCGCAGCGTGCGTTTTTCGCGCGTCCTCATCGACGGCGGCAGCAGCATCAACATCCTCTACCGCGACACCGCCCGCAAGCTGGGCATCCAGGAGGCCGAGTTGCGCCCCACCCCCACCGTCTTCCATGGCATCGTGCCAGGCCACTGCTGCCAGCCGATTGGCCGGATCACGCTGGAGGTGATGTTCGGGAAGCCGGACCACTTCCGCACCGAGAGAATCGAGTTCGAGGTGGTGGACCTCGTGAGTCCCTACCACGCACTCCTGGGCAGGCCGACCCTGACCAAGTTCATGGCGGTGCCCCACTACGGGTACCTGAAGATGAAGCTGCCTGGCCCCAAGGGGGTCATCACCATAGCCGGCGACTATCGCCGCTCCATGGACCGCGCCACGCAGAGCTCCAAGATGGCCCAGACGCTGGTCATCGCCACCAAGAAGCAGCTCATCCACGACGCCGTCGCCCTCGCCAAGGCCGCGCAGACAGACATGCCGGCTGCAGGCAACCCGGCTGGGACGACTCACTTCCAGCCGGCCGACAACACCAAGAAGATCCTGCTGGACCCGGCGCAGCCGGACAAGTACGTCACCATCGGTGCCGGCTTGAGCAAGAAATAGGAAAGCGAGCTCACCAGCTTCCTCCGTGAGAATCGGGACATCTTCGCATGGACTCCAAGAGACATGCCGGGTGTGCCGAGGGAGTTGGCTGAGCACCACCTCCACGTCCGGCCTGAAGCCAAGCCGGTGAAGCAGCCTCTCAGGCGCTTCGCCGAAGAACGAAGGAAGGCCATCGGTGAAGAAATCGCCCGGCTGCTGGCAGCCGGCTTCATCATGGAAGTGCTGCACCCGAACTGGTTGGCAAACCCGGTCCTGGTTTTGAAGAAGAACGGCTCCTGGCGCATGTGTATCGACTACACCAGCCTGAACAAGGCGTGCCCGAAGGACCCCTTCCCCCTGCCGCGCATAGATCAAGTTATAGACTCGACTGCCGGCTGTGAACTGTTGTCTTTTCTAGATGCCTATTCAGGCTACCACCAGATTCCTTTGAATCCGGCTGATCAAATAAAGACTTCGTTCATTACCCCGTATGGGGCTTATTGCTACACGACTATGCCGTTCGGCTTGAAAAATGCAGGCGCCACCTACCAAAGGTGCATGCAAAAATGCTTGCAGGATCAAATCGGCAGAAACGTTCACGCGTATGTGGATGATGTCGTTGTAAAGACCAAGGAGACGACTACCCTCCTTGATGACCTGAGAGAAACCTTCACCAATCTGAGAAGATTTCGGATGAAGCTCAACCCGGCCAAGTGCACATTCGGCGTGCCGTCTGGCCAGCTCCTTGGCTACCTCGTCTCTCAGCGAGGGATCGAAGCCAACCCGGAGAAGATCAGTGCCCTGGAGAAGATGGAACTGCCGCAGTGCCTCAAGGACGTCCAGAAGTTCGCTGGCTGCCTGGCTTCCTTGAGCCGCTTCGTCAGCCGGCTGGGGGAGAAGGCACTGCCCCTGTATCAATTGATGAAGAAGGCGGACAAATTCGTCTGGTCACCACAGGGGGATGAAGCCTTCCGTGACTTGAAGCGCGTGCTCTCAACCGCGCCAATCCTTGCAACGCCGGCTTCAATGGAGCCGATGCTGTTGTACATCGCAGCCACCAATCGAGTGGTTAGCGTTGTCCTGGTGGTGGAGCGCAAAGAAGACGGCAGGGAGCAGCTGGTCCAGCGCCCAGTCTATTACCTTAGCGAAGTGCTCTCCCAGTCGAAGCAAAACTACCCCCACTACCAGAAGGTCACCTACGGCATCTACATGGCGGCCAAGAAGCTCAAGCACTACTTCCAAGAGCACCCCATCAAGGTGGTTGCCACAGCGCCCTTGGCGGAAATCATCGACAGCAAGGATGCCAACGGCCGGGTTGCCAAGTGGGCACTGGAGCTAGCCGCCCACACCATCCTCTACGAGCCACGCACAGCCATCAAGTCGCAGATCCTCGCGGACTTCTTCGTCGACTGGGCTGAGATGCAATACCTGCCGCCTGTGCCGGATTCCACACACTGGAAGATGCACTTCGACGGCTCGAAGATGCGCAACGGCTTGGGAGCCGGCATCGTCATCACCTCTCCCAAGGGAGACCGGCTGGACTACGTCCTGCAGATCCACTTCGCCGCATCCAACAATGTGGCGGAATATGAAGCGCTCATCCATGGGCTGAAGCTGGCAAAGGAGATTGGCGTGCATCGCATACTCTGCTTCGGCGACTCCGACTTGGTCATACAACAAGCATCTGGCGACTGGGACGCGAAGGACGCCAACATGGCCTCATACCGCTTCCATGTCCAGCAGCTATCCGGCTTCTTCGACGGCTGCGAATTCCACCACGTGCCACGAGCAAACAACGAGGCGGCTGACGCCTTGTCCAAGATTGGCTCAACCCGGCAAGCCATTCCGCCGGGCATCGCCTTGGCGGTTCTCAAGAAGCCGTCCATCATACCGTCACCGGACTCGGATTCAATATTCGTGCCGGCTGACCCGGGGGCTGCTCAGTCGAACCCGGGGGCTTCATCGCCCAAGTCGGGGGCTTCAAAGCCAAACCCGCCGGCTACCATGCCGAACCCGGGGACTTCTCAGTCCAACCCGGGGACTTCATCGCCAAACTCGGGGGCTAGCAAGCCAAACCCGCCGGCTAGCAAGCCGAACCCGGTGACCATGCAGTCGAATCCGGAAGCTCCCATGCAGGAGGCCCTGTTGGTCAGCGTATTCGAGATAAGATGCGTACCTTCATGGGCACAAGAATTCCTCTCCTACCTCACCGACAGGTGTCTTTGCCCGATGATAGAGTCCAGGCCAGGCAGATTGAGAGAAGGGCCAAGGCCTATACAATCATCAACCACCAGCTGTACAAACGCAGCGTAAGTGGGGTGTTCCAGCGGTGCGTCGAGCCGGCTGAAGGGATTGAACTCCTACGGGAAATCCACCAAGGAGAGTGCGGACATCACGCCTCATCCAGAGCCATAGTGGCCAAAGCCTTCCGGCATGGTTTTTACTGGCCGACTGCGCTCAGAGACGCAGAAGAGTTGGTGAAGAGGTGCAACGGCTGTCAGCGCTTCGCAAAGAAGAGACACCAGCCGGCTTCCGCCTTGAAAACCATCCCCATCACATGGCCGTTTGCCGTATGGGGCTTGGATATGGTGGGTCCGTTCAAAACAGCGCGAGGCGGCATGACACATCTCTTGGTGATGATTGACAAATTCACCAAGTGGATCGAAGCCAAGCCAGTCAAGAAGCTGGACGGCTCCACAGCCGTCACATTCCTCAAGGAAATCATTGTGAGATTCGGCTACCCCCACAGCATCATCACCGACAACGGCAGCAACTTCTCCCAAGGCATCTTCTCTCGCTATTGCGGGGAAATGGGGATCCGGATGGCCCTAGCCTCTGTGGCGCACCCAGAGTCCAACGGACATGTGGAAAAGGCTAACGGCTTAGTCCTGGCCGGCATCCGGCCTCGACTGGTGGAGCCGCTTGAGCGAGCAGCCGGCTGCTGGATTGAAGAATTGCCCAATGTGCTGTGGAGCCTGCGCACAACGACAAACCGCTCAGTCGGCTTCACACCATTTTTCCTCGTATACGGGGCCGAAGCCGTCTTGCCGACTGATATCGAGCACGACGCGCCAAGGATCAAGCTCTACACAGAAGCCGAAGCCAAAGAAGCTCGCGAAGATGGAGTTGACCTGGTCGAAGAGGCCCGGCTGCTGGCTGCGTCCAGATCTACTATCTACCAGCAGAGCCTCCGACGCTATCACAGCCGGAAGGTCCAGCCCTTAGCATTCCGAGAAGGAGACCTAGTGCTCCGGCTGATCCAGCGGACAGCCGGACAGCATAAACTGTCATCCCCATGGGAGGGTCCCTTCATCGTGAGCAAGGCAGTAGGCAATGATTCCTACTATCTCATAGATGCCCAAGAGGCTAAGAAAAACAAGCCGGACAAGGCTGACGAGGAGACTAAACGTCCCTGGAATGTCCACTTACTCCGCCCATTTTACACATGAGAGCAGGAATGTATGTATCCCTTGTATCCCTTTTGTAAGCTATGAAAAAGCACGCGCCAAGAGCGCCGTTTCCGACAAGTTTTTCGCGTACTCTACTTCGTTTCGCCAATTGGCTTGAACCCTTTCACGCGGTTGGCTCAGTAACGTGATCCGGTTTCCGACAGCCGGCTTCCGATCCAGCTACAGACCGCAACCCGGCTGTCCGGCTGGCGGGAGTAAGGCCTAGGGAGCCGGCACGCGAAAAACAACTAAGGGAAAGAGTAAAAGCGAGTTGACTTGCAACTTTTCATAAAAGTGCCGGATTGCCGAATTCAGCTCGTTCGACCGAAATACTGTCGGCCTCACCCAGCGGCCCGCTCTTGATCCGGCGACGGATCGCAAGTCGAACGTACGACCGGCAAGAGCACAGCCAAAGAGTGGGGCGGATGGGAAAAAGCGAACGAGTCGAAAGAAAGCAACTCGGCACACAAATGATTAACAAACACATTAAAATGTGACATAACGAAGGGACGATAATATTCATACATATGCACCCGGCATCCCGGGGATTTAATAAACTGTCTTGGCAAAAGCAGCAACAGAAACAGGTAAACTAAGCAGCGGCTGGAGAAGGACCAGCCGGAGGAGCGTCAGCGGAGCCGGCTGCCGGGTCGTCTTCGGGCGCGTCTTCCGCCTCCTCATCTTCCATATAGTCCTCATCGGATGGAGGGTTCGGGTCCGCTACGAAGACGCCCTTGTCGACGAAGTCGGCGATGGCGCTGGCTCGGGCAAGACGGG
Source organism: Lolium perenne (assembly GCF_019359855.2). Taxonomy (NCBI): domain Eukaryota; kingdom Viridiplantae; phylum Streptophyta; class Magnoliopsida; order Poales; family Poaceae; genus Lolium; species Lolium perenne. Next base: position 154,769,793 of record NC_067245.2, on the reverse strand, counting down.
CGGTCTTGTGTTCGGCTGGGAGCTTGTCCTCCACGCCGGCTCGCCGGAACTCGAGCTGCCCCAGGTCCACCTCGTTGTACCAGGAGAGGACAAAGGACAGCGCCATGTCGGCACCAGCGCGCGTGGCCGACTCCTTCCAGTCGAGGAAGCGATCCGGCGCCCGTTCCATCAAGGAGGTGAGGCTGGAGATATCTTGCGGCACCGCCTCCGCGGGCCACAGCATCGGGACCAGCACCTCAGCCGCCTTCCGGAGCTCCCAGCCAAGCTTGGTGATGGGCTCGATGCGGGCAGCCATGGACGCCATATAGTCCTCCATGGTGAAGTACTCAGAGCTGCCCTCGCCAGTCGTCCGCCTCCTGGCATCGCGTGCAACGCCAACGGCTGCTAGCGCCGCATCCTGCGTCTCCGGGAAGGCCGCTGCAAGAAGAAGCAAGTCAGAAATCATCGAAGCCGAAATAAGCTGAAAAATGCAAATTTTCGAAGTCCTAAGACAAAAGGAAAAGCCTGGCGGCAGCCGGCAAGAACCGACTGCCCCCAGCCCAAAGATGGAGATAGCGAAGAAATCAGAGTTTCTGCCGCCGGCTGCCAACGATAGTCGGCAGCCGACAGCCGAAAGCCGGCAAAGGGAAAGGAGCAAAGAAGCGCACTCACCCGACAAGCCACGGTCAAGCACGCCAATCTCGTCCGTCCAGCGTTTGGCAGTAGCCGTCAGCTCCGTGGACTTGGTGGTGACTTCCTCCTGAAGCGCAAGCCGCTGCTTCTCCACCTCAGTCAGCCGCCGGCTTAGATCCTCCACCTTCTCCTTCTCCGCCGTCCTAAGGGAGGCGAGCTCAGTGAGATGGTTCTGCTCCAGTAGGCGCAGCCGCACCAGCTCCCCCTCAGCCACCTTGAGCTTGGCGGCTGCAGATCGGCCCGCCTCCTCGCTCTCGGCGCATTGGGCGCGAGCAGCCCGGAGATCCGCCTCAAGCCGCGGAACCTTGGCGGCTTCAACTGCAAGACAGCCGGAAAGAAACGTCAGCCAACCAAGACTAAAAAGAAAGAAGACATCGAGTCGGAAGAAGCAAGAGCTTACCCTTGACGGCCTCCAGCTCGCGAGCCAAGTCGGCCCGGTCCAGCTTGGCCTTGTGGTAGTGGGTCACGGCGCGATTGTACAGAGTGGTGCGCCGATCCATCACAGCCTAAGGAAAAAAGAAAATCATTCAGCTAGGCGAAACCCGGGCCGGCTCCAAGCAGCCGGCCCATGCCTCGGAGGGCTACCAGGATGATAACCAAATCAAAAAAACAGATGAAGCTTACCTTGCCGGCTTCCTCCACCTTGGCGACGTTGGCCGCGGCCTCAGCAGCCCTGGCCTTGAGGTTGGCCTGCAGGCTGGAGAAGAACATCTCCACCGATGCTTGGCCAGGGTTCCCCTCCCGGCTGGTCACCTCATAGGAGTCGGCGCGGAGCCACGCCTGCTCCATAGTGCCAGCCGAGCCAAGGCTGGAGTCGGAGGCGGACGGCACGTGCAGCAGCAGAGCGCCCTTGGCCACGTGCAGGCCCTGCTGCGGCGCCGATGGGGCTCCGTGCGCGCCGGCTCCTGCCTGGCCGGCTCCTCCATCATCGGCTCCGGCGGTGGCGGCGCTCCGGGCGGCGCGATTGGCCCAGCCGGCGCAGCCGTCTCCGGCGCCTGAGGTGCCCCCTCCGGGCTCTCATCCAGCACCACCACGCTTGGCCTGGCTCCGGCTCCGGTCGCGGGCGGCGCAGCCCTGCCGGCTCCGGCTCCGGTCACGGGCGGTGCAGCTCTGCCGGCTCCGGTTCCGGTTGAAGGCGGCATGCCCCGGCCGGCCCCAGCGGCTGGGTCCAGAAGACGAGTCCGGCGCGGGAACATGTCATCCAGCGTCGGCTGCCGCGTCGGCTCGGCCCGCGTGCCGCAATCAAGCGCTGAGGCCAGCGGCACGGCGAAGGAAGGCACCCATGCGGAAGGCGGAGTACCCGCAGGCGGCGGCGGCGTAGGAGCGCGCGATGGAGGCTGCGGCGTCGGCTCCCTCCTTTGACGCGGAGGCGGCGACACAACGCGCGGAGTCTGCCGGGAGCCGCCGCCCTGGGCAAACTTGATGGGGGCCCTAGCCAGACAAACAAGGAGAAGATAAGCATATAGAGCAAGGAAAGAAAAGGAATCAAACAAGAAAGAGAAAGAGAGCTCACCCGGCCTGCTCCGGAACCTTCTTCGGCTGCTGCCGGCGGAGCTTCTTCGCCTTCGCCTCCAAGGCGGCAGTAGAGCGGGGCTCGCTGGCCCGCTTCTTCCCTTTGGGCGCCGAAGTCGCTGTGGTGCTTGGCGGCCTCGCGCGCAGAGGCACGGCGGGGATTGGCCCCGTGGCGGACGTCGCCGGCTCCTCGTCCTCCTGCTGCTCCGGTGAAGGGGGCGGATTGTGCTCCCCCTGGCCGCCTAGATCAGGCGCCTGCAGCAGGTCGTCATCGCCGGCCTGGTCGCCGGCTTGGTCAGCCGGATCGACGTGGTCCGGCGTCCACCTCCTCGTCGCCGGGTTGCCATCCTCGACGTTCTGGCGCTCAAAGAGCTAGAAAAACAGAAAACATGAGCAAATAACAAGCCGGAAGTCGGCAGAAGCAAAAGGAAGTCGGCCTCGCAGCCGCAAGCCGGAAGCCGGCGAAAACACAAAGCTTACCCGCTCGGGTTGGTGGTCCCTGTCGTGGGGCGCCAGCCCGTAGTTCCATTCGTCCGGCATGTTCGCCTTGGTGATATTATTCACCCGGCTGGCCACCTGGGCCTTGGAGAGCAGCGCCTTGGACGTCCGGTTCGGGTCGAACCGGCCGGACATATGCCCGATTTTGTGGGTGCGCATTTGGAGCGGCAGCACCCGGCGCTCGGCGATGGTGCAGAGGAGGTCCTCGGCGGTCAGCCCGTTCGTGACGGCCGCCCCCAGGAAGTCCCAGAGCTGATTCACTTCAGCGTCCGGGTCCGCCGTGCGGGCGTTGTAGCTCCAGTTGATCCGGCCGACTGGAGGAGCCGGGTTGAACTCCGGCAAGTTAATCCGGTCGACGAGCTGGCCCTCGTTGCGCACGTAGAAGAACGACATCTGCCAATTCTTCACCGAGTCAACGGTGGGGATTTTGGGGAAGGGCGTACCCGGCCGGGTGTAGATCGAGGCGGCGCCGCAGGCCCGCAGGCGGCCCTCAGTGGTTTGGGCCTTGAGGTAGAACAGCCGGCTCCAGAAGTCGATATCCGGCCACAAGCCGGCGTAGGCCTCCATGAAAGCCACATAGCAGCTGAGGAGGATGCAGGCGTTGGCCGGCAGGTGGTGCGGCTGCAGGCCAAAGTTGTCGAGGAATTGGCGGAAGAAGGTTGATGCCGGCAGGCCCAGCCCGCGGTCGAGATGCGCGCCGAAGACGACACGCTCGCCGGGCTCCGGCTCGGGCTCCGTCTCCTCGCCGGGCACCCGCGTGACCACCGACCGCGGGATCCGGCGGAGGCGCACCAGCCGCTCGATGTCGTCCTCCCGCATGTACGAGCCCCTCCATGATCCGCTGGCGGAGGCCATTGTCGAGGAAGGAGAAGAAGATGACCACGAGAGGCGAAAGGGCGAAGAAGAGCCTTGCGACGGCGGCGGCGACGACGGCGGCGGCGACGACGGTGGCTGAGGACGCTCCGTTGAAACGCGGGGCCCCGTGGCGCCGGCTCTATGGAGTAGCGGCGGCGGGTCGGCGGAGATTCGCTCGCCGGAGTTCGCCAGCGGGAGGCGTTCGCCGGAGCAGCAGCGGGCTCGAGCGCGAAGAAGAGAGCGACGGGAGCGGGAGCGTGAGGAAGACGAAGTGAGGCAAGTGGCCGCCTCGATGCCCCCCCCCCCCGCGGCATTTATAGCCGACCGCGGCGGACGGTTAGCCTCCAAGTGGCGATCGTGGCCACGTCGCCCGGATCTTCTGCGCATTAACTCCCCCCACGACCGCTACCGTTACCAGAAACCGCCACACCACGTCGCCCACGACCGCATCGAATCCGGAGGGGACATTGATGTGACCAGACGAACCGGCGGCAGAGCCCAGGCGTCAGACCGGTCAAGTCGGGTGCAGAACCCGAGGCGGCGGAGACTCCGGCGCGCCGCAAGCCGGAGCCGGACAATAAGTTCAACTCGGACCAGAAGTTATCCAGCAAGGCGGAAACACCACCAAAACTTGCGAGAAAGCAAAAGCTGCATAAGTGTAAAAAGTGGCCGGCTAGAAGCAGCCGGCCGAAACGAGCCGGATGAGGGCGCAGCCGGCTGAATGGAAATTCTCAGTCGGCCCCTCCAAGTGCCGTCTTCAAGAAGCCAGGAAAACCTGCCTAGGTCCTTCTAAACGCAGGACCTTGCCAGCTTCGGGGCTAATGTCGGGGGGAAGACCCCGGGTAGGGCAATGGACGCGGAGCAGCCGGCTGGCCACTGGCCGGCTCGCGGCAAAGGCCGGCTGAGGAGCAGCCGGCTGGCGCCGTGGCCGGCTGGTCTGGAAGCCGGCTGGCTCTAGGTCCTAGTCGGCCTGGCTACGGCCACCAATGCTGTAGCTGGGCCGGCTTCTACAAGCCATATCCGACTGGGGGTTTATACCTCAGACCGACTCGAGGCTGGCGAGTCTTGCACTAGAAGGAACCGGGTTGGTGATCCGGGTTCCTAAAGTCCACGCTGACTTCATCTTCCGTAAAGCGCGGGGCACTGTGGAGCAATAGTGCCACGCGCCGGACAGGCCATCATGGTCTACGACGATCCGTACTGGCTACAGTGGCTGACGGCGACAGGGAGACCTCCTCTCCATACCGCTGACCTTGGCAGCCGGATGGGACAGGCCATGATGCCTCAACGGCTCCTGACGTCACCGCCTCGGGAAGGAGCGGAAGCCGGAGCCGGCCAAGCTGGCCAGTAGGCTATAGGGTCTTATATGTAAAGTGCCGGCGCCTATATAAGCTGCACTACCCCCTCTCGTGCAGGGGATCGATCATTCTCACTTCATTCTACCCTTAGCGCTGCCCTGTGAGAGAGACCATCGTCTCCCTTAGCCTCCCAGGAGCAGCCGGACACAGCTCTAGGAGCACCATTGTATTGTGTGATCATCATATACACTCTAGCAGGAGTAGAGGTTTTACCTCCATCGGAGGGCCTCGAACCTGGGTACGTCGCCGTGTCGCTCGTCCCCATACCCGCATCCGGATACCGCCGTGAGATCCCTCAGGAACCACTTCGATTAGCCACCCTATGGCATATGCCATGACGATACCACGACAGTGATGTTATTAAAGAAGTCTATTCCTCCTTCATGATGTAAAGGTGATGGTGTGTGCATCATGTAGTACTTGGCGTAGGTTATGATTGTAATCTCTTGTAGATTATGGAGTTAACTATTACTATGATAGTATTGATGTGATCTATTCCCCCTTTCATAGCTTAAAGGTGACAGTGTGTATGCTATGTTAGTACTCGGTCTAAATTGCAACAGTCTATTATGCTCTAGAGGTTACTTAAATATAAACACCGAATGTTGTGGCACTTGTTAACTCCGGCTTGAGGGAGCTCTTGTAGCCCTACACAATGAATGGTGTTTGTTATCCAACAAAAGAGTGTATGTAGCACAAAGGAAGAGAAGTTATTTATTTATGTGATCATTGTTGATAGTGTCTACTAGTGAAAGTAGGATCCCTAGGCCTTGTTTCCGAATAGAAAAGTTACACCATAGAGAATTGCCTCCCACGCCAGCAAGCTATTTTCTGGCACCGTTTCCAACAAGTTCTGTTACATGTTTGCTTGCTGCCATCTTTATTTCAGATTGCTATTACCACTCATATTCATCCATATTACTTGTATTTCACTATCTCTTCGCCGAACTAGTGCACCTATACATCTGACAAGTGTATTAGGTGTGCTGGGGACACAAGAGACTTCTTGTATCTTAATTGCAGGGTTGCTTGAGAGGGATATCTTTGTCCTCTACCTCCCTGAGTTCGATAAACCTTGGGTGATTCACTTAAGGGAAACTTGCTGCTGTTCTACAAACCTCTGCTCTTGGAGGCCCAACACTGTCTACATGAATAGAAGTGTGCGTAGACATCATGCACAAAGTCCACGCTGATCTCACCTTCCCTAAAGTAAGGGGCACTGTGGAGCAGCAGTGCCCCCGTCGGACAGGCCATCATGGCTCAGGCTGCGCCACGCCGCTACAGGCCATCGATGGCGACAGGGACGCTTCCTCCATACCGCTGACTTCGGCAGGAGACAAGACAGGCCTCAACGCCTCAACGGCTCCTGACGACAGCGCCTCGGGAAGGAGCGGGAAGCTGGAGCCGGTGCAGTCGGCCACTAGGTCATAGGGACTTCTTTGTATATTGCCAGCGTCTATATAAGCTGCGCTGCCCCTCTCGTGCGGGGGGACGATCGATCCTTTGCCATTTCTAGTCTTAGAGCTGCCCTGTGAGAGAGACCTTCGTCTACCTTAGCCTCCCAGGTGCAGCCGGATACAGCTCAAGGAGCACCATTGTACTGTGATATCTCTTATACACTCTAGAGCAGGAGTAGGGGTGTTACCTCCATACGTGGGCCCCGAACCTGGGTACGTCTCCGTGTCACTCGTGCTCATACCCGCATCCGGATACCGCCGTAGACCATATCAGAAACCACTCTCATTAGCCACCCTATGGCATATGCCATGACGATACCACGACATTTGGCGCCCACCGTGGGGCCTTCAACGTCTGCGGCCGGTGTCTTCATCCGGACGGGCCTCACCATCACCACCGGTGAGCGAGTCGCTTCAGGCTTGATCTGGAGATTCGGCTCCCTCATTTGCGTCAGTGACAACGCTGGCTGCTTCGCCGACCGGCCATTCCCAGCCAGCGACCACGACGTCTACGTCACCACCGTCGCACCGCCGCGCTACCCGCGGCAGGTGCTATGCTGCGCAAGCCCTCCTCCTGGAGCCGGCGCCAGCAGCAACCTCACCAACCCCTGCTCCATGCAGGAAGTCATGACCACTGCGGAGGAGAACGTGGATAAAACCACGCGAATCCGCGGCCCCGCCTTGGAGCGCACTGGCGCAGGCGGTGCATCCGGCTCGGGCCCAAAGGAGCTCCATCCACCATCCCGGCTGGACGAAGTCCGGGCAAAGTTGAGCTCCCCACTCACGGCAGGCGGCGACCCCACCACCATCGAGGCGGATCTGGAGGCACACCGCCAGCTCCTCCTTAGGCAGGCCGAAGAGCTTGCCGTCACCACGCGCCAGCTGGAAATCACCCGGGCGAGTACGATCGCGCACACGGCTTCACGCCAGGCGGCGACCACCCAAGCCGAGCCGGCCAGATTCGCCGTAGGGGAGGCGGCCTGGGCGCCGAGATCGACCGCAACGGCGCGGAAGCGCTGGCTCCGTCCACGGAGCTGCCATTCTACAACACCCCCGACAAGAACATGCGCGCGGCCGAAGGCGCCGCAGAAGAGCTGAGCCGCCTTGAAGACGAAGAGCTACGCCGCCAGACGAGGCAGGTGGCTGAGCTGTGCCATACCGCCGCCGAGCAGGCGAAGAACCCCAGGTACGCCAATGCTCCCAGAGCTTCTAACGCTCGTGGTGCCGCAGGCAACGACAGGGACGGCCCCAGGTGACATAGGCATCCCAAATGGGCCTGCCGAAGATAGTACCCGGGTTTACTGAAGGCCCACTACCCGAAGAATAAGAAGATTCGGGAGCCCAAGATGTATTTAAGGAAAGATAGAGTTGTAATAGGAAGTGTTATTTGTAATCTTGCGGGATGAGTTAGAAACCTTCCCGGACTATGTAACTTGTACTACACGAATCCCTCGGCTCCGCCTCCTATATAAGGGGGAGTCGAGGGACACAGAGATCATCGAATCATTGTTTACAAACCTTAGTTTTCATAATCGTTGAGTACTTTTCGGCTGAAACCTTCGAGATCTACTTGCCCTCTACTTCCAACTAAACCCTAGCCTATAATCCATAGGCATTGACAAGTTGATACCTTGTCAATTGGCGCCGTCTGTGGGAACTAGAGGCGTAAGGATCTGATCTCGATGGCACGTTCAAGTTCTTCGACATCGTCAACCGCAAGCAACGCAATGGATCGAGGTAAACAGATCGCTGCTGGTCCTGTCGATTTTGTTCCACACCCACCCTCCCGTTTGGATGCATATGCGTATCTGGCGGAGCCTATGGAGATGACGTTCGGAAGGTTTCGCTTTCGCGTCGAGAAGGAAGGATCGTATCGTGTCGAAATTCCGATTTCGTCGGGATCGTCGGCGGTCGATTCTGATTTTTCAAGCTATACATCGTCAACCGAATCAGGAGAAGAAGAAACTTCATCGACACGCTACGTCAGCATCAGGGCAAGAGAAAAACTCGCCAAGATCTTCAGCGACATGTCGTTTGAGTCATCTGTGGACTCATATATAAGCGATGGCTCAAGTGATGTCGACAGTTACGACTTCATCGACAAATCTATTACAGTGGGCAAGGTCTTCATCAATCTCAACGATGGTGTCACCAAACCCAACATAGATCTGAATACAAAATATCATCATATTTATGCCATTGAAGATCAAGAGGAAACATCTGAGGATTTCGACGATCTGGGAAATCCATACTTCGATCCCTCCGATCTGCGACGAGGTCTGGGCAATAAGTACGTCGGGCCACAGCCGCGAGACAGAGTTCAACTTTCGCAAGCAGCATGGGATAGAGCCGCGAGAGCTATGAACGGTTCAGAACCAATGGCCACCACAGCCACACCAGAGGAATTGCAAGCATATCAATATAGGCTCGCACGAGCTGCAAGAGAATTGGAAAAACAGACAGCTGAGTTAAACAGGAGAAAGGAGGCAGCTTCTGCATCCAGCAGGAGAAGAGCAGATCTAAGTCGACAATCTAGAACTTCGGGTGATAGCCACAGGGAGGCTCGGAACAGAGCAAGATCAAGGTTGCAACATATACCCGAAGCAGAAAGAGAGCATTTGGTCCAAAACCTCGACATGTCTTTTATGTCGATAGATACAAGAGGAAACATCATCCCTAAGACACCAGAGGCGGGATATATGGCGACACATGCTTTTATCCTCGCATCTAAACCACCTCTAGGCGATCCAAGGGAAACACTATACAATATGGCGATAGCAGGAGTTGGAGCTATGGGGACAGCGTTTGCATCAACGCCTCCCGAAGGAGCGGCAAGGCAAAATAGTCCACGACCTGCAGCAGCAACAGCAGCAGCCCCTGAAGGACCAAGCGGAGCAAGAGACACGGCAGCACAAGCAAGGGTCGACAGAGCGCGGCAAAGCAGAAGGGAACATCGGCAATCCCCAGAGCTTAACGACGAAGATATGTGTGGCTTGCCGTGCTTCACGAGGAGAGTCCGAAAAACTCGAGTCCCTTCAGGATTCAAGTTACCCGACAACTTCAAGAAATTCGATGGCCTTCAAGATCCAGAGGATTGGCTAGTTGATTATCTCGAGACAGTAAAGCTCACAGGAGGAACCAGAGCAACAGCTATGCAAAGCATTCAGGTGCATCTGAGTGGAGCCGCACGATCTTGGATAAAGAAACTTACCCCAGGATCTATCGACAGCTGGGAAAGCTTCGAGGATGTGTTCGTCAAGAACTTCCGGTCAACATGCAAGAAACCTGCGTCATTGGAGGAGTTGAGAGCATGTCGACAAAAGCCGGATGAGCCAATGAGAAAATACATCCAAAGGTGGAACATCATCAAAAACTCGGCAGAAAATATATCTGACGAGAGAGCGATAGACGCGTTTGTCGTAGGAATCAGGCGTGGAGATTTCGTCGAGGACTTGGGAAGGACCAACCCAAAGACAGTATCCGCGTTAATGGAAATAGCAAACAGATGGGCAGATGGAGAAGATGCTGTCCACAACAAACGGCACAGGTCGCCAGAGGAGGACCGTGGTCGAAATTATCAACCAAGGCGACGATTTCCTCGGCAATACCCGAACTATGACGCTCCAGGACAAATTTCGGCAGGTTTTCGGGCAAACACAGGAGGAAACAACAGAGATGATTATCAGAGAAGCAATGAGCAGCGAGGCGACAATAGAGACGATTCTCGAAACAACAGGCAAAATAGCGGGCCTAGGTTCCCGAGGCCTTTCGTGTCTCCTGAAGAGATGATGAATGGGCCGTGTCAGATGCATTTTTTCCTCGACAACAACGGAAAAAGACAGTCAGGACATCTGCAGAAAGATTGTCGCAATTTCCACGCAATGCTAAGGTGGGCAGAGCACGCTAACGCTCGGGAAGCACAGAGAAATCCTCGAGAACCCAGGAGTGAGATTCACTTACCACCTCCCCCCGCGATTACAGACGACAATCGACATCAGCTCAGAATAGCGGCAGCACCTCCACCACCACCTTATGTTGATCCTAACTCCAACGGAGCGGTGTCGATGATTCAGAAGGGAAGGCCATCCAATAGAGCTCAGAAAGTAATCTCACGACAGGTGTTTATGGCAGAAAAAATGCCTCCACCAACAGTCGAGTATCTTAATTGGTCAGGGCAAGATATTGGCTTCACCATAGCAGATCATCTGCAGCAAGTTCCTCGACCAGGGCAATCAGCACTTATTTTACCAGCAGTTATTGCGGGATTCGATGTCTCTCGAGTGTTCATAGACGGCGGCAGCAGCTTAAACCTTATGTACGCAGATACATTGAGGAAGATGAACATATCCCTAGCAAACTTGAAGACAACAGACACAAGGTTCCACGGTATCACACCGGAGAAACCAAGTTATCCATTGGGGAAGATCAATCTCGATGTTCAGTTTGGAACCCGAGAGAATTATAGAATCGAGAGGCTGGAATTTGAAGTCGTGGATTTTCCGTCGCAATACCACGCTCTGTTGGGACGACCAGCATATGCTAGATTTATGGCGGTGCCACATTATACATACCTGTTGTGGAGGTTGCCTGGACCAAAGGGACCAATCACAGTCAAAGGAAGCTTCGCCTTAGCCGATAAGTGCGATAAGGATTTTCACCGGCTATCAGAAACTTTCGGGATGCAAGCTGAGTACCTGGCGTCAAGGAGTATGACTGACTACGACGTGCTGCCAGACGTTGGAAGGCCAAACAAAGAATCAACTTTCAACACCGAGAAAAATTCTAAAGAGGTGCAGATTCACCCGACAGACCCGAAAAAGACGACATCCATCGCAAACGACATGGACCTCGCATAGGAAAGCGCGCTCATCGAGTTCCTCCGTGAGAACTGGAAAATCTTCACATGGTGTCCAGCTGACATGCCAGGAGTACCCAGGGAACTTGCCGAGCACCACCTAAACTTGGATCCATTAGCGAGACCAATCAAACAACCTTTGCGGCGTTTTTCGGAACCAAACCGCAAAGCCATGCTGTCAGAAATTGATCGGCTAAGAGAAGCTGGTTTTATCAAAGAAATATTTACAGAAGCCACATGGGTAGCAAATCCTGTGTTGGTGCCGAAGAAAAACACTAAGGTCCTTCGCATGTGCGTCGACTTTACGTGTCTCAATAAACATTGTCCAAAGGATCACTTTCCCCTCCCGAGGATCGATCAAATTATCGACTCCACGGCTGGATGTGAACGTCTTTCCTTCCTGGACGCATATTCTGGTTATAACCAGATCAGATTGAAAGAAGAAGATGAACTAAAGACAGCGTTTATTACACCTTACGGCGTGTTTTGCTACAGAACAATGCCCTTTGGCCTAAAAAATGCGGGAGCAACATATCAGAGGATGATGCAGAAGTGTTTGGCGACACAGATTGGCAAAAACGTGCAAGTATACATCGACGATGTCGTCATAACGTCAAAAAAGGGGGCAACGCTGATCGAGGATCTCAAGGAAACCTTTGACAACCTTGACAAATTCTGCCTCAAACTGAACCCGACGAAGTGTTCTTTTGGCGTCCCAGCAGGAGAACTTCTGGGGTTTCTAGTTTCAGCAAGAGGGATTGAAGCAAATCCCGATAAAATACAAGCTATCGTAACAATGAGGAAGCCAACAAAGTTGAAAGAAATACAGCAGCTAACTGGGCGAGTCGCAGCTTTGAGCAGATTCGTCGCCAGGCTGGGAGAAAAAGCGTTACCATTTTACGCTCTAATAAAGCAAGGAGATAAATTCCAGTGGAACGAAGAGGCCGACAGAGCTTTCGAGGATTTGAAGCGGACAATCTCGACACCACCAATTTTGGTGGCGCCGAAGGAAAAGGAACCTCTCCTGCTGTATATTGCAGCCACGCCCCAAGTGGTGAGCACGGTGCTAGTTGTCGAAAGAGAAGAAGAAGGAAAACTCCATGGAGTGCAAAGGCCAGTATATTTCATCAGTGAAGTTTTATCGCCTTCCAAACAGCGGTACCCGCAGTACCAGAAACTAGCATATGGAGTAATTGCAACGGCAAGGAAGTTGCGCCACTATTTTTCGGCACATCCGATAATAGTAGTCAACGAAGCACCTCTTTCAAATATACTGAACAATCCAGAAGCTACAGGGCGTGTCTCCCTTTGGGGAATAGAACTTTCCCCTCGGGACATCACGTATGAAAAAAGAAAGGCAATCAAGTCGCAAGTTCTGCCAGATTTCATTGCAGAGTGGATGGAGCTACAAAACACGGGACCCCCAGACTTGTCGAGAACCTGGACCATGAACTTCGATGGGTCCAAGAGAGTAGAAGGAGCTGGCGCAGGAGTAGTACTTATATCACCTGAAGGAGACAAGTTGAAATACGTCCTTCGGATGACGTTCCCTAACGCATGTAACAATGAAGCAGAATATGAAGCCCTCATACACGGGATGAAGATGGCGAAAGCTTGCGGTGCAACTCGACTAAAAATCTTTGGCGACTCACAATTGGTGGCTCAGCAAGTTATGAACCAATGTGATGCAGTCAATGATAGCATGATGGCATACAAGGAGGTGTACAATGAGCTCGAGAAGCTGTTTGATGGATGCGAGGTAAATCACATCAGTAGATTGAGCAATGATGAAGCCGACGTTCTCGCAAACATCGGGTCGCAGTGCCTCCCAATCCCGCCAGGAGTATTTTGGGAAGAAATAGCGGAGAGATCCACGAAGCCAAAAAAGGTGCAGAAAAAAGCAAAAGAAGAGAAAACTTGGGCACCCCTCAAAGAAACCACGGAGGATGAAGAGGACCAAGAGCTTGTGATGATGGTACAAATTCCTTGGATGCAAGCATATATATCATACATCCTCAGGAAAGAAATACCCGATGATCCAGTTGAGGCAAGGCGAGTTATTCGACGATCTAAAGCTTTTACAGTAATCAAAGGGGAATTATACAAGCGAAGTATATCAGGCGTCCTGCAAAGGTGCGTCACACCCGAAGAAGGAAGAATAATTCTGAAGGATGTACACGAAGGAATATGTGGCCACCATGCAAGTAGTCGAGCTATTGCAGCCAAGGTTTTTCGAGCAGGATTCTATTGGCTGACAGCAATCGAGGATGCCAAGGAAATAGTAAGAACTTGCGACGCGTGTCAAAGGTTTGCCGCAAAACCTCACTCTCCAGCAGCAAAATTAACACCAATACCAATGTCGTGGCCCTTTGCCCAATGGGGACTGGATATGGTGGGCAAATTGCACAAAGCTTCACCAGGAGGATATGAGTACTTGCTGGTTGCTGTCGACAAATTCACCAAGTGGATAGAAGCCAAGCCGATAAATTCACCAGATGCAGCATCAGCGATAAAATTCGTGAAGGACATCGTTTTTCGGTTTGGAGTACCTCATAGCATCGTCACAGACAATGGCAGCAATTTTACGTCAAAAAAGTTCAAGGCATACTGTGCAGAGGTAGGCATCAAATTGCACTTCGCGTCAGTTGCACATCCTCAAACCAATGGTCAAGTCGAGAAAGCCAATGGCATCATCTGCAATGGCATCAAGAAACGCCTATTAGGACCACTGGAAAAAGCTCGACATACCTGGCCAGAAGAACTACCAAGTGTGTTATGGAGCATCCGAACAACACCAAATACAGCGACACAGGAGACCCCGTTTTTCCTTGTCCATGGAGCAGAGGCAGTACTGCCAATAGAAATAGAGCACGACTCCCCCAGAGTCACAGAGTATAATGAACAAGCTTCCAGTAAAGCATTGGAAGACGACGTCGACGCACTCGACGAAGCTCGAGATGAAGTATTATCAAGGGTAACCAAATATCAGCAGGACCTGAAAAATTACCACAGTCGACGTTTGAGACCAAGATCTTTTCAAGTCGGAGACTTAGTTTTGCGACTCAATCAAGAGCGCACTGAAAAACTCGAGTCGCCATGGTTGGGACCTTACGTTGTCACAGAAGTCATCGACGGAGGCGCATACAGGATCAAGGACAAGAAGACGGGGGTTCCCGAGAAAAACCCCTGGAATGTAGCACAGCTCAGGCGGTTCTACGCCTAGAGTCGAAATATAGTCCTTCTCTATAAAAATACAATGTACTGAAACGCCCGCGAGTTTTCAGACGCACTCTTTTCCTTTTCGGGGCACCGAGTGGGGCCGGAAAGGTTTTTAATGAGGTAGGCTCGCGGTGCTGCAATATAATAAAGATAGTGGAGATATATTTCTTATTCTTCGACACGCTCGGGGGCTCAACGCCTTCAAGTCTCAAAATACGTACAATATAGACTTACCAAAATATTTCACCTTGGTACATTAAAATACCTCGCCAAATATAAGAAGCCAACAAATTATAAATATAGTGTACACGTCAAAAATGCTATTGCTTTGGTCCAAGAAACCTCGCAACAAAAATATAGAACTTCGACATTAAGACACTCGGAGGCTCGCAACCTATTCGGTGAAAAAATAAAGATATCTTCTTACGAGAAGATGAAAAATCTTCGAGATGGAAAAAACAGTGCAAACTCTAGACAGAAGGCTCGGGGGCTCAAACAATAAAGAACAATCTACAATATACAACAAATTTCTTCGGAAATACAGACATAATGTTGTCCAATATAGTACAAATCAGTCAAAGCCTAAGATACTATCTATGGACAAGCCTCTGGTTGTTTTATGCTCAGCATAGGACCCCTTGACGAAGAATTCTGAGTCCATCCGAAGAAGTTCATCTATCATCGACTCAGCCACAGGAGTTACCATCTCATTGATTGAGTCAATATCATTCTTTCGCCGCGATTTCTTGGCCAGGCAATCAGCAACAATCTTCGTCAGGTCTAATTTTGGATGGCAAATATTTATCATAATCATGGCGAACCTTGCTCCAGCAGTCAATTGAGCTCACACAAAATTATGAATGCGGGGAGCATCTCTGAAAACCTCCAGCAATTCAGGAAGAGTCTTGGGAATTTCATTCCGAGGAAACAGAGTTTTGTAAACAAGGGTTAATGTTGTCGTGCAAAAATTGAGAAATTCGCGCACTTGGCAAGCACGATCTTGAAACCTGACAATTTGCTGGGTTCGTTCAGGGGAGGCCCAGAATAAACAGCCATGGTTAAGGGAAAGATTGACGAGAAGATTTGTTCTCTCGTTCACTCTTCGATCTTCGGCGGCAGCATCAAGAACTGAGCCTATTAAGCGACAAGGCAAGAAATTTGAAGGGGGGCACAGTAAAATAAAGAGGAGGCATTGCGAGGTTGGAAAAACATACCTAACATATCAGTGCTAGCCTCCAACATTAGTTCAAGCATGCTATTTTCTCGGGTAGTGGCTCCTTTTGCTTCCAATACAGCAGTATCCTTGGCAGCCATAGCCTCTTTGTCTTGTTGGAGAGCAAGTTTTTCTTGTTCGGATGCTTTCCGAGATTGTTCCATCATCGCAAGAGTTTGTTTCTTCATGGATTGAAGTTGCTGTCGAAGTTCTTGCAAATCTTCTGACGAATGTTTGCTTGAAGAACCTTCGAGGGGGTTATCATTGATTAGCATTTTCTTCGAGAAGGACGAAGCAGGAGAAGCATCGACAGAGCAAGGATTGGTCGAATAGTTGTCAAATATTAACTGGAAAAGAAAGCGCCAGGATCAATGATAGTGCCAGAGGGAATTTCATTAATTTCTAGAAATATTTACATAGGCATTACAAAAGAAGTTTCTCCTAAAGGACTACCAGGATAATTGTCGCCACAGCTAAATTGCCGACAAGAGCAAAAGAAACAGAGAAAGAAAAAACAAAGAGGCATGCAACTAGACCTCCGGCCTTGATGAGCTAGGAGTTGAAGCTGGTTTGATCCCGAGATAGGCCAAGATTTTCTTCGTGTTGGGCTTGGCTGCCTTAATCAACGACCTCCATCTTGACTGCTCTATCTGATCGGTGTCGCCAACCTTCATCCAATCAACAGTTTGTTGGGCATCGGCGACCGACAGGGCAACGGTGCTCTCGCTTGACAATCTTCATGTTTTCCTAGCGCATCTTCAGTCCAAGGTCCTCTGATGAATTGAAGCTCTGGGCAAGGGCAAGGAAAGTCTTGGGCTCCTCTTTCTTCGGGAAGAAGTAGGGGAACAGCGTCGACAGTCCCGCATCAGCATTCGCCACGCCTTCACGAATTTCGGATCCATGAAGCTCCAGATAAGAAAGTGCGTCAAGGAGAGGATCATTGTCGGGATTCTCCAGATCAAACTCTTGGTTTGTTTGGCCTGCCACAGGAAATAAACGTTGGTCAAAAACAAGAAACAGCAGGTCCACTAAAAAATAGAAGAGATCGATAATATTACCTTGAATGCGTCGACTTTGCGATTTTAGGCGCTTGAGAATCCCCTGCTCACGAGCAGCCTGTGCGGCTTTGTGCTCGTTTAGAGCAGTTTCAGCATCTTCAAGTTTCTTCTGCAGTTCCTCGACACTAGAAGCTTTTGCTTTGGCTTCATCAGCCTATGCTTTGGCTTGGCTAGCAACAAGTTCGGCTTTCTTGCGGGCCGCTTCACTTTGCTCCAGTTTTTGAGCAAGTGCATCGGCACGTTTGTTGGCCTCTGCAAGTTTCTCTGTCGAAATAAAAAAGAAAAAAGAAAGGTCAAAAAAGTTGCGACAAATGACAGGAGTAAGAAGTCAAAAACAACGACAGCAAAAAAGTTATTACCTTCGGTTCTGCTGGCATACTCGCGGTACCCAATGAATTGGGAGCCGATGCGGATAAGCTCTTTGATCATGGGCTGACAAAGAAGAACAAAGAAAGAGAAACATCGGTATGAAAAAAGAGTGAAGGCGTGAAAAAGCAAAATAGAGGAAATATAGATATCGGCAAGAAAATTAATAAAAACTTACATCATCCAAGAGCAGAGTAGAAGAGCTACCCAATTGAGGGGCAGGCTCAATGATCGTTTCCATCCTTGTCCTTTTTGGTGAAGGAGCAAGGGGGCTTGATGGCGGAGTAGTGGTGACGATGTTTCGTTGAGGAGGCGAGGATTCTTCTCCTTCAACTAGCGTATCCGAGGCAAGCAAAGTATGTGACGTGCTCGTCCGTGGAGCCACGTCAACAGTTGGTACTTCTTCCTCATCATCGCTGTGATTAAAACTTGACGGCATAAAAAGCAAGACAAGACAAACATTTCGAGTACAGAAAAAAGGAGAAGTAAAAATAACTTACGAGCTGACGAGGGATTCAAGATAAGGATCGTAAGCCGCCTTCTGATGTGAAGGGTCAACTTCTTCGGCTTTGGAAGTGCCGGAATCTTCGACATCATTCCTCTTCCTTTTGCCTTTCGGGGAGACAGCGGGAGGAGGAGATTGTGCCGACGCAGTACCTTCCGAAGAACCCGCAGATTTTCGAGAGTCCACGGGTTCATTCACAAAAGATGGAGCTTCCTGATTGTCATCAGTGACAATGGCCCTTTCTTCGACTTCTCCACCTTCAGGGAGAGGAGGAAGCGAGAAAAGGTCTGGATGATTCTGTGCAAAATAAAAACAGGGACCAATATCAGAAATAAAGTTACAAAAAAACACAGCAAAGCAACACCAGGACAATAGACAAAGATTACCTCGGGAAGTGGATTGGCGGCGCTGAATGGCGTCACTTGACAAGAAGAAGGGACAGCATCTTTTTTGCTGAGAGATGAAATTTTTCGGACAAGTCTTTCTAAATCCTTGACCTCCAAATTCACCGACAGCCGATCTACGTCCTTGTCGCCGGCATATTTCCAGAGAGGATGCTTGCGAGCCTGAAGCGGCTGCACCCTAGTCCTAAGAAAGTATGCAGTGATTTGGATACCCGAAAACTCCTTGCCGCGAGTATTTTGTAACTCGTGGATACAAGCCATCAAGGTTTCTGTCGACGCCCTTTCTTCTTCGGTGGCCTCCGCGTCCCATGAGCGGCGGCGAAAGATTTTTTCGGCGCCATCAAAAGGAGGGATGTTGTCTTCTGCACATCCGTGGTTCTCCTCCTGAATGTACAACCACTTCTTGCGCCATCCTTGAACTGAATCAGGAAGCTTGACGTCGAAGTAGTCGACAGTGGGCCGAACAGAAATTACAACGCCGCCTATATTATAGGCGACATTGGTCGAGCCATTGCGGCGGCAGAAGAAAATGCGCTTCCATAGCGCCCAGTTAGGCTGGACGCCAAGGAAGGCCTCGCACAAAGTGATGAAAATGGAGATGTGGAGGATTGAATTCGGCGTGAGGTGGTGGAGTTGCAAACCATAGACAAAGAGTAGTCCGCGGAGAAAAGGATGAATAGGGGCGGAAAGACCGCGGATGAGGTGGTCAACAAAACTTACCCGGTACCCCATTGGAGGGGTTGGGTAGCTCTCCTCACTGGGGAAGCGCAATGCCTGGGGTTTCTTGCTGATCCCCAGCTTCTTCAGCATGTTGACGTCTTGAGTGGAAATTTTGGATCTTTCCCACTCCGCCGTTCTGAGATCCACGGTGGCCATGGAGGATTCCGGCGTGCTGTGCCTTGTCAAGCGACGAGGTGGCATCAACAATGGCGCAGGATTCACAGCAGGGAGGCAAAGAGCTTAGGAAGCTGTGGATCGCAGGAGAAATTTGCAGCTGAGAGAAGGAAGACGGCGCGGGCGAAAGTGTCCAAGGAGGAAGAAGATGAATTTATATAGGGGTGCAGTGAAACGACGAACCGTTGGATAAGGAAAATGTGTGACAGATGATAGCCATGTGGCATCAAGGGTAAAAAAGTAATTCAACGTCGTGGAAGTTACGGTGCGTGCGCCAGAAAAAGTGGAGGACGTGTGTCCCCCACTTGCACGACGTGTCAAGATAGTGGATTAATTGGGCCCGCATGGCGGCGAGAAAAGGCCTGTCGCAAATTTTTGACAGGCAATCGTGGCTATCGTCAGCAACAACGTCATCTTGACAGAAGGAAAAATTCGACTCAATAGCTTCATAAAAGGCGACACGGAAAAATAATGATTGAGCCTTTGATCAAATACAAGTTTCTGATCAAATGCTCGGGGGCTACTTTGGAAAAAAGAAAAAGATCTAGAAAGACAAAATAGAAATGGCGTGAGCCTATGACCAAATACAAATATTTGTTCATAGCCTCGGGGGCTACTCCCATCGGGAGCGCTGTTCGCGCACCCGAGAAATTATAAAACTCTGGGAGAAAAAAGGAAATATGTCGGCATAAGGCGTGGAGCCTACACCCAAGTACAAGTCCTTGGTTGTAGCCTCGGGGGCTACTCCCATCGGGAACGCTGTTCGCGTGCCCGATGAAATTATAAAAGAAAGAAAGAAAGAGAAAAAAGAAAGATAGAAGAGCAAAAGAGTATATTTCGAGTTATAACTAACTCTACATATACTCCCATCGGGAGAGCAATATAAGTCATCTTTGACTCGATAAAATGTGCCATTCCAACAGCCGAAAAAGCACTCGACAATATATTCTCAGAACGCCAAAGTTGCGATCAATTTCTGAATGCCGCAAATTTGCGAAGGTAAGACCCCAGATCCGTTCTGCTGGGCGTGGCATCGCCGAAGACTGCGCTCTGCTACTTTTATCCGTATCAACAGATACGAAGAAAAATCCTAACGGACGCGTTAGGTACCCGATAAATTTTACTGGGACTCGACAGAATGGTAAGACCTTAAGCGGCGCCTGTCGAAGTTTACACCAGTATCCCGAGGTCATGTCCAGGGACGTGATCTTGAAGTAGGTTTTTGCGGATTGCCACGAGAGCAGTTAACTAGTACCTGATCCGTCAGATGAACTAGCCCCAACTACCATTATCCCTGTACAATATAGAATTTTATGTGAAGAAATATAGAAAAGTCGAAGCTGTCGAATAAAAATAAACAGTGGAGATTTTCCTTGACTCTACGATTCAAGCAAAATCTCGGGGGCTACTGACATAGGCATCCCAAATGGGCCTGCCGAAGATAGTACCCGGGGTTTACTGAAGGCCCACTACCCGAAGAATAAGAAGATTCGGGAGCCCAAGATGTATTTAAGGAAAGATAGAGTTGTAATAGGAAGTGTTATTTGTAATCTTGCGGGATGAGTTAGAAACCTTCCCGGACTATGTAACTTGTACTACACGAATCCCTCGGCTCCGCCTCCTA
The DNA here is from genome assembly GCF_019359855.2 of Lolium perenne. Taxonomy (NCBI): domain Eukaryota; kingdom Viridiplantae; phylum Streptophyta; class Magnoliopsida; order Poales; family Poaceae; genus Lolium; species Lolium perenne. The sequence goes on along the minus strand of NC_067245.2, from coordinate 154,749,303 downwards.
TATAAGGGGGAGTCGAGGGACACAGAGATCATCGAATCATTGTTTACAAACCTTAGTTTTCATAATCGTCGAGTACTTTTCGGCTGAAACCTTCGAGATCTACTTGCCCTCTACTTCCAACTAAACCCTAGCCTATAATCCATAGGCATTGACAAGTTGATACCTTGTCACCAGGGACACGGCCGAGTCCTCCTCACCAGCGCCAAGCCGGCACCGGGACTCCCGGGCCACCCATGCAAGTTCCAGCCGGACAAGCCGGCTGGGAAGCGGCAACAGCGGCCGCAACCGGCCTCCACCAAGCCGGAACATGGAGCAAGGCTCCGAGCAGCCGGCGCAGAGACGCCCGCACCGGCCGGCCCTAGAGGCAAGTGGCCAACGCCAGCCGGCACACTCCCGGCTGGGCCCATGCGTCGAGCCGGCAGACCGCCTCGACCGCCTGGTCGAATCCCGCATCGCGGAGGAAGAGGGGCCAGCCGGCCCAAAGTGCTTCGGGCCGCGGATCCTGAAAACGAGCCCATGATCGATGGCTTTCAGCTCCCGCGCGACACCCCCAAGTACGACGGCACCGCCAAGCCGGAGGACTGGCTGCTGGACTACTCCACCGCAGTCGGTATCGCCAAGGGCAACAAGCGCTGGGCCGTGCGCTACTCACCCCTGATGCTGCTCGGCTCCGCCCGCACCTGGCTCAACAACCTCCCAGCCGGCAGCATCAACAGCTGGCTGGACTTTGAAGAGGCCTTCATCAGCAACTTCACCGGCACCTACCGCTAGCTGGGCCGCCCCTAGCAGCTGGAGATGTGCAAGCAGGGCCCGAACGAGATGGATCGCGCGTACCTGACGCGTTGGTGCGAGATCCGCAACTCCTGCGAGGGCGTGCACAAGATCCAAGCCATCAACATCTTCATGGGCGGTTGCCGGCCCAACACCATGTTGTGGCACAAGCTGCGCCGCACTGAGCCCAATACGATGGCCGCTTTGATGGCCATTGCCGACAAGTATGCGCTGGCTGAGGAAGCCGGCAAGTCCCCGGCTGAAGCTTCGCCGGCTCCGTCCAGGCGCGACAATCACAAGCCGACCGAGGGCGCCGCCCATGGCAGCCGGTGGGACAACTACCGTGGCAAGCGTCACAGCGACCAGCCAGACCGCTGATACGGTTCCGCCCATGTGGCAGCTGACACAGGCATCCCCAATGGGCCTGCCGAGGATGGTACTCGGGGTTTACTGAAGGCCCATGACCCGAAGGATAAGAAGATTCGGAAGCCCAAGATACTGTTAAGGAAAGCTAGAGTTGTATTAGGAAAAGATACTTGTAATCTTGCGGGACAGGTTAGAAACCCTCCCGGACTCTGTAAACTTGTGTATTACGAAACCCTCGGCTCCACCTCCTATATAAGGGGGGTCGAGGGATAAAGAAAGGATCGAATTTACTGTCAACACAACCCTAGTTTCATATTCGTCGAGTACTTTTCGGCTGAAACCTTCGAGATCTACTTGACCTCTACATCCAACTAAACCCTAGTCTACAATCTGTAGGCATTGACAAGTTGATACCTTGTCAATTGGCGCCGTCTGTGGGATTTAGAGGCGACAAGGAGCTGATCTCGATGGCACGTTCAAGATCGTCGACTTCGTCGGTAGCAAGCAACATCATGGACAGAGGTAAACAGATCGAAACTAGTCTCGTTGATTTTGTTCCTCACCCGCCCTCCCGTTTGGATGCATATGCGTATCTGGAGGAGCCCATGGAGATGACGTTTGGAGAGTTCCACTTCTGCGTCGAGAAGGAAGGATCATATCGTCTCGAAATTCCGATCTCGTCGGGATTATCGGCGGTCGATCCCGATATTTCAAACTCAACATCGTCAACAGAGTCAAGCGATGAAGAAATTTCGTCGCCACGCTTCATCAGCGCCAGGGCAAGTGAAAAACTCGCCAAGCTTTTCAGTGACATATCCTTCGGCTCATCCGCGGACTCAGATATAAGCGATGACTCGAGTAGCGTCGACAGCTTCAACTTCATCGACAGATCCACATCCATTGGCAAGGTCTTCACCAATCTATATGATGGTGTCACCAAACCCATCAAAGCAAAAAATCCAAACTATCATCAAGTTTATGCCATTGGAGAAGCAAGTCGTGATCAGGAGGAAACATCAGAGGCTTTCCACGATTTGGGAAATCCATATGTCGATCCCTCGGACCTAAGGCGAGGCTTGGGCACTAAATATGTCGGGCCTACACCACGTGTTAGAATTCAACTTCCACAAGCAGCATGGGATAGAGCTGCGAAAGCTATGGATGGTTCTGAACCAATGGAGACAACCGCTACGGTGGAAGAACTGCAAGCATATCAATATAGGCTCGCCAGAGCAGGAAGAGAATTAGAAAAAACAAACAGCTGCTTTGAATAGAAGAAGGGAGGCAGCTTCCGCATCAAGCAGGCGAAGAGCAGAGCTAAGTCGACAGTCAGGAACTTCGGGAGATAGTCATAGAGAAGCTCGTAGGAGAGCAAGATCTCGGTTGCAAAACATACCTGAAGCAGAAAGAGAGACTCTAATCCAAAATCTCGACATGTCCTTTATGTCAATCGACACGAGGGGGAATATTATTCCAAAAACACCGGAAGCAGGGTATATGGCGACACAAGCTTTCATCCTGGCGTCCAGACCACCTCCTGGAGATCCAAGAGAAGCGTTGTATAACATGGCCATGGCAGGATGTGGCGCCATGGGAGCAGCGTTCGCAGCTACACCTCCCGAAGGAACTGCAAGACAAAATAGTCCGAGACCTACCGCAGCAGTGCAAGATCCACCGAGAGCAAGTGGAGTTAGAGACACAACGACTCAGGCCAGAGTGGATAGAGCACGACAAGAAAGAAGGGAACATCGACATTCACCCGAAGTTGCCGAGGAAGATATGTGCGGACTCCCATGTTTTACGAGACGGGTTCGAAAAACTCGAGTCCCATCAGGGTTCAAGTTACCCGATAGTTTCAAGAAATTCGATGGCCTGCAAGATCCTGAGGATTGGTTAGTCAATTATCTAGAGACGGTGAAGTTGATAGGCGGCACCAGGGCAACAGCAATGCAGAGTATTCAGATACACCTGAGTGGAGCCGCAAGATCCTGGATAAAGAAACTTCCTCCGGGATCCATCGACAGCTGGGACAGTTTTGAGGATGTGTTCGTCAAGAACTTCCGATCAACTTGTAAAAAACCAGCATCACTTGAAGAGCTAAGGTCGTGTCGACAAAAACATGATGAGTCGATGAGAAAGTACATCCAAAGGTGGAACATCATCAAAAACTCGGCAGAGAATATATCTGACGAGAGGGCAATAGATGCGTTTGTGGCAGGAATTCGGCGAGGAGATTTCGTCGAGGACTTGGGGAGAACTAACCCAAGGACATTGTCAGCATTGATGGAGATAGCAAACAGATGGGCAGACGGAGAAGATGCTGTCCACAATAAGCGACACAGGTCACCAGAGGAGGACCGTAGCCGAAACTTTCAAAATAGAAGGCGATTTTCTCGGCAGTTCTCGAATTACGATGCTCCTGGCCAAATATCGGCTAGTTTCCGGGGAAACAATGGAGGAAACAATAGAGATGAATATCAAAGGAGTAATGAGCAGCGAAGCGACAACAAAGATGATTCCCGAAATGACAGGCAAAATAGCGGGTCAAGGTTTCAAAGACCTTTCGTAACTCCCGAAGATATGATGAACGGGCCATGCCAGATGCATTTTTATCTCGACAACAATGGAAGAAGACAGTCAGGACATCTGCAGAAGGACTGCCGTAATTTTCAAGCAATGTTGCGAGTAGCAGGAATAGCCAATGCTCAAGCAGCAAATAGAAACCTTCAAGGGCCTAGGAGTGAGATCCACCTACCACCTCCTCCCGCGATCACGGACGAAAATCGACATCAGCTCAGAATAGCGGCAACACCACAACCACCCCCATATGTCGATCCTAACAATAATGGCGCGGTCTCGATGATTCAGAAAGCCAGGCCATCTAACAGGGCTCAGCAGGTAATCTCGCGACAAGTGTTCATGGCAGAGAAGATGCCTCCACCAATGATAGAGTACCTAAATTGGTCGGGACAGGACATTGGCTTCACAATCGCAGATCACCCGCAGCAAGTTCCTCGACCAGGGCAATCAGCACTTATCTTGCCAGTGGTGATCGCAGGATTCGACGTATCTCGAGTTTTCATAGACGGAGGCAGAAGTCTAAACCTTATGTATGCAGATACACTGAGGAAGATGAACATATCATTAGCAAATCTAAAACCAACTGACACGCATTTCCATGGAATCACACCAGAGAAGCCGAGTTATCCGTTGGGAAGGATTCATCTCGACGTTCAGTTTGGGACCCGGGAAAATTACAGGATAGAGAGGTTGGAGTTTGAAGTGGTGGATTTCCCATCGCAATATCACACCTTGTTAGGGCGACCAGCATATGCGAGGTTTATGGCGGTACCACATTACACGTATCTGCTATGGAGGTTACCTGGACCTAAAGGACCAATCACAGTTAAAGGAAGCTTCGCGCTAGCCGATAAATGTGACAAGGATTTTCATCGACTATCAGAAACCTTCGGGATGCAAGCAGAGTATGCGGCGTCAAGGCTCATGACTGACTACGATGTGCTGCCAGATGTAGGGAGATTTAACAAGGAATCGACCTTTAACACGACGAAAGACTCCAAGGAAGTGCAGATCCACCCGACAGATCCGAAGAAAACGACGTCCATCGCGACAAACATGGACCTCGCATAGGAAAGCGCGCTCATCGAGTTCCTCCGTGAGCACTGGAAAATCTTCGCATGGCGTCCAGCTGACATGCCAGGAGTACCCAGGGAACTTGCCGAGCACCACCTAAACTTGGATCCAATAGCGAGACCAATCAAACAACCTTTGCGGCGTTTTTCGGAACCAAACCGCAAAGCCATGCTGTCATAAATTGATCGACTCAGAGAATCTGGTTTCATTAAAGAGATATCTACAAAGGCCACATGGGTAGCTAACCCAGTGATGGTGCCGAAGAAAAACACGAAAGTCCTTCGCATGTGTGTCGACTTTACGTGCCTCAATAAACATTGTCCAAAGGATCACTTTCCCCTCCCAAGGATCGATCAAATTATCGACTCCACGGCAGGATGCGAACGTCTTTCCTTCTTGGACGCATATTCTGGTTACAACCAGATCAGATTAAAAGAAGATGATGAAGCCAAGACAGCGTTCATCACACCGTATGGCGTATTTTGTTACAGAACAATGCCTTTCGGTTTGAAAAACGCGGGAGCAACATATCAGCGGATGATGCAGAAGTTCTTAGCAACACAGATTGGGAAAAATTTACAAGTGTACATCGACGATGTCGTCATAACATCAAAAAAGGGGGCAACGTTAATCGAGGACTTGAAGGAAATCTTCGACAACCTCGACAAATTTTGTCTCAAACTGAATCCAACGAAGTGTTCTTTCAGCGTCCCTGCGGGAGAACTTCTTGGGTTCCTAGTCTCAGCAAGAGGAATTGAAGCAAATCCCGAAAAAATCCAAGCTATCGTAACAATGAGGAAGCCAACAAAGTTGAAGGAAATACAGCAATTAACTGGGCGAGTCGCAGCTTTAAGCAGATTCGTCGCCAGGCTGGGAGAAAAGGCGTTACCGTTCTACGCCTTAATCAAACAAGGAGAGAAGTTCCAGTGGAACGAAGAGGCAGATAGGGCCTTCGAGGATCTCAAACGGACAATTTCGACACCAGCAATCTTGGTGGTGCCAAAAGAGAAGGAACCACTCCTGTTGTACATTGCGGCTACACCCCAGGTGGTCAGCACGGCGCTGGTTGTCGAAAGAGAAGAAGAAGGAAAACTCCATGGAGTGCAGAGACCGGTATACTTCATCAGTGAAGTTTTATCACCTTCAAAACAACGGTACCCGCAGTACCAGAAACTAGCATACGGAGTATTTACAACCGCAAGAAAATTGCGACACTATTTTTCGGCGCATCCGATAATAGTGGTTAACGAGGCGCCTCTATCCAATATATTAAACAATCCAGAAGCTACAGGTCGTGTCTCCCTTTGGGGAATAGAACTTTCCCCTCGGGACATCACGTATGAAAAAAGAAAAGCAATAAAGTCGCAAATTCTACCAGATTTCATCGCGGAGTGGATGGAGCTGCAAAACACAGGACCGCCAGATTTATCGAGAACCTGGACTATGAACTTCGATGGATCCAAAAGGTTAGAGGGAGCTGGAGCAGGCGTGATACTAATATCACCTGAAGGCGACAAATTAAAGTATGTCTTACGGATGACGTTCCCAAACGCGTCTAACAACGAGGCAGAATACGAAGCTCTTATACATGGGATGAAGATGGCGAAGGCTTGTGGTGCAACTCGACTGAAAATCTTCGGCGACTCGCAATTTGTGGCCCAACAAGTTATGAATCAATGTGATGCAGTCAATGACAGCATGGTGGCTTACAGAGAAATGTATAACGAGCTGGAGAAACTATTTGACGGATGCGAGGTAAACCACATCAGTAGGTTAAGCAACGATGAAGCCGATGTTCTTGCAAACATCGGGCCGCAGTGTCTCGCGATTCCTCCAGGTGTATTCTGGGAAGAGATAACAGAGAGATCCACAAGGCCGAAGAAACCAAAAAAGAAGGAGAAGGATGAAAAATCCTCGGGGGCTGTACAAGAAACACTGGAAGAAGAAGAGGAACATGATCTAGTACTGATGGTGCAAATTCCATGGATGCAGGCGTACATATCATATATCCTAAGGAAAACAATACCCGACGATCCAGTTGAAGCAAGGCGAGTTATTAGACGTTCCAAAGCCTTCACTGTGATCAAAGGAGAGCTGTACAAACGAAGTATTTCGGGTGTGTTACAAAGATGCGTTACACCCGAAGAAGGAAGGGTAATTCTGAAGGAAGTACACGAAGGAGTATGCGGTCATCATGCAAGCAGTCGAGCTATTATAGCCAAGGTTTTTAGAGCAGGATTCTATTGGCTGACAGCAATTGAGGACGTGAAGGAGATAGTGCGAACTTGTGACGCGTGCTAGAGATTTGCCGCGAAACCTCACTCTCCGGCAGCGGAACTGATGCCAATACCCTTATCTTGGCCCTTTGCTCAATGGGGTCTCGACATGGTGGGAAAGTTACACAAGGCCTCGCCAGGGGGATACGAGTATATGCTCGTCGCTGTCGACAAATTCACCAAGTGGATAGAAGCGAAACCGATAAATTCACCAGATGCAGCGTCCGCAATAAAGTTCGTGAAGAGCATTGTTTTTCGATTTGGAGTGCCTCATAGCATCGTCACGGACAATGGTAGTAACTTCACATCCAAGGAATTCAAGGCGTATTGTGCAGAGGTGGGTATAAAATTACACTTCGCGTCAGTCGCGCATCCTCAAACTAATGGCCAAGTCGAGAAAGCCAATGGTATCATCTGCAATGGCATCAAGAAGCGTTTGTTAGGGCCACTGGAAAAAGCTCGACATACTTGGCCAGAGGAGCTGCCGAGTGTGCTATGGAGCATCCGAACAACACCAAATACAGCGACACAGGAGACCCCATTTTTCCTGGTCCATGGAGCAGAGGCAGTGCTGCCGATAGAAATAGAACACGATTCTCCGAGAATCACGGAATACAATGAAGAAGCTTCCAGGAGAGCATTGGAAGACGACGTTGACGCACTCGATGAAGCTCGAGATGAAGTATTGTCAAGGGTCACTAAATATTAGCAAGACCTGAAAAATTACCACAGTCGACGTTTGCGACCAAGGTCCTTTCAGGTTGGAGACTTAGTTCTGCGACTCAATCAAGATCGTACATAAAAACTCGAGTCCCCGTGGCTTGGCCCTTACGTCGTCACAGAAGTAATCGAAGGAGGAGCATACAGGATCAAAGATAAGAATACAGGGACTCCCGAGAAAAACCCCTGGAACGTAGCACAACTAAGGCGTTTCTACGCTTAGTGCCGAAATATAGCCCTCCTTTGTAAAGCTACAATGTACTGAAACGCCCGCGAGTTTTCAGACGCACTCTTTTCCTTTTTCGGGGCACCGAGTGGGGCCGGAGAAGGTTTTTAATGAGGCGGGCTCGCGGTGCTGCAATATAATAAAGATAGTGGAGATATATATCTTTTCCTTCGACAATGCACGTGGGCTTACACCTTGAAAGTTACAATATATATATACAATATAGATGAATCTAACTGACAAAGATATTTCGCCTTGATACCAAATACCTCGCCAGACAAAAAGAAGATACAAAATAGCAATCAAAACAGAGCAAAAAACACTCGGGGGCTCAGACCCGCAAATATAGTATATTCTGTAAGAATTCGGTTGCATTGGTTTAAAAACCTCGCATACACAACAAAGAGATCCAACATCGAAACACTCGGGGGCTTGATGAGGAAAAATAAATATATTTGTTGGCTTTACAATATAAGATTATGTCTACAACATACAGGATACAATCCTTGGGCAATAAATCTTCAATTGTTGCCCAGTATAATATCTATAGTCAACCGTTCATTACTCACAGCACGAGTACTATGTTCAGCATAGATGCCCTTTACGAAGAATTTGGCGTCCATCCGAAGAAGCTCGTCCATCATATCCTCTGCAACAGGGATTACAATATCATCATACTTACCGAAGTTCCTTTTCCTTTTCGCCATCTTGGCCAGGCACTTGGGAACAATTTGACCCATGTCTAACTTTGGGCAGCAGATCTTTATCATAATCATAGCAAACCTTGCGCCAACAGCTAATTGAGCTCGCACAAAGCCATGGATTCGAGGAGCATCCCGAAATTTCTCCATCAGAGCAGGAAGGGTTTTTGGCATTTTATTACACGGAAACATGGTGCCGTAAACCAAAGACAAGGTCCTCGTGCAGAAGTCAAGAAACTCGTGGACCTGAAGCGCACGGTCTTGAAATCTGACGATCTGGCGAGTATGTTCAGGTGTGCCCCAAAAATTGGAACCATGCTCCTTTGAAAGTCTGAGAAGCACAGCGGATCGAGCTTCAACACGTTCATCCTCGGTCACAGTGTCCAAAAAAGAACCTGTTTCAAGAAAAGAATTAGCAGACAAAGGGAAGACAAGCAAGATAAAAATTCAGCATGATCAAGTTAATGAAGCATACCTGCCATATCCAAGCTTGACTCCGCCATTAGTTCAAGCATGCAATTTTCTCGAGCAGAAGCCGCAGCAGCCTCAGCAACTACGTTTTCCTTTGCGGCCATAGCATCTTGAGCTTGCCGAAGCGCAATTTTTTCCCTCTCGGAAGATTTTCGAGACTGCTCCATTATCATAGCGTTTGTTTCTTCACAGATTGAAGTTGTTGGCGAAGTTCTTCCAAGTCTTGTGCCGAACCTTTACTCGACGAATCTTCAAAATGCTCGACAGCCACAGGTTTCTTCAAACAGGACGCGGGAAAAGTATCGGAAGGAGGAGTCGCAGTATAGTTGTCAAAAATCAACTGAAAAATAAAGATTCTCGACATCAACCATCAAGCAAAGATAGCTTTCCATTAATTCTTCAAATATATACATAGCTATTACAAAAGAAGGATTCCTAGTGAACTACTGAAGCAGTTGTCGTCAAATCTAGTAAGGCAACAGCGCCAAAAGAGAGTTAAAACTAGAAGCAGAGGCAAGGTGGTCTACTTGACCTCCGGCTTCGACGAGCTAGGCGCAGGAGTTGGATCGTATCCAAGATAGGCAAGGATCTTCTTCGAGTTGGGCTTGGCAGCCTTAATCAGCGCCTGCCACTTCTTCGTCTCCATTTCCTCCGTGTCGCCAACTTTTGCCCAGTCAACGTCTTGCTGGCTGTCAGCAACCAAGGCAATTGTACCCTCAATGACAACTTTTAACCCCTCTTGGCGAAGTTGGAGTCCAAGGTTCTCTTGAGAACTGAAGCACTTGGCGAGAGCGACAAAAGTCGCGGGCACTTCCTTCTTCTTGAAAAAGTATGGAAAAAGCCGCGACAGCCCAACCTTCGCTTCAGTAAGGCCATCGCGGGCCTCATCACAATGGATCTCAAGAAGAGAAAGCGCGTCAAGGAGTTGGTCACCTTCGGCAACTTCTAGCTCATATTCTTGACCGGTTCTCCCTGAACAAAGTGAAAAAGAGTTGGTCAAATGAAAAAGGGAACAAAAACGACACAAGGAAACAGCAAGGATCTGAGCACTTACTAATAAAACGTCGACATTGTGATTCTAAGCGAGTAAGGATTTCTTGTTCACGAGCAGATTGTTGAGTTATGTTTTCACTCAGAGAAGTCTCCGCGTCGTGAAGTCTTTTTCGGAGTTCTCCGACAGTGGCGTATTCCTCCTTAGCCTTCTTGGCATCCTTTTCAGCCTTCTCGCGAGCCTTTTCGCTTTGCTCTAACTTAGTAGCAAGAGCGTCAGCACGCTTGTTGGCCTCCGCAAGATCTCCTGGCAAAATGAACGACAGTCAGATATCATGACAAAAAATAATGGTACACATGCAACAGAGGAGGAGAATAAAAGTAATACCTTCCAGCTTTTTGGTATGGTCACGGTACCCGACGAATTGAGTACCGAGATGAATAAATTCCTTCATTAAAGGCTGAAGAGATGACCAAGGGAGAAAGGAAGTCAATATAGCCAGTATAAATTTGACAACACTTAGCAAAAAACAAAGGGGAGATGGAAGCATTAAAAGGCCTGGAACTTACATCATCCAATGAAGGTGTCGAAGAGTTACCAGGGAATTGGATAGGTTCCTTTGATGGCTCGACCCTCGCTCTCTTTGGAGAAGAAGCTCGGGGGCTCTCAACTAGTGGTGGCTGTTCGATGTTTTGTTGGGGAGGCGAAGTTTCGTCCCCATCGGGTCGAGATTCAGAAACAACTAAAGTACGGGACGTGCTCGTTCGAGCAGTCGCGTCAATAGGTGTATCCTCATCTTCGTCGCCACTACAAAAATAAAGCGACAAGATAAGAAACAAAAGAAAGCATTATCAAAAATAAACAAGTATAGTGCATCAAAAACTTACAAGCTGATAAGAGCAGCCTCGTAAGGGTCAAAGGCTCTCTTTCCAGCATCAGGTGCAGGTTCTTTGGCACGTGCAGCACCAGCTTCGGAGGTGCCGGAATCAACAACGTCGTCCCTTTTCCTCTTGTTCTTCGGGGAAGCGGCTGGGAGGGAAGAGCGTGTTGATTCGGTGGCCTCAGTTTCAATCTCTTTTTCAGAGGATGCCGCGGATTTTCGAGAACCCGCGACTTCACTCTCAAGGCGAGAAGCACCTTGGTTGTCGTCGGTGACAACGGCCCGTTCTTCGACATCTCCACCTTCAGGAAGGGGAGGAAGAGGTGATGTAGTGTCATGGTTCTGCACAAAATAGAAATATGTCGACATAGATTCATATCAGTAATAGCAATCCAAGAACTGGCAGTACCAAAGGGGAAAAAGAAGGAGTCCATAAATAAACATATGACAAAAACATATCACCTGAGGGAGTGCGTTGGTGGCGTTGAATGGCGTCACGCGGCAAGTTGAAGGAACGGTGTCTTTCTTGTTCATCGACGAGATTTTTCGGACAAGTTTCTCTAAGTCCTTGACCGATAAATCTGTCGACAAGCGATCTACATCTTCACTGCCAGCATACATCCAAAGGGGATTTTTGTGGGCTTGCAGAGGTTGTACTCTGATCCTAAGGAAGTACGCCGTGATTTGGACACCCGACAATTCTTGTCCTCGGGTGTTTTGGAGCTGATGGATGCGCGTCATCAAGGCCTCTGTCGCCATTTTTTCTTCGGCGGTAGCCTTTGCGTCCCAGGAACGACGGTGACAAATTTTCTCGGTACCATCAAAAGGAGGGATGTTGTCTTCAACAGAGCCATGATTCTCCTCGTGAATGTACAACCACTTTTTTGCGCCACCCTTGTACTGAGTCAGGGAATTTGACATCAAAGTACTCAACGTCGGGGCGGACGCAGATAACAACGCCACCAATGTTATAAGAAACATTGGCAGAGCCATTACGGCGACAGAAGAAAATGCGTTTCCATAGAGCCCAGTTAGGCTGGACTCCAAGGAAAGCTTCACAAAGCGTGATGAAGATTGAGATATGGAGGATGGAATTGGGGGTAAGGTGGTGAAGTTGCAGTCCGTACATGAAAAGCAACCCCCGTAAGAAATTATGGATGGGGGCAGAAAGACCACGGATAAGGTGGTCGACAAAACTAACCCGATACTCCATTGGACGGGTTGGATAACTTTCTTCGCTGGGGAAGCGAAGCGCGTCCTGCTTCTTGCTGATCCCCAGTTTCTTCAGCAGGTTGATGTCTTGAGGGGAGATTTTGGATCTCTCCCACTCCGTGTTCCTCAGATCTTCGGTTGCCATCTTTGATTCAGGCGTACTGTGCCTAGTGAATCTGCGCGGAGGCATCAACAATGGTGCCGGAGTAAGGTGCGAGTATGGTTGAGCTCAAGAGCTTTGAGGCGCAAGGGAGAATTTTGGCAGAGGAGAGCAGAGGAGCGGCGCGAGCGAAAGGACTAGAGGAGGAAGACGATGCCCTTATATAGAGGTGCGGTGAACCGTCATGCCGTTGGATTGAAAGATTGCGGGACAGATGGTGTACACGTGGACAAGGGGTAAACGGTAATTTCATATAAACGAGAAAGTGCAGCAGCTACAGTACGTGCGCCAGGAAAAGCGGAGGACGTGTGTCCCCCACTTGCGCGACGTGTCAAACTGGTGCGAAATTTAGGCCCACAAGCCAGAGAGAGAGAGGCTCTCGCGATTTCCTGATATATTGATCATGGCTATCGTCAGCAATGATGTCACCTTGGTAAGAGAAAATCTCGGATACGACAGTTTATAAGAATGGCGACAGCAGAAGATTGTCTTGGGAGCTTTTGAACAAATACAAGTTTTTGCCCAAATGCTCGGGGGCTACTTTGGAAAAAAGGAAAAATTCGAGTATGAAAAAATAGAAATGTCGAGAGCCAATGACCAAATACAAGCATTTGTTCATAGCCTCGGGGGCTAATCCCATCGGGAGCGCTGGTCGCGCACCCGATAAATATGAAAAGTTCGAGACAGAATGAAAATATATTGACACAAGGCAATAAAGTGTTGAGCCTACAACCAAGTACAAATCCTTGGCTGTAGCCTCGGGGGCTACTCCCATCGGGAACACTGTTCGCGTGCCCGATGAAATTAAAAGAAAAAAGAGAGAGAAAGAAGAAAAAAGAAGAAGTGAGCATATTTCGAGTTATACAATTAACTCGACATATACTCCCATCGGGAAGACAAAATAAGTCATACATTGACTCGACAAAATGTGCTAATCCAGCAGCCGAAAAAGCACTCGACAATATATTCTCAGAGCGCCAAAGTAGCGAATAATCTCTGAATGCCGCAGAACATTGCGAAGGTAAGACCCCAGATCCGTTCTGAGTGGCGTAGCGCCGTCTCTGACGTCGATTTGCTACTTTTATCCGTATCAACAGATACGAAGAAAAATCCTAACGGACGCGTTAGGTACGCGATAAAATATGACTGGGACTCGACAGAATGGTAAGACCTTAAGCAGCACCTGTCGAAGTTTACACCAGTATCCCGAGATCATGTCCAGGGACATGATCTTGAAGTAGGTTTTTGCGGATTGCCACTAGAGCAGTTAACTAGTACCTGATCCGTCAGATGAACTAGCCCCAACTACCATTATCCCTGTACAATATAGAATTGTATATTTAAAAGATATGTGATAAAATTCGGCAGATGTATTGAACGAATATAAAGTTGGAGATTTTCCCTGACTCTACGATTCAAGTAAAATCTCGGGGGCTACTGACATAGGCATCCCCAATGGGCCTGCTGAGGATGGTACCCGGGGTTTACTGAAGGCCCATGACCCAAAGGATAAGAAGATTCGGAAGCCCAAGATACTGTTAAGGAAAGCTAGAGTTGTATTAGGAAAAGATACTTGTAATCTTGCGGGACGGGTTAGAAACCCTCCCGGACTCTGTAAACTTGTGTATTACGAAACCCTCGGCTCCACCTCCTATATAAGGGGGAGTCGAGGGATAAAGAAAGGATCGAATTTACTGTCAACACAACCCTAGTTTCATATTCGTCGAGTACTTTTCGGCTGAAACCTTCGAGATCTACTTGCCCTCTACATCTAACTAAACCCTAGTCTACAATCTGTAGGCATTGACAAGTTGATACCTTGTCAGCAGCCGTGTCGGACCACGCGGCGGCTGGCGGCAGCTGGCGCCAGAAACAGGACCGGCCCTAGAAGCCGAAGTTCACCTTCGAGCAGATGCTCGATGTGTCGTGCAAGTACCACAGCGGAAAGAACCCCTCCAACCACACCACCCGCGAGTGCCACTTCACCAAGCGGCTGACGAGCGGCGATCCACTTCCGCCTTCACCCCCACCTCCACCAGCCGGCGGGCCGGGTGGCCAAGCCGGTGCAGAAAACACCAACCTCGAGCACCACGAGGCTAACCATGTGCACCATGGCCGGTACCTGGCTGAGGATGCCACCTACATCATCTTCACCACCGAGCCGGAGGACAACGAGCCAGCAGCGCCGTTCCCTCGAAGTAAACGCGGTCATACCACCGGTCCCCCAGTACCTCAACTGGTTAGAGCAGGCCATCACCTTCGATCGCCGTGACACACCGGCTGTCCTGCCGAAGCCAGGCAGCTACGCCATGGTCCTCGACCCCACCATTGGCACAATCTGGCGCAGCATGCGATTCTCGCGCGTCCTCATCGACGGGGGCAGTAGCATCAACATCCTCTACCGCGACACAGCCCGCAAGCTGGGCATTCAGGAGAGCGAGCTGCGCCCTGATACGTCTCCAACGTATCTATAATTTCTTATGTTCCATGCTAGTTTTATGACAATATCTACATGTTTTATTCACACTTTATAATGTTTTTATGCATTTTCTGGGACTAACCTATTAACAAGATGCCACAGTGTCAGTTCCTGTTTTCTGCTGTTTTTTATTTCAGAAAAGCTAGTTTACAAATATTCTCAGAATTGGACGAAACAAAAGCCCACGGCCCTATTTTCCACGGAGTGTTCCAGAAGACCGAAGAAGAGTCGAGGAAGGCCAGCAGGGGCCCACACCATAGGGCGGCGCGGGGGGGGGCCCACTGCCGCGCCGACATGTGGGGAGGGAGCCCCCTGACTCCCCCGACTCTGCCCCTTCGCCTATTTATTCCTTCGTCCCAGAAAACCCTAACATCGAGAGCCAGAATACCAGAACAGTTCCAGAGAGGCCGCCGCCGTCAACCCTAACTCGGGGGGGGGGGGGGGGGTTCAGAAGATCTCCTCCGGCACCCTGCCGGAGAGGGGAATCATCACCAGAGGGCTCTACATCACCATGCCCGCCTCCGGACTGATGCGTGAGTAGTTCATCCTTGTACTACGGGTCCATAGCAGTAGCTAGATGGTTGTCTTCTCCTCTTGTGCTATCATGTTTAGATCTTGTGAGCTGCCTATCATGATCAAGATCATCTATTTGCAATGCTACATGTTGTGTTTGTTGGGATCCGATGAATATGGAATACTATGTCAAGTTGATTATTGATCTATCATATATGTGTTATTTATGATCTTGCATGCTCTCCATTGCTAGTAGAGGCTCTGGCCAAGTTGATACTTGTAACTCCAAGAGGGGGTATTTATGCTAGATAGTGGGTTCATGTCTCCATTGAATCTGGGGGAGTGACAGCAACCCCTAAGGTTGTGGATGTGCTTTTGCCACTAGGGATAAAACATCAATGCTTTGTCTAAGGATATTTGTATTGTTTACATTACGCACAGTACTGAATGCAATTGTCTGTTGTTTGCAACTTAATACTGGAAGGGGTGCGGATGCTAACCCGAAGGTGGACTTTTTAGGCATAGATGCATGCTGGATGGCGGTCTATGTTCTTTGTCGTAATGCCCTAAGTAAATCTCATAGTAGTCATCATGATATGTATGTGCATTGTTATGCCCTCTCTATTTGTCAATTGCCCAACTGTAATTTGTTTACCCAACATGTTATTTATCTTATTGGAGAGACACCACTAGTGAACTGTGGACCCCGGTCCATTCTTTTACATCTGAAATACAACCTACTGCAATCATTGTTCTCTTTTGTTTTCTGCAAGAAAACATCATCTTCCACACCATACGTTTAATCCTTTGTTTTCAGCAAGCCGGTGAGATTGACAACCTCACTGTTAAGTTGGGGCAAAGTAGTTTGATTGTGTTGTGTAGGTTCCACGTTGGCACCGGAATCCCTGGTGTTGCGCCGCACTACACTCCTTCACCAACAACCTTCACGTGGTCTTCATCTCCTACTGGTTCGATAACCTTGGTTTCTTACTGAGGGAAAACTCACTGTTGTACTCATCATACCTTCCTCTTGGGGTTCCCAACGGATGTGTGCTTTACCGTCACAAGCACGCCCCACCCCCACCGTCTTCCACGACATCGTGTCGGGCCACTCGTGCCAGCCAATTGGCCGGATTACTCTGGAGGTCATGTTCGGCAAGCCGGACCACTTCCGCACAAAGAAGATCGAGTTCGAGGTGGTGGACCTGGTCAGTCCCTACCATGCGCTCCTGGGTCGGCCGGCCCTGACCTAGTTCATGGCGGTGCCCCACTACGGGTACCTCAAGATGAAGCTGCCTGGCCCAAAAGGGGTCATCACCGTAGCGGGCGACTACCGCCACTCCATGGAGTGTGCCACGCAGAGCTCCAAAATGGCACAGACGCTGGTCATAGCTGCCGAGAAGCAGCTCATCCACGACGCCGTCGCCATGGCCAAAGCCCCGCAGTCGGACATGCCGGCTGTGGGCAACCCGGCTGGGACGACTCACTTCCAGACGGCGAACGACACGAAGAAGATCCTGCTGGACCCGGCGCAGCCAGACAAGTACGTCACCATCGGTGCCGGCTTGAGCAGCAAATAGGAAGGCGAGCGCACCAGCTTCCTCCGTGAGAATCGGGACATCTTTGCATGGTCTCCAAGGGACATGCCGGGTGTGCCGAGGGAGTTGGATGAGCACCACCTCCGCGTCAGGCTAGAGGCCAAGCCGGTGAAGCAGCCCCTTCACCGCTTCGCCGAAGAAAGAAGGAAGACGATCGGTGAAGAAATCGCCCGGCTCCTAGCAGCCGGCTTCATCATGGAAATAATGCATCCGGACTGGTTGGCAAACTCAGTCCTGGTTTTGAAGAAGAACGGCTCCTAGCGCATGTGTATCGACTACACCAGCCTGAACAAGGTGTGCCCAAAGGACCCCTTCCCCCTGCCGCGCATAGATCAAGTCATAGATTCGACTGACGGCTGTGAACTGTTGTCTTTTTTATATGCCTATTCAGGCTACCACCAGATTCCTTTGAATCCGGCTGATCAAATAAAGACTTCGTTCATTATCCCGTACGGGGCTTATTGCTACACGACTATGCCATTCGGCTTGAAAAATACAGGCGCTACTTACCAAAGATGCATGCAAAAATGCTTACAAGAGCAAATTGGCAGAAATGTTCACGCATATGTGGATGATGTCGTTGTGAAAACCAAGGAGAGGAATACCCTCCTTGATGATCTGAGAGAGACCTTCACCAATCTGCGAAGATTCCGGATGAAGCTCAACCCGGCCAAGTGCACTTTCGGCGTGCCAGCCGGCCAACTCCTAGGCTACCTCGTCTCTCAGCGAGGGATTGAAGCCAACCCGGAGAAGATCAGTGCCATAGAGAAGATGGAAATGCCCCAGTGCCTCAAGGATGTCCAGAAGTTCACCGGTTGCCTGGCCTCCTTGAGCCGCTTCGTCAGCCGGCTGGGGGAGAAGGCACTGCCCCTGTACCAGTTGCTCAAGAAAACAAACACCTTCAGCCGGACGCCGCAGGCGGATGAAGCCTTCCGCGACCTAAAGCGCATGCTCTCAACTGCACCCATCCTGGCATCGCCGGCTTCAGTGGAGCCGATGTTGTTATACATCGCAGCCACCAATCGAGTGGTCAGCGTCGTCCTGGTGGTGGAGCGCAAGGAAGCCGGCAAGGAGCAGCCGGTTCGGCGCCCAGTCTACGACCTCAGTGAGGTGCTTTCCCAATCGAAGCAAAACTACCCCCACTACCAGAATGTCACCTACGGCGACATGGCAGCCAAGAAGCTCAAGCACTATTTCCAGGAGCACCACATCAAGATGGTGGCCACAGCGCCCTTGGCGGAAATCATTGGCAGCAAGGACGCCAATTGCCGGGTTGCCAAGTGGGCCCTGGAGCTGGCGGCCCATTCCATCCGCTACGAGCCAAGAACTGCCATCAAGTCGCAGATCCTAGCCGACTTCTTCGTTGACTGGGCCGAGATGCAGTACCTGCCGCTCGTGCCGGACTCTACACACTAGAAGCTGCACTTCGACGGCTCCAAGATGCGCACCGACTTGTAAGCCGGAGTCGTCATCACCTCTCCAAAAGGGGACAGGCTGGACTATGTCCTGCAGATCCACTTCGCCGCATCCAACAATGTGGCGGAGTACGAAGCGCTCATCCATGGGCTCAAGCTGGCCAAGGAAATTGGCGTTCGTTGCATCTTATGCTTCGGCGACTCCGACTTGGTCGTGCAGCAGGCTTCTGGCGATTGGGACGCGAAGGATGCCAACATGGCGTCGTACCGCTTCCATGTCCAGCAGCTGGCCGGCTTCTTCGAAGGGTATGAATTCCACCATGTGCCACGGGCCAACAACGAGGCGGCTGATGCCCTGTCCAAGATAGGCTCAACCCGGCAGGCAATCCCGCCGGGAGTAGCTCTGCAACATCTGCGGAAGCCATCCATCAAGCCGTCACTGGACTCGGATTCAATATTCATGCCGGCTGACCCGGGGGCTTCTCAGCCAAACCCGGGGGCTTCTAAATCAAAGTCGGGGGCTTCTCCGCCGAACCCGCCGGCTCCACAGCCGAACCCGGCGACTCTTCAGTCGAACCCGGGGGCTTCTCAGCCAAACTCGGGGGCTTCTCAGCCGAACCCGCCGGCTCCACAGCCAAACCCGGCGACCACACAGTCGAACCTGGAAGCTCTGAAGATGGAGGCCTTAATGGTCAGCGTGTTTGAAATAAAATGCGTACCATCCTGGGCACAAAAATTCCTCTCCTACCTGGAAGATGGCATAGTACCCGAAAATCGGGTCCAAGCCAGGCAGATTGAGAGAAGGGCCAAGGCCTACACAATCATCAACCACCAACTGTACAAACGCAGCGTAAGTGGGGTGTTCCAGCGGTGTATCGAGCCGGCTGAAGGGATTGAACTCCTTCGAGAAATCCATCAAGGAGAATGCGGACATGACGCCTCCTCCAGAGCCATAGTGGGCAAAGCCTTCTGGCACGACTTCTACTGGCCGACTGCGTTAAAGGATGCGGAAGAGATGGTGAAAACGTGCAACGGTTGCCAGCGTTTCGCCAAGAAAAGGCACGTGCCGGCTTCCGCCTTGAAAACCATCCCCATCACTTGGCCGTTTGATGTGTGGGGACTCGACATGGTTGGCCCATTCAGAACTGCCCGAGGCGGCATGACACACTTGTTGGTGATGATCGACAAATTCACCAAGTGGATAGAAGCCAAGCCGATCAAGAAGCTGGAGAGCTCCACAGCCGTCACTTTCCTCAGGGAAATTATCGTGCGATACAGCTACCCCCACAGCATCATCACTGATAACGGCGCCAATTTCACCCAAGGCATCTTCACTCGCTTCTACGAGGAAAAGGGAATCCAGATGGACCTAGCGTCTGTGGCACACCCTGAGTCTAACGGGCAGGTGGAAAAGGCCAATGGCTTAATCCTAGCCGGCATCCGGCCCCGGCTGGTGGAGCCGCTTGAGCGAGCAGCCGGCTGCTGGATAGAAGAGCTGCCCTCTGTACTCTGGAGCTTGCGCACCACGCCGTTCTTCCTTGTATACGGAGCCGAAGCCATCTTGCCGACTGATATCGAGCATGACGTGCCAAGAATCAAGTTATACACAAAAGCCGAAGCCAAAGAAGCTCGTGAAGATGGAGTCGACCTGGTCGAAGAGGCCCGGCTGCTGGCCACATCCAGATCCACAATCTACCAACAAAGCCTCCGACGCTATCACAGCCGGAAGGTCCAGCCCTTAGCATTCCGAGAAGGTGACCTAGTGCTCCGGCTGATCCAACGGACAGCCGGACAACATAAACTGTCATCCCCATGGGAGAGTCCCTTCATCGTGAGCAAGGCAGTAGGCAATGATTCCTACTATCTCATAGATGCCCAAGAGGCTAAGAAAAACAAGTCGAACAAGACTGACGAGGAGACTAAACGTCCCTGGAATGTCAACTTGCTTCGCCCATTTTACACTTGAGAGAAGGAATGTATGTATCTCTTGTGCTCCTTTTGTAACATGTGCTAATGAAAAAGCATGCGCCAAGGGCACCGATTTCAACAAGTTTTTTCGCGTACTCTACTGCTTTCGCCGATTGGCTTGCACCCTCTCACGCGGCCGGCTTAGTACCGTGAACCGGTCTGCCGATAGCCAGCTCCCGATCCAGCTACAGACCGCAACCCGGCCGTCCGGCTGGCGAGGGTAGATGCTTAAGGAGCCGGCACGCGAAAAACGACTAAGAGAAAGAGCGAAGGCGAATTGACCCTTGTCCAACTTTTCATAAAAGCGCTGGATTGTTCAACTCGGCTCGTTCGGCTGAAATACTATCGGTCTCACCCAGCGTCACGCTCTTGATCCGGCGACGGATCGCAAGTCGGACGTACGATCAGCAAGAGCAAAGCAAAAGAGTGGGGCGGATGGGAAAAAGCGAATAAGCAGAGGGAAAACAAGTCAGCGCACAAATGATTAAACAAACACACTAAAGTGTGACTTCATAAAAAAGGATAATAATATTGTCTTACATATGTACCCGCATCCCGGGGATTTAACAACTTGTTTTGGCAAAAGTAAAATGCGCAAACAGGTAAATCTAGGCGCCGGCTGGAGGAGGACCAGCCGGGGGAGTGATGTCTACGGGTGCTTCTATTCTTGTAGACAGTGTTGGGCCTCCAAGAGCAGAGGTTTGTAGAACAGCAGCAAGTTTCCCTTAAGTGGATCACCCAAGGTTTATCGAACTCAGGGAGGAAGAGGTCAAAGATATCCCTCTCATGAAACCCTGCAACCACAAAGCAAGAAGTCTCTTGTGTCCCCAACACACCTAATAGGTGCACTAGTTCGGCGAAGAGATAGTGAAATACAGGTGGTATAAATAAGTATGAGCAGTGGCAACGGCACCAGAAAAGTGCTTTGCCTGGACGATAAACAAGCGGTAGTAACACAGCAGTAGTAACGCAAAGAAACAAGAAACAAGCAGCGATAGCAGTATTTAGGAACAAGGCCTAGGGATTAGACTTTCACTAGTGGACACTCTCAACTTTGATCACATAACAGAATAGATAAATGCATACTCTACACTCTTGTTGGATGATGAACACCATTGCGTAGGATTACACGAACCCTCAATGCCGGAGTTAACAAGCTCCACAATTCAATGTTCATATTTAAATAACCTTAGAGTGCATGAAAGATCAATACGACTAAGCCAAGTACTAACATAGCATGCACACTGTCACCTTCACACTATGTAGGAGGAATAGATCACATCAATACTATCATAGCAATAGTTAACTTTGTAATCTACAAGAGATCACAATCATAGCATAAACCAAGTACTAACACGGATGCACACACTGTCACCATTACACCGTGCAGGAGGAATAAAACTACTTTAATAACATCACTAGAGTAGCACATAGATAAATTGTGATACAAAACACATTGCAATCATAAAGAGATATAAATAAGCACTTCACTATGCCATTCATAACAGTGAATAAGTATTCTGTGAAATATAGCCTAAGAGACCCACACGGTGCACACACTGTCACCTTTACACACGTGGGACAAGGAGTCTCCGGAGATCACATAAGTAAAATTCACTTGACTAGCATAATGACATCTAGATTACAAGCATCATCATATGAATCTCAATCATGTAAAGCAGCTCGTGAGATTATTGTATTGAAGTACATAGGAGAGAGATGAACCACATAGCTACCGGTACAGCCCCGAGCCTCGGGGGTGGATTACTCCCTCCTCATCATGGAGGCAGCGATGGCGGTGAAGATGGCGGTGGAGACGGCGGTGGAGATGGCTCCGGGGGCAATTCCCCGTCCCGGCAGGGTGCCGGAACAGCGACTTCTGTCCCCCGAATTGGACTTTCGCGATGGCGGCGTCTCTCGATGGTTTTCTCTGTTTCCGTCGAACTGGTCGATGTTTTTAGGTCAGGGACGAATATATAGGCGGAGAGGCGGCGCAAGGAGGCAGCTGGGGCCCCCACACCATAGGCTGGCGCGGCCAGGGGGCCACCCGCGCCGCCTTATGGTGTGGGCCCCCTGCTGCCCGCCTCCGACTCTCCTTCGGTGTTCCGGAAGCTTCCGGGAATTCTAAGACTTTCGGTGTTGATTTCGTCCGATTCCGAAAATATTTCCTTACTAGGATTTCTGAAACCAAAAACAGCAGAAAACAGCAACTGGCCTTTCGGCATCTCGTCAATAGGTTAGTTCCGGAAAACGCATAAATATGACATAAAATGTGAACAAAACATGTCGGTATTGTCATAAAACAAGCATGGAACATCAGAAATTATAGATACGTTGGAGACATATCAGCATCCCCAAGCTTAGTTCCTACTCGTCCTCGAGTA
Organism: Lolium perenne; assembly: GCF_019359855.2. Taxonomy (NCBI): domain Eukaryota; kingdom Viridiplantae; phylum Streptophyta; class Magnoliopsida; order Poales; family Poaceae; genus Lolium; species Lolium perenne. Next base: position 154,726,518 of record NC_067245.2, on the reverse strand, counting down.
GGTAAACGATAAAAGATAATTTCTGAGGTGACATGCTACCAACATAATCTTAATCATACTATTGTAAAGCATATGAGATGAATGCAGCGATTAGAAACAACGTAAATGCAATGAGTAAACAATTGAATCATATAGCAAAGACTTTTCATGAATAGTACTTTCAAGACAAGCATCAATAAGTCTTGCATAAGGGTTAACTCATAAAGCAATAAATTCATAGTAGAGACATTGAAGCGACACAATGGAAGATTAAGTTTCAGCGGTTGCTTTCGACTTGTAACATGTATATCTCATGGATAGTTGTCAATGCAAAGCAATATAACAAATGCAATAAGCAAGTATGTAAGAATCAATGCACAGTTCACACAAATGTTTGCTTCTTGAGGTAGAGAGAGATAGGTGAACTGACTCAACAATAAAAGTAAAAGAATGGTCCTTCAAAGAGGAAAGCATCGATTGTTATATTTGTGCTAGAGCTTTTATTTTGAAAACATAAAGAGAGCATAAAAATAAAGTTTTGAGAGGTGTATGTTGTTGTCAACGAATGGTAGCGGGTACTCTAACCCCCTTGCCAGACAAACCTTCAAAGAGCGGCTCCCATTTTATTTTATTTTTGGATGGCACTCCTTCCAACCTTTCTTTCACAAACCATGGCTAACCGAATCCTCGGGTGCCTGCCAATAATCTCATACCATGAAGGAGTGCCTTTTTATTTTAGTTTTATTATGATGACACTCCTCCCAACCTTTGCTTACACAAGCCATGGCTAACCGAATCCTTCGGGTGCCGTCCAACAATCACATACCATGGAGGAGTGTCTATTTTTGTTAATTAATTTGGGACTGGGAAATCCATTTGCCAGCTCTTTTTGCAAAATTATTGGATAAGCGGATGAAGCCACTAGTCCATTGGTGAAAGTTGCCCAACAAGATTGAAAGATAAACACCACATACTTCCTCATGAGCTATAAAACATTGACACAAATCAGAGGTGATAAATGTTGAATTGTTTAAAGGTAGCACTCAAGCAATTTACTTTGGAATGGCAGGAAATACCATGTAGTAGGTAGGTATGGTGGACACAAATGGCATAGTGTTGTTTGGCTCAAGGATTTGGATGCATGAGAAGTATTCCCTCTCGATACAAGGTTTAGGCTAGCAAGGTTGTTTGAAGCAAACCCAAGCACGAACTAGTACAGCAAAAATCACATAAAAGACATATTACAAGCATTATAAGACTATACATCGTCTTCCTTGTTGTTCAAACACCTCACTAGAAAATATCTAGATTCTAGAGAAACCACTCATGCAAACCAAATTTTAACAAGCTCTATGTATTTCTTCACTAATAGGTGCAAAGTATATGATGCAAGAGCTTAAACAAGAGCACAACAATTGCCAAATATCAAGTTATTCAAGACATCATACCAATTACTACATGTAGCATTTTCCGTTTCCAACCATATAACAATTAACGAAGCAGTTTCAACCTTCGCCATGAAAATTAAAAGCTAAGAACACATGTGTTCATACGAACCAGCGGAGCGTGTCTCTCTCCCACACAAGCATTTATTCAAACAAAAACAAAAATAAAAACAAACCGACGCTCCAAGCAAAATACATGAGATGTGATGGAATAAAAATATAGTTTCAGGGGAGGAACCTGATAATGTTGTCGATGAAGAAGGGGATGCCTTGGGCATCCCCAAGCTTAGACACTTGAGTCTTCTTGATATATGCAGGGGTGAACCACCGGGGCATCCCCAAGCTTAGAGCTTTCACTCTCCTTGATCATAATATATCATCCTCCTCTCTTGACCCTTGAAAACTTCCTCCACACCAAACTCGAAACAAACTCATTAGAGGGTTAGTGCATAATCAAAAACTCACATGTTCAGAGGTGACACAATCATTCTTAACACTTCTGGACATTGCCCAAAGCTACTGGAAGTTAATGGAACAAAGAAATCCATCCCACATAGCAAAAGAGGCAATGCGAAATAAAAGGCAGAATCTGTCAAAACAGAACAGTCCATAAAGACGAATTTTAAAAGGGCTCCAGACTTGCTCAAATGAAAATGCTCAAATTGAATGAAAGTTGCGTACATATCTGAGGATCACACACGTAAATTGGCATAATTTTCTGAGTTACCTACAGAGAATTTTGCCCAGATTCGTGACAGCAAAGAAATCTGTTTCTGCGCAGTAATCCAAATCTAGTATGAACCTTACTATCAACGACTTTACTTGGCACAACAAAACACTAAACTAAGATAAGGAGAGGTTGCTACAGTAGTAAACAACTTCCAAGACACAAATATAAAACAAAGTACTGTAGCAAAATAACACATGGGTTATCTCCCAAGAAGTTCTTTCTTTATAGCCATTAAGATGGGCTCAGCAGTTTTAATGATGCACTCGCAAGAAATAGTAGTTGAAGCAAAAGAGAGCATCAAGAGGCAAATTCAAAACACATTTAAGTCTAACATGCTTCCTATGCATAGGAATCTTGTAAATAAACAAGTTCATGAAGAGCAAAGTAACAAGCATAGGAAGATAAAACAAGTGTAGCTTCAAAAATTTCAGAACATAGAGAGGTGTTTTAGTAACATGAAAATTTCTACAACCATATTTTCCTCTCTCATAATAACTTTCAGTAGTATCATGAGCAAACTCAACAATATAACTATCACATAAAGCATTCTTATCATGAGTCTCATGCATAAAAGTATTACTCTCCACATAAGCATAGTCAATTTTATTAGTTGTAGTGGGAGCAAATTCAACAAAGTAGCTATCATTATTATTCTCATCATCAAATATAGGAGGCATATTGTAATCATAATCAAATTCATCCTCCATAACAGGTGGTAAAAAAAGACTACTATCATTATAATCATCATAAATAGGAGGCAAAGTATCATCAAAGTAAATTTTCTCCTCAATTCTTGGGGGACTAAAAAGATCAAGCTCATCAAAACCAGCTTCCCCAAGCTTAGAATTTTCCATAGCATTAGCAACAATAGTGTTCAAAGCATTCATATTAATAACATTCCCATTAGTATGCATATAAAGTTCCATGGGTTTTTTAATTCTCTCTTCAAACACATCATGTCCTAATTCAAGATAAAGTTCATAAAGATCTCTCATATTTTTGTTGTTTTCCATTATGCCTAACTAGTGTAAACAAGAAACAAAAAGATGCAATTGCAGGATCTAAAAGAAATAGCTTCGAGTATTTACAACGGCGAAAATAGCTTAGTAGCCGAGATCCGGAGTGTGAGTACCTTTTACCTTTCCTCCCCGGCAACGGCGCCAGAAAATAGCTTGATGTCTACGGGTGCTTCTATTCTTGTAGACAGTGTTGGGCCTCCAAGAGCAGTGGTTTGTAGAATAGCAGCAAGTTTCCCTTAAGTGGATCACCCAAGGTTTATCGAACTCAGGGAGGAAGAGGTCAAAGATATCCCTCTCATGCAACCCTGCAACCACAAAGCAAGAAGTCTCTTGTGTCCCTGATGTCTACTTCCCCCTCCTTTTCCTGTAGACAGTGTTGGGCCTCCAAGAGCAGAGGTTTGTAGAACAGCAGCAAGTTTTCCCTTAAGTGGATCACCCAAGGTTTATCGTACTCAGGGAGGAAGAGGTCAAAGATATCCCTCTCATGCAACCCTGCAACCACAAAGCAAGAAGTCTCTTGTGTCCCCAACACACCTAATAGGTGCACTAGTTCGGCGAAGAGATAGTGAAATACAGGTGGTATGAATAAGTATGAGCAGTAGCAACGGTGCCAGAAAATAGCTTGCTGGCGTGTAGTTGATGGTGGTAGTATTGCAGCAGTAGTAACGCAGTAAAACAGCGATAGCAGTATTTAGGAACAAGGCCTAGGGATTAGACTTTCACTAGTGGACACTCTCAACATTGATCACATAACAGAATAGATAAATGCATACTCTACACTCTTGTTGGATGATGAACACATTGCGTAGGATTACACGAACCCTCAATGCCGGAGTTAACAAGCTCCACAATTCAATGTTCATATTTAAATAACCTTAGAGTGTAAGATAGATCAATACGACTAAACCAAGTACTAACGTAGCATGCACACTATCACCTTCATGCTAAGAAAGGAGGAATAGATCACATCAATACTATCATAGCAATAGTTAACTTCGCAATCTACAAGAGATCATGATCATAGCATAAACCAAGTACTAACACGGATGCACACACTGTCACCATTACACCGTGCAGGAGGAATAAAACTACTTTAATAACATTGCTAGAGTAGCACATAGATAAATTGTGATACAAATACATTGCAATCATAAAGAGATATAAATAAGCACTTCACTATGCCATTCATAACAGTGAATAAGTATTCTGTGAAATATAGCCTAAGAGACTCACACGGTGCACACACTGTCACCTTTACACACGTGGGACAAGGAGTCTCCGGAGATCACATAAGTAAAATTCACTTGACTAGCATAACGACATCTAGATTACAAGCATCATCATATGAATCTCAATCATGTAAGGCAGCTCATGAGATTATTGTATTGAAGTACATAGGAGAGAGATGAACCACATAGCTACCGGTACAGCCCCGAGCCTCGATGGAGAACTACTTCCTCCTCATGGGAGCAGCAGCGGTGATGAAGATGGCGATGGAGATGGCAACGGTGTCGATGGAGAAGCCTTCCGGGGGCACTTCCCCGTTCCGGCGGCGTGCCGAAACAGAGACTCCTGTCCCCCAGATCTTGGCTTCGCGATGGCGGCGGCTCTGGAAGGTTTCTGTGGGTTTCGTCGAACGTATCAGGGTTTTCGCGACGGAGGCTTTAAATAGGCGAAGAGGCGGCGCAGGAGGGTCGAAGGGGTGCCCACACCATAGGGTGGCGCGGGCCCCCCTGGCCGTGCCGGCCTAGGGTTTGGTGGGCCTGTGCCCCGTCTCTGGCGGCTCTCGGGTGTTCTGGATGCTTCCGGGCAAAATAGGAACCTGGGCGTTGATTTCGTCCGATTCCGAGAATATTTGGTTACTAGGATTTCTGAAACCAAAAACAGCAGAAAAGAATCGGCACTTCGGCATCTTGTTAATAGGTTAGTTCCAGAAAATGCACGAATATGACATAAAGTGTGCATAAAACATGTAGATATCATCAATAATGTGGCATGGAACATAAGAAATTATCGATACGTCGGAGACGTATCAGCATCCCCAAGCTTAGTTCTGCTCGTCCCGAGCAGGTAAAACGATAACAAAGATAATTTCTTGAGTGACATGCCATCATAACCTTGATCATACTATTTGTAAAGCATATGTAGTGAATGCAGCGATCAAAACAATGTATATGACATGAGTAAACAAGTGAATCATATAGCAAAGACTTTTCATGAATAGCACTTCAAGACAAGCATCAATAAGTCTTGCATAAGAGTTAACTCATAAAGCAATAATTCATAGTAAAGCATTGAAGCAACACAAAGGAAGATTAAGTTTCAGCGGTTGCTTTCAACTTATAACATGTATATCTCATGGATATTGTCAACATAGAGTAATATAACAAGTGCAATATGCAAGTATGTAGGAATCAATGCACAGTTCACACAAGTGTTTGCTTCTTGAGATGGAGAGAAATAGGTGAACTGACTCAACATAAAAGTAAAAGAATGGTCCTTCAAAGAGGAAAGCATCGATTGCTATATTTGTGCTAGAGCTTTGTTTTTGAAAACATGAAACAATTTTGTCAACGGTAGTAATAAAGCATATGTATCATGTAAATTATATCTTACAAGTTGCAAGCCTCATGCATAGTATACTAATAGTGCCCGCACCTTGTCCTAATTAGCTTGGACTACCGGATCATCACAATGCACATGTTTTAACCAAGTGTCACAAAGGGGTACCTCTATGCCGCCTGTACAAAGGTCTAAGGAGAAAGCTCGCATTGGATTTCTCGCTATTGATTATTCTCAACTTAGACATCCATACCGGGACAACATAGACAACAGATAATGGACTCCTCTTTTATGCAATAAGCATGTAACAACAATTAATAATTTTCTCATATGAGATTGAGGATATATGTCCAAAACTGAAACTTCCACCATGGATCATGGCTTTAGTTAGCGGCCCAATGTTCTTCTCTAACAATATGCATGCTTAACCATAAGGTGGTAGATCTCTCTTACTTCAGACAAGACGGACATGCATAGCAACTCACATGATATTCAACAAAGAATAGTTGATGGCGTCCCCAGAAACATGGTTATCGCACAACAAGCAACTTAATAAGAGATAAAGTGCATAAGTACATATTCAATACCACAATAGTTTTTAAGCTATTTGTCCCATGAGCTATATATTGTAAAGGTGTATGATGGAATTTTAAAGGTAGCACTCAAGCAATTTACTTTGGAATGGCGGAGAAATACCATGTAGTAGGTAGGTATGGTGGACTCGAATGGCATAGTGGTTGGCTCAAGGGTTTCGGATGCATGAGAAGTAATCCTTCTCGATACAAGGCTTAGGCTAGCAAGGTTGTTTGAAGCAAACACAAGCATAAACTAGTACATCAAAACTTACATAAAAGACATATTACAAGCATTATAAGACTATACATCGTCTTCCTTGTTGTTCAAACACCTCACTAGAAAATATCTAGACTCTAGAGAAACCACTCATGCAATCCAAATTTTAACAACCTCTATGTATTTCTTCACTAATAGGTGCAAAGTATATGATGCAAGAGCTTAAACAAGAGCACAACACTTGCCAAGTATCACATTATCCAAGACATTATAGAAAATTACTACATGTATCATTTTCCAATTCCAACCATATAACAATTTAACGAAGAAGAAACTTCGCCATGAATACTAAAAGCTAAGAACACATGTGTTCATATGCAACAGCGGAGCGTGTCTCTCTCCCACAAAAGCATGATGTAATCCAATTTATTCAAACACAAAAAAAAGCATACAGACGCTCCAAGCAAAGCACATAAGATGTGACCGAATAAAAATATAGTTTCAAGAGAAGGAACCTGATAATTTGTCGATGAAGAATGGGATGCCTTGGGTATACCCAAGCTTAGACGCTTGAGTCTTCTTGATATATGCAGGGGTGAACCACCGGGGCATCCCCAAGCTTAGAGCTTTCACTCTTCTTGATCATAGTATATCATCCTCCTCTCTTGACCCTTGAAAACTTCCTTCACACCAAACTTCTCATAAACTTCATTAGAGAGGTTAGTACATAATCAAAAACTCACATGTTCAGAGGTGACACAATCATTCTTAACACTTCTGGACATTGCTTAAAGCTACTGGAAGGTAATGGAACAAAGAAATCCACCCAACACAGCGAAAGAAGCAATGCAAAATAAAAGGCAGAATCTGTCAAAACAGAACAGTCCGTAAAGACAAATTTTTAATAAATACTTCCGTTGCTCAGATTAGAAAACTCAAAACTAATGAAAGTTGCGTACATATCTGAGGAACACGCACGTAAATTGGCATATTTTTCTGATTTTTCTACAGAGAAAACAGCCCAGATTCGTGACAGATAGAAATCTGTTTCTGCGCAGAAATCCAAATCTAGTATCAACCTTCGATTAGAGGCTTCACTTGGCACAACAAAACACAAAACTAAGATAAGGAGAGGTTGCTACAGTAGTAAACAACTTCCAAGACACAAAATAAAAACAAAGTACTGTAGCAAAATAACACATGGGTTATCTCCCAAGAAGTTCTTTCTTTATAGCCATTAAGATGGGCTCAGCAGTTTTAATGATGCACTCATAAGAAATAGTAGTTGAAGCGAAAGAGAGCATCCAGAGGCAAATTCAAAACACATTTAAGTCTAACATGCTTCCTATGCATAGGAATCTTGTAAATAAACAAGTTCATGAAGAGCAAAGTAACAAGCATGGGAAGATAAAACAAGTGTAGCTTCAAAAATTTCAGCACATAGAGAGGTGTTTTAGTAATATGAAAATTTCTACAACCATATTTTCCTCTCTCATAATAACTTTCAGTAGCATCATGAGCAAACTCAACAATATAACTATCACATAAAGCATTCTTATCATGAGTCTCATGCATAAAATAATTACTCTCCACATAAGCATAATCAATTTTATTAGTAATAGCGGGAGCAAATTCAACAAAGTAGCTATCATTATTATTCTCATCAAGTGTAGGAGGCATAGTATAATCACAACAAAATTTACTCTCCATAGTAGGTGGTACCAAAAGACCACTATCATTATAATCATCATAAATAGGAGGCAAAGTATCATCAAAGAAAATTTTCTCCTCAATGCTTGGGGGACTAAAAAGATCATGAAAACCAGCTTCCCCAAGCTTAGAACTTTCTATATTATTATAAACAATGGTGTTCAAAGCGTTCATACTAATATTACTACCAGCATGCAAATAAGATTCCATAGGTTTTTTAATTTTCGCATCAAACAATCCATGTTTTAAATCAGGAAATAGCATAAGAAGTTCATTCTTGTCCATTATGCCAAACTAGTGTAAACAAGAAACAAAAAGATGCAATTGCAGGATCTAAAGGAAATAGCTTTGAGTACTTACGACAGCGGAAAATAGCTTGGTAGCCGAGGTCCGGAGTGTGAGTACCTTTTACCTTTCCTCCCCGGCAACGGCGCCAGAAAATAGCTTGATGTCTACTTCCCCCTCCTTTTCCTGTAGACAGTGTTGGGCCTCCAAGAGCAGAGGTTTGTAGAACAGCAGCAAGTTTTCCCTTAAGTGGATCACCCAAGGTTTATCGAACTCAGGGAGGAAGAGGTCAAAGATATCCCTCTCATGCAACCCTGCAACCACAAAGCAAGAAGTCTCTTGTGTCCCCAACACACCTAATAGGTGCACTACTTCGGCGAAGAGATAGTGAAATACAGGTGGTATGAATAAGTATGAGCAGTAGAAACGGTGCCAGAAAATAGCTTCCTGGCGTGTAGTTGATGGTGGTAGTATTGCAGCAGTAGTAACGCAGTAAAATAGCGATATCAGTATTTAGGAACAAGGCCTAGGGATTAGACTTTCACTAGTGGACACTCTCAACATTGATCACATAACAGAATAGATAAATGCATACTCTACACTCTTGTTGGATGATGAACACATTGCGTAGGATTACACGAACCCTCAATACCGGAGTTAACAAGCTCCACAATTCAATGTTCATATTTAAATAACCTTAGAGTGTAAGATAGATCAATACGACTAAACCAAGTACTAACGTAGCATGCACACTGTCACCTTCATGCTAAGAAAGGAGGAATAGATCACATCAATACTATCATAGCAATAGTTAACTTCGCAATCTACAAGAGATCATGATCATAGCATAAACCAAGTACTAACACGGATGCACACACTGTCACCATTACACCGTGCAGGAGGAATAAAACTACTTTAATAACATTGCTAGAGTAGCACATAGATAAATTGTGATACAAATACATTGCAATCATAAAGAGATATAAATAAGCACTTCACTATGCCATTCATAACAGTGAATAAATATTCTGTGAAATATAGCCTAAGAGACTCACACGGTGCACACACTGTCACCTTTACACACGTGGGACAAGGAGTCTCCGGAGATCACATAAGTAAAATTCACTTGACTAGCATAACGACATCTAGATTACAAGCATCATCATATGAATCTCAATCATGTAAGGCAGCTCATGAGATCATTGTATTGAAGTACATAGGAGAGAGATGAACCACATAGCTACCGGTACAGCCCCGAGCCTCGATGGAGAACTACTCCCTCCTCATGGGAGCAGCAGCGGTGATGAAGATGGCGATGGAGATGGCAGCGGTGTCGATGGAGAAGCCTTCCGGGGGCACTTCCCCGTTCCGGCGGCGTGCCAGAACAGAGACTCCTGTCCCCCAGATCTTGGCTTCGCGATGGCGGCGGCTCTGGAAGGTTTCTGTGGGTTTCGTCGAACGTATCAGGGTTTTCGCGACGGAGGCTTTAAATAGGCGAAGAGGCGGCGCAGGAGGGTCGAAGGGGTGCCCACACCATAGGGTGGCGCGGGCCCCCCTGGCCGCGCCGGCCTAGGGTTTGGTGGGCCTGTGCCCCCTCTCTGGCGGCTCTCGGGTGTTCTGGATGCTTCCGGGCAAAATAGGAACCTGGGCGTTGATTTCGTCCGATTCCGAGAATATTTCGTTACTAGGATTTCTGAAACCAAAAACAGCAGAAAATAGCGACTGGCACTTCGGCATCTTGTTAATAGGTTAGTTCCAGAAAATGCACGAATATGACATAAAGTGTGCATAAAACATGTAGATATCATCAATAATGTGGCATGGAACATAAGAAATTATCGATACGTCGGAGACGTATCAGTCCCCAACACACCTAATAGGTGCACTAGTTCGGCGAAGAGATAGTGAAATACAGGTGGTATAAATAAGTATGAGCAGTGGCAACGGCACCAGAAAAGTGCTTTGCCCATGACAGTAAACAAGCAGTAGTAACACAGCAGTAGTAACGCAGTAAAACAGTAAACAAGCAGCGATAGCAGTATTTAGGAACAAGGCCTAGGGATTAGACTTTCACTAGTGGACACTCTCAACTTTGATCACATAACAGAATAGATAAATGCATACTCTACACTCTTGTTGGATGATGAACACCATTGCGTAGGATTACACGAACCCTCAATGCCGGAGTTAACAAGCTCCACAATTCAATGTTCATATTTAAATAACCTTAGAGTGCATGAAAGATCAATACGACTAAACCAAGTACTAACATAGCATGCACACTGTCACCTTCACACTATGTAGGAGGAATAGATCACATCAATACTATCATAGCAATAGTTAACTTTGTAATCTACAAGAGATCACAATCATAGCATAAACCAAGTACTAACACGGATGCACACACTGTCACCATTACACCGTGCAGGAGGAATAAAACTACTTTAATAACATCACTAGAGTAGCACATAGATAAATTGTGATACAAAACACATTGCAATCATAAAGAGATATAAATAAGCACTTCACTATGCCATTCATAACAGTGAATAAGTATTCTGTGAAATATAGCCTAAGAGACCCACACGGTGCACACATTGTCACCTTTACACACGTGGGACAAGGAGTCTCCGGCGATCACATAAGTAAAATTCACTTGACTAGCATAATGACATCTAGATTACAAGCATCATCATATGAATCTCAATCATGTAAAGCAGCTCGTGAGATTATTATATTGAAGTACATAGGAGAGAGATGAACCACATAGCTACCGGTACAGCCCCGAGCCTCGGGGGTGGATTACTCCCTCCTCATCATGGAGGCAGCGATGGCGGTGAAGATGGCAGTGGAGACGGCGGTGGAGATGGCTCCGGGGGCAATTCCCCGTCCCGGCAGGGTGCCGGAACAGCGACTTCTATCCCCCGAATTGGACTTTCGCGATGGCGGCGGCTCTGGATGGTTTTCTCTGTTTCCGTCGAACTGGTCGATGTTTTTAGGTCAGGGACGAATATATAGGCGGAGAGGCGGCGCAAGGAGGCGGCTGGGGCCCCCACACCATAGGCTGGCGCGGCCAGGGGGCCACCCGCGCCGCCTTATGGTGTGGGCCTCCTGCTGCCCGCCTCCGACTCTCCTTCGGTGTTCCGAAAGCTTCCGGGAATTCTAAGACTTTCGGTGTTGATTTCGTCCGATTCCGAAAATATTTCCTTACTAGGATTTCTGAAACCAAAAACAGCAGAAAACAGCAACTGGCCTTTCGGCATCTCGTCAATAGGTTAGTTCCGGAAAACGCATAAATATGACATAAAATGTGAACAAAACATGTCGGTATTGTCATAAAACAAGCATGGAATATCAGAAATTATAGATACGTTGGAGACGTATCAGGGAGCATCTATCGAGCCGGCCGCCGGGTCCGCCTTGGGCGCATCCGGCGCGTCCTCCATTTCTTCATCTTCGGACTCCTCCTCCTCGTCCTCTTCAGGCGGATTCGGGTCCTCGATGAAGGTGCCCTTGTTGACAAAGTCAGCGATGGCGCAGGCGCGGGCAAGCCGGGCGGTCTTGTTCTCCGTGCTAAGCTTGTCCTCCACGTCGGCCCACCGGTTTTCCAGCTGGTCGAGGCTAACCTCGTCGTACCAGGAGAGCATGAAAGACAGTGCCATGTCGGCCCCGACATGCTCGGCCGAATCCTTCCAGTCGAGGAAGCGGTCAGGTGCCTTCTCGAGCCAGTTGATGAGTTTGGCGACCTCGCCCGGCAGCGTCTCCGTTGGCCAGAGCAACCGGAACAGCTCCTCCATCGCTTTCCTAAGCTCGTAGCCCAGCATAGTTATCGGCTCGACGCGGGCGGCCATGGACGCCAGGTAGTCATCCATGTAGAAGTGCTCAGAGCTCTCCTCGCTCGTGGCTTCCCTCCGAGCCTCCCGTGCCTTGCCTGCCGCCTCTAGCGCCGCCGCCTGCGCCTCGGGGAAAGCTGCTGCAAAGATAAGAAGCACGTCAGAAGCCTGTAAGTCTGGCTGACAACAGCCGGCAGATCCCAGCCAACTGCAATCAGCCACAAGCCGGGGAAAGAGCAGAAAAAACGCAGATTTTCGAAGTAAAAAGAAAAAGACTGGCGGCAGCCGGCGATAAACGCCGCCTGCCCCCAGCCTGAAGATGGACATCATCGAAAAAGAAAAAGACTGGCGGCAGCCGGCGAGAAACGCCGCCTGCCCCCAGCCTGAAGATGGAGATCATCGAAAAAGAAAAAGACTGGCGGTAGCCGGCGAGAAACGCCGCCTGCCCCCAGATGGAGATATCAAACGCTAAGTGGTTTCAGCTGCCGCATGCCCGCATAAGCCGGTAGCCGACAGCCGAAAGCCGGCAAGAGGACGAAATAGAGAAAAAAAAGCAAGGACTTACCCGCCAAGCCGCGATCAAGGGCGCTAATCTCCGTCACCAAGAGCTTGGCGGTAGCCGATAGCTCGTTCGACTTGGAGGTCACCTCGTCGCGAAGCGCCAGGCGCTGCTGGTCCACCTCCTCCAGCCGCTTGCTGAGGTCTTCCACCTTCTCCCGCCCAACCTGCTAGGCAGCTTCGAGCTCAGTGAGGTTGGTGGCCTCGAGTCGGCGCAGCCGCGTCAGCTCCCATTTCGGTCTCCAGCGCCTTGGCGGCCGCGGCCTGGGACGCCTTCTCGCTCTCAGCGCATCGAGCACGGGCGGCCCGAAGATCCTCTTCCAGCTGAGGGACCCGGGCGGTAGCTGCTGCAAGCCGGCAAACGAAAGCCGTTAGCCGGATAAACTAAATAAAGAAAAAGAAACAAGTTAAAGCGAAGATGCCTCACCCTTGGCAACCTCAAGCTCGCGGGCCATGTCGCCCCGCTCGGTCTTGTCCTTGTGGTAGCTAGCCACAAGCCGGTTGTACAGGGCAGTCCGCCTGTCCGTCACCGTCTGAAAAAGAAGAGCCAAAAATAAGCATTCGGACGAAGCCCGGACCGGCTCCAAGCAGTCGGCCCATGCCTCGGAGGGCTACCAGTACAATACTAAAAATGCAAAAAAGAAACACAAATGCGAACTAACCTTGCCGGCCGTCTCCACCCGCTGTAGGTGGTTCTCGGTATCGGCGGCTGAGGCCTTGATGAAGGCGCGGAAGCTGGAGAAGAACATCTCCATGGACGCCACGCCCCTGCCTCCCTCCCGGCTGGTCACCTCGCAGACGTTCGCCTGGCGCCACTCCTTCTCCATGGTGCCGGCTGAGCCGAGGCTGGAGTCGGGCACGGACACCACATTCAGCAGTGAGGCGGCCGGAGAAACGTGAAGGTTGACCACCGGCTATGATGGCCCCTAAGGCGCCTGCGCCGGGCCCTTCGCCTTCACCAGTGCCCTGGCATCCGCGTCGGCCGGACGGGTCGGCTCCTGCCTCACCGGCTCCTCCGTTGCCGGCTCTGAAGCTGGAGGCGGCGCAGCAGTGTCTGCCGGCCCGGTGGGGATGGTAGACTCCGGCGGAGGCGGCGCTTCGTCCGAGCTGGTGTCGAGGACGACGACATCGGGCGCAGCCCTGCCGGCTCCGGCCGCGGGCCCTAAAGGCCGGCTGCGGCTCGGGAAAAGATCGTCCAGCGAAGGCTGGCCGGCACGGCGAGCCGGCTCACTTCGGGAGCCGGAGCCGGATGCACCCAGCGAAGGTGCAGCTGAAGAACCCGCCCCCGCAGCAGGCGGCGTGATGATGAGCGGCGAGCGCGAACGCGCCGGAGGCTGCGGAGTTGGCTCCCTCCTCTGCCGCTGGAGCGGCGACACGATGCTTGAAGCCGGGCGCGAGCCGGCGCCCTTAGAAAACTTGATAGCGGCCCTAGATGGTCGAACAAGAAAAAGATAAGCAAAAGAGGAAAGAAAAGGAATCAAACAACAAAAGCAAGAAACTCACCCGGCCGCTTCCGGAACCTTCTTCGGCCCCGCCCGGCGCTGCTTCTTCAGCTTCGCTTCCAGCTGGGCATTGGTCCGTTCGCTGCTTCTGCCCCTTGGGCGCAGATGAGGACGCCGTCGAAGCCGGAGGCGGCCTCACCGACAGAGGCACCGCGCGGAGCGGCACTAAGGCGGACGGCGCCTTCTCCTCCTCCTGCTACTGCGGAGACGGTGGCGGATCGTTTTTCCCACGGGCGGCTTGCTCAGCCGCCTCCGGGCTTTCGTCGTCGCCGGCTTGGTCGGCCGGATCAACATGATCCAGCGTCCACTCCTTCAGCTCCAGGTTGTCGTCCTCAACCTGTTGCCGGCCGAAAAGCTGCAAGCAACAAGCAAACAATATGAAAGAAGTCGGCCACGCAGCCGCAAGCCGGCATTCGGCCGTAAGAGAAAAGACTTACCAGAGGGCGGTAGCTCCTTCCGGCTATAGGGCTCCATCCCCCAGTTCCAGTTATCGGGCAACTTCGCCTGGGAGACAAAGTTCACCCGCAGGGCGACTTGAGCCTTGGTGAGCTCCAGCTTGGACGTCCGGGTCGGATCGAACCGGCCGGACATGTGGCAGATCTTGTGGGCGCGTGTCTGCAGAAGCAGCACCCAGCGGGAGGCGTAGCAGCAGAGAAGGTCGGCTGCGCACAGCCGCTCCTCGGTAACACACTCCTGGAGGAAGTCCCAGAGCATGTTCACCTCCGCCTGCTAGTCCGCCGACTTGTGATTGGTGCCCCAGTTGAGCCGGGCAGCCGGCGGGTCCGGGTTGTACTCCGGTAGATTTATCCAGTCGAACGCCAGGTTCCCATTCTTCACGTAGAAGAACGACATCTGCCATTTCTTCACCGAGTCCACAGTCGGAATCTTCGGGAAGGGCGTGGACGTGCGTGAATAGATGGAGGCGGCGCCGCAAGCTCGCAGGTGGCCGTCGGTGGTCTGAGCCTTGAAGTAGAAGAGCCGACTCCAGAACTCCACGTCGGGCCACAAGCCAGCGTAGCCCTCCATGAAGGCCACGTAGCAGCTCAGCGTGACGAAGGCGTTGGCCGGTAGGTGGTGCGGCTGCAGGCCGAAGTAGTCGAGGAACTTCCAGAGAAAGGGTGAAGCCGGCAGCCCCAGCCCCCGGTTGAAGTGCGCCCCAAAGACGACGCGCTCGCCGGGCTCCGGATCCGGCGCCACCTCAGTTCCCGGAGCACGCGTGATCACCTGCGCCGGGATCCGGCGGAGGCGCACCAGACGGGCGATGTCTGCCTCGGTCATGTACGAACCCTCCCATGAGCCGCTTGGGAGAGCCATCGCTGTGGAGGAGGAAGAAGAAGAAGACCAAGAAAGAGAAAAGGGCGACGAAGAACCACTCGCCGACGGGGAACGCGGTGGCGGCGAGCGTACCGTGGATGTGTGAGGTCCCGTGGTGCCGGATCGGTGGAGCGAAGGCTGCGGATCGGCGGAGGAGCTTGGCCGCGACTGGTTGCCGAAGTTCGCCAGAGGTCCGCCGGTGAGATCGATCGGGCGCGAAGAAATCGCTCGAGCAGAGGAGAAAGGCGAAGCTTGGGCGAGAGGAAGAAGACACTACTAGGAAAAGGCCTAGCTGTAAGGTTGACTTCAGTGGCGCACCATGATGGCCGTGCGCCACTACTACTTAGCAGTGGCGCACCACAAAATGGTGGGCCACTGTTACAAATGTAGTAGTGGCGCACCTTGTTTGTGGTGCGCCATTACTAATTCCTGGCAGGAGGCCAGCTCCTACCCAAAACTAATAGTGGCGCACGTCTCCATGGTGCGCCGTTGCTACTTTGCTTACTTATGGCGCATGGCGTAGTGGTGCGCCACTGCTAGGAGGTGGCCAGGGCCCTTGAGAGATGAGGGCTTTAGCAATGGCGCACTGCCGTGGTGCGCCACTACTAGCTATGGCGCACCGCCGACATGGTGCGCCACTGCTAAGTTGGGCAGGGGCGTGGGTTGCAGGTACCAGGTGAGCAGTGGCGCACCACTTAGCAGTGCGCCATTGCTATGTCACCCTAGCAGTGGCGCATGGCTATGTGGTGCGCCACTGCTAACCTGAGACCATTTCCTGCTTTTCACCCTCCACTCACATGTGCCACCCACTTTCCCCAAACACTCTTCCACCACCACCTCCCACCAAATCTGGATCTGGTCGTGTTGCCCCTCCTTCCCACCTCATTTTCACCTCTTCATTCACCAAAATTAAGTTGGTAAACTTAATTTTCTTCATTGGTATGTAATGGTGAAGCTTTCTTAGCTCAATACCCTACTCAATCTCAACTTTTTACCTCATCCAACACTCTAGGTCTCGCCGTATCGGTAACTTTGTTGGTTTTATGCTTTGTGTGTGACCGGTTCCGATCGTCTTGCACACACACGTGTGTGTGCACATATGTCATGCGAAGCTCATGTGTTGTGCGCATGCGCGAAAAGCGTCTCGATCACGTGCATGTGTGTTGTATGCGAAGCCTCCACATGTGTTGTATATGCAAAGCCTCCGATCCACACATGTGTTGCATGTGTTTGTTTGCAGGGATTTGAAATGCGATGGAGTTGCCAATATTTTGCCGAAACGTTAATTCATTTCCGTTTCGGCGAATAGTGGGCATACTCGCATATACATATGTCCTATTTTTAGGGAAGGTCATGCCAAAATTTTCTTTTGGTATGCTAAGATATCCATTTTCTCTATACCCGCAGGCGACCATGGTCCGCATGATGAGCGAAGGCGTTGTGGCTAGGTTTTTGAAAGCCGCGACAGCCGAGATGATTAGAAATAACCAAAAGGAGATAAGATGTCCGTGTCGAAGATGCAAGCTGACGAGCCTTATGGACCCTAAAGCCGATATGGTGCGGGACCACCTTCTCATGCGTGGTTTCATGGATGGCTATCGGTGGGAAGGCGACGAAGATGATTATGAATTTGTCCATGGGATTTCAACAAGAAATAAGGAAGGAGGTGATCAGGATGTAGAAGATCTCGGACATGATCAGGATGTAGAAGATCCCGGAGATGATCATGATCACAATGTAGGAGATCCTGGACCTGATGATGAGGAAGATCAAGATGGAGGTCATCACGACGATCATGAAGATGAAGACGATGGACCATCGTCGATGGACTGGGTGCAGGACCCTTATCTTCAAGAGCTGCTTCTCAAGCAGACGAGTAACGCAAGAGCTGCCGCCCGAGAGAAAGCCAAGATGGATCAACTGGAGGTAGACGCGGTTACTCCATTGTATGAAGGATGCAGGACGGAGGATACCCGCCTGAAAGTAACGCTCATGGCTCTGGAGATGAAGGTAAAGCACAAAATGACCGACACATCCTTCAACGACAACATGTCATTCTGGCAGGAACGTCTTCCCAAAGGTAACACGTGTCCGACTAGTATCGAGGAGGCCAAGAAAATTGTGTGTCCTCTGGATTTACCGCATGTGAAATATCATGTGTGCTTGAACGATTGCATCATTTATCGGAACGAGCACGCGGCGTGTACCATATGTCCGGTGTGCGGCATCAGTCGGTACAAGAAGGGGAAGAAAGCTCCTCGGAAGGTGGTGTGGTACTTTCCGATCACTCCTCGTCTGCAGCGGTATTTCGCGGATCCTAAGCAAGCAAAGCTAATGCGCTGGCACGCGGAGATGAGGAAGGTAGAAGATGACGCAGATGATCCGGACAAAAAGAAAATGGACAGGATGTTGAGACACCCTTCGGATGCTAGCCAGTGGAATGCGTTGAACCTCGAGTACCCAGAATTTGGGGACGATCCTAGGAACATAAGGCTGGGCGCGAGCACCGATGGAGTCTATCCGTTTGGCAGCCAGAGCAGCACGCATAGCACCTGGCCCGTGTTTGTGTGGATGTACAACCTCCCCCCTGGTTGTGCATGAAGAGGAAGTACATTCAAATGAGTATGCTAATTGAAGGGCCGAAACAACCAGGGAACGACATCAATCTATATATGGGGCTTCTGAAAGAGGAGCTAGCCACGCTATGGGACACGCCTGCCAATACGTGGGACGCCGCCGCGGAAGAATATTTCCCTATGAGAGCCGCACTGCTCATGACGGTGCACTACTTTCTCGGTTACGGATATGTCGCGGGGCAGGTGGTCCACGGATTCAATGCATGCGTCAGGTGCATGGACGACACAACGTACCGCCAGCTAGATAGAGATCCCGGGTCCTCGAAAACGGTGTTCATGGGACATCGAAGGTGGCTTCGCGAGGACGACGCATGGAGGAAACGCAAGGATCTGTTCGATGGTCAAGACGAACCCCGAAGACGGCCACGTACGAGAAGCGGCGAGCAAATAGACGAGCTATTGAAAAATTGGAAAGAGTGCCCACCGCCGGGAAAGAAGCGAAAGGCGCCGGAGCCGCTGCTTAAGGTATGGAAGACGAGGTCTGTTTTCTGGGACTTGCCGTACTGGAAGATCCTCCGTGTGCCTCACAGCCTTGATGTCATGCACATCACGAAGAACGTGTGCGAGAGTCTGCTTGGTACCCTCCTCAACATGCCAGAGAAGACCAAAGATGGGCCGAAAGCAAGGTACGACTTGCAATCAATTGGGATCAGGGAGGAGCTTCACGCGGGACGCCCTAATGATGATGATGATGACGATGACGATGATGAGGCGGAGGACACGCAAAGTCGTTGCAAGGGCAAAAATGCCAAAAAGATTGAATATTACTGCCCCCCCCCCCCCCGCGTGCTTCACTCTAAGTCAGAAGGAGATCGAGCAGTTTTTCGACTGTCTCCTAGGAGTAAAACTTCCCTACGGTTACGCGGGGAAGATAAGTGATACGTCTCCGTGTTATCACCAGAATTTGACCGAGTCAGAGGTGGGCCGCGATCAAGATGGGCTTGAAGAATATACATGGAAGAAAGACGTGAATCGGCCTGTTATGCAAAGTTTGGGCTAGTTTGCCCGTGTATCTGTAACATAGTAGATTACGTGTCGGTTGGTTAGAGTTTGCCTCGTGCACGGTTGGGATTATTCCCACGTTAGAAAGTCTACGGACTATAAATATGTATCTAGGGTTTATGAAATAAACAACAATCATCGTTCACCACAAATCAATCTAGGCGCATCGCCAACTCCTTCGTCTCGAGGGTTTCTTCCGGATAAGCATCATGCTGCCTAGATCGCATCTTGCGATCTAGGCAGTACAAGTTTATTCGTTGCCATGCGTTGCTCGTACTGAAGCCCTTTTGATGGCGAGCAACGTAGTTATCTTAGATGTGTTAGGGTTAGCATTGTTCTTCGTATCATATGCTGTCGTAGTGCAACCCTTAGACATCTGGCCGCCCTTACCCCTATCGTAGGTGCAGGCGCACCCCGCTTGATCATTATTTAGTAGATCCGATCCGTTACGGTTGCTCCTTGTTCTTCAAGGATTAGTTTAATATCTGCAATAGTTAGGCCTTACAAAGGGTTGGAGGATCCAGCGACGCGTAGGGTGTAGTTTGCTAGCCCTAGACAGGATGTTCCGGGGATCAACCTCGTGTTGGTTTTTAGGCCTTGTCTAGGATCGGCTTACGATCACCGTACGTGACCGCGAGGCCCAATCGTGAGTAGGATGATCCGATTATGCGGTGAAAACCCTAAATCGTCGTAGATCGTTTTAGCTTTATCTTGATCAAGCAGGACCACCATATATTCGTACACCTCGTATGAATCATGGGTGGATCGGCTCTTTGAGCCGATTCACAGGATAACCTGAGAGCCGATCGAGGCTCGTATTTAATGTTTACGTGTATGCCATGCAGGAAACTAAGCGAGGCATCTTCATCACCTTCCTGACCAGGTATAGGTCAGGTGGCACGCCCTTGCACCAGCATCGGACGTGCGTGCCAGAATCTTTGCGGGCCGTCGCTCGGAGGGACCAGGGCCAGCCGCAGCCCTAAGTTGTTCCCGGCTCTACTGTGTTGCCCATCGCTGCTCGCCGGTGGGTTTCGGACCGCAACACATTCTGGCACGCCCGGTGGGACAATCTTCGACATCAACCACATCGCCATCTACATCTGAGATGGCGGACGGCACTCCAGTCACGTACGAGGATCTGACCGACGAGCTCAAGAAGAAGTATGACGAGGTCAAAGCTATCCTCGAAGCCGACCTCATCGGCTCTTTTCACAGAACCCGCTCACATGGCATCAGGTGGAAAGGGTTCTCGCCTGATGGTGCGCTCGATGGGATAGACCTGTCCGCCCCGTCAGAAGAACGCACCAGGTCCCTACGTCAGGAGATTAACTACCTGGTGGCTCACTCGCTGCACCGCCACTCTGAGAACCTGGTGAACACTTTGGAGCGTGTCGCTCTTCGGGTGATCCAGGAGATCATGAGGCACCAGTACTCTCCGTCAGGACCAGCTCTCGGGACATACCAAGGAGAGATGCCACTCCAGTCCCGTCCACCGCTGCCATTTGCGTTGGCAGCACCAGAAGTGCCGAATTCACCGGCATTCGTCGTCTACAAGATCGGTGGTGACCCTAGTGACTGCCAGTTCTTGCGTGAGGCGCCTAAGGAGATCCCTCACGGGTACATGTGCACATACGTGCCGATCGCGTAGCGGGCGCTCACAAACCAGGCCGCAACAAAGAGGGACTTCTGGGAAAGCAGGAGGAACTTCAGCGACAGATCTTGAGAAGCAGACGTGGCTAGCTAAGTACGCCACTCCAACAAACCTCCAGAGCGCAGCTCCTGCAGTTGGCTCAGAGCTGGAAAAGCAAGCATGGCTGGCTAAGTATGCCACTCCGGCGAATCTTCAGAGTTCGACTCCTGCAGCCAGCACCGCGGATCAAATCAGTACGATCTTGAGAGACCAGTTCGGCATGGTGCCGAAAAGGAGGACAATCGGCTATTCCAAGCCGTACCCCAACGAGTACGAGTTGGTCCCGCTACCCCCCAAATATCGGCTCCCTGATTTCTCCAAATTCAATGGATCAGATGGTTCCAGCTCCATCGAGCATGTGAGCCGATATTTGGCGCAGCTAGGAACGGCCTCAGCGTCGGATCCACTACGCGTGAGGTTCTTCGCACAGTCCCTCACGGGATCGGCTTTCGGATGGTACACTTCGTTACCACCAGACTCGATCCGGACTTGGAAGCAGTTGGAAGAACAATTCCACATGCAGATTCACTCAGAAGCTTCCGAGGCCGGCATTGCCGATCTAGCTCAAATACGTCAGAAGCGTGGAGAAACCGTGGCAGAGTACGTCCAGCGCTTCAGGAATCTAAGGAACCGATGTTATTCGGCTCGTGTGACTGAAAAAGAAGCAGTCGAGTTGGCAGTGGTGGGCCTTGCATCACCAATCAAGGACATGGCCTCCCAAGCAGACTACCCTTCACTGGCGCACATGGTTCGTAAAGCGTCGGCATATGAACAGCGCCACCCGGACTTGTACCAGGACAAATTCAAGCGTGCGGTAGTCCTGGTTGAGGCAGATGAAGACGAAGGTTCTGCGGGAGATCAAGAGGTAGCAGTGGCTGAGTGGACTCGGGGGGCAACCCCCGTGTCCTGCAAATGGGTTAAGCCACCAGGTCCGCCCAGAGGGTTCGATTTTGACGTGACCAAAACTGAGCAAATCTTCGACCTCTTACTCAAGGAGAAGCAGTTGAAGATACCCGAAGGCCTCAAAATCCCCACGGTACAGGAGCTGAACGGAAAGCCATACTGCAAATGGCATAACTCGCTCTCCCATGCCACCAACGACTGCAGGGTGTGGCGTCAGCAGATCCAAATAGCGATAGAACAAGGACGTCTGATTTTTAACCAGCACGCCATGAAAGTCGACACCCACCCCTTCCCCGCCGTTAACATGGTGGAGTGCACTTACCCTGAAGGTTGCCAGCCAGGATTCTCGTTCAACATCAACATGGTAGGACCTGGACACCACTCTGGCAAGGATGGAGACGAGGGCAGCTGCTCTCGTAGCAAGGACACAGAGGAGGCCGCTCCACGCGATCGGCTCCGGCACGACGGCAAGCGCTACATCACAGAGGGAGAAGTGAGGAACGTAAGATATCAGCGACCTCTCTCTGATCACCTCCTCAACAAGTACGTGAGTCAATATAGCCAACGCCGATGATCCAGCGACGATGATGATAGAGACCATCTGGCTAGGGACGCCAGAAGACATCGTCGGCATGATCGCGATGATGAGGAGTACGAGCGCCGTGCCAAGGATGAATCGAGGTAGCAAGACGACGAGGATAGGCACTGGGACTGCCCCTTCTTCAGACACTGCTGGGATTTAGGAATGAGCCGATTGCCTACAACCGGCAACTGCCCAGAATGTAGACAGAAGAGGAAGGATGCAGCTAACGTATCCGTGTTCAAACGTCTAGGGCCTCTCCCACCTCGAAGCAAACACGCTGAGTCCCCTCGGGTAGAAGATCTCGAGGATTTGGAAGACGATGAAGATGAAGAAGACAGGTACCACCGGCCAAGGCGGTGCCCTGATGGACTCAGCCGTTCCCAAAAGCGTAGGGTTCAGCAATTGCGCAGCTTGGAGGAAGCCGAACGGTTATACCTGCACACGCTAAGGAAGGCGCGGCTTGATCTGGCCGCGAAAATTCAGCGAACCCTGGATGAAGAGGGTCGACCACGAAAAATGGAGTGGCGCCCCACGCAAAGGAAAGCCGATGATGAAACATCGGCTGGCACAAACATGGTTTTCATCCTTCCTTCGGAGTTCAGCGCCCCGGGGTTAGACGAGGCACCTGTGGCACAACTTGACTGCGGCCCACGGCCGGTTATCTTCGAGAAGCCACGAGAAAGAAGTTACAGACATCTGAAGGCCCTGTACTTGCGAGGTTATATCGATGGGAGGCCTGTCAATAAGATGCTGGTGGACACCGGAGCGGCAGTCAACATTATGCCATACTCTATGCTACGTCGGTTGGGACGCTCTAGCTCGGATCTGATCAAGACCAACGTGGCATTGAGCGATTTCAACGGCCAAGCATCTGACGCACAAGGTGTTCTGAACGTGGATCTGACCGTAGGAAGGAAAACTATCCCTACGACGTTCTTCATCGTCGATAGCAAGAGCACCTATGCTGTTCTGCTAGGAAGAGATTGGATCCACGCCAACTGTTGCATTCCCTCCACGATGCACCAATGAGTAATACAGTGGGATGGAGATGAGGTAGAGGTCGTCCAGGCCGATGGCTCAGCCGAGATTTCAACGGCTGGCATGAACGCTTGGGAAACAGCAGGCCAAGAACCACTCTCAGGTATCAATTTGGACGACTGCGAGCGCATCGACGTGACGAAGGGCAGGGTTAGGCTGGTCTTATCCACTGGCCTGACCGTGTAGCAAGAGCAAACCAATGATCAAACGTGGCGAGGCCGATCCTTGGGATCGGCCCCAAAGATCTATGAAGGAACATTACAAAACCTTCATTTGAGCGATTCAATATGGAGGCCGATTCCAGCAATCGGCCAAAATTATCCTCACCACATGTTCTACTTGTATGCAACGTCGATCTACTGGGCAGCGGTTTACGTCGGCTGATGAGTCAGGGAAAATCAACATTGGTCCTACCAAAGCCGACGTGCAAATACAGTGCCTTGGCTAAACTACAGAGCCGATATCTGCAGTTACCTGACAGATTCGGCTCGGGGGGCACCTAAATCAGATGAACATGTGCAGGTGGACATGTGTGCAGTGAAATGTTGGGGGCCGATAGAAAAATCGGCCAGTAAAAAAAAATTCATGATATACAGCCGATGCAAGGACATCGACTTTAGAACTAAGAAACGAAGCCGATGCGCAGCCATCGACTCTAGTACAATTACACAAGATCTACCGGATCTCGACCAAGTCCAGTTCATCTGTGAGGCCCTCTGCTTCCTCAAGGGGGCAAACAATGAGAGCTTCCTCAGCTGCAATGAGCCGATTGCAACAGTACTGTCAGAAGATAGTTTTGGCGTGCAAGGCGGCCTTTTGCTCGTTAAGCCGTTAGTGTTTCATCTACAATATCGGCTTTCAACGGAGGAAGAAGCAATTGATGGGGTCAAGAGCGACTGGCTGTCTCAGAGTCACCTGGGTTCAGGGCCCTTAGTCTGATCTGTGCATCCTCACCAATATTCTCGCCATGACTGAGGCTCGGGGGGCAGCTGGCCTGGTAGATTCTCCGTTTTTTAGAAGCCGATTGAGGCATCATCGGCTGATCCTTCATTACAACCTCCTTCAAAAATGGTGAGTTCTTGCAGAAGAAGGTCATTGGGCCTGGTTGGAAGAATTTAAAGGCTCTCTTGAAGACTCCACATTATCCACCAGATCTCGAGGTCATCAGTTGAAAAATTGGAGGATGGATCGTAAAGGACCGATGCGTTGCTATCGGCTCATTAAGCATTGGCTAAGTGGACAAATCGGCAAAATCAGTATGAGGGGAAATCGGCTAAATTGGCTCAAGGGAAATCGGCAAAATCAAATTGGGGAAATTCTTCATTGATAAACAAGATTTCTTACATAAAGAGCTGATTGCTCCCAAAAGGAAGTACTAGGGGATACATTGCCCCGTCTACTACTACTGATCCTATGCTAATGGTCCTATCTACGGGCCGTCGCTGCCCTCGTCGTCGCCGTCGTCGCCGCTGTCGGCGCTACTCCCGGCGGGCTCGTCGTCGCTGCTCCAGCGGCCGCCGGCCGGGCCCTCATTGTCCTCATCCTCCTCGTCAGCATCGTCGTCGTCGCTGTCGAAGTCGCTGAGGTTCCCCGGCCAGGGGCAGAACCGTTTGGCCGGTGGCTCGTCGGAGGAGGTGTCGTCCTCCTCCTCTTCCTCCTCCTTCTCCTCCTCCTCCTCCTCGGGAGAGGTGAAGTCGTCGCAGGAGAAGCGATCGTCATCGCTCTCCTCCTCCGTTTCCCCATCTGCAAGGAAGCGGAGGTCACTTTCCCCGTCGGTCAAGGACTTGTCGTCCTCTGACCACACGGAGAAATCATGGTTGGATTCCTCCCCGGCCTCGATGGCACGGCGGGTGTTGGCCGCATGGACCTCCGCCGGGTTCGGCTCCGCCGTCAGCTCGCGGGAAGAGGAGGACTGGGTGGAAAGATCCGATGAAGCAGAGGAGGAAGAAGACATGGTGGCGCAGGAGGGCTTTTGGAGTGCTAATGCGAAGGGGATGCGGAAGCAAACTGTTTGGAGCGGTTAAATAAAAGGGGATATAGTGGAAATTCAATGCCACAGCAGTTTCCGAGGAAGTGGGGCCTAAAAAGAAAAAAAAACTGCCAGGTCATGCGGAGAAGTTGAGAGGGCAAGGCATCATGATGAAGGATACTGCGACGATTCTGCCACGACATGACCCGACGAAGAAAAAGCAGAGTGATTTTGGAATTATCAATTCCAAAACCAGGGGGGCATGTGTTATCACCAGAATTTGACCGAGTCAGAGGTGGGCCGCGATCAAGATGGGCTTGAAGAATATACATGGAAGAAAGACGTGAATCGGCCTATTATGCAAAGTTTGGGCTAGTTTGCCCGTGTATCTGTAACATAGTAGATTACGTGTCGGTTGGTTAGAGTTTGCCTCGTGCACGGTTGGGATTATTCCCACGTTAGAAAGTCTACGGACTATAAATATGTATCTAGGGTTTATGAAATAAACAACAATCATCGTTCACCACAAATCAATCTAGGCGCATCGCCAACTCCTTCGTCTCGAGGGTTTCTTCCGGATAAGCATCATGCTGCCTAGATCGCATCTTGCGATCTAGGCAGTACAAGTTTATTCGTTGCCATGCGTTGCTCGTACTGAAGCCCTTTTGATGGCGAGCAACGTAGTTATCTTAGATGTGTTAGGGTTAGCATTGTTCTTCGTATCATATGCTGTCGTAGTGCAACCCTTAGACATCTGGCCGCCCTTACACCTATCTTAGGTGTAGGGGCGGCACCCCGCTTGATCATTATTTAGTAGATCCGATCCGTTACGGTTGCTCCTTGTTCTTCAAGGATTAGTTTAATATCTGCAATAGTTAGGCCTTACAAAGGGTTGGAGGATCCAGCGACGCGTAGGGTGTAGTTTGCTAGCCCTAGACAGGATGTTCCGGGGATCAACCTCGTGTTGGTTTTTAGGCCTTGTCTAGGATCGGCTTACGATCACCGTACGTGATCGCGAGGCCCAATCGTGAGTAGGATGATCCGATTATGCGGTGAAAACCCTAAATCGTCGTAGATCGTTTTAGCTTTATCTTGATCAAGCAGGACCACCATATATTTGTACACCTCGTACGAATCATGGGTGGATCGGCTCTTTGAGCCGATTCACAGGATAACCTGAGAGCCGATCGAGGCTCGTATTTAATGTTTACGTGTATGCCATGCAGGAAACTAAGCGAGGCATCTTCATCACCTTCCTGACCAGGTATAGGTCAGGTGGCACGCCCTTGCACCAGCATCGGACGTGCGTGCCGGAATCTTTGCGGGCCGTCGCTCGGAGGGACCAGGGCCAGCCGCAGCCCTAAGTTGTTCCCGGCTCTACTGTGTTGCCCGTCGCTGCTCGCCGGTGGGTTTCTAACCGCAACACTCCGACGTATCGATAATTTCTTATGTTCCATGTCACATTATTGATGATATCTACGTGTTTTATGCACACTTTATGTCATATTCGTGCATTTTCTGGAACTAACCTATTAACAAGATGCCGAAGTGCCAGTTGCTGTTTTCTGCTGTTTTTGGTTTCAGAAATCCTAGTAAAGAAATATTCTCGGAATTGGACGAAATCAACGCCCAGGTTCCTATTTTGCCCGGAAGCATCTAGAACACACGAGAACCGCCAGAGAGGGGGCACAGGCCCACCAAACCCTAGGCCGGCGCGGCCAAGGGGGGGCCCGCGCCCCCTATAGTGTCGGCGCCCCTTCGACCTTCTGACGCCGCCTCTTCGCCTATATAAAGCCCTTGGACCTAAAACCTCGAGACGGAAAAAGCCACGGTACGAAAAACCTTCCAGAGCCGCCGCCATCGCGAAGCCAAGATCTGGGGGACAGGAGTCTCTGTTCTGGCACGCCGCCGGGACGGGGAAGTGCCCCGGAAGGCTCCTCCATCAACACCACCGCCATCTTCATCAACGCTGCTGTCTCCCATGAGGAGGGAGTAGTTCTCCATCGAGGCTCGGGGCTGTACCGGTAGCTATGTGGTTCATCTCTCTCCTATGTACTTCAATACAATAATCTCATGAGCTGCCTTACATGATTGAGATTCATATGATGATGCTTGTAATCTAGATGTCATTATGCTAGTCAAGTGAGTTTTACTTATGTGATCTCCGGAGACTCCTTGTCCCACGTGTGTAAAGGTGACAGTGTGTGCACCGTGTGGGTCTCTTAGGCTATATTTCACAGAATACTTATTCACTGTTATGAATGGCATAGTGAAGTGCTTATTTATATCTCTTTATGATTGCAATGTGTTTTGTATCACAATTTATCTATGTGCTACTCTAGTGATGTTATTAAAGTAGTTTTATTCCTCCTGCACGGTGTAATGGTGACAGTGTGTGCATCCGTGTTAGTACTTGGCGTAGGCTATGATTATGATCTCTTGTAGATTATGAAGTTAACTATTGCTATGATGGTATTGATGTGATCTATTCCTCCTACATAGTGTGAAGGTGACAGTGTGCATGCTATGTTAGTACTTGGTTTAGTCGTATTGATCTTTCATGCACTCTAAGGTTATTTAAATATGAACATTGAATTGTGGAGCTTGTTAACTCCGGCATTGAGGGTTCGTGTAATCCTACGCAATGGTGTTCATCATCCAACAAGAGTGTAGAGTATGCATTTATCTATTCTGTTATGTGATCAAAGTTGAGAGTGTCCACTAGTGAAAGTGTAATCCCTAGGCCTTGTTCCTAAATACTGCTATCGCTGCTTGTTTCTTGTTTCTTTGCGTTACTACTGCTGCGTTACTACTGCTTGTTTACTGTCCTGGGCAAAGCACTTTTCTGGTGCCGTTGCTACTGCTCATATATATTCATACCACCTGTATTTCACTATCTCTTCGCCGAACTAGTGCACCTATTAGGTGTGTTGGGGACACAAGAGACTTCTTGCTTTTTGGTTCCAGGGTTGCATGAGAGGGATATCTTTGACCTCTTCCTCCCTGAGTTCGATAAACCTTGGGTGATCCACTTAAGGGAAAACTTGCTGCTGTTCTACAAACCTCTGCTCTTGGAGGCCCAACACTGTCTACAGGAAAAGGAGGGGGGCGTAGACATCAAGCTATTTTCTGGCGCCGTTGCCGGGGAGGAAAGGTAAAAGGCATTCATACTCCGGTTCCAGGTAACAGTACTTTTCTGGCGCCGTTGTGTTTGTGCTCGAAGCTATTTCCTTTAGATCCTGCAATTGCATCTTTTTGTTTCTTGTTTACACTAGTTTGGCATAATGGACAACAATGAGCTTCTTATTCTATTTCCTGATTTAAGACATGGATGGTTTGATCCGAAAATTAAAAAACCCATGGAACATATTAGTATGAACACTTTGAACACTATTGTTGCTAATGCTATGGAAAATTCTAAGCTTGGGGAAGCTGGTTTTGATGAGCATGATCTTTTTAGTCCCGCAAGCATTGAGGTGAAAATTTACTTTGATGATACTTTGCCTCCTATTTATGATGATTATAATGATATTGGTCTTTTAGTACCGCCTGTTATGGAGGATAAATTTGATTATGATTATATTATGCCTCCTATATTTGATGATGAGAATAATAATGATAGCTACTTTGTTGAATTTGCTCCCACTACAACTAATAAAATTGATTATGCCTATGTGGAGAGTAATAATTTTATGCATGAGACTCATGATAAGAATGCTTTATGTGATACTTATATTGTTGAGTTTGTCCATGATGCCTCTGAAAATTATTATGAGAGAGGAAAATATGGCTGTAGAAATTTTCATGTTACTAAAACACCTCTCTATGTGCTGAAATTTTTGAAGCTACACTTGTTCTATCTTCCTATGCTTGTTACTTTGCTCTTCATGAACTTGTTTATTTACAAGATTCCTATGCATAGGAAGCATGTTAGACTTAAATGTGTTTTTAATTTGCCTCTTGATGCTCTCTTTTGCTTCAAATACTATTTCTTGCGAGTGCATCATTAAAACTGCTGAGCCCATCCTAATGGCTATAAAGAAAGAACTTCTTGGGAGATAACCCATGTGTTATTTTGCTACAGTACTTTGTTTTTATTTTGTGTCTTGGAAGTTGTTTACTACTGTAGCAACCTCTCATTATCTTAGTTTTGTGTTTTGTTGTGCCAAGTAAAGTCGTTGATATTAAGGTTCATACTAGATTTGGATTACTGCACAGAAACAGATTTCTTTGCTGTCACGAATCTGGGCAAACTTCTCTGTAGGTAACTCAGAAAATTATGCCAATTTACATGAGTGATCCTCAGATATGTACGCAACTTTCATTCAATTTGAGCATTTTCATTTGAGCAAGTCTGGTGCCTCAATAAAATTCATCTTTACGGACTGTTCTGTTTTGACAGATTCTGCCTTTTATTTCGCATTGCTCCTTTTGCTATGTGGGATGGATTTCTTTGTTCCATTAACTTCCAGTAGCTTTGAGCAATGTCCAGAAGTGTTAAGAATGATTGTGTCACCTCTGAACATGTGGATTTTTGATTATGCACTAACCCTCTAATGAGTTTGTTTCGAGTTTGGTGTGGAGGAAGTTTTCAAGGGTCAAGAGAGGAGGATGATATACTATGATCAAGAAGAGTGAAAAGTCTAAGCTTGGGGATGCCCCGGTGGTTCACCCCTGCATATATCAAGAAGACTCAAGCGTCTAAGCTTGGGGATGCCTTGGGCATCCCCTTCTTCATCGACAACATTATCAGGTTCCTCCCATGAAACTATATTTTTATTCCATCACAGCTTATGTGCTTTGCTTGGATCGTCGGTTTGTTTTAGTTTTTGTTTTGTTTGAATAAAATGGATCCTAGCATTCTTTGTGTGGGAGAGAGACACGCTCCGCTGGTTCATAGGAACACATGTGTTCTTAGCCTTTAATTTTCATGGCGAAGGTTGAAACTGCTTCGTTAAATTGTTGTATAGTTAGAAACAGAAAATGCTACATGTAGTAATTGCTAAAATGTTTTGGATAATGTGATACTTGGCAATTGTTGTGCTCATGTTTAAGCTCTTGCATCATATACTTTGCACCTATTAATGAAGAAATACATAGAGCTTGCTAAAATTTGGTTTGCATAATTGGTCTCTCTAAGGTCTAGATAATTTCTAGTAAAGAGTTTGAACAACAAGGAAGACGGTGTAGAGTCTTATAATGTTTACAATATGTCTTTTATGTGAGTTTTGCTGCACCGTTTCATCCTTGTGTTTGTTTCAAATAAACCTTGCTAGCCTAAACCTTGTATCGAGAGGGAATACTTCTCATGCATCCAAAATCCTTGAGCCAACCACTATGCCATTTGTGTCCACCATACCTACCTACTACATGGTATTTCTCCGCCATTCCAAAGTAAATTGCTTGAGTGCTACCTTTAAAAAATTCAAAAATTTATCACCTCTGATTTGTGTCAATGTTTTATAGCTCATGAGGAAGTATGTGGTGTTTATCTTTCAATCTTGTTGGGCAACTTTCACCAATGGACTAGTGGCTTCATCCTCTTATCCAATAATTTTGCAAAAAGAGCTGGCAATGGGATTCCCATTCCAAATTAATTAACAAAAATAGACACTCCTCCATGGTATGTGATTGATTGGACGGCACCCGAAGGATTCGGTTAGCCATGGCTTGAGAAAGCAAAGGTGGGGAGGAGTGTCATCATAATAAAACTAAAATAAAAAGGCACTCCTTCATGGTATGAGATTGTTGGCAGGCACCCGAGGATTCGGTTAGCCATGGTTTGTGAAAGAAAGGTTGGAAGGAGTGCCACACAAAAATAAAAATAAAATGGGAGCCGCTCTTTGAAGGTTTGTCTGGCAAGGGGGTTAGAGTACCCACTACCATTCGTTGACAACAACATACACCTCTCAAAACTTTACTTTTATGCTCTCTATATGTTTTCAAAATCAAAGCTCTAGCACAAATATAGCAATCGATGCTTTCCTCTTTGAAGGACCTTTCTTTTACTTTTATGTTGAGTCAGTTCACCTATCTCTCTCCACCTCAAGAAGCAAACACTTGTGTGAACTGTGCATTGATTCCTACATACTTGCATATTGCACTTGTTATATTACTCTATGTTGACAATATCCATGAGATATACATGTTATAAGTTGAAAGCAACCGCTGAAACTAAATCTTCCTATGTGTTGCTTCAATGCCTTTACTTTGAATTATTGCTTTATGAGTTAACTCTTATGCAAGACTTATTGATGCTTGTCTTTAAGTACTATTCATGAAAAGTCTTTGCTTTATGATTCAGTTGTTTACTCATGTCATTACCATTGTTTTGATCGCTGCATTCATTACATATGCTTACAATATGATGATCAAGGTTATGATGGCATGTCACTCCAGAAATTATCTTTGTTTATCGTTTACCTGCTCGGGACGAGCAGAAACTAAGCTTGGGGATGCTGATACGTCTCCGACGTATCGATAATTTCTTATGTTCCATGTCACATTATTGATGATACCTACATGTTTTATGCACACTTTATGTCATATTCGTGCATTTTCTGGAACTAACCTATTAATAAGATGCCGAAGTGCCGATTCTTGTTTTTACGCTGTTTTTGGTTTCAGAAATCCTAGTAAAGAAATATTCTCGGAATTGGCCGAAATCAACGCCCAGGTTCCTATTTTGCCCGGAAGCATCCAGAACACACGAGAACCGCCAGAGAGGGGGCACAGGCCCACCAAACCCTAGGCCGGCGCGGCCAAGGGGGGGCCCGCGCCCCCCTATAGTGTCGGCGCCCCTTCGACCTTCTGACGCCGCCTCTTCGCCTATATAAAGCCCCTGGACCTAAAACCTCGAGACAGAAAAAGCCACGGTACGGAAAACCTTCCAGAGCCGCCGCCATCGCGAAGCCAAGATCTGGGGGACAGGAGTCTCTGTTCCGGCACGCCGCCGGGACGGGGAAGTGCCCCCGGAAGGCTCCTCCATCAACACCACCGCCATCTTCATCAACGCTGTTGTCTCCCATGAGGAGGGAGTAGTTCTCCATCGAGGCTCGGGGCTGTACCGGTAGCTATGTGGTTCATCTCTCTCCTATGTACTTCAATACAATAATCTCATGAGCTGCCTTACATGATTGAGATTCATATGATGATGCTTGTAATCTAGATGTCATTATGCTAGTCAAGTGAGTTTTACTTATGTGATCTCCGGAGACTCCTTGTCCCACGTGTGTAAAGGTGACAGTGTGTGCACCGTGTGGGTCTCTTAGGCTATATTTCACAGAATACGTATTCACTGTTATGAATGGCATAGTGAAGTGCTTATTTATATCTCTTTATGATTGCAATGTGTTTTGTATCACAATTTATCTATGTGCTACTCTAGTGATGTTATTAAAGTAGTTTTATTCCTCCTGCACGGTGTAATGGTGACAGTGTGTGCATCCGTGTTAGTACTTGGCGTAGGCTATGATTATGATCTCTTGTAGATTATGAAGTTAACTATTGCTATGATGGTATTGATGTGATCTATTCCTCCTACATAGTGTGAAGGTGACAGTGTGCATGCTATGTTAGTACTTGGTTTAGTCGTATTGATCTTTCATGCACTCTAAGGTTATTTAAATATGAACATTGAATTGTGGAGCTTGTTAACTCCGGCATTGAGGGTTCGTGTAATCCTACGCAATGGTGTTCATCATCCAACAAGAGTGTAGAGTATGCATTTATCTATTCTATTATGTGATCAAAGTTGAGAGTGTCCACTAGTGAAAGTGTAATCCCTAGGCCTTGTTCCTAAATACTGCTATCGCTGCTTGTTTCTTTTTTCTTTGCGTTACTACTGCTGCGTTACTACTTCTTGTTTACTGTCCTGGGCAAAGCACTTTTCTGGTGCCGTTGCTACTGCTCATATATATTCATACCACCTGTATTTCACTATCTCTTCGCCGAACTAGTGCACCTATTAGGTGTGTTGGGGACACAAGAGACTTCTTGCTTTGTGGTTGCAGGGTTGCATGAGAGGGATATCTTTGACCTCTTCCTCCCTGAGTTCGATAAACCTTGGGTGATCCACTTAAGGGAAAACTTGCTGCTGTTCTACAAACCTCTGCTCTTGGAGGCCCAACACTGTCTACAGGAAAAGGAGGGGGGCGTAGACATCAATAAGCAGGTACCTAGACAAAGCGAAGCAGAGGTTCAGCGGGATGAAGTCTCACGACTGTCACGTGCTGATGACGCAGATACTTCCGGTTGCAATCCGTGGGATCATGGACGCGCACGTCCGTGAAACGCTTTTTGGCCTATGCAACTTTTTCGACGTCATCTCTCGGAAGTTTGTTGGCGTGAGGCAACTTAGAAGGCTACAGGAAGAGATCGTGGTGATACTGTGCAAGCTTGAGATGTACTTCCCGCCCGCATTCTCCGACGTTATGGTGCATCTGCTGGTACATATCGTGGAGGATATCATCCAACTGGGGCCGACGTTCCTGCACAGCATGATGCCGTTCGAAAGGATGAATGGTGTCATTAAAGGGTACGTTCGGAACAGGGCACGTCCAGACGGAAGCATAGCCAAGGGCTTTCTGACCGAAGAGTGCATCTCCTTCTGCACGAGTTATCTAGAAATCGAGAACCCCATTGGCCTGCCCGTAAACAGGCATCTCGGGAAGCTCGCTGGATGGGATCACCGCGACGGTAGCCGCGAAATGCATGTCGACTTCAAGGGTCAAATCGCCGACTTTGAAAGAGCAAACCTAGTCGCGCTACAACACATAGACGTGGTCGATCCTTGGGTGGTAGAGCACAAAACCTTCATCGCAAAGACGTACAGTGATCTGGGCCAACAGATGACGGACGGAGATATAATCAAAGAGCACAACTCAACCTTCACGCGGTGTGTCGAGGGTGCTCCTCGGCAATGCCCTCCGATAGGGGCTTAGGGTTGATGGAATCCTGCAAGCCGACACGAGACATCGGTACACAGACAAGCGGGGAGAGCGATTTACCCAGGTTCGGGGCCCTCGATGAGGTAAAACCCTTACGTCCTTCCTGTCTGTTCTTTGATTATGATGAAAACAGGTTACAATGGGGTGCCGAATAGTTCGGCTGTGATCTCGTCGAGATGCTAGTTGCTAGGGTAACCTAGTTCTAAGCTTCTGCTAGCTAGTTTTTCTAAGATTCATTGTCCTTCGATAGCCCCTCTCCTGGCCTTTATATAGGTGGCCAGGTCCCGAGAGGTCTAATCGAGCACGAGTAGGTTTACAATAGATCTATCTCCAATCTTTCCTTGTTCGGCTTCTTCCGCGTCTTGTACTCCAAGTAATCTTCCGTCGCACCGCCCTAGTGGCCCATCTTGCCATCGGGTACCTTCATGGGCCTCTAGTTGGACCGTGTAGGGTAGAGCAACATTGGTTACCCGAAGGGTAATGCCCATGTCAGTAGCCCCCGAGTGTCTAGCCGAACATAGTTCGGGTAGAGACTAGAGCATGTCTTCTCCCGAAGTTCTTCTCCTTGATCATTCTTGCGTTTCTTCTATCTTCTATTTTCTATCGGGTGCGCGTCAGCGCTCCCGATGGGAGTAGCCCCCGAGTCTAGGTACGGATGCTTGCAATCCGTGCGTAGACTCAAGTTGTACTACTCGAACATTTTCATCTGCCGAAGCTTTTTCCTGCAAGTCTCTGTGGTCCATCCGATACATTTTCTTTATGCAAGGGATAACGAATAACGTGCCCAACTTTTGTTGGTTAACTGCCGATGGCAAAACAACGTTATCCTACACAGAATCAAGTCCCCGGGCATGATCCTGGAGTGCGAAAAAAAAAAGTTTTATCGGGTGCGCATTCAACGCCCCCGATGGGAGTAGCCCCCGAGTCTGGGTACGGGCGTTTACGTTCGGATGCAGACTTGAGTCAAGTTTTTCCTTCGAGTCTTTATTCTATCGGGTGCGCGTCAGCGCTCCCGATGGGAGTAGCCCCCAAGCCTAGGTGCGGATGCTCGCAATCCGTGCGTAGGCTCAAGTTGATCACCCGATACTTTTCTTATCTCTTCGTATGCAATCAACAGTGCCCATGACGTCACTAATGACACGCTGCTGTTGTGACCTGATTGACAAGACTTGACCCCCCGGGCCCACCCTAGTTCTGCGCAAGCAGTTTTTAGGTTTTGACCAGTGCACGCACAGCGACCGAGGCGTTTCCTCGATTTTCGCGCGACGTGGGAATAATGGGCCGCCGGTTCCATCCTGTTTTCTAGCGCCACATGTACAGCTGGATTCGCTCCACCTCCCACGACGCCCACGGAGTTATGGCCACGATCTTATGTTAATCCTTTTGGTATAAATAGAGGGCTTCCTCATTTTTACTTTTTTACACCTCCTACTACTCATCTCCTTCGCGCATCCTCTCCTTCTTCCTGCATCCTTCCCTCAGAAGCTTCAAGCGCCATGGGTAAAAAGAAGGGTGCTAGCGCTTCGGAGACGGCCAAGGTTAGCCGTGATTGGAGTGCTTCCGCCATCTCCAACCGCGACATCAACAAACTGCGGGCCCTCGGATTCATCTCCGCATCTAAGGACGATATTCGCCTTCCAGGTGCAGTTTCTCGCCCAAAGCCCCCAAAGGGCTTCACCGTCATGTTCATTGCTTTCTTGTTCCGCGGCCTTTCCCTTCCCGCACACGAATTCCTTCGTTCTCTTCTTTTCTACTACGGAATTCAGCTCTGGCAGCTGACCCCAAACTCCATCCTCCACCTTTCTATCGTCATCACTGTCTGCGAAGCCTTCCTTGGCATTGATCCCCACTGGGGTCTCTGGAGGAAGATCTTCTACGTGAAGCGTCATAATGACAGCAATGGCCCCCCCGTTGTCGGTGGTGTTGGCTTTGTTGTTAGGAAGGAAGTCGACTACTTCGATTATCCAATGAAGGAATCCGTCCAAGGCTGGCGCAACAAGTGGTTTTACCTGCGGGATCCGCTAGTGCCTGGGCGACGCTTAAACCTTCCTCCTTTCGAAGATAGGCTGATAGCTAAGCCAAAGAAATCTTGGCGAAACACTCTTTCTCCCGAAGAAAGATTGACAGCCGACAGGCTGTTCGACCAAATAGTCATTCTGAAGAATACGGGAGGCCTGACAATGTGCGGTACTGAGGTTGTCTCAGTGTTCCTTCAACGTTGAGTGCAACCACTGAAGTCTCGCCCCCACCAGCTGTGGCTTTACACAGGCAAGGAGGATGAGTCTAGAGTTAGCTCTGCCGAACTTTCGGCTGAAGACCTCCGGGACGAAGTCCGCCACTTAACATGCCTTAGTATGAGGGACAACATCGTCCTAACGTCGGCCCGTCCTCCTTATGATTCTGATCATCCTCCAACTGAGGTAATTCTCTGCCTTGTTTCTTTTTTTTTCTTCTGCTGTTACTATTCCATTATCCATCGTGCCTTACAAACTCCTTTTCCTTCGGCAGGCGCTTGCTGCTGCCCGGTGCTATCCTCCTACACCTGAAAGCGGTGTGATACTAGAGGATGATGATGAAGATTCTGACGGAACCGAGGAGGCCCCGCATGCCCTTGAGGATAGTGATGTCCAAGAGGAAGAGGCTACTGAGGACGACGCCTTCATCAGGAGTAGGCGTCGGAAGCAGGTACATGACGACCTTATCACTTCGGCTGAATCAAGTCCTCGCGGAGGAGATAATGATGCCGATGAAGCTACCGCGCCTCCTCCCACCAAGAAGGGTTCAACAAGCTTCTTCGCAGGCGAAGATGACC
The DNA here is from genome assembly GCF_019359855.2 of Lolium perenne. NCBI lineage: Eukaryota > Viridiplantae > Streptophyta > Magnoliopsida > Poales > Poaceae > Lolium > Lolium perenne. Next base: position 154,689,208 of record NC_067245.2, on the reverse strand, counting down.
TTGACCTGTGAGTGTCTCTTACTCCTTCTTTGATTTATTTCTCATTCTCTTGCATGCTAAGTGTGCACTATTTTTAAGCAGCTCTGAAGATGATGAAGACGAAGTCCCTCTTGCGAAGAGGGCCAAATTTGTTTCTGAAAAAACTGCTTCGGCCAAGGAATCCAATCCTTCTCCCGCGAAATCGATGCCTCCCTCGCGAACGGTTGTAGAGAAGGTTCCAGTGTCGACGGTTATTCCTCCTGGCGACGTTCCTACTTCATCGGCGGGTCGCGACCATGTAAGTATTCAACCTGCTCCGCTTCTGCCGAAACTTCCTTTATATCGACTGAATGCTTATGATCTTTTTTCGCCGCAGCCGATTTATGCCACAGTCGATGCTGTGGCGGAGTTTGCCGAAGAGTTCACTCGGCTAGAAACCGAAAACTCCCAACTTCGAAAGACTATCAGATCTTCGGCTGATCAAGTGCTTGAGGCCAACAGGCTTGCCACTGACGCCAAGAACGAGAACGTCTTGCTGAAGGAGGAAGTGAAGAAGCTGAAGCAACGACTGAAGGATGAGCAAGACGCCAAGCGTGCAGCGGCGGCCGCGATCGACAGGAAGGAAGGCGCTCTTTGCGAGTCTATCAAGGATTTGTTAGGTAGAACTCATAGTCCCCCGTTTTTCGTCTTGGTGTTTCTATCATCGATTACTGATCTGCCTTCTTTTCAGATGGTGCCGACTTAACCGTCACCCGACGTCATCAACTTCGGGAGGACTCTACAGCCGACGCCTTGTCACTTGCCACCGAGTCCAATGTCCAAGTACTTGCCCTTTTGCAAAAGGCCAAAGGAGCGTTGTCGAGGTTATACTCGATGATCTTCCCCAAGATGAAGGAGGACAAGACTCTCGACGAGATGGCGACTTCTTTCCTTGTTGACCCTTCCGAGCCTGTGGAGGTATTGAAACGTCGTAACCGTTTATTTGGGGCAGTTCTTACTTTCCAACTGCTCATGGGCCACGGAATGGGGTCAGACTTGGAGGAGTTGTCTAAGGTGTTGCCTGTCGATAGTGACAATCATTTAGTCGACCTTGGACCTTACAAGCAATCGGCAGTTACTTGTGCCAATCGACTCCTGAAGCTGGTGGATGAAGCTCAAGCCAAGCCTGCTCCCGAATCTGCCCCTGGCTCTTCATCAGCGAACCCTTGAAATTTTCATTCAACTTGTTGTAAATAAGATCAGTCGTAACTTCGATGCAGTCCAATTTTATTTCGGCTCTGTTGCCAATTTGAACATGCTTTTGAATGTATCACATATGCCCAGTGCTCCCGATGGGAGTTTTACTTTGATACTAGTCTGAATTAAGGATTGCACTGCAGATTCCTCCGTCTACTTCTCGTGCTGAGCTTTTTCCGAATCCTTCAAATAATGATGATTCAGGCCTCGTTCGCCGCTTGCGAGAACAAGTGTCTAGTTTGGACAAAGATATCACTTCTCTTCGTGCGATGGCGGCCTTGGTGAAGAAGAGGGGGGAGATAGCGACAGCTATCGAACAGTACGCTCTTGATGGTCTCCATGTTGCTACCGAAAGTTTAGGCTGTAAGTATTAACCCATGCTCTGTTCTCTGCAATAATTCTGAATATTCCCTTAACTGGTTCTTATTCCTTTCCAGTTGTAGCTCCAGATGTGGCTGAGGAGAACAAGAAGATTCATGAAGAAGTTGAGGCAATGACTGACGTTGCACACCCGAATCATGGTTTGTGGCTGCATCGTCCGAAGGCTGTCGTCATGGTGAAGTTTAAGTATCGGGTGGGAAAGGCGCATTATTATTTTGATAAGTTTCATGCTCATCTCACGATGGTTTGGAACACCTTGTTTCCTCTGGACCAAGCACCTGAAACCTTATCTGCCTTGTTCACCCGATTCAAGTCTCCCGAAAGGATTCGGCAGCTGGTGCGGAAGGAACTCCTGGCTGGTGCGGAGCTTGCTTTTGCTTCAATATTGGCATGTCATCCATCTCTAGATTTGGGAGCCGTAGCGAACACCGAGAGGAGTTTAAGCCAGTATCATGATGCCGCTAGAGGTCCTGCTTACACCATTGTTTCCCGGATGGAGTCGTGTCTTGAAAAGGATCTGAAGGCCCATTGGGACCGGGGAGCTCGACTATGAATGCAATAGCCTTATTTCCTGCGTAAAATTACTTTGTATAAATTTATTGCGTACGTTGTACGCTATGTTAATTCGATTGATATTTTATTTGTCGGGGGCGGCTGAGTGATCAGTTCAACCTGCTCTCCCGACGACTTCGTTGGATTATGCAATGTTATTGCAAAGCCTTTGTGTAAGTTTTGTAAGAGCGAGACCCATCGACTTAGTCGAGGGAATTAGATGCTTGGCATCGTCACGCGGTGCACCGGTTTGAGCCTTGTTTTGTGATAATGTAACCATCGACTGCAGCACTCGCGTATTTTTCGAGGCTTGGATTGGTTGTTTTCTTTTTGTGTGTCACTAATCTTAGCTCTCGTTGAGAGTATTTAATTAATGACACTGCATGTTTTCTGGGCCAACGCTCCCGATGGGAGTAAGAGCCGAAGGTAGGGGCCGCAGTCGACCTGTTCAGGTGGTGGGCCTAAAAAAAAGGAGGCAGAAAACTTGATTAAAACTTTATTCATAAGGAAAAGCAACCTTAAGGGCTGTAAAAAATAAAAACAATCGCGTCCTATGTATAGAACCGTCGCAGGTGTGCGACATTCCATGGATTGCCGACATCTTTTCCTGAAGTTGGATTCTTGAGCCTGTACGCTCCTCCTGGTATCACTTCGGTGATGATGTAGGGTCCCTCCCATGCAGACTCGAGTTTCGAGGGCCTTTTTTGCTTCAGCCGAAGTACCATATCTCCAACGTTAAAGCATCGGTTGCGTATTCGTCGACGGTGGTACTTCCTCAGCGCCTGCTGGTATACCGTGGTTCTGGCTAAAGCAATGTCTCGGGCTTCATCTAGTAGGTCTACAGCATCTTGCAGTGCGATGTTGGAGGAGGTTTCTGTGTATGCCGTCACTCGAGGTGCTTCGAATCGAACATCAGCTGGCAGGACTGCCTCGGCCCCATGTACCAAAAAGAATGGGGTGTACTGAGTCGACATGTTAGGCGTGGTACGCAAACTCCAAAGTACTGATGGTAACTCTTCGACCCAAGCTCCCTCTGCGCCTGTAAGGCGTTTCTTAAGACCGTCCCCTATTAGACCGTTGATCCTTTCCACCTGACCGTTTGTTTGCGGGTGAGCCACTGATGCAAATTTCAATTTTATTCCCCTGTCATCACAAAATTCTCGGAACTCTTTGGAGTCAAAGTTAGTCCCATTATCTGTGACGATACTGTGAGGCATGCCGAATCTACACGTTATTTCCTTGAAGAATTGGACTGCTGTTTTTGCCTTCTGGTTTCGTACTGGTACTGCCTCGATCCACTTTGTAAATTTATCGACTACGACTAATAAGTACGTGTGTCCTCCAGGCGATGATCTCGGCAGTGGCCCAACTTGATCGAGTCCCCATTGGGCAAACGGCCACGCCAAGGGTATCGTCATTAGGTCTGTTGCGGGGGCGTGCGGTTTTGGGGAAAACCGTTGGCAAGGGTCGCACTTCATGACCAAATCTCGAGCGTCCGCTGCTGCCGTTGGCCAGTAAAACCCTGCCCTGAAGGCTTTTGCGACGAGAGCCCTACTTACCGCATGATGCCCGCAAGTTCCCTCGTGTATCTCGCGCAGCAGTGCCCTTCCGTCGTCGATGGCGATGCACCTTTGGAAGATGCCGGATATGCTACGCTTGTAGAGTTCACCGTTTACTATGGCGAAAGCTTTCGATCGCCTGATGATTCGTTTTGCTTCTACTGGATCCGCCGGCAGTTCCTGCCTTGTAAGGTACGCCAGGAACGGTTTAGTCCATAACGGCTCAAGGAGGAGGACCTGTTCGGCTGGGAGAGCTGGAGCTTTGTCGATAACTTGCTGCGGGTTTGCCTCTGCATCCTCAGTCGATGGTTTTAAGGGTGCCGGCGCCTTCTCTTTTATTGATCGCTGAGTGATTACCTCGTAAAATACTCCGTCTGGGATGGGAGAACACATGGAGCCGATATTTGCTAAGGTGTCGGCTTCCTCATTGCTGGCTCTACCGATATGTTTGAGCTCGCACCCTTCAAACTTGGCTTCCATATTTTGATATAGCTGCCGATAGGCGATCATGTTGTCGCTAACTGCATCGCACAGATTCATCGACTGTTGTACTACCAAGTTTGAGTCCCCGTAGATTTCCAGGCGGGTCGCCCCACACGCCTTTGCCATCTTCATTCCGTGCAGCAGTGCTTCGTATTCTGCTTCATTGTTTGTCGGCAGGGAGAAGTTCATACGTAGTATGTACTTCATCTTATCTCCTTGTGGTGATATCAACACTACTCCTGCTGCAGCGCTTGTGCTTCGCTTTGACCCATCGAAGTACATTATCCATGATCCCGACATGTCGGGTGCTGCCGGTGTCTGGGATTGAATCCAGTCTGCCACAAAGTCTGGGAGGATTTGGGATTTTATGGCCGTCCGGTTAACATAAGTTATGTCGTGAGGTGCTATCTCGATAGCCCATTGAGACACTCGACCTGTGGCCTCTGGATTGGTCATTATATTTTTCAACGGCGCTTCGCTCACGACGACGATCGGATGCTCTGTGAAGTAGTGCCGTAGCTTGCGGGCTGACCTCCACACTGCATATGCCAGCTTCTGATGATGAGGATATCTCTGTCTTGCGGGTGTGAGTACTTCGCTGAGATAGTAAACGGGCCTTTGTACGCCATGAACTCTTCCTGCCTCTTCTCGTTCGACGACCAAGACGCTGCTGAAGACTTCGGCTGTCGCAGCTATGTACATGAGCAGCGTTTCCTTCTCGCGGGGGGTTACAAGGACTGGAGATGTCGACAAGATCTTCTTCAGATTGTCGAAGGATTCCTGCGCCTCCTTTGTCCATTCGAACTTTTCCGATTTTTTCATCAAATTGTAGAAAGGCAAAGCTTTTTCTCCTAGCTTGGCGATGAACCTGCTGAGTGCTGCCAAACGTCCTGCCAACTGCTGCACTTGATGCAGATTCTTTGGTGGCTCCATGTCGAGAATAGCTTTGATTTTCAAAGGGTTAGCTTCGATTCCCCTGGCTGAGATGAAGTATCCTAGTACTTGCCCCCCTGGTACTCCGAAGAAGCATTTTTTGGGGTTTAACTTGATCTTGTACCTTTCTAGGTTATCGAAGGTTTCCCGCAAATCGTCCACGAGGGTGGCAGTGGGCTTCGTTTTCACTACGATATCATCGATATAGACTTCGATGTTTCGCCCGATCTGTTCTCCAAGGCAAGCTTGCATGCAACGTTGGTAAGTTGCTCCCGCATTTTTCAGCCCGAAGGTCATGACGTTGTAGCAGAAAACGCCGTGTGGGGTGATGAACGTGGTTAGCTCCTGATCTTCCTTCTTCAATTTGATCTGGTTATACCCAGAGTAGGCATCGAGGAAGGAGAGGCGGTCGCATCCGGCTGTGGAATCAACTATCTGGTCAATCCTCGGCAGCGGGAAGTGATCTTTCGGACAGTGCTTGTTGAGACCGGTGTAGTTGATACACATACAAAGAGCGGTGGTGTCCTTCTTGGGTACCATGATAGGGTTAGCCACCCACTCTGATTCCTTGAGCTCTCGGATGAATCCTGCTTTACGAAGTCGATTGATTTCCTTACCAATTGCTCTCCTCTTGGGTTCAGAGAATTGACGCATCGACTGCTGCACTGGTTTGGCTGTCGGGTCAACATTAAGGGCGTGCTCAGCGAGTTCCCTGGGGATACCTGGCATGTCGGATGGTTCCCATGCAAATATCTCCCAGCGCTCACGGAGGAACTCGATGAGCACGCCTTCCTATGCGACCGTAAGGTCAGCCGATATATTGACCGTTTTCTTCGGGTCAGTGGGGTGCACCTGCAGCTTCTTGGCTTCCTTTGTAGCATCAAACTCGTCGGATCTTACGTTTCGGTTGTCGGCTGGTGGTTGCGTATGATCCACAGCTGCGTCGATCGCATTGAGTTCCTCCTTAGCGCCGAATTTCGAGGCGATCTTCTGGAACTCCCTGTCACAGGTGTCTGATCGAGCAAAACTCCGGTGAACGGTTATTGGGGTTCCGTTGTTGCCTGGCATCTTTAGTTTTAAGTACGCATAATGAGGCACGGCCATAAACTTGGCAAACGCTGGCCTGCCGAGGATGGCATGGTACTGAGACTCCCAGTCGATAACTTCGAACTCGATCTTCTCTCTCCTAAAATTGGTGGGCGTGCCGAAGACTACATCCAACGATGTTTTCCCAAGAGAATAAGCGGGTCGAGTCGGTATAATGCCATGAAATCCTGTGTCTGATTCCCTCAGCATATCGACTGTTAAACCCATTGCTCTCATTGTGTTGGCGAACAGTAGGTTTAAGCCGCTTCCTCCGTCCATGAATACTTTGCTCATGTTGTACCCTCCGATCTGCGCCTCGAGGACTAGGGCTGCATGGCCTGGTCTAGGGACGGCTTTCGGGTGATCTGTCCTGTCGAAGGAGATACTTTGTTCCGACCAGTCAATGAATTCGGGTGTATCGACCATAGCGACTTCTGCGTACTTCACTTCTCGCGAGAATTTCTTGACTTCCCTTTTTGAAAAGCTGGTTTTGTGGATCATGCTGACCTGCCCGCGTGGTTCTGGGAATACCTCAGCTGGTACATACTCGTCCTTCTCCATTGGTTCGCATGGCTTCGGTACGTACGGCTCCGGTACGCACGGCTCTGCCCGATAGTTGTACGATCTTGCCCTCTTCTCCATCATGTGGACTCTTGATATAGCTTCGCTCCTGAGGTCATCGCAGAACTGTCGAATCTCCAAGAAGTGTCTGCAGTTCCTCAACAAGTGACTGGATTTCTCCCAACCGTCATTTGGGTCGATATAGGAGTGGAGATAGCATGGTGCATCGAGTTGCTCCGTGGCCGATAAGTGCGGTGAACGAGCGTGGCCATGGATCGATTGCACGCCCTCCTGTTCCCGTTCGGGCTGTCGAGGGTGAGGTGCTGCACGTTCTTCTTCTCCATGGTATAATTCCCTTCGTCTTTTCTTTCGCCCTGCTGCGGGGTCGAAACCTCCACGGCTGCCTCCATGCGTGCTTCGGGTGGAATTCCTAAGGCTGCTGCCAAGGTATCCTCTGCCGAAACCGAGGGGCCCAAACCGGACGTATCCGTCCTAGGGAGGCGAAGAAAGCCTCCGGAGTCGATGATGAAGTGGACCCCTCCAAAAGTGGTGGTCATGTCGTCACGAGATTCCGCAGGGATCGAGTGCGACGTCTTGGGGTGTGACACGAACTCGTAGGATCCGCAACGGATTGGATCTTTTGGACCTGGAGGTGTTGGTGACTCGAGCACGAATGCTGCAGATGTGACTGGTACTGCCGATGCCCTGCCTTGTGCCGACAGGCTTCCCACAGACGGCGCCAATTGTCGAGGGTGCTCCTCGGCAATGCCCTCCGATAGGGGCTTAGGGTTGATGGAATCCTGCAAGCCGACACGAGACATCGGTACACAGACAAGCGGGGAGAGCGATTTACCCAGGTTCGGGGCCCTCGATGAGGTAAAACCCTTACGTCCTACCTGTCTGTTCTTTGATTATGATGAAAACAGGTTACAATGGGGTGCCGAATAGTTCGGCTGTGATCTCGTCGAGATGCTAGTTGCTAGGGTAACCTAGTTCTAAGCTTCTGCTAGCTAGTTTTTCTAAGATTCATTGTCCTTCGATAGCCCCTCTCCTGGCCTTTATATAGGTGGCCAGGTCCCGAGAGGTCTAATCGAGCACGAGTAGGTTTACAATAGATCTATCTCCAATCTTTCCTTGTTCGGCTTCTTCCGCGTCTTGTACTCCAAGTAATCTTCCGTCGCACCGCCCTAGTGGCCCATCTTGCCATCGGGTACCTTCATGGGCCTCTAGTTGGACCGTGTAGGGTAGAGCAACATTGGTTACCCGAAGGGTAATGCCCACGTCACGGTGGTTCAAGGACAAGATGCTGACGTACCCTATAGACGAGGATTCTTCTACGGAAGAAAAACTCATATTCGCCTTGTCACAGGGCGCCGAACACAACCTGATGACATTTCAGGCGTACGATATCAACGGCTACACATTCTATACCGAGGAAAAGGACATGAAGAGCGATTATCAGAACTCCGGGGTAACGATGGAGTCCTACACCGGTGACGTCAAGCAGAGATACTACGGAAAGATCGAGGAGATCTGGGAGCAGAGCTACGCCGGAGAGAATGTGCCGATGTTCCGTGTCAGGTGGGCCAAGAACGTCATAAAAGAAGACCGGCATTTCACCACCATGGTTATACCCGAAGCCAAATCCAAGACAGCGGGCGCAAAGGTCACTGCGAAATATGAGCCATGGGTACTAGCTTCCCAAGTGGACCAATGCTTCTTCATTACCGACCCGCAAAAGCCCAGCCGTGTTGTCGTGAGGAGAGGCAAAAGGAGCATCATCGGAATGGATGGAGCCGCCAACGAGCTAGAATTTGACCAGTACGGCGATCCGAAGATGGAAGATGACGACGACGATGATGAAGAACCATACACAACAAGAAGAAGCAGGACCACCCTACCTAAAGGCCGTCCATTCAAGAGAAGAAGTCTAGGAGTTCCGGGGCTAAATTATTCAACCGCGAGAAAGAAGGGCAAGAAGATTGTGAAAAGATAATTATGTATCATTTTCTTGTATGAATAATGGTTGTCATATTGTTAATCTACACATTGTACCGATCAAAATAGACATATAATTTATATTTTTGGATATTTTCTAGATTCTATAGTATTTTAAATATTCTACATAATTATAATTATTTATGCCTTTTATTTTCGTGTATTATGCTATTTTGGATGTTTATTATAGTGTTAAATCAATTTAAAAAGAAAAGGAAAAAAATTGGGGCCGCCAGGGTTCGAACCTGGGCGGCAGGGTTTGGCTGACATAAAAATGACAGCACACAAGACAAAGTTTAATTAGCATCAGGTTTCCTTTTGATTTTCTCTGTTTGAACTCCACAGTACCATGAACAAGCTTACTGAATTTTTATTTTTATGTTTTTCAAGGCAGAGTTGAGCACCTGACCGCCGCCCTCGCATCTTCCTCGACCCGGAGCAACAACTCACCTCTCGGAGACTCCACGCGACTCACGGTGAGCTTGATGCTGCTTGCTACTGCCGCTAGCTGCTAACTGCTGCTGCTTGCTAGCTGCTTGCTGCTTGCTGCTGCTAGCTAGCTGCTACTGCTTGCTAGTTGCTTGCTGTTGCTGCTAGTTGCTGCTTGCTGCTACTGCTAGCTGTAGCTGCTGCTGCTTGCTAGCTGCTGCTGCTTGCTGCTGCTAGCTGTACCTGCTGCTTGCTAGCTGCTTGCTGCTGCTGCTAGTTGCTGCTTGCTGCTTGTTGCTGCTTGCTGCTTGATGTATGCCCATGGTTAGCTGATGCATATAGCTAGCTGATGCATGCTGTTGAGTGCTCAGCTGGTGGAGGATCAATTGTATATGTGCCATGGTGTATATGGAGGAACAATTGTGTATGTGCCATGGTGCTCAGCTGGTGGATTGTTTTCCTGGTGTATTTGTGTCATATTCTTGTGCAGGGATCGACAGAGTTGCCCATTATCGCCGAAATGTTGATTCATTTCCGTTTCGGCGAAAATGGGGCACTCATATGTCCATAAATTAGCATAGGTCATGCCCAATTTTTCCGTGAAATCTTGCGCTAACTTTATGCATTTTTTCCTACTTAGTTCGAACATGGCCAACAACGAAGAGGCCGGCGGCAGCGGTAGCAAGCCATTCTGGATGCTAACCGATGAAATGGAGGTGATGGAGTCACAACCTCGCCGCGACGACGGTGAGGATGATGGCACCGATCCAGAGTACCGAGCGGACGATGCCGCCGAGGATGACACCACTGATGGTGCTAGCGAGGATGACACCACGGATGGTGCCGGCGAGGATGACACCGGCGCACCGAAGAAGCTACGGAGGGAGCGTCGCCCGAATGTGCTCAGCACCGTGAAGCAGGCATTCACCGAAGTGAACGCCAGTGGGCATCCAACGGCGCCCCCTGATTTAGTCAAAGGGTACGCAGCCCAACTCGGGTGCATCCTCCGGAGCACGGTCTCGATCAACACCGAGAACCTCAGGCATCCTGACCGAGCGAATTTGCGCACCCTCCTCTTCAAGAAGCTGCACGAACGATACGAGTTCCCGGTGGACTGCTCAGAAAAGCGTCTCATGCAGAACAAAGTGCACAATGCCGCCCTCACGAAGATGAGTGATACGTCTCCGACGTATCGATAATTTCTTATGTTCCATGCCACATTATTGATGATATCTACATGTTTTATACACATTATATGTCATTATTATGCGTTTTCCGGAACTAACCTATTGACGAGATGCCGAAGTGCCAGTTCCTGTTTTCTGCTGTTTTTGGTTTCAGAAATCCTAGTAAGGAAATATTCTCGGAATTGGACGAAATCAACGCCCAGGGGCCTATTTTTACACGAAGCTTCCAGAAGACCGGAGGACTTACGAAGTGGGGCCACGAGGTGGCCAGACACCAGGGCGGCGCGGCCTGGGCCTTGGCCGCGCCGGCCTGTCGTGTGGGTCCCTCGTGACTCCACCGACCTTGCCCTTCCGCCTACTTAAAGCCCCCGTCGCGAAAACCCTATCACGTTGGACGAAACCAGAGAAAACCTTCCAGAGCCGCCGCCATCGCGAAGCCAAGATCTAGGGGACAGGAGTCTCTGTTCCGGCACGCCGCCGGGATGGGGAAGTGCCCCCGGAAGGCTTCTCCATCGACACCACCGCCATCTTCATCAACGCTGCTGTCTCCCATGAGGAGGGAGTAGTTCTCCATCGAGGCTCGGGGCTGTACCGGTAGCTATGTGGTTCATCTCTCTCCTATGTACTTCAATACAATAATCTCATGAGCTGCCTTACATGATTGAGATTCATATGATGATGCTTGTAATCTAGATGTCATTATGCTAGTCAAGTGGATTTTACTTATGTGATCTCCGGAGACTCCTTGTCCCACGTGTGTAAAGGTGACAGTGTGTGCACCGTGTGGGTCTCTTAGGCTATATTTCACAGAATACTTATTCGCTATTATGAATGGCATAGTGAAGTGCTTATTTATATCCCTTTATGATTGCAATGTGTTTTGTATCACAATATATCTGCGTGCTACTCTAGTGATGTTATTAAAGTAGTTTATTCCTCCTGCACGGTGTAATGGTGACAGTGTGTGCATCGTGTAGTACTTGGCGTAGGCTATGATTGTGATCTCTTGTAGATTATGAAGTTAACTATTGCTATGATAGTATTGATGTGATCTATTCCTCCTTTCGTAGTGTGAAGGTGACAGTGTGCATGCTATGTTAGTACTTGATTTGGTTATGTTGATCTGTTATGCACTCTAAGGTTATTTAAACATGAACATTGAATATTGTGGAGCTTGTTAACTCCGGCATTGAGGGTTCGTGTAATCCTACACAGTTAGTGGTGTTCATCATCCAACAAGAGGGTGTAGAGTCTAGCATCTATTTATTTATTCTGTTATGTGATCAATGTTGAGAGTGTCCACTAGTGAAAGTATGATCCCTAGGCCTTGTTCCTAAATACTGCTATCGCTGCTTGTTTACTGTTTTACTGCATCTTTACTTCCTGCAATATTACTACCATCAACTGCACGCCAGCAAGCACTTTTCTGGCGCCGTTACTACTGCTCATACTTATTCATACCACCTGTATTTCACTATCTCTTCGCCGAACTAGTGCACCTATTAGGTGTGTTGGGGACACAAGAGACTTCTTGCTTTGTGGTTGCAGGGTTGCATGAGAGGGATATCTTTGACCTCTTCCTCCCTGAGTTCGATAAACCTTGGGTGATCCACTTAAGGGAAACTTGCTGCTGTTCTACAAACCTCTGCTCTTGGAGGCCCAACACTGTCTACAAGAATAGAAGCACCTGTAGACATCAAGCTATTTTCTGGCGCCGTTGCCGGGGAGGAAAGGTAAAAGGCACTCATACTCCGATCCCAGGTAAAATACTTTTCTGTTGCCGTTGTGTGTGCGCTCGAAGCTATTTCCTTTAGATCCTGCAATTGCATCTTTTTGTTTCTTGTTTACACTAGTTTGGCATAATGGACAACAATGAGCTTCTTATTCTATTTCCTGATTTAAGACATGGATGGTTTGATGCGAAAATTAAAAAACCTATGGAACATATTAGTATGAACTCTTTGAACACCATTGTTGCTAATGATATGGAAAATTCTAAGCTTGGGGAAGCTGGCTTTGATGAGCATGATATTTTTAGTCCCCCAAGCATTGAGGAGAAAATTTACTTTGATGATACTTTGCCTCCTATTTATGATGATTATAATGATATTGGTCTTTTAGTACACTTTGTTATGGAGGATAAATTTGATTATGATTATATTATGCCTCCTATATTTGATGATGAGAATAATAATGATAGCTACTTTGTTGAATTTGCTCCCACTACAACTAATAAAATTGATTATGCCTATGTGGAGAGTAATAATTTTATGCATGAGACTCATGATAAGAATGCTTTATGTGATACTTATATTGTTGAGTTTATCCATGATGCCTCTGAAAATTATTATGAGAGAGGAAAATATGGCTGTAGAAATTTTCATGTTACTAAAACACCTCTCTATGTGCTGAAATTTTTGAAGCTACACTTGTTCTATCTTCCTATGCTTGTTACTTTGCTCTTCATGAACTTGTTTATTTACAAGATTCCTATGCATAGGAAGCATGCTAGGCTTAAATTTGCTTTGAATTTGCCTCTTGATGCTCCTTTTTGCTCCAAATACTATTTCTTGCGAGTACATCATTAAAACTGCTAAGCCCATCTTAATGGCTATAAAGAAAGAACTTCTTGGGAGATAACCCATGTGTTTATTTTGCTACAGTACCTTTGTTTTATATTTGTGTCTTGGAAGTTGTTACTACTGTAGAAACCTCTCCTTATCTTATTTTATTGCATTGTTGTGCCAAGTAAAGTCTTTGATAGCAAGGTTGATACTAGATTTGGATTACTGCGCAGAAACAGATTTCTGTCTGTCATGAATCTGGGCAGAATTCTCTGTAGGTAACTCAGAAAAATCTGCCAATTTACGTGCGTGATCCTCAGATATGTACGCAACTTTCATTCAATTTGGGCATTTTCATCTGAGCAAGTCTGGTGCCACTTTAAAATTCATCTTTACGGACTGTTCTGTTTTGACAGATTCTGCCTTTTATTTCGCATTGCCTCTTTTGCTGTGTTGGGTGGATTTCTTTGTTCCATTACCTTCCAGTAGCTTTGGGCAATGTCCAGAAGTGTTAAGAATGATTGTGTCACCTCTGAACATGTGAAATTTTTGATTATGCACTAACCCTCTAATGAGTTTGTTTCGAGTTTGGTGTGGAGGAAGTTTTCAAGGGTCAAGAGAGGAGGATGATATACTATGATGAAGAAGAGTGAAGAGTCTAAGCTTGGGGATGCCCCCGTGGTTCATCCCTGCATATTTCAAGAAGACTCAAGCATCTAAGCTTGGGGATGCCCAAGGCATCCCCTTCTTCATCGACAACTTATCAGGTTTCTTCTCTTGAAACTATATTTTTATTCGGTCACATCTTATGTACTTTACTTGGAGCGTCTGTGTGCTTTTGTTTGTGTTTTTTTTGAATAAATGCTTGTGTGGGAGAGAGACACGCTCCGCTGGTTCGTATGAACACATGTGTTCTTAGCTTTTAATGTTCATGGCGAAGGTTGAAACTGCTTCGTTCATTGTTATACGGTTGGAAACGGAAAATGCTACATGTAGTAATTGGTAAAATGTCTTGGATAATTTGATACTTGGCAATTGTTGTGCTCATGTTTAAGCTCTTGCATCATATACTTTGCACCCATTAATGAAGAAATACATAGAGCTTGCTAAAATTTGGTTTGCATAATTGGTCTCTCTAAGGTCTAGATAATTTCTAGTATTGAGTTTTGAATAACAAGGAAGACGGTGTAGAGTCTTATAATGTTTACAATATGTCTTTTATGTAAGTTTTGCTGCACCGGTTCATCCTTGTGTTTGTTTCAAATAACCTTGCTAGCCTAAACCTTGTATCGAGAGGGAATACTTCTCATGCATCCAAAATCCTTGAGCCAACCACTATGCCATTTGTGTCCACCATACCTACCTACTACATGGTATTTCTCTGCCATTCCAAGCAAATACTTCATGTGCTACCTTTAACCAATTCAAAAGCTATTATCTCTTATTTGTGTCAATGTTTTATAGCTCATGAGGAAGTATGTGGTGTTTTATCTTTTGATCTTGTCATTTACTTTTGACAGACTTTCACCAATGGACTAGTGGCTTCATCCGCTTATCCAATAATTTTGCAAAAAGAGCTGGCAACGGGGTTCCTAGCCCCAATTAATTAACTTGCATTAATAATTCTCTTCACATGTTTTGCTCTGATTCATCAGTAAGCAACTTAATTTTGCAAATAGACACTCCTCCATGGTATGAGATTGTTGGAAGGCACCCGAGGATTCGGTTAGCCATGGCTTGAGAAAGCAAAGGTTGGGAGGAGTGTCATCTGAAAAATAAAAAATAAAAACTAAACTAAAATACATGTGTAAACAAAAGAGAAGAGGGATGATCTACCTTGCTGGTAGAGATAACGTCCTTCATGGGAGCCGCTCTTGAAAGTCTGGTTGATAAGGTAGTTAGAGTACCCGCTACCATTCGTTGACAACAACAAACACCTCTCAAAACTTTACTTTTATGCTCTCTATATGATTTCAAAACTTAAAAAGCTCTAGCACATGATTTAATCCCTGCTTCCCTCTGTGAAGGGCCTTTCTTTTACTTTTATGTTGAGTCAGTTCACCTATCTCTCTCCACCTCAAGAAGCAAACACTTGTGTGAACTGTGCATTGATTCCTACATACTTGCATATTGCATTTGTTATATTACTTTACATTGACAATATCCATGAGATATACATGTTATAAGTTGAAAGCAACCGCTGAAACTTAATCTTCCTTTGTGTTGCTTCAATACCTCTACTTTGAATTATTGCTTTACGAGCTAACTCTTATGCAAGACTTATTGATGCTTGTCTTGAAGTACTATTCATGAAAAGTCTTTGCTTTATGATTCATTTGTTTACTCATATCATTACCATTGTTTTGATCGCTGCATTCATTACATATGCTTACAATAGTATGATCAAGGTTATGATGGCATGTCACTCCAGAAATTATCTTTGTTATCGTTTACTCGCTGGACGAGCAGGAACTAAGCTTGGGGATGCTGATACGTCTCCGACGTATCGATAATTTCTTATGTTCCATGCCACATTATTGATGATATCTACATGTTTTATACACATTATATGTCATTATTATGCGTTTTCCGGAACTAACCTATTGACGAGATGCCGAAGTGCCAGTTCCTATTTTCTGTTGTTTTTGGTTTCAGAAATCCTAGTAAGGAAATATTCTCGGAATTGGACGAAATCAACGCCCAGGGGCCTATTTTTACACGAAGCTTCCAGAAGACCGGAGGACTTACGAAGTGGGGCCACGAGGTGGCCAGACACCAGGGCGGCGCGGCCTGGGCCTTGGCCGCGCCGGCCTGTCGTGTGGGTCCCTCGTGACTCCACCAACCTTGCCCTTCCGCCTACTTAAAGCCCCCGTCTCGAAAACCCAATCACGTTGGACGAAACCAGAGAAAACCTTCCAGAGCCGCCGCCATCGCGAAGCCAAGATCTGGGGGACAGGACTCTCTGTTCCGGCACGCCGCCGGGACGGGGAAGTGCCCCCGGAAGGCTTCTCCATCGACACCATCGCCATCTTCATCAACGCTGCTGTCTCCCATGAGGAGGGAGTAGTTCTCCATCGAGGCTCGGGGCTGTACCGGTAGCTATGTGGTTCATCTCTCTCCTATGTACTTCAATACAATAATCTCATGAGCTACCTTACATGATTGAGATTCATATGATGATGCTTGTAATCTAGATGTCATTATGCTAGTCAACTGGATTTTACTTATGTGATCTCCGGAGACTCCTTGTCCCACGTGTGTAAAGGTGACAGTGTGTGCACCGTGTGGGTCTCTTAGGCTATATTTCACAGAATACTTATTCGCTGTTATGAATGGCATAGTGAAGTGCTTATTTATATCCCTTTATGATTGCAATGTGTTTTGTATCACAATATATCTGCGTGCTACTCTAGTGATGTTATTAAAGTAGTTTATTCCTCCTGCACGGTGTAATGGTGACAGTGTGTGCATCGTGTAGTACTTGGCGTAGGCTATGATTGTGATCTCTTGTAGATTATGAAGTTAACTATTGCTATGATAGTATTGATGTGATATATTCCTCCTTTCGTAGTGTGAAGGTGACAGTGTGCATGCTATGTTAGTACTTGGTTTGGTTATGTTGATCTGTTATGCACTCTAAGGTTATTTAAACATGAACATTGAATATTGTGGAGCTTGTTAACTCCGGCATTGAGGGTTCGTGTAATCCTACACAGTTAGTGGTGTTCATCATCCAACAAGAGGGTGTAGAGTCTAGCATCTATTTATTTATTCTGTTATGTGATCAATGTTGAGAGTGTCCACTAGTGAAAGTATGATCCCTAGGCCTTGTTCCTAAATACTGCTATCGCTGCTTGTTTACTGTTTTACTGCATCTTTACTTCCTGCAATATTACTACCATCAACTGCACGCCAGCAAGCACTTTTCTGGCGCTGTTACTACTGCTCATACTTATTCATACCACCTGTATTTCACTATCTCTTCGCCGAACTAGTGCACCTATTAGGTGTGTTGGGGACACAAGAGACTTCTTGCTTTGTGGTTGCAGGGTTGCATGAGAGGGATATCTTTGACCTCTTCCTCCCTGAGTTCGATAAACCTTGGGTGATCCACTTAAGGGAAACTTGCTGCTGTTCTACAAACCTCTGCTCTTGGAGGCCCAACACTGTCTACAAGAATAGAAGCACCCGTAGACATCAATGAGCACCGCCCTCACTAGTTGGAGGACCCGAGTGAAGAAAATGATTAATAGTGGTGAGAGTTACGAGAAGATCAAGGAGTCAAATCCCTCGATCACCGAGCAAGACTACGCTGATTTCAAGATCAAGTGCGAGAGCGAGTCAACGTCGGATTCTAGTCAGTGGGGGAAGGACATGCGAAAACTGAACTTAGGCACCCACAAACTTGGTCCTGGCGGTTTTAGGGTGGCGCAACCGAAATGGGACGCCGCGGATGAGGAGCGTGTGAATAACGGCCTCGAGCCCCTCTTCCCGCAATACAAAAACAAGCAAACCAGGAACTTTCTCCTGGCCCGGTACCGTATTGACCCGGAAACAAAGGAGCTCACCACCACTCCGGATGTGAAGCAGTTTGAGGCTCTTCTGGTAAGGAATGCACCCGCTTAATTAGCTCCTTTATGGTTGCATTCTTATTGATGAATCCAAATTTCTAAATGGTTCATGCATGTTCCTCCCGTAGGCTAAGGAGGTTGCTGCGGAAAGTGAAAAGGAAGCTAGTAGCGGCACGGGGTCCACGAGCTCCTCGCAGTGTGCCCCTTGGGACAACCCTTTAAATAGGGCGTTGAATGCCCACAAGAAGAGGGATCCATTGAGTAAGCCGACGTCGGCTGGTCGTGTGGTCAGCGAAGGATGCTCTATGAAATGGTCAGAATACTATAAGTCGGGGAAAAAGGAGAAAAAGGCCACCATCGATGAGAAGGAGGTCGCACATCTCAAGGCACAAGTTGCGCAGATCCCGACATTGGTCGAGGAGCAAGTGCAGCAACAAGTGCAACAAATCGTGGAGACCCAACAGAGGACGCAACGACAGCAAGTGGAGGACCAAGTGGGCACGACGCTTAGCTCCCTCATCCCTGCCTTGGTTGCCGGTCTGGACACGTGGTATAAGGGAGGACAAAAGGGGGAACCCCCGGTTCCCAGTTTCGCGGGTAGCAACTCCCACAACGTGGAGCCATCGGTGTGTCCGCAGGCGGCAACAATGGTGTCTCCGGCGGCGCCAACCTTGGTGGCTCCCGCGGCGCCAACCGTGGTGGCTCCCGCGGCGCCTACCTTGGTGTCTCCCGCGGCGCCATTACTTCAGCTCAATGCACCCGTCGCTGCGGATACTACGCCGCCCGGCACCGCGCCAACAAGCGGCCACTCCATCAGTTGCACGCCCGCCGCCGGCGGTGCCTCGACCTTAGCCGAGCTAGACGCCATCACGGTAACCAACCCTTGGCCAATGACTTCCATATCCTTGCCTTTGACTAGCTAGCCATCCCTAACGCCCTACATGTTTTCCGCAGAGCTCCGCCGTCGACGTCCCATGCACTCTCCTGCAGTTTGTGAACGGCGAGTTGATCGATGTTGCCAAGGCCAAAATCGTTCAACCGAGCAACCGTCAGTTACACGGTAGACCCATGCAACCCGACGTGTATAGGATTCAACTGGTTCGGGTGCTTAGCGGCTACGACGACGTGCTACCTCCCTTTCAACCCCATGGTGCCGACGAAGATGAGGTCCTTACCCTCCAGCATTGCTTCAATTGGTCCATGGTTTGGCCAAAGAGCCAGATTCGTTTGGGGGCGAGGGACACCACCCCACAGACAGCACCCCCAGCCGTGCCGGCGCCAAGCCATGGCAAGACCACCCCAACGGTGCCGCCATCAGCTGATGTGGACATGCAGATGGCACAGGATCCGAACGATGGTCTGGACGAGGACAGTACGTTCGCCAACCTGGACTGCAACTTCGATTTTGGGGTGATGGACTACGATCTCAGTAGCCAACCCTCCCAAGCTGCCGCCGAGGGGAAAACCTATTGCAACAAACGGCGCCTATTCTGTTCTCAGGAGACGCCTCCAGCTGCCGACTTCACCGAGACTCAGCCGATAGCCGAGGTGAGAAGTGTTATCAGTCCTAACACACTGAAGAAGGCTTGCGAAGAGGAGAATGCAGTCCCAGTAAATACGAAGCCGAAGGGACAGAAAAGAAAGAAGAAGGATGACAAGTCTGCCAGCCAGCCGGCACCTATCCGTGCTCAGGACGGGCCACCAGTGCCCAAGAATATAGAGGCGAGGGTGCATGTGTCGGGTGAGCGGATGCTAATTCAACGATTGTACGATGCTGCACCCGGTCCTATGCGATCTCTGGTTGACGGTGTTATGTTTATGGAGGAGCGGCGTCTCAGGGAGAAAGATCATGGATACCCAGTGTATGTTGCCAAGGTGCCCTCGGGCCATGGCTTTGTCGATAGTGGCTTCGCGGAGAAGATCTTCCTGCGGTATGATGACATCTTCGCCATGCTGAACAGTTATCCGCTGCACTACACCTTCATTCGCCTATACTCGCTCAGCAAGGCGATGCGGATCATTAGACACAACATCCCGGACATCGCGATAGCCGACCCCTTCTACATGCGTGCCGTCCACTTGGCCACCACCGGAGACCGGGCAGTCGCGAGTCGATACCTCAAAGACTTCTTTCTAGCAAACCAGAAGAAGTGTAACATCCTCCTGCCTGTATTTCCCGAGTAAGTCACCCCCTCACCGTACCAGTCTTCACTCGTGATTTTTTTAGATTTCAATCGTCATGTTCTAAAACATTATGTGTTCTACGCAGAGACAAAACCTGCACACTCATCTCCATAACCCCGAAACATTCCGTGGCCACATACCTCGATGCGGACGGTAAGTCAACCACGGACTACACGAATGTCAAGGCCGTACTTGATGATGCTCTCAATGGCTACATCAAAGCGAAAGGCAACATGCAGAGGCCAAATGTTAGGTACGGGAAGCATGTGTTCAAGCACCAAACAAAGTTTCCCTGCGTCAAGAAGCCGCCTTCTAGTAACAAGGATGCCTACTACGCCCTCTATCACATGGATAAGTTCATACGGGACCAGCAGCAGCTTACGCTACCTGAGCATCTCAGAGACTGGGCCAACAAATTGTCGCGGGTCCCTGACGACGGCATCAAGCAAGACTTCTTCCGCATCCAAGTAGAGTTTTGTGAAATCATCCATCAAGATGTCGTTAGAAGCGCGGGGGAGTTCTACGCCGGTTATCAGCCGTCAAACAGTGACATAGACACAATGCTCCAAATGCAGGGTGATGACTACCGCTCATGGATGTGCTTGAAGAAAGGCGGCGGTTTTATCCACGCTCCGAGAAAGTCTTGATGTGCAAGCCTAGTTATGTAGTTGTGAACTAAAGACGAGCTTCTGTTGTAATAAACTTTATCCAGCACTTTACTTGCTATTAATTACTAGTTCGGCTATGTTTGTGAACTTATATATATGGCTCTATCGTTTTCCGCACTTGATTTGGTCGTTAATTTTGTTTGCATATGCCGATGATTAGAATGGTTGGTCACTTGTACACTCGGGGGTGGAGCGAGCGAGCCTGGTGTGATGGCACAAATATCCATGTCTTGTGCATCCTACCTGGCCTCGCTCACTCCATCCCTGAATGTTAAAATTTGTTTTGACCAACAATGTATGAGGCATTCCATTTAGTTCATAGTAGCTACTTATCTCTTGTTTGAGTTGGCACTTCTTAATTGCATTTGGCCGATGATTAGAATGGTTGGTCACTTGTATACTCCGTGGTGACGTAAGCGAGCCTGGTGTGATGGCACAAATATCCATGTCTTATGCATCCTACATGGCCTCGCTGACGCCATCACGGAATGTTAATATTTGTTTTGACCGACAAAGTATGGGGCATTCCATTTAGTTCATACTAGCTACTTATCTCTTGTTTGAGTTGGCACTTCTTAATTGCATTTGGCCGATGATTAGAATGGTTGGTCACTTGTACACTCCGTGGTGACGTAAGCGAGCCTGGTGTGATGGCACAAATATCCATGTCTTGTGCATCCTACCTGGTCTCGCTTACTCCATCACGGAATGTTAATATTTGTTTTGACCGACAAAGTATGAGGCCCTTGTCATTCTTCCATTTGCTTTCGTATTTCAAAATGCCGATGATTAGAATGTTTTGTCACTTGTACACTCGGGGGAGGGGCTAGTGAACCTGGTGCGATGACACAAGTATCAATCTCTTGTGCATCCTACTTGGTTTCACTAACCCCTTCCCTAAATGTTGATATTTGTTCCGACCAACAATGTATGAGGCATGCCTTTTAGTTCATACTACTTGGATCGTTTTTGAGTTTGCTCTTATTCGTTGCAAACATCTATGAGCGTGCACTAATGTTTCTTTGGCTTGTTCATATATGTGCAGATATGACGTGGTATGTCGTGTACAAGGGCAAGGTTCCCGGAGTCTACAACGACTGGGAGGAGTGTCGGAGACAGGTTCACCGTTTTAGCGGTAACAGCTACAAAGGGTACACCACTAGAGCGGAGGCCGAAGATAGATACGCACGCTATTTGGCGGGAGAGAGGAGGGAGCGGAGGAGGAACCGGATGAAGACCACTATCATCGGGATGGTGCTAGTAGTGACTCTAGCTCTCTTCTATGTGATTGTACTTTAGATGATCGATCTTGTGTAACCACTAGCTCATTTGCGACTTTGTAACCCCGTAACTTGCATTGTAACCTCGTAACTTCTCTAATGTGAAATCTTGTGAATCATGTGGGGCTAATGTGAAGAACTATGTATGGATAAGCTGTGCTGTTGTTTATATGTGTTATATATCCTGTATTGTGCTATTGTACTGTGATATACAACCTGTATAAATACCTGCCAGGATACAAAAAAAAATTGAAATTCGTAGCAGTGGCGCACTAGTGGCCCATCAGTGGCGCACGTCCACTAAGTAGCAGTGGCGCACTGCGCTGGATCCAGTGGCGCACTGCCCTGTGATCCCCTCCGAGACTAGCAGTGGCGCACCAGGAACCTCAGCAAGGGCGCACGTCCCCGGAGACAGCAGTGGCGCACGTCCACACGCAGCAGTGGCGCACCACCTCGCTGAAACAGTGGCGCACGCAAACGGTAGCGATGGCGCACCTCGTCTAGACAGTGGTGGCGCATCGCCATCGACCAACGATGGCGCACCACTTTGGAGTAATAGTGGCGCAACTGCTGGACATGTCAATGGCGCACCACGCGTGCGCCATCGGGTATCTGTGCTAGTAGTGGCGCACCCCTAGTGCGCCACTACTAGGAGTTAGCAGTGGCGTGATAGCAGTGGCGCACCACTAGTGCGCCACTGAAGGCTATATGTGGTGCGCCACTGATTGCCTTTTTCCTAGTAGTGAGAAGAGTGCGGGGAGGCCGCCTCGGTACCACCCCGCCCTCATTTATAAGCGCCTGTCGCGCGGCCAAGTGGGGGGCGTGGGCCACGACGCTAGATTAACTGCGCCACGATCTCCCCCACGTCCGCAGCGGTTACTAGTAACGGCCACACCACGATGCCCACTACCGCAGAAGATCCGAAGGAGACATTGATTTGACCAGACGAAGAGACACAACAGTAGTTGCCGTCAGAACCGTCCAGTCGGGCGCAGGGCCCGAGGCGGCGGAGACTCTGGCGCGCCCAAGCCGCAGCCGGACGTCCCTTCCCAATCCGGCCCATGTTCTCCCAACGAGGCGGAAGTGCTTCCAACACTTATAAAAAACAAAACCGCAAAAACAAAGCGGCGTCCGGCTCGAGAGTAGCCGGATGAAGCAAGCCGAATGAGGGCGTAGCCGGCTGAACGTAAACTCTCAGCCGGCCACTCGAGTGCTTTCCAGACAAAGTTCATGAGATCGGAGACTAATGGCCAGGAAAACCTGCCAAGGCCCTTCTCCACGCAGGACCTTGCTAGCTTCAGGGGCTAATGTCGGGGAGAAGACCCCGGGTAGGGCAAAAGACTAGGAGCAGCTGGCTCAAGGCCGGCTGGCCCGCGGCAAAGGCCGGCTGAGGAGCAGCTGGCTGGAGCCGTGGCTGGCTGCCTTGGGAGCCGGCTGGTTCAAGGTCTACGATGGCCTAGTCACGGCCGCATGCGCTGTGGCTGGGCCGGCTTCTACGTGCCATATCCGGCTGGTTTATCTCTCCCTGACCGGCTCGAGGCTGGCGAGCCTTGCAGGAGAAGGAGCTGGAAGGGTGATCCGGGTGCACAAAGTCCAGGCTGATCTCACCTTCCCTAAAGTAAGGGGCACTGTGGAGCAACAGTGCCCCCGTCAGATAGGCCATCATGGCTCAGGTTGCGCCACGCCGCTACAGGCCATCGATGGCGACAGGGACGCTTCCTCCGTACCGCTGACTTCGGCAGGAGACAAGATAGGCCTCAACGCCTCAACGGCTGCTGACGACAGCGCCTCGGGAAGGAGCGGGAAGCTGGAGCCGGCGCAGCCGGCCACTAGATCATAGGGACTTCTTTGTATATTGTCAGCGTCTATATAAGCTGTGCTACCCCTCTCGTGCGGGGGGACGATCGATACTTTGCCATTTCTAGTCTTAGAGCTGCCTGTGAGAGAGACCTTCGTCTACCTTAGCCTCTCAGGTGCAGCCGGATACAGCTCAAGGAGCACCATTGTACTGTGATATCTCTTATACACTCTAGAGCAGGAGTAGGGGTGTTACCTCCATACGAGGGCCCCGAACCTGGGTACGTCGCCGTGTCGCTCGTGCTCATACCCGCATCCGGATACCGCCGTAGACCATATCAGGAACCACTCTCATTAGCCACCCTATGGCATATGCCGTGACGATACCACGACAATAAGTAGAACCTAAAAAAACATACCAATATTGCTTACTCAACACCAAAGCTTTACATCTTTTTTAAAAATATAATGTAATTCGAACAATCAAGACGTTTGATTATCCCTTCCCTCGTTCACGCAACTCGGTTTTGATTATCTTTTTGCTGGAAAATCCTTTCAATTTTTGATGTCACCACTGGTACATTTCAAATATCTGAAAATCTTTGAAGTCTTCAATTCTACAAGTATGTATAATGAATAACTCAAGCTTATCTTGTATATACTAGGGTGCATTCAATGTTCAATGATAAATCTATGTAATACAAACAATATTATTTACATTGATCCTAGAATACGAGTTCATGTTTGGAGGTAAAAATAGTCTATGTTTTTTTGGTCTCTAATCGATTTTGCGTAGTGTTCACCAAAACACGCATAACTTTCTCATACGGAGTCCGTTTTCGATGTATGATCACTCAACATTTTCAGAAAAAACACACGCATCTAAATATATTCACCAAAAATCAAGGTAGGGCGGCTGCCCTACCTTGCCCTACTAGGAGCTTCGCCCCTAACAGCCATAGCTCTAACTTTTGCATCGATTGATGCATGCAACTCTTTTATTAGCTTATTTCAGCATCAGTTTAAAGTTGCAGTTTACAAATAAATACATCGTGGGTAACTTAGGATCGATACATGTATCAATTAACCACTAAAAACTAAAGAGAGCATGAAAGCATGCTATCCCAAAATCAAAATACTAAATGCATTGGGTGTACATATCCCGTTCAACCCTCTCTAGCCAGTTAAATCTAGTATCTAAATTATCTGGTTTCTCCATTGGTTGTAGGAAGGACCACATACGGATTCAATACGTTGCTGTGAAAATAATCATTACGCATATTCCACATGGCCAATAATAAAATGAATACAACGCATACACCCACTCATATTTGCACTTTATCCTTCTTATTAACGCGGCGTAACTAAATCCCAAACAAATTACTAGTAATGTTACACAAATTAGTAATGTTACTCCAGGGAACTATATTGAATGCCATATGTACTATCCGCCCAACCACTTTAGCTGATATGCAATTTATAAATAAATGTTATATTGTCTCCTCATGATCTGAAAAGTAACATTTTGTATAGCCTTGCCATTTTCTCTTGCCTAAGTTTTTTTTGTAAGGATTACTTTTTGGTACAGGAACTACATATTTTTTAGAGGTAATTTATTTTCTAAATGTACTTATACAGAAATAGTGTATTGTCATTAATATGGTCTAGGTATAATGATTTAACTGAAAAGGCGCCCGATATTGTTAGTCCCCAAACAAAGGCATCAAGATTCGTGGTTAGGTTAACATCAAGAAGCCAAGTGACTAAATGGATCCGTAGAACTTCTCCATTCCCAGTTAAATTTCTCCCAAACACTTATTCACCAAGTGTTTGGCGAAATTCGAAGTGCTTGTACATTTGATCTGTCCCTCCCCTACTGAGCAAGTCACCAGCATACAGATTGTTGTATGCATAGACAACCAGCCATAGTAATTATGTTCAATGGCTAGCCCGTTCAGTACGTAGAAACTCGATTGAATTTTAGTTTGTACCCTTACTTAACATTTTACAAGAATTGCCCCACTTAAAATATCTTCATGCAAACAGTACGCGGAATTGTGCAGTAGTACCGCGGACAAAGGGAGCCAAATTTCAGTAACACTGCGATATTTTGCAAAGAAAACCCGAAGGACCTGTACATTTTTCCTATCCACTGTATTACGGCCTAGCGAAGCAAGTACGGAGTACAAAAACTCAAGATACGAACATACACGAATGACTAGCTAGAAGCCCAAACTAATCTAGATGTTGATGAATGGCGCGCCGGTGAGGATCTCGGTGGCGGCGAGCGCGACGAGTCCGAGCATGGCGAAGCGGCCGTTCCAGAGCTCGGCGTTGGCGTTCATGATGGCACCGGCCCTGCCCTCGGCGCTCTCGCCCTGGAGGAGCGGCACCAGCGACGCCACTGAGAGCACCGCCACGGTGTACGCGAACCACGCCTGCCCGGTGCTGTTGCCGAGCTGCGAGAGGAGGCCGTCGCCGCGCCCTGCTTCGACGGCCAGCGCCGTGACGAATCCCACCATGGCCAGACGCCCATTGATGCGCTCTGGGGCCGGTCCGCTGAACGCCAGCGCGTCCCAGATTGAGGGGCTCGGCTGTGGCAGGAACAAATATCAGAAATTTGCAAATGAACCGGGTGACATAGTGACATGTAAGTCGTACTACAAGTTCAACTTCAACAAACGTACCTTGGGCGATGGTGTACTCGGCTTCTCTGTTTGTGCCCGGACTACGAAGGCGTGTCGGCCCAGCGCAGACAGAGACCGGGCGCCGAGGCGGCCGGCCGGCAAGACGGCGGCACCGGCGAAGGAGCTCATGGCCATCACAGTCGCCATCTATTGCGCGGAAAGTGCAGGAAGGGAGGAAGAAGCTACGGAAATTGCTAGTACTAGATGATTGCTACTTGCTGTTTGTGTCGTAGAGTGTTGCTGATGTATTTGCTGTGAGCGAGTGGGCGCAATTTATAGGCCCGTGGTCGGGGCTAGCGAGGTAACCCGTGAGGAGCTGGGCGGTGGCCGCGACGGTGCCCACGTCGCGAGCGGCTCCCGGCCGTGAGTTGGCCTTGTACGTGGACTTGGAGGCCACCCTGCGAAGGGCTTCATAACCCGCCAAACAAAGAAAAGTTGCAAAACATAGGTTGGGGACTCTTATGGGAATGGTCACACTCACGAGAATCAAGACATGAGGAGGTGAGAAATCAGCACTAGTGGAGAAGAGACTTTGGTCCCAAGCCCCAGTTATGAACCAAATCGGGATCAATGGGGGGCATTGGTCCTGGTTCGTTTAGCGCAGGGCGACCCCACCCGCTGGCGTCTGTCCGTTAGCGACTTATGGTTCCGGTTTGTAGTACAAACCGGGACAAAGTCTCCAATCTGCCTATATAACCTTGCCCCTGCCTAAGTGTGAGCCACACTTAGCCATTTTATCACTTTCTTCACAAGAGGGGTGTATTGCTTTGCTCTCTTCACATGCACAAGAGGTGTTCGATGAGATGCTTAAGAGGATTTGCCACTTGAGTTTACACAAATCAAGCCACACTTAACTTGTTTTTTTCTTCTCCATCGAGGTTAACAACTTTATCCTTTCATCTGTAATTGATAAAATGCATGTGTATATATATATACATCATGATGTTCTGTAATGGTTTTTGATAAGCTTAATTATATCATGCATATGAATCGGCAATGGATGTACATTGACCGACGCTTTGACGAGTTCACTTCGGGCCTGAGTAATTTTATGGCCGTTGCTGAGGCAAACAAACATGGTGGCTTCATCTATTGTCCATGTGTTGACTGCAAGAATATCGTAAATTACGCTCACTCGAGTACCATTCACGACCACCTTCTGCGGAACGGTTTCATGCCCAGTTACTATTGTTGGACCAAGCACGGAGAAAGAGGGGTTATGATGGAAGAGAATGAAGAACAGGAAAAGGATGATGATAGTTATCCCATGTTCCCTGAATACGGTGATACTGCAGAAGGCAATGAAGACAATGAAGCAGAAGATCAAGAGGCACCAGATGAGCCTGCTGATGATGATCTTGGTCGGTCCATTGCTGATGCAAGGAGAGAATGTGAAACTGAAATGGAAAGGTTGGCCTTCGACCAAATGATAGAAGATCACAACAAATTGTTATACCCAACTTGCGAAGATGGCCATAAAAAGCTACGCATTACACTGAAATTATTGCAATAGAAGGCAGAGAACGGTGTCACTGACTCAGGATTTGGAAAGTTGCTGACAATAATTAAGAGGAAGCTTCCAAGGGGTAACGAATTGCCCGCCAGTACGTACGAAGCGAAGAAGATTGTCTGCCCTCTAGGATTAGATGTGCAAAAGATACATGCATTCATTAATGACTGCATCCTCTACCGCGGTGAGTACGAGAATTTGGATGCATGTCCGGTGTGCACTGCATTGCGGTATAAGATCAGAAGAGATGACCCTGCCAAGGTTATGTGGTATGCTCCTATAATACCACGGCTGAAACGCTTGTTCAGAAATAAAGAGCACGCTAGGTTGTTGCGATGGCACAAAGAAGACCGTAAGAAAGACGTGATGTTGAGGCACCCTGCTGATGGATCCCAATGGAGAAAAATCAATAGAGATTTCCCGTACTTTGCACAGGATGCAAGGAACTTAAGGTTTGGTCTAAGTACAGATGGCATGAATCCTTCTGGAGAGCAGAACTACAGCCATAGCACTTGGCCTGTGACTATTTGTATATATAACCTTCCTCCTTGGTTGTGCATGAAGCGGAAGTTCATTATGATTCCAGTGCTCATACAAGGCCCGAAGCAACCCGGGAACGACATTGACGTGTACCTGAAGCCATTAGTTGAAGAACTTCTACGGCTGTGGTCCATAGCAGGTGTACCTGTGTGGGACGAGCACAAGCAGGAGGAATTTGACCTACGAGCGCTGCTTTTCGTAACCATCAATGACTGGCCTGCTCTTGGTAACATTTCAGGACAGTCAAATAAGGGATACAATGCATGCGCGCACTGTTTACATGAGTTCGAAGGTGATTATTTGGATAAATGTAAGAAGGTCGTGTACCTGGGGCATCATCGATTTCTTAGGCATACCCATCCCGTAAGAAAGAAAGGCAAGCATTACAACGGTGAGGATGATCACTGGAAGAAGCCTCTCCATCCTGATGGTGTTGATATATTTAGTATGGTCAAGGATCTAGATGTAATATTTGGAAAGGGTCCTGGCGGATGGTCTGTTCCGAATGACGCTGCCGGACACGCGCCAATGTGGAAGAAGAAATCTATATTTGGGATCTACCCTATTGGCAAGTCTTAGAGGTCCGCTCTTTAATCGATGTGATGCACGTGACGAAGAATCTTTGCGTGAACCTGCTAGGCTTTCTGGGCGTGTACGGGAAGACAAAAGATACACCAGAAGCACGGGAGGACCAGCAACGTAGGAAAGACCGCAAAAAACTGCATGAGACAGATAAAGGACGTCATTACTCCAGCTACGCTCTTACAAAAGCAGAGAAGGAAATATTTTTTGAATGTCTGAGCAGTATCAAGGTCCCGTCTGGCTTCTCCTCCAATATAAAGGGAATAATAAATATGGAGAAGAAAACATTCCAGAACCTGAAGTCTCATGACTGCCACGTGATAATGACACAGTTGCTTCCGATTGCATTGAAGGGCTTCTACCAGAAAATGTCCGACTGCCCATTGTGAAGCTATGTGCATTCCTCAATGCAATTTCTCAGAAGGTAATAAATCCAGAAATTCTACCGAGGTTGCAGAATGATGTGGTCCAATGTCTCGTTAGTTTTGAGCTGGTGTTCCCACCATCCTTCTTCAATATTATGACACATCTCCGCGTTCACCTGGTCGATGAGAGTTCCATTCTCGGTCCTGTGTTTCTACACAATATGTTCCCTTTCGAGAGGTTCATGGGAATCTTAAAGAAATATGTTCATAACCGTGCTAGGCCAGAAGGAAGCATCTCCAAGGGCTATGGAACAGAGGAGGTCATTGAGTTCTGTGTTGACTTTATTCCTGACCTTAAGCCGATTGGTGTTCCTGAATCGCGGCATGAGGGGAGACTAAGTGGAAAAGGCACGCTAGCAAGGAAATCAATGATATGTAGGGACGGGATTTCTTTGACTCAAGCACACTACACAGTTCTACAAAGTTCCACCTTGGTAGCTCCGTATATCGGTGACCACAAGAACTTTGTACGCTCCCAGAACCCGGGGAAGTCGAACGATTGGATTAGACGTGAACACATGTCGACTTTCGGCGGTTGGTTGCAAAAACATCTCCTGAATAACATCGATATTGAAGATCAGCTGTACTTGTTGGCCCAGACACCATCTTCGACTGTAGTGACTTTCCAAGGGTACGAGATAAATGGGAATACATTTTACACGATAGCCCAAGATAAAAAGAGCACCAACTAAAATAGTGGTGTCCGATTTGATGCAATAAACAACGAAGGCCCAAATGACACATATTATGGTTACATAGAGGATATATGGGAACTTGACTATGGACCTTCTTTTAAGGTCCCTTTGTTTAGGTGCAAATGGGTCAACAAAACAGGAGGCGGGGTTCAGGTAGACAAGTTGTATGGAATGACACCAGTGGATCTCAACAATCTTGGGTGTAGAGACGAACCATTCGTCCTAGCCAAGGATGTGGCCCAGGTTTTCTATGTGAAGGATATGTCTACCAAACCAAGAAAAAGGAAACATAAGGAAACGAATACATCAAACGATGAGCCAAAGCGCCACATAGTTCTTTCTGGAAAAAGAAACATCGTGGAGTGGACGACAAGACAGACATGTCAGAAGATTATAATAAGTTTGATGAAATTCCACCCTTCAGAGTGAACATTGACCCAAGCATCAAGTTAAATGATGAAGATGCTCCATGGTAGAAGGTTAAATGATGAAGATGCTCCATCATCAAGTTAATTGAAGAATGTTCATGGCACAAATGATTATCTCAACATGCCAATCAATTTCCCATTTATTTTTGTGTAATCGTGTAACTGTATGTAAGATATTAAAAGTGGAGATGGTTGGCTTTTTGTACCATATATATATAGAGGAGATGTAGTTGTTCACAGGCTTGCAGGGAAAAAATTCCGAGGCGCAGCTTCCGAAGATGTCGTAGGGCGTGTGCACCAACGACATCTTCGAGAAGCTGCGCCACGGGAGATTTCCCAACCCTTTCCCCAACACTGTTAGAGGAGATGTAGTCGTTCACGGCTTGCAGGAAAAAAATTCCGAGGAGCAACTTCCGAAGATGCCGTAGGGCGTGTGCACCAACGACATCTTCGAAAAGCTGCGCCACGGGAGATTTCCCAACCCTTTCCCCAACACTGTTAGAGGAGATGTAGTCGTTCACGGCTTGCAGGGGAAAAATTCCGAGGAGCAGCTTCCGAAGATGCCGTAGGGCATGTGCACCAACGACATCTTCGAGAAGCTGCGCCACGGGAGATTTCCCAACCCTTTCCTTCATCCATGGGAATGAAACTCTGCTTGGCTTGTTGATCTGCTTGGCAAGGCGTATCGATGCTCCTTTTATAGGCACGGCACCGCTTCTACTTTGTCTTGTTCCTTCGACAGGTCGTCGTGCGCTACATGCTTTATCTCATCGAGCAGTGCGTCCACCCATGCGTTCTTATCCTGCTGACATCTTTAGTCCCGGTTGCACCCACCAGCCGGGACTAAAGGTTACCGACACGTACTTATCCCACCGACAGTTTTGTTAGATGACAAAAAAAAGGATCTTTAGTCCCGGTTGTACCCACCAGCCGGGACTAAAGGTTACCCACACGTCCTTATCCCACCGACAGTTTTGTTAGATGACAAAAAAAAGGATCTTTAGTCCCGGTTGTACCCACCAGCCGGGACTAATGTTTGCCTGACTAATCCTCCCCAGATAATGTAGAAACCAGATAAGCCTCCCCCAGATTAAGCCTCCCATCTATTGTCCCGGTTTGAGCCCCCAACCGGGATGAAAGTTTCCGGTGCCACTGCGTTCCCGCCTATTTTTCTTCCCGCGCTTTCCACTGCTTCCCGCCACCGTCTTCCCGCCATTTTTTCACTATATATATGTAGGCTTGGCCTCCATTTACATATCACATCGACTCATATCTGCAAACCTCATCACTCTGTCCCATGGCTTCCATCGTATCTCTAACCCCCCGGGAGGCGGAGGCGCTTTGCGCCTCAAACTACCCCTGCCCGCCGGGCTACCGCGTCCCGACCGGCTGGTTGCTGAGCGTCGGAGGCGTACCGGTCCCACCTGTTCCTCTAGGTGTGGCGCGCGAGATGGCCATCACAAACCACTACTACTTCGAGCTCACGCCAGAGCAGCGGAGGAATCCCCAGTGGCATCCCGACTACATCCCGACTTGGGACAGCTTCTTCATCAATCGGCTTGAGAGTGCGCTTGCCAGGCACGAGGAGGACGGCCCGCCTCGTTCGAACTTCAACGAGGCCGGTCGTCGGCTGTGGTGGCGCGGCCGGACTCTCCAGAGTGTCATGGCCTACCGTGGTCCCCGCCTACGCTACCCTCAGTCCCAGACCACGCGTGCTCACCCGCCGAGGTTCGACTACCGCGACTCCGATGCCAGCGACGATGATGTCGGTGACTACGACGACTACAGTGGCGACTACTATAGGGCTAGGCACGAGTATGACTGAATGACTCGAACAGTCGAATCTGGCCATGTATCTTAATTTTCAGTTGAGCTCTGTACTTTAATTCCAGTTCAATCGTAATAATTTTTTTATTCACGTCCATTGTTTCCCGCCCTTTTCCTCCCGTGCGCCGTTGTGGCGGGAAACTTTTCTCATCATCAGCGTCTGCCACGATGAAGCCACCAACTCTGGGATAAAAGGGGTATATAAACAAAATTTAAACTAAAACAATTGACAATGACTTTATTGAAAATACAATTAAAATAGATAAACAACTATTCTAGTCGATCTACTCGTCGTCGAAGGTTGTCTCGGTCCAAATGTCATCCCACCGAGGGTCGTTGTCGGCCAAGTTGTATTCGGGTTGTCGAGCTTGAACTCGGCGACGGCCCGACGGTGGCGCCTATTGGACCTGCGATGTGCCCGGAGGTTAGCGAAGAACGCGTCGGTGTTGTTGACGTTGTTGGGGAACTGCGCCCTCCACTGGCGCATCAACTCCTCGTCGTGCTCGGTGATGGCGATCCGGCGCTGCACCTGGCGGTGGCGGCGACGGTCCTCGTCGTCGATGAGGCACGGCGTCGGCGTGAGGAACTCCGCCTCCTCTAGCGATTCGACGTCTGGGAAGTTCATGTCGCGCCGTGGCCGCCGAAATCGCCACACGGCCGCGTCGTAAGCGCGCGCCGCCAGCTCCGGGGTGTTGTACGTGCCGAGGGTGAGCCGGAAGCCACCGGCGCGCATCTCGGCGTAGAACCTACCGTTCGAACGCGCTCGGACGCCACAGAAACCGGACGAGCCGCGACGGCGTGGCGGCATCCCGGAGACGAATGAGCGGAGGCAACGGCGACGTGTGGTTCCGCGCGCTGTTGGCGTGTGAAGCACACGTTCGTTGGGAACCCCAAGAGGAAGGTGTGATGCGTATAGCAGAAAGTTTCCCTCAGTAAGAAACCAAGGTTATCGAACCAGTAGGAGATGAAGGCCACGTGAAGGTTGTTGGTGAAGGAGTGTAGTGCGGCGCAACACCAGGGATTCCGGCGCCAACGTGGAACCTGCACAACACAATCACAATACTTTGCCCCAACTTAACAGTGAGGTTGTCAATCTCACCGGCTTGCTGAAAACAAAGGATTAAACGTATGGTGTGGAGAATGATGTTTGTTTGCGATGAACAACAAAGAACAGAGATTGCAGTAGATTGTATTTCAGATGTAAAAGAATGGGCCGGGGTCCACAGTTCACTAGTGGTGTCTCTCCAATAAGATAAATAGCATGTTGGGTGAACAAATTACAGTTGGGCAATTGACATTAGAGATGCACATACATATATCATGATGACTACTATGAGATTTAATTAGGGCATTACGACAAAGAACATAGACCGCTATCCAGCATGCATCTATGCCTAAAAAGTTCACCTTTGGGTTAGCATCCGCACCCCTTCCAGTATTAAGTTGCAAACAACAGACAATTGCATTAAGTACTGCGTGTAATGTAATCAACACAAATATCCTTAGACAAAGCATCGATGTTTTATCCCTAGTGGCAACAGCACATCCACAACCTTAGAACTTTCTCACACATCGTCCTGCATTCAATGGAGGCATCTACCCACTATCGAGCATAAATACTCCCTCTTGGAATCACAAGTATCAACTTGGCCAGAGCCTCTACTAGCAACGGAGAGCATGCAAGAACATAAACAACACATATATGATAGATTGATTATCAACTTGACATAGTATTCAATATTCATCGGATCCCAACAAACGCAACATGTAGTATTACAAATAGATGATCTTGATCATGATAGGCAGCTCACAAGATCTAAACATGATAGCACAAGAGGAGAAGACAACCATCTAGCTACTGCTATGGACCCATAGTCCAAGGATGAACTACTCACGCATCAGTCCGGAGGCGGGCATGGTGATGTAGAGCCCTCCGGTGATGATTCCCCTCTCCGGCAGGGTGCCGGAGGCGATCTCCTGAATCCCCCGAGATGGGATTGGCGGCGGCGGCGTCTCTGGAACTTTTCTCGTATCGTGGCTCTCGGTGATAGGGTTTTCGCGACGGAGAGAATATATAGGCGAAGGGGCAGAGTCGGGAGACGACCGAGGGGCCCACCCCATAGGGCGGCGCGCCCAAGGGTGGGGCCGCGCCCCCCTAGGTTGTGGCCGCCTCGTCGCCCCTCTTCGTCTCCTCTTCGGACTTCTGGAAGGCTCCGTGCAAAATAAGACCGTGGGCTTTTGTTTCGTCCAATTCCGAGAATATTTCCTGTGTAGGATTTCTGAAACCAAAAACAGCAGAAAACAGGAACTGGCGCTTCGGCATCTTGTTAATAGGTTAGTGCCGGAAAATGCATCAAAATGATGTAAAGTGTATATAAAACATGTGAGTATTGTCATATAACTAGCATGGAACATAAGAAATTATAGATACGTTTGAGACGTATCACGCGCACGCGACGCTTTATAGCACGCAAAGCGACGCGGCAAGTTTGGCGATAGGTGGCGTGGGGCAGCGGCGGGGCATGGCACGTGGAAGCGACATCTACACGTCGCACGCCGACGGCGACGGGGCGAGGCGCGCACGTGGAAGCGGTGGCGACACGTGGCACGGGGAAGGAACACGTGTGGCACAGTGGCGGCGGTGGCAGGGTGGCACGTGGAAGGGGCGGCGACACGTGGTGCGGGAAAGTGGCGGGGCATAGCACGTGGAAGGGACACATGTGGCACGGCGGCGGCGGCTTCAAATTCAAAAGTTATTTAAATTCGTACGGAAATTATACTTTTATTAGATAGAGATTTTTCTGAACATTTTGATATATCATAGCCCTTTTTTTGATTTGAAATAAGGCGGGAACGAAAAAAATTAAAAATTTGGCCTCTGGACCCGGTTTGTGCCACAAACCGGGACCGAAGGCCAATTTTGCGCGCGCAGCGAAAAACGCAGCGAAAATAGGCCTTCGGTCCCGGTTGATGGAACAAACCGGGACCAAAGGGGGGCCTTTGGTCCCAGTTTGTGCCACGAACCGGGACCAAAGGGGGGGTATAAACTGTATCGCTTCGTCTCCGCGGAGATCAATCTCGCGGAGACGAGCGCACAGACACGCCGCCAGGCTACCGCGCTGCCGAACCGCCGCGTGCCGCCGCCCTCCGTCTCGCTCTCCACCTCCGCCACTCGCGCGCGCGCCCCGTCTGCCCTCTCTCCTCTCTCCCGACGCCGCGTGCCGTCTCCGCCGCCGCCCGCGCGCGCGCCTCCTCTCTCCGCCCGCCTCCTCCTCCTCCACCGCCGCTTCCTCCTCGCCCGCCGCCGTCGCCTCCTCTCTCCACCCGCGTCGGCCACCTCCTCCTCGACCGCCGCGCCTCCTCTCCGCCGGCCAGGTGAGCCCCGGCCGCCCCCTCTTTTAATTTTTCTTTCATTTTTATTATTCTTATTTATATTTGTAAAATTTGTATATTGTTAGTATATTTGTTTGTATATTTGTTAGTATATTTAATTAGAAAAATTGTTAGTATATAGTTCTTAATTAGATAGTTGTTATTATATATATTGTTAGTATACATATATATATATAGTTGTTAGTATATTGTTAGTATAGTTAATTCGAAAAATTTGTTATATAAAAAATAGTGAAATTTATATTAGTTAGAAATAATATATAGTTACAAATATTAGTTAAAAAATTAGTTAGAAGTACTTGTTAGTTAAAAATTTATATGTTAGAAAAAAGTAATGAAAATTATAGTTAGAAAAAAGTTGTGAAAAGAATATTTGTTAGAAATAAGTTATTCAAATTCAAATATTGAAATTTAAAAAGTTGTGAAAATTATATGTTAGAAATATTTACATGTTAGAATATAAAATAATATTTGTTAGATAAATTTTATTAGTTAGAAATATTTCTTAGTAAAAAAGCATTGACATTATATGTTAGAAATATTTGTTAGTAAAAAAGTAGTGAAGTTTTTTTATTTAGCACAATATCATTTTTTTATTTATGTTAGTACATATATGAATTAGTTTCGTAGCTACGATGCCGCGCCAGCCGCCGCGTCGTGGAGGGTCCATTTTGGAGCAGATGTTGTCGATGGGGGAGGTCCGGGACTGGGCTCCGCCGGGGTGGCACTGGGAGGTGTTATCTTCCGGGGCGCGCACCTTGGTGCGGAATCCGGGTCCCGTCGTCGACTCGGATATTCTCTGGTGGAGGTCGCGTGGGCCACGGTCGTTTCAGAAGGAGCCGGCCCCGCCGGAGGTGGTAGCTCAGCGCATTATAGAGGAGGACGAGCACGTTCGCCGTTACATGTATGCGTTAGACACCTATTATAGGACCGGATGGTCAGTATTGCAGGGATCTCACATTCACTATGACCCTGTTACTGTTCCGTGGCTTTGGGTGTTTAGCCGGCGGGGTTCAGCACCCGGTCGGCGCCGTTGAGAGGTTCTAGTAGTGATCGATGTATTAGGGTTAAATAAGATCTATGCATGCATGTAACTGCACTATCTGCTTTCAGCACTACATTATCGATCCTTAATTAATAACTATATATATATGTAACTCCAATTTCAGTTTTCTGCATTATCCTTAATTTGATCATATGATGGTTCATATATGTAACTTGCAAGTCGTTGTAGAAAGCATGGACGGACACAGAGATGAAGCCCAAGAAAAATTCATGGCTGACCTCATAGCCAACGGTACTCTGGATGATCGCGACGACGGTATTCCAGATGATGGTGGCGACGATGTCACCGCAACTTTTTTTGAATGACTCCGGTGAGGGAGCGGAAAATATTGAGCGAAGAGAAGATGGCTACGATGAGGAAGAAGATCCTAATGGCTCCGGTGAGGAAGAAGATCATCATAATGGCTCCGGAATCGTAGTTATCACCCAGGTATATAAATTAAGCCACTGCTGACTAGATGCATTAACTAATTAAATTGTACTGAGGATGAATTATTTCTTTTTTAGCCCTCCGGATCGAGCACTTATTTTGTAAAGTCGAAGAAGCGAGGCCCGGCCAAAAAGTTGGACGACGGTGTTAGGCGCGACATCACCCATATCGCTAAGGATGGTAAACCGATTGCTCCCGAGAAGCATGCAAAGTCATTTATAGCTCAATGCGGAGTGCTTGTTAGGGACTACATCCCGATCACCGTTCGAGATTGGCACAAGCCGAAGGGACTAGAGCTGTCTGCAGAGGAAGAAGCTCAAGGTCTTTATATTGATGATGTAGCCAAAAACAGCATTCTGACCAAGCTCATGGCACATTTCAACATAGTACCTCTAGAGGGGGATGCCGATGGAGAAGGCAGTCTGTGACTTTGCTTTGAAGAAGATGGCCGAACTATTCAAGAACCACAAGAAAAGATTGCGCGGCCTTATCAAGAAAGACAAGACTCCGGACAGTGAGAAGGTAAAAAATCACTGGGACGAATTCGTGAAGTACAGCATGGAGTCAGAAGAATTTAAGAAAAGGTCGGAAACAAATAAGGAAAATGCTGCATTGAAGAAATATCACCAAGTTATGGGTCCAGGTGGATACAGGGCTAACCGTCCTAAGTGGCAGGCAGCTGAGGCGGAACTGACCAAGAAAGGGATCAGATTAGGGACACACGGTTGGACCGAACGGTCGAAGGAGTGGTTCTACGGGATTGGGGGAAAGTTGGATCCAGAAATAGGGAAGTGTATCTATAAGAAAGCTCATCTGAAGCAGCCCATTGCAGCCCTGGAACAAGCACATAAGGACGTGGAGGCGGGGAGGTTCCAGCCCGAAAGAGAGAACGATGAGCTGACACGCGCCCTTGGGAACAAAGAACACGGCGGACAAACACGGGGCACAGAAGGCTCTGTTCCGTGGAAGATTGGCTTTCCTCTGGAAAGGAAGAGATTTCCTGATAAAAGCCATGAGAGGAGAAATGCAAGGGAAACAGACCGCATAGCGTCCTTAGAGGATTCTATGAGCACCATGAAAGCCCAATTTGCCATAGTAACCCAAAGTACTTACATCCCAGATGGCTCAGGGGCAGGCTGTAGATCCTGCATTGCTCGATGCTATCGTCCCGCTGCAATCTCAACACCGGAAAAGCAGCGTGGCTTCCACTCAGCTGGATAATGATGATGATGACCAGGTGGTCGAGCCTCCTCGCTACCCCCCCCCCCCCCCGTGGATGATCTCACTAAGAGCCGTCCTTGTGAGCTGCATGTTAAAGTTTTCAACCTATCCTTCAAGGCGGCGGTAGGCATTCTCTTACCTACAAGGACTTACCATTGCCGTCCGGTCCAAGACGACTTTGCTGTTGTGATGGTGGATGAAGTGCTGAGAGATTATGAGCAGTTGGTCCTTGAGCACCCTGCAGGTGAAGATGGGGAAATCAAAGAACTGGGAGAAGCCCGTAGAACCACCGTGCAATGGCGGAAGGAGAACATTGTGTTTCCAGGTGAGAAGCCACCAAGCAGGCCACCTCGTCCGCCTCCTCCGCCACCTGCGCAGTCTCCTCCGCGTGATGATTCTCCTCTGCGCGATGATGATTCCCCTGTGCATGAGCAGTCTCCTCAGGCTTCGTCGTCTCCTCCGCGTGACAATACTCCGCCGCCTCCTCCTCCTCTTCAGGAGACTCCGCCGCCTCCACCTAAGCAAAAGAGGAAGCTAACCGCGACACCTCCTACAGGAGACTCCACCGCCTCCGAAGAGATCATCAACTCCGATGAGGGCACATACTCCAGAGTTGTTACCACATGAGCAGACTGATGAGCAAAAGGTGTTTCTTGCGCTGAAGAAGATGTTTATTCCACCGCATACAATGAAGCACTTTGCTGAGACGAGAATAAAGAGAGCTGAGCCGAGAAGTGATTATGACCGCTCTCTTGGACAGTCCTATAGAGCGAGCAAAGCGAAAAATGTCGCCCAGCTTGGACATCAGGACAAACATTCCATACCCCACTTCGTCGTGCAGTCCTATGATGATCCAGAGACGGCATCGATGATCGAACGGGAGGCTAGAGGTCAGGGAGCAGATGTTCAGTACGAAGATTACTATCCAATGGCTCAAGTCGTAAACAAGTATAGATATGGATATGATCTCATCAAACCTGGCGAGCTCGCGCGTCTAGGGACTTAGATGCAAAGGTTGCATGAATGGTACCTGAAAACCTGTCGAAGAGGTGATCGCTACCTCACGGTGCATCTTAGAGATGAGCATTACTTCCGGGGGCGGGAGGAGATAAACCTTGAGTTAGAAGAACTATTTCAGTTATTCAATCAAGACGCCCTCGATAAATCTGTCATCAGTTGCTACTACCTGTAAGTGATGTATTTATGTAATTAAGTTTGTAGCTCAGCTCATTCATTTGCACTAACAATTATCCTCACTATATTCTTTGTTTACGCTATATATTAATTATGCAGAATGAAGAAGCTCGAATGCAAAAGAGGCAAGCTCCATGACATGGGGTTCATTGACCCAGACACAGTTCATGAAGTTACGGTTCGACAGTACCCCAAGACCATAGAGGACAACTGCTAAGGTTTTTAGTGAAGCAAGCAAACAAAGAGGATATATTCTTTCCCTACAACTTCATGTGAGTGTTATAACATACATTATGCTTGTGCAGCTTCCACTTTATTCTCGTAATCATTGAGCTATGCTTCTGCAGATTCCACTTTATTCTCCTAATCATTGATCTTCACAAAGGAGTCGTAAATGTCATGGACTCGAAACGTAAAGAACATGCGGAATGGGCGAACATGGCTGCCGTGCTCCAGAGGTAATTTCAATCAATTTCGTATCGACATCTTCATCTGTTCTAATTCGACGATATCATCAACTAATCAATAACTCATTTACTCATTTTTTTTCTTTGCCGGGCAGGGCTTGGAAACGGGTCATCAATATTGTTCCGGGTAAATGGAAACCGGAGCTTACATTTAAAGATTACCCTGTAAGTAGTACTATATATATAGCTATATCCGTGAATCTCATTGATATTTTCTTTCAATACGATGCTTGATTATTAGTTTGATCGAACTATTTTTTCGTAAAGTGTATGAGGAAGGAAC
Organism: Lolium perenne; assembly: GCF_019359855.2. Taxonomy (NCBI): domain Eukaryota; kingdom Viridiplantae; phylum Streptophyta; class Magnoliopsida; order Poales; family Poaceae; genus Lolium; species Lolium perenne. The sequence goes on along the minus strand of NC_067245.2, from coordinate 154,649,013 downwards.
CCGGGAATAACTTATGTGGATACTACGTCTGCGACTTCATTCATGAGATGTCCTGTCACAGGGATGCGGAGGAAGCTATACCCCACACTCGTGTACGTTAACAATATTTCACAATTAATCTTAGTACCATCAGTTGTATTGAGTTCCATTCATATATATATTGATCTCCTTTTTTAAATATAAATGATACGCCTGCGGGACACTCTCATAACGGATGATCGCATACGAGCAATTCAAGAGGAAATCGCGGGTTTCTTTCTTAACGAGGCCATTGCCCCAACTGGAGAGCACTATCGGGAGTTCGTAGATCTTGATAAACTTCGTAATCGATAGGCATATATGAAATAGATTTAATAAAGAGATTCGACTTTATATTGTAAATATACATGCATTACGTGTACTGTTGACGATGTCTATATATTCACGACGATATTTTGTGGTTTCTTGAATGATATATGCATTGCTGAAATTCTGCCGCGGCAGAGAAACGCCCATTTTCTCTGCCGCGACAGAGAAACGCTGCTCCACCCTAAACCTGTGCCGCGGCAGAGAAACGGTAATTTTCTTCCACGGCAGAGACCCTCCAATCTCGGTTCGTACCACGAACCGGGACCAAATGTCCTTCACCTCGAGCGCCCTCGCCGCACCACGTGGCGGGGCCTTTGGACCCGGTGCATCTTTAAACCGGGACTAAAGGGGGACCCTTTAGTCTCGCCTTGTTGGTCCCGGTTTGCAAACCGGGACTGAAGCCTCAAACGAACCGGGTCTATTGCCCCGTTTTCCACTAGTGCAGGCAGATGCCAAGGCATCCCATTTCGAAAAACATGGTGAGAAATCTCAGCCGAGTGCTGACCTGTTTTTTTTATATACCCTGTGGCTTGTGCTCCTAGTGCATTCGATCTTTCCTTGGTATATTTTATGATGCTACATTCGGGAAAAAAGAGTTACATACGCAGGTAAAAGTTACATTTTAATTATTTTGTATTATTGGTGGATTTTCTTTGCACCATAACTTCGCGATTTGACTTTTTCCGATATGGGAGCAACGTCCTAACCTCCGTCCCGTTTTAATTAACTTGGGGGAGGAAAACGTTTCACAGATGTCATTTTACAGTCTAGTCCTGCATATTTCAAAACATAACAAAAAAAAACTCCCAGATCTGATCGGTCAGTCCCAGATCCATTCGCCGTCCAGACGGAATCGATCGATCGATCGTCAGACGGAATCGATCGATCAATCGTCAGCTGGAGCGGTACCTCCACCGCGCGATCGTCAGCTGCTGGAGCGGCACCTCCGCCTGGAAGCTCCACCAGGCACCTCCGCCTGGAATCTGGAGCTGGAACGATTGATTCGATCTTCAGCTGGAACCTCCGCCTGGAAGCTCCACCAGGCACCTCCCCTGAAATCTGGAGCTGGAACGATTGATTCGATCGTCAGCTGGAATCGATCGATCGATCGTCAGCCTCCGGAACAGCGCCATGCTCTCCACCCTGCTGGAGCGGCAGCTCCACCACGCGCCTGTGCCTGGTTCTCCTCGCCCAGCTCCTGCTCGACAACTGCTGGACCGGCAGCTCCACCAGGCACCTCCGCCTGGTTCTCCTCGCACATCTCCTGCTCGACAGCTGCTGGAGCGGCAGCTCCACCACGCGCCTCCGCCTGGTTCTCCTCGGCCACCTCCTGCTAGACAGCTGCTGGAGCGGCAGCACCGCCATCCGCCTCCGCCTGCTTCTCCTCGGCCCCCTCCTGCTCGACAGCGTCCTCCACCTGCTTCTTCTCAGGCCCCTCCTGCTCGACAGATGCCGGAGCGACAGCTCCGCCACCCGCCTCCGCCTCCTCCTCGTCGACACCCTCCTGGAGAACCGCTTGCCTCAGATTGGCTCCGCCGCCCGCCTCCCCTTATTCAAGCTCGTCAGCCTCCAGTTCGCCACGCTCCTTCATCCGACAGCTCGTCTTCATCTGGCAGCGGCAGCTCGTCTTCATCCGGCAGCGCCAGCTCTTCTTCATCCGGCAGCGGCAGCTCATCTTCATCCGGCAGCGGCAGCTCATCTTCATCCGGCAGTGGCAGCTCGTCAAGGTTATATTCTGATCATTGCAAGTGCCACATGGTTAACAATTCAAATCTTGTAAAGGAATTTTGTACTGCTACAAAACATATTGCTCACCGTAGTGTAAAGTATAGAAATCTGGTTCAGTCATTAAAATTTAGCCTAACACAATTAATTTTCAGTTAAGTTTCACAAAATTTAGCTTAACACAATTTATCTACAGTGTTCAAGACACAACAAACAGTAGATTCTTCAACCCTTGCTGCAACAAACAGTATTGATCAAGCACAACAACGAAAAGAGCATTACCATTTACGTCAAAAAAGATCAGTAATAAAAAGTGGAAACGAAAGAATGAGCAATAGTCTATAGCATGCCCAAATGGTGTCCAGGGGGAGTTGAATTAGCCAGGTGACAGGGAATTAGCTGAATGACTACCTGAAAGTTCTTGAGATCCCCAACTGAACTCGGGATGCTCCCAGTAAGATGATTGTCTGACATGTCAAGTGTCTTTAGCATCCCCAGCCTGCCTATGGTGGCAGGAATAGTGCCAGAAATCGCGTTGTTCTGCAACAGCATGTCCAAGAACAAGAAATGTGAACACTTGCAGTTTCTCATTTGTCTAGAAACCTGTAATTTTTGGCATATTTCCAATTTTAAACGGGACAGGATGACTGCGCTTACACAGATTGCAGTCTTGTGAGGAACCAGGAGATGGCACATTGTACTCCTGAATTGCGGCGATGGAGTATTAACCAAGTATCGATAAGCCTTCACACCAATAGAGCAAATTTACTTTCATGGAGTATAACAATTTCAGCACAAGAAACTAAGACTAAGAATTGAGTAACTCAAATATTGCAAGCAAGCATAAGCATAAACATCATCAGATTTGCACAAGCATCATCATCAGTACTTACCTGTTCTTCTTGTCATGCAGTTCCATCATGGTTGAAGTGGAAGTACTCGAAGAAGATAACGGCCATGTAGTCAATGATGCAGGAGGTGTTGGGCAGCCATCTGGAAAAGACCTATCAGACCAAGCAAGATTTGGAGCTTACTTTGCTATGCAATTTATACAGACCAGAGATGGAAAGGTGGATAAAAAAGACAAGGAGCTTGTTGCTGGTCTATTAAAGACAAGTCTAAGTACAGTTGACAAAATCTGGAAAGATGCACGACAACAAATTGCAGCAGGGCAAGAAGTAGATGTTTCATCGAAGAAAAAAGGTAGAGTTGGACGTAAGAGAAAAGATCTAGAGCTCTCCAGGGTAACCTCAATCCCATTGAATAGAAGAAAAACAGTCAGAGCTCTAGCAAGGGAACTCAATGTTAGTCGAACAACCTTGCACAGAAGGTTAGAATGGGGTGAACTAAATCGTTGCTCAAACACTTTGAAGCCAGCTCTAAAGCCAGCTAACAGAATTTTGTCCATATCGACGAAAAATGGTTTGACTTGACACAGAAAAACAATGTGTACTATCTAGTCCCTGGAGAGCCTACCCCATATCGAACAGTGCATAATAAGAACAGTATAGGGAAGGTTATGTTTTTAACTGCTGTGGCTAAGCCAAGGTTTGCCATTGTTGATGGAATAAAGGTTTGCTCTTTTGATGGAAAAATAGGCACATGGCCATTTGTCACTGAAACTGCAGCTGTTAGAAGAAGCGAAAACAGGGAAAAGGGTACTCTTGAACTGAAATCAATGAAAGTTAACAGAGATGTAATGAGAGATTTCATGTGCAATAAAGTAATCCCTGCTATACTAGACAAGTGGCCAGATGAGGACGCAGGGAGAACTATCTATATACAACAAGACAATGCCACCCCACACATCAAAGCTAACGACCCTGTTTTCCTACAAGTTGTTGCACAAACTGACCTGAACATTGTGTTACTGCAACAACCACCTAATAGTCCTGATATGAACATTCTAGATCTATGCTTCTTTCGGTCTATTCAATCTCTCACTGACTGCAGAGCACCTAAAAATATTAGGGAACTGATTGAAGCAGTGGAGGAAGAATTTGAGAACTATGAGGTGGATAAGCTATCTAAAAGCTTTCTAACATTGCAAACATGCTTGAGAGAGACTATGAAGAAGCAAGGAGGGAATTGCTATGACATCCAACACATGGGTAAAGATAAAAGGATAAAGGAAGGAAGACTCCCTATCTTTCTTACTTGCAAGGTTGATCTAGTTGCAGATACATTAAAAATTATAGAAGAAGCACAAGCTATTGAGAATAGCACAAGCAGCAAAGAAGCAAAAGCACAGCAGCTTAAGCAGTTGATAGAAGAGGCAGAAGCAAGAGCAAAAGAAAAAGCAGAAGCAGCACAAGAAGCACCTTGAGTAGTTTTAAGTTATGCAATACTCCGTAGTTTTAAGTTATGTGGAACCTGCTGTATATATGCAACAGTCAAATACTCCGTAGTTTTAAGTTATGTGGAGTACATCATGTGCTGTACTAGTGGAAGGACTAGTACAACATCAGTCTCAAAATATTCATATTAGGAGTACTCTGTAAAAAATATTCATAGTAGGAGTGCAAGCAAGATATGGCAGCTGTTGTTGCATCTGCCTGTAGGCTCCATCATCATACTCCACCCAATGTGAGCTTGTCGAGTCCACCACCCTGCGGCAGAAATAAGAGTGAATAAATTTGACAATCAGCCAGATTAAATAAGCACATTATAATTTTGATAAGAAAATTTTAGCTGTACGCAAGAAATCTACGGATTCGCATACATCTAGCTAGCCGTAGGCCTTAATCATCAATTTTGTTTGCAGATATTTGCGGAAGTATTTTGTCCGTACATCCTTTTAACACCAAAATATTGCTTTATAAGAGGTGGTTGCCAGTACTGAACTTGCAATGACTCGTCAGAAGCAAAAATCACAGAGTGCGAGAAGAACAAATCACAAAGTACCACCACAAACATCGAGCATGATCCGCAATGGGTGCTGCTGTGAGGAAAGTGGTGTAGTAGTATTGCAGTAGTACCACCACAAACCATCAGTTCCATGATCAACAAGAACCTGATACTAGATTAACAATACAGTTCACCATCATAACATAAATCCCCGAAGACAGTGAACTAAGGCAATCATAACCTGACGCAACATCCTAGTAGGCGAAACATCAGACCCATGCACAAACAACCACCGCTCAGAATCGTACTGGCTAAACTACTCCAAGTGAAAGCGTCTAAATCAAAACACAAGCTAACGAGCTGCTACTAGGATGTCATGGACTACAACAGGACCAATACAAACAGGCGGAACAGCCAAGCAGTTGCCATTCAGCATACGACAATGATGGGATCGTCCAAACTAAAGCTAGAACAGCTAATCAGTGGCTCAACTAAAAGGAGTAGCCTGAGAGCGCGACGGGCAAGAAGAGGACGGGCTGGGTCTCACCTTGAGGCCGATGTAGCGGTTGCTGTGCGCCCTCTTGAAGTGCTTGGTCCTCTTCTTCACGATCTTGGTCGTCAGCAGCGGCACCGCCATCTGCACATCGAAGATCGGAAATTCGGGGTGAGAAGATCCAAAACGGAGGACGTATCGATCGATTAGGCGTGCGTCGGCGGTACCTTTGCAAAGACTGCGGAGGAGCGGGCGAGCTAGCGGCGGTGACGGAGTAGCAGAGATGGATCGCAGCTGCTAACCTGAGGGCGACGCCGCGTGAGCGCCATGGCGAGGTCGGGGCTGGCCAGATCTTTCGGCGGCGAGGGCGAGGCCGGCGAGATCTCGCGTGGGCGGGGCCGTGGGGTCATGGCGCTGGGGATTAAGTAGCTCCCTCGCGGCGGCGTGCATCGCCTGGAACTCCTCCACGACCCTGTCGTCCTCCTCCGACAGCCGCAGCATCCGCCGCTCTTGCTACTGCCAGCCAAAGCCAAGAACCAATCGGTTAGGAGAGCGTGAAACAAATCCAAATTCACCCAATAAAGAAGAACGCCACCGGATCTGTTGAAAAGGTCGAAAAAATTCAACCTTTTTCACGGATCCAGCCGCGTCGTGGAGATGGGGATCTTCTGGATATCAGTTGGAGAAGGGAACGGGGATGGCGAGCGGCGATGGGCACTGACGGTTGGTGAGAAGACTCGGAGGAAAAGGAGAAGGAGATAGGTAGGGCGACGGGGAGCGGCGGCGATGCGGTGCCGGCGACGGCGACGGCCACTGCCAAGGTGTCGCGAGGAGAAGGGCATGTACTGGTTGGTTACGGCCTTACGGGACGGAAATTGCCACCCACGACACGCGGGGACGGAGCGGTGACGAGTAACTCACAATGTGGGGGTTTTCGCAAAATTACAACCAAATTAATTAAATCGGGACGGAGGGAGTACAAGTTGTGTTATCCGGTCGACAACAAAATAGGTTTACACGTTAATGAAGGGCGCGCCCGTGACGATCTCGGTGGCGGCGAGCGCAACGAGGCCGAGCATGGCAAAACGGCCATTCCAAAGCTCGGCATTGGCATTCATGATGGCCCCGGCCCTGCCCTCGGCGCTCTCACCTTGGAGCAACGGCACGAGCGACGCCACGGACAGCACCGCCACGGTGTAGGCGAACCACGCCTGCCCGGTGCCGCTTCCGAGCTGCGAAAGGAGGCCGTCGCCGCGCCCCGCCTCGACGGCCAGCGCCGTCACGAAACCCACCATAGCGAGGCGCCCGTTGATACGCTCCGGCGCGGGGCCGCTGAATGCCAGCGCGTCCCAGATCGAGGTGCTCGCCTTGGGCTTGTTTGGTGGTGGCGTGCTCGGCTCGTCGGCCTGGGCCCTGACGGCGACGGCGCGTCGGCGCAGCGCCAGAGCCGGGGAGCGGGCAGCGAAGCGGCGGCCTGCTCCCTGAATCACGACGGCGGCACCGGCGAACGAGGTGATGGCCATCATGGTCGCCATTAATGAGCAGCTCGAAAGTGCAGGATGCTAACTAGAAATCCGTCGGCACAGTTAAGTACTTAAGTTGCAGGGGAATGTATGATGATCACCTCTCTGTGTTGTCGGGATGATGTTTGTGGTGTGTTGCTTTTAGTTCAGTTAGCGGGAGCAGTTTATATAGGCTGATGCTTGGGTAGTCGTTGAGATCGGGGAGTGAGTGAGCAGTGAGCTAGCCCGTGACCATGGAGGTGCCGGTGATCCCCAGCCGCGAATCGATCGAACCACCACTCGACGTGGAGCAAGGCAGGTCCTGATACGGCCAGCGAACGTGGACGTCATGGGCGCCGTGCGTGCAAAGGGCTCCGGCAAGGGGGAGCGGCATGATACGTACGTCCGGCAAACGCACCGGTCCACGTGCCAGACACCACATGGAAGCGCGATGAGAGGGACCAGAGAGTGGGTGCTAGTGCTATACGTACGATCTATGTTTTGGTTTATCTGACTTGGTTTCTAGCTTGATTCGCCACTTGTTCCTAGCGTTAGCAAAGGAGAAGCACCCGGAGGTACACGTAGGTAGGTACCGTGATTGAAGTGTGCATCAGGTGCATGCACACACGCAAAGTCAGCAGCTGGTGCTGACAATGCCGTTGCAAGATCGACATTGTCATCTGTAAACAGTTCACGGAACAGATTCTCGATCACTCGAGAAATCGATAATCGGTAATAGTAGTATATATCTTCGTTTGATATTGTTTTTCGTGGAATTCTTCCAACACGGCGCTTTTCATGGATGCTCGCAATTTATATGGGTAAATGAATTCTAAAAATGTTTTTTCATGGGAGATGATAGATCCCCTGGCCTTGTATTTTCATTTGCATAGAGTCTGGAAAGTCGGAGAAAGGGCATACATTCGCCCCCGCGTCTGACCCCCGCGTCGCCCTCCCAGGGTGGCTCGGGCGGACGCCCAGATCCACCGCCACCGGCTCTCCTCCTCTAAGCCCTACTCTCCGCCGCCGAAGGAGGCCTTCGGGCGAAGCCTAGCTGGCGGACGGCGGCGGCGGGCCCCCCTTTTCTTCCTCGCAGTGATGCTATCGGTGGGGGAGGCCCGGCCTCCTGCTGTGATGTGGCTGCTCGGGGGCGCTCCCCATGGCGGCTGGCGGCGTCCTCGCTCGGGTCCTGAGGCCCCAGCCTCAGGCAGTGACGGCTTGAGCCTCAACGGCGGGACTCCTCCTGCCGGCTGGCTGCGGCAGCGCCAGGAAGTGCAGGTCCGTCTTGCGGCTTGGCTCTGACGAGATGGGGCGGGGTGGCGTCCCCCTCAAAGCTCTGGCAATGGCAGCTGCTTCACGGGGTGCTCTGCAGTTCGCGTTCCGACGGGTGGTGCTCGTCAGATCTCGCTGGATCTAGCATGTCACGCTTGGCTGACCCGGTGGCGGCTAGTTGATGCTTGGGGATGCGGCTGGCGGCGGGGGTGACCCTGACGGCCGTGGATCCGGCGTCTTCGGCGACATGGTCGTGCCTGGTGGTGGCCGGTGAATCCTCTGCGCCTCTCCTTCCCGGTGGCTCACGGTGGCGGCCTTCTTCGGGTTTGGGGAAGGCGACGGACGTTTCGTCGCCGGGTCTATGGTCGGTGGTGGCCTCCTCTTCTGCCGATGAGGTCAGCCGGCGGGCGGCGTCGAGGGGGCTGTCGTTCTACCTAATAAAGGTGGTTGTCCTAGGGTTTCTCTCGCGCCAAGTGAAGATCGATCGGAAGCTTTCTCCCACCGGGCTGGCTGGATTGTAGAGTTCCGGAAGGTCCTGCCGGCGAAATTCATTGTGCGGTCAATGCCTGAATATTGCTGGATTTGGTGTTTTCGGTCGTGCACACCCATGTTTTTATCTGACCGTTTGGTTTCAGAGGGAGCGCTTCGAAGATCTGCTGGCTGTTAATATCATGGAGTTCGTTTTCTTTCCATGGTGCTGGCGGAGAAGGTCATGAAAGCCGAGATTGGTGGAAGAGCAATGGTGGTCAGATCTTGGTGGTGAGGTGGAACTGGCTTGGAGCTTCGTGACTTCAAACTGGGACTTGTATGTGAGGGTGACTACACAGGAGAAGTTAGAGTTCTATCTTTCAGGGTGAAAATCCAAGATCTGGCCTTAATTGGTTGTGCCTGGCAATGTTCTTGTTGAAGGCATTGTTTTGAGAGGGGGGATTTCTTCAGGGTGAAAACCTAAGATCTGTGATCGGGCAATGACAGTGTTTGTGCACTGTTTCCTTCTTGGAGGCGTCGCTCATGGAGAAGTTGATCTTCTGGTGTTGTCTTGGTGGTGTCAGTGTTGTTGTTTCAAGTTTTCGATCTCTGTAGCGGGATTTTTCTTTATTTTTTCTATATTTTTTTTGCTGTGTGCATCCTTTATGCCATTAGGGCATGATGTTGTTGCAGAGGCTGGGTGTAATTGGTATCTCCACGATATTAATTTATGCTTTTTATCAAAAAAAGGGAGATGATAGATCTGATAACTTAGTCTCTCCTCTCTCGGATATGCTCATAGTGAACAATAATCCTACACCTAAGGAATGAATCATACGGGCTCCTGTTACGGACTGACGTGGAGCAATGCAGTTGGTGGTGAATTTTATCTTTCCTTGAATTGTGGAACTCACTCTTGTTTTTTCCAGTCTCATGTACAAAGTGGTTGCCCGTAGATGTAGCATTGCTCCATAGTGCATGGTGTGTGCATTTATATGGGTGAATGTCTCTTCGTTTGTAATGAGTTCAGCGAAATAAAAAATGTTAGATAAGACGAATAGATGTAAGTAGTATTTCACTCGTCCTTTTGCATCTTTCATTCACCATTGATTGCGTCAACCATGGATATACGCTGCATGGGATGCAGGATATCACCGCAAAGGTCGGACATTGCCCACCGGACGAGCAAGCCAGAGGAGATTATGGATGTGCCTGACGGCGGATGGATCCGATCACACCCGGCGGGATTTGCTCTTCGATCTATACTCCTGGGCAAATTCCTACAAGGTGTGACCAGATCTCGCGTCGGAGGATAGGAGGACGAGTAACCGTCGTATCTAGACATGACGAATGCTCTCTCTCTCTCTCTCTCTCTCTCTCTATATATATATATATATATATATATATATATATATATATATATATATATATATCTCTCGCAACGGGACAACGAGTGAGAGACCACTAGGTCACCTTGAGCGCCGATGTCGCGTATCGTTTTGATGCAGGGAGAGAGTGGGGATGGGGTTCCCGTCAGGATTAAGTGTTGTATATAGAGGAAATGGATTTATCGAAAAGGAGGTCTTTGTAGCACCGTTTTCATTCGGACATATATTTCAAATGGAGTTCCAAAAAGAGGCTTGTTAATTAGTGATATTTCACTAACGTACATATAAATTTCACCGTCGCTGTGTCTCCCCAGCCGTGAATCGAACTACCACTCGACGTGGAGCAAGGCAGGTCCTGATACGGCCAGCAAACGTGGACGCGAGGGGCGCCGTGCGTGCAGACAGCTCCGGCAAGGGCAAGATACGTCCGGCGAACGCTCCGGTCCACGTGCCAGACACCACATGCAAGCGAGATGAGAGGGACCAGAGTGGGTGCTATACGTATGCAGGCCCGGTCCTGAGATTTCGGGGGCCCGGGACGAAATTAGATTATGGGCCCCTTAGTGTGAACACCATATTAGGAATTGGTTTTGTATAAAAATTGAAAACAATATCAATATTATAAAATTTATAAACATTATATTAACGTTTCTAACACACATGTATGCAAACTCGTTGGTGATGGTGTACAAAGATTTTATTATGATCAACTGGAATCATGTCGTCACAATGGCGTGTGGAAGCAGTACGTGACATCTTTTCTAGGCGACCGGACCGCTGGCCTCTTGGCCTAGATGCATAGGACTAGCGACTCATGAATGGTTGAGGCGTGTCATATGGCACGCAACGAATGAAGAATCAGACTTGTATATAATTACGACCTTGCAAATTTATTTTTCTCCAAACTACTATGTGGCGTGGTTTTTTTGGTGGGTTTAGAATAGACATTGTTGTAATTGTCACGCTATGTTTTCTCCGCCGTCTATAATTTTCCTTGCACACCGCCCTAGCCATCGCTATGTTTTGGTTACCGCAATAGTGTTGAGCGTGTTCCGGCAACAATTACAAAAAATGGCACAAGATGAAATTAGATTATTTTTAGGATAAAACAAAACATGAAAGCCTTGTTCATGTCGTATTCTGCAGTCCTGGAGTCCATTGTGAATTCTGAAGGCCTCGCCCCGACTTTCCTTTCTAGAGCAGAACGGCCAGATCCATTTAATCACCACGTAAAAAAAGAGAGGAGAAAAAGGCATATGTTAGCTAAAGAAAAAAAAAGCCCAAGAACAATCCCACCAAAAAGATGTACGCTTCGGCTGTTCCTCCTTCATGTCTATGAAACGGCCGCGAGAAAAAGCTTCAGAACTGCCTCTAATGGCACTCTTCTCTCCCAACGCTGCATATGCCATCCCTAGGTAGGGCATTCTTTGTCTCGGGGGCCCAGGGCGGCCGCCCCTCCCACCCCCCTCAGGGCCGGGCCTGTACGTATGATCTGTGTTTTGGTTTATCTGACTTGGTTTCTAGCTTTGATTCGCCACTTGTTTCTAGCGTTAGCAAAGAAGAAGCGCCCGGAGGTACACGTAGGTAGAGGTACCGGGATTGAAGTGTGTATCAGGTGCATGCACGCACGCAAATTCAGCAGCTGGTGCTGACAATGCCGTTGCAAGATCGAGAGAACCGGTAACTACCGGTCATCATCCCACCGGTAGTGGCCTCGGCGCCTCGCCGATTCGTTTTATATAAAGATAATATGAAATTTTACCAGGCGGCGGCGCGGTGGCCTGGACGCGTGCAGAGCAAGCACAGCCCTTGGAAATCATCATAGGCGACGGCGACACGCCCAGTATGCGCCGCCCTCGCTGCCACCTTCCTCCCGCCGCGGCGACCCCTGGCGCGCTTGCGGGTGACATGGGAGGGCTCCTCCCATGGCGCATCGTCATCTTCCTCCTCGAGCGGATCATCGGCGTCGTCCAGCTCGTCAAAGGCCAAGCTTTCCTCTTCGCGGCAGACCATGGACCGCATCTCCCTCGCCCTGGACGACTCCGGCACCTCCGCGCGCGCCGCTGCACGCTCGCCGGCGAGCGCATCCCGGTAGGACCTTGGGGTATCCTCCGAATCGGAGCCGCGCCCCCTGCGCCACCGGTCGCTGCGGCCACGCGGGCTGGCCTCCGGGGAAGGAGAAGGGGATAGGGGGTGGGTGGGGGTGGGGGGAGACGGCGGTGATGCCATGGCCGACGTGGAGGTGGGCGGGCTGGCCGGACGCCGACGCCGGCGCGGCGGCGGCGGGATTGGGTTTCTCACCTCGAGCTCTCCGCGGGGCTCCGTCCGCTCTCTCTCTCTCTCTCGCTCGCTCTGTCCGCGGGTGAGAGGCTGGCGCGGCGGGGCCTGCCGCATGCGCCTAGATGCCCGCTGTGCGACCAGGCTGTGGAGACCATGACACACCTGCTCACTGGGTGCTCGTTCTCCAGGGTGGTCTGGTACGAGGTCCTCTCGTGGATCCGATCGACCTCAGGACCTCCCACGGCAGAGGGCGACTTCGCGGAGTGGTGGTCGCTGGTGGTGCGGACTGCCCCTCGCCAGCTGCGCAAGGGCACTTCGTCGATAATCATGCTTACGGCGTGGTGGATATGGAAACACCGGAATGTTGCGGTCTTCGACAACGCACTTCCCTCGGTGACGTCCCTATTCAACGACATTAGGTCTGAGGCGCGTCAATGGGCGGACGCGGGAGCCCGGGGTGTTCGCCAGCTCCTCCCCTAGATTAGTTTCTTCTCTTGGGTTGAGTTGTAAGGCGTGGTGTGTGCCCTCTCGGGGGTTTGTACATATAACCTTCTTTCTATCAATGCATCGAAACGCAAGGCTTTTGCGTTTTCGCGAAAAAAAATTACCAAACTTTCTTTTCAATTTTGTAGATATATATCATATGAAGATGATACGCACTAGATATAGAAAGAGAATCTGGCACGAATCACGAAGGGGTGACCGGTGGATGTGTATCCGGTAGTTAGCGGCTCCGTTAGAATGGACTTTCTGTTGCAGATCGACATTGTCATCTGTAAACAGTTCACGGAACAGGTTCTCTCGAGAAATCGATAATCTGCAATTGTACATATCTTTGTTTGATATTCTTTTTCGTGGAATTTTTCCAACCGGGCTCTTTTCATGGATGCTCGCAATTTATATGGGTGAAAGCATTCTAGAATGTCCTTTTAATGGGAGATGATAGATCTGAAAACTTAGTCTCTCCTCTGATCCTCTCTCGGATATATATGCGCATAGTACAAGGTGTGTGCATTTATATGGGTGAATGTCTTATCGTTTGTAATGTGTTTATCAAAACAAAACTGCTAGATAAGACAAATGGATGTAAGTTGTACTTCACTCTTCCCTTTGCACCTTCCATTCACCAGTGATTGTGCCATCCACGGATATACATCCACGAATATACGTTGCATGGGATGCAGGATATCACCGCAAAGGTGCCGGACATTGCCCACCGGACGAGCAGGCCAGAGGAGATTCCGGATGTGCCCGACGGCAGATGGATCCGACCACATCCGGCAGGATTTACTCTTCGATCTATACTTCTGGGCCAATTCCTACAAGGTGTGACCAGATCTGGCGTTGGAGTATAGGAGGACGAGTAGCCAACGTATCTAGACATGGCGGATGCGCTCTCTCTCGCAACGGGACAATGAGCGAGAGACCACTAGGTCACCTAGAGCATTGCCATCCCGTATCGTTCAGATGCAGGGAGAGAGTGAGGATGGGGTTTCCGTCAGGATTAAGTGTTGAGGGAATGAATTTATCGAAAAGGAGGTCTTTGCAGCACCGTGTTCATTGGGACATATATTTCAAACGGAGTTCCAAAAGGAGGCTTGTTAGTGATATTTCGTACATATAAATTTCATTGTCGCCTCCTATGTTGTCTCCGCGGGTCTGGCCCATCTCGCGTAGGCCTCCTTTGCCACGCGTAAAATTATTCAACCGTGGCTCGTATCGTTGTCGTTTCCTTAGAGGGATGTCCTTAGTGACAATTGCATAGTTATGTATTAGTTTCCCTTATTCTTTCGCTAGAGAAAAAAGGAGAATAAAGTGGTTCGTTTTTACTTGGTCAAATATCACACAAACACATTGCCCTTGACATTGATATTCATAAAATAGAAAATTAAGTTAAACAATATATGCATAAATAGACGATATTCATGGGTATTAACTATTAAGCTAGCTACTAGGATAGTTGTGCAAGCACATGTTAGGAAATGTGCATTTTTAACTTGTACTAGCACACGTAAGAAGGCTTACAAGAAAGAAGACTTATGAATATAGTTTGTTCCGTAAGATATGAATGTCCATCTTTAAAAAAAATGTAAATATAATACTCACTCCGATTCATATTAATTGACTTCAATATGAATATATCTAGAACTAAAATGTGTCTAGATACGTCTATATTAGAGTCAATTAATATGAACCTAGCATCGTAGAGAAATGAATGTGTCAAACATATGTAGAGATACGAGAAAGAAGACTTACGACTACAGCATAAACCGAGAAACCGTTGAAAAAGACATAAAGAAAATTCATACGACTATAGAAAGCGTCGACTGAGAAACAAAGCCACATCAATCTCGAAAAAAGAAAAACAAAGCCACATCCGATAGTACGAACTGTTTTTGATTAGTGTATATGAGGATCAGTAGTAGCGACTGTTACATGTCCTAGCTAGATACAAGTTGTGTTATCCGGTCGACAACAAAATAGGTTTACACGTTAATGAAGGGCGCGCCCGTGACGATCTCGGTGGCGGCGAGCGCAACGAGGCCGAGCATGGCAAAACGGCCATTCCAAAGCTCGGCATTGGCATTCATGATGGCCCCGGCCCTGCCCTCGGCGCTCTCGCCCTGTAGCAGCGGCACCAGCGACGCCACGGACAGCACTGCCACGGTGTACGCGAACCACGCCTGCCCGGTGCCGCTGCCCAGCTGCGACAGGAGCCCGTCGCCGCGCCCCGCCTCGACAGCCAGCGCCGTCACAAAGCCCACCATGGCGAGCCGCCCGTTGATGCGCTCTGGCGCGGGGCCGCTGAACGCCAGCGCGTCCCAGATCGAGGTCCCTGCCTTGGGCTTGTTTGGTGGTGGCGCGCTAGGCTCGACGGCCTGGGCCCTGATGGCGACGGCGCGTCGGCGCAGTGCCAGAGCCGGGGAGCGGGCAGCGAAGCGGCCGCCTGCTCCCTGAAGCCCGACGGCGGCACCGGCGAACGAGGTCATGGCCATCGTCATGGTCGCCATTAATCAGCAGCTCTAAAAATCAAGCTCGAAAGTGTAGGATGCTAACTAGCTAGGAATCAGGCGGCACAGTTAAGTTGCAGGAGGGTGATGAGCAGTTCTCTATGTTGTCGAGATGATGTTGCTGCTGTGTTGCTTTTAGTTCAAATGTGCGGGCGCAGTTTATATAGGCAGCTGCTGGGTAGTGGAGAACTGGAGATTGGGGAGTGAGCAGCGAGCTTGCCCGCGACCATGGAGGTGGCCGGTGATCCCCAGCCGTGAATCGATCGAACACGACGTGGTGCGAGGCAGGCCCTCTCGCCCTGATACGGATAGCGAACGTGGACGTCAGGGGCACCGTGCGTGCAGATTGCAGAGGGCTCCGGCAAGGGCCGGGGAGCGGCATCATGATACGTCCGACGAACGGTTGGTACGTCTGGGCCCACGTGGCAGACACCACATGGAAGCGCGAGGAGAGTGGGCGCTAGACATACATATGATCTGCGTTTTGGTTTATCTGACTTGGTTTCTAGCTTGATTCGCTGATTCGTCACTTGTTTCTAGCGGCAGCAAAAGAGAAGCACCCGGGGTTACACGTAGATAGGGCCAGGCTACCGTGATCGAATTGTGTATTAGGTGCATGCACGCACGCCAACTCAGCAGCTGGTGCTCACAATTCCGTTGTAAGATCGACATTGTTGATTGCTCTATAAACAGTTTACGGGAACAGGGTTCTCGATATGTCGAGAATAAACTAGGTGCATCGACGTTGATAGTCTACATGTCTATATAAAATTATATATGCATATATTTCTTTCGGATATTTTGATAATGCAGAATGTAACTTGTATCTTCACGAAAAATATGTATTCATGATGAAAATAATGATGCTCATTTAGATCATTGATAGGCTAGCTCCCTACAAATATTGTCAACAATAAAATAAAGTTTGACTTCTTATAAAACACAAAGATACTTTAAAACCCCGAGGAAGTACGCATATGTACATAATGTTTCTTCTTTTTCTTCTATCACTACACTTCTACTTAATCTTTAATAGACTATGACATTTTTATTTATACTAATACTAATATAATGTTTGTTTGAGTTTTAAGTTTATGTCCTAAATTTGACATGGATGCTTCCATTTTTTAGATTTATTTGAGACGTTCCTGACTTCCTGCAATGGTCTTTTAGACTATACATAGATCTGCTAACTCAATCTCTCGGATACGCCCACAAATGGTAAGGTGTGCATATACGATCATAAAGGTGAGTGTGCATACTTGTATGTGAATATCTGTATTTGTATTGTGTTTCTTGGAACAAAATTACATGGGAAAATGATTGGAAGCAAGTTATATTTCATTCTTCTTTTTTGTAGTTTTCATATATATTTATTTTTTGCATAAAAGAATGAAGAAGAGGTGACTCTCAGGACATATCACGGATGTTGTGGGCACCTCATCATTCGAAACGTTTAAGCATAGGTATTTTGGCCTTCTCTCTGAAAAAAGATAACTATTCCCTTTGATTTTAAATTAGTTGGCGTGACTTTAGTTAGATTTAGATTTATTATAGACATGTTTCAGTCTGTAGGTTTATTTGAGTGTGTAACTTCCAGCATCTATTCCAAGAACCTTATCCGCAGTTCAATGTAGAGGAAACAAAATTCATTCAGCCACTATTTCTAGATTCCGAAAAATCTTACAAACACATCCATGACCGTACCATGAAAAAATAAGCTAAGCATACGAGTTTACAACTTGCCTCAGCATGACCATCAATATGTACATGCACGTACGGGGTTCGTAACACTACTCTAGCTTAATTAATCTAGACGTTGACAAAGGGCGTGCCGGTGATGAACTCGGTGACGGCGAGCGCGACGAGTCCGAGCATGGCGAAGCGGCCGTTCCAGAGCTCGGCGTCGGCGCTCCAGACGCCGCTGGACTTGCTCTCGACGCTCTGGCCCTGGAGGAGCGGCACCAGTGACGCCACGGAGAACACCGCCGCGGTTGTCAGGAACCAGCTCAGCCCGGCGCCGCTGCCGGCCTGGTCGAGGAGGCCGCCACCGCGCGCCGCCTCCACGGAGAGAGCCGCCACGAAGCCCACCATGGCGAGCCGGCCGTTGATGCGCTCGGGCGCCGGGCCGCTGAAGGCGAGCGCGTCCCAGACCGAGGGGTTAGCCTTGGCCTTGGGCTTGGGTGCCGCTGGGATTGGGGTCGGGGTCGGGGTTGAGCTCGGGGTGGAGGTCTGAGCGGTCGTCTCCTTGATCGGATCCATGTCCGGCTGCAGGGCACCGTGAGTCAGCACAGGAGCACGCAAACAAGTTCTGATGGCAGAGTCTGGTAACGAAAAGGCTTACCTCGGCCTGGGCCCTGACGACGAGGGCGCGCCGGCGCGGCGCCACCGGAGACCGGACAGCGGAGCGGCCAACGACAGCTGCACCGGCGAAGGAGCTCAAGGCCACCATGGTAGTCATTACTTGTACTGGACCTACCGGTGAAGAGTGCACGGGAGGATGAAAAGCTAACTGGGTGAATTAAAGAAGCAGGTGGAAAGAATCGAGTAGATCACACTTCGTTGTGGTATGCTGGTGATCGATGGTTGATGTGTTGCTGGGAGAGATGAGTGGCGATTTTATAGGACGATGGGAGGAGCGATCCCGTCCGTGAGGAGGTGGCCGGTGGCCGCGGCGGTGGCCACGTCGGTGGGCGCTCCCCAGCCGTGAGCGAGTAGAAGTTGTACTGCAGTGTCGCAGTGAGAGCGGGTCACGACGTGGATGTCGAGGCCACCATGGAGAGAGGTTCCGGAGCTCGGCAAAACGTGCGAGGAAAAGTGGCACAAGTCTACTCAACGGACGGCGGAAGAATCGACAAAGCACAAGAGAGGATCCGTAACAAATTTTATCTCATAACTCAATATGTACCATAGGGTATACAAAAGATATTCATAATCACGTATCCTAATGACAATAAATGACAATAAAAATGCGCACAGACAAAATAAAAAGAAGCTATAAAAGAAAAGGTTTCGCTATAGTTTTCCAGTTCCACCAGCATCACAAACATCAACATAACACATGAAGTTTATACTCTCCAAAAGGGACGTCTCCAAGGAAACAGTGGGACGCCTCCAAGAAGAAAACAGTGCACAAGCATTGTCATTGCCTGATCAAAGATCTTAGATTTTCACCACGAAGATAGTCTCTGCTCTCAAAATAATATCTTCAACAAGGCTATTGCTAGGAACAACGAATTAAAGCTAGACCTTGAATTTTCATCCTAAAAGGTGAGGCATTGAACTTCACTTGTACTGTCGCCCCCACGTGCATACCGCTGCTACGAAATCCGAAACACCAAGAAAATTCCACAATGCCGGAAAGACTCGAACCACCATTACTAATCTACAAATCCCGGCTTAAATGACATTCTTCGCCTCTGACTTCACCATGGATAAAACCATGTCGCTTGATGGCAACATATAGCAGAGCTTCGCGCTCCCTCCTGAAACAATGGTCGGGAAAATATGAGTGTGCACGACCGAATCTCATCCGATCCACTAATCTCCAAGCATAAGGCACACTAGGGAATTCTCCGGCGGAGCCTTCCCAAATTCGACACACTTCCTAGATCAAGAACTACATACATCAAGTAGATCTTCGTCATGGCGCGAGAGGAACTGGCCAATGCCCCATGCAACCGGCCATCATCGCGATGTGAAGCAGGACGTGGAGGGCCTCCGTGTGACGTCAGCGGTCGATGGCAAGAAAAGGCAGCAAATTTTTGAAGGCTGCCGATCATAGGACCCAAGGCCCAGATCAAGTGCACCTCAACCACTGCCTCTTGTTAGCCCCGCCACTCGTGGATCCACCACCGAAGCCCACCTGCCGCCGCTTCCTGCAACCACCTCCGTAGATTGGAGAGGAGTTCACCACCGCCAGAGATCGTGGGACGCCCGACGAGGTCCGCCACCGTCGTGCCGCAAGGACTTGGCCCAGCGACGGTGCCAACGGCGTCAGATGGAGGAGCACAAGAGAGGGGTCGAGGGCCGGTGGTTGGTGCCCGCCCGGTGCCAAGGCAGCGGATGGAGGAGGACATGACAAAGATTGGGAGAGGAGCATTTTTGGGCGCGATTGATCGAAATCGAGGCGGTAGGGGGTTGGACAACTCATATACATATAATACATTAAAGCACATATGGATATTGATCAAGTTACTACCATAATCACCAAGTCGATATGGTTGACTACTCTCCTCTCATGTTAGAGAGCAACGTTGGAAATTTTTGGGAGAGTCATGAAACGTTATGAGGCTAGCACCTCCTCAACGCAGACGTACTCCCTTTTGTGGGAGGAACTGCGGGAAACAAACCTCGCCTCGTCTCCGCGCCCCCCGGTTGTATCGCTCCCAAACTTTGTTATTATGCTTAGTTCATTTTCTTGTTGCACTAGCCTAAGATCATACTAGGAACATCTCCACCACTAAAGCTATCACCTTTACCTTCCGCATCGGCTAAAATCTGAAAAAGACTTAAAATTTGTGTAGCGTCCATTCACCCCCCCCCCCCCCCCTCTTGTTCGCTATGATCCGTTCAATTGGTATCAGAGCAAGGTTTTCTTGCTCGGGCTTAACCGCCTAATAAATGGCCGAACAAGAGACGGTTGTGAATTGGTCCCTTCCCCGTGAGCAAACCCCTCCATCATCTACTGTCGATAGCACAATGGCTACGTTGCATGACCTCAAGAAATTAGAGTCATCTATCGTTACCCAAATGAAGGCAATGATGATGGAGTTGGCTGCTCCGAAATCAACCCCCACCATAGATCCTAAGGCAAGTGCCATGGATCCCCCACCAAAAGCTAATCAATTTCCTCTTGTTGATTTTTTCGCTCAATCGACAAAAGACCCGCAAAAGGAAGGGCTTGGGGAGACCGGCACTTCATCTAAGGGGAAGGATGAGACACCGGTTGCGGAACGCTTAGGGGGTAATCATGCGATGCCACCACCAAGTGATTACACCATAAATGTTCCAATTCCTGTGCCGCATATTTTGTCACATGGTTCACCACTGTTACTTGAATCCAATAGCTTTGAAAATTGGAAATTCTTAATGCGTTCTCATGTACGCAGCGCTTCTATAGAGCTTTGGCGCATCATCGAGGAAGGTTATTCACCACGAGACCCGAAGAACTTGACAAGAAGAGAGGTGGTGGATGACCAACTCAACGCCACCGCCATCAACATGATTCACATGGTCGTCACGCCCAAGGACCGCTGACAAAGTATCGACTTGCCAATGCCTACAAATTGTAGACTAGGGTTTTTGGGCAAGTAGATCTCGAAGGTTCATCTGGAAAAGTACTCGGCTGCTAGAAAACTAAGGTTATGTTGACAATGAAATCGATCATTTCTTCGTCCCTCGACTCCCCCTTATACAGGAGGCGGAGCCGAGGGTTTTGTATTACACACGGTTACATATTCCGGGAAACTCTTTGAGTTCAACCCGTAAATTTACAAGCCATTATTCCTATTACAACTCTATATTTCCAAACTATCTCTTAACTGGGCTTCATAAACCTCGGGTCGTGGGCCTTCGGCAGACCCCGGGTACTATCTTCGGTAGACCCTTTGGGGATGCCTATATCATTATCCCCCGAGATTTTGCTTGAATCGAAGAATCGGGGAAAATCTCCACCTTTAAAATGAACACTTGATTTCTTCGAATTATCAGATATATTTTTATGAATCTATCTTATATTGTACAGGGATAATGATAATTGGGGCTGGTGCATCTGACGGATCAGGTACCAGTTAACTGCTCTCGTGGCAATCCCACAAATACCTACTTCAAGATCAAGTCCCTGGACATGATCTCGATATACTGGCGTAGTTTCAACATGTGCCGCTTAAGGTCTTACCATATGCCGAACTCCAGTCGCGTTTTATCGGGTACCTAACGCATCCGTTAGGATTTTTCTTCGCATCTATTGATACGGAAAAAAGTAGCAGAGCGCATTCTGGTGCGATGCCACGCCGCGCAGGACAGATCCTGGGGTCTTACCTTCGCAAAGTATTTGCGGCATTCAGAGATTAAATTGCGCCTGAGGCGCTCTGAGAATATTTTGTCGAGTTCCTTTTTCGGCTGCTGGAATAGCACATTTTCTCGAGTCATATTATGACTATGTTTTTATTGTCTTCCCGATGGGAGTATATGAAGAGTTACACCATAACTCGAAATATGCTCAACAAGATTTCTTTAACTTCATCGGGTACGCGAAAAGCGTTCCCGATGGGAGTAGCCCCCAAGGCTACAATCAAGTACTTGTGCTTGGTTATAGGCTCACCTTTTTTAGTTTCTTTTTCACTATATTGTCGACTTTTTCCAATATTGCCATTTTATCGGGTGCGCGACCAGCGCTCCCGATGGGAGTAGCCCCCGAGGTTACAGTCGAGTATTTATACTTGGTTGTAGGCTCAACTTTTTTCTCTTTTGAATCATCTTCTTAACAGATCCCTTGTAAAAATAGCCCCCGAGCGCTTGAGCAAAAGTTTGTATTTGATCAAAAGCTCCCGACATTCTCAATGATACTTCACTGTCGCCAAATCTCCAAACACTGCAGCCGAAATTCTTCTTTTATTGTGACATCAGCACTAACGATAACCACGATCGCTGACATAGGCATCCCAAATGGACCTGCCGAAGATAGTACCCGGGGTTTACTGAAGGCCCACTACCCGAAGAATAAGAGGATTCGGAAGCCCAAGATATTATTAAGGAAAGCTAGAGTTGTAATAGGAAGCGTTGTTTGTAATCTTGTGGGATGAATTAGAAACCATCCCGGACTCTGTAATTTGTACAACACGAATCCCTCGGCTCCGCCTCCTATATAAAGGGGGAGTCGAGGGACGAGGAAGGCATCGAATCATTGTTTACAAACCCTAGTTTTCATAATCGTCGAGTACTTTTCGGCTGAAACCTTCGAGATCTACTTGCCCTCTACTTCCAACTAAACCCTAGCCTACAATCCATAGGCATTGACAAGTTAATACTTTGTCAATTGGCGCCGTCTGTGGGGACTAGAGGCGTAAGGATCTGATCTTGATGGCACGTTCAAGATCTTCGACATCATCAACCGCAAGCAACGCAATGGATCGAGGTAAACAGATCGCTGCTGGTCCTGTCGATTTTGTTCCTCACCCACCCTCCCGTTTGGATGCATATGCGTATCTGGCGGAGCCTATGGAGATGACGTTCGGAAGGTTTCGCTTTCGTGTCGAGAAAGAAGGATCGTATCGTGTCGAAATTCCGATTTCGTCGGGATCGTCGGCGGTCGATTCCGATTTTTCAAGCTATACATCGTCAACCGAATCAGGAGAAGAAGAAACTTCGTCGACACGCTACGTCAGCACAAGGGCAAGAGAGAAACTCGCCAAGATCTTCAGCGACATGTCGTTTGAGTCATCTGCGGACTCATATATAAGCGATGGCTCAAGCAGTGTCGACAGTTACGACTTCATCGACAAATCCATTACAGTGGGCAAGATCTTCATCAATCTCAACGATGGTGTCACCAAACCCAACATAGATCTGAATACAAAATATCATCAGATTTATGCCATTGAAGAGCCAAATAATGATCAAGAGGAAACATCAGAGGCTTTCGACGATCTGGGAAATCCATACGTCGATCCCTCCGATCTGCGACGAGGCCTGGGCAATAAGTACGTCGGGCCACAGCCGCGACACAGAGTTCAACTCCCGCAAGCAGCGTGGGATAGAGCCGCGAGAGCTATGGACGGCTCAGAACCAATGGCCACCACAGCCACGCCAGAGGAATTGCAAGCATATCAATATAGGCTCGCACGAGCTGCAAGAGAATTGGAAAAACAGACAGCTGAGTTAAACAGAAGAAAGGAGGCAGCTTCTGCATCCAGCAGGAGAAGGGCAGATTTGAGTCGACAATCTAGAACTTCGGGTGATAGCCACAGGGAGGCTCGGAACAGAGCAAGATCGAGGTTACAACACATACCCGAAGCAGAAAGAGAGCACTTGGTCCAAAACCTCGACATGTCCTTTATGTCGATAGATACAAGAGGAAACATCATCCCTAAGACACCAGAGGCTGGGTATATGGCGACACATGCTTTTATCCTCGCATCTAAACCACCTCCAGGAGATCCAAGGGAAACACTATACAATATGGCGATAGCAGGAGTTGGAGCTATGGGGACAGCGTTTGTATCAACGCCTCCCGAAGGAGCGGCAAGGCAAAATAGTCCACGACTCCGCAAAGAAGACAGCGGCAGCCCTGAAGGACCAAGTGGAGCAAGAGACACGGCAGCACAAGCAAGGGTCGACAGAGCGCGGCAAAGCAGAAGGGAACATCGGCAATCCCCGGAGCTTAACGACGAGGATATGTGTGGCTTGCCGTGCTTCACGAGGAGAGTCCGAAAAACTCGAGTCCCTTCAGGATTCAAGTTACCT
Organism: Lolium perenne; assembly: GCF_019359855.2. Taxonomy (NCBI): domain Eukaryota; kingdom Viridiplantae; phylum Streptophyta; class Magnoliopsida; order Poales; family Poaceae; genus Lolium; species Lolium perenne. The sequence continues at coordinate 154,625,213 of NC_067245.2, read as the reverse complement.
AACAACTTCAAGAAATTCGACGGCCTTCAAGATCCAGAGGACTGGCTAGTTGATTATCTCGAGACGGTGAAGCTCACAGGAGGAACCAGGGCAATAGCTATGCAAAGCATCCAGGTGCATTTGAGTGGAGCCGCACGATCTTGGATAAAGAAACTTCCTCCAGGATCTATCGACAGCTGGGAAAGCTTCGAGGATGTCTTCGTCAAGAACTTCCGGTCCACATGCAAAAAACCTGCATCGTTAGAAGAGTTGAGAGCATGTCGACAAAAGCCAGACGAGCCAATGAGAAAATATATCCAAAGGTGGAACATCATCAAAAACTCGGCAGAAAATATATCTGACGAGAGAGCGATAGATGCGTTTGTCGCAGGAATCAGGCGTGGAGATTTCGTCGAGGACTTGGGAAGGACCAACCCAAAGACAGTATCCGCGTTAATGGAAATAGCAAACAGATGGGCAGATGGAGAAGATGTTGTCCACAACAAACGGCACAGATCGCCAGAGGAGGACCGTGGTCGAAATTATCAACCGAGGCGACGATTTCCTCGGCAGTACCCGAACTATGACGCTCCAGGACAAATTTCAGCAGGTTTTCGGGCAAACACAGGAGGAAACAACAGAGATGATTATCAGAGAAGCAATGAGCAGCGAGGCGATAATAGGGACGATTCTCGAAACAACAGGCAAAATAGTGGGCCTAGGTTCCCGAGGCCTTTCGTGTCTCCCGAAGAGATGATGAATGGGCCGTGTCAGATGCACTTTTTCCTCGACAGCAACGGAAAAAGACAGTCAGGACATCTGCAGAAAGATTGTCGCAATTTCCAGGCAATGTTAAGGTGGGCAGAGCACACTAACGCTCGGGCAGCACAGAGAAATCCTCGAGAACCTAGGAGCGAGATTCACTTACCACCTCCCCCCGCGATTACAGACGACAATCGATATCAGCTCAGAATAGCGGCAGCACCTCCACCACCACCCTATGTTGATCCTAACTCCAACGGAGCGGTGTCGATGATTCAGAAGGGAAGGCCATCCAATAGAGCTCAGAAAGTAATCTCACGACAGGTGTTTATGGTAGAAAAAATGCCTCCACCAACAGTCGAGTATCTTAATTGGTCAGGGCAAGATATTGGCTTCACCATAGCAGATCATCCGCAGCAAGTTCCTCAACCAGGGCAGTCAGCACTTATTTTACCAGCAGTTATTGCGGGATTTGATGTCTCTCGAGTGTTCATAGACGGCGGCAGCAGCTTAAACCTTATGTATGCAGATACATTGAGGAAGATGAAGATATCCCTAGCGAACTTGAAGCCAACAGACACAAGGTTCCACGGTATCACACCGGAGAAACCAAGTTATCCATTGGGGAAGATCAATCTCGACGTTCAGTTTGGAACCCGAGAGAATTATAGAATCGAGAGGCTGGAATTTGAAGTCGTGGATTTTCCGTCGCAGTACCACGCTCTGTTGGGACGACCAGCATATGCTAGATTTATGGCGGTGCCACACTATACATACCTGTTGTGGAGGATGCCTGGACCAAAGGGACCAATCACAGTCAAAGGAAGCTTCGCCTTAGCCGATAAGTGCGATAAGGATTTTCATCGGATATCAGAAACTTTCGGGATGCAAGCTGAGTATCTGGCGTCAAGGAGTATGACTGACCACGACGTGCTGCCAGACATTGGAAGGCCAAACAAAGAATCAACTTTCAACACCGAGAAAAATTCTAAGGAGGTGCAGATTCACCCGACAGACCCGAAAAAGACGACGTCCATCGCAAACGACATGGACCTCGCATAGGAAAGCGCGCTCGTTGAGTTCCTCCGTGAGAACTGGAAAATCTTCTCATGGTGTCCAGCTGACATGCCAGGAGTACCTAGGGAACTTGCCGAGCACCACCTAAACTTGGATCCACTAGCGAGACCAATCAAACAACCCTTGCGGCGTTTTTCGGAACCAAACCGCAAGGCCATGCTGTCAGAAATCGATCGACTACGAGAAGCTGGTTTTATCAAGGAGTTGTACACAGAAGCCACTTGGGTAGCAAATCCTGTGTTGGTGCCGAAGAAAAACACTAAGGTCCTTCGCATGTGCGTCGACTTTACGTGTCTCAATAAACATTGTCCAAAGGATCACTTTCCCCTCCCGAGGATCGATCAAATTATCGACTCCACGGCTGGATGTGAACGTCTTTCCTTCCAGGACGCATATTCTGGTTACAACCAGATCAGATTGAAAGAAGAAGATGAAGTAAAGATAGCGTTCATTACACCTTACGGCGTGCTTTGCTACAGAACAATGCCCTTTGGTCTAAAAAACGCGGGAGCAACATATCAGAGGATGATGCAGAAGTGTTTGGCGACACAGATTGGGAAAAACGTGCAAGTATACATCGACGATGTCGTCATAACGTCAAAAAAGGGTGCAACGCTGATCGAGGATCTCAAGGAAACCTTTGACAACCTGGACAAATTCTGCCTCAAGCTGAACCCGACGAAGTGTTCTTTTGGCGTCCCAGCAGGAGAACTTCTGGGGTTTCTAGTTTCAGCAAGAGGGACTGAAGCAAATCCCGACAAAATACAAGCTATCGTAACAATGAGGAAGCCAACAAAGTTGAAAGAAATACAGCAGTTAACTGGGCGAGTCGTAGCTTTGAGCAGATTCGTCGCCAGGCTGGGAGAAAAAGCGTTACCATTTTACGCTCTGATAAAGCAAGGAGATAAATTCCAGTGGAACGAAGAGGCCGACAGAGCTTTCGAGGATTTGAAGCGCACAATCTCGACACCACCAATTTTGGTGGCGCCGAAGGAAAGGGAACCTCTCCTGCTGTATATTGCAGCCACGCCCCAAGTGGTTAGCACGGTGCTAGTTGTTGAAAGAGAAGAAGAAGGAAAACTCCATGGAGTGCAAAGACCAGTATATTTCATCAGTGAAGTTTTATCACCTTCCAAACAGCGGTACCCGCAGTACCAGAAACTAGCATATGGAGTAATTGCAACGGCAAGGAAGTTGCGCCACTATTTTTCGGCACACCCGATAATAGTAGTCAACGAAGCACCTCTTTCAAATATACTGAACAATCCAGAAGCTACAGGGCGTGTCTCCCTTTGGGGAATAGAACTTTCCCCTCGGGACATCACGTATGAAAAAAGAAAGGCAATCAAGTCGTAAGTTCCTCGCTGTGATTTCATTGCAGAGTGGATGGAGCTACAAAACACGGGACCCCCAGATTTGTCGAGAACCTGGACCATGAACTTCGATGGGTCCAAGAGAGTAGAAGGAGCCGGCGCAGGAGTAGTACTTATATCACCTGAAGGCGACAAGCTGAAATACGTCCTTCGGATGACGTTCCCTAACGCATCCAACAATGAAGCAGAATATGAAGCCCTCATACACGGGATGAAGATGGCGAAAGCTTGCGGTGCAACTCGACTAAAAATCTTTGGCGACTCACAATTGGTGGCTCAGCAAGTTATGAACCAATGTGACGCAGTCAATGATAACATGATGGCATACAAGGAGGTGTACAATGAGCTCGAGAAGCTGTTTGATGGATGCGAGGTAAATCACATCAGTAGATTGAGCAATGATGAAGTCGACGTTCTCGCAAACATCGGGTCGCAGTGCCTCCCAATCCCGCCAGGAGTATTTTGGGAAGAAATAGCGGAGAGATCCACGAAGCCAAAAAAGGTGCAGAAAAAAGCAAAAGAAGAGAAAACTTCGACGCCCCTCAAAGAAACTACGGAGGATGAAGAGGACCAAGAGCTTGTGATGATGGTACAAATTCCTTGGATGCAAGCATATATATCATACATCCTCAGGAAAGAAATACCCGATGATCCAGTTGAGGCAAGGCGAGTTATTCGACGATCCAAAGCTTTCACAGTGATCAAAGGGGAATTATACAAGCGAAGTATTTCAGGCGTCCTACAAAGGTGTGTCACACCCGAAGAAGGAAGAATAATTCTGAAGGATGTACACGAAGGAATATGTGGCCACCACGCAAGTAGTCGAGCTATTGTAGCCAAGGTTTTTCGGGCAGGATTCTATTGGTTGACAGCAATCGAGGATGCCAAGGAAATAGTAAGAACTTGCGACGCGTGTCAAAGGTTTGCCGCAAAACCTCACTCTCCAGCGGCAGAATTAACACCAATACCATTGTCGTGGCCCTTTGCCCAATGGGGACTTGATATGGTGGGCAAGTTGCACAAAGCTTCGCCTGGAGGGTATGAGTATTTGCTGGTCGCTGTCGATAAATTCACCAAGTGGGTAGAAGCGAAGCCAATAAATTCACCAGATGCAGCGTCGGCAATAAAGTTTGTAAAAGGCCTCGTTTTTCGGTTTGGGGTGCCTCATAGCATTGTTACAGATAACGGTTCAAACTTCACATCCAAGGAATTCTAGGAATACTGCGCAGAAGTGGGCATTAAATTGCACTTTGCGTTAGTTGGGCACCCGCAAACTAACGGACAAGTCGAGAAAGCCAATGGTATCATCTGCAACGGCCTCAAAAAGCGCCTGCTAGGACCGCTTGAAAAAGCTCGACATACTTGGCCAGAGGAATTGCCAAGTGTTTTGTGGAGCATCCGAACAACACCAAATACGGCGACACAAGAAACTCCGTTTTTTCTCGTCCACGGAGCCGAAGCAGTACTACCAATTGAAATAGAGCATGATTCTCCAAGGGTAACAGAGTATGACGAAGAAACATCACAAAAAGCTCACGCACTCGACGAAGCTCGCGATGAAGTACTTTCACGAGTCACCAAATACCAGCAAGACCTCAAAAACTACCACAGTCGACGGTTAAGACCAAGATCTTTTCAAGTCGGGGATTTGGTCTTGCGGTTAAATCAAAAAAGTACTGAGAAGCTCGAATCACCATGGTTGGGGCCTTACGTTGTCACGGAAGTCATCGACGGAGGCGCATACAGGATCAAGGACAAGAAGACAGGGGCTCCCGAGAAAAACCCTTGGAACGTAGCACAGCTCAGGCGGTTCTACGCCTAGAGTCGAAATATAGTCCTTCTCTGTAACAATACAATGTACTGAAACGCCCGCGAGTTTTCAGACGCACTCTTTTCCTTTTCGGGGCACCGAGTGGGGACGGAAAGGTTTTTAATGAGGCGGGCTCGCGGTGCTGCAATATAATAAAGATAGTGGAGATATATTTCTTATTCTTCGACACGCTCGGGGGCTCAACGCCTTCAAGTCTCAAAATACGTACAATATAGACAAATTAGACTTACCAAAATATTTCGCCTTGGTACACTAAATACCTCACCAAATATCGGAAGCTAACAAAATTATAAATATAGTGTACACGTCAAAAATCTTATTGCTTTGGTCCAAGAAACCTCGCAACAAAAATATAGAACTTCGACATTAAGATACTCGGAGGCTTGCAACCTATTCGGTGAAAAAATAAAGATATTTCCTTACGGCAAGAAGAAAAGTCTTCGAGATGGAAAAAACAGTACAAACTCTAGCCAGAAGGCTCGGGGGCTCCAACAATATAGCGCACTTTACAATATATAACAAATTTCTTTGGAAATCAAAAAAGATACAGACATAATGTTGTCCAATATAGTACAAATCAGTCAAAGCCTAAAATACTATCTATGGACAAGCCTCTGGTTGTTTTATGCTCAGCATAGGACCCCTTGACGAAGAATTCTGAGTCCATCCGAAGAAGCTCATCTATCATCGACTCGGCCACAGGAGTTACCATTTCATTGATTGAGTCAATATCATTCTTTCGCCGCGATTTCTTGGTCAGGCAATCAGCAACAATCTTCGTCAGGTCTAATTTTGGATGGCAAATATTTATCATAATCATGGCGAACCTCGCTCCAGCAGTTAATTGAGCTCGCACAAAATTATGAATGCGGGGAGCATCTCTGAATACCTCCAGCAATTCAGGAAGAGTTTTGGGAACTTCATTTCGAGGAAACAAAGTCTTGTAAACAAGGGTTAATGTTGTCGTGCAAAAATTGAGAAATTCGCGCACTTGGCAAGCACGATCTTGAAACCTGACAATTTGCTGGATTCGTTCAGGGGAGGCCCAGAATAAACAGCCATGGTTAAGGGAAAGATTGACGAGAAGATTTGTTCTCTCGTTCACTCTTCGATCTTCGGCGGCAGCATCAAGAACCGAGCCTATTAAGCGACAAGGCAAGAAATTTGAAGGGGGGCACAGCAAAATAAAGAGGAGGCATTGCGAGGTTGGAAAAACATACCTAACATATCTGTGCTAGCCTCCAACATTAGCTCGTGCATGCTATTTTCTCGGGTAGTGGCTCCCTTTGCTTCCAATACAGCAGTATCCTTGGCAGCCATAGCCTCTTTGGCTTGTTGGAGAGCAAGTTTTTCTTGTTCGGATGCTTTCCGACATTGTTCCATCATCGCAAGAGTTTGTTTCTTCATGGATTGAAGTTGTTGTCGAAGTTCTTGCAAATCTTCCGACAAATGTTTGCTTGAAGAACCTTCGAGGGGGTTATCATCGATTAGCATTTTCTTCGAGAAGGAAGAAGCAGGTGAAGCATCGGCAGAGCAAGGATTGGTCGAATAGTTGTCAAATATTAACTGGAAAAGAAAGCGCCAGGATCAATGATAGTGCCAGAGGGAATTTCATTAATTTCTAGAAATATTTACATAGACATTACAAAAGAAGTTTCTCCAAAAGGACTACCAGGATAATTGTCGCCACAGCTAAATTGGCGACAAAGGCAAAAGAGACAGAGAAAGCAAAAAACAAAGAGGCACGCAACTAGACCTCCGGCCTTGATGAGCTAGGAGTTGAAGATGGTTTGATCCCGAGATAGGCCAGGATTTTCTTCGTGTTGGGCTTGGCTGCCTTAATCAACGACCTCCATCTTGATTGCTCTATCTGATCGGTGTCGCCAACCTTCATCCAATCAACAGTTTGTTGGCTGTCAGCAACCAAGGCAACAGTGCTCTCGACAGCAATCTTCATGTTCTCCTGGCGCATTTTCAGTCCAAGGTCCTCTGATGAATTGAAGCTCTGGGCAAGGGCAAGGAAAGTCTTGGGCTCCTCTTTCTTCGGGAAGAAGTAGGGGAACTGCTTCGACAGTCCTGCGTCAGCATTCACCACGCCTTCACGAATTTCGGATCCATGAAACTCCAGATAAGAAAGTGCGTCAAGGAGAGGATCATTGTCGGGATTCTCCAGATCAAACTATTGGTTTATTTGGCCTGCCACAGGAAATAAACGTTGGTCAAAAACAAGAAAAAGCAGGTCCTATAAAAAATAGAAGAGATCGATAAATTACCTTTGAAGCGCCGACTTTGCGAATTCAGGCGCTTGAGAATTCCCTTTTCACGAGCAGCCTGTGCGGCTTTGTGCTCATTCAATGCAGCCTCAACATCCTCAAGTCTCTTCTGCAGCTCCTCGACACTAGCAGCTTTTGCTTTGGCTTCATCAGCCTCTGCTTTGGCTTCGCTAGCAACAAGTTCGGCTTTCTTGCGGGCCGCTTCACTTTGCTCCAGTTTTTGAGCAAGTGCGTCGGCACGTTTGTTGGCCTCTGCAAGTTTCTCTGTCGAAATAAAAAAGAAAGGTAAGAAATTGCGATAAACGACAGGAGCAAGAAGTCAGAAACAACGATAGCAAAAAAGTTATTACCTTCAGTTGCGGATAAGCTCTTTGATCATGGGCTGTCAAACAAGAACAAAGAGAGAGAAACGTGGGTATGGAAAAAGAATGAAGGCGCAAAAAAGCAAATAGAGGAAATATAGATATTGGCAAGAAAATTTTAAAAAAAAAAACTTACATCATCCAAGAGCAGAGTAGAAGAGCTACCCAATTGAGGGGCAGGCTCAATGATCGTTTCACTCCTTGTCCTTTTTGGTGAAGGAGCAAGGGGGCTTGATGGTGGAGTAGTGGTGACGACGTTTTGTTGAGGAGGCGAGGATTCTTCTCCTTCAACTGGCGTATCCGAGGCAAGTAAAGTATGTGACGTGCTCGTCCGGGGAGCCACGTCAAAAGTTGGTACATCTTCTTCATCATCCCTGTGATTAAAAATCGACAGCATAAAAAGCAAAACAAGACAAAAAATTTGAGTACAAAAATAAGGAGAAATAAAAATGACTTACGAGCTGACGAGGGATTCAAGATAAGGATCATAAGCTGCCTTCTGATGTGAAGGATCAACTTCTTCGGCTTTGGAAGTGTCGGAATCTTCGACATCATTCCTCTTCCTTTTGCCTTTCGGAGAAATAGCGGGAGGAGGAGATTGTGCCGACGCAGTACCTTCGGAAGAACCCGCAGATTTTCAAGAATCCACGGGTTCATTCACAAAAGACGGAGCCTCTTGATTGTCATCAGTGACAATGGCCCTTTCTTCGACTTCTCCACCTTCAGGAAGAGGAGGAAGCGAGACAAGGTCTGGATGATTCTGTGCAAAATAAAATAGGGAGAGACATCAGAAAAGAAGTTACAAAAAAAATAAAATAGCAAAGCAACAACAAGACAATAGACAAAGATTACCTGGGGGAGTGGATTGGCGGCGCTGAATGGTTTTACACGACAAGATGCAGGGACAGGATCTTTTTTGCTGAGAGATGAGATTTTTCGGACAAGCTTTTCCAAGTCTTTGACCTCCAAATCCACCGACAGCCGATCTTCATCCTTCTCGCCAGCATATTTCCATAGAGGATACTTGCGAGCTTGAAGTGGCTGCACTCTAGTCCTAAGAAAGTATGCAGTGATTTGGATACCTGATAATTCTTTGCCGCGAGTATTTTGCAACTCGTGGATACGAGCCATCAAGTTTTCTGTCGACGCCCTTTCTTCTTCGGTGGCCTCCGCATCCCAGGAGCGGCGGCGAAAAATTTTCTCGGCACCATCAAAAGGAGGGACGTTGTCCTCCGCACATCCATGGTTCTCCTCCTGAATGTACAACCACTTCTTGCGCCATCCTTGAACTGAGTCAGGAAGCTTGACGTCGAAGTAGTCGATAGTGGGCCGAACAGAAATCACAACGCCGCCTATATTATAGGCGACATTGGGCGAGCCATTACGGCGGCAGAAGAAAATGCGCTTCCAAAGCGCCCAGTTAGGCTGGACGCCAAGGAAGGCCTCACACAGAGTGATGAAAATGGAAATATGGAGGATTGAGTTTGGCGTAAGGTGGTGGAGTTGCAGACCGTAGATAAAAAGAAGTCCACGGAGAAAAGGATGAATGGGGGCGGAAAGACCGCGGATGAGGTGGTCGACAAAACTTACCCGGTACCCCATTGGAGGGGTTGGGTAGCTTTCCTCACGGGGGAAGCACAATGCCTTGGGTTTCTTGCTGATCCCCAGCTTCTTCAGCATGTTGACGTCTTGAGTGGAAATTTTTGATCTTTCCCACTCCGCCGCCCCAAGATCCACGGCGGCCATGGAGGATTCCGGCGTGCTGTGCCTCATCAATCGACGCGGTGGCATCAACAATGGTGCAAAGTTCGCAGCTTGGAGATGAGGAGCTTAGGTGGCTGAGGGTCGCAGGAGGAAGTTTGAAGATGAGAAAAGGAGGACGGCGCGAGCGGAAGTGCTCAAGGAGGAAGACGATGATCTTATATAAGGGTGCGGCGAAACGACGAACCGTTGGATAAGGAACATGTGTGACAGATGATAGCCACGTGGCAACAAGGGTAAAAAAGTAACTTAACATTGGGGAAGTTACGGTGCGTGCGCCAGAAAAAGCAGAGGACGTGTGTCCCCCACTTGCACGACGTGTCAAGAAAGTGGATCAATTGGGCCCGCATGGCAGCGAGAGCAGATTTGTCGCAAATTTTTGACTAGCAATCGTGGCTATCGTCAGCAATACCGTCACCTTGGCGGAAGGAGAAATTCGACTACATAGCTTCATAAAAGGCGACATGGAAAAATAATGCTGAGCCTTTGATCAAATACAAGTTTTTGATCAAATGCTCGGGGGCTACTTTGGAAAAAAGAAAAAAGATAAGGAAAGACAAAATAGAAATGGCGTGAGCCTATGATCAAATACAAAATATTTGCTCATAGCCTCGGGGGCTACTCCCATCGGGAGCGCTGTTCGCGCACCCGAGGAATTATAAAACTTCGGGAGATAAAAAGAAAATATAGCGGCAAAAGGCGTGGAGCCTACAACCAAGTACAAGTCCTTGGCTGTAGCCTCGGGGGCTACTCCCATCGGGAACGCTGTTCGCGTGCCCGATGAAATCATAAAAAAAAGGGAAGACGAGAAAAGAAAGATAGCAGAGCAAAAGAGTATATTTCGAGTTATAAATAACTCTGCATATACTCCCATCGGGAGAGCAATATAAGTCATCTTTGACTCGATAAAATGTGCCATTCCAACAGCCGAAAAAGCACTCGACAATATATTCTCAGAACGCCAAAGTTGCGATCAATTTCTGAATGCCACAAATTTGCGAAGGTAAGACCCCAGATCCGTTCTGCTGGGCGTGGCATCGCCGAAGACTGCGCTCTGCTACTTTTATCCGTATCAACAGATACGAAGAAAAATCCTAACGGACGCATTAGGTACCCGATAAATTTTACTGGGACTCGACAGAATGGTAAGACCTTAAGCGGCACCTGTCGATGTTTACACCGGTATCCCGAGGTCATGTCCAGGGACGTGATCTTGAAGTAGGTTTTTGCGGATTGCCACTAGAGCAGTTAACTAGTACCTGATCCGTCAGATGAACTAGCCCCAACTACCATTATCCCTGTACAATATAAATGTTTATGAGAAGAAATATAGAAAAGTCAAAGCTGTCGAATAAAAATAAACAGTGGAGATTTTCCTTGACCCTACGATTCAAGCAAAATCTCGGGGGCTACTGACATAGGCATCCCAAATGGGCACCGAGAAGATAGTACCCGGGGTTTACTGAAGGCCCACTACCCGAAGAATAAGAAGATTCGGAAGCCCAAGATATTATTAAGGAAAGCTAGAGTTGTAATAGGAAGCGTTGTTTGTAATCTTGTGGGATGAGTTAGAAACCATCCCGGACTCTGTAATTTGTACAACACGAATCCCTCGGCTCCGCCTCCTATATAAAGGGGGAGTCGAGGGACGAGGAAGGCATCGAATCATTGTTTACAAACCCTAGTTTTCATAATCGTCGAGTACTTTTTGGCTAAAACCTTCGAGATCTACTTGCCCTCTACTTCCAACTAAACCCTAGTCTACAATCCATAGGCATTGACAAGTTAATACTTTGTCAATCGCTGTGTTGGGAAAGCACGGAAAAATGTCGTGTCGCTGACCTGTAGGCCCATATCTCTGCAGTTTTGGACACGTTACGCAAGTGGGGGACACAATGTAACATCCCAAGTTTTCAAATCAATAAAGACAAATAATTCAATTGTTCAAATTTTAGAACTAACAAAAACTTATAATTAAATATAGTGCCATGTTTAGTGTTGCATATGTGCATAGTGATCATGCATGAGTGAATTGATTTTTGCCTTGAGGATTGTTTGTGTGCCTAGTGAAGATGCTTAAACCCTAGGGCATGATCATGGAACTCCAAAAAGAGAGAAAGAAGAGAAATGGAAAATACACATAATCACTCACATACACCTATGGCCATTTTTGTAAATCCTCAACCAAGGCCATAATAACTTGTGCTAATGCTTGGGAAACCTCAATAGACCAATAACAAACACTTTTGAATCAAAGAAACACAATTCAAAGCAAAGGAAAATTCAAATCTTGATCACATATGATAATGGTCAAATCTGCCCATAATAAAATGTTACCCACTTTGAGCCCTTCTATTAAGCAAATCCTAAACTAAACCCTCCCATTTTTTCACCTCATCCAAGAGCATATCCAGGTGAACACTTTTTGTGTTGACCACTATAGTTGACTCTGCCTACATTGCCGTAATGTCCCAGGTTTAGAGGCGATCGAGGGGTAAATTTTAGGAAGGGATGTGCATTGCATGGTAAATTACGGGGAAATTTCGCGCTTTTAAAACAAAACTGCATCGAAGGGGAACAGGTTTCTCTCTCGACACCTTACAGGGTTAGGGTTTCGAGAGTGCGACAAACTTGTTCTTACTTAACTAGATTAGGGTTTTGAGAAGAGGGAAGAGATATTGCATTGCAATGTTAAGTTACATGATTGAATTAAAAGTTAAGTTGTATGATTGAATTCAAACCAAATTTGAATTTGAATTTCAAATTCAAACATCAAATGGATATCACATAATTCAAATTTGAGATAATTCATTAAACAATTATAAATAATACCCAATATAAACAATACAAATAATAAGTAAAGCTCATTAGAGAAAACCTTGAGCTTTATTGATAATCACACATAATACAATGTCAATTACAATATCCAAAATAGTAATATGAAATATTACAACACTTTACATAAATTGACCAAAATGGAAGAAAGAAAAATAAAGGAAAATTACAAGAGAATGCTTCTATTCTAAATTCTACAAAGACATCTTCACTTGAACTTGGATTAGTTGATCTTCATACACATTTGGAGTATCAGATTGATCCCTGCATAAATCAAAGCAAAAACAAGTTATGCCAAGTGGCATAGCCACTTGGCAGGTTAGAAAGAAATGGAAATGGTGGATAATACCAAGTTCTGCCGAGCTGATCCATCAAATGGACCAGATACCAAGTATGTGCACACACACACAGCTAGGCTGCTCACCAAGATATGCATGCGGCACAACACACACACACGGCTACGTGAGTCACCAACACATGCCGAGCTCGGTATCGACCAGAGAAGCATTGGCAGGCCACATATAAGCTTTTCACAGCGAAAACCCTAGCCAATTGCTTCATCCATCGACAGGCATCAGGGTAAGAATAGCTCAAGAACACCAAGAACTGATGAACAGCTAAGGCTGTCTCGTCTACTTCACAACCACCAGAAAATAAATCAAGATCACAACCTCACAAGGAGGAGCAGGACAAGCACCAGCTCAACACTCAAGCAATCCTCGACACCAACCCATTTCTAGGAGCTGGAGTGAGGTATACACAAAGCATCATGAGCAAGCATCTGTCTTGCTCATAAATAAGCATATGCACCAATCACACACAAGCAAAAGGGTGTGATACCCTATTTGTGTCATCATCTGGCTACTAAGCCATATGGTGCAAGCAAAGGTAGTAAAGGCCACTAGGAAATCATCTTATGGGAACAACAGCTATGAAAATTAATGCATAACTGAGGAAATCCAGCAAGAGATGAAGACACAGCTAGCCTAGCTACACACTTAGCACCTACAGCTAGCTAAGGCCATCAGACATTAGACAAATCATTGTCTATTTGATTTCAACATCAAAAGCTACCGGCAATCCAACAAAAGGATCACCCAGAAAGCATCTAGTGAGCCACAGCAAGCCAACAAGAGGGGAGCTGCCCAAAGGCAGTATATGATTACTGCTAGGGTCACCTCAACCAATAAAACAGCCAAACCACCAAGCCTAGCACTTGTATCATCACCCAGATGGGTTCAAAGAGGAGCTAGGGTCCCCAACCACTGTTGGCATCCCTCTAGCTCAATCAAGCTAATTATAAGAGTCATCACTGCAACCAATTCATCTCATTAATCCAATAAACAAAGACAAGCTATACAGATAAATGAAATTCACAAATCACCAGTAACTGGAACACTTACACATGATCTAATTGATCACTGCAAGCAACAGCAATTGCTTGAGTCAACCACAGCACACACCAGCACAAGTCATGGTGATACACAGTCACCAGGATAAGCCCAGACAGGCACAGGCAGTAAGTAAAGCAAGCAATAAACAAGCAGCTGATGATCACTTGATTACCAGAGCTTGCTAAAGCATGCTAGAACCAACTCTAGCATCAATACATTGACCATATAAATTAAACAGACACATTACATAATGAATTGCATCACAGATAAGCAAATGAGCTAAACACAATTATACCCAAAAGCACACCATCACTGGATGGTGCTGCCTAGCCAACAAACAGGTTCAATGGAGCATTTCCATGTATTATAGCAAAAGGGATAGCACACCAGGAGCACTGGCTCTTGCAAAATTGCAAGAATTACACACAGTAATTAAGCCAGGGCAAGTAATTGAATACACTTGAGGATCTGGCAGAAGTAGCATCAAGAACAGAGTCACAGGGATAGTTTCAAGCAAGAAATGCAAGCATAAGCAAGCACATGGCTTTAGAAAAATTGCACAAAAGCATGCATAGCAAAGATAGCACAGCCTAAGCTAGGTCATGGAGAGTAGAGCAGCAGCCACCAGTTCACAATTGCAGCAGCAGAGAGCACAGCCATAGCAGCTAGCATCAACCAGCAGTAGTAGCAGCAGCATAAGCATAGGCATGGCCACAGAAGTTGTGGTCATGGCAAGCAGAGCGCAGCACTAAGCACAGCAGTAGTAGCCAGAAGCATACCACAGAAGCAGCAGCAGCACGGCATGGCGGCATCTCCAACAGGAGGAGGAGCCATGGCTAGAGCGAGAACAAGAAGAAGTAAGCCAGGCAAAAGAGAGAGGGAGGCGCACACACCTGGAGCAGAAGCAGCGCAGCATGCCCATGGCGGCACGGCGGCACGGGCCGATTACGGCAGCGCCAGGCCGCAGCCAGGCCAGGCGTCACCGGGCGCCAGAGCCCCAGCATCACCACAGCGAGGCACACGGCCGCGCTGTGACGCCAAGATCGTCGACGGCGGCAAATCGCCATGGATTCCCACGGCCAGGGTTGCATGCGAATTGAGGCCGTGCGGTGGTGAGGGCGAAACCCAGATCGACGCGGACCACCGTGTCCGCCGTCGAGAGGCGGATCAGATCCACCTAATCTCGCCGGCGGCGACGGCCGGAGATGGCCGGAACAATTCCGAGAAGACGGCGGCGACGCGAATCGCCAGAGAGGGGTTAGGGTTAGGGTTCGGACACGCGCGAGAGAGAGAGGGAGAGAGTGAGGTGGTCAGGCCGGACCAGGTGGGTCGGCCGACCTAACCCGTTGGGCCACCCTGACAGGTGGGGCCCAAGGGCAATTTAGCCATTTCACAAATTCATAAAATGCTGAAACTTTGAAAATCAATAGCAAATGTTTAAAAGCTCTAAAAAAATAATTAAAAATATGCAAATTGATCAGCATAAAATTCTCTATCTGATCAAAATATCAAAGAGAATTTTTAAAAGACAATTAAGAATAAGTCTTAATTGATGATTTAAATAATGATTTAAATCACACATATTATTTTCAATTATGAAAATAAGTCCATTAATGCAATTGGACTTTAAAAACACCTTGACAATATTTCAAGGTTGTATTTACTTTAAACGGAGTATCTCCAAATCAATCTTAGTATCAACCTCTTACATAAAATAATAATGTCATCGGAAGGGGGGAACAAACCCTAAAACAGGAATCATGCATAATTGCTTCTTTAACCATTGCCCTTATCGGACAATGATGCTATTTTTTAGAAATAGAGGACAAGGGTCAGTCCACACCTTCCAACTGCAGAACTTTGCAGTGTTCAGGCAAGTTCATCACTTGCTCATGTCATTTGAGTATTTCTATCAAATTACTTGCAAAGTACTATGATTATCACTATTGCATAAAAACCAAAACCACTACTTTCATAACTATGAATATGACTATGTGGTGGGCAATGGAACCATGGATTGTGTTGATATGGTGGAGGTTCCATTGCAAGGGTTTATATCCATCTAGGATTAAACAACAAATGTCGCCAGTGATTCTTGTGCCGTAATACCCGTGTTAACCATAAGATCCGGAGTGGGACGGAGTAGTCAAAAGTGTTTCCACCTCTCGTTCATCAACGGATGCGCTTTACCGTAGTACACTTGTAATCCAAGGGGGCAAGCGGTGAGGCTGGGGAGTCCTAAGTCCCCACGGCATTGTCCGTAGTACACTTGTCGCCCGAAGGAGCAAGCGGTGAGGCTGGGGAGTCCTAAGTCCCCACGGTATTGCGGTCTATGATGGGTTGCAGCTACCGGCGTAGGAATGTATGGTAGAGCCCTGCATTGACGTCGTGGTCGGGGTCCACCCTGAAATCTACGGGAATAATGGGACCGGCGTGGACCCAGGGTCGGGGCATGCAACAAAGGGTGAGTGTTCGAGGTAGCGGAGGAACATGATTGGCTAGACCTTATACCGGGCCTCACACCGAAGGAAGTGTGGACGGGAAAAGCTGCCCGGTTGGCACCAAGGTTAAGATCTCTTATGGGTAAAGCAACACACCTCTGCAGAGTGTAAAGAACCGTGACCTGTCACTCCCTGTTCCGGGATATGGAACTGCGAACGCGGCCGGAAAGGAGCTCCATGAAGTTCTAGTAAACCGGTGAAGGCTGACGGACATAGCTCTTTGAAATAAAAGCAACATCTTGAAGAAATGTTTATCAAAACCTGCATTGGTATTATACTTTCTGGTCTAATATCGTAGCTAGTGCATTAAACACCTCTTATCTATAATGAACTTGTTGAGTACGCTCGTACTCATCCCACTCTTAAATCCCTTGCTTAGATTATGCAGATAAATGCGGAGGAGGACTACAACAACCCTGAAGGAGCCGAGATCATCGGCTATGAAGAACCAGACCTCTCTGGAGGTATTGAAGGCATAGACTACCTCATAGTCTACGGAACCGGGGAGGCTTCCGGAGGAGATCAAGCCTAGAAACATCGAGTAGTAGTAGTAGCCGAGCAGCCCGAACTCGTAGTACTTAGCTGCTCGAGAGAATAAATGTATAATTTAATGAGACTTCTATATTGTAAGCTAAGTTGGGTTCGCCTTGAACCCAGGAGTATTCCTCTTAGGACCCAAGAGGAGCTCCGAGACGATATGTGTATGATGATTGTAATATTAAATGAATGAGTTATGGACCTGCTATGTTCTGTTGTACTACTCTGAGGGATGTAATATTTGCGGAATGGTACTTCGTGAATGTTATATCAACGACTGGCATACTACAACATGCAGTGGTATGCAGGGTCACCACAGTTGGTATCAGAGCAAAAGCTTTGACCTTAGGTTGGAACCTAGTAAATGGGACCAAACGTTAGGAGTCAAATAGGACTAGTAAAGAATTCTCTAAAAATATGGTGTATATTCAATTGAGAATACAACAATCATATCTTTTAGTGCGATAATTCTTTATTATCTCTAATATGATGCATTATTACTAATCTTATATTCTTTCTATTTCTACAGCCAACAATGGCAAGTTCACGTCCGGGACGAAACGTGAAAGTGATGGATTCCACACTAAGTGAATATGAAGGAGGACTCGCAGATATTCTACGTGCCATGTTACTTATATTTGGGTGTGATCCCCAGATCCAAGTAAAGAAATACATGTACTACGATGGTACTGTATTGGCCAAGTGTAGGGTAGGACTGCGACTTCCCGAATCTTTGGGAATGAGCGTAGTAATGCCAGCAGGTGAAGCCAGAACTATCAACACAGCCTACCATATAGCTGTTATGAGAGCCATCACCGATATTCGGGAGCATAAGACGCAAGAGCTTATGGGTTCCGAATTCACCCACATTCCTCGTATGGAGGAGGAAGATGATCCCATGCTTAACCACTTCAAATATGCAAAACGCAAACCAGTAGAAGCTGCAAAATACATGGATAATAGCCGCAACTTACTATCATTGCTCTTTCAGTTGAACCATCATTTGACGGGAGCAATTGATACGATGCTAGAGGAGTTTACTAAACCCAAGGTGGAGACTAGGGGGAAAGAACCTATGGAGAATGTGGTTCATACACCAGTTTACTCAGCGGGTGACTACATTAGTATTGATCCTCTTGAGCGAGAAACTAC
Source organism: Lolium perenne (assembly GCF_019359855.2). Taxonomy (NCBI): domain Eukaryota; kingdom Viridiplantae; phylum Streptophyta; class Magnoliopsida; order Poales; family Poaceae; genus Lolium; species Lolium perenne. The sequence continues at coordinate 154,607,376 of NC_067245.2, read as the reverse complement.
ACCTGTTACACCTGGGAACTATTTTAATAGTTCCTATAGAGGCTATGAGGATGGAGAGGAATCCGGAAACAATCAGCGTTCCGAGACTCCTATAGAAAACTCCACGGGTTGGCGTTGGGGATCTGATACTGGAACTCATAGTACTTCAGTGTATTATGATGGGGAGATGAATGAAGACGCCACGACCCAGAACCAGAGTTATCCTAGTAATGGAGGAGTTGATGGAGGGTATCCGACACAGGTTGAGTCGGATACAAATGTTGGAAACACCTATGGTGGAGCTACAGGGGAGTACACCCGATGGGTGGACTATGATGCACTTAATGACCAGTTTGTGAACACTGGTTTCTCCCTAGGATCATCATCTGATTCTGACTACCAGCCGACGGGGAGACCTTATATTCCAGGTTCTGTCAGGAGGACGACACGTTCGACCGGATGGAAGCCTGGGATGTACCGGGAGTGAAGCACGACTAGAGACCACCAAGGGAGGCGAGACTATAGTACACAAGTACCACGTGTATTATAGTATGTAATACTTGTAGAAAATTGTACATATACTTCAATAAGTGAGTTTGCATACTCACAACGTCGCTGAGTATTGTAATAAGACCACTTAAGTATGTATATACATGGTATATGTTTTGTATGATTTGGATTTGCTTCTTGATTTCCATTGCGTGACTAGTTCTGTGCACAAGGTTGAGCTTAGAAAACTTGCGCATGGAGTAATTATGAGTATCATCTTGTGTTGCAGAACTAGGGGGTTATGTCGGGACCGGTAGGAGAGGAGACCGAAGCGCAGCGCATGGAGCGCGAAGCGAAGCAAAAGGAAGAGGCTGATGAAGCAGCCAGGAATCAGTTTCCACCACCACCACCACCCATGACGCAGCAGAATTTCGTCCAGTATATGCAAATGATGGAAGAGAGACAACGGGTAACGTTGGAGCAGCAGAATAAATTCTTCCAGGAACTGCTGCAACAGAACCGGGTGGGAGACCCAAGAATCAGGGAGTCACCTTATCAGACTTCCAGAACACCAAGCCTATATCATTTGCATACGCGCCCGAACCAATGGACGCGGAAGACTGACTTATGGACACTGAGCGAAAGCTCAATATGGTTGGTTGCAACGACCAGGAGAAGGTTCGTTATGCTACACACTTGTTGTGTGGACCTGCCGCATCATGGTGGGACAACATCGTAACCGTTTATCCAGCTGGAAAAGTATTCACCTGGGAGGAGTTTGCGAGGAAGTTCGGAGAATCCAATGTCCCTGAAAGTATTGTGGAACTGAAGCATCGAGAATTTGAAAGTCTCGAGCAGAAGGACAAGGCCATCCTGACTTATGTCAGGGAATTCTCAAAGCTGTCCCGGTACGTTGTTGATGAAGTCAACACTGAGGACAAGAAAAAGAAGAGGTTTTTAAGGGGGTTAAGTCCCCAGTTCAAGGTACAGCTCCGTATGATGAGAGCAACTGAGTTCCAAGATTTGGTGGATGCAGCCATCACTCTTGAAGATGACTTTAAACAGCTGCAAGAGGAGAAGAGGAAGAAGGCCAAGTTTGAGCCTAAGAGGTTTGTCAGTAACAAGCCCAATACCAGCTTGAGTTTCAAGCCAAGGTACAACAACAACAACAACAACAACAACAACAACAACAATAGCAACTGCTACAGTAGCAGGAAGAACCAAGCATTTCAGACTGCAAATCAAATAGTTTGCAGAAGCTGTGGATTCACAGGACATTTTGCCAAGGATTCCAAGAAACCAAGGATTATATGCATTGGTTGTCGCCAAGAGGGGCACATGCTGAAGGACTGCCCCAAGAGAAATACTGGAGGAGGTCAGTCAGGAGGAGGAACGAGCCGAGGAGGAAACATCGGAGGGAACTGGAAGAACAAGAAACCCTTCGGCAAGTTGAACTGCACCAGCTTGGAGGAGGTGGTTAACTCCGATCAGGCGGTGATAGGTACGCTCCAGATACTCACTCATCCTGGCAAAGTACTTTTTGATACTGGTGCAACTACATCATTCATTTCTCAGCAGTTCATCGTCAAACATGGGATTAGTTGCACTAAGTTAGATACACCCATAACTATACTTTCTGCGGGGGGAACGATAGTAGTAACCCATACCAAACAAAAACAAGTCATCATGATCAATAAGTGCGCGTTTGACGCAGACCTATTCATTTTACCGATGAAGGACATTGATGTCATTCTTGGTATGAAGTGGTTAGAAGCTAACGGAGCATTGATCGACTGTGTGAACAAGACGGTGTCTTTGAAAAGCCCCGATGGAAGTAGAATGATCTACCAAGGAGACAAGCATACACAGATCGAAGTCGAGCTACAGCTGAACAGCATGAAGGAGGTGAAGTTGGAAGATATACCTGTAGTGAATGAATTCCAGGATGTGTTTCCTAAAGAATTACCAGGAATGCCACCAGATAGGGAGATAGAATTCACTATCGACCTAATTCCAGGAACAGCTCCGATTGCTAAAGCACCATATAAGATGGGGCCTAAGGAGTTGAAGGAACTTAAGGAGCAATTGGATGACTTGGAACAGAAAGGATTCATACAAGAGAGTGTTTCACCATGGGGATCACCTGTAATCTTCGTGGATAAAAGAGATGGTGGTAGAAGGATGTGCGGAGACTACAGGAATTTGAACAATGTCACAATCAAGAACAAGTATCCACTTCCAAGAATACAAGATCTATTCGATCAAGTTAGAGGCGCGGGAGTCTTTTCCAAAATTGATCTAAGATCCGGTTATCATCAGATAAAGATCAAGAAGGAAGACGTTCCGAAAACTGCCTTTGTTTCAAGGTATGGACATCATGAATACCTTGTAGTGCCTTTTGGATTAACCAATGCCCCCAAAGAATTTTCATGAATCTCATGAATAAGATTTTCATGCCATATCTAGACAAGTTTGTCATCGTATTCATTGATGATATCTTGATCTATTCCAAAGACAAAGCCGAACATGCTGAACATCTGAGGTTAGTGTTGCAAACACTAAGAGAACACCAACTCTATGCCAAATTCAGCAAGTGTGAATTTTGGTTGGATCAAGTGGAATTTCTTGGTCATGTCATTAGCAAAGATGGAATAGCTGTTAACCCGAGCAAGGTAGCAGCAGTTCTAGAATGGGAAGCACCCAAGACTGTCAAGGAAATCCGAGGATTCCTAGGAATGGCAGGATATTATCGGAGATTCATTGAAGGATTCTCCAAGATAGCAGGACCAATGACGAAGTTGTTAAGGAAGAACACACCATTCGTGTGGTCAGAGGAGTGTGAGAAGAGTTTTCAAACTCTGAAAGAGAAACTCACCACAGCACCGGTGTTAGCAGTTCCTGAAGTTGGCAAGGATTACACCGTGTACTATGACGCATCCAAGCATGGATTGGGTTGCGTACTTATGCAAGATCGGAAAGTGATATCTTACGGATCGAGGCAACTCAGACCTCATGAAGTGAATTATCCAACACATGACTTGGAACTAGCAGCAGTTGTATTTTCACTTAAAACATGGAGACATTTTCTCTATGGAGCCAAGTGTGAGCTCTATACGGATCATAAGAGTCTCAAATACTTCTTTACTCAGAAGTAACTCAATATGAGGCAGAAAAGATGGCTTGAACTGATCAAGGATTATGATTTGACCATCAATTATACTCCTGGAAAGGCCAATGTTGTAACAGATGCCTTAAGTAGGAAGAGCACCGGAGGAGTGGAACAAGAGATATCACCAGAGTTGAGGAAGGAAATAAGTCAAGCCCAGATACAACTTTGGGAGAAAGAATCTCATGAAGGACTATCGGCTTTACAAGTAGCCGATGAGCTAAATGTCAACCTGAAGAATGAGATAATGATGGGTCAGCTGGACGATCCATTCATCGTGGAGGAGATGAGAAGAATAGATGAAGGAAGACCATCAGAATTTCACCGTGGAGAATCGGGATCATTATGGTTCCAGAAGAGGATTTGTGTTCCGGATATTGCTGAAATCAAGGAAGTACTACTCTGGGAAGCCCATCAAACACCATACTCCATTCATCTAGGAAGTACAAAGATGTACATGGATCTAAAGGAGCTATTCTGGTGGAACAACATGAAGAGAGAAATAGCACAATACGTGGCGGAATGCCATACCTGCCAGAGAGTGAAGGCTGAACATCAGAGTCTGACAGGGAAGTTACAACCTTTACCCATTCTAGAATGGAAATGGGAGGAGATAGGAATGGATTTCATCACCGGACTACCCATGACCAATAAAAAGAAGGACATGATATGGGTAATCGTGGACCGGTTGACGAAGAGTGCACACTTCTTAGCGGTGAACCAGCAGGATAAAGGAGAGAAACTCATCGATCTTTACATCAAAGAGATCGTGAGTAAACATGGAGTGCCCAAGAAGATCGTGTCGGATCGAGGATCCGTGTTCACGTCAGCATTTTGGAAGCAGTTAGACGAAGCTTTAGGATCCAAGTTGGACTATAGTACCGCCTATCATCCCCAGACAGGTGGACAAACCGAGAGAACTAACCAGATCCTAGAGGATATGCTTAGGGCTTGTGCCCTAGATTTCGGAGGATCATGGGAGGAGCACCTGCCATTAGCAGAGTTTTCATACAATAATAGCTACCAAAGCAGCATCAAGATTGCACCGTTCGAAGCTCTGTATGGAAGGAAGTGTAGATCACCGATATGTTGGTATGAAGCCGGAGCAAGCAAAGAGTTCAACCCTGATTATGTCAAGGAAAAGCAACAAATAATTGACATTATCAGAGATAGGTTGAAGATAGCCCAAAGTCGGCAAAAGAGTTACGCAGATCAGAAAAGAAGAACATGGGAGCCACAAGTTGGAGACATGGTATATCTTAAGGTGAGCCCGATGAAAGGACTTCAGAGATTTGGAGTAAAGGGAAAGTTAAGTCCTAGATACATTGGACCTTTCAAGATTCTGAGTCAAAACCGTGGGTTAGCCTTTGAATTGGAACTACCGGGAAGGTTATCTCAGGTTCACAACGTATTCCATGTGTCGCAACTCAGAAAGTGTTTAAAGACCCCAGATGAACCAGTATCACATGAAGAGCTAGAGTTACAACCAGATTTGACCTACATCGAGAAGCCGGCGAAGATTCTCGAGGAGAACTGGAAACAACTCAGGAATCGAGCCATAAAATACTGCAAGATACAATGGAAGCATCATCCCGAGAGGGAAGCCACCTGGGAAAAGGAGGAAGACCTGAGGAAAGCATACCCCGAACTCTTCAGGTATTACAACCACAACTTCGGGACGAAGTTTTCTTTAAGGGGGAAAGGCTGTAATGTCCCAGGTTTAGAGGCGATCGAGGGGTAAATTTTAGGAAGGGATGTGCATTGCATGGTAAATTACGGGGAAATTTCGCGCTTTTAAAACAAAACTGCATCGAAGGGGAACAGGTTTCTCTCTCGACACCTTACAGGGTTAGGGTTTCGAGAGTGTGACGAACTTGTTCTTACTTAACTAGATTAGGGTTTTGAGAAGAGGGAAGAGATATTGCATTGCAATGTTAAGTTACATGATTGAATTAAAAGTTAAGTTGTATGATTGAATTCAAACCAAATTTGAATTTGAATTTCAAATTCAAACATCAAATGTATATCACATAATTCAAATTTGAGATAATTCATTAAACAATTATAAATAATACCCAATATAAACAATACAAATAATAAGTAAAGCTCACTAGAGAAAACCTTGAGCTTTATTGATAATCACAAATAATACAATGTCAATTACAATATCCAAAATAGTAATATGAAATATTACAACACTTTACATAAATTGACCAAAATGGAAGAAAGAAAAATAAAGGAAAATTACAAGAGAATGCTTCTATTCTAAATTCTACAAAGACATCTTCACTTGAACTTGGATTAGTTGATCTTCATACACATTTGGAGTATCAGATTGATCCCTGCATAAATCAAAGCAAAAACAAGTTATGCCAAGTGGCATAGCCACTTGGCAGGTTAGAAAGAAATGGAAATGGTGGATAATACCAAGTTCTGCCGAGCTGATCCATCAAATGGACCAGATACCAAGTATGTGCACACACACACAGCTAGGCTGCTCACCAAGCAGTATGCATGCAGCACAACACACACACACAGCTCTGTGAGTCACCAACACATGCCAGGCTCAGCTGTCGACCAGAGAAGCATTGGCAGGCCACATATAAGCTTTTCACAGCGAAAACCCTAGCCAATTGCTTCATCCATCGACAGGCATCAGGGTAAGAACAGCTCAAGAACACCAAGAACTGATGAACAGCTAAGGCTATCTCATCTACTTCACAACAACCAGAAAATAAATCAAGATCACAACCTCACAAGGAGGAGCAGGACAAGCACCAGCTCAACACTCAAGCAATCCTCTACACCAACCCATTTCTTGGAGCTGGAGTGAGGTATACACAAAGCATCATGAGCAAGCATCTGTCTTGCTCATAAATAAGCATATGCACCAATCACACACAAGCAAAAGGGTGTGATACCCTATTTGTGTCATCATCTGGCTACTAAGCCATATGGTGCAAGCAAAGGTAGTAAAGGCCACTAGGAAATCATCTTATGGGAATAGCAGCTATGAAAATTAATGCATAACTGAAGAAATCCAGCAAGAGATGAAGACACAGCTAGCCTAGCTACACACTTAGCACCTACAGCTAGCTAAGGCCATCATACATTAGACAAATCATTGTCTATTTGATTTCAACATCAAAAGCTACTGGCAATCCAACAAAAGGATCACCCAGAAAGCAATTTAGTGAGCCACAGCAAGCCAAAAAGAGGGGAGCTACCCAAAGGCAGTATATGATTACTGCTAGGGTCACCTCAACCAATAAAACAGCCAAACCACCAAGCCCAGCACTTGTATCATCACCCAGATGGGTTCAAAGAGGAGCTAGGGTCCCCAACCACTGTTGGCATCCCTCTAGCTCAATCAAGCTAATTATAAGAGTCATCACTGTAAGGAGTTCATCTCATTAATCCAATAAACAAAGACAAGCTATACAGATAAATGAAATTCACAAATCACCAGTAACTGGAACACTTACACATGATCCAATTGATCACTGCAAGCAACAGCAATTGCTTGAGTCAACCACAGCACACACCAGCACAAGTCATGGTGATACACAGTCACCAGGATAAGCCCAGACAGGCACACACTACAAGAAAAGTTGCCATGGCCGACGAAGTTGAAGTCGCGCCGTGGTTGCTGGTGTACCATGGCCGACGATTTTGGGTCCCTCCGTGGTGCATGTCAAAACTTTTTTTTTCTCGTTTTTGAGGCCACCTGGCCCGACGAAAGCGGCCAAAACGTCGCGTATGGTGGCCCGGGACGTGGTGCATCTCGAAATCTCGGGTTCGCCGGCCGAGTCAACGCAAATCCGCACCGCCGAGGGATGTAGGGCCCAGATGGCAGCCTCTCTGGTATTATTTTTTTTCTCGATCGCGCCATCTCGTTCAACGTTCTCCGATCGAGCCGTTTACGATGCAGGATCATGGGTCCCGCATGTCATCCTCTATGAACCAAAATTCTTTCTATTCTTGGATTTTTTTGACCCCACGATTTACGGCTACTTCCTTTTTCTTTTGATCCCTTGCCGCCTTGGAAACGTTGAGACCGCTGCTGCTAAATGGGACCCGCATGTCATCCTCTATGTGCAATCAACTTTCTTTTCTTGGAGTTTTTTTTGGCACCTCATATTTGGTCACTTGCCTTTTTTTTTCGATCCCCTGCCGCCTCTCAAACGGTGATACCGCTGCTGCTAAATGGGACCCGCATGTCATCCTCTATGTACTATAAAACTTTCTTTTCTTGAATTATTTTTGGCACCTCATATTTGGTCACTTTCCTTTTTCTTTCGATCCCCTGCCGCCTCTCAAACGGTGATACCGCTGCTGCTAACTGGGACCCGCATGTCATCCTCTATGTACTATAAAACTTTATTTTCTTGAATTATTTTTGGCACCTCATATTTGGTCACTTACCTTTTTCTTTCGATCCCCTGCCGCCTCTCAAACGGTGATACCGCTGCTGCTAACTGGGACCCGCATGTCATCCTCTATGTACTATAAAACTTTATTTTCTTGAATTATTTTTGGCACCTCATATTTGGTCACTTACCTTTTTCTTTCGATCCCCCGCCTCTCAAACGGTGATACCGCTTTCGCTAAATGGGACCCGCATGTCATCCTCTATGTACTATAAAACTTTCTTTTCTTGAATTATTTTTGGCTCCTCATTTTTTTCACTTGCCTTTTTCTTTCGATCCCTGCCGCCTCTCAAACGGTGATACCGCTCTTGCTAAATGGGTCCCGCATGTCATCCTCTATGTACTATAAAACTTTATTTTCTTGAATTATTTTTGGCTCCTGATATTTTTTCACTTGCCTTTTTCTTTCGATCTCATGCCACGTTTGAAACGTTGAGGAACCTGCAGGCTCATGGGACCCGCATGTCATCCTCTATGTACTATAAAAGTTCATTTTCTTGGTTTTTTTCACCCTCTGATTTTTGGCAATTTCTTTTTTCTTTTGATCCCCTGCCGCCTCTCAAACGGTGATACCGCTGCTGCTAAATGGGACCCGCATGTCATCCTCTATGTACTATAAAACTTTCTTTTCTTGGATTATTTTTGGCACCTCATATTCGTTCACTTGCCTTTTTCTTTCGATCCCCTGCCGCCTCTCAAACAGTGAGACCGCTGCAGCTAAATGGGACCCGCATGTCATCCTCTAGGAGCAATCAACTTTCTTTTCTTGGAGTTTTTTTTGGCACCTCATATTTGGGCACTTGCCTTTTTCTTTCGATCTCATGCCACGTTTGAAACGTTGAGGAACCTGCAGGCTCATGGGACCCGCATGTCATCCTCTATGTACTATAAAAGTTCATTTTCTTGGTTTTGTTCACCCTCTGATTTTTGGCAATTTCTTTTTTCTTTTGAACCCCTGTCGCCTCTCAAACGGTGATACCGCTGCTGCTAAATGGGACCCACATGTCATCCTCTATGTACAATAAAGTTTCTTTTCTTGGATTATCTTTTGCTCCTGATATTTTGTCACTTGCCTTTTTCTTTCGATCTCATCCGCCTTTGAAACGTTGAGTAAGCTGCTGGCTCATGGGTCCCGCATGTCATCCTCTACGAACAATAAAAGTTTCCTTTCTTGGAGTTATTTTTGACCCCTAATTTCTGGCTATTTGCCTTTTTCTTTTGATCTCCTGCCCCTTTGAAACGATGAGGACGTCATATGTGGCAGGTCGGTCCCACAAGTCATCCTCTATGAACAATAAAAGTTTCCTTTGATGGATTTTTTTGAACCCCTAATTAATTTCTGGATATTTCCTTTTTTTTTCTTTGATCCCCTGCCGCCTTGGAATCGTTGAGGATGCTGCTGCCTCATGGGTCCCGCATGTCATCCTCTCAGAACGGTAAATGTTTCTTTTCTTGGATATTGTTTACCAAATGATTTTTGGCTTATTTTTTCTTTCGATATCCTGCCGCCTTTAAAACGTTGAGGACGCTGCTGGCTCACGGGTCCCACATGTCAGCCTCTATGAACAATAAACGCTGAGGATGTTGCTGCCTCATGGGTCCCGCATGTCATCCTCTCAGAACGAAAATGTTTCTTTTCTTGGATTTTTTACCAACAGATTTTTGGTTTATTTTTTCTTTCCATCCCCTACCGCCTTTAAAACGACGCTGCTGGCTCATGGGTCCCTGATGTCAGCCTCCCCGTACAAGAAACATGTGATATCTTGATTATTTTGCAGACAATAAACAGTGTATTGCGCTCTGAGCTATTTCAACGGATAAATTAAATATTTATTTTTACATAAACAAATTTATATGCTGAATCTCCTTGTTTTTGTTTTTGCGAAGCATAGGACTTTCCTGTTTTTTTTAGAAAAATCCGAACTATCCTGTTTTGGAGTGGGCTGAAATTGTACGAGTCAAAAGGCCCAGCAGGATAGTTCGAATGCCCAGATGTCCACATGCAGCCCAATTGAAATCGTTATATTTTTGGAATTTTATCACCCCCTTATTTATGTATTCTTCTTTTTTCTTTTGGTCCTGTGCCGCCTTGGAAACGTTGAGACCGCTGCTGCAAAATGGGACCCGCATGTCATCCTCTATGTACAGTAAAATTTCTTTTCTTAGATTATTTTTGGCTCCTGATATTTGGTCACTTGCCTTTTTCTTTCCATCCCGTGCAGCCTCTCAAACGGTGATACCGCTGCTGCTAAATGGGACCCGCATGTCATACTCTATGTACAATCAAGTTTCTTTTCTTGAATTATTTTTGGCTCCTGATATTTGGTCACTTGCCTTTTTCTTTCGATCTCATGCCACGTTTGAAACGTTGAAAAACCTGCTGGCTCATGGGACCCGCATGTCATCCTCTATGTACAATAAAAGTTCATTTTCTTGGGTTTTTTTTCACCCTCTGATTTTCGGCTATTTCCTTTTTCTTTTGATCCCCTGCCGCCTTTGAAACGTTGAGGACTCTGCTGGCTCATCGATAAAACTTTCCTTTCTTGGAGTTTTTTTACCCCCTAATTTCTGGCTACTTTCTTTTTCTTTTGATCTCAAGCCACATTTGAAACGTTGAGACCGCTACTGCTAAATGGGACCCGCATGTCATCCTCTATGTACAATAAAGTTTTCTTTTCTTGGATTATCTTTGTCTCCTGATATTTTGTCACTTGCCTTTTTCTTTCGATCTCATGCCGCCTTTGAAACGTTGAGTAAGCTGCTGGCTCATGGGTCCCGCATGTCATCCTCTACGAACAATAAAAGTTTCCTTTCTTGGAGTTATTTTTGAACCCTAATTTCTGGCTACTTCCTTTTTCTTTTGATCCCGTGCCGCCTTGGAAACGTTGAGACCGCTGCTGCTAAATGGGTCCCGCATGTCATCCTCTATGAACAATAAACACTTCCTTTCTTGGAGTTATTTTGTACCCCTAATTTCTAGCTATTTGCCTTTTTCTTTTGATCCCCTGCCGCCTTTGAAACGTTGAACACTTTGCTGGCTCATGGGTCCCACATGTCAGCCTCTATGAACAATAAACACTTCCTTTCTTGGAGTTATTTTGTACCCCTAATTTCTGGCTATTTGCTTTTTTTCTTTCGATCCCCAGTCGCCTTCTAAACGTAGAGGACGCTGCTGGCTCGTGGGTCCCAGATGTCAGCCTCCATGGACAATAAACCTCTCCTTTGTTGGGTTTATTTTTCACCCTACGATTTTGGCTATTTCCTTTTTCTTTTGATCCACCGCCGCCTTGGAAACATTGAGTAAGCTGCTGACACATGGGGCCCGCATGTCATCCTCTATGTACAATCAACTTTCAAGTTCTTGAGCGAAAGAGCTTGTATTAGTGGGACCCATATGTCAACCTCTATGTACAATAAAAGTTTCCTTTCTTGGATTATTTTTAGCTCCCGATATTCGGTCACTTTCCTTTTTCTTTCGATCTCAAGCCGCCTGCGAAACGTTGAGTAAGGTGCTTTGGCTCATGGGACCCACATGTCATCCTCTATGTACATTAAAGTTCCTTTTCTTTGATTTTTTTACCCCTGATTTTTGGTCACTTGCCTTGACGCTGCTGGCTCATGGGTCCCACATGTCAGCATCTATGAACAATAAACCTTTCCTTTGTTGGATTTATTGTTTACCCCTAATTTCTGGCTATTTGCCTTTTTCTTTTGATCCCCACCGGCCTTTGAAAACGTTGAGGAACCTGCTGGCTCATGGGACCCGCATGTCATCCTCTATGTACTATAAAATTTCTTTTCTTGGTTTTTTTTTCACCTCTGATTTTTGGCTATTTCCTTTTTCTTTTGATCGACTGCCGCCTTGGAAACGTTGAGTAAGCTGCTGACTCATGGGACCCGCATGTCATCCTCTATGTACAATCAACTTTCTTTTTTTGGAGTTTTTTTACCCCCTAATTTCTGGCTACTTTCTTTTTCTTTTGATCTCAAACCGCATTTGAAACGCTGAAACCGCTTTGCAAAATGGGACCCGCATGTCATCCTCTATGTACAATAAGTTTCATTTCTTGGATTATTTTTGGCTCCTGATATTTGGTCACTTGCCTTTTTAATCCTATCTCATGCCGCCTTTGAAACGTTGAGTAAGCTGTTGGCTCATGGGTCCCGCATGTCATCCTCTACGAACAATAAAAGTTACATTTCTTGGAGTTATTTTTGACCCCTAATTTCTGGCTACTTCCTTTTTTCTTTTGATCCACTGCCGCCTTTGAAACGGTGAGGATTCTGCAGACTAATACAAGCTTTTTCTCTCCAAGATCTTGCAAGTTGATAGATTAAATCATGGAATTATTTGGATATGTTTTAAATTTCAAATCCACTTTATGAATTATTAAAAATACCGTTATCCACGTGGGTATGGAGCGAACAAGGATTTTCATATTGGGCATGAGCAGTTTCAAAAATTGGAACCCAATAATTCAAAATAAATAAAAACAACTTTTATGTAGAATCTCCGCGTTTTTTTTCTTTTGCCATTCATAGGATCTGTGTTTCATTAGAAAAGGGCCGAAATTGCATGAGCGAGAAGGCCCATTTGTAGTTATTGGGCTTCGACAGCCGGAGCAAGTAGGCCGAGAGCAATTACCATGTAGATGGCCGTTGGCAACCCAAAGTGAAATATTGGGCCCAACGGGGAAGGCTGAACAGTACTATTTACTAATTGGAAGGTGGTACATGGCGTAATCCTGCCAAAAAAAAAAGATGGACACGGGTTGCTGAAATTTGCCCATCTGCGCCTAATATCGCCGCCGCGGCTCCGCTTCCGCCGCCGCCATGCCTCGTCTCGCGTCGAGCTCGCGGTACTGCCGCGTCTCGGGCACGGGGTACCGCGGCGTCCGCGCGGCCCAAAGGTACATATTACGCGGAGATACGTGACGGCGGCGAGCGCATCGGCCTCGGCACCTACGAGACCGCGCACGAGGCCGCGCGCGTACGACGCCGTGGCGTGGCGGCTCGGGCGCCCGCGATCGTCGATGAATTTCCATGACGTGTGGACGCGCCAGCAGGCCGAGGATCTCGCGCCGCCGCCGTACATCGTTAGATAGGAGGAACAGCACCGCCGCCGCGAGATGGAGCGCCGTTTGCGCATCGCCGAGCGGGACGAGCGCGCGGCGCGCGAGTGGGCGGCCCGCTTCCCCAAGGACGTTGCCACCGAGAACGAGCACTTCCGCAGACGGAGGGCGGAGAAGGCGACGAGGCGGGCAGCGAAGAAGGAGGACCGCGCACGACGGAGGGCGGAGAAGGCGACGAAGTGGGCCTTCATCGAAGCGCAGCTCGCCGGGCCGACCACCATTGGCGAGGACGACCCCCGTTGGATTGACCTCTTCTCGTCGGATCCGGTGTCGGGCACGACACCGGACTCGTCAGATGTCGAGTTTTAGTTTAGTTTTATCGCACTACTTTGTAAAAATATGAACTACGGAGTATCTATCAAGCTAATTTTATCCTATTTTATGTCTATTTCTAGTCTTTGTTTGATCTTCTGTTTTACTGCACTCTATTTTTCATTATATTCTATTTTTGGCGCTGCATTTATAGCGCCTCTGAAAATACGCTGTTTCAGCCCTGCATTTGGCCGCCACAGTTTGCAGCTTCCGGTGAAGCTATTGCCGGCTCCATGCGCAGCATCAGCCATTTAGCCCACAGCGCCAAAATATAGAGCCACTGCTGGAGTTGCTGTAATATGTTTGTCAGCAGGAGCTTACCTAATTAGTTAAAAAAAAGATGTTCAGCGTGGGATTCGAAAAAAAGATCTTCATGTTTTTTTCCTAGCTATCCTAGTTCGGACTTTTTATTGTGTTGGCTAGTGCATGAAGCTTGACACCTGTATTATGTGATCCTGATATGAGGATAAGAGCACCTTCAGCTTGCATTGCTAATGGTGTCTACTGCAGCAGTGGCGTACATTCAATGGAGACTGATGCAAGAGAGTTGGTCTTTGGTGAGCCTGCACTTGACATCATCGTGCCACCTGAAGTAGGTGGTGTATTGGGATTAGACTGATAAGCATAGCACCTTGCAAAGAACAAGATGATGCTAGTGTTGGTTAACGTGATTTTACGCCAAAAGTCATGTATGCTCAACAGGTGCCGTACCTAGTTTGGATATTGTGTTGTTACCCTTTTGTGGTTTGGTGTTTGTCCAACAGAGAAAGCTACTCTTTTCCCGTGTAAGTGTTATTATGTGAACAAAAGTTGTGTGTACATATATATCGGTCAGAGAACCAAGATTGTATATTCTTGCCTGGTTATAACACATAAGTCATAATAACAATTAAAGAGAAAAGGAACATTTGCCTTTGCAATGTGATTGTGCCAAGTAGATTAGACAACCAACCACAAACATTACAGGTCAACAGTCATAATAACAATTAAAGAGAAAAGGAACATTTGCCTTTGCAATGTGATTGTGCCAAGTAGATTAGACAACCAACCACAAACATTACAGGTCAACAGCCAAACGCATGCGAAAGTCCTAAGGTAAGCTCCATAATACATGTTGAAACCAAAAGCCTAGAAACCATAAGAAAGGTAGCTCCACATCACAGTTCCACGACAGCAGCATACTGATCATAAAACATATATCAAGTCAGGACAGCTGCACCACTGGGTAAGCATCCATGGGGTCTGGCTCAAGAGCGAAGACTGTGTGAATGCTGCAAAATGTGGCCCTTGCCTCACCCCACCCATACATCTTATCATGGAACCTTACCAAATCAGCATGAATCATCTTGACATAAACATAGCTCCTCTCTCCATGCTGATGGGATTGAACAATGCGCCAGTTGCAGTGCTTGACTTGTCAAACAAGATGCAGGAGATGACGAAGCATGCTGGCTGGTCTTTTGTAGTGACAATGGCTTGGAGTAGCTGGTCCTGTGAACCACCCAACTGGATCTTTAGAGCTTGAAGGACAGTCCGTGCTATATAAGCTACCGTTGCTGACTTCAGCTCAGGTTTAGGTGAATGACAGCTGACATCTTGTCCTAGAGATGCAGATCCTTCTTGCTCAGATTCAGCGGAATCATCACCACTACTTACAGGTGCGTCAGGTTCTACAGAAGGCACATCAGGTACATGCTCCAGTTCATAGGAGTCGGGTGGGACAGCACCGTTTGCTGAAATCTCTACAATACCAGCTCCAGGTAGACCACTAGTCTCTACAGAGGGTAAACCACCAATATCCACTTCAGAGGATTCTCGTGGCACGACACCTTTCGCTAGAGGCTCTACCCTACCAGCTCCAGGTCCACCACCAGTCAGTACTGTGGGCATAGTCTTGACGGGTTCTACCAATACAAAACCTCCTTCGGGTGCAGGATCATCAGTAGCAACTCCAGCATCAGCACCAGTTAAATCGGTCTTGACAATAGGTAAACCGTTTTGCTCCGATTCGAGAGAATTCCCGTGGCGCGACACCGTTCACTAGAGGCTCTACACTAGCAGCTCCAGCTGCACCACCAGTTTCTACAGCAGGGGGTAAACCCAATCCACAACCTTCTTCATGTGGCACGATGATGCCAGGTATAGGCTCATCAGTACCAGGTCCAGCTGCATCAGTCTCCATAGACAGTAAACAAGGTGGCGTCGGAGGTTTAAAAGACTGGCATGCCATTTCACCTTTGTCATCAGACAATATAGAGTTTTCTTCAACTCTATGTTTCTGCAATAATAAGCACATGAACAGAAATTAGACCAGAGCATCTAGCCATCTAACAGGGGCAGCGGCAAAACAAGCGTCGGTCCATATGTTTACCTTGTCATATGGGATATCGAACACACAGATTTAGAAGTCATTTCACATAGCATCCGCTTTTTCGTTCCTTCCCCTACGTCCATCTGGAATAAGTAATACTATTGATCACATAAAACTAATTAATCAAATATATGCATATGTTGAGAAGTTTGCACGGCAAATTGTGGATTCTGCTTTTATCACCTACGAATCATCGTTCTATATATTTACCTTGTTATCTGGGATATCATAAGTCATAGAATGAGAAGTCATCTCACTAAGTATCGGTTTTTTCGCTCTTTCCCCTCCATCCATCTGCAATAAGAAGTACTATTGATCACATAAAGCCAATTCATTGAATATATGCATATGTTGAGAAGTTTGCACAACAAATTGTGGATTCTACTTCCAATCACCAAGTAATCTCGTGAGAAATGCATGATCAAGATATGTTTCTCCCTCTTGATCGACATCTGCATCTCCATTAAGACTAATCATCGTGCGATGGTGCTAGCGCATACACTTCCAATCACCAGACAAGCAAAAAATTGTTGATTCTAGTAATGCTTAATCAGCAGTGGCCATGGAACGACCACAGATCGACCAAGCAAAAAAATAAATCATCAGCCTACTGACCACCAGGCAAAACAAACTAGGCCCATACATGGCCTCACAAATCATCATCAAACGTCGATCAAACTAGCAAGTTTGAACATGGATTACTAATTTATTTTCTGATAAAGTGAGTATATTAATATCGAAAGATATTGATTACACTGAGCCTCTGCAACAACGCAATACCTTACTGGTAGTACGGATGCACATGGATTCCTAATACTCCCTCTGTTCGGTTTTAATTAGTCGACGCGAGGGAGAGAAGAAAATGAACTGTCGATGCTTTCAACTAGAGTCAATTAAATACGAACGGAAGAAGTACGTAGTAGTATTGACAAATATCCGGATCTAGTCTAAAAACAAATTGGCATGTAAATCCTAGTAGTCTACTAAACTAGGATCAATACCCTAGATTAGGGTTGCAAGCGGCGTCCGCGAATCGTCCCGAAAGCAGAAAATTAGAGCAAATAGTGGTTGAGATTAGAGCAGATTTAAAGCACTCGCACTGAAACTAGCTAGCCCGCTACCCACCCCGCTTGACACCCTGCCCTAGATGTGAATCTACACCAAATATTCAAACAAGGATGAGCAACCGCCAATAAAATTTTATCCGCACATCATCATCTCTACCATACACAAGGGTATGGTGATTTCACATACAGCCATTGTTGCCGCGGGACGAGGATGAGTGATGCGCCGCGGAGAAGGTGCCTCACGCCTCTGTCGCCACCGCCGTCGAAGAGGAAGTCGAAGCCGCGCGATTGTGGTCCGTCACCGATATGGAGGTGGAGCTACTAGGGAAGAGATGGAGGTGGAGGTGGAGAGGGAGTGATGGTTTGTACTAGTGGCGGCCGGTGAGGTAGTTATAAATACAGCCTCTCTCTCTTTTTTGGCAAGGAATGCAGCTTCTCTTGGAAGGCAACGAGGCAACGCACTCCAGATTTCGTATATTACTATAATAATATGGGCGGAGAAATTTGGACGCATCTCGTGTTGTCTTGTCAAATGAATCACCAGGATTTGCTTTTAGTACTCCAGATTTGGGCGACCCAAGGAAGTAGAGATAGTAATGTACGCCATCTAGCTGCACGCTATCAAATCAAATAAATGGTCATGCCATTTACTTTTAAGATGGTGCAGCAGTTAGTCTGACCAAAGAAACATGCACGTCTGCTGATTATTTCTGATGGGTATACATTTACCGTCCGCTAGCAAAGATTGTTTGGCACATTGTTCTTATGGCTTTCAACATCACACCCCTTAATAATATTATTAATCAATGTTTGGGCAATCAATTGAGTGTGTTAATAAAAAATTAAAACCCACAAATCCAACTGTACTATTTTTAGGGCCATATGAAGGACAAGGAATGATTTTAAATGCCATATGGAGTACCTCCAACCATGTGAAATATGGTTCTGTCATGGTGTGATACCCATGGCTTCGCATTGGATCTGTATATTGTCCTACATACGGTCAACTATGAAGTACCACGATTTGGTTTTGGGTGCAACCGGCTAGAGAATGATGCACGGGTTTGTACGGCCAGTACAATTCACATTAAGATTTTACGATAGGATGTTGATGTGTATATGTAAGAATCATACACTAGAATGTCTTCTATGTTTAGATGGTTCATCTACGTTTATATTTTCTGTGAACCATGAGGTTAAGACCTTTGTACTGTAATAAAGATTGCTAAATAACAGTATATATGTATGCCTCTAGGGACACTGAAACAGCCAAACAACCATGCATGTGCATAGACCGTATTTGATCAAATTAAAAGAAGCACCTCGGTTCATGCAAATAGCATCAGTTAATCACCTAAGTCCATTAGCTATAAATAGTTAAATAGGAGTCAAGACCAACTGAGCTAGCTAGTAGTATGATCCTACTATTACATAAATATCCCTAACTCTGATTGTCTTTGTTCCGATCCAGCGCGTTGGTGTAGCTTGGGATGAACCAAAACCCCGTATGCCGCTTGGCCTGGACCGCTGCTTGAGAAAGAGATGCTTTGGTGGTCTTCGCCATTTAGATCAAGCGGAAAATTTCTTGATGTGATGTGTCAAACTGAGAGCCAATGGTCTGAGGCGTGGTGTAGATGTAGTTTCTTCTTGTCAAATATCCTGGGGGAAATGTTGCACCACCCACTGGCATGAAAATCGGATAGTTCAACCCAAGGAACATAGAATAGTCTCCAAGATTAGTAACGCTTTCCCACGGGTTGGCTGGAAGTAACCGACTAGTGTCATTCGAGAATACCATGCAGGTATACCCGAATAGCTGTGAACAGCGCGACCGCAATGGACAGAAGGGATACTATCATAATAAGTTGGAGCACCGTCAGCGTCAAAATCCATTGCGCCACGTGCATAGACCAGGAGAAGTCTAGAACGATCTTGAGATCTTGCCAGCCACCACGTACGACTATTAAAGTCAAAATCATCATCGATATCAAATCCAGCCGTCCACGGAATGAATGGAGCAGGGAGCACTATAGGACCTTGAAAAAGGAAAGAACACGTCACATGAAAATATATTTCATGATTTATCTACTAGTGATATTGATTTGATATTGGGATGCCAATACTAGTACTTTAAAAAATAATGGTCGAACATAAGATGGTTTGAAATATATTTTGAACATCTTGGTAAAACTTCATATGGATTAAAAACATGTTCCCCAAAATATTGGTCCAAATTTTAGATGGTTTGAATATAGTACTCCTTATTCTCTAGAACCGGGGGAATATAAACAAATGAAAGTCTTTATCAATATTTCATGGCAGCTTTATTGATTCTATTTCTACTCTACCTTAAATTTTCTAGGGAGTAATAATAAAGAAACTTAATTACTAGGGGGCCTTTTTCCTAAGGAACAACATGCACATTAGACCATACTAAAATTCCTATAGATGTTAAATTCTAAATATGTCCATACCACAAGAGGGTTATGGTGTGCGCCTATGGAATTCCTTTAAGCCAAAAGATGCCAAGACAGTTCAACAAATAAGAGGTGATATAAGTTACGTATATAAAAAAGATAGGGAGGAAATGTTACCAAATTGATTAGGATCCCATGCATAAACATTTCCAAGCTCAGTAACGGCGAACACAAGTCCGTTATGTATAATTGCATCGCAGTATATGGCGCCGTACTGAAGCTGGTTTTCAAGAAATATCCATGTACGAGGATATTCGCCATGGAGGTAGGCAATTGCAAAGTCGAAGATTGCGACAAGGGAGAAATCTTTATACCCCCTAGCAGATGTAGGAACTTGGCAAATAGCTATCTTCTGCAGTTGAATAGCAGAACGCTGATACTCGAATATAAGTGGATTGCGTGTGGTTTCCAACTTCTTCCTCAAAGATGGAAGCTTAATCTTGCGATGAGTGTAGACATTGAGGAGGTTCCACTTGCCTTCGGGGCCAACCATGGCGATCCAATCTCCATTGGCGCCTGCCCGCTCCTCATCCTTACCGTGTGGCATTAGGCCATCATAGGAGAACCTGTCCAGCGGCAGTAGTTTGCACTTGCTGTGCACCGGCAAATCCTCCTTGAACACCCATGGTTTATCCGCCGGGTCACAACAGAGAACACACGGAAGGCCAAACGGCTGAGAAGCAGGCAGAGTGGCACTGTATTTGGCTGACTGAAGAATACTTTTGGAGGAACCGACTAGGGACGCGGCGGTGATGGCGTCGCACTGGCTGATGAGCACTTCAAGGGGGCCTTCCGTAAACACCTTGTGAAACAGCCCAGATCCACAGACCCTGCTCGATTTCGCCATCGCAATGAGGCAGGTGGTACAATGGGGTTGGTATTTTCTTGGGAGATCTATTGATTCGAACTTTGGGAGAGAGATGGCGATCAATGGCGGCAGGTGGGGGTTTGAGTTGGAGAACAGAGGCTCTCAAACTGGGCACTGCTGGATAGGATGCGAAAGCGCCATGGTGGAGACGCAGGCGCATGCTATGGAAGCTGGGCGGAGTGGGGATAGACGACGGAGGTGAACCGAGACACTACTCCTGCCTACTGCAGTTTCGAGGAGAGTATGAATGTGTTCAAAAAAAGAGGAGAGTGTGACTGTGACCCGACACCCGAGTAGGAGCAGACGGACTATAGGAGTAGCCCCATCATTACAGAACATTAATCGTGCTTCCTACAATAAATAAGTGAAACATCCCAGGCTTGTGTTGTCTAATCAAATCGATGGCCATGTCAGTATTATGGTGAACAAATAAAACAAATACACACCAACCTTGTTCTTTTTGCAACGTACACCAACCTAGCAAGGCATCAACCTTCTCGCCATCAACTACGACTCCGTGGCTACTCCATGCTAGTATCGGCCACTAATTCAAATTTCAACTGAAGGCGTGCTATTTTATGGTCCTGAAAATTGCCAAAAAAAAATACAACCCAAAAATGCAACAGATCCATGTTAAGGGGGTACACCCTACGCAATATACATTAAGAAACTTCGAAACTTCAGCAACCTTGTAAGAATGCCCATGACAGTGCAGTTTTGCCAAATTAGGAAGAGACGAAATATGAATTCAACCAAAGAAATCTAAACGAATCCTTAGACAATAGCATAGTTAACACGTTCAGAAAAAAATGATGACTCCAAAAGAACAACATTAGCAAGAAATACTCCATTTTAGTTTGAATTTGCAGTCACATACATATACTAGTAGTACTGCCAAAATACTATAATACTCCGAGCTGCATTCTAGCACTCCAACTAGCTAGCTAATAGTTCTGGAGTAGTAGTACTACTATACAAGTCCAAAATACATCCGAACGAACCCTACTTCGAACTAAACTACTCCCTCCGATCTTCGAGTAACTACATTGCAGTATGACTAAACGAAGATTATTGTATAACCTTCTTGTTGATGCAAACGCAGATAGGCAACACACGCTGCCCTCCATTACGCCGCGTAACGGGGCGGCACCGCCAGGAAAGAAGTGAGCTGCTGCAACATGATCGATCTAGGCGTTGGGGAGCTCGTCGGCTCGATTACCGCCATCAAGGTGTCCGTCGAGAGGTCACTGGTCCCAGCCGTCGCCGGCGCCGGCGGACCAATCACCAGCAGCTGCGCCTTGTACATCGGAAACAAGCACGCGGCCGACCTGATACACACACAAGACACAATGGTGGTCGGGCCGAGCGCGCCAACGGTGATGGCGAACACGCTACCGTCTTCTTCCCCACTGCCGATGAACAAGTGTCCCCGCGGTTGTACCGGAACACGAACTATGCACCAGGCGGGTATGCCATACTGGAACGTAAACACTGGGATGGAGTGGGATGCTTGGAGGTGTACCAGGAGCTCCCGCGGCGGGCCGGTGAAGCTGCAACCGGTATTGATGGCCTCTGTGCAGCCGCACGGACCATGCGGGCACGCGATATAGTGCTTGTAGGACTCCGTGGAGGCGACCAAGCTCTGGCAGCCGACGCACTTGACCATTGCCCCAGATCGATTCGACGGCGGCAATCTTGCCCCAGATCGATTCGACGGCAGCAACCTCGCCGGCTGCTCGCACTTCTTGCACGGGTTCGGCGCAAGCTCGCCGACGCAGCGCCGACAGCCCATATGACCGCCCTTGCACTACACGGAACAACGTACGTGGCATCAGTTGTCATTGACATTTCTCACAGGTGAACCTAAGAATGAAATCGGAAGGGAGCGACCTTGGATATGGGGGGTTTGAAGGGCAGCAGGCAGAGGGGGCACAACAAGAGGGCCTCCTCCATCTTCAGAGAAGAGTGATCGGGAAAACGAGAACGGGATGGGTTCTTTTTTTTATACATGCCTTGGAGTGGAGTATGGATACTACTATTTATAGGAAGAACTTCCTTGCTAAGAAACGGCGTCGGCCGTACGCAACCATAGATGCACCAACGGCTCTGCAGTTTGTCAAAATAAAAGGACAGAGCTGCAGTGACTTGAAGTCTCCAACTCTCATTGTGACTTGGTGCCACCATCTACCAACCATTTGAGATCCAACGTTCCAAACTATCTCTTATTTCGAACCTAAAAACAAAAATTATGAAAAAAATCCAGTAAAATGTAGATGCCTTGTTCTAAAATCTGTGAATATTTCATCCCACTCGGACGATTAGTTTGTTATTAAAGAGCTTTTTACGTATACGAGCACTAGTTTAAACTAAATACTCCCTCGGATTCATATTAATTGACTTCAATATGGATGTATCTAGAACTAAAATGTGTCTAGTACATCATATTAGAGTCAATTAATATGAACCGGAGGGAGTATATATTTGCTCACAAACCTTTGATTCAAATAGAATGAAACTTCACCAAAATATAAATCGAAATATGCACGATTAACTGGAAGTTCTTGAAATATTTCTGAGCAATTATAATAATTATTTAGTTTAAATTCTAAGTCGATCGCATACATTGGATCTGAGATGGACGGTGGATGGTGGCACCAAGTCACTGTGAGACTTGGAAGTATCAAGTCAGTGAAGCTCTATCCCAAAATAAAAGCTTCGTGAAGGGGGCAGTTTGGTTCGAAAAAGAAGACAGTGCCAAGCAGTTGTCAAACAATACCCATATAGTCAAATGTACTCCTCCCGATTCAAATGAATTGACTCAACTTTGTCTAGATATATGGATGTATCAAGTCACTGAAGCTAAAATAAAAGCTTCATGAAGGGGAAGTTTGGTTCGAAAAAATACGGTGTACCAGCGGTGTCAAATAGTACCATAACGTCAAATGTACTCCTCCGATTCAAACGAAATGACTCAACTTTGTATTTTGCATGTTAAAGGTTTTTCGTAAAACTTGGCCAATCTTAACATAGTTTGCCTTTCTAAAAAAAGATATAAGCCCTAAGGCTCCTTTGATTCATAGGATGGGAAAACCATAGAAATATGAAAAACATAGGATTGAGATTTAATGGCTAGTTGAATCATATAGGAAGATGAGTTGTGTTTGATTGTGCCAAAGGAAATTTTCCATGAGGTATGACCTAATGTTTTATTCTTATAGGATTTGCCCGCAAGATTCCTATAGGATATGTTCCTATGAATCAAACAACTAGCGTGGGGAAAATTCACATGTGATCTAAATCCTACATAATTCCTATACAAATCCTATATATGAATTTTAGTTGTTAGGTCACTTAAAATGACTTCACTTGAAGGGTTACATTTTTGTTTTTTCTGAATTAGTAGTGATGCCTAACCATATATATACCTAAACCAAGAGAATCAGCATAAACTTATGTATATTAATAGTAAGCGCATATATGAATGTTTTTTATCTACAAACCCAGGGTCATATATATGTACATAGAAACATGCATATATGCTAGTTTTTGTACCTTGGTGTGTTCCTCTTTTGGGCTATCTCTTTTTTGTTCACCGGTTCACAACCAACGCCCTAGATTAATTTGGCACTTAGAAAATAACATTTTGTTTTTGGCGCACTAACACAAATAGTAGTAGCACGGTCGACACTGTAGAGAAGTACAAAATAAATGTGTGTGGGTAATAATAAAATCCTTAATATGCCTTGAAAACCCACACGTACGCTCTTTCTAGGACAGAGGCAGTATGAGGTAATGCACCCACGCGCTGTCATCTGCCCGTTCGTGCTATGTCTCCCAAATCTTGAAATATCGTCGATTATCCATTTCACGTCCACACTTCTCCCTCTCTCCACGGACTAGGAAAAACCCTCTCTTCACTTCCCCTTCCCATTCCACCGATGGAGAGCCCAACCGACGCCGTCAACGCAGCGAAAGCGAAAGCTGCGCGGCTGGCCTTAGCCGCAGAGGAGGCGTCCAGAGCCGCGACCGCAGCACGCATGGCCGCAACGGCGGCGATCATCGCCGCAGCGGATGCCAAAGACGAAGCGGAGGCCATTGCCGAAGGTCGGGCCATCGGTCGCTCATCGGCATCGGATGCTTTGTTGGTAGATGGGTCCACTCTCTTGGGAAGCATCCCCTAGATGACGAGGACGAGGTTGAACTCATCTTTGAACCGCCGCCGCCGACCTTCGACGAGAATATCGTCGACGAGGGGAGGAAGTATGTTCCGATTCACCTCTCTCCCTTATTCAACATAGCCACTGTATCGATTTGCGCTATGGTCTCTCCCTCTTTTTTTTGCGCTATAGCGTTTTGAATTAGCGTCAGAATCTTTTTAGATTCATATTCAGTATTAGTTGCAACTGCTACATATTTGCTTCACATCCGATTCACCTCTCTCCCTTATTCAACATAGCCCTGTATCGATTTGCTCTATGGTCTCTCCCTCTTTTTTTTGCGCTATAGGGTTTTGAATTAGCGTCAGAATCTTTTTAGATTCATATTCATTATTAGTTGCAACTGCTACATATTTGCTTCACCTGTTTATTTGGCATGTATCAGGTTGCTACTGATGAGGTTGACAGCGATGTCGAGTCGCGTCATAGGAAGGCCAGGGCCACTCTCAACAAGCTTAAGGCGGGGAAGTTCGACAAGTATTGGAGTGAACCCTGGACTGGTGCCAGGAACAGCTGCCCCTTCTGCACAAAGAGCATAAAGGTTGACTTTCGAAGCGTCCTGCAGCATGCCGAAGCCGGTGGGTCCGGCTGTCTCAAAGTTGGGGAAACTGTTAACCGATCCGGCTTCATAGCCAACCACATGGCCTATGGGCTATTCCTAAGGAAGAAATTGAACCAAGCTATCGAGACCGGTCGTGTGCCTCCTCCCAACCCCAAGCCACCAAAGATTAAAGGTATGGGCAGCAAGAAGCAGAAGAAGCGGGACCGGGAGGAGGCGACAGGAAGAAGATGGTAAATATACTCCGAATCGTTGTGCATGTTTGGCTCTCCTACGACTTCAAAAGCAGCATCTTTTGTTGAACTCTGTTTATGTTTGCTGCTCAGCAGCGTTTGTGGTGAACCTATTAGCTTAATTAGGGGTTGTTGAACTATGTCTGTGTTGAACCTTGCTTAATTAGGTTGTGTTGAACTCTGTTTGTGTTGGCGTGGGAATGGGGGCATGATGCTACCCTGAATTTGCGGTACCCCCAAAAAACTTGCAAATACGAGTGATGCATCCAAAAGGAACAAACTTTCACATGGTAGACCCTAGTCTGAAAGCAAGAAATGCGATCGGGTCCTTAATGACCCACCGCCGGATTGATCGGGTATTTTGCCTCGCCACCGCATGTGACTTGTGCTCACTGAAGTTTGGGACCTCACGCATGGGCACCACACGTAAGTGACAGACCTGTTGGTGTAAAAACTCGGGTGATTATTATACTGCATTAGTACAAAGTTTCCTATGGATTCAAGGGTTGGAAAGCCAAGTTAACTCATTTTCATGACTAAGAAGGAGCCAGGCTTACTTTTTCATTTTCATGTTTTAACTTGTTTAAATCTTGGTCAAACAAAGGATTTGACCAGGATTCAAATGGGCATAAAAATTCAAAAAAGAAATAAAAGAAAGACCAAAGCACATAAGCTTCTTATGTCATATAGTAAGCATTACAGTTGATCAACGAGTCTAGACATATTCAAACCAGAAAAATCATGTATATACCCCCTAACCCTAAACTCTGTCTTATGAAGTCAAGCATGAAGAAAAGTGGTATTGGGTTTCAAACATTGGAAATTGAAAAAACTCCCAAAAGCTTCATTTTGGAGTGACTAAGAAGAATCCAGGCTTACATTTTCATTTTCATGTTTTAAACTGGTTTAAATCTTGGTCAAACCTAGGATTTGACCAAGATTCAAATGGACATAACAAATTCAAAAAAATCAAAACCAAACACATAGTCTTTTGATGTCATATAGTAAGCATTCAAGTTGATAAACAAAGTCTAGACATATTTAAACAAGAAAAATCATGTATATACTTGGCCCCTAACCCTAAACTCTGTCTTATGAAGTCAAGCATTAAGAGAAGTGGTTTTGGGTTTCAAACATGGAAATTTAAAAAACCTCCCAAAAGCTTCATTTTGGAGTGACTAAGAAGAATCCAGGCTTACTTTTCATTTTCATGTTTTAAACTGGTTTAAATCTTTGTCAAACCTAGGATTTGACCAAGATTCAAATGGGCATAACAAATTCAAAAAAAACCAAACACATAGTCTTTTGATGTCACATAATAAGCATTCAAGTTGATAAACAAGGTCTAGACATATTCAAACCAGAAAAATCATGTATCTACCCCCTACCCCTAAACTTTGTCTTATGAAGTAAAGCACGGAGAGATATCATTTTGGGTTTCGAACATGGAAAATTAAAAAAAAACCTCCCAAAAGCTTCATTTTGGAGTGAATAATAAGAAGGATCCAAACTTACTTTTCATTTTCATGTTTTTAAACTTGTTTAAATATTGGTCAAACCTGCTAGGATTTGACCAAGATTCAAATGGGCATAACAATTCAAAAAATTAAACCGAAAACCACTTCTCTTCGTGCTTGACTTCATTAGACAGAGTTTAGGGTTTGGGGTATATACATGATTTTTAATGTTTAAATATGTCTAGACTCCGTTGATCAACATGAATGCTTACTATAACTTAAGAAGCTTATGTGCTTTGGTTTTTCATTTTTTGAATTCTTTATTGAATTTTTATGCCCATTTGAATCTTGGTCAAATCCTAGGTTTGACCAAGAATTAAACAAGTCAGTAACATGAAAATGAAAAAGTAAGCATGGATCCTTCTTATTCACTCAAAAAATGAAGCTTTTGGGAGGGTTTTTGAATTTTCCATGTTTGAAACCCAAAACCATTCCTCGTGTATGCTTGACTTCATATATATGACAGAGTTTAGCCTTAGGGGGTATATACATGATTTTTCTAGTTTGAATATGTCTATACCTTGTTTATCAACTTGAATGCTTACTATAAACCAAAAATTCATGTATCTACCCCTAACCCTAAACTATGCATGAAGAGAAGTGGTTTTGGGTTTCAAACCTGGATATTTCAAAAAACCTCCCAAAAGCTTCATTTTGGAGTGAATAAGAAGGATCAAGGCTTAATTTTTCATTTTCATGTTTTAATCTTGTTTAAATCTTGGTAAAACCTAGGATTTGACCAAGATTCAAATGGGCATAATTTAAAAAAATGAAAAATCTAGGCACATAGTCTTCTTATGTCATATAGTAAGCATTCAATTAAGTTGATAAACAAGCTCTAGACATATCCAAACCAGAAAAATCATGATGTATCTACCCCCTATATATCCCTAAACCCTGACTTATGAAGTCAAGCATGAAGAGAAGTGGTTTTTGGTTTCAATCATGGACATTTCAAAAACCCTCCCAAGAGCTTCATTTTGGAGTGACTAATTAAGAAGCATACATGATTACCTTTTCATATTCATGTTTTAAACTTGTTCAAATCTAGGTCAACAAACCTAGGATTTGACGAAGAATCAAATGGGTATAAAAAAATTAAAAACAAGCTCTAGACAAGCTCAAGTTGGAAAACAAGTTCTAGACATATTCAAACCAGAAAAATCATGTATCTACCCCCTATATATCCCTAAACCCTGGCTTATGAAGTCAAGCATGAAGAGAAGTGGTTTTTGGTTTCAATCATGGAAATTTCAAAAACCCTCCCAAGAGCTTCATTTTGGAGTGGCTAAGAAGGATAGATGCTTAATTTTTCATATTTATGTTTTAAACTAGTTTAAATCATGGTCAAACCTAGGATTTGACCAAGATTCAAATGGACATAAAAATTCAAAATAAATGAAAATAAATGAAAAACCAAGGCACGTAGTCTTCTTATGTCATATAGTAAGCATTCAATTAAGTTGATAAACAAGGTCTAGACATATTCAAACCAGAAACATCATGTATCTAGCTACCCCTAGCCCTAAACTCTATCTTATGAAGTCAAGCATGCATGAAGAGAAGTCATGGTTTTGGTTTCAAACATGGAAATTTCAAAAACCCTCCCAAGAGCTTCATTTTGGAGTGACTAAGAAGGACATATGCTTAATTTTTCATATTCATGTTTTCAACTTGTTTAAATCATGGTCAAACTTAGGATTTGACCAAGATTCAAATGGGCATAAATTAAAAAAACAATAAAATGAAAAACCAATGCACATAGTCGATCTTCTTATGTCATATATATAGTAAGCATTCAATTAAGTTGATAACAAGGTCTAGACATATTCAAACCAGAAAAATCATGTATCTACCCCTAACCCTAAACTTTGTCTTATGAAGTCAAGCATGAAGAGAAGTGGTTTTTGGTTTCAAGCATGGAAATTTCAAAAACCTCCCCAAACTTCATTTTAGAGTGACTAAGAAGGATACAAGCTTCCCTTTTCATTTTCATGTTTTAAACTTGTTTAAATTATCTTGGTCCGCCCATGCTATAGT
This sequence comes from Lolium perenne, assembly GCF_019359855.2. Classification (NCBI taxonomy): domain Eukaryota; kingdom Viridiplantae; phylum Streptophyta; class Magnoliopsida; order Poales; family Poaceae; genus Lolium; species Lolium perenne. The sequence continues at coordinate 154,578,519 of NC_067245.2, read as the reverse complement.
CTGGATCCGCCCATGCTATAGTTTGAGGCCATTTGGATGACGTCGAAAAAATTCTTTGATTAGAAATGGGGTTGTTCGAACCCCGTAATTGGATTTTTTTGAACCTTGATCTGTAGTAATCTTGGGCAAAACCCTAGTTTAACCTATTTAATTATAGATTCGTAGGTCGATTTTTCTACGTACCTTTTTATTATTACTCTACTATGCAGCACATATGTGTTTGCCCATCGAGTGAAACTCGGAGGAAGAGGGATCACTCGGAAGGAGAGAAGAAGGAGGGAGAGCATTATGGTGTCTCCCCTTTTTCGGGTGATGATGTTGACTGTTGTGCAGGGTTTGTCAGTGAGCAGGAGGTGCGAGCGAGCGAGCGAGCGAGTCGAGCGAGGCCGAGAATGAGAGAGATTTGTTTTTTTTTGTGAGAGGGACAACCGAAGGATCTGAAGGACCCAGAGACTTCCAATACGCATCTGATGCGTCTTCTCTTGACAAAGAAAATGGCTGGGAGTTTGCGTACCTATTGCACGTGACTTGTGCTCACTGAAGTGTGGGACCTCACGCATGGGCACCACACGTAAGTGACAGACCTGTTGGTGTAAAAACTCGGTTGATTATTATAGTGCATTAGAACAAAGTTTCCTATGGATTCAAGGGTAGGAAATCCAAGTTAACTCATTTACATGACATTATTTTTTCCATGAAGCAAAGTTAACACATCTATCAATTGGTACATTTTGGAGTGACTAAGAAGGATCCATGCTTACCTTTTCGTTTTCACGTGTTAAACTTGTTTAAATCTTGGTCAACCCTAGGATTTGACAGAGATTCAAATGGGCGGAAAATTCAAAAAAAAACAGAAAAATGAAAAACCAAAGCACATACGTAGTTTTCTTATGTCATATAGTAAGCATTCAAGTTGATAAACAAGGTCTAGACATATTCAAAACATACAAATCATGTATGTACCCCTAACCCTAAACTATGTCTTATGAAGTCAAGCATGAAGAGAAGTGGTTTTGGGTTTCAAACATGGAAAATTCAAAAACCTCCCAAAAACTTCATTTAGAGTGACTAAGAAGGATAAATGCTTCCCTTTTCATTTTCATGTTTAAACTTGTTTAAATCTTGGTAAAACCTAGGATCTGACCAAGATTCAAATGGGCATCAAAAATAAAAAAATCAGAAAAATGAAAAACCAAAGCACATAGTCTTCTTATGTCATATAGTAAGCATTAAAGTTGATAAACAAGGTCTAGACGTATTCAAACCAGACAAATCATGTATCTACCCCTAACCCTAAACTCTGTCTTATGAAGTCAAGCATGAAGAGAAGTTGTTTTGGGTTTCAAACATGGAAATTTCAAAAACCCTCTCAAAGAGCTTCATTTTGGAGTGACTAAGAAGGATCCATAGGAAACTATGTACTAATACAGTATAATGATCACCCGAGTTATTAGAGCAACAAGTCTGTCACTTACGTGTGGTTCCCATGCGTGAGGTCCCACACTTCAGTGAGCACAAGTCACGTAGTCTTCTTATGTCATATAGTAAGCATTCAATTAAGTTGATAAACAAGGTCTAGACATATCAAACCAGAAAAATCATGTATCTACCCCTATATATCCCTAAACCCTGACTTATAAAGTCAAGCATGAAGAGAAGAAGTGGTTTTTGGTTTCAAACATGGAAATTTCAAAAACCCTCCCAAGAGCTTCATTTTGGAGTGACTAGTTAAGACGCATACATGCTTACTTTTTCATATTCATGTTTTAAACTTGTTCAAATCTTGGTCAACAAACCTAGCTACGATTTGTGAAGATTCAAATGGGTATAAAAATTAAAACCAAGGTCTGCTCATGTCATATAGTAAGCATTCAATTAAATTGATAAACAAGGTCTAGACATATTCAAACTAGTAGGAAAATCATGTATCTACCCCCTAACCATAAACTATGTCTTATGAAGTCAAGCATGCATGAAGAAAAGTGGTTTTTGGTTTTCAAGCATGGAAATTTCAAAAACCCTCCCAAGAGCTACATATTGGAGTGACTAAGAAGGATAGATGCTTAATTTTTCATATTCATGTTTTAAACTTGATTAAATCATGGTCAAACCTAGGATTTGACCAAGATTCAAATGGGCATAAAAATTCAAAAAATGAAAAACCAATGCACATAGTCATCTTATGTCATCTAGTAAGCATTCAATTAAGTTGATAAACAAGGTCTAGACATATTCAAACAAGAAAATTCATGTATCAAGCTACCCCTATCCCCAAACTCTGTCTTATATATGAAGTCAAGCATGAAGAGAAGTACGCGGTTTTTTGGTTTCAAACATGGAAATTTCAAAACCCCTCTCAAGAGCTTCATTTTGGAGTGACTACGAAGGATACATACTTAATTTTTCATATTCATGTTTTAAACTTGTTTAAATCATGGTCAAACCTAGGATTTGGCCAAGATTCAAATGGGCAAAATTTTAAAAAAATGAAAAATCAAGGCACATAGTCTTCTTATGTCATATAGTAAGCATTCAATTAAGTTGATAAACAAGGTCTAGACATATTCAAACGAGAGAAATCATGTATCTACCCCCTAACACTAAACTCTGTCTCATGAAGTCAAGCGCATGCATGAAGATATGTGGTTTTTGGTTTCAAACATGGAAATTTCAAAAACCTCCCAAAAGCTTCATTTCGAGGAGATTAATTAAGAAGCATACATGCATGCTTACTTTTTCATATTCATGTTTTAAACTTATTCAAATCTTGGTGAAACCTAGGATTTGACCAAGATTCAAATCCGTATAAAAATTTAAAAATAAAATAAAAAAACAAGGTCTTCTTATGTTATATAGTAGGCATTCAATTAAGTTGATAAACAAGGTCTAGACATATTCAAAGAAGAAAAATCATGCATGTATCTACCCCTAACCCTAAACTATGTTTCATGAAGTCAAGCATGAAGATATGTGGTTTTTAGTTTCGAACATGGAAATTCAAAAACCCTCCCAAGAGCTTCATTTTGAAGTGACTAAGAAGCATACATGCTTACTTTTTCATATTAATGTTTTTAACTTATTCAAATCTTGGTGGAACCAAGGATTTGACCAAGATTCAAATGGGTATAAAAGTTCAAAAAAAAACAAGGTCTTCTTATATGTTATATAGTAAGCATTCAATTAATTTGATAAACAAGGTCTACACATATTCAAACCAGGAAAATCATGTATCTACCCCCTAACCCTAAACTCTGTCTTATGAAGAAGTCAAGCATGCATGAAGAGAAGTGGTTTTTGGTTTCAAGCATGGAAATTTCAAAAACCCTCCCAAGAGCTACATATTGGAGTGACTAAGAAGGATAGATGCTTAATTTTTCATATTCATGTTTTAAACTTGTTTAAATCATGGTCAAACCTAGGATTTAACCAAGATTCAAATGGGCAAAATTTTAAAAAATGAAAAATCAAGGCACATAGTCTTCTTATTTTTGGTTTCAAACATGGAAATTTCAAAAACCCTCCCAAAGAGCTTCATTTTGGAGTGACTAAGAAGGATCCATAGGAAACTATGTACTAATACAGTATAATGATCACCCGAGTTATTAGAGCAACAAGTCTGTCACTTACGTGTGGTTCCCATGCGTGAGGTCCCACACTTCAGTGAGCACAAGTCACGTACGCTAGGTAGGCAAACTCCCGGCCATCTTCTTTGTCAAGAGAGAGGCATCAACACACACTCTCTCTCTCTCTCTCTCTCTCTCTCTCTCTCTCTCTCTCTCCAATTATCCACCTCCGTTGGCTGCCGGTTTTGGCAGGTCGTTTCTAGCTCAGCTCGTAGGCCATGGTGTGCAGGCTCTGTAGCCATGGCGATTTGGTCGCGCCAAGTGGTTCGTCCCCGGCTCCGACGAGGATCAATCCGGACGGTGCCTATTAAGGACCCGATCGCATTTCTTGCTTTCAGCATGGGGTCTACCATGTAAATCTTAGGGATTTAGACGTAATTTCCTGTTTATTTTGTGTCCTGCTGTAAACTCCGCTCTGATGCGTATTGGAAATCTGGGTCCTTCAGGATCGTTCGGTTGTCCCTCTAAAAAAAAACATCTCTCTCATTCTCGGCCTTTCTCGCTCGCTCGCACCCCCCTGCGCACTGACAACCCTGCACAACAGTCAACATCACCAGAAAAAGGATAGACACCATAAATAAGTGGGGCCCCGTGACTGCTCTCCCTTCGTCTCCTCCCGTGTGATCCCTCTTCCTCCGACTCCCGACCTTGCGGAAAAGAAAAATGAAATGAAAGAGTTTCACTGGACGGGCAAACACATGTGCTGCCTAGTAATAATAATAATAACGTAAAAAAATCGACCTACGAATCTATTATTAAATAAGCTAAACTAGGGTTTTGCCCAGTACTACGGATCAATTTCTGAAAATCCAACTACGGGGTTCGATTTTGGCCTGCTAATATAAAATTATATAATCCGAACTAGTATTCCTCTAAAAAATCATTTTGGTATGCATCGTTTGGTACTTTTCATAGCTAGAGTGCTTACTCCCTCCGTTAGCAAATAGTCTTCGTATGTCATATAGTAAGCATTCAAGTTGAAAAACAAGCTCTAGACATATTCAAACCAGAAAAATCATGTATCTACCCCCTATATATCCCTAAACCCTGACTTATGAATTCAAGCATGAAGAGAAGTGGTTTTTGGTTTCAATCATGGAAATTTCAAAAACCCTCCCAAGAGCTTCATTTTGGAGTGACTAGTTAAGACGCATACATGCTTACTTTTTCATATTCATGTTTTAAACTTGTTCAAATCTTGGTCAACAAACCTAGCTACGATTTGACGAAGATTCAAATGGGTATAAAAAAATTAAAACCAAGGTCTGCTCATGTCATATAGTAAGCATTCAATCAAATTGATAAACAAGGTCTAGACATATTCAAACTAGTAGGAAAATCATGTATCTACCCCCTAACCCTAAACTATGTCTTATGAAGTCAAGCATGCATGAAGAAAAGTGGTTTTTGGTTTTCAAGCATGGAAATTTCAAAAACCCTCCCAAGAGCTACATATTGGAGTGACTAAGAAGGATAGATGCTTAATTTTTCATATTCATGTTTTAAACTTGATTAAATCATGGTCAAACCTAGGATTTGACCAAGATTCAAATGGGCATAAATATTCAAAAAATGAAAAACCAATGCACATAGTCATCTTATGTCATCTAGTAAGCATTCAATTAAGTTGATAAAGAAGGTCTAGACATATTCAAACAAGAAAATTCATGTATCAAGCTACCCCTATCCCCAAACTCTGTCTTATATATGAAGTCAAGCATGAAGAGAAGTACGCGGTTTTTTGGTTTCAAACATGGAAATTTCAAAACCCCTCTCAAGAGCTTCATTTTGGAGTGACTACGAAGGATACATACTTAATTTTTCATATTCATGTTTTAAACTTGTTTAAATCATGGTCAAACCTAGGATTTGGCCAAGATTCAAATGGGCAAAATTTTAAAAAAATGAAAAATCAAGGCACATAGTCTTCTTATGTCATATAGTAAGCATTCAATTAAGTTGATAAACAAGGTCTAGACATATTCAAACGAGAGAAATCATGTATCTACCCCCTAACACTAAACTCTGTCTCATGAAGTCAAGCGCATGCATGAAGATATGTGGTTTTTGGTTTCAAACATGGAAATTTCAAAAACCCTCCCAAGAGCTTCATTTCGAGGAGATTAATTAAGAAGCATACATGCATGCTTACTTTTTCATATTCATGTTTTAAACTTATTCAAATCTTGGTGAAACCTAGGATTTGACCAAGATTCAAATCCGTATAAAAATTTAAAAATAAAATAAAAAAACAAGGTCTTCTTATGTTATATAGTAGGCATTCAATTAAGTTGATAAACAAGGTCTAGACATATTCAAAGAAGAAAAATCATGCATGTATCTACCCCTAACCCTAAACTATGTTTCATGAAGTCAAGCATGAAGATATGTGGTTTTTAGTTTCGAACATGGAAATTCAAAAACCCTCCCAAGAGCTTCATTTTGAAGTGACTAAGAAGCATACATGCTTACTTTTTCATATTAATGTTTTTAACTTATTCAAATCTTGGTGGAACCAAGGATTTGACCAAGATTCAAATGGGTATAAAAGTTCAAAAAAAAACAAGGTCTTCTTATATGTTATATAGTAAGCATTCAATTAATTTGATAAACAAGGTCTACACATATTCAAACCAGGAAAATCATGTATCTACCCCTAACCCTAAACTCTGTCTTATGAAGAAGTCAAGCATGCATGAAGAGAAGTGGTTTTTGGTTTCAAGCATGGAAATTTCAAAAACCCTCCCAAGAGCTACATATTGGAGTGACTAAGAAGGATAGATGCTTAATTTTTCATATTCATGTTTTAAACTTGTTTAAATCATGGTCAAACCTAGGATTTAACCAAGATTCAAATGGGCAAAATTTTAAAAAATGAAAAATCAAGGCACATAGTCTTCTTATTTTTGGTTTCAAACATGGAAATTTCAAAAACCCTCCCAAAGAGCTTCATTTTGGAGTGACTAAGAAGGATCCATAGGAAACTATGTACTAATACAATATAATGATCACCCGAGTTATTAGAGCAACAAGTCTGTCACTTACGTGTGGTTCCCATGCGTGAGGTCCCACACTTCAGTGAGCACAAGTCACGTACGCTAGGTAGGCAAACTCCCGGCCATCTTCTTTGTCAAGAGAGAGGCATCAACACTCTCTCTCTCTCTCTCTCTCTCTCTCTCTCTCTCCAATTATCCACCTCCGTTGGCTGCCGGTTTTGGCAGGTCGTTTCTAGCTCAGCTCGTAGGCCATGGTGTGCAGGCTCTGTAGCCATGGCGATTTGGTCGCGCCAAGTGGTTCGTCCCGGCTCCGACGAGGATCAATCCGGACGGTGCCTATTAAGGACCCGATCGCATTTCTTGCTTTCAGCATGGGGTCTACCATGTAAATCTTAGGGATTTAGACGTAATTTCCTGTTTATTTTGTGTCCTGCTGTAAACTCCGCTCTGATGCGTATTGGAAATCTGGGTCCTTCAGGATCGTTCGGTTGTCCCTCTAAAAAAAACATCTCTCTCATTCTCGGCCTTTCTCGCTCGCTCGCACCCTCGCGCACCGACAACCTGCACAACAGTCAACATCACCAGAAAAAGGATAGACACCATAAATAAGTGGGGCCCCGTGACTGCTCTCCCTTCGTCTCCTCCCGTGTGATCCCTCTTCCTCCGACTCCCGACCTTGCGGAAAAGAAAAATGAAATGAAAGAGTTTCACTGGACGGGCAAACACATGTGCTGCCTAGTAATAATAATAATAACGTAAAAAATCGACCTACGAATCTATTATTAAATAAGCTAAACTAGGGTTTTGCCCAGTACTACGGATCAATTTCTGAAAATCCAACTACGGGGTTCGATTTTGGCCTGCTAATATAAAATTATATAATCCGAACTAGTATTCCTCTAAAAAATCATTTTGGTATGCATCGTTTGGTACTTTTCATAGCTAGAGTGCTTACTCCCTCCGTTAGCAAATAGTCTTCGTATGTCATATAGTAAGCATTCAAGTTAAAAAACAAGCTCTAGACATATTCAAACCAGAAAAATCATGTATCTACCCCCTATATATCCCTAAACCCTGACTTATGAATTCAAGCATGAAGAGAAGTGGTTTTTGGTTTCAATCATGGAAATTTCAAAAACCCTCCCAAGAGCTTCATTTTGGAGTGACTAGTTAAGACGCATACATGCTTACTTTTTCATATTCATGTTTTAAACTTGTTCAAATCTTGGTCAACAAACCTAGCTACGATTTGACGAAGATTCAAATGGGTATAAAAAAATTAAAACCAAGGTCTGCTCATGTCATATAGTAAGCATTCAATCAAATTGATAAACAAGGTCTAGACATATTCAAACTAGTAGGAAAATCATGTATCTACCCCCTAACCCTAAACTATGTCTTATGAAGTCAAGCATGCATGAAGAAAAGTGGTTTTTGGTTTTCAAGCATGGAAATTTCAAAAACCCTCCCAAGAGCTACATATTGGAGTGACTAAGAAGGATAGATGCTTAATTTTTCATGTTCATGTTTTAAACTTGATTAAATCATGGTCAAACCTAGGATTTGACCAAGATTCAAATGGGCATAAAAATTCAAAAAAATGAAAAACCAATGCACATAGTCATCTTATGTCATCTAGTAAGCATTCAATTAAGTTGATAAAGAAGGTCTAGACATATTCAAACAAGAAAATTCATGTATCAAGCTACCCCTATCCCCAAACTCTGTCTTATATATGAAGTCAAGCATGAAGAGAAGTACGCGGTTTTTTGGTTTCAAACATGGAAATTTCAAAACCCCTCTCAAGAGCTTCATTTTGGAGTGACTACGAAGGATACATACTTAATTTTTCATATTCATGTTTTAAACTTGTTTAAATCATGGTCAAACCTAGGATTTGGCCAAGATTCAAATGGGCAAAATTTTAAAAAATGAAAAATCAAGGCACATAGTCTTCTTATGTCATATAGTAAGCATTCAATTAAGTTGATAAACAAGGTCTAGACATATTCAAACGAGAGAAATCATGTATCTACCCCCTAACACTAAACTCTGTCTCATGAAGTCAAGCGCATGCATGAACATATGTGGTTTTTGGTTTCAAACATGGAAATTTCAAAAACCCTCCCAAGAGCTTCATTTCGAGGAGATTAATTAAGAAGCATACATGCATGCTTACTTTTTCATATTCATGTTTTAAACTTATTCAAATCTTGGTGAAACCTAGGATTTGACCAAGATTCAAATCCGTATAAAAATTTAAAAATAAAATAAAAAAACAAGGTCTTCTTATGTTATATAGTAGGCATTCAATTAAGTTGATAAACAAGGTCTAGACATATTCAAAGAAGAAAAATCATGCATGTATCTACCCCTAACCCTAAACTATGTTTCATGAAGTCAAGCATGAAGATATGTGGTTTTTAGTTTCGAACATGGAAATTCAAAAACCCTCCCAAGAGCTTCATTTTGAAGTGACTAAGAAGCATACATGCTTACTTTTTCATATTAATGTTTTTAACTTATTCAAATCTTGGTGGAACCAAGGATTTGACCAAGATTCAAATGGGTATAAAAGTTCAAAAAAAACAAGGTCTTCTTATATGTTATATAGTAAGCATTCAATTAATTTGATAAACAAGGTCTACACATATTCAAACCAGGAAAATCATGTATCTACCCCCTAACCCTAAACTCTGTCTTATGAAGAAGTCAAGCATGCATGAAGAGAAGTGGTTTTTGGTTTCAAGCATGGAAATTTCAAAAACCCTCCCAAGAGCTACATATTGGAGTGACTAAGAAGGATAGATGCTTAATTTTTCATATTCATGTTTTAAACTTGTTTAAATCATGGTCAAACCTAGGATTTAACCAAGATTCAAATGGGCAAAATTTTAAAAAATGAAAAATCAAGGCACATAGTCTTCTTATTTTTGGTTTCAAACATGGAAATTTCAAAAACCCTCCCAAAGAGCTTCATTTTGGAGTGACTAAGAAGGATCCATAGGAAACTATGTACTAATACAGTATAATGATCACCCGAGTTATTAGAGCAACAAGTCTGTCACTTACGTGTGGTTCCCATGCGTGAGGTCCCACACTTCAGTGAGCACAAGTCACGTACGCTAGGTAGGCAAACTCCCGGCCATCTTCTTTGTCAAGAGAGAGGCATCAACACTCTCTCTCTCTCTCTCTCTCTCTCTCTCTCTCCAATTATCCACCTCCGTTGGCTGCCGGTTTTGGCAGGTCGTTTCTAGCTCAGCTCGTAGGCCATGGTGTGCAGGCTCTGTAGCCATGGCGATTTGGTCGCGCCAAGTGGTTCGTCCCCGGCTCCGACGAGGATCAATCCGGACGGTGCCTATTAAGGACCCGATCGCATTTCCTGCTTTCAGCATGGGGTCTACCATGTAAATCTTAGGGATTTAGACGTAATTTCCTGTTTATTTTGTGTCCTGCTGTAAACTCCGCTCTGATGCGTATTGGAAATCTGGGTCCTTCAGGATCGTTCGGTTGTCCCTCTAAAAAAAACATCTCTCTCATTCTCGGCCTTTCTCGCTCGCTCGCACCCCCCTGCGCACTGACAACCCTGCACAACAGTCAACATCACCAGAAAAAGGATAGACACCATAAATAAGTGGGGCCCCGTGACTGCTCTCCCTTCGTCTCCTCCCGTGTGATCCCTCTTCCTCCGACTCCCGACCTTGCGGAAAAGAAAAATGAAATGAAAGAGTTTCACTGGACGGGCAAACACATGTGCTGCCTAGTAATAATAATAATAACGTAAAAAAATTGACCTACGAATCTATTATTAAATAAGCTAAACTAGGGTTTTGCCCAGTACTACGGATCAATTTCTGAAAATCCAACTACGGGGTTCGATTTTGGCCTGCTAATATAAAATTATATAATCCGAACTAGTATTCCTCTAAAAAATCATTTTGGTATGCATCGTTTGGTACTTTTCATAGCTAGAGTGCTTACTCCCTCCGTTAGCAAATAGTCTTCGTATGTCATATAGTAAGCATTCAAGTTGAAAAACAAGCTCTAGACATATTCAAACCAGAAAAATCATGTATCTACCCACTATATATCCCTAAACCCTGACTTATGAATTCAAGCATGAAGAGAAGTGGTTTTTGGTTTCAATCATGGAAATTTCAAAAACCCTCCCAAGAGCTTCATTTTGGAGTGACTAATTAAGAAGCATACATGCTTACCTTTTCATATTAATGTTTTAAACTTGTTCAAATCTTGGTCAATAAACCTAGGATTTGACGAAGAATCAAATGTGTATAAAAAAATTAAAACCAAGGTCTGCTCATGTCATATAGTGAGCATTCAACTAAATTGATAAACAAGGTCTAGACATATTCAAACTAGCAGGAAAATCATGTATCTACCCCCTAACCCAAACTCTATCTTATGAAGTCAAGCATGCATGAAGAGAAGTGGTTTTTGGTTTTCAAGCATGGAAATTTCAAAAACTCTTATGTCATCTAGTAAGCATTCATCAATTAAGTTGATAAATAATGTCTAGACATATTCAAACCAGAAAGTTTATGTATCAAGCTACCCCTAACCCCAAACTTTGTCTTATGAAGTCTAGCATGAAGAGAAGTACGTGGTTTTTTGGTTTCAAACATGGAAATTTCAAAAACCCTCTCAAGATCGAGCTTCATTTTGGAGTGACTACGAAGGATACATGCTTAATTTTTCATATTCATGTTTTAAACTTGTTTAAATCATGGTCAAACCTAGGATTTGACCAAGATTCAAATGGGCATAAAAATTCAAAAAAAACAATAAAATGAAAAACCAATGCACATAGTCATCTTATGTCATCTAGTAAGCATTCAATTAAGTTGATAAACAAGGTCTAGACATATTCAAACCAGAAAATTCATGTATCAAGCTACCCCTATCCCCAAACTCTGTCTTATGAAGTCAAGCATGAAGAGAAGTACGTGGTTTTTTTGGTTTCAAACATGGAAATTTCAAAAACCCTCTCAAGAGCTTCATTTCGAAGCGATTAATTAAGAAGCATACATGCATGCTTACTTTTTCATATTCATGTTTTAAACTTATTGAAATCTTGGTGAAACCTAGGATTTGACCAAGATTCAAATGGGTATAAAATTAAAAAAAAAACAAAAAAAGGTCTTCTTATGTTATATAGTAGGCATTCAATTAAGTTGATAAACAAGGTCTAGACATATTCAAACCAGAAAAATCATGCATGTATCTACCCCTAACCCTAAACTCTGTTTCATGAAGTCAAGCATGAAGATATGTGGTTTTTGGTTTCGAACATGGAAATTCAAAAACCCTCCCAAGAGCTTCATTTTGAAGTGACTAAGAAGCATACATGCTTACTTTTTCATATTCATGTTTTTAACTTATTCAAATCTTGGTGGAACCAAGGATTTGACCAAGATTCAAATGGGTATAAAAATTCAAAAAAAAAACAAGGTCTTCTTATGTTATATAGTAAGCATTCAATTATTTTGATAAACAAGGTCTACACATATTCAAACCAGGAAATTATGTATCTACCCCCTAACCCTAAACTCTGTCTTATGAAGTCAAGCATGCATGAAGAGAAGTGGTTTTTGGTTTCAAGCATGGAAATTTCAAAAACCCTCCCAAGAGCTTCATTTTGGAGTGACTAAGAAGCATACGTACGTGCTTACTTTTTCATATTCATGTTTTAAACTTGTTCAAATCTTGGTCAAACCTATGATTTGACCAAGATTCAAATGGGTATAAAAAATGAAAACCAAGGTCTTCTTATGTCATATAGTAAGCATTCAATTAAGTTGATAAATAAGGTCTAGACATATTCAAACCAGAAAAATCATGTATCAAGCTACCCCTAACCCCTAGTTAACTCTGTCTTATGAAGTCAAGCATGAAGATAAGTATGTGGTTTTTTGGTTTCAAACATGGAAATTTCAAAAACCCTCTCAAGATCGAGCTTCATTTTGGAGTGACTACGAAGGATACATGCTTACTTTTTCATATTCATGTTTTAAACTTGTTTCAATCATGGTCAAACCTAGGATTTGACAAAGATTCAAATGGGCATAATTTTAAAAAAAACAAAAAATGAAAAACCAAGGCACATAGTCTTCTTATGTTATATTGTAAGCATTCAATTAAGTTGATAAACAAGGTCTAGACATATTCAAACCAGAGAAATCATGTATCTACCCCCTAACCTAAACTCTTTCTCATGAAGTCAAGCATGATGATATGTGGTTTTTTGGTTTCAAACATGGAAATTTCAAAAACCCTCCCAAGAGCTTCATTTTGAAGTGATTAATTATGAAGCATACATGCATGCTTACTTTTTCATATTCATGTTTTAAACTTATTCAAATCTTGGTGAAACCTAGGATTTGACCAAGATTCAAATCCGTATAAAAATTAAAAAACAAAATAAAAAAAACAAGGTCTTCTTATGTTATATAGTAAGCATTCAATTAAGTTGATAAATAAGGTCTAGACATATTCAAACCAGAAAAATCATGTATCTACCCCTAACCCTAAACTTTGTCTTATGAAGTCAAGCATGAAGAGAAGTGGTTTTTGGTTTCAAGCATGGAAATTTCAAAAACCTCCCCAAACTTCATTTTAGAGTGACTAAGAAGGATACAAGCTTCCCTTTTCATTTTCATGTTTTAAACTTGTTTAAATTATCTTGGTCCGCCCATGCTATAGTCTGGATCCGCCCATGCTATAGTTTGAGGCCATTTGGATGACGTCGAAAAAATTCTTTGATTAGAAATGGGGTTGTTCAAACCCCGTAGTTGGATTTTTTTGAACCTTGATCTGTAGTACTAGGCAAAACCCTAGTTTAACCTATTTAATTATAGATTCGTAGGTCGATTTTTCTACGTACCTTTTTATTATTACTCTACTATGCAGCACATATGTGTTTGCCCGTCGAGTGAAACTCGGAGGAAGAGGGATCACTCGGAAGGAGAGAAGAAGGAGGGAGAGCATTATGGTGTCTCCCCTTTTTCGGGTGATGATGTTGACTGTTGTGCAGGGTTTGTCAGTGAGCAGGAGGTGCGAGCGAGCGAGCGAGTCGAGCGAGGCCGAGAATGAGAGAGATTTGTTTTTTTTTTGTGAGAGGGACAACCGAAGGATCCTGAAGGACCCAGAGACTTCCAATACGCATCCTGATGCGTCTTCTCTTGACAAAGAAAATGGCTGGGAGTTTGCGTACCTATTGCACGTGACTTGTGCTCACTGAAGTGTGGGACCTCACGCATGGGCACCACACGTAAGTGACAGACATGTTGGTGTAAAAACTCGGTTGATTATTATAGTGCATTAGAACAAAGTTTCCTATGGATTCAAGGGTAGGAAATCCAAGTTAACTCATTTACATGACATTATTTTTTCCATGAAGCAAAGTTAACACATCTATCAATTGGTACATTTTGGAGTGACTAAGAAGGATCCATGCTTACCTTTTCATTTTCACGTGTTAAACTTGTTTAAAACTTGGTCAAACCTAGGATTTGACAGAGATTCAAATGGGCGGAAAATTCAAAAAAAAAACAGAAAAATGAAAAACCAAAGCACATACGTAGTTTTCTTATGTCATATAGTAAGCATTCAAGTTGATAAACAAGGTCTAGACATATTCAAAACATACAAATCATGTATGTACCCCTAACCCTAAACTATGACTTATGAAGTCAAGCATGAAGAGAAGTGGTTTTGGGTTTCAAACATGGAAAATTCAAAAACCTCCCAAAAACTTCATTTAGAGTGACTAAGAAGGATAAATGCTTCCCTTTTCATTTTCATGTTTAAACTTGTTTAAATCTTGGTAAAACCTAGGATCTGACCAAGATTCAAATGGGCATCAAAAATAAAAAAATCAGAAAAATGAAAAACCAAAGCACATAGTCTTCTTATGTCATATAGTAAGCATTAAAGTTGATAAACAAGGTCTAGACGTATTCAAACCAGAAAAATCATGTATCTACCCCTAACCCTAAACTCTGTCTTATGAAGTCAAGCATGAAGAGAAGTTGTTTTGGGTTTCAAACATGGAAATTTCAAAAACCCTCTCAAAGAGCTTCATTTTGGAGTGACTAAGAAGGATCCATAGAAAACTATGTACTAATACAGTATAATGATCACCCGAGTTATTAGAGCAACAAGTCTGTCACTTACGTGTGGTTCCCATGCGTGAGGTCCCACACTTCAGTGAGCACAAGTCACGTAGTCTTCTTATGTCATATAGTAAGCATTCAATTAAGTTGATAAACAAGGTCTAGACATATCAAACCAGAAAAATCATGTATCTACCCCTATATATCCCTAAACCCTGACTTATGAAGTCAAGCATGAAGAGAAGAAGTGGTTTTTGGTTTCAAACATGGAAATTTCAAAAACCCTCCCAAGAGCTTCATTTTGGAGTGACTAGTTAAGATACATACATGCTTACTTTTTCATATTCATGTTTTAAACTTGTTCAAATCTTGGTCAACAAACCTAGCTACGATTTGACGAAGATTCAAATGGGTATAAAAAAATTAAAACCAAGGTCTGCTCATGTCATATTGTAAGCATTCAATTAAATTGATAAACAAGGTCTAGACATATTCAAACTAGTAGGAAAATCATGTATCTACCCCCTAACCCTAAACTATGTCTTATGAAGTCAAGCATGCATGAAGAAAAGTGGTTTTTGGTTTTCAAGCATGGAAATTTCAAAAACCCTCCCAAGAGCTACATATTGGAGTGACTAAGAAGGATAGATGCTTAATTTTTCATATTCATGTTTTAAACTTGATTAAATCATGGTCAAACCTAGGATTTGACAAAGATTCAAATGGGCATAAAAATTCAAAAAAATGAAAAACCAATGCACATAGTCATCTTATGTCATCTAGTAAGCATTCAATTAAGTTGATAAACAAGGTCTAGACATATTCAAACAAGAAAATTCATGTATCAAGCTACCCCGGCCTATCCCCAAACTCTGTCTTATATATGAAGTCAAGCATGAAGAGAAGTACGCGGTTTTTTGGTTTCAAACATGGAAATTTCAAAACCCCTCTCAAGAGCTTCATTTTGGAGTGACTACGAAGGATACATACTTAATTTTTCATATTCATGTTTTAAACTTGTTTAAATCATGGTCAAACCTAGGATTTGGCCAAGATTCAAATGGGCAAAATTTTAAAAAAATGAAAAATCAAGGCACATAGTCTTCTTATGTCATATAGTAAGCATTCAATTAAGTTGATAAACAAGGTCTAGACATATTCAAACGAGAGAAATCATGTATCTACACCCAAACACTAAACACTGTCTCATGAAGTCAAGCGCATGCATGAAGATATGTGGTTTTTGGTTTCAAACATGGAAATTTCAAAAACCCTCCCAAGAGCTTCATTTCGAGGAGATTAATTAAGAAGCATACATGCATGCTTACTTTTTCATATTCATGTTTTAAACTTATTCAAATCTTGGTGAAACCTAGGATTTGACCAAGATTCAAATCCGTATAAAAATTTAAAAATAAAATAAAAAAACAAGGTCTTCTTATGTTATATAGTAGGCATTCAATTAAGTTGATAAACAAGGTCTAGACATATTCAAAGAAGAAAAATCATGCATGTATCTACCCCTAACCCTAAACTATGTTTCATGAAGTCAAGCATGAAGATATGTGGTTTTTAGTTTCGAACATGGAAATTCAAAAACCCTCCCAAGAGCTTCATTTTGAAGTGACTAAGATGCATACATGCTTACTTTTTCATATTCATGTTTTTAACTTATTCAAATCTTGGCGGAACCAAGGATTTGACCAAGATTCAAATGGGTATAAAAGTTCAAAAAAAAAAGGTCTTCTTATATGTTATATAGTAAGCATTCAATTAATTTGATAAACAAGGTCTACACATATTCAAACCAGGAAAATCATGTATCTACCCTCTAACCCTAAACTCTGTCTTATGAAGAAGTCAAGCATGCATGAAGAGAAGTGGTTTTTGGTTTCAAGCATGGAAATTTCAAAAACCCTCCCAAGAGCTACATATTGGAGTGACTAAGAAGGATAGATGCTTAATTTTTCATATTCATGTTTTAAACTTGTTTAAATCATGGTCAAACCTAGGATTTAACCAAGATTCAAATGGGCAAAATTTTAAAAAATGAAAAATCAAGGCACATAGTCTTTTTATTTTGGTTTCAAACATGGAAATTTCAAAAACCCTCCCAAAGAGCTTCATTTTGGAGTGACTAAGAAGGATCCATAGGAAACTATGTACTAATACAGTATAATGATCACCCGAGTTATTAGAGCAACAAGTCTGTCACTTACGTGTGGTTCCCATGCGTGAGGTCCCACACTTCAGTGAGCACAAGTCACGTACGCTAGGTAGGCAAACTCCCGGCCATCTTCTTTGTCAAGAGAGAGGCATCAACACTCTCTCTCTCTCTCTCTCTCTCTCTCTCTCTCTCTCTCTCCAATTATCCACCTCCGTTGGCTGCCGGTTTTGGCAGGTCGTTTCTAGCTCAGCTCGTAGGCCATGGTGTGCAGGCTCTGTAGCCATGGCGATTTGGTCGCGCCAAGTGGTTCGTCCCCGGCTCCGACGAGGATCAATCCGGACGGTGCCTATTAAGGACCCGATCGCATTTCTTGCTTTCAGCATGGGGTCTACCATGTAAATCTTAGGGATTTAGACGTAATTTCCTGTTTATTTTGTGTCCTGCTGTAAACTCCGCCCTGATGCGTATTGGAAATCTGGGTCCTTCAGGATCGTTCGGTTGTCCCTCTAAAAAAAACATCTCTCTCATTCTCGGCCTTTCTCGCTCGCTCGCACCCCCCTGCGCACTGACAACCCTGCACAACAGTCAACATCACCAGAAAAAGGATAGACACCATAAATAAGTGGGGCCCCGTGACTGCTCTCCCTTCGTCTCCTCCCGTGTGATCCCTCTTTCTCCGACTCCCGACCTTGCGGAAAAGAAAAATGAAATGAAAGAGTTTCACTGGACGGGCAAACACATGTGCTGCCTAGTAATAATAATAATAACGTAAAAAAATCGACCTACGAATCTATTATTAAATAAGCTAAACTAGGGTTTTGCCCAGTACTACGGATCAATTTCTGAAAATCCAACTACGGGGTTCGATTTTGGCCTGCTAATATAAAATTATATAATCCGAACTAGTATTCCTCTAAAAAATCATTTTGGTATGCATCGTTTGGTACTTTTCATAGCTAGAGTGCTTACTCCCTCCGTTAGCAAATAGTCTTCGTATGTCATATAGTAAGCATTCAAGTTGAAAAACAAGCTCTAGACATATTCAAACCAGAAAATCATGTATCTACCCCCTATATATCCCTAAACCCTGACTTATGAATTCAAGCATGAAGAGAAGTGGTTTTTGGTTTCAATCATGGAAATTTCAAAAACCCTCCCAAGAGCTTCATTTTGGAGTGACTAGTTAAGACGCATACATGATTACTTTTTCATATTCATGTTTTAAACTTGTTCAAATCTTGGTCAACAAACCTAGCTACGATTTGACGAAGATTCAAATGGGTATAAAAAAATTAAAACCAAGGTATGCTCATGTCATATAGTAAGCATTCAATCAAATTGATAAACAAGGTCTAGACATATTCAAACTAGTAGGAAAATCATGTATCTACCCCCTAACCCTAAACTATGTCTTATGAAGTCAAGCATGCATGAAGAAAAGTGGTTTTTGGTTTTCAAGCATGGAAATTTCAAAAACCCTCCCAAGAGCTACATATTGGAGTGACTAAGAAGGATAGATGCTTAATTTTTCATATTCATGTTTTAAACTTGATTAAATCATGGTCAAACCTAGGATTTGACCAAGATTCAAATGGGCATAAAAATTCAAAAAAATGAAAAACCAATGCACATAGTCATCTTATGTCATCTAGTAAGCATTCAATTAAGTTGATAAACAAGGTCTAGACATATTCAAACAAGAAAATTCATGTATCAAGCTACCCCTATCCCCAAACTCTGTCTTATATATGAAGTCAAGCATGAAGAGAAGTACGCGGTTTTTTGGTTTCAAACATGGAAATTTCAAAACCCCTCTCAAGAGCTTCATTTTGGAGTGACTACGAAGGATACATACTTAATTTTTCATATTCATGTTTTAAACTTGTTTAAATCATGGTCAAACCTAGGATTTGACCAAGATTCAAATGGGCATAAAAATTCAAAAAAAACAATAAAATGAAAAACCAATGCACATAGTCATCTTATGTCATCTAGTAAGCATTCAATTAAGTTGATAAACAAGGTCTAGACATATTCAAACCAGAAAATTCATGTATCAAGCTACCCCTATCCCCAAACTCTGTCTTATGAAGTCAAGCATGAAGAGAAGTACGTGGTTTTTTTGGTTTCAGACATGGAAATTTCAAAAACCCTCTCAAGAGCTTCATTTCGAAGCGATTAATTTAGAAGCATACATGCATGCTTACTTTTTCATATTCATGTTTTAAACTTATTGAAATCTTGGTGAAACCTAGGATTTGACCAAGATTCAAATGGGTATAAAAATTAAAAAAAAAACAAAAAAGGTCTTCTTATGTTATATAGTAGGCATTCAATTAAGTTGATAAACAAGGTCTAGACATATTCAAACAAGAAAAATCATGCATGTATCTACCCCTAACCCTAAACTCTGTTTCATGAAGTCAAGCATGAAGATATGTGGTTTTTGGTTTCAAACATGGAAATTCAAAAACCCTCCCAAGAGCTTCATTTTGAAGTGACTAAGAAGCATACATGCTTACTTTTTCATATTATGTTTTTAACTTATTCAAATCTTGGTGGAACCAAGGATTTGACCAAGATTCAAATGGGTATAAAAATTCAAAAAAAAAACAAGGTCTTCTTATGTTATATAGTAAGCATTCAATTATTTTGATAAACAAGGTCTACACATATTCAAACTAGGAAATTATGTATCTACCCCCTAACCCTAAACTCTGTCTTATGAAGTCAAGCATGCATGAAGAGAAGTGGTTTTTGGTTTCAAGCATGGAAATTTCAAAAACCCTCCCAAGAGCTTCATTTTGGAGTGACTAAGAAGCATACGTACATGCTTACTTTTTCATATTCGTGTTTTAAACTTGTTCAAATCTTGGTCAAACCTATGATTTGACCAAGATTCAAATGGGTATAAAAAATGAAAACCAAGGTCTTCTTATGTCATATAGTAAGCATTCAATTAAGTTGATAAATAAGGTCTAGACATATTCAAACCAGAAAAATCATGTATCAAGCTACCCCTAACCCCTAATTAACTTTGTCTTATGAAGTCAAGCATGAAGATAAGTATGTGGTTTTTTGGTTTCAAACATGGAAATTTCAAAAACCCTCTCAAGATCGAGCTTCATTTTGGAGTGACTACGAAGGATACATGCTTACTTTTTCATATTCATGTTTTAAACTTGTTCAAATCATGGTCAAACCTAGGATTTGACAAAGATTCAAATGGGCATAATATAAAAAAAAACAAAAAATGAAAAACCAAGGCACATAGTCTTCTTATGTTATATTGTAAGAATTCAATTAAGTTGATAAACAAGGTCTAGACATATTCAAACCAGAGAAATCATGTATCTACCCCCTAACCTAAACTCTGTCTCATGAAGTCAAGCATGATGATATGTGGTTTTTTGGTTTCAAACATGGAAATTTCGAAAACCCTCCCAAGAGCTTCATTTTGAAGAGATTAATTATGAAGCATACATGCAGGCTTACTTTTTCATATTCATGTTTTAAACTTATTCAAATCTTGGTGAAACCTAGGATTTGACCAAGATTCAAATCCGTATAAAAATTAAAAAACAAAAATAAAAAAAACAAGGTCTTCTTATGTTATATAGTAAGCATTCAATTAAGTTGATAAATAAGGTCTAGACATATTCAAACCAGAAAAATCATGTATCTACCCCTAACCCTAAACTTTGTCTTATGAAGTCAAGCATGAAGAGAAGTACGCGGTTTTTTGGTTTCAAACATGGAAATTTCAAAAACCCTCTCAAGAGCTTCCATTTTGGAGTGACTACGAAGGATACATGCTTAATTTTTCATATTCATGTTTTAAACTTGTTTAAATCATGGTCAAACCTAGGATTTAGCCAAGATTCAAATGGGCAAAATTTAAAAAAAAAATCAAGGCACATAGTCTTCTTATGTCATATAGTAAGCATTCAATTAAGTTGATAAACAAGGTCTAGACATATTCAAACGAGAGAAATCATGTATCTACCCCCTAACCCTAAACTCTGTCTTATGAAGTCAAGCATGCATGAAGAGAAGTGGTTTTTGGTTTCAAGCATGGAAATTTCAAAAACCCTCCCAAGAGCTTCATTTTGGAGTGACTAAGAAGCATACGTACGTGCTTACTTTTTCATATTCATGTTTTTAACTTGTTCAAATCTTGGTCAAACCTATGATTTGACCAAGATTCAAATGGGTATAAAAAATGAAAACCAAGGTCTTCTTATGTCATATAGTAAGCATTCAATTAAGTTGATAAATAAGGTCTAGACATATTCAAACCAGAAAAATCATGTATCAAGCTACCCCTAATTAACTCTGTCTTATGAAGTCAAGCATGAAGTTAAGTATGTGGTTTTTTGGTTTCAAACATGGAAATTTCAAAAACCCTCTCAAGATCGAGCTTCATTTTGGAGTGACTACGAAGGATACATGCTTACTTTTTCATATTCATGTTTTAAACTTGTTTAAATCATGGTCAAACCTAGGATTTGACCAAGATTCAAATGGGCATAATTTAAAAAAAACAAAAAATGAAAAACCAAGGCACATAGTCTTCTTATGTTATATTGTAAGCATTCAATTAAGTTGATAAACAAGGTCTAGACATATTCAAACCAGAGAAATCATGTATCTACCCCCTAACCTAAACTCTGTCTCATGAAGTCAAGCATAATGATATGTGGTTTTTGGTTTCAAACATGGAAATTTCAAAAACCCTCCCAAGAGCTTCATTTTGAAGTGATTAATTATGAAGCATACATGCATGCTTACTTTTTCATATTCATGTTTTAAACTTATTCAAATCTTGGTGAAACCTAGGATTTGACCAAGATTCAAATCCGTATAAAAATTAAAAAACAAAATAAAAAAACAAGGTCTTCTTATGTTATATAGTAAGCATTCAAGTAAGTTGATAAATAAGGTCTAGACATATTCAAACCAGAAAAATCATGTATCTACCCCTAACCCTAAGCATGTATCTCGTTGTTTGCGCTATGATACAATATCTACCTATGTTACACTAATCTCCTCTCTCCTACTTAATTAGCTGCCACATCAGCAGTTTTGTGGGACCAATGTGTATGATACTATACTAGCACTATCATGTGGGTACCTAAATCTCGAGTCAAAGTTTGACACGAGACCGATGTGGACTTTATTAATGGTGGAAGGGAGTAACAATCATAAGCACATTATTATTATTGATTGAACAACATTTTATTTGATGTGCCATAAGAAGTTTAGAAACTCCTAGCCCCTGGAGGTGGCGTTTTGGCACACACGTGCATATGCACCGATTATTGGAAATAATAAAAAAACAATTATATAAATGTTAAAAAAATCTGATATAAATTTTTTGGTATACCTTGTGACATCCTATGTTCGTTCATAAGTTTTCGTGGAAAAACAACATTTTGTGTGGTGTGTACAAAAAAGGCAAAAATGTACGTAGTCGTGTTACAGCATCAAAATTTGTCTTTTTTTACAGGAGCCACATATTTTTTTTTAAAAACTTATGTACCAACATAAAATGTCTAGATATACATGTAAAATTTCAGTTTAGAATTTTTGGACACTTTGAAATGTGGATTCACATAATGGATTCCTCTACCTCGACCCCCTTGGATTATCGAACAGGACTTACGGTACTACTAGTAGGGCCTACTATTTATTATTATTATTACCTACTGCAGGCAAAATTTAATCTCATCGAGCGGTAAAATTCCCCGCCAACGCCCAAATATCTCGCGCCGCAAAGTTTCAGATCTGCGAATATTTTTTTCCCTCAAAAGAAGGACTGCGAAATTCCCTTCTTCTCCTCTATCGCCCAGCTTCGCCCTAGTTTCGCCCGCAAGCCCTCAGAGAAACCGCTCCTCTTACCTACCTCCCACCTTCACGGCCGCCGCACCGGAAAATCACCGCCGCACTTCGCCGTTCAAGCTGCCACGGCTTCAAACCTCGAGGCTGCCCTATCCGCTTGATCTGCACCTACTCCGGCGTCCACCGCACCGTATCTCGTTCGCCGACTCTATCGACCACCGCACCTGACCAGCTTCGCCGACACCGACGTCCCCGTGCACTGCACATCATCTGCTTCACCGACCTTCTACTTCGGCCGGCGCGCTGAACACTTCATCGACCGCCCAGCATGTCCTTCTCCGACCCCCCAAGATCTGCTTCCCCGGCACCCACCGCAACAGCAGTCCCCTCGCCGACCTCCACGTCACCCGTAAGAACGCGGAACACGTCTAAACGCCGCCCAGAAATAGGTAACCAGACATCTCTGCGCGTTTTGTTCTGTTAGGAGTATTGCAGCTGACTGTATTTCTGAATTCGTGCTAGTATATTTTTAACTTACAAGTGCTTTCGTTTGTAACCACCTCATCCTTTAGATTTAAACACGACGCATAAGTATTTTTTTTCCGTGACCTAACCCACCCATTTGCTGAAACTCTACATGGTATCAGAGCCTATGTTTCCTTCCTGCTAGTGCTAGCCGCCCCAAACAGTACCATACAAGTTCTTCCTTTGACCACAAAAACCACCGTTGAGATGTACAAATCCAGGCGGCGGGAGGCCGCATCAGGTGCTCTGCGTGGGTTGCGGCTATCACACACAGCGATGCGAGTTGTGTGAGATCGGCGGCTGCTCGCGCGGGGACAAAGAAGAGGGTCAAGATCGTTTTGGTTTAGAAAGGAGAGAAGAGGAAGTGAATCCGTGGCAGAGAGATCTGGATCCGTGCGAGGGGGAGATGTTGGAGGCGTGCGGAGTGGGCCGAGCCTTTGAGCGCAGGGCGGAGCCGGAGGTTGGTGCTGGACGTTGACCAGCGCGAGCCGGTCGATGTGGCCAGGTGCGGTCTGCCAGGTTGGCCAGGGCGCGCAGACGAGGCGCCATCCGAGTGGAAGTGAGGAGAAAATGGAGATGTGAGGCTGTGAGGATATGTTGTGATGGAGTTGATGAGGCTGCGATTGAGTCGTGATGGAGTTGATGAGGCTGCGGTTTAGTGGTGATGGTGATGGTTGTGGATATGTCCAGGGGAAAGGCATGCGTGCCTGAGGTGAGACTGGTTGAGGCCTGACCGAGGGATAGGCATGGGTGCTTGAGGAGTGGATGGTTGAGGCAGGAGTTGGCTGGGGGTTTGTGGGAGAGACGGAAGAGGTCAGTGGCTGGGCAGAGTGGAGAAGAGAGGCTGAGGACATTGAGGCGAGTGTGGATGGTTCTGCGGAACTTGTGTGGTGAGGCAGCCGGGGTTGTTGAGGATGTGTATGGTTAGGAGTTGTGCGTATCCCAGATGGTTGAAGCTGGATGTCTTCGCTGCTGATGAAGAGATGAATCGAGATGACAAGATGATGGAAAGTGCAATGCTGGCATGTATCCTAGGAGTTATGCTGAAAGTTCATTACTCGTAGTTGTCATATGTGTCATGTTGTTGCAAGATGGCCATGGTTGTTTACCCATGATCATCTTGAGGGGGTGTGTTGGACCATGAGTGAGTTTAGTAGTAGCGCTGTAGTAATATTGTATCCAGTGTGAGGCCCATAGAGGCCCATGTCCAGTGGTATTGTAACCCTAACTCAGATGATATAAATACAGAGTGTCGTGGTCTGAGTGACCTAACCCACCCATTCGCTGAAACTCTACAAAATATGAGCCACCAATCATGAGCCGTTGAATGCTCTACATGTCCACGATTGACAACAACAACAACACCACCAACAACAAAGCTTTATTCCCAAACAAGTTGGGGTAGGCTATACAAGTCCACCATTGACACGATTACAATTTCTCACTATTTGGCCGTAGGCTACTGCTCTAGTTACATCATGTTTGATATCTTTCTGTGATCCTGTATTACATGTTTATGCACGTCATAATGTTTCTACTACTGTTTGGTGTCAATTTAATTATAGCAAATCCTTGACTCGTAACTGTTTGTTGTTATTACACGTGCAGCAGGCACATCTTACACTCAGAAACGTAGAGTAAAGCTCGCCTATAATCATGTAAGTACCTGCTGTTTTTTGTATATTGCTTAATGCAAACTTCTATATCTTGGATCCTGTTTACATTTACAATTGGCCTCTCCTTCATGCAGAGGAGAAACAAGTGTGGCACCAGGTTCTTCTCGCCCAAGTACCGATGAGGTCCGTGTGACTCAAAAAAAAAAAGCACACGTTAGTTCCCAATTTTTTTTTTGGAATGTTAATTTACCTCCTGTGCGTAGTTCAATTGCATCATTTTCTCGTATGTTGCACTACCTAAGTTTCCTAATGGAATCTAATAAAATATAAACAATGACCATATGGAACATTGCACACTGCCTTTGACCCATCTGGCATCCGGCATGCCTGGGTATAAGTTACATGATTTGGCTATGTTAAACAAGTCCTAAAATTCTATTATGTTAATTTTTTGCCTGTTGCTTCATTGAGTTTGCCTGTTGTTCCATGGCTAGTGCATGAAGTTTGATAGAAATGATCCTAGCTGAAATGATGCACTTCGTGTTTTTTATTGCTTATTCCTAACCTAGCTTCCTATTCTACTTGAAACATGATTGCTTTATTCCTAACCTAGCTTCCTATTCTACTTGAAACATGATTGCTTTATTCCTAACCTAGCTTCCTATTCTACTTGAAACATTGTGAAAAAATAGTTATATTACTTGTTTAAATGTCTAGCTTTGTTTTTCTGAGTCCCATTGACATGATGTGGTATATCCATATTCAAATGATCTGGCTGTTTATATAATACGCTCCATGTTCAATTGCTTCATTCATTTTCTAGTAATCTACTAGTAAGTAGCACGTGCTTTGCACATCACGACATATATAATTTTAAAATATATTTCCATATTTTATTTGATGTTGATAATTATTATTTTTTGCTAAAATTAGTCACAAAGCCTAAAGTTTGGCTTTTGAAAAACTAATACACCCTAAAAGAAGTAATGGAAGGAGTAATATGTGAGTTCATTACAATTAAGTTTTTTAGTCAGTATGAAATAGAAGTATACCCTAATACGAAAGTGACAAAACTTTTTCATGGACACCCCATTAGGATTATGTATATTTTTGTGATTAGAGTCGAGAATTTTTAAGGATCTATCTTACCTTTATGCATGCATATTGCACGACAAGACTATCTAATTTATATATTTCTACCATATTTTTTGAAATTTAAAATACATTATCCAATATCTATGTATAAATTTACTACCTCAATACTTTTTATGTGACCCACACATGGCCACCGTTAGATTTTATATCAAAACTGGGTTGTCATGGGGAAAAAAGTTAGACCTTAATATGAGTAAATACGAAATATTAGTACTAAATTAATATATATAATATTTTATCAGCCTTGGTTGGTGGACCAATGAACTTCGTATCTTCGAGCTTGAAGATGGTTCTTGTAACATAGTAATTGCTATTTGTTTTCCTAGCACAGAATTATATATCAATATCTTCACATAACCATGTACGATGAAGATGATATTTTTCATAACACAGTGCCAATGTAGACGATGGCTTGTGCTTCTATAAACTCCCAAAATAAAAATGTTTTCTTGAGTAAAACAAAAGAACGGCTGAGATTAAATGATACATGTTTGGTATTAGGGGTGAGATAGCTGAGATTAAATGATACCATGATACCCTTTCGGGGGATTACACTATTTTAAATTTTGAGGGTATATGAAAGCTAAGGCCATGTTTGTTTGGGCTTCTGCTTCTGCTTTTAGAGCTTTTGAGGTCCAAAAGTAGCAGCCCAAACAAACACCAACAATTAGAAAAGCGCTTTGAAGAAGCGCTGTGCCTAAATGAACTAGCAATCCGAAAGTTGGGCGAGACCTACTTCCCGAGCTTCTTCTGCTCCCGAGCGGCGGTGGACCAAAATGCCCCTAACACTTGCTGCTAACAACGAAAAAACTGCCCTCACGTACAACTCTGGCCCGCCCCTTCCAATCGTTCCCCGCCCGAGAGCCCAGTGCCCATTTTCCCCTTCTTCCTGTCCCGTTCAATGAAAGGATAGGGGTAGGGTTTCCTGCCCGGCCGCCGTCGTCGTTCCGGCCGGCATCGTCGCCAGTATCCGCCGCCGCCGTCCCAGTAGTCCGTCCCCACTTGCAAGCTCATCGGGAACGCCAGAGAGCATGGTGTAGGAGCTCCTGCAGCAGGGGCGCGCCTCCGCCGTGATAGCATGCGTGGCCCATGGTCAGCCTCGAGGCCGAGGGCCAGGTCGACCGCCTCCTCTGCGCGTAGGTGGACAAGCAGGGAAGCGCGGCCTAGGAGGAGGACGCTGAGCAGGGAGGCGCGACCTAGGAGGAGGAATCTGAGCACGGCCGCCGGCGACAGGAGGTGCTCGAGGCGTCGCGGGGTCGCAATTTCTCATTCAGCAGACCGCCTAGAGCTGCTCTTCCATCGGTTGGTCCATCTTCACTCCGGCGCGAGGCTCTTCACTACCCGCTCGGCTGCTGCAGGAAATTCTTCCTCCACAGTTCCGTCCAATCCACAGTATTGAAGTATTGATGTACAGAGTAATTGGTAGTTTGGTACAGAGCACGGTGTTCATGCGATGCAATTTTATTTTCCTCTCCTGTACTGTATATGGTAGCTACCAGTTTCACATGACGGTGAAGATGAGAAGGATTTGACAATCCTATTCATATATATTTTATTTTGGATGTCATCGTTTACTTCAAGCAATCAAGGCAATACTTCTGCAAAAATCCTTTTGTGCGCTATTTTGCAAATCTTACTTTTCAATATACAGTAGCATATTTTAGAGCTTAGAGCCTGCCCATTTAAAGCAACCTCGCTGATTAACAATCGACTGATTAATTCCTAAAATTAAGGTGATCGATCAATTAATGGTTAGTGAGATGTCTTGTGATATTGTTTACACTTCTTTTAAAGCCGTAAAAACTTTAACTTAGAAGCCAAAAGCTATATTTAATTCTAAACAACACTCCAAAATATTCCGATACAAAAAGTGTTCAAAATTATTTTAGCAAAAAAGAAAGATAAATTGAAGTATTTTGGGGTTATTAAACATGATAATTATGTAATGAAACTATTATAAATAGCAAATTCGTTTCAAATCTGCATATATTCAACATCTTCAGCACTTAGGGCATTTCAGACATTTCACTCCTAAACCAACAGCAGCAGCCATAAAAAGCACTTCAACCAGACATCAAATCTCTGCTTCCAACAGCTGCTTCTCACAGCTGCTTTTTCACAGCCCACCAGCTACTGCTTCTCAAAAGCTGCAGCCCAAACAAACAGACCCTAAATCCTTAGATTTTGTTGGCAAGTGAATGTTGTCATTGGCCCTGTTATGGATTTTGCATTTCTATTGCCACTACTTGTACTGACATCTCGCTTCATTCTTGTTTAATTCGGTCCCGTTGGTACTCGAACCCGGGTGGGCTGCCTGTGCACTCGCAAGCCTTGCCACTGAGCTAGCACTCAGTTCTCAGATTAAGCAATGCCTCGTTATGCTTAATTTAAATGTTATGGCACTTCATACAGGCCATACAATTAATTGTTGCATTGACCTTCTACGTTGTCGAAGGCACTATCTGAGCATGCTTAAATCAATCATACATTATTTTCCTAATTGTATCCAATCCAACATGCACATGTTTTGACTGTATTTGGCTATTTGCTAGATTTCTTCTGTGCAGTGACCTGGCTTCGTTATTGGGCACATGATGTCTAGTTGCTTGGTTCATTGTATACATCATCGCCATGATCTAGTTTGGTTTGTTCTAGGAGGCATGTGGCTTAACTGGTTTCTTTGTTATATCTGCCCATGGTTCTTTCAAAATTATGTCAACAGTGCTGTTTGTTTGCCGTGTATTGTATTGCATTTTAACTTGTTTTGTCTTAGTTTCAGCCTGCAAACAAAGCTGTAATGTCAGTAGGGACAACCCATTTATCAAGTGTTGCGGTCATTTCACGAGCAACAAGTGATGGTGGCACGTGCTCTCATTGGTCCACCGAGTCCAAGACACCAACCGTTCCAGAAGAAATAGATGTACGAGGCTCTATTTTGGATTGCTTGCTATGTTATATCAGCTCAATGATGCTCTTGAAATTGGAGGTCTTTTATTGCATCATATGATGTTGTAACTTGTTTTATCTAAATTTCAAGCTTCAAATAAAGCTACAAAGCCAGAAGCAAGGGCCAATGCCTCAAGTATTGATGTTTCACAAAGCAGCAGTGAGAGTGCATATTGCTCGCATAGGCCCATGGTATCTATTGCTCAACTTAATCCGGCACAAAGAGATTTGGGGGATGCACTCCAAGAGGCAGTTGATATATTTGGGCGGGAAAACAAAGATGCTGATGAAATAATTGCCAACACACGCCAAGAGATACATGAATTGAAAAATAGGCAAACTTTGACAGAAAATGTTCTAAAGAATCTCCTATGCACTTGTCATGGTAAGCCAGTTGTGATGTGTCTGGGAATTGAAGGTGTCTAAATAAACTTTGATTCTGTTGTTCAGTCAAGTGGACTGCTGATGCCAATGCTGTAATTAATTACTGCTCAAAATTTCGTTCAAAATTTCCTGGTCTGTAATAATTGCAAATTTTGTTGTTGTACTAAAATTAGATATGTTCCATGTGGCTGCTGTATTTTGTGTGAAATAATATAATGATGTGTACTTCAATTAAACCATAAATCGGCTGCATGCTGAAAATTTGAATCTGAGCGCACGTGTGAACTGTTTTCTGCTCGTAATGCAATAAAGGCTGTTTCTTCGAAGACTATGAACATGGTAGCCCATTAATAATACCTTAATAATTATGCCTGCTAGCAAGATAGACGGTCCTTATTATAGTCATGCATGCCAACTTGTATGATTAAAAGTAGTTCGTACACATTAAATCTACCATCTGCATTTTTCTTTGTAATAACTTTTCTTTTTACACAACTCAAAACTTGTCATGCTAATATGAAATTCGAGATGGCAAAACATGGGAAAGATAAAGATATCTCTTTCCTGCGAAATGCTGGGTTTTGAAGCCCAAGTCCAAGTCTTTCTCTGCTCAAGTTTTGGAGGAACAACTCCAAGTAGAACGAGTTGCAACAGCTATGCTAAGAACAAAAGTTAACATGTTGAGATCGAGATTAGAAGCATGTGATGCCCTATTGCACGAGGCCAATCAAGTTCGTTATAATCTTCCAAAGACTTAGAAAATGCCATAGATAATTGGAGATGAACACTACATAGTGAGTACATTGGTCTTGTGAAATGTTTCCTTAGAATAAGGCACCGTTCCTACTATTGTTGGTGGATGCATTTATTTGGGATCAACTTGGTAGTTGTTCCTGTGGATGTTATATAAATTAATTGCATAGCCTTTTTCAATCAGTTCGAACTTAAATGGTATCATAGCCTTGGTCTCAAGTTTGAATTGTCGAACGCGTGGTTTAATTTAATCTCAGTCGGGCGGCAAAATCTCCCACCAATCCTGAAATATTTCAAACGCATTTTTGATTGGGATTAAGAAGATAGGGACATAGATCCGGTGCCCCCACGTTCACAGGGCACATCAAACTTGAGATTAAATTATGCGTTCTAGTTCTATACAAAACCCAAGAGGAGGTTGAGCGGCGGCGGCTAGGGTTTAGTGTGGGAGGAGATGATATGCGTACGCTCCTATTTATATAGGTCGGAGGCACGCGACGGCCGCCGCACGCGTGGCATCGCCATTCGCAGAGGTAGGTGACGACGCGTGCCACCCGAGGCATCGCCATTTTACGCGACCGCAGATCGCCGAAGCGGCGCCGCTGAGAAGACGCATCGACGCCGGGTCACCGCCAAGCGGGCCCGACGAAACGTTCTCCGTACGCGAGCGGACACTTTACGCGTCCACGCAGCGTCCGCGACGGATCCGAGACACATATTTGGGCATGTTTGCGTCGCTGCGAACGGCCCTACCACTATGCGTCGTCCGCTGGAGTTTGTACCAGATACATTTTTGGCCCGGACAGATGCGCTCGGAACCGAAATCATCTTGTTCCCTTCTCTATTTCTTCAGGTTCGAGAGAACACAGCAGCTCTTCAGCTCAGCAGAAATTAATCGGGTCACGCTGTTGCTTTCCTTGCCGTTGGATTGAAACGAATGGTGGATGGGGAAGCCTCAGGTCACGTTGTGCCCCGTGAACGTGGGGGCACCGGATCTCTGTCCGTAAGATAGATCATGATCATGGTAGTGACCTATATTCAACGTGATGATGATTTGATTTTGCACTCGGCCTTGAACAGAGGTACTAGTACGGTGTCACAATTTTTTATCATTATACTTGGACGGTGGCCAAATTCAAAATCTCATAGCGGCAAAACTTGCCGCCCACAAAATACAAACATTTCACACGCTTCCAAATTCCTATTCTACCCCCGTGGAGATGGCAGCAAAGTCGGTTGGTGGGGGTCTGCTCGTCATTTTTTGGATCACCACCTCCCTAGCCCAGAAACCCTCCCAAAAAAAATACATTTCCTTCAGACCACCCACCGGAACTTCCCAAGTCCCTCTCTCCCACCTCCACGACCACCGCACCGGAACATCCCCGCCGGACTTCCTGGCCTACCCGAGCCCTCGCGATCCTCATCATCCGGCTGCCCGCCGGAGCCGCTTCATCGACGCCGTCATCAACCGGACCGGATCATCCCCGCCGAACCTCGAAACCATATGCTCATCCAGCAGTCTACCGCAGTCGCTTCAGCTGCGGTATCGTCCACCCCACCGGAGCCGCTTCGCCGGATCCGTCGTCCACCGCATCGTATCTTGCTCACCGACACCGCCGTGCATGAACCGGATCAGCTTCACCGGCGCTCGTGCATGATCTAAACTCTTAATCTTGGGGGAACCTGTTTGTGCTAACGACGCGCCGTTACGTTTTTGCAGATGAGATGAGTAACCATGAAGTGTAATGGCCGTCTCTCCAACCCCAAGTAGCACATGTAGCGTACTTCATCACCGGATCTATCAACCCCAGGAAGATCTGTTGTGACTCCCACAGAGTGCTTCTCCTAATGTAAGTCCCTTGTTTTAGCGCCATGTTCGGGTTCAGATGCTTGTTTGTCCGAAGCTCTTTTAGTTCATTCCTAGCTATGACCGTAACACGTTGCTATTTTCTACTTCATTGCTAACTTTAAGCGATTGAACATTTTGGTTTGCATTCCTCGCTCGTAGATGTAGCCATCATATCTTCTATCTTTCTAAGTAGTTTTTACAAAAATTATAGGTATTATAGTAACATCCTGCTATTATTTAGTTCATGGCCAATTTTAAGTAATTGCACATGTTGGTTCGCATTCTCGCTCTATAGCTTTTGGCATCGTAACTTCTATATTTGGTTTACATTCCCTGCTCTGTAGATCTAGCCATCATAACTTTATCTTGCTCAGTCGTTGTTACAAAAATTATGGCCTGCTACTATGTTGTTTGTGCCAATTTTTTACTCCATGAACATGTTGGCTTGCATTCCCCGTACTACAGGTGATGCCATTTTTTGTATCTAGTTCATTGTAAGCTAACAAAGTAAGGACTTAGTTTGGCATGCTATCACTCGTTTATCAAGCCCGTAGTACAAATAAACTTGTCATACTACTAGATAATAATTTTGCGTGCCATCTTGTTCTTCAAAAGCTGCATTATTGACTTGTTTCTCTGACTTGGCATGACGCTCACATATGGAAAGCTGAACATATTGGTTTGCATTCCCTCTTATACAAGTTCACAGTGATCCCACTATATTCTCAGTATCCGGTCCATCCTAAGCTCCAGCATTAACTATCCTCTATGTGTTGCTCATTACAAGTTTATATCCCGAAACATCTTGATTTGCATCCCCTTCACTATAAGTTCAGGAGTATTATTTAGTTCACGGCCAAAATGAAGTAATTGCACTTGGCACATGTTGGTTCACATTCCCTCCTCTTTAGCTTTTGCCATCGTAATTTCTATTTTTGGTTTACATTCCCTGCTTCCGTAGATGTAGCCATCATAACTTCATCTTTCTCGATCGTTGTTACAAAATTTATAGCTGCTACTATGTTGTTCATGCCAATTTTGTACTCCCCGAACATGTTGGTTTGCATGGGACTCGGCAGTAGTAAGTCTCGCTGTTTCATTCTAACATGCTCGTTATATTGGCTGTTGGTATGCGGCATGCACTCTTTGTTTGCTTATTGTGCACATTACAATGATCTTGTTATAACGACGAAATGATGAGTTCCAAATTCTTTGGCAAACAATATTGTAGTGTCTTTGCCTTTCCATTGTTGTTGTCTTAACTTGTAATGTCTTTGTTTCGGATATAGGTGCTGCATGGACAACTTAAAAGATTGCCGGATCCCTTCATTGTATTGCTAGGTTTAATTACCATTCAATTTCTCTGGGTTCTGTAATATTTTTTCAATGCTTGCAGCTGATGTAATATTTAGTTAGTTTTTATAGTTCTTTCGCGCATTTTTCTTTGGTGCTTGTGGTAAGTGAGGCTATCCGACAGAAATCAATGCTGCGTAAATATTCTCAGTATCTAAATCACGAATTCCCATCCCTTAAACGGCCCAATTAAGCGAAATCACATATGTGCCGGCCCGCAAAATCCTAAAGCGCCTATTACGCCGGCATATAAACAGCAACTAAACGGGCTGGCCCACTTACTTATTGGGCCAGCCCACTTGATTTACTGCGGACCCCACACTTTTATTGGGCCGGCCCACTTGCTTTAAGGTGGACCCCACCCACTACTGGGCCGGCCCACTAACTAGTTGGGCCAGCCCAATTGCTTTTGTGGTGGCCCCCACATACTAAATGGGCCGGCCCTTTAAGACGAAAGTGGGACCCACCTGTGTTTTTGGCCCGGCCCACTATCTTGTTGGGCCGGCCCACTTGCTATATGGTGGACCCCACATACTAAATGGGCCGGCCCTTTAACTGGAAAGTGGGACCCACCTGTGTTTTTGGCCCGGCCCACTAGCGTGTTGGGCCGGCCCACTTGCTATATGGTGGACCCCACATACTAAATGGGCCGGCCCTTTAACAGGAAAGTGGGACCCACCAGTGTTTTGGCCCGGCCCACTATCTTGTTGGGCCGGCCCACTTGCTATATGGTGGACCCCACATACTAAATGGGCCAGCCCTTTAACTGGAAAGTGGGACCCACCTGTGTTTTTGGCCCGGCCCACTGTCTTGTTGGGCCGGCCCACTATCTTGTTGGGCCGGCCCACTTGCTATATGGTGGACCCCACATACTAAATGGGCTGGCCCTTTAACAGGAAAGTGGGACCCACCGGTGCTTTTGGCCCGGCCCACTGGCTTGTTGGGCCAGCCCATTTGATCAAATGTGGACCCCGCGTACTAAATGGGCCGGTCCGATAGCAGGAAAGTGGGACCCACATGCTTATTGGGCCGGCCCAATAACTTCTTGGGCCGGCCCAGTTGCTTTAATGTGGACCCCACTTTGTAAATGGGTCGGCCCGATACCAGGAAAGTGGGCCCCACATGTCTTGTGGGCCGGCCCTTTTGCCTGTTGACCGGTCAAACGAGTGCATTCGGCCCGGCCCACATACTTAGTGGGCCGGCCCATTAAAGTTTTGACCAGTCAACCTTAGAGGTTAGGCCCGGCCCACGTAACTAATTGACCAGCCCAGCTATATAGTTGACCGGTCAAACTAAGTCAGCTGGCCCGGCCCGCAAACTTAATGGGCCGGCCCGCTTAAGACGTGGCAGGCCTCGTGTGGGCCTACCATCTACCACGGGGTTTCAGCCGGTTAACGCCGTTAACTGCCAGTTAACGGCGTCTGCCACGTGTCAGTTTGCATGACGTCAGCAGTCAACGGGCTCCCGGAAACACTTGGGCAACGGTCCGATTTTCCGTGGCGGAAGGGCGCCCAAGCGCGACGGACCGAACAAATCGTCGTAGGACTTTGCCTGACGCAGTTTCCACAACAGAACCCATATCGTCGGGTTAGGCCCATAGGCGACGAAAAATACCCCTTAGCGGACGATTTTGAGACGTTGTCTATCAGAACTTTTCTTGTAGTGACAGGCAGTAAGTAAAGCAAGCAATAAACAAGCAGCTGATGATCACTTGATTACCAGAGCTTGCTAAAGCATGCTAGAACCAACTCTAGCATCAATACATTGACCATATAAATTAAATAGACACATTACATAATGAATTGCATCACAGATAAGCAAATGAGCTAAACACAATTATACCCAAAAGCACACCATCACTGGATGGTGCTGCCTAGCCAACAAACAGGTTCAATGGAGCATTTTCATGTATTATAGCACAAGGGATAGCACACCAGGAGCACTGGCTCTTGCAAAATTGCAAGAATTACACACAGTAATTAAGCCAGGGCAAGTAATTGAATACACTTGAGGATCTGGCAGAAGTACTATCAAGAACAGAGTCACAGGGATAGTTTCAAGCAAGAAATGCAAGCATAAGCAAGCACATGGCTTTAGAAAAATTGCACAGAAGCATGCATAGCAAAGATAGCACAGCCTAAGCTAGGTCATGGAGAGTAGAGCAGCAGCCACCAGTTCACAATTGCAGCAGTAGAGAGCACAGCCATAGCAGCTAGCATCAACCAGCAGTAAAGCGAAGAAAGATAAGCACAGGCATGGCCACAGAAGCTGTGGTCATGGCAAGCAGAGCGCAACAGTAAGCACAGCAGTAGTAGCCAGAAGCATACCACAGAAGCAGCAGCAGCACGGCATGGCGGCATCTCCAACAGGAGGAGGAGCCATGGCTAGAGCGAGAACAAGAAGAAGTAAGGCAGGCAAAAGAGAGAGGGAGGTGCACACACCTGGAGCAGAAGCAGCGCAGCGTGCCCATGGCAGCACGGCGGCACGGGCCGATTACGGCAGCGCCAGGCCGCAGCCAGGCCAGGCGTCGCCGGGCGCCAGAGCCCCAGCATCACCACAGCGAGGCACATGGCCGCGCTGTGACGCCAAGATCATCGACGGCGGCAAATCGCCATGGATTCCCACGGCCAGGGTCGCAGGCGAGTTGAGGCCGCGCGGTGGTGAGGGCGAAACCTAGATCGACGTGGACCACCGTGTCCGCCGTCGAGAGGCGGATCAGATCAACCTAATCTCGCCGGCGGCGACGGCCGGAGATGGCCGGAACAATTCCGAGAAGACGGCGGCGACGCGAATCGCCAGAGAGGGGTTAGGGTTAGGGTTCGGACACGCGCGAGAGAGAGAGGGAGAGAGTGAGGTGGTCAGGCCGGACCAGGTGGGTCGGCCGACCTAACCCGTTGGGCCACCCTGACAGGTGGGGCCCAAGGGCAATTTAGCCATTTCACAAATTCATAAAATGCTGAAACTTTGAAAATCAATAGTAAATGTTTAAAAGCTCTAAAAAAATAATTAAAAATATGCAAATTGATCAGCATAAAATTCTCTATCTAAATAAAATATCAAAGAGAATTTTTAAAAGACAATTAAGAATAAGTCTTAACTGATGATTTAAATAATGATTTAAATCACACATATTATTTTCAATAATGAAAATAAGTCCATTAATGCAATTGGACTTTAAAAACACCTTGACAATATTTCAAGGTTGTATTTACTTTAAACAGAGTATCTCCAAATCAATCTTAGTATCAACCTCTTACATAAAATAATAATGTCATCGGAAGGGGGGAACAAACCCTAAAACAGGTATCATGCATAATTGCTTCTTTAACCATTGCCCTTATCGGACAATGATGCTATTTTTCAGAAACAGAGGACAAGGGTCAGTCCACACCTTCCAGCTGCAGAACTTTGCAGTGTTCAGGCAAGTTCATCACTTGCTCATGTCATTTGAGTATTTCTATCAAATTACTTGCAAAGTACTATGATTATCACTATTGCATAAAAACCAAAACCACTACTTTCATAACTATGAATATGACTATGTGGTGGGCAATGGAACCATGGATTGTGTTGATATGGTGGAGGTTCCATTGCAAGGGTTTATATCCATCTAGGATTAAACAACAAATGTCGCCAGCGATTCTTGTGCCGTAATACCCGTGTTAACCATAAGATCCGGAGTGGGACGGAGTAGTCAAAAGTGTTTCCACCTCTCATTCATCAACGGATGGGCTTTACCGTAGTACACTTGTAATCCAAGGGGGCAAGCGGTGAGGCTGGGGAGTCCTAAGTCCCCACAGCATTGTCCGTAGTACACTTGTCGCCCGAAGGAGCAAGCGGTGAGGCTGGGGAGTCCTAAGTCCCCACGGTATTGCGGTCTATGATGGGTTGCAGCTACCGGCGTAGGAATGTATGGTAGAGCCCTGCATTGACGTCGTGGTCGGGGTCCACCCTGAAATCTACGGGAATAATGGGACCGGCGTGGACCCAGGGTCGGGGCATGCAACAAAGGGTGGGTGTTCGAGGTAGCGGAGGAACATGATTGGCTAGACCTTATACCGGGCCTCACACCGAAGGAAGTGTGGACGGGAAAAGCTGCCCGGTTGGCACCAAGGTTAAGATCTCTTATGGGTAAAGCAACACACCTCTGCAGAGTGTAAAGAACCGTGACCTGTCACTCCCTGTTCCGGGATATGGAACTGCGAACGCGGCCGGAAAGGAGCTCCATGAAGTTCTAGTAAACCGGTGAAGGCTGACGGACATAGCTCTTTGAAATAAAAGCAACATCTTGAAGAAATGTTTATCAAAACCTGCATTGGTATTAGACTTTCTGGTCTAGTATCGTAGCTAGTGCATTAAACACCTCTTATCTATAATGAACTTGTTGAGTACGCTCGTACTCATCCCACTCTTAAATCCCTTGCTTAGATTGTCTGAATCGTCTGGAGGAGGACTACAACAACCCTGAAGGAGCCAAGATCATCGGCTATGAAGAACCAGACCTCTCTGGAGGTATTGAAGGCGTAGACTACCTCATAGTCTACGGAACCGGGGAGGCTTCCGGAGGAGATCAAGCCTAGAAACATCGAGTAGTAGTAGTAGCCGAGCAGCCCGAACTCATAGTACTTAGCTGCTCGAGAGAATAAATGTATAATTTAATGAGACTTCTATATTGTAAGCTAAGTTGGGTTCGCCTCGAACCCAGGAGTATTCCTCTTAGGACCCAAGAGGAGCTCCGAGACGATATGTGTATGATGATTGTAATATTAAATGAATGAGTTATGGACCTGCTATGTTCTGCTGTACTACTCTGAGGGATGTAATATTTGCGGAATGGTACTTCGTGAATGTTATATCAACGACTGGCATACTACAACATGCAGTGGTATGCAGGGTCCCCACAATTGCTTAATATAAAATGGACAAGTAGCAACATCGAAACAAAAAGAAGATCATACCCATTTTGTGATTTCACAAAACTACACCATTTTGTACACCACCACCACCATTCTACTCCAAATATTATTCAAAGCAACTCCACCAAAAATCTCTGAAAAATTCCAAATAATCCTTCATGCTGCCATTTCATCGAGCACATGGCAGGCACAAATCTGGATTTGACACACACTCTATTACTCTCTGGATTTTTGCCTAAACCACTTTTGTTTTGTGATGATCATTGATCCTCTGCATCTCCTGCATCAAGCCAAGTACAAGCCAGTGATGATTAAAGCCTGGAGAGAGCCAAACCCTCACCATGCCGTGCTCATGCCGGCCATCATGCCATCTCTCTCTCTCTCTCTCTGATCCTCTACATTCACTTTAAACGTGTCCAGTAACTTCCCTCTGCCTTGTTGATCATCACCATGCACGGCCCTGGCTCGCGAGAGGCTGGCATTGACCAGGCCAGTACACGCCTAGAGTCTCCCAGGCGCGCAAGCGTGCGCGCTCACCGCGTTCTGGACGGGCCAGAGCGGCAGCCCGACCCATCTCCTCCGTCCTCCCCTACTCCTCCGCTTCTGCATCAAGCACCAGCACCTCTCCAGCTAGCCAGTAGACATGCTCAAGCGCATGCGCGTGCACCGTCGCCGTCGTCCTCTTCCACTTTCCGCCGCTAGTACCGTGGTAGGTTCGGCATGATCTCGAGCGATCCCATCGCCCTTTCTCTGCGCCAGCTAGCCATTGAGCATCGCCATGATGCCAGCTACTCCACGCCGTCCTCGCCTTGGCCTTTCGCGCACCAGAACGGCCGCGCCATGCTCGACCTCCATGGGCACCCACAGCTCCCCTCCGCCGCTATAAATAGCAGCCTCCCGCGCCTCCATTCTTCACACCCATCGCTTCTCCTCCCATCCCTGCTTCTCCTCAACCAAAGCCCGAGCCACATCATCGCCGGAGCAGCGTTAATTTGACGCCGGAGCCCGCCAGTACCCGCAGATCATCGCTGTCGATTGGAGCCTCCTCGAGCGATGCCGCCAGTACCAGTCGACACGCCGTCCTCGCTAACATCGCTGCGCACCCCGCCGACGACCGCCGGAGCACCGGTAGGCCCTCCAACCCCCCTAGCCTCGCCGCCAGAGACGTTGGATCTCGTCGGAGACGACGACGATCCACGGCCGTCTGATCTTCTCCTAATCCTACGTCTCACACGCACCCACACCGTTTCGCTTATTAAGTTTCGCTGACGGGTGGAGCCCACCTTGTCAGGCAGCCCAAGCATGCGAGCCACGCTGCTGGGCTGGCCCGTTTATTTTTTCCCCATATGGCCCGTTAAGCTTTCCCCGCAGGCCCACGCATTTGAAATCAAATTAATTCAAATCTGTCAAATTCAATACTGGTACTGTTTTCAAAATTGAATAGAATCAAATCGGCTGAACCAAATTCGATGAATTTAATATATTTGGAAAGCTTAGGAAAATATCTAAATAACTACACTGGTTTCAACCTTAGTTGTGTTGTAGAATTAAAGTAGCAAAAATAACAAGGCAGGGCCTTTTCAAACTTCAAAATTTATTTAAAATTCAACCATAAGTGATTTTGAGTTGATTCCAACTCTCATAAATCACATTTGACATACTATACATGTTTATGTAAAAAGATAGCATAGTTGTTTGTATGATCATGGACTAGAGCAAAATAATGGCTATGGAGCCATTTCTAGTCCATTTAAATCATCCAAATTAAGTTGTTTAAATAGTATGAGAGTTGCTCTCTCATTTAATCATTGTCTTAAGTAATCCAATATGAGGTAATGACCTTAGTCTATAGCACCTCATGTTTAAATTACTTGATGATATTAAATTGCTCCATAGTAGTTTTTAAATTGCATGAGATGAAGTATCTCATTCAAATATTTTCCCCAAATGATATTTATGAAGTGTTGACCTTGGTCAACATATGATCATACTTCATTATTTGAGGAAATTAAATCTTAAAGAAGATTCCATGACAGGAAATCATTTTCTCTTACAAGTTTCCTAAAACACAAGTCAACCCCCTCTTGGGATTAATGGGTGATACTAGGATAATTTGGGTGAACCATTTGTGTGCTTAGTCTAGCCCTTAAGAATGGTTTGGTGATTGTATACCTCGTATCCGTTTATAGACGCTAGTACCAAGGAATACCATGAGGAGGAGGTCTACGAGGAGGAACAAGAGAACTTTGATCAATACACCACTCAAGGCAAGCTAATACCCTTGCAAAGTTCCCAAGTGCAAAGCTCTCATGGAGCAAGGCACCATTACACTTCTATTGTTGTTTAATGATCCAATCCCAATGTTTATTCTTGCAAGCTTTTACTTTATTTATCAAAGCTTACTTCATAGTTAATTTGGGTCTAAGTATAGAGTGTTACAAGAACATCAAAAGTAGCCTAGGGAAATACAAGCTAGAATTAACACCCCTCATGACTAGTTGCTAGTGCTAAACTAAAAATGACTACTGTAGATGGGAACATGTGAAAACCAATGACTTTGAAAACCTTGGAATGATGAGTCATTCTATTGAAAGATTTTGAAGGTGAATATGACATGAATGACTTCGTGGCTTTGACAAAAACTGATAATTGGGTTTGGATGCGATACCTTTCCAATTTTGAGTACCCCCACAATACCTGATTATGGGTAAGGCTTAACTAGAAACTTATGCACTTTAGTATGGGTTCCCTCTAAACAAGCGTCATAGAGGTTATGCCAAGACTGCCTCCATTGAAAGTGAAATGACATGAAATGAGGTGAATGTACGACCCAAGCCCTGTGCAGTTCCCGGGATAACAGTTGGCTATCACCGGGAGGCCAAACTCATGGGAGAGGTGCCTATACTAGTGTTTGTAAGTGAAAAGTTATGGTTGATGATCCGCATACTCAGTTATGACTATTCAGGGTTACCCCTGATGGATGTAATCAAAAGTTGTGGCACAAGTGTGCAACCTCTACAGAGTGTAAAACTATTCGAATAGCCGTGTCCACGGTTACGGACGATTGGAAAGGACATACTGTTCCATTGTCAGATAAGTCTAAAAATGAATGGTGATTGAATGGTGAACTTGACTTGAAAACAACATGGTTGTGGGAATGACACTAATGTTCCCACTTGAGTTAAGTTAGGCAAATAAGGAGTCATACTTCTATAAGGTTTATGAAA
Organism: Lolium perenne; assembly: GCF_019359855.2. Classification (NCBI taxonomy): domain Eukaryota; kingdom Viridiplantae; phylum Streptophyta; class Magnoliopsida; order Poales; family Poaceae; genus Lolium; species Lolium perenne. The sequence continues at coordinate 154,537,036 of NC_067245.2, read as the reverse complement.
TAAAATTGGCTTTACGCAAATAAAATTCTAGCTTAGCACCCCTTAATAAAATTGATAGTACTTACTGACATAGGCATCCCCAATGGGCCTGCCGAAGATAGTACCCGGGGTTTATTGAAGGCCCACGACCCTAAGAATAAGAAGAATCGGAAGCCCAAGTTGATATTTAGGAAAGCTAGAGTTGTATTAGGAGATGATGTTTGTAATCTCGCGGGATGAGTTGGAAACCCTCCCGGACTCTGTAACTTGTACAATACGAATCCCTCGACTCCACCTCCTATATAAGGGGGAGTCGAGGGACAAAGAAAGCATCGAATCATTGTCTCTCAAACCCTAGTTTTCATAATCGTCGAGTACTTTTCGGCTGAAACCTTCGAGATCTACTTGCCCTCTACTTCCAACTAAACCCTAGTCTACAACCCGTAGGCATTGACAAGTTAATCCCTTGTCAATTGGCGCCATCCGTGGGGATTAGAGGCGTCAAGGATCTGGTCTCGATGGCACGTTCAAGATCGTCGACTTCATCAACAGCAAGCAACGCGATGGATCGAGGTAAACAGATCGCAACTGGTCCTGTCGATTTTGTTCCTCACCCGCCGTCCCGTTTGGATGCATATGCGTATCTGGAGGAGCTTATGGAGATGACGTTCGGAAGATTTCACTTTCGCGTCGAGAAAGAGGGAACGTATCGTTCGAAATTCCGATCTCGTCGGGATTATCAGCGGTCGACTCCAATCTTTCGAGCTCAACATCGTCGATCGAGTCAGGCGAAGAGGAGACTTCATCGCCACGCTTCATCAGCACCAGGGCAAGCGAAAATCTCACCAAGATCTTCAGCGACATGTCCTTCGAGTCATCTGCGGACTCCTATATAAGCGATGACTCGAGCAGTGTCGACAGCTTCAACTTCATCGACAAATCCACTACAGTGGGCAAGGTCTTCACCAATATTTATGATGGTGCCACCAAACCCAGCACAGATCTGAATACAAAATACCATCAGATTTATGCCATCGGAGAACCAAGCCGCGATCAGGAGGAAACATCCGAGGCTTTCGACGATTTGGGAAATCCATATGTCGATCCCTCTGATTTACGACGAGGCCTAGGCAACAAATATATTGGATCTGAGCCTCGGGATAGAGTTCAACTCCCGCAAGCAGCATGGGATAGAGCCGCAAGAGCTATGGATGGCTCAGAACCAATGGCTACAACAGCCACACCAGAAGAGCTGCAAGCATATCAATATAGGCTCGCGCGAGCTGCGAGGGAATTGGAAAAACAGACAGCTGCTCTGAACAGGAGAAAGGAGGCAGCCTCCGCGTCAAGCAGGCGAAGGGCAGAGCTGAGTCGACAATCTGGAACCTCGGGAGATAGCCACAAGGAAGCTCGAAACAGAGCAAGATCAAGATTGCAACATATACCTGAAGGAGAAATAGAGCACTTGGTTCAAAACCTAGACATGTCTTTTATGTCGATAGACACGAGAGGGAATATTATCCCCAAGACACCAGAAGCTGGGTATATGGCGACACAAGCCTTTATCCTTGCATCCAGGCCACCTCCAGGAGATCCAAGGGAGGCACTGTACAACATGGCAATGGCAGGAGTTGGAGCCATGGGAACGGCGTTTGCATCAACACCTCCTGAAGGAACAGCAAGACAAAATAGTCCACGACCTGCGGTAGCAGCAGCAGCGACTCCCGAAGGAACAAGTGGAGCAAGAGACACGGCAGCGCAGGCAAGGGTGGACAGAGCACGGCAAAGTAGAAGGGAACATCGGCACTCCCCAGAACTAAACGACGAGGATATGTGCGGTTTGCCATGCTTCACGAGGAGAGTACTAAAAACTCGAGCCCCTTCGGGATTTAAGTTGCCTGATAACTTCAAGAAATTTGATGGCCTGCAAGATCCAGAGGATTGGCTAGTTGATTACCTCGAGATGGTGAAGCTCACTGGAGGGACCAGAGCAACAGCTATGCAAAGCATCCAGGTGCATTTAAGTGGAGCTGCGCGATCTTGGATTAAGAAGCTTCCTCCAGGATCTATCGACAGCTGGGATAGCTTCGAGGACATATTCGTCAAGAATTTCTGGTCCACCTGCAAAAAACCTGCATCGCTAGAGGAATTGAGAGCATGTCGACAGAAGCCAGACGAATCAATGAGAAAATACATCCAAAGGTGGAATATTATCAAAAACTCGGCAGAGAATATATCTGACGAGAGAGCGATAGATGCGTTTGTCGCAGGAATCAGGCGAGGAGATTTTGTCGAGGATTTGGGGAGAACCAACCCAAAGACAGTATCAGCATTGATGGAGATAGCAAACAGATGGGCAGATGGAGAAGACGCTGTTCACAACAAACGGCATAGGTCACTAGAGGAGGACCGCGGCCGAAATTATCAAAATAGGCGGCGATTTCCTCGGCAGTACTCGAGCTATGATGCACCTGGGCAAATTTCGGCTGGCTTCCGAGCAAGCGCCGGAGGAAACAATAGAGATGATTACCAGAGGAGCAACGAGCAGCGAGGCGACAATAGAGATGACTCTCGAAACAACAGGAAAAATACCGGGTCGAGGTTTCAGAGGCCTTTCGTGTCTCCCGAGGAGATGATGAACGGGCCGTGTCAGATGCACTTCTATCTCGACAATAACGGAAAAAGACAGTCAGGACATCTGCAGAAGGATTGTCGAAACTTTCAGGCAATGTTAAGGTGGGCAGGGCATGCCAATGCTCAGGCAGCACCCAGAAATCCTCAAGGACCCAGGAGTGAGATTCACCTGCCACCTCCTCCCGCAATTACGGATGATAATCGACATCAGCTCAGAATTGCGGCAGCACCTGCACCACCGCCTTATGTTGATCCCAATTCCAATGGAGCGGTCTCGATGATTCAGAAAGGCAGGCCATCCAATAGAGCTCAGAAAGCAATCTCGCGATAGGTGTTCATGGCAGAAAAGATGCCTCCACCAACAGTCGAGTATCTTAATTGGTCAGGGCAAGATATTGGCTTCACAATAGCGGATCATCCACAGCAAGTTCCTCGACCAGGGCAATCAGCACTTATCTTACCAGCAGTAATCGCAGGATTCGACGTATCTCGCGTGTTCATAGATGGCGGCAGCAGCTTAAACCTTATGTATGCAGATACATTAAGGAAGATGAACATATCCCTAGCAAACTTAAAACCAACTGACACGCGATTCCACGGTATCACACCGGAGAAGCCAAGTTATCTGCTGGGAAAGAATAATCTCGACGTTCAGTTTGGGACCCGAGAAAACTATAGAATAGAGAGGCTGGAATTCGAAGTCGTGGATTTCCCATCACAATACCACGCTTTGTTGGGACGACCAGCATATGCTAGGTTTATGGCGGTACCACATTACACGTACCTGTTGTGGAGGATGCCTGGGCCTAAGGGACCAATCACAGTCAAAGGAAGCTTTGCACTAGCCGATAAGTGCGATAAGGATTTTCATCGACTGTCAGAAACTTTCGGGATGCAAGCAGAGTACATGGCGTCAAGGCTCACGACTGATTATGATGTGCTGCCAGATGTAGGAAGGCCCAATAAAGAATCAACTTTCAACACTGAGAAAAATTCTAAGGAAGTGCAGATTCACCCGACATACCCGAAAAAGACGACGTCCATCGCAAAAGACATGGACCTCGCATAGGAAAGCGCGCTCGTCGAGTTCCTCCGTGAGCACTGGAAAATCTTCGCATGGTGTCCAGCTGACATGCCAGGAGTACCCAGGGAACTTGCCGAGCACCACCTAAACTTGGATCCACTAGCGAGACCAATCAAACAACCTTTGCGGCGTTTTTCGGAGCCAAACCGCAAAGCTATGCTGTCAGAAATCGATCGACTAAGAGAAGCTGGTTTTATCAAGGAGCTGCATACAGAGGCCACATGGGTAGCAAATCCAGTGTTGGTGCCGAAGAAAAACACTAAAGTCCTTCGCATGTGCGTCGACTTTACGTGTCTCAATAAACATTGTCCAAAGGATCACTTTCCTCTCCCGGGGATCGATCAAATTATCGACTCCACAGCAGGATGTGAACGTCTTTCCTTCCTGGATGCATATTCTGGTTATAACCAGATCAGATTGAAAGAAGAAGACGAGGTCAAAAGAGCGTTCATCACACCTTACGGCGTGTTTTGCTACAGAAAAATGCCTTTCGGTTTGAAAAACGCGGGAGCAACATACCAGAGGATGATGCAGAAGTGTTTGGCGACACAGATTGGAAAGAACGTACAAGTGTACATCGACGATGTCGTCATAACATCAAAGAAAGGAACAACGCTAATCGAGGATCTGAAGGAAACCTTCGACAACCTCGACAAGTTCTGCCTCAAGTTGAACCCGACGAAGTGTTCCTTTGGCGTCCCTGCAGGAGAACTTCTTGGGTTTCTAGTCTCAGCAAGAGGGATCGAAGCAAATCCCGAAAAAATCCAAGCTATCGTAACAATGAGAAAGCCAACAAAGTTAAAATAAATACAGTAGCTAACTGGGCGAGTCGCAGCTTTAAGCAGATTCGTCGCCAGGTTGGGAGAAAAAGCGCTACCGTTCTACGCTTTAATCAAGCAAGGAGAGAAATTCCAGTGGAACAAGGAGGCCGATAGAGCCTTCGAGGATTTGAAGCGCACAATTTCGACACCACCAATTTTGGCGGCGCCGAAGGAGAAGGAACCTCTCCTGCTATACATCCCAGCCACACCTCAGGTGGTTAGCATGGTGTTAGTCGTCGAAAGAGAAGAAGAAGGAAAACTCCATGGAGTGCAAAGGCCGGTATATTTCATCAGTGAAGTTTTATCGCCTTCCAAACAGCGGTACCCGCAGTACCAGAAGTTAGCGTATGGAGTGATCACAACAGCAAGAAAATTGCGCCATTATTTTTCGGCACACCCGATAATAGTGGTCAATAAAGCACCTCTATCAAACATATTGAACAATTCAGAAGCTACAGGGCGTGTCTCCCTTTGGGGAATAGAACTTTCCCCTCGGGACATCACGTATGAAAAAAGAAAGGCAATCAAGTCGCAAGTTTTGCCAGATTTCATTGCAGAGTGGATGGAGCTGCAAAATACAGGACCCCCGGATTTATCGAGAACTTGGACCATGAACTTCGATGGATCCAAGAGAGTAGAAGGAGCTGGTGCAGGGGTGATACTCATATCACCTGAAGGCAACAAATTGCAATATGTCCTACGGATGACGTTCCCAAACACATCTAACAATGAAGCAGAATATGAAGCCCTGATACACGGGATGAAGATGGCGAAAGCTTGCGGTGCAACTCGATTAAAAATCTTTGGCGACTCACAATTGGTAGCTCAGCAGGTTATGAACCAATGTGATGCAGTCAATGATAGCATGGTGGCATATAAGGAGGTGTACAACGAGCTTGAGAAGCTGTTTGATGGATGCAAAGTAAATCACATCAGCAGGTTGAGCAACGATGAAGCCGACATTCTCGCAAACATCGGGTCGCAATGCCTTCCAATCCCGCCAGGTGTGTTTTGGGAAGAGATAGCCGAGAGATCCACAAAAACAAAGAAGGCGCAGAAGAAGACGAAGGAGGAGAAAACTTCGGTACCTCTCAAAGAAGTTTCGGATGAAGAAGAAGACCAGCAGTTAGTGCTGATGGTAGAAGTCCCATGGATGCAAGCGTACATATCGTATATCCTGAGAAAAGAACTACCCGACGATCCAGTTGAAGCAAGGCGAGTTATTCGACGATCCAAAGCCTTCACAGTGGTCAAAGGAGAGTTATACAAGCGAAGTATTTCGGGCGTGCTGCAAAGGTGCGTTACACCCGAAGAAGGAATGATAATCTTAAAGGACGTACACGAGGGAATATGTGGCCACCACGCGAGCAGTCGAGCTATTGCGGCCAAGGTTTTTCGGGCTGGATTTTACTGGTTGAAAACAATAGAGGATGCAAAAGAGATAGTGCGAACATGCGACGCATGCCAAAGATTCGCCGCAAAACCACATTCTCCGGCAGCAGAGCTGATGCCAATACCATTGTCTTGGCCCTTTGCCCAATGGGGACTCGATATGGTGGGTAAGTTGCACAAAGCTTCGCCAGGTGGATATGAGTACATGTTGGTCGTTGTGGATAAATTCACCAAGTGGATAGAAGCGAAGCCGATAAATTCACCAGATGCAGCGTCAGCAATAAAATTCGTGAAGGGCATCGTTTTTCGGTTTGGAGTACCTCACAGCATTGTCACAGACAACGGTAGTAACTTTACGTCCAAGGAGTTCAAAGCATACTGCGCAGAAGTAGGCATCAAATTGCACTTCGCGTCAGTTGGGCACCCGCAAACCAACGGCCAAGTCGAGAAAGCCAATGGTATCATCTGCATCCCAGGAGCGGCGACGATAGATTTTTTCGGCACCGTCAAAAGGGGGGATGTTGTCTTCAGCACATCCATGGTTTTCCTCATGGATGTATAGCCACTTCTTGCGCCACCCTTGAACTGAGTCAGGGAATTTGACATCGAAGTAATCAACATCGGGGCGAACGCAGATAACAACGCCGCCTATGTTATAGGCGACATTGGGAGAGCCATTACGGCGACAAAAGAAAATGCGCTTCCACAATGCCCAGTTAGGCTGGACGCCGAGGAAGGATTCGCAGAGGGTGATGAAGATGGAAACGTGGAGGATAGAATTGGGCGTGAGGTGATGAAGTTGCAGTCCATAAACGAAAAGCAACCCCCGAAGAAAAGGGTGAATGGGGGCAGAAAGGCCGCGGATGAGGTGATCGACGAAACAAACCTGATACTCGATTGGAGGGGTTGGGTAGCTCTCTTCGCTGGGGAAGCACAGCGCCTTGGGCTTCTTGCTGATCCCCAGTTTCTTCAGGAGATTGATGTCTTGGGTAGAGATTTTGGATCTCTCCCATTCAGCGCTCCCCAGATCCGCGGAAGCCATTGTTGATTCTGGCGAGTTGTGCCTTGTCAGTCTGCGCGGTGGCATCAACAATGGCGCATGAGTACAGCTCGAAGGAAGTGGAGCTCAGGGAACTATGGGGCGCAAGAGGAGATTTTTGCAGAGGAGAGCAGGAGAGCGGCGCGAGCGAAAGTGCTCGAGGAAGAAGAAGGGGATCTTATATAGAGGTGCGGCGAAATGGCATACCGTTGGATGGAAAAAGTGTGCGGCAGATGATGACCACGTGGAACAGGGGTAAAAAAGTAATTTCACCCTAGAGGAGTTACAGTGCGTGCGCCAGGAAAAGCGGAGGACGTGTGTCTCCCACTTGCACGACGTGTCAATATGATGCGTAATTTGGGCCCGCAAGGCAGCGACAGAGAACTTCTCGCGATTTCAGGAACTGCAGTCGTGGCTATCGTCAGCAATGGCGTCACTTTAGCACGAGAAAAATTCGGCTTCACAGTTTCGTAAACAAAAAGAGGTGACAGCAAAAAAAAAATTGGAGAGCCTTTGATCAAATACAAGTTTTTGATCAAATGCTCAGGGGCTACTTTGGAAAAATAAAAAATTCGAGAAAGACAAAATAGAAATGACGTGAGCCTATGATCAAATACAAATATTTGCTCATAGCCTCGGGGGCTACTCCCATCGGGAGCGCTGTTCGCACACCCGAGAGATTTGAAAATTTCGGCAGAGGAAAAATATAGCGGCATAAGGCGTGGAGCCTACACCCAAGCACAAGTCCTTGGTTGTAGACTTGGGGGCTACTCCCATCGGGAACGCTGTTCGCGTGCCCGATGAAATTATAAAAAAGAAAGATAGAAGAACAAGAGAGTATATTTCAAGTTATAAATAACTCTACATATACTCCCATCGGGAGAGCAATATAAGTCATCCGTTGACTCAATAAAATGTGCCATTCCAACAGCCGAATAAGCACTCGACAATATATTCTCAGAACGTCAAAGTTGTGAACAATTTCTGAATGCCGCAAAACTTTGCGAAGGTACGACCCCATATCCATTCTGTGTGGCGTGGCGCCGTCTCTGACGTCGGTTTGCTACTTTTATCCGTATCAACAGATACGAAGAAAAATCCTAACGGACGCGTTAGGTACCCGATAAATATGACTGGGACTCGACAGAATGGTAAGACCTTAAGCGGCACCTGTCGAAGTTTACACCAGTATTCCGAGATCATGTCCAGGGACGTGATCTTGAAGTAGGTTTTTGCGGATTGCCACTAGAGCAGTTAACTAGTACCTGATCCGTCAGATGAACTAGCCCCAACTACCATTATCCATGTACAATATAGAAATTCATATGAAGAAATATAAAGAAGTTTAAAGTTGTCGAGTAAAAATAAACAGTGGAGATTTTCCCTGACTCTACGATTCAAGCAAAATCTCGGGGGCTACTGATATAGGCATCCCCAATGGGCCTGCCGAAGATAGTACCTGGGGTTTACTAAAGGCCCACGACCCGAAGAATAAGAAGAATTGGAAGCCCAAGTTGATATTTAGGAAAGCTAGAGTTGTATTAGGAGATGATGTTTGTAATCTCGCGGGATGAGTTGGAAACCCTCCCGGACTCTGTAACTTGTACAATACGAATCCCTCGACTCCACCTCCTATATAAGGGGGAGTTGAGGGACAAAGAAAGCATCGAATCATTGTCTCTCAAACCCTAGTTTTCATAATCGTCGAGTACTTTTCGGCTGAAACCTTCGAGATCTACTTGCCCTCTACTTCCAACTAAACCCTAGTCTACAACCCGTAGGCATTGACAAGTTAATCCCTTGTCACTTACATTAGTATTAGTTTGCGAGTACTTTAAAGTACTCATGGCTGTGTCCCTGGCTATTCCAATGGCCAGACTATGAAGAGGAGCAGCAATATCAGGATGATGGACAGCAGGACGTCTACGATAATTAGGATTTCTCCTAACGTCAAGTGTTACCTGTGGATTAGATGGACTACTACTACTTCGCTTCCGCTATGTGTTGTGTTTGTTGATCATTAGATCAACTATTATTGTAAGTGTGGATCATGTGATCTATTGTTGTAAGAAGACTATGGTTTGTAATGAATGATGACTCTATGATATCAACTGTTATGTCTCACAAAAACAATCTTCCTGGGATTGCGATGTATGGCATAATAGGCATCTGGACTTAAAAATCCAGGTGTTGACACACACGTCTTCCACTTTTCCTGGCACGCGCGCTGTAGCGCCTGTCCAGTTCCCTCATACTAAAAAGACTCTTTTACCCCTAGACACGTGTAGGGCATCAAATCCATTCTTCCACCATCCAACGGCACGGGGATTCGCTAGCTCATTATAAATGACCTTCTTCTTCCTCGTGTCATCCCCTTCACCGCGCCGCACTCTTGCTCTCTCTCTCTCCAAAAACCTCCATTACTCCTACCACGCTCATGCGCCCTTGCTCTTCCCCAACTTTGCCACTCACTGACATTGATGCCACCGCGGGCAAGGCTCTCCAAGCATACCTCTCCAATGGCGGCGGAGAATCTGGAGATCTCCGACTGGGAGAGATCTAAGATCTCAAACCAAGACCTGAACTTGTTGAAGAAGCTCGGGTTAATGAAGGAGGGAGCGCTGATTTTCCCCAGCGAAGAAAGCTTCCCGACGCCTCCAATCCAATACCGGGTAACCTTCGTTGACCATCTCATCTGTGGTCTTTCTCCCTCCATCCACGAGTTCTTCCATGGACTGCTCTTTGTTTACGGGCTGTAGCTCCACCAGCTAACTCCCAATTCTATCCTCCGCATCTCTATCTTCATCACCCTCTGCGAATGCTTCCTCGGGACCCCTCCGAACTGGGCCCTGTGGAAACGAATTTTCTTTAACTGCCGCAACAGCTCCCACAACATCGCCTATAATATAGGTGGTGTTGTTAACTGTGTTCGCCCCGACATCGATTACTTCGACATTAAATTTCCCGACTCCGTCCAAGGGTGGCGCCGGAGATGGCTATATGTCCGCGAGGAGTATCTTAACTCGCAGGAATACAACATCGTGCCCTTTGATGGTGGCGCAAAAATCCTTCGCCGCCGCTCCTGGGATGCAGAAGCTACCGAGGAATAGAAAATAGCGACATATGCGCTTATGAAGCGCATCCATGAACTCCAGAACACCCGCGGTAAGGAACTGTCTGGTGTTCAAATTACTGCGCACTTCCTTAGGATCAGGGTGCAGCCTCTACAGGCTCGCAAAAACCCTCTATGGTTGTATGCTGGCGAGAAAGATGTCGACCGCGTATCCAAAGATCTCTCTGTGAAGTACTTGGAGAAGCTTGTCCGACGTTTTTTGTCGCTAAGCAAGAAAGATTCAGTTCCAACCTCCTGCCGCGTGGAGCCATAAAGCGGCACCAACGCTCCTCCCGAGGTAAGTCTCTTGTCTCTCGAGTTTTTTAATTCCTATGTTGATTATCAAAATTTCTCGACTTTTATCTCGCTGCTTTACTGTATTGCCACCAACTTGTCCTTAGCTATCTTTTGCAATTGATTTCTCTTCTGCAGAACCACCAAGTTATCTCTTCTCTTCCTCCCTTACCTGAAGGTGGGGAAGTCGATGAACGAGTCGTCGTTGCCGACGATACTTAGGGCGCTTCTCGCCCTGATAGTGAAGTCGCGGGTGTCACAAATCCGCGGCTTCTTCCAACAAAGATACAGATTCGGAGGCTTCCGAATCTGTACACTCACCTCCTTCCACTGCTTCTCCAAAGAACAAAAGGAAGAGAGGTGAAATTGAAGACTCCGGCACCTCCAAACCCAGCGATTCGCCGGCCGAAGAAGCTTCCCCCGAGGAGGAGGATGCCTTCAACCCTTATGAAGATGCCCTCATTAGCTCGTAAGTTACTCTGCCGTATTTTTCCTTTTTATACATTTTTTATGAATTTCTCGTACTATCTTTTGTGGACAGTGGCGAAGAAGAAGAAGAGCCCGCTGCCAATGTGACTGCTCCTACGAGCATGTCGCAAACTTTGGTTTTATCGGAAACTCGCCGTGCAGCGGAGGAAACCTCGCCTCCTCAACAAGGCTTGGGGATGTCCACTCCTGTTGCCAGCCCCCAAGCCCCTCGCCAAACAGAGCGGGGATTGAACTTGGCGAAGGACAAGGCCTCTTGGCCGGGAGTTCGACGACTCCTTCCTTAGGTGATGTATGTACCCTTGCAACTATTTTGTCATCTGTCGAATTTTCTCCCGTACACTCTCTGACACCTTTCTTTCTACAGACTTTGATGAAGGAATTCATCCGTCTCGGTACCCATTTTATTGGGTATCGTGATACTGTTGATAATTTTAAAGGTACGCCTTTTATCATCTTTGCTTTTCCTCGAGTAGGATATATTGCTATTTGTCTTGTCATATCTGCCATGTTTCCTCACTAGAGGCTCTCGCCAAAGCTAACCAGCGTGTCGATGATCTTGCCATCAAACTGGAGCAAAGTGAAAAAGCTCGCGAGAAAGTTGAACACAATGCTGCCTCTGTTGGAGATCTTCGAGAGAGGCTCCACCAAGCTGAGACTGCTTTGAGCGAAAAAATAAGTCAGCAGGTTGCTCGCGAAGAAGGGTTATTGGCCGCCTAGAATCGCAGAACCAGCGTTTTGTCAGTAAGTTCATTCATCTTTTTGCTCGAGTTTCTTCCGCAATTATCTCTCCTTATACTTGTTGATGACCCAAACTTTGTTTCAACAGGGAAAATCAGTCAAGATTTTGAACTTCAGGAGCCGAAAGGTGATCGTCTTATCGACGCCCTTTCCCTCCTTCAAATTCACGGGGATCTGGCGCGCCGCAGTATAGTTGACGTGCGTACTGCGTTTACACGCCTTTTCCCCTACTTCTTCCTGAAGAAAAGCCAACCAAACACCTTCTCTGAGCTCGCCAAGCGTTTTATTCCCGAAGAAGATCTTGGATTGGCTTTCCGCCAAGAAAACTTGAAGATCGGCGTTGAAGGCACCATAGCTTTGGTCGCCGAGAGCCAGCAAAACGTCGACTGGGCGAAAGCTGGTGACCCGAAGAAGATCAACAAGGAGAGGTGGCAATCCTTGATTAAGGCTGCCAAGCCGCACTCGAAGGAGATCCTCTCCTTCCTCGGATATAAACCAGCTACTCCCTCCAGTTCTGCCAAACCGGAGGTCAAGTAGACCAACTTATACCTCCATTTTCTATCTTTCCTTTTGGTAGATGTCGATATCTTTGTGATATATGACTTTTATGTCGACTAACTAGGAGTTGACCTTTTGTAATGGGGCATCACTCTTGTAAATATCCTAACTTATCAATGAAAAGAAATGATCCACTACTTGTGTATTGATGTCGACCTTTTCTTTCTTCCAGTTTATATTTGACAACTAGTCTAAGATTGCTGGAAACCCGCCTGCTTTAGCTGCTACCTCTCGCTCGAACCGGATCCCTGACGACGTTTCCCTTGACTACTCTTCATGTGCTAATTTGTACCAATCAGAATTGACTGAACTTCGGCTACAGCTCCAAACTTTGAAAAAACAATCCTTTATTGTTATGGAACAATCCCGCAAATCATAGGAACGAGAAAAAATAGCTCTCCAGCAGGCCAAAGAAGCTTTAACATTGAAAGAAACTGCGACTACCGAAGCTGCGCAAGTTGTATCTCAAGAAAATTTTATACTTGACTTGATGGCTGCCGCGAGTTTGGAAATGGCAGGTATGTTTTACGATTCTCGCTTCTCTCTTGCTCATCGCTATCTTTTCGTCTTATTGGGCCCTGTCCTCCAAATAGGATCTTTCTTGGACACCGCTGCCGAAGATCAACGAGTTGATGCTAGATCCACTGTCCTTGTTAATCTTGCCTTGGATAATAACTCCAGTTTTTGGTCTTCTCCGGATCGGACCCGACAAATTGTCAGATTTCAAGATCGCGCGGGTCAAGTTCGAGATTATCCCGCGTTCTGTACCAAGGCTCTAGCCAGAGTTTACAATGACATGTTTCCTCGGAACCATCAACCAAAAACACTTCCGGAACTAATGAATAAGTTCAAGGATACGAATCAGATCCATGGTTTTGTGAAAAAACAGTTGATTGCTGGTGCCCGATTTACCATGATTATGTTGCAAATATGCCACCCGAAGTTTGACATGTCCAATACTGTCGAACATTGTCATGTCAAATTGAAGAAACGAAGGAGAAACATCGACAAGATCAACGATGAGGTGACACCTATAGCCGAGGAAATGATCGCAGATCTTCTCCGTATGGATACTGAGTTTTTCTCCGATGGTCATTATGCCGATGCTCCTGAAGGCAAAAGGGTACAAATAGATGATCTTATATGAGGAGAATATCTCCTGCCCATGAAAGCTTACTTGTATATTGCGAGAAGTATGTATATTGTGAAGAATGTATTTGTTTTTCCTCCTACTCTAGCCCCCGAGTATTTGGATAGGCATATGTACACTTATTACTAGCGAGGTGTTGTAACCAAGGCAAATAATTTGTGGTTAATATATTGTGTAAATCAAGTTTATTTTGTCTTATTTGTAAACTGTAGATCACAAAACTTGTCGAAGAAAAAGATGTGTATCACCAATATCTTTACTATATTGCAGCATCGCGAGCCCGCCTCATTAAAAACCTTTCAGTCCCACTCGGTGCCCTGAAAGGAAAAGAGTGCGTCTGAAAACTCGCGAGCTTTTTCAATACATTGTATGTTTACATGTGTAACTATATTTTGACTGATGCATAAAAACGCCTAAGCTGCGCCACGTTCCAGGGATTTGGCTCTGCAATCCCTGTCTTCTTGTCCTTTACTCTGTATGCTCCTCCTTCGATTACTTCGATGATGATGTACGGGCCTAGCCATGGTGACTCGAATTTTTCATGCCTATCTTGCGTGAGCTGAAGAACCAAATCACCAACTTGGAAAGACCTTGATCGCAAACGTCGACTATGATAATTTTTCAGATCTTGCTGGTACTTGGTGACCCTTGACAGCACCTTGTCTCGAGCTTCGTCGAGTGCATCGACATCATCTTCTAGTGCCTTTCTCGAGTTTTCTTCATTATATTCTGCCACCCTCGGAGAATTATGTTCTATTTCTATCGGGAGTACTGCCTCAGCTCCATGGACCAAAAAAAAATGGAGTTTCCTGCGTTGTTGTATTGGGTGTTGTTCGTATACTCCATGACACACTAGGCAATTCTTCTGGCTAGGTGTGTCGGGCTTTTTCCAATGGTGTTAGCAGACGTTTCTTAATGCCATTGCAGATGATACCGTTTGCTTTCTCAACTTGGCCATTGGTTTGTGGATGCGCAATTGATGCAAAGTGTAGCTTGATGCCTACCTCTGCGCAATATGCTTTGAACTCCTTGGAGGTAAACTTGCTACCATTATCTGTGACGATGCTATGAGGGACTCGAAATCGAAAAATGATACTTTTGACAAACTTAACCGCTGAAGCTGCATCTGGCAAATTTATTGGCTTTGCTTCAATCCACTTAGTAAACTTGTCGACAGCTACGAGCATATACTCGTATCCTCCTGGCCAGGCCTTGTGCAGTTTTCCCACCATATCAAGACCCCATTGGGCGAAAGGACATGACAAGGTTATTGGCATCAACTCTGCAGCTGGAGAATGAGGTTTTGCCGCAAATCTTTGGCACACGTTGCAAGTACGTACTATGTCCTTTGCATCTTCTATTACTGTTAGCCAATAAAACCCTGCTCTGAAAACCTTGGCTGCTATTGCTCGGCTACTTGCGTGGTGGCCGCACACCCCCTCGTGTACATCCTTCAGGATAACTCTTCCTTCTTCGAGTGTGACACACCTCTGCAATACTCCGGATATACTTTGCTTGTAGAGCTCCCCTTTGACAACAGTAAAAGCTTTGGATCGTCTGATAACTCGCCGTGCTTTTATTGGGTCTTCTGGAAATTTTTTCCTTAGGATATATGCTACATAAGCCTGCATCCAAGGAATTTGCGCCACCATCATTACCTCATGGGACTCTTCCTCATCTCCTGATGTGTTCGCCTCTGATGTTGCTGGAGCCCCCGAGGATTTCTCAATCTTCTCTTTCTTCTTCTGCTGTTTCTTCGCCATGGTTGATCTTTCAGTTATCTCTTCCCAGAATATGCCGGGTGGTATTGCTAAACACTGCGATCCGATGTTTGCCAGAACGTCGGCCTCGTCATTGCTGAGTCTGCTGATATGATCTACTTCACACACGTCGAAAAGTTTTTCGAGTTCATTGTATACTTCCTTGTATGCGATCATACTGTCGTTGACTGCGTCACACTGATTCATTACATGTTGAGCCACCAGCTGTGAATCACCGAAGATTTTTAATCGGGTTGCTCTGCAGGCTTTCGCCATCTTCATCCCATGTATGAGTGCTTCATACTCCGCCTCATTATTGGATGCGTTTGGAAACGTCATCTGTAGCACGCATTTCAACTTGTCGCCTTGAGGTGACACTAATATCACGCCTTCTCCAGCTCCTTCTAGTCTCTTGGACCCGTGAAAGTTCATTGAGCTCTATCCCCCAGAGGGAGACACGACCCGTAACCTCTGGGTTGTTTAATATATTGGATAAAGGTGCCTCAGTGACCACTATTATCGGATGCACCGAGAAATAGTGTCGTAATTTTCTTGCGGTTGTAAACACTCCATATGCTAACTTCTGGTATTGCGGGTACCGCTATTTTGAAGGTGATAAAACTTCACTGATGAAGTATACCGGTCGCTGAAATCCATGGAGTTTTCCTTCTTCTTCTCTATCGACCAGAAGTGTTGAACGAACGACCTGAGGCGTAGCTGCGATGTATAATAGGAGAGGTTCCTTTTCCTTGGAAGCCACCAGTATTGGTGGTATCGAGATTGTGCACTTGAGGTCCTCAAAGCTCTGTCCGCTTCATCGTTCCACTCGAATTTTTCTCCTTGCATGATCAAGCCGTAAAATGGCAACACGTTTTCTCCCAGTCTGGCGACGAATCTTCTTAAAGTCGCTACTCGCCTCGTTAGTTGTTGTATTTCCTTTAGCTTGGTTGGCTTCCGCATTGTTACGATGGCCTGGATTTTCTCTGGATTAGCCTCGATTCCTCTTGCTGATACCAGAAACCCGAGAAGTTCTCCTGCAGGGACGCCAAAGGAACACTTCGTCGAGTTTAGCTTGAGGAAGAACTTGTCAAGGTTGTCGAAAGTTTCCTTCAGATCATCGATCAAGGTTGATCCCTGCTTTGTTGTTATAATGACATCATCGATGTATACTTGGACATTCTTGCCGATCTGTGTGGCAAGGCATTTCTGCATCATCTGCTGATATGTTGCTCCTGTGTTTTTCAACTCGAAAGGCATCGTTCTGTAGCAGAACACGCCATAAGGCGTTATGAAAGCTGTTTTGACCTCATCTTCTTCCTTTAATAGGATCTGATTATAACCAGAATATGCGTCCAAGAAGGAAAGACGTTCGCAGCCTGCCGTGGAGTCGATGATTTGATCGATCCTCGGGAGGGGGAAGTGATCCTTTGGACAGTGTTTATTGAGACACGTGAAGTCGACGCACATGCGAAGGACCTCTGTGTTTTTCTTCGGAACCAACACTGGGTTTGCTACCCATGTGGCTTCTTTATGTAGCTCTTTGATAAATCCTTCTTCTTTGAGTCAATTAATTTCTGATAGCATAGCTTTGCGGTTTGGCTCCGAAAATCGCCGCAAAGGTTGTTTGATTGGTCTAGCCACTGGCTCCAACTTAAGGTGGTGCTCGGCGAGTTCCCTGGGTACTCCTAGCATGTCGTATGGACACCATGCGAAGATTCTCTAGTGCTCACAGAGGAACTCGATGAGCGTGCTTTCCTATGCAAGATCCATGTTTGTTGCAATGGATGTCGTCTTCTTGGGATCTGTCGGGTGGATCTGTACTTCCTTTGAATTTTTGGTAGTATCAAAAGTTGCCTCCTTTAGTGGTCTCTCGTCGTCAGGCAACACATCGTAATCAGTTGTTAAGCATGACGCCATGTACTCTGCTTGCATCCCGAAAGTTTCTGATAGTCGATGAAAATCCTTGTCGCACTTATCGGCTAGCGCAAAACTTCCTTTTACTGTAATTGGGCCCTTGGGTCCAGGGAGCCTCCATAAGAGATATGTGTAATGTGGTACTGCCATGAACCTGGCATAGGCGGGTCGCCCTAACAATACATGATACTGCAATGGGAAATCCACAACCTCAAACTCCAACTTCTCTCTTCTGTAGTTTTCTCGGATTCCAAACTGAACGTCGAGATTAACCTTCCCCAATGGATAACTTGGCTTGACTGGTGTGATACCATGGAAGCGCGTGTCAGTTGGCAGTAAGTTTGCCAATGAAATGTTCATCTTCCTCAATGTATCTGCATACATAAGGTTTAAACTGCTGCCTCCGTCTATGAACACTCGTGAGACGTCAAATCCTGCGATTATTGCTGGGAGGATCAAGGCACATTGTCCTGGTCACGGAACTTGCTGCGGGTGGTCTGCTATGGTGAAGACGATATCTTGCCCTGACCAATTCAGATACTCGATTGTTGGTGGAGGCATCTTCTCTGCCATAAAGACTTGTTGTGAAATCACTTTCTAAGCTCTATTGGAGTGCCTGCCCTTCTGAATCATCGATATTGTACCATTGGTGTCAATATAAGGACCATTTCTTGGAGGTGCCGCTATTTCCAATTGGTGTCGATTTTCGTCCGTAATTGCGGGTGGATGTGGAAGGTGAATCTCACTCCTCCTCCCTTGAGGGTTCCTGTGTATTGTCGGCATACTAGTATGCCCCGCATATCTATGTAGTGCTAGGAAAGTTTGACAATCCTTCTGCAGATGTCCTGACTGCCTCTTCCTATTATTATCAACGTAAAAGTGCATTTGGCATGGCCCGTTTAGGATATCCTCGGGTGATACATATGGCCTATGGAACCTAGGCCCGTTATTTTGTCTATTTGGACGGGGACCATCCCATTGATCACCTCGTTGCTCATTACTTCGCTGGTAATCATCTCTATTGTTACTGCCACCAGTTGTTCGGAAACCAGCCGATATTTGGCCAGGAGCGTCATAATTAGAAAACTGTCGAGAGAAATGTCGTCTATTTTGATTATTTCCGTTGCGGTCCTCCTCGGGCGACCTATGTCGCTTGTTATGAACAGCATCTTCTCCATCCGCCCAGGGATTCGCTATTTCCATAAGTGCTGCTATTGTTTTTGGATTGGTCCTTCCCAAATCTTCTACCAAGTCCTTTCTTCGGATTTCGGCGACAAACGCATCTATTGCTCTCTCGTCAGATATGTTTTATGTCGAGTTTTTGATGATTTTCCACCTCTGGATATATGCCATCATAGATTCATCATACTTTTTTCTGCAGGCCCTTAGTTGCTCCAATGACGCAGGTTTCCTGCATGTGGATAGGAAATTCTTCACAAATATCTCCTCAAAAGTTTCCCAACTATCGATGGATACAGGTGGCAACTTTTTTATCCATGATCTTGCTGCTCCACTCAAGTGCACCTGGATACTCTGCATGGCCTTCGCTTTAGTTCCACCTATCAACTTCACTGTCTCCAAATAGTCTACTAAGCAAACCTCAGGATCTTGCAGGCCATCGAACTTCTTGTAGTTGTCAGGAAATTTAAACCCAGATGGAACCTGAGTTTTGTGAACTCGTCGGGTGAAAAAAGGGAGTCCGCGCATATCCTCCTCATCAACCTCAGGTGAATGCCGACGTTCTCTTCTTTCTTGCCGCGCTCTATCAACTCGTGCCTGTGTTGTTGTATCTCTTGCACCACTTGATCTTGGAGGATCTTGTATTACCACTGAGGGTCGTGGACTGTTTTGTCTTGCCGCACCTTCAGGAGGCGTGCTTGTACTTGCAAATGATGTTCCCATGGCTCCAACTCCTTCCATCGCCATATTGTACAATGCTTCTCTCGGGTCTCGAGGAGGTGGCCTGGATGCCAATATGAAAGCTTGAGTCGCCATATATCCTGCCTCCGGTGTTTTGGGAATAATATTTCCCCTTGTGTCTATTGACATAAATGACATGTCGAGGTTCTGGACTAGGTTCTCCCTCTCGGCTTCAGGTATGTGCTGCAACCGAGATCTTGCTCTGTTGCGAGCTGCTCTGTGACTGTCTCCTCCCGAAGCACCTGATTGTTGACTTAGCTCAGCCCTTCGCCTGCTTGACGCGGAAGCTGCAGCCCTTCTCCTATCAAGCTCGGCTCTCTGTTATTTGAGTTCTCGACCAGCATGGGCGAGTTTATATTGGTACGTGATACGTCTCCAACGAATCGATAATTTCTTATGTTCCATGCCACTTTATTGATGATACCTACATGTTTTATGCATACTTTATGTCATATTTATGCATTTTCTGGCACTAACCTATTAACAAGATGCCGAAGAGCCAGTTGTTGTTTTCTGTTGTTTTTGGTTTCAGAAATCCTAGTAAGGAAATATTCTCGGAATTGGACGAAATCAACGCCCAGGGGCCTATTTTTGCACGAAGCTTCCAGAAGTCCGAGGGAGAGACGAAGTGGGGCCACGAGGTGGTGACACACCAGGGCGGCGCGGCCTGGCCCTTGGCCGCGCGGCCCTGCTGTGTGGGGCCCCCGTGACGCCCCCTGACCTACCCTTCCGCCTACTTAAGCCTTCGTCGAGAATAACTCCAGTACGGAGAGCCACGATACGGACAACCTTCCAGAGACGCCGCCGCCACCAATCCCATCTCGGGGGATTCAGGAGATCGCCTCTGGCACCCTGCCGGAGAGGGGAATCATCTCCCGGAGGACTCTTCACCGCCATGGTCGCCTTCGGAGTGATGAGTGAGTAGTTCATCCCTGGACTATGGGTCCATAGCAGTAGCTAGATGGTCGTCTTCTCCTAATTGTGCTTCATTGTTGGATCTTGTGAGCTGCCTAACATGATCAAGATCATCTATCTGTAATGCTACATGTTGCGTTTGTTGGGATCCGATGAATAAGTGAATGCTATGTTATGTTGATTATCAATATCATCTATGTGTTGTTTATGATCTTGCATGCTCTCCGTTGCTAGTAGAGGCTCTGGCCAAGTTGATACTTGTAACTCCAAGAGGGAGTATTTATTCTCGATAGTGGGTTCATGTCTCCATTAAATCTGGGGGAGTGACAGAAACCTCTAAGGTTGTGGATGTGCTGTTGCCACTAGGGATAAAACATCAATGCTATGTCTAAGGATATATTCGTTGATTACATTACGCACCATACTTAATGCAATTGTCTGTTGTTTGCAACTTAATACTGGAGGGGGTTCGGATGATAACCTGAAGGTGGACTTTTTAGGCATAGATGCATGCTGGATAGCGGTCTATGTACTTTGTCATAATGCCCAATTAAATCTCAAAATACTCATCATAACATGTATGTGCATGGTCATGCCCTCTTTCTTTGTCAATTGCCCAACTGTAATTTGTTCACCCAACATGCTTATTCTTATGGGAGAGACGCCTCTAGTGAACTGTGGACCCCGGTCCATTCTTTTAATAGAATACAATCTACTGCAATACTTGTTCTACTGTTTTCTGCAAACAATCATCATCCACACTATACATCTAATCCTTTGTTACAGCAAGCCGGTGAGATTGACAATCTCACTGTCACGTTGGGGCAAAGTAATTTGGTTGTGTTGTGCAGGTTCCACGTTGGCGCCGGAATCCCTGGTGTTGCGCCGCACTACACTCCGCCGCCATCAACCTTCAACGTGCTTCTTGCATCCTACTGGTTCGATAAACCTTGGTTTCTTACTGAGGGAAAACTTGCCGCTGTATGCATCACACCTTCCTCTTGGGGTTCCCAACGGACGCGTGCTGTACACGTATCAAGCTCTTTTTCTGGCGCCGTTGTCGAGGAGATCAAGACACGCTGCAAGGGGAGTCTCCACCTCCAATCTCTTTACTTTGTTTTTGTCTTGCTTTATTTTATTTAGTACTTTGTTTGCTGCACTAAAATGAAAACACAAAAAAATTAGTTACTTGTTTTACTTTACTTAATATCATGCATGTTTTTATTTCACTAGTTAAGCATAATGGAAAGTAACCGTGAGCTTTTGAAGCTATTTCCTGAGTTAAGACATGGATTGTTTGATGGGAAAATTAAAAAACCTATTGAACCTTATTTGCATGCTAGCAGCAATGTTATTAGTATGAACACTATTATTTCTAAAGCTATGGAAGAATCTAAGCTTGGGGAAGCTGGTTTTGATGAGCATGATATTTTTAGTCCCCCAAGCATTGAGGAGAAAATTTTCTTTGATGATACTTTGCCTCCTATTTATGATGATTATAATGATAGTAGTCTTTTGGTGCCACCTACTATGGAGAGTAAATTTTATTATGATTATACTATGCCTCCTACACTTGATGAGAATAATAATGATAGCTACTTTGTTGAATTTGCTCCCACTACAACTAATAAAATTGATTATGCTTATGTGGAGAGTAATAATTTTATGCATGAGACTCATGATAAGAATGTTTCATTTGATAGTTATATTGTTGAGTTTGCTCATGATGCTACTGGATATTATTATGAGAGAGGAAAATATGGTTGTAGAAATTTTCATGTTACTAAAACACCTCTCTTTTTGCTGAAAATCTTGAAGTTGCGCTTGTCTAGTCTTTCTATGCTTGTTGCATTATGCTTCATGAACTTGTTTATTTACAAGATTCCTTTTCATAGGAAGTGGGTTAGACTTAAATGTGTTTTGAATTTGCTTTTTGATGCTCTATTTTGCTTCAACTCTTATTTCTTGGGAGTGCATCATTAAAATTACTGAGCCCATCTTAATGGCTATAAAGAAAAGCGCTTATGGGAGACAACCCATGATTTTACTACAGTACTTTTGTTTTATATTTGATTCTTGGAAGTTGTTACTACTGTAGCAACCTCTCCTTATCTTAGTTTTGTTGCATTGTTGTGCCAAGTAAAGTCTTTGATAGTAAGGTTCATACTAGATTTGGATTACTGCGCAGAAACAGATTTCTTGCTGTCACGAATCTGGGCCTAATTCTCTGTAGGTAACTCAGAAAATTATGACAATTTACGTGAGTGATCCTCAGATATGTACGCAACTTTCATTCAATTTGATCATTTTCATTTGAGCAAGTCTGGTGCCTCAATAAAATTCGTCTTTACGGACTGTTCTGTTTTGACAGATTCTGCCTTTTATTTCGCATTGTCTGTTTTGCTATGCTTGATGGATTTTTCGATTCCATTAACTTTCAGTAGCTTTGTGCAATGTCCAGAAGTGTAAAGAATGATTATGTCACCTCTGAACATGTGAATTTTGATTGTGCACTAACCCTCTAATGAGTTGTTTTGAGTTTGGTGCGGAGGAAGTTTTCAAGGATCAAGAGAGGGAGATGATACAATATGATCAAGGAGAGTGAAAGCTCTAAGCTTGGGGATTCCCCGGTGGTTCACCCCTGCATATTTCAATAAGACTCAAGCGTCTAAGCTTGGGGGTGCCCAAGGCATCCCCTTCTTCATCGACAACATTATCAGGTTCCTCTAGTGAAACTATATTTTTATTCCATCACATCTTATGTACTTTGCTTGGAGCGTCGGTTTGTTTTTGTTTTTTGTTTTGTTTGAATAAAATGGATCCTAGCATTCATTGTGTGGGAGAGAGACACGCTCCGCTGTTGCATATGGACAAATATGTCCTTAGGCTTTACTCATAGTGTTCATGGCGAAGGTTGAATCTTCTTCGTTAAATTGTTGTATGGTTGGAAACGGGAAATGTTGCATGTGGTAGTGTATAATAAAATACTTGTAGAACATTGAGCTTTGATAACTTGATTCTTTGCAAATGTTTTGAGGTATTTAGATGGTAAGGCTTGCTGGATAAATAAGTTAAAATTAGTAGTGGATTGTTGTCTTTAAGCTTGTGTCGTACTACAAACTCTATTTAAATAGTTGAAGGTGTAGTTGGACTTGATAGCTTTCCATGTCTGAGAGTTCATCGTAATAACTAAGTTGTGCTGAAGGTCGAGGGAGCTAGAGGGGTACTTGTGCCACCGTGAACGGCCCTCCTTGGAGTAAATTTTAATCATGCTCTTAATGATGAACCTGCTAGTTGTTTGCTATAAGCTTGTGAGTTCTTTTTGACTAATGTTAAGCTACGGTTTTTGGCACTTCCACCATCCAAATTTGCTAGCTTCTTCGGTACTGTGCATTGCCTTTTGCTCACATTGAGAATTGTGCATACTTTGCCGGTACATTCAAACCCGTGGGAGGACTTTCTCTTGTTCTCCTACACATAAGCCCATACATCTCCTCAAAACAGCCACCATACCTACCTACCACAGCATTTCCATAGCTGTTCCGAGATTTATTGCCATGCAACATCCATTTTACATTACATGCCATGTTGTCATTTATTATTTATATATTTCTTTGCATGATCATATACAGCTGATGTGTGGTTTACCCATGTTACGCTGGATCATTGCACATCCTGCAACACTGGCAGAGGCATACAGTTTCATACATCATGTTTCATTCATTATGAGTAATTTGTACCAAAAAGTGTGTTGTCATATTAGGATGTTGCCCCTAAAAATGAAAAGAGCCATGGAGGCCATCAAAAAGAAAAAAAATGAAAAGAAAGAAAAAAAGGAGAAAAAAAAGAAAAAAAAGAGAATAAAGAAAAAGGGGGCAGCATTACTATCTTTTATCCACACTTGTGCTCATGTTTTAGCACCCGCATTATTCATAGTCATCATTTGTGCTCATGTTTAGCACCTACACTTCATATGAGAGAGTTTTCATGTTTTACTAGTATAACTATGTGGGGAATTTACACTATAGAACTTGGGTTGTATATTCCAATGATGAGCCTCCTCAAAAGTGCTCTAGGTCTTCGTGAGCAACCAAGTTGGATGCACCCCCACTAGTTCCATTGGAGAGCTTTCATACACATATAGCTCTATGTGCATCCGTTGCATGGCAATCACTACTCCTTGCATAGCTTCGATCATAAGGCTTCCTCTTGTCTAATCGTCATTTACAGCTTTGCAAGCCTTTCTTCCATTTGGCCTTCCAAACCCCCATTAACGTTCTTTATGCCATAACATCCTGGTGCTAATACCAAATGCTTGCGCTCACCGGTTGAGTAGACTTCGAAACAGTTGATTCATGACGTTCATGTTTATGTTTACTTGACTGAATCCTTCTTATATTGTGAAAATTTACTTGATGCTTGGAATGAAGGATAGAACTTCTACGCTGAATACTTAACACATCCTTAATGAACTTTGTACGGTTTCATGTCTTTAAAGCAATAGTTCATGAAAACTTCTAGCTTGTCTAACTCTTGCATTATCATCTCTTATATCAATATAGATACTTGATTTGAATGATTTGATCTCAGCTCATGTGCTTACAATAGTATGATCAAGGTTATGATGGCATGTCACTCCAGAAATTATCTTTGTTATCGTTTACCTACTCGGGACGAGCAGGAACTAAGCTTGGGGATGCTGATACGTCTCCAACGTATCGATAATTTCTTATGTTCCATGCCACTTTATTGATGATACCTACATGTTTTATGCATACTTTATGTCATATTTATGCATTTTCCGGCACTAACCTATTAACAAGATGCCGAAGAGCCAGTTGCTGTTTTCTGCTGTTTTTGGTTTCAGAAATCCTAGTAAGGAAATATTCTCGGAATTGGACGAAATCAACACCCAGGGGCCTATTTTTGCACGAAGCTTCCAGAAGTCCGAGGGAGAGACGAAGTGGGGCCACGAGGTGGTGACACACCAGGGCGGCGCGGCCTGGCCCTTGGCCGCGCAGCCCTGCTATGTGGGGCCCCCGTGACGCCCCCTGACCTACCCTTCCGCCTACTTAAGCCTTCGTCGAGAATAACTCCAGTACGGAGAGCCACGATACGGAAAACCTTCCAGAGACGCCGCCGCCGCCAATCCCATCTCGGGGGATTCAGGAGATCGCCTCCGGCACCCTGCCGGAGAGGGGAATCATCTCCCGGAGGACTCTTCACCACCATGGTCGCCTCCGGAGTGATGAGTGAGTAGTTCACCCCTGGAATATGGGTCCATAGCAGTAGCTAGATGGTCATCTTCTCCTAATTGTGCTTCATTGTTGGATCTTGTGAGCTGCCTAACATGATCAAGATCATCTATCTGTAATGCTACATGTTGCGTTTGTTGGGATCCGATGAATAAGTGAATGCTATGTTATGTTGATTATCAATATCATCTATGTGTTGTTTATGATCTTGCATGCTCTCCGTTGCTAGTAGAGGCTCTGGCTAAGTTGATACTTGTAACTCCAAGAGGGAGTATTTATGCTCGATAGTGGGTTCATGTGTCCATTAAATCTGGGGGAGTGACAGAAACCTCTAAGGTTGTGGATGTGCTGTTGCCACTAGGGATAAAACATCAATGCTATATCTAAGGATATATTCATTGATTACATTACGCACCATACTTAATGCAATTGTCTGTTGTTTGCAACTTAATACTGGAGGGGGTTCGGATGATAACCTGAAGGTGAACTTTTTAGGCATAGATGTATGCTGGATAGCGGTCTATGTACTTTGTCGTAATGCCCAATTAAATATCAAAATACTCATCATAACATGTATGTGCATGGTCATGCCCTCTTTATTTGTCAATTGCCCAACTATAATTTGTTCACCCAACATGCTTATTCTTATGGGAGAGACGCCTCTAGTGAACTGTGGACCCCGGTCCATTCTTTTAATCGAATACAATCTACTGCAATACTTGTTCTACTGTTTTCTGCAAACAATCATCATCCACACTATACATCTAATCCTTTGTTACAGCAAGCAGGTGAGATTGACAACCTCACTGTCACGTTGGGGCAAAGTAATTTGGTTGTGTTGTGCAGGTTCCACGTTGGCGCCGGAATCCCTGGTGTTGCGCCGCACTACACTCCGCCGCCATCAACCTTCAACGTGCTTCTTGCATCCTACTGGTTCGATAAACCTTGGTTTCTTACTGAGGGAAAACTTGCCGCTGTACGCATCACACCTTCCTCTTGGGGTTCCCAACGGACGCGTGATGTACGCGTATCAGTACGCTTGTAATTCTTCGGCTGTAGCAGTAGTAGTCATTGGCTCTGTGCCGTCAATAGCTTTTGCAGCTCTATCCCAAGATTCTTGCGGAAGCTGCACCATCTGATGTGTTGCAGGTCCCACATACTTGGTCCCTAAATCTCGCGTAAGATCAGCGGGATCAATGTATGGATTACCCACATCATCAAAACCCTCTGACGTCTCCTGCTGCGGGCGACTTGTTTCTCCAATTACATAGACTTGGTGATTTTTTTTGTCGAGATTGGTGACACCGTCGTATAGATCGGTGAAAACCTCTCGAACAGAAATAGATTTGTCGATGAAGTCGAAGTTGTCTATGCTACCTTTGTCGCTGCTTATAATGGAGTCTGCAGACGACTCGAAGGACATGTTGCCGAAGAGTTTGACGAGTTGTTCACTTGACGCAGTCTTGACGAAGCGTGGCGGTGAGATCTCCTCGGTACCCGATTCGAACGATGACGATGAATCCGAAAGATCGGAATCAACCGCCGGCGATCCCGACGAAACCGGAACCTCGAGATAATGTGATCCCTCTTTTCCGACGCGGAAGTAGAACCTCCTGAATGTCATCTCTATAGGCTCCTCCAGATATGCATATGCATCCAAACGGGAGGGTGGGTGAGGAACAAAATCGACTAGACCAGTTTCGATCTGTTTACCTCTGTCCATCGCGTTGCTTGCTACCGAATATGTTGACGATATTGAACGTGCCATCTAGATCAGCTCCTTGACGCCTCTAATCCCCACGGTCGGCACCAATTGACAAAGTATCGACTTGTCAATGCCTACAAATTGTAGACTAGGGTTTTCGTAAAGAGTAGAGGGTAAGTAGATCTCGAAGGTTCAGCCGGAAAAGTACTCGACTGCTAGAAAACTAGGGTTATCTAGACAATGAAATCGATCGTTTCTTCGTCCCTCGACTCCCCTTATATAGGAGGCGGAGCCGAGGGTTTCGTATTACACACGGTTACATATTTCGGGAAACTCTTTGAGTTCAACCCGTAAATTTACAAGCCATTATTCCTATTACAACTCTATATTTCCAAACTATTTCTTAACTGGGCTTCCGGGCTTCATAAACCTCCGGTCGTGGGCCTTCGGCAGACCCCGGGTACTATCTTCGGCAGGCCCATTGGGGATGCCTATGTCAACCGCGCTCATATTCGCTCGCTCAAGACCGCCAAGGAAGCATGGGATAAACTCGACAAGCTCTTCCTCGGAAATGAGAGCATTCAAAGCTCTCGTTTCAATGAAGTGAACAACATGACCGACAACTTCGTCATGAATGAGGGAGTATCGCCCGAAGAGATGTACCGGCGCCTTATCGCTCTCGCCGTACAAATTCAAGATCTTGAAGGAACGTTTGTGGATGATCATTGGATCAAGCGAAAGTTCTACAACGATCTCCTCCCTTACGAGAAAGTAAAGTTGACGGCCATCCGCCAAAACGCCTCCTTCCGCGCTATGACATCGATGAAGTCCTTAGTGAAGTCATCACTTTGGACATCTCCAAGAAGAATGCGGAGGATCTTGTTGCTCGCGGCCACAACACCCGCAAACCCAACCTCGCATTAAAGATGAAGGTGCATGAAGCTAGTGAGAGCGATGAGGATCCCATTGAGTGGGGTCCGAATGATCTCAAGACCAACTATCATGAGCACATGGCCCTCGCCGCCAAGAGATTTTGGGAGGGAAACAAGACCTGAAGCACAAGATCAAGAAGACCACGTGATTCTCCAAGGAACTCCTCCAAGAGTCCAAGGGAGGGGCAAAGGGGGAGAACATGCTACAATTGCAGCGACAAAAGTCATTTTGTTTCGGATTGTATCTATGAGAGAAGAGAAGATAATGGTGGAAGGCTCGTCCGCAAGGAAAAGTTCAAGTCCCTCTCCAAAGGATTCTCCAAGTTCTCCTCCAAGCCCGGTGACGACAAGGTCTCCTTCACCAAGAAGCCAAGAGCTTTTATCATCCGTGAAGAGTACTCCTCCGATGAAGATGTGGAGCATGAAGACAAGAGCTCCAACAAGGAAGAAGAGGGAGTGGCCGCCATCGCCGTTTCCACTCCCTCCATCTCCCTCTTCGACTCTCCAAATGAGAACCTCGTCACCAACAACTCTCGTTGCCTCATGGAAAAGGTATCTTCGGAGGTAGAATCCCCTTCCAAACTCACATCTCCGTCTAATGCTATATCTATTGATGATGCCACTAGTCTCACCATTAAGCGTGAGATTGTGGGTTTGGATTCTTTTCTCACTAACATGCAAGGGGATACCAAGACCCATGTTGGGGCCCTCTTGGCCCAACCTTGTGCGGCTCAAGACCTCATATAGGAGAAGGAAAGGCTTGAGAGGGAGGTGGCAAATGAGATTGCCTCTCTCAATCAAGCGCTTGAGGAGGAGCAAAACTTGCGCATGTCTCTTGAAGCTAGTGTCCTCACCCTCGAAGACTCCAACAACGCCATCATCTCCCAACTCACCAAGGACCGAGATCATGCTCTTGGATTGGTGGGTGAGCTCAAGAAGAAGAAGGGAAGCGTTGCGCTATTAATTAGTAGGATTTTTTGGCAAGGAAACTTGAAAGATACTTTTATTTTTTAAAGGTATCTTCGGAGGTAGAATCCCCTTCCAAACTCACATCTCCGTCTAATGCTATATCTATTGATGATGCCACTAGTCTCACCATTAAGCGTGAGATTGTGGGTTTGGATTCTTTTCTCACTAACATGCAAGGGGATACCAAGACCCATGTTGGGGCCCTCTTGGCCCAACCTTGTGCGGCTCAAGACCTCATATAGGAGAAGGAAAGGCTTGAGAGGGAGGTGGCAAATGAGATTGCCTCTCTCAATCAAGCGCTTGAGGAGGAGCAAAACTTGCGCATGTCTCTTGAAGCTAGTGTCCTCACCCTCGAAGACTCCAACAACGCCATCATCTCCCAACTCACCAAGGACCGAGATCATGCTCTTGGATTGGTGGGTGAGCTCAAGAAGAAGAAGGGAAGCGTTGCGCTATTAATTAGTAGGATTTTTGGCAAGGAAACTTGAAAGATACTTTTATTTTTTGTTATTTTACTTAACTAGCACAGTGGCCCGCGCACATGCGCAGGCAACATCTTTATGGACACTTTTTCAAGTTGGCAGTATAACCAATTTAATGGCTCATGACATTTCTTGATTTTATTAATTTTATTACATAAAGGTAATCACTATGAGTAGTTTTTATTTCTTCCTATATATGTGAAAACATTTATTTAGTTGATCTGGTAATTAATTGATCTTTAAATGTGGGTTGTATATAAAAGGTTTCAGTTTTCACGTATAATTAGCCCGATATGTATTTCTTGCCCAATATTTAATGGGATACTATGACTTTTTGTATTTTCTGTATTTATGATAAGAATATAATTTTTTTGCAATTATATTTTTTCCTAAATACATGCACTACTCGTATGAAAAATGTGTGCCTCTCAACAATAATTACATGACATCTATATAGGTAAAGTACAATTAATATTTAAAAATGTTAAAATTTACAAATTTATGTCAATCAATGTATGCTTCAATATACTAAATATATCTTTGTTAGCATTTTTTGAAGTTGGTATGTATATATTCTCTTGTACTTGTGGCCGACATATTTTGGTTTGCATGTGTATCATCTATTGGTTATTTTTTTCAAGAAGAAAGTTACCGTAGAAGGTAAGCAACATATATATATATATATGTATATATATATGTATATATATATATATATGTGTGGATTATATATTTTTTCTTCTTAATCGGCTTTCAAATCGCTCCGAAATTCACAATATCTACTCCACAAAAGGTGCAGCCTACAACACACTTATTTAGCGCATAACAATATAAATGTTTGCCATAATATCATGCATTATATAATTTTTTAATCGACTCCAAACATATTGTATTAATTTTAGAAACAATTAACATGAAAATATCAAGAACGTGGGATAGAATTTGAGAACTTAAGGAAAATTTGAACATCTTTTAACCTAAAATTTTGTTTGTATCTTTCTGTGCATTAATCGGCATGTTATATCCATGGTGCAACTTTTCCCTTTTATTATTTTATAATAAGTACTCTAAGAGGGAGAGCGTTGATATATTTATTTTTTCTCTATACAAGTATATTTAGTTTCAAAAATATGGGGTTCATACCAACAAAGATATAACGAAAGAGAGGTCACCTGTGCTAGAGAGAAAAAAGTACGTCCTAGCTAGAATGTTGAACATTTCATTTTTATAAATCAGATAATATAGTAGTTATTGTGGCAACCAATTCGTAACCAAGATTTTTATAAATCAGAGCACTATATGTAGAGACTAAGACTCAATCTATGAAACTATACGTTAACCAACAATTAACACGAACATGTCGTATGGCATGATAAATATAGTATTATATTTCTCAAGTTCAATGCCAGTAGTGTTTTCTTTATAATTCTAAAAGGATTTGTGTTTGACTTGGTGGTAGTACACAACAAAACATACCAAGTTTCATGTCTACTTTTATAACACTAAAAATACACAAAATGGTGATGAGAAGAAAGGATAAAAGCCAATACCTAAAAATATGTTGAAGTATCTCTAGCTCCATATGAATTTTATAAAACCAAGGAACCCATTTTTCATGCCATAATCTCTCTAGAAATACCTGACTACATTTATGACTCATCTAACATTTAAAAATAATAAGAGAGAAAACATGTGATCACTAATTCTTAGGTAACTTCAGAATCTCGATTATAGATGTTATATTATTGGATAAGCAAGATGAGAAGCACAATGTTTTTCCTACATTTGTATATTATGAATAAAGAAGAAAATCTGGTGATATAGAATATTGTATAAGGATTGATGTTGGATGGAAAAGGTAAAGCTTGTTGTACTCTATTTTCTATAATTAGTGCTTAATTCGAGAATGATATTTGGATCCATAATCATATACTACTTATAGATGATTCATTATAAAATATATAAACTTACCAAGTTAAGAATGCAAGTTTTTATGTTGACGTTCTGAAAGCATGTGTGTAAGTAAATCTTCAGACTGGAACATGTACAGCGTGAACACTTTGATCTATTATAACAAAGCTATATTGTTGAGAAAATATTTTGACGCCAGTGTGATACTCTCATAAGCAATAATATCATCGTCGCTGACACGGAGGGGAAGACGTATTAGTATTTAATCAACCCAAGAGTACTAAACTCGTAAATAAATTGGTTGCTGGCACTATATACACACACTAAATAACTCAGACCTAATACAGGGTTCTAATTAAGCTCATCAATGGGGATGTGAGGTACCTACAAATTCTATTGGCAAAGTTTACAAAAGATTTTTATAACAGATATTTATTGTAAAAAATTGCTATCTATTGACCAGTACGTATTGTTGACAATTATTAAGCACAAATATGTCATATTATCAGCATTACTCGATATGCATTATACATGTCAACATATTATCCATTTGGTATATCTGATATGATAACAGAAAATTTTACCAAGAAAGATGTGCATAAGATGAAATATGGAAACAAACTGAAATAAAATATATGTTCAAATATGGAAGCCGTAATTGCTAGCCTCAAATGGTATGCATGCTTTTGCCAGAAAATAAACTAACTCTGTCAAATGCACTATTTCATGTGTATTTCGAGTACATATTTGCATACTTTAAAATTTAAACCTCACAGCAGAGCTTTTTTCCCTACATAATGATAAATCTAATGCTACCGTTTATTGGGTCTCACTGTGTACAATAGCCATGAAAAAAAAACATGAATCAAACAATAGTAGATACAAAATTTATAGAGAACTGTAAGCTACATTATTTGAAAGTAGATTGAGCAGTCAACAGGCTAGTACCTAGCTGTTTCCTGAATGTACAAATTAAGTTTTCAAATGATCTTGAAGGGTTGTCTGAACCTCACGGGGATGATATGCATGTGTGGGAAAAAGGATCAACCTACCAGCCTTTGGAGATGCATGGGTTTTGCAGGCTGCGTGCGTGATGTACCTTGGGACCTTCCACTGAATCGCCATGATGTGCATGCTCAAGAACTTAGTGGACTGGCCGAGCATATGGCGGCAGACGTGCGAGCATATGGCGGCAGATGTGAGATCCCGTGCCACTTGTATTATTCATGAGGAAAAACAAAGAATGGTCTGAGCAATCCGTAAAACATATTGAACCTATTTATTGAAAAATAAAATATCTAACATTATACATGACCATTCATTTACCTCGAAACTTAATTCACCCTTTCCACATAACGGAATATCAAACGGAAATAAATGTTATGGTCCCAAGTTTACACTGGATCGTTATATTAAGATGTTATACTTTATCCATGCATAATTTATTAGAGCTCAAAGTCCAGTGCAACGCAAAAGATATATATAGAAGAAATAGCCAATAACATTTTTCCGGGAAAATCAGAATTCATAGCATCAAAAATACTTGCAATGTTTGATTCTTCTATGCTTGTAGGCTTGGAGAATTCCAATGAAATAAATTGCTTACTTCAATCCCATTAGGTAGACGAATATGTTGGATCCAATAAATCTATTCTAACTGGAGTAAAACAAATAATGAAATATAATTTTGTGCATTCAATTTTGTTGTTGCCTGTACACAAACTCTTCCTTATCACGTCCTCACGTCTATAAAAACTCGCATACATGTCTGATTCTTTGTGTGCGACACTGATAATGTTCAATATCTTTTCACAATCGATTTATCAGCATATAGATAGAGGATATGCATGGAAGGGAAGATAATAACAAACAAAATTAACTAAGCTCCATCAAAATGCATAACTAATGCAAGTATCATGTTATTAATTATGACGACATACCTAAGAGGTAATCAGAATGAGACATGCAAACTGGGAGAAGACATGCATGTTGCATACATCCAACGGGATAAGTGTCTGGTGTGTACTTCTTTAGTATCATCACGTGAGTCCTAAGCACTCAGGATCATGGGGAGGCCCCGTAAAAAACTGGGAGACCAAAAACTGATGATCGAGATGCATACCTGCATTTTCTGCAGATTTTGCTTGCTCGCATGATGCGTATTAAATTTGCTTACGCCAGCCAGAATTCGATTCTGCGGCCGCGCCAGCCAAACGATCGGAAAGTGGCTCAGTGCATCATCTTAGTGCATCAGCCCTTGCCCCTTCGTCGCCGCCTACGGACGATCCCGCGGCCACCCTGCTAAACCATCGGAAAGTCGTTGGTGCATAGGCCTAGTTCATCAGCCCTCGCTCCTTCGTCGCCGCCGACGGACTGCAGGCTTAGGACGAAGTCCCTGGTACCCTGATCGCATCCAAGAACCTATCTCAGAACTTGGCGCCAGTCTAGTTTCTGCGTCGGCAACGGATTACCTACAGGCGAAGATCTGGTTCCAACATGTGTGAATATGGACGGTTCAGCTGAAAAGCTCGGCCAGAGATTCAAAATCCGGTAAAGCTGCCCTGAGCGAGTGGATCTGCTCCAATGGAGCTCGTGGAGGAAGCCCAACCTGAGGCTGAGAGTGCTTACCAGCCCGAAGGGGACTGCAACGTAGATGGATTCAAAGAGGATTATGCTCAATCTATATAGTTATTGCATGTTTAAATAATGGATAGAGAGCACACATATTAAACGATTGTGTCTCAGCTGGATCTGACAGTTGCCGCCTCCAATTGCGACGGATGGTGATGGCAAGAAGGTGTGGTTTGTGGCTCTACCAAACATATATAACCATTGAGTCTTTAGATCTGAGGATAGTTGGCGCATGAAACTGATGCGATGCATGTAAGGATGGACTCACGCTGCTCCAATTTGGGAGGGCCACAAAACGAAGATACGATTATGGCGCATGGCTTCAGTCCGTCGAGAAGTGCAGCGAACAATATATTTGAGCAGCCTTGGAGCACCTCGTGCATGTTGTTCGTCGGCCGGCCGGCCGGCCGTAGCTGGACTGAAAACTCATACGTACAGGGCAGGTGCATAGCCATGGCCATGGCGGCTGTCAAACTGTGAGAGGCAAGGAGATTATGGGAGAAAATTTTAGGTTAGACTTAGGACGAGATGTATTTTAAGTAATGGCATAGGTGGGTAATTAATTTTACCTTTAGTGGTATAACTTTATGTTTAAGATCTAACGGCCATGATTTTTTGTTTTATCTAATTAATGGCCAGATGTTTCTAATTATTGTGGGATTTTCTAGCTAATTATCTTTTTTCTGATGACCCCATAATGTACTTTTAATATATAATAATAGATTATGGATATCATATGTGCTGAAGTTATGAATATTTCCCTATAAAATTATGTTAACATTGTTAAGAACAAAGCTGATAAACCCCCTGAGCATGGAGTATCAAATTCTCACTGGTCAAGTTAAAAAATAATTATGAAACTGAGTTTTACAGGAGATGGAAGTAAGACTGCTCAGGATCATTTGCAAATGATATAAGATATATTCTCTCTATTTGAACTTTCTGGTATTTCTCAAGATGATGTGAAAATGAAGTTATTGTATTTATCTCTTTCTGGTAATTCTTGCAAATGGTTTAAATATCTAGATGAAGAATACCATCATGATTGGGAGTATATAAAGAAGGCTTTCTATAGTCCTAAGGAGGTTCATCGTGATCGTTCTCATATTTATAATTCTGGCCTCATGTTGGAGAAAGTAATACTCAAACTTGGGGGAGATTAAAAGAACTCCTTCGTAAGAATACTTGTCATGGTCTTTCTAAATACATCATATTGATCAACTTTTATGTGAGATTACCTCATGGATAATTCCTCTGGAGGAAGTTTTACTCGTAAGAGTGAAGAAGAAGCCTCGGACTTATAATAGAATACTGATAATTGGTATCTCGACAGAGGTAATGAACCCTCTTAGAATATGGTATTCATGTGTAGACAATTTATCTACTTCTATTTTGTTAGAAGAATTGAGAAATAAGTTTGATCTTGATCCTTATGTTTTGGTATAAGTTGTAAATCTTTAGCTAATCATATTGTTGTTCCTAGAAAGGATTTGATGTTTATGGTGAGCCTGTTAAACACTCTATTATTGTACCTAAAGTCATTAAGCAGGTAACCAAGTATCATCTACTAAAGTGACATCGCAAACAAGAGTGCTAGAAGATGTTGTGAGCCATATGAATAAACTGAATTTCAACATCAAGTTTCTGCTATTAAACAATTAAATGAAGAAGGCCCTTGTGATTTTTATTTATATTCCACCAAGGTAATTCAAGGAAACACCCCACTAAGGTGGGTAAACCAATTATTATATCATGTGCTATTGGAACTTCCTGTTATCATGGCCTTTGCGATATTAGAGCAGGCATAAGTGTAATACCACATTCTCTATAACTTGAAATTAAGCTTGATATTGACCCCATACATATGGAAGAAGCATGTATGGCCATCCAACTTGCTAATAAATATTATATTTGTATGGTTAGAAATGTTGAAGTACTCGTACGAAATATTAAATACGTTGTAAATTTAAAGTACTTTGTTGTTCTCAAGATTCATTTTGTCCTATTATATTCGGTAGGCCATTCTTACATATGTTGGTGCTGAAATCTGTTTACCTAGAGAAAGTGTTCATTAAATGTGCTGGTAAAAACTAGAGTATAACGCTTCTAAATTTACTAACAAGGATTTAGAAAAAGAAATATTTGTTAAAGATGAAGTGGAGACTCTTTCTTATGTAGTTGTTCCTTCGTCGGATGTGATGAAGCGGTATGTACTTAATCAAGATGAACCCTTTACTGATGAAGAAAAGGAAGCTTTAGAAAAATATTATCTCCACAACCTCCTCAATTCCAATTACACATTCCACCTGATGATTTAGGAGAATTGCCTCCACATAAGGAAGATCCTAGTTTTGAACTTAAACCCTTGCCCGAAGATATGAAATATGCATACCTTGATGAAAATAATATATATCATGTTATTATTATTGCTAAACTTTGACCTGAAGAAGAATCAGAGTTACTTGATTTACCATGTTCTCATAGACCATCTATTGGATATTCACTTGATGGCTTGAAGGGTATAAGCCCGGCTTTATGTATGCATAAAATTAATTCGAAGGAAGATGCAAAGCCTGTTGTTGATTATCAATGCCACCTCCAATCCAAGAATAAAATAAGTGGTAAGGAAAGAGGTAATTAAACTAATTGAACCAGGTATTATTTATCCTATAGCTAGTAAATGGGTTAGTCATGTTCATTGTGTGCCTATAAAGGATGGAATCATTGTTGTTCCTAACGATGAAAATACACTTGTAGCTCAACGCACTCGTTACTGGTTATAGAATGTGCATTGATTTTAGAAAATTAAATAAAACTACTCGCAAAGATCATTACACTTTTTTCATTTATTGATCAAATGTTAGAAAGTTTGTCAAAGCATTCACATTTTTGCTATTTAGATCGTTATTCATGTTTCTCTCAAATTCTTGTGCATAAAGATAATCACGAAAAGACAACTTTCACAAGCCCATTGGGAACTTTGTCTTATAGGAGAATGCCTTTTGGTTTATGTAATGCTCCGGCTACTTTTGAAAGATGCATGAATGTTATATTTGTTGATTATATTGATAAAATTATGGAAGTATTCATGGATGATTTTTCTGTGTATGATACCTCTTCTGATAATTGCTTGCTCAACCTTGACAAAGTCTTGCATAGATGTGAGGACCAACACTTCGTCCTAAATTGAGAGAAGTGCCACTTCATGGTTACAAAAGGTGTTGTTCTTGGACACTGTGTTTCAGGAAGAGGATTGAAGTGGAACATGCTAAGATAGAAGCTATAGAGAATCTACCATATCTCAAGGATATCAGAGGTACTAGAAGCTTCCTTGGTCATGCAAGTTTCTATAGAATATTTATTAAAGACTTCTCTAAAATATCAAAACCTCTAATTAATATTTTTTTAAAGCATTCTCGTTTAATGATGATAGTGTAGACTCATTTAATGTTTTAACGAATTCTTTAATAAGTTCTCCTACAATCAACCCTTGATTGGAGTTTACCATTCAAATCATGTGTGACGCTAGTGATTATATCGTAGGTGTTGTTTTAGGCCAACAAGTTGATAAGAAGTTGGATGTTATTTATTATGCTAGTAAGACACTTGATGGTGCTTAAAGAAACTATGCTACTACAATAAAATAATTTTAGCAGCAATATTTTCATGTGACAAGTTAGACCTTGCATTATTGATTCTGAAGTCATTGTGCACTCTGATCATTCTGCTATTAAATATCTTATGAACAAGAAAGATGCTAAGCCTAGATTAATAAGATTGGTTCTTTTACTTCAAGAATTTGATTTGCATATTGTTTATAGGAAGGGTGAAGATAATCTTGTAGCTGATCATTTATCTATAGTGGAAAACATTCTGATAGATCCTATTTCTATTAATGATAGTTTTGCTAATGAATAACTTGCAAAAATTAATGTATCTAGTGCTAGAGTTGCATCACCTTGGTTTACTGTTGGGGGATGGACCCCCGGTATGCCAAAGGCATGCCAAACCGGATGGTTTGAGCCATCGAGATACCGGTTTAATGTTTTTACCGGGACACAAAGATAAGAGTTTGGCTAAGTAAGGCCAGGCCGGTATCCCCCAGAGGGGCATACCGGAACCGGATGAAGAAGACACCGGGCTACCGAAAAGAAGAGCATGTCGACAAGACTGGTGAGAGATTCTCTTCAGAGCTAGAGGACAAGGCTGGGGTAAGCAAAGTGGCTTTAATCGAAGCCCTGGCGCCAAAGAGAGGGATGACGCTGAAAGAAGCCGGAGGACGTCAGCCTCCCTGATTAAAGAAGACCCCGGCGTCATCTATGATTAAAGTTACTTTGTAAAGTAGTTTGTCCAGTCAAAGATGCCATTAGGGTTCCTTGCTCTGTAAGCCACCCTCTCCCTATATAAGGAGAGGGGGCACACCCGTATTCGGGATAATCAATCTCTAGGGAAACCTTGTATCCAAAAACCTGTAAACATGTTGAGATCAATGAAGATAGTGATCTAGAGCAGAGTTCTTCCTTGTGTGTTTCTTCTTGCATCCCTGCCTTTGGCTGTGTTCTTGAGGAAAGCATCCGGAAGTTCATCCCATCTAATCACAAACCCTCCCCCGAATCCTCTAGCGTCCATTCGGCCCCAAGTTAAGCCATCCTATGGCATCTGCTCGTTCACCACGACGACAGTTGGCGCCCACCGTGGGGCCTGAAGTGGCGCTTGCTGGAGTTCACATTCGGGCGGGCATCCTCGACGTCGCCGGCTGGCGTACGGTCTCCGCGCTGGTGCAGCGCATCTACGCCATGGACTTCATCAACGACAACGCGGGATGCTTCGCCAACGGCGGCATCTTCCCCAAGAACGGCCGCATCATCGAGTTCGGCAGCCACCGCATCTACTTCGGCACCGTCCTTGTGCGCCAGTGCCCCTCGCCGGTGCTGGTCACGCCGGATCCGCCAAGATGGCTACATGCTGGCCGCGCTCCTGGCAGCGTGGAGGTGATGATGGCAGGTGCGGTTGACACCGGCAAAGGAGCTGTGGAAGAAGGCGCTGGGCGTGCGGTTTCGACCCGTGCGGCTAAGCCACCGCTGGAGCGTGACGCAGGCGTAGCGGGAGCATCATCCGCGCCACCGGAAACCCCACTCCAAGCGGCGATGAACATCCTCGCCACCCCCATCGCGCAGAACATCGACCCGGTAGCGGCTCAGGCGGAGCTGGAGGCGCAGCGCCAGAAGGTGCTCGAGAGCGGCAAGGACATCCTCAAGGCACAGCGCGAGCTGAACCTAACCATACGTGAGTACAACGCTGCCCATGGCTTTGCTTCTGTTAGCGCTCATGCTGCTAGGATACCGGAGAACCGGCTTAAGGCTCGCAATCTAGATCAGGATCTGCGCAAAGAAATTGTTGCCGGCAAAAGTACCTCTGCATCTGTGAGCATTGTAGAGAAACCTAAGTACAGTAGCCCGGATAAAACCATGAAAGCTGCAAAAGCTGCCGTAGCGCTGTGCGAATCGCTTTCCGGGGACGCTCTGGTAAAGCAACAAGAGCGCGTCCGGGAGCTGCTTGAGACTATCGAGCAGCAACACGCTGAGCAGCTTGTTAAGCTAAACAAAGTTGTGGCTTCAAAATCCGCGCGTTCAACAAGGAATGCCGGTAGCAAGTCCCATGGGCAGGCTTCGTCCCCCCATCCGGACAGAAGGAGAGAAAAAGAAACAAATGCGCAGCAGATGACTATGTATGATCCGGTTCTTGCCAGAAAACAACAAGCCGGGCAACACGATGCCGGTAGAAAAAGCCAAGGGGCAGACAGAGGCTACGCCAAAGGAGGCTATGCCGGAAACAATCATGCCGGTAGACATGAAACCGGGTAAAACTATCGAGCTGCAAGGGCAGCATACAAGGAGGAGGAAATAGATCCTCCAAGGTACCGGCAGGCAAGGGCCGTGGTACCGGAATATGAAGACGAGGTCGATTCAGCAAGACCGGCAGCATACCGAAACCCATTGGCAGAACGCCTGGGAGAAAGATACCTGCCAGAACGGGATGCGAGGCACCGCCTGGACAGAGTATACTTGTCAGAAATGATCGAAGCAGAAGGACCCCCAGGGCCAAAGTGCTTTGGTCCAAGGATCATGAAAGAAGGACCACCGGTTCGCAACTTCTAGTTGCCCCGTGACACAAAAACATATGATGGCACCACTAAGCCGGAAGATTGGCTCGCGGATTATGTGACCGCGGTATATGTCGCTGGCGGAGGAGGAACCATAGCTGGAGGAGGAAACCGGCGTTGGGCCGTGAGAATCATACCATCATTCTTGGTCGGACCGGCAAGAGTCTGGCTAAATAACTTGCCGGCTGGAAGCATAAATGGCTGGTTGGACTTTGAGGAAGCTTTCGTGAGTAACTTCAGCAGCACATACCGGAGGCCAAACAGGCCGCAGCAGCTCGCTCTGTGCATACAGCGCACAAATGAAACAGACCAGGATTATCTGGCCCGGTGGAACACCACAAGAAACTCCTGTGAAGGGGTGATAGAGGCACAAGCCATTGCTTGGTTTAGCAGTGGGTGCAGAAGAGGTTCACCGCTGTGGCAAAAGCTGCAGTGGAACATGCCGACTACGTTGGCAGAGATGATACGCGTGGCGGATAGCTATGCGTTGGGAGACCCAACGCAGCCGGTAGTACAACCTGAGCCGGAACAGCAGCGCCAAGAGCAAAACCGGGATAACCGGAACAACAAAAGAAGGGAAGATTTTCCGGATCGAAGGTACGGTCCGCAGCAAGTTGCTGCTGTACAAGAAAACTCTGAGGCCAGCGGCAGTCAGAGGCAAAGAACCGGATCGCAGCCATGGGCGGGTCCAAAGAAACAGTGGGTCGAAAAGAAACCCTGGGGCCAGAAAAAGAACTGGCAGGAACCTGTGAAATACACCATGGAGGCCGCCATGGATCAACCTTGCCGGTGGCACACACCGAATCCGGCACACCCGTCAAACCACTTGACGAAGGATTGCTTTTGGACCAAGTACTTGATGCTCAAGGGAGCAGTAAAAGATGCGCATCCACTGCCACAAGATATGCTGCGGCAGCAACAGCTACCACCACCACCACCGCTTACCGGGGCAAATGCTTTACCGGTACAGCCTCAGCCAAACCGGCAGCAGTACCAGCAAGTTAACCAGGTGGGTGAAGGCAATGGCCAAGCGCCTCCACCGGCACCTTTGGGCCGGAATGTTTACCATGACCCAGATATGTGCTGCGTTGTGTTCGTCACTGAGCCAACCGACAGACAGAGCCTACATCGCCGCTCTATGGAGGTGAACGCGGTGATGCCAGCAGTACCAAAATACATGCTATGGTCTGATCAGGAAATCTCTTGGTCGTTCAAGGATCACCCCAAGATAATGCCTAATCCGGGTGGCTATGCTCTCGTCTTGGACCCAATCATGCAAGGGCCAAATGCTCGAGTCAAATTCAGCAAGGTGCTGATAGACAATGGCAGCAGAATAAACATCATGTACCGACACACCATGAGCATGCTGGGCATAACAGAAAACATGCTTCAGCCAACGCGTACAACTTTCCACGGAATCGTTCCGGGCCTGTCTTGCGCACCGGTTGGAAAAGTCCGGGTGGATGTGTCGTTGGGAGGACGTGACAATTATCGGGTTGAAAACCTTGAGTTTGAAGTGGTGGACTTAGATAGTCCTTCCATGCGTTGCTGGGAAGACCAGCATTGGCTGCTTTCATGGCCTCAACTCACACGGCATATCTCAAGATGAAGATGCCGGCACCTCGTGGACCCTTAACTGTGGTGGGAAACTACAAAGTCTCACTGGAAACAGCATCCGCCGGCTCAAACCTGGCAGAATCGCTGGTGATCGCAGAGGAAAAGAAGAGGATGCAAACTGCGGTTGCGCTGGCTCAGTCCTCACAGTTGAGCTTGGCGGCAATGAGTGCAAACTTGGGCGCACCGGCATTCAAGCCAACAAAAGAAACAAAGGACATTGTGCTGGACCCGGCTTACCCTGAGCGCACCGTTCGTATCGGTGCCGACATGAATGAGGCATAGGAAAGCGCGCTCGTCAGCTTCCTCCGTGAGAATCGGAATATCTTTGCCTGGTCTACTGATGACTTGGTAAGTGTTCCGAGGGAGCTGGCTGAGCACTCTCTAAACGTCCGGAAAGATGCAAAGCCTGTAAGGCAGCCGCTGCGCCGGTTTGCTGAAGATAGGAGAAAGATCATTGGAGAAGAGGTGACAAAGTTACTGGTTGCCGGTTTCATTGTGGAAGTACTGCACACTGAGTGGCTAGCCAATCCGGTGCTAGTCGAAAAGAAGAAAGAGGAGAACCTAGAAGCAAAGGCTCCAAAGGTGTGGCGCATGTGCATCGACTACACCAACCTGAACAAAGCTTGCCTGAAAGACCCTTTCCCGTTGCCCCGGATCGATCAGGTGATTGATTCCACTGCTGGTTGTGAATTGTTGTCTTTCTTGGATGCTTATTCCGGTTTCCACCAAATTCCCCTGAAAAAGGAAGATCAAATAAAAACTCCGTTCATTACCCCGCACGGGGCTTACTGCTATGTCACTATGCCTTTTGGTTTGCGCAACGCTGGTGCAACGTACCAGCGCTGTATGCAGAAATGTTTGTTTAACCAGATTGGAAAAAATGTACAAGTCTATGTGGACGATGTCGTGGTAAAAACTAAGGTAAAAGAAACCTTAATCGATGACCTCCGGCAAACATTTGATAACTAGAGAAGATTCCGGATGAAACTCAATCCGGCAAAATGTACTTTCGGTGTACCTGCCGGCAAGCTGCTTGGCTTTCTCGTATCAAGCCGGGGCATTGAGGTCAATCCGGTAAAAATCCGGGCAATCGAAAGAATGACTATACCGCGCGATCTCAAAGACGTGCAAAAGTTTACCGGAAGCTTGGCATCGCTAAGCCGGTTCATAAGCAGGTTGGGAGAAAAAGCTCTGCCACTCTATGCTCTCATGAAAAAATCTGACACGTTCGTCTGGACCCCTCAGGCAGACGCAGCGTTCAAAGAGCTAAAAACAATGTTGGCCACGGCGCCTATACTGGCTTCACCTCTAGAAAGAGAGCCTATGCTATTGTACATAGCGGCAACAAACCGGGTTGTGAGCGTGGTAGTTGTAGTTGAAAGAGAAGAGGAAGGAAAAATCGTCCAGAGGCCGGTATACTACCTGAGCGAGGTGCTCTCCCTCTCAAAACAAAACTACCCTCACTTCCAAAAGATGACTTATGGCGTGTTCATGGCCGCCACCAAGCTTAAGCATTATTTTGAGGAACACCCCATGAAAGTGGTGAGTGAGGCACCCATTTCCGATATCATGTGCAACAAAGATGCTAGCGGAAGGATTGCAAAATGGGCAATACAGATATCACCATACGTACCGGTGTATGAAAGAAGAGATGCCATAAAGTCACAAGCTTTGGCTGATTTCCTTGTTGATTGGGCGGAAATGCAATACAAGCCGCCAGATCAAAAAATAGAATACTGGAAGATGCACTTTGATGGATCCAAACTCAAAGAGGGTCTAGGTGCCGGTGTAGTACTTACATCGCCTAAGGGAGACCATCTCCGGTATGTTCTGCAAGTACATTTCCGGGCATCAAACAATGTCGCTGAATATGAGGCTTTGATCCATGGGCTAAAGGTCGCAAAAGAAATCGGTGCACACCGGATCATTTGCTATGGAGATTCAGATCTTGTGGTGCAACAATGTTCCAGAGATTGGGACGCAAAAGATGCTAACATGGCTTTGTACCGGTTTCACGTGCAAAAGATTGCCGGCTTCTTTGAGGGATGTGAGTTTCACCATGTGCCGCGAGCGGAAAATGAAGCCGCGGATGCTTTGTCCAAGCTGGGCTCATCTAGGCAGGAAATTCCTCCCGGAGTAGCCTTGGCACACTTAAGAGTACCATCGACCAAACCAAGCCCGGAATCGGAATCAATTTTCGTACCGGAATCACATGTGGTACCCATGGATATTGATGAAGGAAACCCGGGGACTGTTCCGGCAAGCTCGGGGACTGTTCCGGCAAGATCGGGGACTGTTCCGGTAAGTTCACGGACTGTCGCGACCATACCGGAAGAAACAATGCTGGTGGATAACATGGAGATAGACGTACCGGTGTTTCTGGTTCGAGAAGCACCATCTTGGGTTAAACCTATTAAGGAATTCCTGATCAACGGCACCTTGCCGGAGGACGAAAATGAATCCAGGAGGATCCAGAGGAGGTCCAAAGCATACACATTCATCAATGGCGAGGTGTACAAGAGAAGTGTTACCGGTGTCCTTCAAAGATGTGTGGAGCCAGAAGAGGGAAAAGAAATGCTTGAAGAGATTCATCAAGGGGAATGTGGGGACCACGTTTCATCAAGGGCGCTGGTAGCGAAAGTGTTCCGGCATGGGTTCTATTGGCCCACTGCTTTGGAAAATGCTGAGGATTTGGTAAGAAAATGCAATGGGTGCTAGAGGTACGCCAAGCAAAATCATACCCCAACGTCTGGTTTAAAAACCATACCGCTAACATGGCCGTTTGCTATTTGGTGCCTTGATATGGTTGGCCCATTCAAAACTGCAAGGAGCAGCATGACTCACATGGTGGACAAGTTCACCAAGTGGCTGGAAGTGAAACCTATCGCAAAGTGTGATGGGCACACAGCGGTGAAGTTCTTAAAAGACGTTATCTTGCAGTATGGCTACCCGCATAGCATCATCACAGATAATGGAACCAACTTTGCTCAAGGTGAGTTCAAAAGATTTTGTGAGGATAATAACATCCGGTTGGACTTGTGCTCGGTAGCACACCCACAAGGCAATGGCCAGGTGGAAAGAACAAACGCGTTAATACTTTCCGGTATCAAACCAAGACTCATCGAAGCGGTGGAAAAGTCACCAGGATGTTGGCTTGATGAGCTACCATCAGTGTTGTGGAGCATAAGAACAACTCCAAACCGGTCCACCGGATACACTCCATTCTTTATGGTTTACGGAGTAGAAGCGGTCATACCAACCGACATTCTCCATGACTCACCAAGAGTGCAGCTCTATACCGAGCAAGAGGTAAAAGAGGCCAGAGAAAATGATGTTGACTTGCTAGAGGAAG
Organism: Lolium perenne; assembly: GCF_019359855.2. Lineage (NCBI taxonomy): Eukaryota > Viridiplantae > Streptophyta > Magnoliopsida > Poales > Poaceae > Lolium > Lolium perenne. The sequence continues at coordinate 154,492,223 of NC_067245.2, read as the reverse complement.
CAAGAGAATTGGCATTGGCAAGAACAGCCATTTACCAGCAAAACCTCAGACGCTATCATAGCCGGAAGGTTAACCCGAGAGTATTCCGGGAAGGAGATCTGGTGCTACGCCTAGTGCAGCGCACTGAAGGCCGGCATAAGCTTTCACCACCATGGGAAGGTCCCTTCATCGTGAGCAAATCTCTCCACAATGATGCCTATTACTTGATCGATGCACAGGAATGGAAGAAAGGAAAGGCGGACAGGTCTGGAGAAGAGAGCAAGCGTCCATGGAACGTAGCTCTGTTGCGTCCCTTCTACTCTTGAAGTTGTGGTGTAAGAAGTTCCTTTTTGTACCTTATATGCTATGAATAAAAGATGTCGGAACCTCGAATGAATCTCGGGGACTACCTCTACCTAAGTTGCATGTAACATGTTTATTTTTTCAGTTCACTGGTTGCTTAGTGAACATTTTTTTCTTTCCGGTTTAGTAGCGTGCTAAACCTACCGGAGTCTTCGACTCTGCTGCTGTCCGCAACCCGGCTTCATGGCAAGCAAGATAAACCGGTAGCAATTAAGCACGTGAACTGCGAAAAGAGAGAGTGGGAACAAACAATCCGGAAAAGTTTAACTAACCCCGGGTAAGCCGGCTTTTTGCAAAATTTCGAATTATTTCTAAGTTCAAGAATATGCTTGTTTGGTAAAAGAACCTTGTGCTCATACGCCAAAGAACGCCCAGAGAAGGCAGGCAGAGCCAAGGTAAAAGAGCCAAGTGTGCATCGAATTGGATGCGGAAACAATTTCGAAATCTTTGCAGTGCAAGAAAAAAGCAACATAGTAAGCAAATATGCTAAGGCAAACACAAGGTAATTAACTACCGGTACAAGATACCGGCATAAAACTGTTGTGCCACAACCAACAAAAGGGAGTTTAAAGTTTTACATCACGAACCCCGGCATACCGGGGTAGAATTTAACAGACAATGTTTTAAGTCAAGCAGGACCAACGAGCATATCACAGGCAAACAAGTAACACCAGATATTCAAGCAGCAGGGGCTTCGGGAGGAGCGTCGCCAGCGCCAGGACCATCCAGAGGCTCATCATCAGCTCCGGCCTCCTCGTCGTCTTCACCTTCCTCCTCGTCGCTCAGATAATCTTTGACGTCTGGAGGAGGAGGGATGAAGGTGCGCATGTCAGCGTACTCCGCTATGTGGTACGCACGATCCTGCCGCTTAGCGGTAAGGACCGGGACCAGGTCGGTTTCGGCTCCTTCACGCACTCCGATGAGGGCGTCCAGGTCTAGCTCCGAATACCAGGAGCAGGCAACGCGAAGCGCGGAGTCTGCTCCGGCACGGGCAGCAGAGCACTGCCACTCCCGGATCCTTCTACCGGCACCCTTCAGGCGGTCGCTGATGAGGGAGAAGGTGTCTGGCACCACTTCTCCAGGCCAGAGAGTTCGGAAGAGCTGGGTGGCCACATCAGGGATGTCGGAAAGGTTCCGATCTATGGCACGCATATGGGAAACCCGCGCGTTTAGCGCAACCAAGTGGTCATAAGGATCCCACTGCGCACCCAGATTCTCATAGGCCTGGGCAACCCGGCGCTCTTCAACCCTCTTCACCGTAAATGCCTGGGAGTCCGGGAAAAGCCCTACGAGGTGAAGGAAAGAAGTTAAGCAAATACAACCGGAAGAGACAAGCTTATAAGCAGAAGCCGGAAAAGAAAAAGGAAGAAACTTACGGAAGGCAAGTGCATCAGTCTGTGTGACCAGAAGGTCATACTCCTTCTGCTCCGCCTCCAGCCGCGCGGCCTTGTCCTCAGCAGCCTTCCGCGCCTTGGCAAGCTCCTCCAGCTCAGCCTGCAACACCACACTGGCATTGCCGGCATCCTCCAGCGCCTCATGCAGCTTGGTCTCCGCAGCGGCCTCGGCAGCCTTCAGCGCCTTGTGGTGGTCAAGGCCAAGCTGGATAAGCTGGTCCTTGAGTTCTTTGGAGGTGGCTCGCTAGGCGCTCAGCTCCTCCTGGTGCTGCTGGATCAGCCGGTCCTTCTCCTCTGGAACCCGGGAAGGAGATGTTAACAAAGTTGTACTGATAAGATGAAAACAAAAGCAAGTCAACCAGAAAAAAGAAAGCGGTACCTTGGGCGGTGGCAAGCTGGGCCTTGAGGGCCTCGATAGAAGCTTCCGGGATAGCTGTTAAGCAAAAAATCATAAGTACTAAGAGAAAGAAAGCTTTCCGGTAAGAAGATGCCGGAAGCACAAAAAGCTTACCTTGGCACTTGCTGTGTGCCTCAGCAAGATCCCGGTGCTCCCAAAGAAGCTCCTCAAAGAGGATCTTCCGAGCGTCAGCCGTGGTCTGTTCAAGAAAAAGAGGTTAATTAAAGTTTCGCGCTAAGAGCAAAGATCTTAACCCGAAACTCGGGGACTGGCTATGCCGGTTTCGCGCATTTCTAAGTTAAAGTTTCGCGCTAAGAGCAAAGATCTTAACCCGAAACTCGGGGACTGGCTATGCCGGTTTCGCGTGTTTCTACCTAAGTTTTGTGCTAAGAGCTACGCTCTCAACACGAAACTCGGGGACTGGGAAGATAGACAAGATTCAGCAAAAAAGAGAAACCGGCATGAAGTTGAAAATTGAAGAGAAGATAGAAAAGATCCGGAAGGAGAGAAACCAGCAAGAGTTGAAAAAAGTTGGTGGAACTTACCATCAGGTTAGTCGTGGCATCATACCACGCGCTGTCCAGCTCTTTGACGGCCCGACGCAGCCGCATAAAATGCTCCTCGGAGGACCGGTCACCAGCGGGGTCAGGCGCCGGTAGCTTGTCCTTGCCCAGGCCGCGGGTCGCCGGGGACATGTCCGCGTCGTTCCACTTCTGCGCGTAGGGCAGCAAGTGCCCCAGCTCCCGGCCTTCGCGCTGGAACTCGGTGATCCGGCCAAGCAGGTGATGACCCACAAGTATAGGGGGTGTATCGTAGTATCTTCGATAAGTAAGAATGTCGATCCCAACGAGGAGCAGAAGGTGTTGACAAGCAGTTTCGATGAAGGATTCACTGTAAATGCTCACAGACAAGTATTCAGGGGGGTTTGATGTAACAGTTGAATAAAGTACGAGTATGTAAAGTGCGAGAGTAATAATTGCAGCGAGTGGCCCAATCCTTTTTAGCACAAAGGACAAGCCGGTTTGTTTACTTATAATGACCAAACGTTCTCGAGGACACACGGGATTTTAGTCTAGTGCTTTCGCTACATACGGCTAAATAATCTTCATTGTTGTGATAAGTGTTGTGTGGGTGAACCTATGCTAATGTACCGCCCTTCCTAGGACTAATACATACTTGTGATTATACCCCTTGCAAGCATCCGCAACTACAAGAAAGTAATTAAGAAATAAATCTAACCACAGCCTTAAACTCTGAGATCCTGCGATCCCTCCTGCATCGATATACCAACGGGGGTTTAGGTTTCTGTCACTCCGGCAACCCCGCAATTGGCAAACGAATACAAGATGCATTCCCCTAGGCCCATAAATGGTGAAGTGTCATGTAGTCGACGTTCACATGACACCACTAGAAGAATAACACCACAACTTAAATATCACACCATTGAATATTACTCATCCATAGTTCACTACTAACATTTAGACTTCACCCATGTCCTCAAGAACTAAACGAACTACTCACGAGACATCATACGGAACATGATCAGAGGTGATATGATGATGAATAACAATCTGAACATAAACTTGGTTCAATGGTTTCACTCAATAGCATCAACAACAAGTAGAAATCGATACCGGGAGAGTTTCCCCTATCAAACAATCAAGATCAAACCCAAATTGCTATGGCGGTGACGGTGTCCAGCGGTGATGACGACGGTGATGATGGTGGAGATGATGATGATGGTGATGGCGATGATGTCCAGCTCGATGACGGTGACGATGGCGTCGATTTCCCCCTCCCGGAGGAATTTCCCAGCGGATTCCTGCCCGCCGGAGAGCTCTTTTCTCTCTGGTGTTCTCCGCCCCGCAGAGGCGGCTGTAACTCTTCGCGAGGTACCCTCTGTGGCTTAGGTCTTCGGGACGAAGGGTTTGGCGAAGAAAAGGAGGCGAAAGGGGCCGTGGGCCCTCCACACCACATGGCGGCGCGGCCAGGGCCTGGGCCGCGCCGCCTAGGGTGTGGGCCCACCACAGCTCCTCCTGGCTCCTCCTTCGGCTTCCTTCGTCATCTTGAAAAATAGGATTTTTGGTATAATTTCCTTCCGAGTTGATCTTCCGAAATATTGCGTTCGACGGTGCTTTTTCCAGCAGAATCCACGGCTCCCGGTGTTCGATCCTCCAATAACGATGAAACATGCAAAATAGATGAAATAACATAAGTAATGTGTCCCAATATGAAATATATCAATGAATAACAGCAAATTATGATATAAAATAGTGATGCAAATTGGACGTATCAGCAGGCCGGTGGCCTTCTCGCCGGCAGAGCTAGCGGCGCGGGCGACGTGCAGCACCAAAGGCTGCGGGCCGCCGGAGGGGGCGCTGGAGGCCGTCGCCTTTCCCTTGACGAGCTTCAAGGTCTTGGGCGGCGGCGGAGTTGGAGTCCCAATATGAAATATATCAATGAATAACAGCAAATTATGATATAAAATAGTGATGCAAATTGGACGTATCAACTCCCCCCAAGCTTAGACTTCGCTTGTCCCCAAGCGAGCGAGCTCGATAGACATGACCACATGTTTATGGAGTGAAGAGTCGATAAATAAAATACGGACAAGAAGCATCATATTCATTCACACAGGACATTATAGTAGACAACCTCTTATAACTCATATTGAAACAAGTATAGGGTAATCACAAGTAAAGGTGCATGAGAAATCATGATTGGTGATGGCAAACTTCGTTCTTGGTCAGAGAACAACTAACAGATTATATTTATCTTATTGAGCAGCGCTCTCATGTTAGAGTTTATAAGGCACAACTTGCATACTCAATCATAATGGTCTTCTCATGATCATTGATAACTTGCAAAGCTATATTCATTCAGATAAAACTTGTACTAAACAAGGAAGAATAAAAGACATGATGTAGCAAATCACAATATAATGGTTTGATCACAACTACTCAAATGCTTGCTTGAGATGGAGGGAAATAGGTTTACTGACTCAACATAAAGTAAAAGACAGGCCCTTCGCAGAGGGAAGCAGGGATTAAATCATGTGCTAGAGCTTTTTTCAGTTTTTGCAATCATATAAAGAGAATAAAAGTAACATTTTGAGAGGTGTTTGTTGTTGTCAACGACTGGTAGCGGGTACTCTAACCCCCTTGCCAGACAACCTCCTAAGAGCGGCTCCCATATTATTTTCATTTTGTGTGGCACTCCTTCCAACCTTTCTTTCACAAACCATGGCTAACCGAATCCTCGGGTGCCTGCCAACAATCTCATACCATGAAGGAGTGCCTTTTTATTTTAGTTTTATTATGATGATGACACTCCCCCCAACCTTTGCTTACACAAGCCATGGCTAACCGAATACTTCGGGTGCCGTCCATCAATCACATACCATGGAGGAGTGTCTATTAATTTAATTAATTTGGGACTGGGAATCCCATTGCCAGCTCTTTTTGCAGAATTATTGGATAAGCGGATGTAGCCACTAGTCCATTGGTGGAAGTTGCCCAACAAGATTGAAAGATAAAACACCACATACTTCCTCATGAGCTATAAAACATTGACACAAATAAGAGATACTAAGTTTTGAATTGTTTAAAGGTAGCACATGAAGTATTTACTTGGAATGGCAGAAAATACCATGTAGTAGGTAGGTATAGTGGACACAAATGACATAGGTTTGGGTTAAGGTTTGGATGCACGAGAAGTATTCCCTCTCAGTACAGGTCTTTGGCTAGCAAGGTTAATTAGCAAGCATAAGAGTCGAGGGAAACAAACAAATATACATGTGATAGAAACAATCATGCATCTTCCTTGTAAGCACAAACAATTTTAACTTCAGAATAATAAGCTATGAGCTAACAAGAAAGACAATGAAACATCTACATGTATTTCTCTTTTCTATTTAAACCTTAAAGTGTTGTTGCTATTGACCAATGCTAAGTTTGCCAAAACCAAATAGATTTATTCAATGCTCCCGAAGTGATACCAATACTAACAACAAGGTGAATCATATAGTAAAGATTGCAAACTAAAATAAGATGTGCAATATGTAAATGATAAGACTTCTCATTAATATTCCATAACGATAACTCACACCAAGGGATACATAGACAACCAACTAAAGGAGAGATACTTCCAAACGCAACCCATCTTATATGATAACTTCCCTACTCATGATATGACACTACTTGACAATAAAAGTAAAAGGTAGTGATAATGTGATACCGCGGCACTCCCCCAAGCTTGGAACAAACCAAGGGGATGCCAATACCGATGATGAATTACTCCTGCGGCGATGGTGGTGATGAACTCCCGTCATCAAACTTCCAAGGAAGAGGCTCTCCATCAAGAAACGACGTCTTGGTCTCGGGGATCCTGAAACTAGCAGCACGGCTTATGTATTTAAACCTGTTTTCATACTCACAGTTCTGATTCTGAAAATCATAGAGTTGTGCTTGGAGCTTGTTGGTGGTGTCGTGAAGCGAGAGGATGTCGCTCCAAAGCTTTGCGATTTCCTTCTCATGTTCAGCAATGAGTTCAGACACAATCCTGTGGAAGATATCCACCTCACGCTCAGCCATCTTCTTGTACTTGAAAACCTCTTGTTCTAACTTCTCCATCCTGTCTTCCAGGCTTCCTTCTCCTTTAGGACCCTGGACATCCTTGACCTGCAGTTCTCCTTCAACGAGCAGCAACTCCTTGGGGTGCATCTTCAGCTCCTCCATGTACAAGTTGCCAACATCCTTGCTGGAGCCGTCCTTCGGAGTTTCCGACGAAGACATGATGACTCTAGATCCGAAACAAATCCTGGCAGAAACAGCTCGAAACAAAACACGTCGAAAACACGATATACGGACCTCCAGGGGTCCGGGAGATTATATAGCAAATATTTTCGCGAAATAAGGAAAATACCAGATCGAACCAGAGTCGGAAAGGAGCGACGGGGCGGCCAAACCATAGGCCGGCGCGGGCCCAGGGTCGAGCCGCGCCGCCTATGGTGGCACCCCCTCGTGCGTCCTTTCCACTCCGTTTCGAACTCGTAATTTCTCATATTTTCCAAAAACAGCAAAAATATAGTTCGGAAGGTAAATTGCGTACTTTTCATTACCAGTACTGTTACCTATTCAAAGTCGAGTTCTGGCGGACTGTCAATTTGCCCTTTGATGAAATCTTCCGGTGTCTCCACTTGAATAATATCAACATCAACATTATAGGAATCACCTGAGATATAATGCTTGAGTCTTTGTCCATTCACCACTTGCGTAGCATTGCCTTGGAGAGAGCTAATTTTGATTGCTCTGAACGATTCACGTCCTCGACAACATATGCTCCTTCCCATTTCGAGAGTAATGTCCCTGCAAAGAATCTGAGACGAGACCGATACAATAGGACTTTATCCCCAATATTAAATTCTCTTTTGATAATCCTCCTATCATGCCATTTTTTAACTTTCTCTTTAAAGAGCTTAGCATTTTCATAAGCTTCACTTCTCCATTCATCTAGAGAACTCAATTGCAACAACCTCTTATCACCGGCAAGTTTAGGATCTTTATTTAATTCTCTAATGACCCAATAAGCTTTGTGCTCTAGTTCTAAAGGTAAATGACAAGCTTTCCCATAAACCATTTTATAAGGTGACATTCCCATGGGATTTTTATAAGCAGTTCTATAAGCCCAAAGTGCATCCTTCAATTTACTAGCCCAATTCTTTCTAGTTTTATTAACGGTCTTTCCCAAAATAGATTTAATCTCTCTATTTGATAATTCTACTTGACCACTAGTTTGAGGATGATAAGCGAAGCAATTCTATGATTAATACCATACCTAGCAAGAGTTTTTCTAAAACCTCCATGAATAAAATGAGAACCTCCATCAGTCATAATATATCTAGGTACTCCAAATCTAGGAAAAATAATATCTAAGAGCATTCTTAAAGAGGTCTCACCATCAGCGCTTTTTGTAGGTATAGCTTCCACCCATTTAGTAACATAATCAACAGCAACAAGTATATGAGTGTTACCTTCCGAAGACGGAAAAGGTCCCATGAAGTCAAATCCCCAACAATCAAACGGTTCAATAACAAGAGTATAATTCATAGGCATTTCATTGCGTCTGGAGATATTACCAACCCTTTGGCATTCATCACAAGATAAAATAAACTTTCTCGCATCTTTGAAGAGAGTTGGCCAATAAAAACCTGATTGTAGAACCTTTTGCGCGGTTCTTTCTCCGGCGTGATGTCCTCCATAAGCACTACCATGACATTTACTCAATATCCCCTGTTGTTCATATTCGGGAACACATCTTCGCATAATACCATCCACTCCTTCTTTATATAAGTGTGGGTCATCCCAGAAATAATGCCTCAAATCATAAAAGAATTTCCTCCTTTGCTGAACTGAAAAGGTTGGAGGCAAGTACTTGGAAACAATAAAGTTAGCATAATCAGCATACCAAGGACTGTCTCGCGAGCTCACCTTTATTACAGCCAATTGTTCATTTGGAAAACTATCATTAACAAGAACAGGATCATAAGCAATATTTTCCAATCTAGACAAATTATCAGCAACAGGATTATCAGCACCTTTCCTATCTACAATATGTAAATCAAATTCTTGCAAAAGAAGTACCCATCTAATAAGCCTTGGCTTAGCATCTTTCTTTGTCATTAGGTATCTAATTGCAGCATGATCAGTATCAATAGTAACTTTTGAATCAACAATATAAGATCTAAATTTATCACAAGCAAAAACTACAGCTAATAATTCCTTTTCAGTTGTAGCATAATTTCTTTGAGCAGCATCAAGAGTTTTACTAGCATAATGAATAACATTCAGTTTTTTATCTACTCGCTGTCCAAGAACAGCGCCTACAGCAAAATCACTAGCATCACACATAATTTCAAAGGGTAAATTCCAATCAGGGGGTTCAACTATAGGAGCAGTTGTTAAGGCTTTCTTAAGAGTTTCAAACGCTTCCTTACAATCATCATCAAAAACAAATGGTACATCTTTTTGAAGAAGATTAGTAAGAGGCTTTGAAATCTTAGAGAAATCTTTAATAAATCTCCTATAAAACCCAGCATGACCAAGAACACTACGAATACCTTTAACATCCCTCGGATAAGGCATCTTCTCGATTGCTTCAACTTTAGCTCTATCAACTTCAATACCTCTCTCAGAAATTTTATGTCCCAATACAATTCCTTCATTAACCATAAAGTGGCATTTCTCCCAATTAAGAACAAGGTTAGTTTCTTCACATCTCTGCAAAACTTTATCAAGGTTTCGCAAGCAGCTATCAAAAGAATTCCCATAGACGGAAAAATCATCCATGAATACCTCTACAATACTTTCACAAAAACCATGAAAAATAGCAGACATGCATCTTTGAAAAGTAGCAGGAGCATTACATAAACCAAAAGGCATGCGTCTATAAGCATAAGTTCCATAGGGACAGGTAAAAGTGGTTTTCTCTTGATCTTTAGCTTTAACAGCAATTTGTGAAAACCCAGAATAACCATCAAGAAAGCAAAAATGAGTATTTTTAGATAATCTTTCTAGCATTTGATCAATAAAGGGTAAAGGGTAATGATCTTTTTTAGTAACTTTATTAACTTTTCGAAAATCAATGCACATTCTATACCCTACAACTACTCTTTGAGGAATGAGCTCATCATTATCATTAGGCACAACAGTCATACCTCCTTTCTTGGGAACACAGTGCACAGGACTAACCCATCTACTATCAGCAATAGGATATATAATACCAGCTTCAAGGAGTCGTAGTACCTCATTCCTTACCACTTCTTTCATCTTTGGAATTAGACGACGCTGAGGTTCAACAACAGGCTTTGCATCATCTTCCATATTAATAGCATGTTGGCAAATAGAAGGAGAAATCCCCTTCAAATCATCAAGAGTGTAGCCAATAGCGCCTTGATGCTTCTTCAATATTTCCAATAACCTTTCTTCCTCAATCTCTGAAAGCTTAGAACTAATAATAACAGGATATATTTTCTTATCATCAATATGAGCATATTTAAGATTATCAGGTAAAGGCTTTAAATCAAAAACAGGATCTTCCTTAGGTGGCGGTGTTGTACCCAAATCTTCCACCGGTAAATCATGCTTGAGAATAGGTTGGCGAAGAAAAATTTCCTCAAGCTCATCTCTTTCTTTCCTAAAAATTTCGCTCTCGCTATCCTCCAAATGTTGCTGCAAAGGATTATTAGGAACAAGAACAATAGATGCACATTGCTCCATTTTAATATCATTACTAGGCAAATCAGCTTTATAAGGAGTTTTAGTAAATTTAGAGAAGTTAAACTCATAAGATTCACCAGCAAATTTAGTCAAAATTTTCTCTTTCTTGCAATCTATAATAGCTCCACAAGTATTTAGAAAAGGTCTACCAAAGATAATAGGACAATAATCACTAGCAGCAGAACCAAGTACCAAAAAGTCAGCAGGATATTTAATCTTACCGCATAAAACTTCCACATCTCGAACAATACCAATTGGAGAAATAGTTTCTCTATTAGCCAGCTGAATAACCACATCAATATCTTCAAGTTCACAAGAATCAATCTCGTGCATAATCTCCGTGTAAAGCTCGTACGGAATAGCACTAACACTTGCACCAATATCACATAATCCATAATAGCAATGATCACCAATTCTAACAGATAGCATAGGAACACTAGCTTGTTTGGGTTTATTAGGATGTGAAACAATATGTGAAGCATCTTCACAGAAAATAATATGACCATCCTCCACATTTTCAGTCACAAGATCTTTAACTATTGCAACAGCAGGTTCAACTTTTATTTGTTCTTCAGGTTCTACAGGTTTCTTTTCACTTTTATGAACCGCACTATTTATAACAGAGTACTCCTTCATTTTAGCAGGGAAAGGAGTTTTTTCAATATAAGCTTCAGGAATAACATGATCAGCAGTTTCAACTACAACACATTTATTAATAGATGAATCAATTTTATCTTTATACGGTTCATGATACTTATCAAAATTCTTCTTTGGCAATTCATAATGAGAGGCAAAATCTTTAAAAAGATTTACAGCAACTTGAGAATCAAGACCATATGTAGCACTCATATTACGAAATTTATCAGTATCCATAAAAGCTTCAATGCATTTATAATCATAAATTATACCTGATTCTCGATCTTTGTCGTTCTCCCATCCTTCAGTATTTTCTTGGATTCGATCAAGAAGGTCCCTTTTAAACTCTTCTTTGTTGCGTGTAAATGATCCAGAACAAGAAGTATCCAGCAAGGTCTTGTCTTGAAAAGAAAGTCTTGCATAGAAATTATCAATAATAACATTACCAGGAAGCTCATGAATGGGGCATTTGAGCATTAAAGACTTCAATCTCCCCCAAGCTTGGGCAATACTCTCTCCATCATGAGGCCAAAAATTATATATGCGATTCCGATCCTTATGAATTTCACTTGGAGGATAGAACTTAGAATAAAACCGGGGCACAATATCATTCCATTCAAGAGAATCCCCATTATCCAGTAATTTATACCAATGCGCCGCTTTACCAGACAGCGATAAAGAGAATAGTTTCTTCCTCACTTCATCCATAGCAATACCTGCACATTTGAATAACCCGCATAATTCATGCAAAAACAGTAAATGATCACCGGGATGGACAGTTCCATCCCCTTCATAGCGGTTATCCATAACACGTTCAATAATTTTCATAGGTATTTTATATGGTATTACTTCCTCACCTGGCGCTTCATCCACTACCGTTGCAGTAGTAGTAGATTTCCCAAATAGAAATTGAAGAGAAGATCTCTCCATAATGACTTATAGCAGCAGGCAGAAATAAAATCAGCACAACAGTAAAGGTTTTCCTTACCAATTCCACTTACCAATAGCGCTTCACTCCCCGGCAACGGCGCTTGGAAAATAGTCTTGATGACCCACAAGTATAGGGGTGTATCGTAGTATCTTCGATAAGTAAGAATGTCGATCCCAACGAGGAGCGAGAAGGTGTTGACAAGCAGTTTCGATGAAGGATTCACCGTAAATGCTCACAGAGACAAGTATTCGGGGGGTTTGATGTAACAGTTGAATAAAGTACGAGTATGTAAAGTGCGAGAGTAATAATTGCAGCGAGTGGCCCAATCCTTTTTAGCACAAAGGACAAGCCGGTTTGTTTACTTATAATGACCAAACGTTCTCGAGGACACACGGGATTTTAGTCTAGTGCTTTCGCTACATACGGCTAAATAATCTTCATTGTTGTGATAAGTGTTGTGTGGGTGAATCTATGCTAATGTACCGCCCTTCCTAGGACTAATACATACTTGTGATTATACCCCTTGCAAGCATCCGCAACTACAAGAAAGTAATTAAGAAATAAATCTAACCACAGCCTTAAACTCTGAGATCCTGCGATCCCTCCTGCATCGATATACCAACGGGGGTTTAGGTTTCTGTCACTCCGGCAACCCCGCAATTGGCAAACGAATACAAGATGCATTCCCCTAGGCCCATAAATGGTGAAGTGTCATGTAGTCGACGTTCACATGACACCACTAGAAGAATAACACCACAACTTAAATATCACACCATTGAATATTACTCATCCATAGTTCACTACTAACATTTAGACTTCACCCATGTCCTCAAGAACTAAACGAACTACTCACGAGACATCATACGGAACATGATCAGAGGTGATATGATGATGAATAACAATCTGAACATAAACTTGGTTCAATGGTTTCACTCAATAGCATCAACAACAAGTAGAAATCGATACGGGAGAGTTTCCCCTATCAAACAATCAAGATCAAACCCAAATTGCTATGGCGGTGACGGTGTCCAGCGGTGATGACGACGGTGATGATGGTGGAGATGATGATGATGGTGATGGCGATGATGTCCAGCTCGATGACGGTGACGATGGCGTCGATTTCCCCCTCCCGGAGGGAATTTCCCCGGCGGATTCCTGCCCGCCGGAGAGCTCTTTTCTCTCTGGTGTTCTCCGCCCCGCAGAGGCGGCTGTAACTCTTCGCGAGGTACCCTCTGTGGCTTAGGTCTTCGGGACGAAGGGTTTGGCGAAGAAAAGGAGGCGAAAGGGGCCGTGGGCCCTCCACACCACATGGCGGCGCGGCCAGGGCCTGGGCCGCGCCGCCTAGGGTGTGGGCCCACCACAGCTCCTCTGGCTCCTCCTTACGCTTCCTTCGTCATCTTGAAAAATAGGATTTTTGGTATAATTTCCTTCAGAGTTGATCTTCCGAAATATTGCGTTCGACGGTGCTTTTTCCAGCAGAATCCACAGCTCCGGTGTTCGATCCTCCAATAACGATGAAACATGCAAAATAGATGAAATAACATAAGTAATGTGTCCCAATATGAAATATATCAATGAATAACAGCAAATTATGATATAAAATAGTGATGCAAATTGGACGTATTGAAGGAGATATGCCCTAGAGGCAATAATAAAGTGGTTATTATTTATATCTTTATGTTTATGATAAATGTTTATATATCATGCTAGAATTGTATTAACCGAAACATTAGTACATGTGTGATATGTAGACAAACAAGAAGTCCCTAGTATGCCTCTTAAACTAGCTTGTTGATTAATGGATGATTAGTTTCATAATCATGAACATTGGATGTTATTAATAACAAGGTTATGTCATTGTGTGAATGATATAATGGACACACCCAATTAAGCGTAGCATAAGATCTCGTCATTAAGTTATTTGCTATAAGCTTTCGATACATAGTTACCTAGTCCTTATGACCATGAGATCATGTAAATCACTTATACCGGAAAGGTACTTTGATTACACCAAACACCACTGCGTAAATGGGTGGCTATAAAGGTGGGATTAAGTATCCGGAAAGTATGAGTTGAGGCATATGGATCAACAGTGGGATTTGTCCATCCCGATGACGGATAGATATACTCTGGGCCCTCTCGGTGGAATGTCGTCTAATGTCTTGCAAGCATATGAATGAGTTCATAAGAGACCACATACCACGGTACGAGTAAAGAGTACTTGTCAGGAGACGAGGTTGAACAAGGTATAGAGTGATACCGAAGATCAAACCTCGGACAAGTAAAATATCGCGAGACAAAGGGAATTGGTAATATATGTGTATGGTTCATTCGATCACTAAAGTCATCGTTGAATATGTGGGAGCCATTATGGATCTCCAGATCCCGCTGTTGGTTATTGGTTGGAGTGAGTACTCAACCATGTCCGCATAGTTCTCGAACCGTAGGGTGACACACTTAAAGTTGGATGTTGAAATGGTAGCACTTGAATTATGGAATGGAGTTCGAATATTTGTTCGGAGTCCCGGATGAGATCCCGGACATCACGAGGAGTTAGGAATGGTCCGGAGAATAAGATTCATATATAGGATGTCATTTTATGTGAAATAAAATGTCGCGGAAGGTTCTATGGAAGGTTCTAGAAGGTTCTAGAAAAGTCTGGAAGAAACCACCAAGGAAGGTGGAGTCCACAAGGGACTCCACCTCCATGGCCGGCCAGCCCTAGATGGGGTGGAGTCCCAAGTGGACTCCACCATAGGGGGGCCGCCACCCCCACATGGGAGGTGGGAATCCCACCTTTGGGTGGGAGTCCTAGTTGGGCTAGGTTTCCCCCTCCTATGGAAGGTTTTGGTTTCGGGTCTTATTCGAAGACTTGGACACCAACACTTGGGATCCACCTATATAATGAGGGGCCAAGGGAGGGGGCCGGCCACCCCCAAGACCATAGCTTGGCCGCCCCCCTTGAGTGGCCGGCCACCCCCTCCCAAACCCTAGCTTTGCTCCTCCACTTCATATTGCCCGCGTAGCTTAGCGAAGCTCCGCCGGACTTCTACACCGCCACCGACACCACGCCGTCGTGCTGTCGGATTCAAGAGGAGCTACTACTTCCGCTGCCCGCTGGAACGGGGAGGTGGACGTCGTCTTCATCAACAACCGAACGTGTGACCGAGTACGGAGGTGCTGCCCGTTCGTGGCGCCGGAACCGATCGTGATCAAGATCTTCTACGCGCTTTTGCAAGCGGCAAGTGATCGTCTACCGCAGCAACAAGAGCCTCATCTTGTAGGCTTTGGAATCTCTTCAAGGGTGAGACTCGATACCCCCTCGTTGCTACCGTCTTCTAGATTGCATCTTGGCTTGGATTGCGTGTTCGCCGTAGGAAAATTTTTGTTTTCTATGCAACGTTATCCTACGGTGGTATCGAGCCGTGTCTATGCATAGATGGTTGCACGAGTAGAACACAATGGTTTGTGGGCGTTGATGCTCTTGTTATCTTTAGTTTGAGTACTTTGCATCTTTATGGCATAGTGGGATGAAGCGGCTCGGACTAACTTTACATGACCGCGTTCATGAGACTTGTTCCTCGTTCGACATGCAACTTGTATTGCATAAGAGGCTTTGCGGGTGTCTGTCTCTCCTACTATAGTAAAGATTCAATTTACTCTTCTATTGAAAACATTAGTATCAACGTTGTGGTTCATGTTCGTAGGTAGATTAGATCTCTCTCGAAAACCCTAAACCACGTAAAATATGCAAACCAAATTAGAGACGTCTAACTTGTTTTTGCAGGGTTTGGTGATGTGATATGGCCATAATGTGATGATGAATATGTATGAGATGATCATTATTGTATTGTGGCAACCGGCAGGAGCCTTATGGTTGTCTTTAAATTTCATGTTGAGTAGTATTTCAAAGTAGTTGTAATAGTTGCTACATGGAGGACAATCATGAAGACGGCGCCATTGACCTTGACGCTACGCCGACGATGATGGAGATCATGCCCGAAGATGATGGAGATCATATCCGTGCTTTGGAGATGAAGATCAAAGGCGCAAGAACAAAAGGGCCATATCATATCACATATGAACTGCATGTGATGTTAATCCTTTTTATGCATCTTATTTTGCTTAGATCGCGACGGTAGCATTATAAGATGATCCCTCACTAAAATATCAAGATAATAAAGTGTTCATCCTTAGTAGCACCGTTGCCAAGTCTTGTCGTTTCGAAGCACCTCGTGATGATCGGGTGTGATAGATTCAATAAGTACATATAACGGGTGCAAGACAGTTTTGCACATGCGGATACTAAGGTGGCCTTGACGAGCCTAGCATGTACAGACATGGTCTCGGAACACGTGATACCGAAAGGTAGAGCATGAATCATATGGTTGATATGATGAACACTTTGAGTGTTCGCCATTGAAATCACACCTTTTCTCGTGATGATCGGGTTTAGGTGCGGTGGATTTGGTTCGTGTGATCACTAAGACAATGCGAGGGATATTGTTTTGAGTGGGAGTTCACTTAGGTTTTTAATTATGTTGAATTAAAATTTGAACTCAATTTGTCATAAACTTAGTCTAAACTATTGCAAATATATGTTGTAGAGATGGCGTCCCCAATCAATTTTAATCGGTTCCTAGAGAAAGAGAAACTTAAGAGCAACGGTAGCAACTTCACCGTTGGTTCCGTCATGTGAGGATCTTCCTCTCGGCGGAAATCTGCAATTTGTGCTTGATGCACCGCTAGGTGACCCTCCTGCAGAAAATGAATCCGATGAAGTAAAAGCTGTTTACGCGACTCGGAAAACTCGGTACTCTCAAGTTCGGTGTGCCATCTGTGCGGTCTGGAATCCGATCTTCAAAAACGTTTTGAGCACCATGATCCTCATGAGTTGATGAATGAGCTGAAAGCTATATTCGAGACTCATGCGGCGATGGAATGCTATGAAGCATCGAAACATTTCTTCACTGTATGATGGAAGAAGGCAGCTCCGTTAGTGAGCACATGCTCGCCATGACCGGGCATGCGAAGAAACTTCGGTGACTTGGGAATAGTGATTCCTAACAGATCGGGATTAATCGTGTCCTTCAATCACTGCCACCAAGTTACAAGAACTTTGTGATGAACTACAATATGCGAGAACATGAACAAGGAGTTACCTGAACTTTTTGGCATGCTAAAAGCTGCTGAGATTGAGATCAAGAAAGAGCACCAAGTGTTGATGGTCAACAAGACCACCGGTTCAAGAAACAGGGCAAGTCTAAGGGAAAATTCAAGAAGGGTGGCAAGAAAGCTGCCACGCCTCCTATGAAACCTAAGAACGGCCCTAAGCCCGATCTTGAGTGCTATTACTTGCAAGGAGAAGGGACACTGAAGCGTAATTGCTCCAAGTATCGGCTGATACGAAGAGCGGCCTTGTCAAGAAGAAGAAAGAAGGTATATTTGATATACATGTTATAGATGTTCATTTCACTGGTTCTCGTTCTAGTACCTGGGTATTTGATACTGGTTCGGTTGCTCATATTTGTAACTCGAAACAGGAACTAAAGAATAAACGACAACTGCTGAAAGATGAAGTGACGATGCGCGTTGGAAACGGATCCAAGGTCAATGTGATCGCAGTCGGCACACTTCCTCTACATCTACCTTCGGGATTAGTTTTAAGCCTAAATAATTGCTATTATGTACTGCGTTGAGCATGAACATTATATCTGGATCTTGTTTAATGCAAGACGGTTATTCATTCAAGTCTGAGAATAATGGTTGTTCTATTTTTATGAATAATATCTTTTATGGTCGAGCACCACAAAAGAATGGCTTATTTCTATTAGATCTCGATAGTAGTGATACGCATATACATAACATTGATGCTAAGCGAATTAAACTTAATGATAATTCTACTTATATGTGGCACTTGTCGTCTTGGTCATATTGGAGTGAAACGCATGAAGAAACTCCATACTGATGGATTACTTGAATCACTTGACTTTGAGTCACTTGATAGATGCGAAGCATGTCTAATGGGTAAAATGACAAAGACTCCATTTTCTGGTATGATGGAGCGAGCTACTGACTTATTGGAAATCATACATACAGATGTATGTGGACCAATGAGCGTAGCATCGCGCGGTGGTTATCGTTATGTTCTAACCTTCACGATGATCTGAGTAGATATGGGTATATCTATTTCATGAAACATAAATCCGAAACTTTCGAGAAGTTTAAGGAATTTCAAAGTGAAGTAGAAAATCAACGTAACAAGAAGATCAAATTTCTACGATCTGATCGTGGAGGTGAATATCTGAGTTATGAGTTTGGCATGCATTTAAAGAAATGCGGAATACTTTCACAATTGACACCGCCGGGAACACCTCAACGAAACGGTGTGTCCGAACGTCGTAATCGAACTCTCTTAGATATGGTTCGTAGTATGATGTCTCTTACAGATTTGCCGTTATCATTTTGGAGTTATGCATTAGAGACAGCCGCATTCACTTTAAATAGAGCACCATCAAAATCCGTAGAAACGACACCGTATGAATTATGGTTTAATAAGAAACCTAAGTGTCGTTCTGAAAGTTTGGGGTTGCGAAGCCCTATGTAAAGAAGTTACAACCGGACAAGCTAGAACCCAAAGCGGAGAAATGCGTCTTCATAGGATACCCTAAGGAAACTATAGGGTACACTTTCTATCACAAATCCGAAGGCAAAATCTTTGTTGCTAAGAACGGAACCTTTCTTGAGAAAGAATTTCTCACTAAAGAAGTGACTGGAAGAAAAGTAGAACTCGATGAGATTGATGAATTTATACTCGTTGATCGAGTAGCGCGATGACGGAAGTTGTACTGTACCGCCTACACCGGCAACGAGAGGAAGCTAATGATAATGATCATGAAACTTCGAACGAGGAAACTACTGAACCTTGCAGATCGACAAGGGAACGTGCCACTCTGATTGGTATGATCCTTGTCTAAATGTCATGATTGTAGATAACAATGATGAGGACCTACTGCGACGTATGAAGAAGCGATGATGAGCCCAGATTCCAACAAATGGCAAGAAGCCATGAAATCCGAAATGGGATCCATGTATGATAACAAAGTATGGACTTTGGTAGACTTACACGATAGCCGAAAGGCTGTCGAGAATAAATGGATCTTCAAGAGAAAAACAGATCGATGGTAATATTACTGTCTATAAAGCTCGACTTGTCGCAAAGGGTTTCCGACAAATTCAAGGAGTTGACTACGATGAGACTTTCTCACTGTAGCGAAGCTAAAATCTGTGAGGATTTTGTTAGCAATAGCTGCATTTTTCGATTATGAGATTTGGCGAGATGGATGTCAAAACGGCGTTCCTTAATGGAGACATTGAGGAAGAGTTGTATATGGTACAACCCAAAGGTTTTGTCGATCCTAAAAATGCTGACAAAGTATGCAAACTTCAGCGTTCAATCTATGGACTGAAGCAAGCATCAAGAAGTTGGAACCGACGCTTTGATAAGGTGATCAAAGACTTCGGGTTTATACAGTGTCATGGAGAGGCCTGTATTTACAAGAAAGTGAGTGGGAGCTACGTAGCATTCTGATATTATATGTAGATGACATATTATTGATCGGGAATGATATAGAACTATTAAGCAGTGTTAAGGGTTATTTGAATAATAGTTTTTCAATGAAAGACCTTGGTGAAGCATCATATATATTAGGCATCAAGATTTATAGAGATAGATCAAGACGCCTAATAGGGCTATCACAGAGTACATATCTGGACAAGATTCTAAAGAAGTTTAGAATGGACGAAAGTAAGAAAGGGTTCTTACCAATGTTACCAGGCAAGGTATTGAGTAAAACTCAAGGACCGGCTACGGCAGAAGAAAGAGAAAGGATGTGTAACATCCCCTATGCCTCGCAGATAGGATCTATCATGTATGCCATGCTATGTACTAGACCGGATATAGCACATGCCGTTAGTTTGACTAGCAGATATCAAAGTGATCCAGGAATGGAACATCGGACAGCGGTCAAGAATATCCTGAAGTACTTGAAAAGAACTAAGGATATGTTTCTTTGTTATGGAGGTGACCAAGAGCTCGTTGTAAACGGTTACACTGATGCAAGTTGGAACACTGATCCTGATGACTCTAAGTCACAATCTGGGTACGTGTTTATATTGAATGGTGCTGCGATGAAGCTGGGCAAGCTCGAAGCGGTGCACGGTGGCGAAGTCTTCAACAGAATCAGAGTACATAAGCGGCTTCAGAGGCTTCATCGAAGCGGTATGGATGAAGAGGTTCATTGTAGAGCTCGGTGTGGTTCCTAGTGCATTGGACCCATTAATCATTTCTTGTGATAACATGGGTGCCATCGCCAATGCACAAGAGCCAAGGTCACACAAGAGGCTGAAGCATATCAAGCTGCGTTACCACTCGATTCGCGAGTACATCGAAGATGGAGAAGTAAAGATTTGCAAAGTACACACCGATCCGAATGTAGCAGATCCGTTGACTAAAGCTCTCCCTAGGGCAAATCATGACCAACACCCGCATGCCATGGGTGTTAGGTATATTACAATGTAATCTAGATTATTGACTCTAGTGCAAGTGGGAGACTGAAGGAGATATGCCCTAGAGGCAATAATAAAGTGGTTATTATTTATATCTTTATGTTTATGATAAATGTTTATATATCATGCTAGAATTGTATTAACCGAAACATTAGTACATGTGTGATATGTAGACAAACAAGAAGTCCCTAGTATGCCTCTTAAACTAGCTTGTTGATTAATGGATGATTAGTTTCATAATCATGAACATTGGATGTTATTAATAACAAGGTTATGTCATTGTGTGAATGATATAATGGACACACCCAATTAAGCGTAGCATAAGATCTCGTCATTAAGTTATTTGCTATAAGCTTTCGATACATAGTTACCTAGTCCTTATGACCATGAGATCATGTAAATCACTTATACCGGAAAGGTACTTTGATTACACCAAACACCACTTTGCGTAAATGGGTGGCTATAAAGGTGGGATTAAGTATCCGGAAAGTATGAGTTGAGGCATATGGATCAACAGTGGGATTTGTCCATCCCGATGACGGATAGATATACTCTGGGCCCTCTCGGTGGAATGTCGTCTAATGTCTTGCAAGCATATGAATGAGTTCATAAGAGACCACATACCACGGTCCGAGGAAAGAGTACTTGTCCGGAGACGAGGTTGAACAAGGTATAGAGTGATACCGAAGATCAAACCTCGGACAAGTAAAATATCGCGAGACAAAGGGAATTGGTAATATATGTGTATGGTTCATTCGATCACTAAAGTCATCGTTGAATATGTGGGAGCCATTATGGATCTCCAGATCCCGCTGTTGGTTATTGGTTGGAGTGAGTACTCAACCATGTCCGCATAGTTCTCGAACCGTAGGGTGACACACTTAAAGTTGGATGTTGAAATGGTAGCACTTGAATTATGGAATGGAGTTCGAATATTTGTTCGGAGTCCCGGATGAGATCCCGGACATCACGAGGAGTTCCGGAATGGTCCGGAGAATAAGATTCATATATAGGATGTCATTTTATGTGAAATAAAATGTCGCGGAAGGTTCTATGGAAGGTTCTAGAAGGTTCTAGAAAAGTCCGGAAGAAACCACCAAGGAAGGTGGAGTCCACAAGGGACTCCACCTCCATGGCCGGCCAGCCCTAGATGGGGTGGAGTCCCAAGTGGACTCCACCATAGGGGGCCGGCCACCCCCCACATGGGAGGTGGGAATCCCACCTTTGGGTGGGAGTCCTAGTTGGGCTAGGTTTCCCCCTCCTATGGAAGGTTTTGGTTTCGGGTCTTATTCGAAGACTTGGACACCAACACTTGGGATCCACCTATATAATGAGGGGCCAAGGGAGGGGGCCGGCCACCCCCAAGACCATAGCTTGGCCGCCCCCCTTGAGTGGCCGGCCACCCCCTCCCAAACCCTAGCTTTGCTCCTCCACTTCATATTGCCCGCGTAGCTTAGCGAAGCTCCGCCGGACTTCTACACCGCCACCGACACCACGCCGTCGTGCTGTCGGATTCAAGAGGAGCTACTACTTCCGCTGCCCGCTGGAACGGGGAGGTGGACGTCGTCTTCATCAACAACCGAACGTGTGACCGAGTACGGAGGTGCTGCCCGTTCGTGGCGCCGGAACCGATCGTGATCAAGATCTTCTACGCGCTTTTGCAAGCGGCAAGTGATCGTCTACCGCAGCAACAAGAGCCTCATCTTGTAGGCTTTGGAATCTCTTCAAGGGTGAGACTCGATACCCCCTCGTTGCTACCGTCTTCTAGATTGCATCTTGGCTTGGATTGCGTGTTCGCCGTAGGAAAATTTTTGTTTTCTATGCAACGTTATCCTACACGTATCAGCAGGCCGGTGGCCTTCTCGCCGGCAGAGCTAGCGGCGCGGGCGACGTGCAGCACCAAAGGCTGCGGGCCGCCGGAGGGGGCGCTGGAGGCCGTCGCCTTTCCCTTGACGAGCTTCAAGGTCTTGGGCGGCGGCGGAGTTGGAGTGGCACTGGATAGCTCAGTGCGAGGAGCTTCCGGCGGCGGTGTTGGAGCAGTCTTTGGAGAAGGGGGAGCGCCAG
Source organism: Lolium perenne (assembly GCF_019359855.2). Classification (NCBI taxonomy): domain Eukaryota; kingdom Viridiplantae; phylum Streptophyta; class Magnoliopsida; order Poales; family Poaceae; genus Lolium; species Lolium perenne. The sequence goes on along the minus strand of NC_067245.2, from coordinate 154,469,615 downwards.
GTGCGTCACCCGGGTTGGAGCTTGCCGGCTCGGAAGTTTCCGGCGCGGCTCTGGAAGGGGAAGACGTCTTAGTCTTCTTCTTCTTTTTCTTTTCTAGGACGGGAGGAATCAAGGTTCCGCCCGCCCGGCAGCTTCTTCCTCGGCGCCGGTGTCTTGATTCTCGGGAGGGGAGACAAAATCCTCCTCCGCGCGGTGATCTGGCGGTGTAGGGGCCGCGCGCCCCGAACTTGGAGTGCCTCCCAGAGGGGAGGCAAAGATGTTGCCGGCACCAGATGGTGCCGGGCTTGAGTGAGGAGGAGGGGTTGAGGTCCTCGCGGTACCCTCAGAGCCCTCAGTCCTTGGGCCAAGCTTGAGCGCAGGGCTGAACAAAAGAAAAAGAAAGAGTTGGGAAAAAGAAACCGGCAAAAGAACTTGGTAAAAACGAAACAAGCAGGGAAATAGGAGCTTACCCAGAGGAGGTCGGCATCTGCTTGCGCTTGTAGCGCCTCACGCCTGCTTCCTTCCCCGCCAAAGGCTCCGTCCGGAAGCGCTTCGGCGGAGGGGCCTGACTGGAACCGGCATCAGATGCCAGAACCTTGTTCTTCTGGCCCTGGGCCATCAGCTTCTCCACAAATTCGGAACCGGCCTCGGCCTGCAGCGGAGGCGCGTGCTCGTGGATCTGCGGGTTCGAGCTAGCTGAGGAAACATCTACCGAGGAGCAATAATGAAAAAGTATAAGAGATTAAAAAGAAAACTACCTCGAGCAAGGTCAGGTCGTCCGAGGAACCGGTTGGTTCCGGCACGGATTTACCGAGGCGCGAAGCTTTGGTCCGGCCCATCTTCAGGTCCTGCCAACGAATGTAAGGGTCCGGGTCAACCGAGTCCAGGGCACGCTTCACGCAGGGGCCTCGTCGCTCCGCGTCGATGCGGGAGAAGCGGTCCTTGGCCTGAAACAAGAAAAAAGAAGGTTAGCAGCAGCGTAAAAGTTACCGGTAAGCCAACCCGAGTTGCGTAATCTCTTACTTCTTGGGTTGGAGGGTTAGTGGAACTGAGAGGCCGGAGGCCCCATTCCCAATCATCCGGCATGGCAGTCTGGCAGATCTGCCTAGCCTTGCGGACGATGTCCTTCTTGCTGAGAGGAAGGCCGGTGATCTTGGTGGGATCACCGGGACCATACATCTCGCTCATCTTGTGCTGCCGGCGCTTAAGAGGAAGCACCCGACGCGAGATGAAGGTGCGGATAATATCGTCGGAGCAGATGTTAGTCTCCTTCATCAGATGCTCCGTGAAGCGTACTACCCGGTTTGTTTCGATATGATCTGTCTTCGGGTTGTAGCTCCAGTTGGTTTTTCTGGGCGGCGCCGGATTGAAAGGCGGCAGATCAATGAGATTTGCGGCGCCGTTGTTCTTCACATAGAAGAAGGTCCCTTGCCATAACCAGCATGACTCGAGACCGGAAAACTTGAAGAAAGGGCTCCCTTGGCGGGAGCCGATGATACAAGACCCGCATTGAATGGGGGGGTTGGGTTTAGGAATTTCCTTGCCCTGAACGGAGTTGATCCGAAGAGCAAAGAAACGGGCAAACGTCTCGCGAGTGGGACGAATGCCGATATAAGCCTCCATAAAGGTGGCATAGCAAGAAAGGTAAAAAACGGCATTGCCGGGAAGATGATGAGGTTGAAGTTCGTAAAAATCTAAGAAGCTCCGGAAGAACTCGGAGACGGGAAGGCCGAAGCCACACTCAAAGTGAGCGAGAAAAACGACGTGTTCACCGGGCTGAAGCACCGGTTCAATCTCGTCGCCAGGAAGCCGGCAGGTTACTCCCTCCGGAATCCTTCTGGACCGGTAAAGCCAGTCAATCTCGTACTAGCTAACATTGGAGCCCATCCAAGCCCCGCGTGTGACACCGGCAGGATCTACACCGGAAGCTTGGCTAGAGCTACTGGCTTCTTGGTGGCTACCGGAGTCGGTGTCCATCTGGACCAGATCGGCAGTTGATCTGTCTGAGGATTGGCTACGCCGGCTATCGGAGGAAGAGGCAGAGGAAGATGAAGCGGAGGAGGACTCGTCGCTAGACATGGGAACAGGTGCGGAAAAACAAGAATCCCACGATTTACCCCCGCGCGAAGATCTACGAGTAAGAGAAAAAGCAAAAGAAAGGGAGAAGTAAATACGCTACCGACCCAAGATCTAGGAAGCAAGCAAAAGGGAAGCAAACGCAGATTGAACTTAACCTGTGGCGACAAAGCCGCGGAGGAAGAAGTTCGCCGGCGGGAAGGCGAGCTTGCGGTTGCCGGCGAGGTCCGTCGATGGCGAGGCGGAAAGAAGCTTGAGGAAGCGCGAATGCCGCGGCCGCGAGAGGAGCACCGCGAAGAGTCACCGTACGGCGAGGTTCGGCGACGTCCGGCGAAGCAGCAGCGTAGGCTCACCGGGCGGCGGAGCTCGAGCGAAGCGCGGAGAGCAACGGAGGCGCAGAGGACGAAAAGCACTATGGGCGAAGAAGTGGAGAATGCGAGAAGAGGAAGAAGAGGGGGCGGTTTGGCCTTATAAAGGAAGAGAGAGAGGTGGGCCGAAAACCGCCGGGCCGCGGCGGTTCGCTCTGCGGGCCGCGATGGTTCGCTCCACAGGCTGCCACGTGGCGCGGCAATACACGCGTAAAAAGGGAAAGCCACAGGGAGGCGCACACGGATCCGGAATGGTGACTGGGATCCGCTGTGAAGCAGTTAATACGCGCGTGGAAGCCGAAGGTAAGTGACCCCTTACACTGGCGCGTCAGTTACAGTGCGCATGTCACTGACAGGCGCGGGGCCTGAGAAATTCTCGACTTCGCCGAGGAGAGAGTTAATGGCTGAGATACCGGAGGAAAAGGTACCGGAAGACAACTTGCAAAAAGAGAAAACGTAAGTCCGGGCAAAGATGCCGGATACAAGCTGACCGCCGGAAAGATTTAAACCGGTATCCTAAAAACGAGAGAACCTGGCATGGTCTGTTGGATAGAATCCACCAGGCTATACCATCTTCGGGGACTAATGTTGGGGGGATGACCCCCGGTATGCCAAAGGCATGCCAAACCGGATGGTTTGAGCCATCGAGATACCGGTTTAATGTTTTTACCGGGACACAAAGATAAGAGTTTGGCTAAGTAAGGCCAGGCCGGTATCCCCAGAGGGGCATACCAGAACCGGATGAAGAAGACACCGGGCTACCGGAAAGAAGAGCATGTCAGCAAGACTGGTCAAAGATTCTCTTCAGAGCTAGAGGACAAGGCTGAGGTAAGCAAAGTGGCTTTAATCGAAGCCCTGGCGCCAAAGAGAGGGATGACGCTGAAAGAAGCCGGAGGACGTCAGCCTCCCTGATTAAAGAAGACCCCGGCGTCATCTATGATTAAAGTTACTTTGTAAAGTAGTTTGTCCAGTCAAAGATGCCATTAGGGTTCCTTGCTCTGTAAGCCACCCTCTCCCCTATATAAGGAGAGGGGGCACACCCGTATTCGGGATAATCAATCTCTAGGGAAACCTTGTATCCAAAAACCTATAAACATGTTGAGATCAATGAAGATAGTGATCTAGAGCAGAGTTCTTCCTTGTGTGTTTCTTCTTGCATCCCTGCCTTTGGCTGTGTTCTTGAGGAAAGCATCCGGAAGTTCATCCCATCTAATCACAAACCCTCCCCCGAATCCTCTAGCGTCCATTTGGCCCCAAGTTAAGCCATCCTATGGCATCTGCTCGTTCACCACGACGACATTTACTGATTATGCAAACTTGATTGTTAGAAAAGCCATGCCACCATATTTTAATTCCCAACAAAGAAAGGAATTCTTCTATGATCTTAGACATTAATTTTGGGATGATATTATTAGACGTTGTGTACCTGAATTTGAGCAACAGGATATCATAAAAGATTTTCATGACAATCCATATGGAGCACATGTAGGGCATCATAGCGCTGCAAAGGTATTGCAATCAGTTTTTATTGGCCTACTTTATTTAAGGATCATGTGGTAAATGTCCAAAGGTAGGAAATATTGTAAGATGAATAAAATTCCCATGAATTATTTATTAACACTTGAACCATTTGATATGTGGGGAATTGAATCTATGTGACTATTCCCACCATCAACAACAAAACATACACATATTTTGGTTGCAGTGGGTTATGTGACTAAGTGGGTGGAAGCAATTCCAACCAAAAGTGCAGATCATGCTACAACACTGAAGATGCTCAAGGCTGTAATCTTTCCTAGGTTTTGAGTACCTAGATTTTAATTTACTGATGTTGGTTCTCATTTCTTACATGGTATTCTTAGAAAAACTTTAGCAAAGCATGGTGTTAATCATAGAATTGCATCCCATGTCATCCTCAAACTAGTGTTCAAGTTCAACTAAGCAATAGGGAAATGAAGCTCATTTTGGAAAAGATGGTCAATAGGTCCAGGTCTAATTGACCAACAAAAATTAATGATACATTGTGGGCTTATAGAACGGCTTTTAAGAATCCTATGGTAATGTCTCCTTACAAATGTTTTATGGTAAAGCTTGTCACCTCCCATCAGAGTTAGAAATACATCTAGGTGGTTTTTTAAGCAACTAAACTTTGAATTTAATACTTTTGGAGAGAAAATAATACTAGAACTAAATTTGTTAAATGAATGGAGGAATGGAGCTTATAAAGTGCAAGATTATTAAAGAGAAATTTAAAAACTGACATGATAAAATAAAGGGAAAAGAATTCAAATAAGGAGATCAAAGTATTATTGTTTAACTCTCGCTTTAAGTTTTCAGCAGGGAAGTTGGCATCAAAATGACAGGGTCCATTAGTGATACAGGAGGTGTAACGCTCCGGGCCATCTGAACCTATGGAGATGTCAATGGTGAGCCTCATGTGGTAATGGAAACCATCTTAAACATTATATTGCAGGTCAAAAATGTGTTGGAAAGGTGGAAGAGTTAAATCTCCAGAGTTCCGAGGCCATAATTGCAAAAAATTCCCGTGACCGAATTTAGAAACTAATAAAATGCGATTTTCGGGTGTGTAACTTTCTCGGAATATCGTTATGTTCTAGGAAAGTCATTATTTTAGAAATTTAAAGCGTGTCGCGAAAGAATTGGACAAAACGGAATCCTGGGGAGGGAAAGAGTCCAGCTGGCGTGGGCCCACCCTATCTTGGGGATGTTGATGCATGTAAAATGCATCAATGAACTTTGTAGTTTATTGACACATATTCCAACATATATGTTGTTGGAGATATGCCCAAGAGGCAATAATAAAATGGTTATTATAATATATCTTTGTGTTTATGATAATGTTTACATACCATGCTATAATTGTATTAACCAAAACATTGATACATGTGTGTTATGTGAACAACAAGGAGTCCCTAGTAAGCCTCTTGTATAACTAGCTTGTTGATTAATAGATGATCATCGTTTCATGATCATGAACATTGGATGTTATTAATAACAAGGTTATGTCATTATGTGAATGATATAATGGACACACCCAATTAAGCGTAGCATAAGATCACGTCATTAAGTTATTTGCTATAAGCTTTCGATACATAGTTACCTAGTCCTTATGACCATGAGATCATATAAATCACTTATTACCGGAAAGGTACTTTGATTACATCAAACGCCACTGCGTAAATGGGTGGTTATAAAGGTGGGATTAAGTATCCGGAAAGTATGAGTTGAGGCATATGGATCAACAGTGGGATTTGTCCATCCCGATGACGGATAGATATACTCTGGGCCCTCTCGGTGGAATGTCGTCTAATGTCTTGCAAGCATATGAATAAGTTCATAAGAGACCACATACCACAGTACGAGTAAAGAGTACTTGTCAGGAGACGAGGTTGAACAAGGTATAGAGTGATACCGATGATCAAACCTCGGACAAGTAAAATATCACGTGACAAAGGGAATTGGTATCGTATGTGAATGGTTCATTCAATCACTAAGTCATCGTTGAATATGTGGGAGCCATTATGGATCTCCAGATCCCGCTATTGGTTATTGGTCGGAGAGAGTACTCAACCATGTCCACATAGTTCGCGAACCGTAGGGTGACACACTTAAGGTTTGATGTTGAAATGGTAGAACTTGAAATATGGAATGGAGTTCGAAGTTTTGTTCGAAGTCCCAGATGAGATCCCGGATATCACGAGGAGTTCCGGAATGGTCCGGAGAATAAGATTCATATATAGGAAGTCATTTTATAAGATTTAAAATGATCCGGTGATTTTGCGGAAGGTTCTAGAAGGTTCTAGAAAAGTCCGGAAGGAATCACTAAGGAAGGAGGAGTCCCGAAGGGACTCCACCTCCCCATGGCCGGCCAACCCTAGAGGGTGGAGTCCAAGGTGGACTCCACCAAAGGGGGCCGGCCACCCCTCCACATGGAAGGGGGGAATCCCACCTCAAGTGGGATTCCCACCTTGGGTAGGTTTCCCTACTACATGGAAGGTTCTAGTGTTGGGGTCTTATTCGAAGACTTGTAGTCCAACACTTGGGGATCCACCTATATAATGAGGGGCATAGGGGAGGGGGCCGGCCACCACAACCACCCCACCTTGGCCGCACCCAAGGAGGCCGGCCACCCCCTCTCCCAAACCCTAGCCGCCCCCTCTCTCCTCCTCTTCTCCCGCACGCTTAGCGAAGCTCCGCCGGAGATCTCCACCGCCACCGCCACCACGTCGTCGTGCTGCCGGATTCAAGGAGGAGCTACTACTTCCGCTGCCCGCTAGAACGGGGAGAAGGACGTCATCTTCATCAACACCGAACGTGTGACCGAGTACGGAGGTGCTGCCCGATTGTGGCACCGTGATCAAGATCTTCTACGCGCTTTTGCAAGCGGCAAGTGATCGTCTACCGCAGCAATAAGAGCCTACTCTTATAGGCTTTGGAAATCTTCAAGGGTTAGTCTCGTTCATCCCCTCGTTGCTCCCATCTTCTAGATTGCATCTTGGCTTGGATTGCGTTCTCGCGGTAGAAAATTTTTTGTTTTCTATGCAACGAATCCCTACATATGTATCATATTGGTAGTTATTATCAATGTTCTTAATGATTTCGGAGATTTTCTAAACAATCTTCTCTCCTCTAGTTCTAACTCTGTCTAGCAGAAAAAACATTCTGTTAGTATTTTATACTTTTCAGGAACTACGGGACTAAAAAGGGGGGAAAGAGTGGGATAGCAGGAGGTCAATAGGCTGGGAAAGAGAGGGGATGAGACGAGCCCCCACCTATGTCACGCAACTACCCCAATTTTCTACATCCTTGCTCGGATGCCGTCGATTCCAATGACATCCTCTTAGTCTTGATCTAAAACCTTCTATTAAAAGGGTCTCCAACGCGATCTCAGAACATACAGAGGCGGAGATCAGAAGCAAGAAACAGAGAGCCCGAAGGGTGGCGTTGGAAGGAGTTTGGATGGGGCAATCGCTGCCAGAATCGCCTCCGGTGGACTCCACCCCCTCCGGCGTGTTCATCATCAACATCTTCATCAACACCTCTAGCAACATCCTCCATTTACCTCTTGTAATCTCTCGGAAAACATGATATGTGATGCAATCTATTGTTTTCCCGTGATCTATTGTGTCTCTATGTCTATGTTTGAGTAGTGACTTATTCATAGCAATTGTGAAATAGTTTGGTGTTGGTTGCATACAAGTATATGGTATCTTCTATGATGATCTTATGTAGTGATATAGGCTCACATATGTTGGGGATGCATAAGTTTTTCACCGTTGCATGATGATAGGAGAAGGGATAGCCAGAACTTGACAAAATTGTGTCCCAAGTCTTAAATATGCATGCCCTATTAACTCATGGTTAATTAACGGGGGAATATTATTAAGGGGACCTTAAAAATTACAGCGGTGGTTGGACTTTATGTCTTAATATCTCTCCAGTTTGCTCGGAAACGACCTTGGGATCAATCACTACTCACCAGGGGTGTAACAGCATATGTTTATGGCTGGACCTATCTATGGATCCTCTCTAGAAGAAACAATTAAAAGACTATCTATGTGCTTCACTAATTGTGACTAAACAAATGAAATAAAAAATCCTAAACACTCGTGTCCGCACCGCCTCCGCCAAACCATGCTGCCATGCCTCGCCGAGCGTTGCATCCATGCCAGCCGTCGCATCTTGTGCTGCCAACCGCCGAATGAGGAGGGGTAGGATCCCCGCCGCCACCAATGCCATCCGGGCTTCGCCCGACAGTGGCGAGAATTGGTGGGGGAGGGGACGGCCTGATGGAAGGCGGTGGGCGGAGGATTCCTGGCGGCGCACGATTTTAGTCGACTCTTCAGCCATTAGAATTGCTGCGTGGCCCGTGCTATTATGATAGATGCATGTGGGTTGCAACTCAGGTTTTTCTAGTTTCAAATGGGCTGCATCTGATAATTCCCTAGTTACACCTAGTTTGTAACTTAGAAAAAATATCTAGACCGCTGAATTTGTTTCGAGATTTGTGTTGGACTATGAATTGCATCCCGGCTGCACTGGCAGAGGTTCATTGGGGAAAACTGAACCATGGCCCGCCCAGCTTTTTTGCCCAAAAATGATTAACCCATATGCATCAGAGGCCCAGTTCAACAGCACGCACCGTCCATCTCTGTATGCTCCTTCCAGTAACTCGTTCCTCTGGATTCTCTAGACAAAATTCATAGCTCTGGGAAGGCCTTGCTAGGTTTTGCAATCTGGACAGAAAATGAGGTGGAAATCGAGGGAAACGTTGGAGATTAAGATGCACAAGAACGTCGTGCTGCCGCCGGAAGCCAGGGCCTTCGTAGTTCTTAGGGCATGGTAGCAACGTACGAGGCTGGCAAGAGTGCTAGCAGCAGGTAGCAACCTACGACGCTGCATCTTACGTACAGCTCCGACCGAATTGATCCACTTCTCGTCTCCAATTACCCTGCCCATGTAGTTATCTTTATTTCCCAAATTTATGGTTATCAATGTTTTATCATCTATTGTGATTTTGTTGTTCAGTTTTGCAAATTGCAGTAACCAACAGCCATGGAAAAGGCCAATGAGAGGATTTTTTTTGCATTTTCTTTTGGCCTAGCCCGTCCATGAATTTTTTTCAAGCTCCGCCGCTGCCTGGCTGTAACCGAGACTTGAATGATGTCACCTGGTGATTTAGCTAAATCTTAAGTTCACTGAAATCTAGACGTGCCTAAAAACGTACAAGAAAACGGTGGTACTTTGACCTTCACTCAGGAAAAAAATAGTAACTATGAGTATCTATTCTGAAAACCTAAGATCCGCAATTGAAGGTAGCAAGTTTAGATGAGATCGACTTGATTCATTCATCCACTATTTCTAGATTCCAAAAATCTTGCAAACACATCCGTGACCATCAAAAATGAACATATGGGTTTACAACTTGCTCAGCATGACCATCAATATGGGTTTACACTCATGTCCGCACCGCCTCCGCCAAACCATGATGCCACGCCTCGTCGAGTGTTGCATCCATGCCAGTCGTTGCATCCTGTGCTGCCAACCGCCGAATGAGGAGGGGTGGGATCCCTGCTGCCACCAATGCCATCCGGGCTTCGCCCGACGGTGGCGAGAATTGGTGGGGGAGGGGACGGCCTGATGGAAGGCGGTGGGAGGAGGATTCCCAGCGGCGCACGGTTTTAGTCGACTCTTCAGCCATTAGATTTGATGTGCGGCTCTGTGCTATTATGATCGATGCATGTGGGTTGCAACTCAGGTTTTCCTAGTTTCAAATGGGCTGCAGCTGATAATTCCCCAGTTAAAAAATATCTAGACCACTGAATTTGTTTTGAGATTTGTGTTGGACTATGAGTTGCATCCCGGCTGTAACCGAGACTTGAATGATGTCACCTGATGATTTAGCTAAATCTTAAGTTGACTAAAATCTGACGTGCCTGAAAACCTACAAGAAAACGGTGGTACTTTGACCTTTACTCAGGAAAAAAATAGTAACTATGAGTATCTATTCTGAAAACCTTAGATCCGCAATTGAAGGTAGCAAGTTTAGATGAGATCGACTTGATTCATTCATCCCCTATTTCTATATTCCAAAAATCTTACAAACACATCCGTGACCATCAAAAATGAACATATGGTTTACAACTTGCTCAGCATGACCATCAATATGTACATGCACGTACGGTACGGGGGCCGTAACAATTCTAGCTTAATCTAGACGTTGACGAAGGGCGTGCCGGTGATGAACTCGGTGACGGCGAGCGCGACGAGTCCGAGCATGGCGAAGCGGCCGTTCCAGAGCTCGGCGTCGGCGCTCCAGACGCCGCTGGACTTGCTCTCGACGCTCTGGCCCTGGAGGAGCGGCACCAGTGACGCCACGGAGAACACCGCCGCGGTTGTCAGGAACCAGCCAAGGCCGGCGCCGCTGCCGGCCTGGTCGAGGAGGCCGCCACCGCGCGCCGCCTCCACGGAGAGAGCCGCCACGAAGCCCAACATGGCGAGCCGGCCGTTGATGCGCTCCGGCGCCGGGCCGCTGAAGGCGAGCGCGTCCCAGACCGAGGGGTTAGCCTTGGCCTTGGGCTTGGGTGCCGCCGGCATGGGGGTCGGGGTCGGGGTTGAGCTCGGGGTGGAGGTCTCAGCGGTCGTCTCCTTTTTCGGATCCATGTCCGGCTGCAGTGCAGGGTATCATGAGTCAGCACGGTAACACGCATACGAGTACAAGTTCTGATGGCAGAGTCTGGTAACGAGAAGGCTTACCTCGGCCTGGGCCCTGACGACAAGGGCGCGCCGGCGCAGCACGACCGGTGAGCGGACGGCCGAGCGGCCGACGACTGAGGCACTGGCGAAGGAGTTCAAGGCCACCATGGTTGCCATTACTCGTAGCGGTGAAGAGTGCACGGGAAGAGAAAGAAAAGCTAATTAACAGGATCGAGGAAGTAAAGATCGAAGCAGGTAGCAAGAATCGACTACACTTCGTTGTTGTATGCTGTGTTGCTGGGAGTGGTGAGTGAGCGGTTTTATAGGACGAGGGGAGGAGCGATCCCGTCCGTGAGGAGGTGGCCGGTGGCCGCGGCGGTGGCCACGTCGGCGGGCACTCCCCAGCCGTGAACGGGTCGAACTTGTAGTACACAGTGAGAGCCGGGTTAGGACGTGGACGTCGAGACCACCATGCAGAGAGGCTCCGGAGCTCGCCAAAAAGTGCTAGGGAAAGTGGCACAAGTCTACTCCACGGACGGCGGAAGAATCCAGAAAGCACAAGACTGTGGATGCGTGCAGGACGTCCAGATACTTGTGCCATGGCCCACGCGTCAGCACGCGCGTACAGCCGTGGTTGATTTGTATCGGCCTGGGTGCGTATGCAATACGTTCATGGAGAAGCTGGACGTGAAGGTATTGGCGTATTGCTTACTAGTACGTGCTCCCTCCATCCCACCAAAATAGTCTGAAATTCATCTAAATCTAGTATATACCTATACAATAACAATAAGTAGCACCTAGATACATCAAATTTTGATAAACCTCACATAACTTTCATGGAACAGAGTGAGTATCTTATTTGTTGGGAATTGCTTCAGATTTACACCCGATTCGTACACTTAAGTTGCAAAATAGGATGTAACTAAGATTTTTCAGCTGCAAGTAAGATTGCACCTAATATTTTTTAGTTATAAGTGAGGCTACAATTACAAAAAAAAAAAATGTCTTTTACCTGTTAGATTTGCTTCGTGGCTCGCTAATAGTGATTTGCAACTAAAATTTGATGATGTTGCTCTACAAGAATTAGTCACACACTTATTTGTTACACATAGAAGGCTAGAACCTAGACTTTTTTTAATAGTGCTGGGAAGTTTATAGATGACGTGGCAGGTACAGAATTACAAAGAGGCCCTTTACAACACTTGCCCTAATGAACCTATTATTTGAAGATAAGACATCCTTTTTTTCAGAAAACACCCTGTAAAAAGATTGTGAAAAGCAATCGAGGACATGGGCTTCTCCACCACCAGAACGCCGGCGACCTCGAGGCTTTGTAGCCGAGATCAGAGAGCAGCCTGCTCGCGAGCTCTTCTCTAGCGCTTGGAATCCACCGCCAGCTACGCCGAGGATATCGGGGACGAACCACTTGATTTCCTGGGCGGGGCGAGCTCTGGCGACGGTTCCACAGACCTCCGCTGTGGAGGTTGAGATCAGGCCGCCAGAATGGCCGAAGATCGCGGCGACGACGACGGTCGCCGCATGATTTGCGCAAGGACTCCCAATCCCAAGGCACCTCCTCTGCTTGGTCGCCAGACCCACCGCCGGATGCTCTTCTCCCTCGCCACCGGGGTCGGACGAGAGGAGCACCGACAGTGGTTGGCCTCCATCGAAGAAGAGGCAAAGACGCTTATTGGAGGGGGGGCCTCACAGATGCAGAGAGCTTCCCCATCTCCCACCTCGGGAGCATATGGAAGGACCTCACCTGCGATTGCCTGGCACCGCGTCGAAGCACCAGAGAAGAAGCTGACCCCCGGCTGATTCCAGGATCCGTTCAGCTACCCACTGGCTTCCTCTTCTCCTCGCCTCCATGGCCAGCCAGAGGAGGAAAGCAGTGCAGCGGAGCACAACGAATCCAGAAGCAACAGAAAAGGATCTTATTGACGGAGATCCCCGAGGTGGAGGAGCTCGCCTTCTCCAGCCACCGGAGCACGACGAGGCAGGGCCACCACACCAGGATGCACCAGACCTGACCCCAGAGATCTCGTGCCCTACTCCAAACTACCGGCAAGCCGCCAAGACACCTAAACCTAGACCTATCTACAACTTCAGCGCCTCCCCTTTGCCATCTCCGACCGGCAGCGCCGCCGGAGAGGGCTCAGGGTCGGCCCGGCCTCACCTGGTGTACTCTCAAGGAGGAAGGAGAGAGGAGAGCGGTGGGGGGGGGGGAGGAGAGCGTGACTAGAACCTAGACTAAGGTCTCTACATTTCAATCTGAGTTTACGAATGTACATATACATGGGCTTCAGCTGTACCGCAGGTTCATTGAGGCAAAACTGCGGCATTAGAGCCGTGAGATGGCCCATGCCAAGGGTGGGCATTGCTCGTCTAAGCCTAAGAGCATGTCTAACAGGCCCCTTTTAACCCGCCCACCCTGTAAAATTCCGGCGAGATACGGGGTAGGCGCGGTTAGGGCCGTCTAGCAGGTCCCGTATTCGGGCCGCCCCGTTTCGGTGGAATACGGGGCCCAGGAAATCGGCCCCGCCGCCCCCTACTTATACTGGGCGCAGGTGCGAGTGAGGGGTTAACCCCTCACTCGCAACCCTAGCTCCGCCGTGCGCCGCCGCCTCCTCCATCCTGCTCCGGCGAGAAATTCCTCACTCCCCCGCGCTGCATTCCACCCCACCTCCGGCATGGACTCCCGCCGCCGCAGTACCGCCTCGCCGGCGAGCGGATCGAAGCGATCCCGCTCGCCGGACAACGTGGAGGATGCATGGCGGCTTCAATGCAAAAGATCCGCCGCCGGGAGCCGCCGCGCGGCCTGCAAGTACGACGGCGGCGCGTTCGTCCCGCCGAAGCTCCGTGACTTCACGCGGGGCGGCCGCTGGTACCACGAGGACCCGCCGCTCAAACCGATGAGCGGCCCCAAGTTCGAGGCGTGGCGCGCCGAGTGGGAGCGCCAACGCCGGGTGAACGAGGCATGGAGGGCGACCATCGGGAGCACCAGCGGCGGAGGTGCTCCGCTCGCCGGCGAGGAGGAGGAGGAAGACGAGGACCAGGACCCCGCCTTCTTGAAGGCGATTGAAGAGTCCCTCAAGGACGCCGACGAGAGGAAGAGGGCGGAGGAGGAAGATAGGGCGGCGGCCATCGCCGCCGTGAAGGAGGCGGAGGCGGAGGCCGACGGGTTCATCATCGACCTCTCCGACTAGAAGTCACGATCCATGATCGCGCATGATCGCGCATTTTGTATGTAGATACGTCGATTCCTATGTATGGATTCCTATGTATGATCGACAAACTATGAATGAACAAGCTTTCCGGGGTTTTAAATTTACAAATATACGGGGTCAAATACGGGGTCTGCTAGACGAAGCAGTGTATCTACGAGCATTTTTTTTATACGGAGCAAAAAAGCGGCGAAATACGGGGCAGAAAAGTAAAGAGGCATGCTAGACATGCTCTAAGCCTGGTCCATATACAACGACGGCGGGCCTAACAAGGCCCAGCCATTTAGGCTGGGAAATTTTAAAAAGCAATTCAGGTCTTCAGGTGCAGCCCTCCGACGAGAGGCCACCCTATCCCCGCATTTTTATTACCTGACACAATTCAGTAACAATAAACCCTTTACCACAGCAATGTTCAAAAAAAAAAACCTTTACCACAGCAGGAGAAAGATATTTCAAGGGGATGCCACAAATTCTGTCTATATAACAGGTACACACCACAGGCAACAGATACATGGCATATACTGAGAACTCCTCCTGCCACTGTTCTGAAGGGTATGACATACTCAGGTATTAGGAAAAAAAGCTACGACACTACAAACCATCATCATCCCTTTATGGTTAAACGGAAAGAAAAGGAACAAATAAACCATGAACATTTGACCATCAGGATTCTAGGCTACAATAGACTTGGGAGGTTGGACCTTACGCTAAATGTCACAGGCAATGCACAGGACTAAGCCATCTAATTAGTTAGAATCGATCAATACACAGAACATACAACATCGCTGAAGAGCCTTGAAGCACAAAGGAACTAGACTGGAACAAAGACCAGGGTAGGCAAACTTCTTGGCACATGCAACCATCACATAATCCCACCAACATGGCAACCTACGGGAGAGGAAGTTAGCCAAGGTTCTTGTAGTAGGAAATAAGTATTCAATATGCAAATGATAATGACAAACACAGGTCCACTCCAACTTATTAGTCCAGCAATTTCCTTTCTGGTTTAATCATTTATGAATTATGAGATATGACCCATGAAACTGTCATAAGCTGCTGAAGCACAAGAGACCATCCAAACGTGTGGTTCCATTTTTTACTAACATCCTCTAAAATGCATCTTAATATATCCATTTTATGTTCAGATGATAGCATTCCCAAATAAAATAAGCATAATTTGATGTGTCTTTGCAAAAAGGCATACATGGATTTTCTACTTCATCAAGTAGAGCTTCACGATTTTGACTGCTCAAACGGTGCACGAACAAATAGCTGCCCATGGAGAGTGACAACTGCCGAGGTTTGGTGAGGATCAATGCGGGAGGGCAAACTAATGACCTGTAGAGTGTATACCATTTTCAGTATCAAAATATCTGGCGTAAACTAAAATCATCATTCATTAGAATAAAAAGTAAAAAAACTTGACAGACCTTCTTGAATGGAGTAACACCCCAAGGATTATCTAGTTGCTCAGGCTCTCCAGTAACTATCAAACGACCAGCAGGATCTGACTGAACATGTACCTGCAAAACATGTATTAGGGTATATTTATAAGCAATATCATCATTCCAACGTCTGTAGCATGGACGGAAAACTACAAAGGTATGCTTAAAAGCTAAAACGCTAATGCATAACTACAGTGCACCCTCTATAACTGAAAGATTTTTTTTTACTTACCTCTTCACGAAGAAGGCCAGGAACCAATGCATAGACTTCATAACAATCTTTCTGCAAGGAAACCAAAGTTTTCTTTCATAAATAAAACACATAATATCCACATGATCTAACTGAGATTTACAAATTTCAGATAGAATAAGCAATTTGCTGGCACGACTTAAGAATTTTTAAAATTTTACTGAGAACTATTGGGGCTGAGATTTGTGGGAACATGGTACAAATATACTAAAACAACAGAGATTTGATTAACTAAATAAAAATGTGATACTTACAGTTCTCCGGACATTTATCTTCACCCAGTCAGCAGGGGGGCCCATGTCAACTACTGTCGAGTCATTTCTGCCAAATAGCAATCATATTCATCCAATCAAACTCAAGAAAGGAGATTAGAGGGAATGATCTATTCTACTGGCATGGCAAGCCTAGTTGGCTGAGTGTATAGGGCTTGTAACTTGTAAAGGCTGTAATTCTAGTATGCCGTGCAAAAGAACAGAATGAAAACTATGGGCTGGTAATATTGCAGAGTTCATAATGATTGTCCACAGCAGTAGAATGAAAAATTCTGGATGATTTTGTTGATGGTTATAAAGAGCTCAAAAGAAGAGGTTTACTGTAGCTTCTCAGATTTGATTGGCCTCTCATCTTCCAAGGTTGGTGTCTTTTTCCTCTTGGCCGAACCTATATGAATCAGTGGTCAATAAACTATTTACGAAAATAGATGACTAACAAATGATGCCCCGAAAAGTTACCACTGCTTTTCAAATTTTTATCCTTCTTCAGGGCAGGCATAACCGCTTTGTCCTGAAAGAGAAAATGGAGTTATCTATACAGCAAAATGTGGATCACTAATGACCTTTGAAAAGGTTAAAGCAACAGATACCTTAATTACTGGATCAGCGATTTCACCATTGCCGAGCATGCGCTGAGAATGCCAGCCTTGCATAGCACGAGTTGCAGATTCTCTTCTAGCTCTTCCAGATCCTAATTGGCTTCCACCCACCTGTAGAAAATTAGAACCTCGGTGCTCAAGCTCAAAACTTGCCCATCTACAAAAATACTTTCCCACTCACTACTTTCTACATAGGATGATCAAAGGTTTGGACATGAACTTTTACTGCTTCTGAAACATTTTTTATTAAATTAGTTAGTTACACATGGGTCCTCTCTATTTGATTGAAGATAATACAATAGCTACCCTCATATATAAACCATAACATGTACCTGACTATCAGAAGCAATTCGATCTGTTAAAGTAGATGCAGCCACATGGAACTCGCCTGTTTCAATTTTGTGTTTCTCGTATTCAAGGAGTGCCTGCAGGGAAACAAATGATGAAGTCTGTAGGAAACAAGGGTTCAGAAATATCTTGTAGTCTCATTTTCTCCCCTCTGCTGAGAACACAAACTACATTTGCATTCTGGCACTAAAGGGAAAACCTAATCCCCATAACATCTAGCCTTAAGTTTCAACATAATCGCCGGTTATAGAGATTGGACCTAGGGCATGATTCTATGTCAAGTTGGGAAAAGTTCCAAAGAATTACATTAAATTGACCTGGTAAACGTGTTTTACAAAAACCATACAGAACCTGCGTAAGCGCAAAAGGTCTTGTTCAAGCAATTACCATCATCGTTATAGCGTGTGACAGGATTCAACCACAAGAACACTGAAAGTAAGGAATTATAAACGATGACAATCATCTCCAAGAATCTATAGAGGTACCTTTTCATAGAAGTTACGGAAGGTCCATGAAACAGTTGTGCATGTCCTGCATAAAACATGTAGGTCACATGACAGGAGAGGGTACAGAAAGAACAGCTTATGTCAACTAAGTTCAATTCCCTCATTGCACAATTTAAATAGATATTCATCAAATGTGAAAGCCATGATGGAATTCTTGCAGAAAAGAATTGATCAAAATCATACTTTGGAGGTTTGAATGACTCTCCCACTTGACGCCACAGTTTGCATGATGTCACCTGTTGATGCAACTCGTAAGGAAGATTGAAACCCCATACTGGCCAAAGCTTATACAACAAACTTACACACAAACACTAAGATAGAAAGTTAGAAGTAAATACATGCATACTTCTATAGTCAAACCAGGAAATGTCAAATAGCCTAAATATACCTTACACATATTCTCGAGAGGAAAAAGAAAAGCTACATTGGGTCATGCACAACACATGATTTTCCCCTTTAGCAGCCGGCTTGGTGAATTTCAAATAGCCTAGTTGTGTATGTCTATACTCGTGGTGAATTTCATCATTAAAAACTATAGTTGGTGTCATTGCTTACTCTGCAAATGGTAAATATATTGTTCAGATTGGTGTTCTGTCTTGCCAAAAATATAAATTTTGGTTTGTTTGAACACCTTATTAATTATTATTTATTTGCTCAATAAGCTATTATTGATTTGCGCGATAAGGTTAACTTTTTCACCTCTGGAGTGATTCTTACAATTGCTTTTGTTAAATCTATCATTCGCAACCCACTTGCTGAATAAACAAAATATGATACTCCCTCCGTCCCGAAAAGGATATCGCATATTTGTCTAAGTTTAGTGTATAGATACAGCCAAATTTAGACAAATCTGCGACATCCTTTTCGGGGCGGAGGGAGTAATAAATAGTACCAGGCAGGATCACGGGAGGAGGAATGCCTCACTGGCTGCATTAGACACGTAAGAGGGATATCTCTGGTAGCATTTCTATTACCAACAGAACTGAATGAAATCTCACCCTATTTTTATACTGGTGGTAGATCTGGACCACTAGTCATTGTTGACAGACAAAAAATAATTACATAATCAATTAAATGGTTGACAAGGATTCTAAACACGACAACATATCTTGTGAATCCAACAAATTCATGTGTCCCTGCACCCGTTCATTTCTGGTCGAGCGATCTAAATCATGTGCCTTGCGTTGAGTCAACGGAACATTTGCAATTACCTGCCCGCTTCCACAATTAACCAACGTCTCCCTTTTGCGAAAATTCTCCTAACCCTCTAATCCCCGTGCTCCCCTGACACCAAATCGCTCATGGCCTTGAATTCCCCTGCCGTTAACCGGGCGACGAGACTACGGATGCAACCGTCCTCCTCAATTTCCTCCGCCCGGCGCGCTTAAAGGCCGGCGCCACCTTCGACATGATCGGCAAGACCCTGCACTGGTACAGAGTCGAAGAGATTCGGCACCGCCACCAGCGAGCTACTGCGGGAGGAGGCGCTGAGGGGTGCCACGGACATGGAAAGTGGCTAGGCGAGGTGTATCCGATGGAGGGTGTGCACCATGAATCTGCACGTCGCCAAGCTCGACTTCAGTCTTCAAGCCCGGCGGCATCCCGTCGCTGCTGCAGGCAACGACCTCAAAGGCGCCCCCAGTCCAACGAAGGAGGACCTCCGCATTGCCATAAAGCAAGTAATTGACCTCTTTCACAAGACTAGGACAGCCGCATGAACATTAGTACTAATCTGCTTTCATTCCAACTCTGCCCAAAGTGATTCTGCAACTGAATTTCTGCCGGCGGGATCGCATAATTCATGGGCACGATCTAGCGCAGGGTCCAGGGGGTTTTCTACAAAATACAGATTTCTGCTACAGGGTGGAGCGGTGGTGAGCAAGCATGTTTATGAAAATAGATGCTGACTTTTCTCCCTAGATTTTGATCGTGAAGTTGAAAACGAAGGGATACACGATGCTGACCGGATGCACAGGATATATTACCTTCTAAACACCATATAAAAGAAGAGAATAAAAGGGGAAATATCATATTAAAATAGTGGTTCATATTTTGTCTATTGTGTCTCCAGTTAAGAGAATCTGATGTTCAGAAGAGGCATATGGTACAAACAAATTGGGCAGAATAATAGACGCACGAATTATATATATGAGTATGATGATAGCATAAGTGCATAACAAAGGTAACAGAGGCAGAAGGTGTTAAATTAGTGCTCTATGCCTATGTGCAGGGGGCAAGCATATTCAAATTAAAATTCAATAGTAAACAAACAAGAAATGTGAACGGCGAGTGTAATATTATCATCTTCATTCATGTTTCTAGACCAGATTGTTCTACAGAAAGCACCAGGATATGCCCTGACATAATTTCCCAAAGGCATGAAAATGAGTACCTGATCATAGCCACCCAATCCAGTTACTTGTCTCCACAACCTGAAAAAGCAAAATCAAGGAGATAATGTCAAACCATTCAGCAGCCATGAGAACTCGCCTATCATCCAAACATAAAGAGAAGCCATTGTGGTACTAACTTGAGGCAGTTCAACCCTTCCCCATAAAATTTTGGGGCCTTGAATTCCATTAACTTTGTCGTGTAGAAGCGTTCAAGCTCCTTGATGAACTCAGCCTGCTCCTCTTCCGTCCCAGAGTCATCGCCCCCACTAGTGTAATCAAACATGAAGGAGCTGTTTGAGACCTTGTCAGACAAGTTCTGGTCCCCAACTTCTCCGGGTGGCGCCGACATTGGCTGATCCTCGCCGTTGGCATCCTGCTTATTATCCCCACCAATGTCACTTTCCTCTTTCAGCGAGCTGCCGTTGTCGCCATCCACCTTGGCCTCGGTGTGCCCATCTCCATTTCCTGCTTTATCAACCTCCATCTCAGCAGTTTCATTTCCCTGGGTGTCGACCTTCGTCTCAGGCTCTTCATTTTCCCGGGTGTCATCCTTCATCTCAGCCTCTTCACCCTTCATCTCAGCCTCTTCATTTTGCTGGGCCTCGTCCTTCATCTCTGTCCCCAGATTTTCCTGAGCTTCGCTCTTGACCTGATCAGCCACAGAAACATCCACCAGGGCATCCTCCACGCCGTTGCCTTCGGCCTTGGCCGAAACATCCACGGGCTCAACGGCGCTGGGAGGTGCATCCACGGACTCAACGGCGGTGGGAGGTGCATCCACTAGGTCGTCGGCCTTGTGCTCCTCCCCGTCTTCCTCAGCACACTCTTCTTCGGGCACCGCCAAAACCTTGGGAGAACCAACGGCGTGGTCTTCTTCTTCATCGTCCACCATGGGTTCGTCCTCCCCCTTTTCCTCAGCCTCCACCTCCGGCTCCACCTCCGCCTCCGCCTCCGCGGCTTCGGGATTTACCGAATCGTTCACGGAATCGGCGGTGTCGGCGGCCTCGGTCTGGCCACCCTCACCGGGGGCGGGCTCGAAGCTGGGCATCCCACGCAGCCGTATGCCGCTGAGTCCGCACCTAGACGGCCGGCACGGCGGAGCGGTGGCGGCGACGCGCGTTGGGCGAGCTAGGGTTTGGGGTGAGGAAGGGGACGGGACGGGGACAGGGGAGAAGGAGGGCTTGAAGTGACAGAACACAAGAGGCCGATTGGCTTTGGTTGTGGGTGGCTTGGTAAAACTTGAAGCCAAAGACTCCAAAACCGATCTGCGCCATCCTGTCCCCACGTCAACCGGTGCACAGATCTTGACGCAAAACCAACTCAAAAGCATCTCCAACATCATACCCAATACTTAAAAACTGTAATTTTGGATATTTTAGCTCAAAACCTAGCTCCAACAACGTATCCATTTGTGGTAATCAAATTATGGCTGCCGAGCCAGAAGTCTGTCTTCCTTATGCTTCTCCCTTGCGACGTCCCGCTCTTTCTTGAGCGATACAACATCGTGATATATGCCTCCATGAGCTCATCCCTATTACGCACTTCGAGATGATGAGCCGCGCCTACGCGGTTATTCTTGTGTGATATTTTTCTGAAACATTGTTGTAGGATGAAGGGGTGATTATCTTCCGGTCCAATTAGGCTTGTGGCTTCTATTATAGGTGAATCTTGCATAACCACGTCATCAAAAATATAAGATCTTGTTGTTACACTTTTAGAAAATATGATGAGGTGGTGAATTTGTTCGATCTTGTTGTGGTGCACTATTTATTTATTTATTTTTGCACATAAGTGGGGTCAGATGACCCCGGTGGAGCTCTTATATTGAAACAAGTGGCAGGTACATTTTACAGAAAAGCCCCTTTACATCTCTTGCCCTGAGAAACCTAAAATTTGAAGAAGGGGCCTTCCACTTTACAAAAACCACCCTGACAATAAGAGAGAAAAAGCAATCAGGTCTAAGGTAATCTCCGCCACGCACCGTCGGCGAACTCCAGGCGTCTCCGCCGAGTTCCGAGCGCTTGATGCTCGAACGCTCTTTGCGACGCCAAGGTCAAGCCCCTAGCGACCACCAGAGAGACGGGGACGAACCACTTGTCTCCCTCGCGATGTCGAGCTCCAGCAGCCGACCGAGAGGGCCTCCGCCATGGAGGTAGATGAAAACGGGCCACCATGTTGGCCAAGGATCACGGTGACAGGCTTGGTCACCGTGTGTTTCACTCGACGAAGATCAGCTCTAGAGAAGGAGCCAGCAGATCTGCCAAAAGCAGTGTCGTCGGAGATCCCCTCCCAATCTCCACCGCCGCGGTGGCCAGAGAGAGGGGGAATCAAGACGAACTCGCCCAGATCTGGTGACTCGAAGAAGGCTTTTATTGGAGAGGATGGCGCCGACCTGCCGCCGCTCGCCTCTGGCTCTGACTGCCGGAGCACCACGAGCAGCTGCAGCACCGCCGCCAGCAGCAGGGAGAAGCCCAGACTCCACCGCCAGCACCTCAACACGGGCATCACGCCAAATCCACAAGGGTAAACTACTAAAAGGGGGGAGGAGAAGACCTAGACTAAGCCTAATATACTCCGGCGCTTCACCTCCACCGCCTCTGGCCGGCTATTCCGGCGGAGTGGCTTCGGATCTGCCCGGCCATGAGGGTGGAGAGGCCAAGAACTGTAGCAAGCTGAGAGCTGTTCAGGGGGGGAATGAGAGCAGTGTTGGTGCACTATTACTAGTCGAGTAATTGATGATAGCCCAAGATTATTGTTGTGTTTTCTTTTAAATTGGGTTTCATGGGTCGGTTTGCCTGAGCCGTCGTAGTGCGCAAATGTGGCCTTCGTTTGCCAGCTCGCCTGAACTACTTCCGTGCATGATTTCCTTTCGCCAATTAGTGTCTCCACCATTGTGGGTGCGAGATCTCTCAATTTCATGCACAAATGTCTCGGTGATACTCACATGTTAGTCTTAGCACGAAGAAATACGAGTATCCAATTTTAAGTATGCTTTATAGTTGAAAAAAATGGATACCAAAACTTTCTTTCTCATCTACCCTTATATGGTTTGGTTTGGGTAGCCAAATTCTAGGTACATCGCTAGATATGCGCTAAGTTATCCAATGTCCTATTTGGTCCTCTATTTTTGGCACAGGGATTCCATGGGCCTTCCCATCTAATGCACTAAGTTACTCGGCATTTTCTCTCTCAAATCTCTCCTTGAGATCAAGGAGATCATTGGCATGTGCAAGCCTATCCAAGATAACTTGGACATGCTTTTTGGGTTCACCTTGCAAGTTAGAGATAAATTCATCCAAACTAATAATTTCTCTCTTTATCTTGAGACTCTCAACATCACACTCTGAAACAATAGTCTTGGAGGTGGATTTGGATGAAGTAGTTAACTTGGAAAGTCTTGGCCATGAGGCACTTGTTGAGGTTGAAAGAGAGGTCCTCATTGGGAGATTCGAAGAGAGATGTCATAGGGGTAGAGGCACTAGTGGCCTTTTCACTTAATGTGTCTTCGTGAACATATTCTTCATCTCCGGAAGTGAGAACATGAGAAGTCTTGACCATGAGACATCTTGCATTGTTGGAGGAGTCCTCATTGGGAGATTCAAAGAGAGATGATGAAGGTGTGGAGGTGATAGCAATGGCGGCCACCTCACTTCTTGAGTCGTCTTTGTCTTCTTCTTCTCCGGAAGAATACTCCTCATGGGAAATCAACACATATTTCGATGGCTTCTTGGTAATGTCATAACCACTTTTCTTGACAAATGGCTTCTTGCGAGTGACCTTTGACTTGTCCTTGAGGATGATATTTCCACCATGATCTTCTCTATTCTCATATGGGCACTCGACAATGAAATGATCTTGATTGCCACAATTGTAGCAAGTTCTAACTCTTGGGCCCTTGGCATCTCCTCTTTGGTTTCCCTTTAACTTGTACTTGGAAGGATCTCTCCAAAAGGATTTTGTGAGAAGAGCAATGTGACCATGTAGATCACGTTTGAGCTCTTCGGAGTGTCCTTCATACTTAGTTTCCATCAAATCTTCATCATCCTCTACACAAACATGTGCCTTCAATGCAAGGTTTTCACTTCTCTTCATCCCAATAGCCCGGGCATGACTATCAACCGCAGTCTTTGACTCAACCTTGAAAGCATCCATTTCTTGCATGACATCATTGGAGGTCATTTGCTCAAAGTTGTGCTTGTTCTTGAGAATCCTTAGATCGGCCAGTTCAAAGGGCAATAGAGCATTGATGTACTTCCTCTTGATCCAATCATCATCAACATAAGTGGCACCAAGGTCTCGAAAGGAGATAGCAAGAGCCTTAAGACGGCGGTACATATCCCGACGATGTTCACCATCTTCCATGTAGAATCCTTCAGCTTTATTGCTAACCTCTTGGGACTTATTTTGCCTCATGCTTGAGCTTCCAAGGAATACTTCGGCAAGAATATCCGAAGCATCCTTGGCGGTTGTCGCCTTCTTGATGTATGGTCTATCATCCTCGCTAACGACTTGTTGCATCATATACAAGGCGGTGGCGTTGAGTTGACAATCAACCACTTCCCTATGAGACAAACCGTTAGGATTGTGAGGCTTGTATCGTTCCACAACAATTCTCCATAGTTCAATAGATGATGAATTTAAATATGATTTCATCTTAGTTTGCCACAAGGAAAATGCATTAGGATTAAGTGATGGTGGATCTCCACGAGGATTAATGCGAGGGTGGGGAATGGGGGGATCCGGAGAGTACACGAGCGGAGGAGCAACCGTTGAGTACACTCCGGTGGCATTAGGATCTATCTTGAGAGAGGGCTCACCACTACCACCTTCCTCCTTGGTTTCGGCCTCCGTAGAGGCACCAAGAGAGGTCTTATCCAAAATAGGAGTGACAACCTCGGTATTGGTGGTAGGAGGGATAGGAGGTTTATTGGCTTGCATAAAGCTCATCATCATCTCCCTTAATTCACTCATGGAGTCATTCATCGAGGAGATTGACGATTTCAACTCCTTAATATCCTCCATGAATGTTGGCTCCAAACTAGCAACCCCCTCTTCGGCCATACTCTCTTAGGCGGTAAGCCGGTAAAGCCCGAATAAGAGCCGAGGCTCTGATACCAATTGAAAGGATCGTATGACACCTAGAGGGGGTGAATAGGTGTAATCTCAAATTTTAATTCTTTTTAAATTTAGGCTTGACACAAAGGTAAATTCTCTAGATATGCAACTATGTGAATTCACCTATATGACAAGATACAAGCAACAATACAAGATACAAGTAGTAAATGCGGTGAGAGGATAGAGGTAACCGAGGTGGAGAGACAATGATATGATTCCCGTAGTTCCTTCCTTGTAAAGGGAAGTACATCTACGTTTGGAGGGGTGTGGTGCCACGAAGGCCAACCAACGCCACGAAGGCTCACCCTATTCTCCGGTGAGCAATGCCACAAAGGCCTAGCTCACGCTCCACTAAGCAGTTGCCTTGAGGTCACAACCGGGACCTTTACACGAAGCTTGGGACATAAATCCACAACCAAATGGAGGCTCCCAAATGCCGCCCACGGAGCTTTACACAAAGAACTAGCTCCAGGACGACCTCATGAAGATCCACAAAGTCACACTAAGTAAACACAAAGAAATTGAGCGGTGGTCACAAATCGGTTTGGTGGGATTGTAGATCTAGGGATTCTCCTTCACTCCTCAAAGAATCAAGGTGTTTGGGTGGAGTAGCAAGGAGATCTAGATGAATTTATGAGGCGTAATAATGGTGGAGAGAGTACGTAGGTCGTCACCGTTCCAAGGTAGAAGAAGGGGCTTTAAATAGGTAGGTGGGTGGAAATGACCGTTGGAAGAGCAAGAAGCTGCGCTACACCTAGCCGGACTGGCCGTGCTCGGTCGGACCATTCCGGCCGTCCGGACTGGTCCGGCCAGTGGCCAAACCTGGGCCGGCACCATATCAGATTGCCATTCCCGCGACCCCGGACTGAGCCCCGGACTAATCCGGTGGGGCCGGACCAATCCGGCCAGGACTATCTAGCTCCAAAAAGTTCAATAAAGTCGCCTCTTCAACATGCAAGAACCAGTGACACTTAACAAGATGAATATGTGGTGGATATTGGGATGTGTATAGGCTCAGCAACCACCGCGACAACCTCTCGGTAACCCCTCTAAAGAAAACGAGAAACCTAGCTCAAACCAAAACTAAACCGCAAGGCTTCTCTTCCTTTTTTGCTTCTCGAAACCGGGAGAGCCACCTACCATTAGATGAGGAACTACATGTTAGCTCTACCTATTGGTTACGAGTTGTACCATAAACTGAACCAAAACACATGGTTAACTATATCCGCATGACTGCTTGGTGAGCATGGTAGTTCCGCAACGAGGTCACTCATGCTAAGCCCCTCCTTACGATCAAGGGATCCAAGAGGTACATCTATGGTTATGTGAAAAAATCGAGAAACTTGAACTCATCAACCAAGGAAATTATCAAAGGCAAGCAACCAACTTAGATGGGTACGACACTTGATCTAGGCCAGTTAATTAATGCTCTCGTAAGGTGGGTAAAAATGAACGGCGATGGTTATGTTAGATTGGAGGATGGCTCGACAGGTGTTGGAATGGTGCTTAGGGAAGAGAGTGAAGATATCATCATTTTGGCATGTAGGCAATAACCTTAATAAGAGAAAAATTACATCAAAACCTAATGGGACAAGTAGAATCTATCATTTAAGCGCATAGCACGAGTTGAAAATGAAAAGTCCCATTCTCGGCAACTATGGAGTTCCATGTGGAGTATATGGCTCCTACCATCAGATAAGAAACTACATGTTAGTTCTACATGGCTACCTCCTGGTTACCACTTGTACTAGAAACTGCACCGAAACACATGGTAGCTATATCCACATGACTGCTTGGGAAGCACGGTATGCCCGCCACAAGTTCACTCATGCTAAACCCCTCCATACGATCAAGGGCTCCATGAGGTACCTCCCTGGCTATGTAAAAATTCTGAGGAACTCATCAACCAAGAAAATTATCAAGGGTAAGTAACCAACTAGGATCGGTATGACACTTGATCCGCGCGAGTTGGATTCAAGCTCATCATACGTGTGTAAAATGGAACCTTAATGGTTATGTTAAATTTGAGGATGTCTCAACATGTGTTGGAATGGTTCTTAGGGACAAGAGTGGAGATATCATCTTTTCGGCATGCTGCCAATTGTTGAATTGTTCATATCCTTTTAAAGATGAAGCAATGGCGTCCGAGCAAGGCTTGAGATTCATGGGGCAATGGAGTGATACATATATTGAACTCAAGCTAGAATGTAAACTCTTAATTGATGCTATCCAGGAGAAGAGTCCGGGCCAATCACATTTCTCCCATCTGATTTCATTCACTAGAGATTTATGATGGAGTTGTAGAATCATTTATATTGTAAAAGTGGATTGTTTGTAAATAGAGTGAGTCATTGTCTCGCAAACTTTGCAAGTATGGGGGAAGAACTCCTTTTACCCACAAAAAGGTCAAAAGACAAGTTGACTAACTACTCAAGGGTTGTAAATGACTTAGGAATGCCTCACACATGGGTTTGACTTGTCTATAACAAGACATGCCCTCAACTACCACCAACAATTGTTAAACTCCCGTGCCACTCAATAGCAACCCTGCATGAACAGTGATCTCAGTAAAAAGCATGCCACAACCCAAGACGCTCTTGAACAAGGATGTGTTTTCTTAGACTTCCTAGCAATCCATTGGTAAGACTGAAGCCTGACATAGGCGACAGAGCAAAAAA
Source organism: Lolium perenne (assembly GCF_019359855.2). Lineage (NCBI taxonomy): Eukaryota > Viridiplantae > Streptophyta > Magnoliopsida > Poales > Poaceae > Lolium > Lolium perenne. The sequence continues at coordinate 154,442,145 of NC_067245.2, read as the reverse complement.
ATCCTCACGTGCGTAGTGGATGGCGAATAGTAGCCAAATCATAGACCGTTCCCATATATGAACAAACAAAAAGAGTGTAGGACGTTAAACGACTTTGAAGTCCCTCCGGTATGAAACACGATTTGCCACTCGCTGCCCCTTGCCACCACCCGTTCTATTTTCTACGATTAGCGCTATGATGTCTGGTAGTGCACACAACTTAGATTCGGTTGATTACACCCTGATACGCGTACAGCACGCGTCCGTTGGGAACCCCAAGAGGAAGGTGTGATGCGTACAGCGGCAAGTTTCCCTCAGTAAGAAACCAAGGTTTATCGAACCAGTAGGAGCCAAGAAGCACGTTGAAGGTTGATGGCGGCGGAGTGTAGTGCGGCGCAACACCAGGGATTCCGGCGCCAACGTGGAACCTGCACAACACAACCAAAATACTTTGCCCCAACGTGACAGTGAGGTTGTCAATCTCACCGGCTTGCTGTAACAAAGGATTAGATGTATAGTGTTGAAGATGATGCTTGCAGAGAACATTAAGAACAAGTATTGCAGTAGATTGTATTCGATGTAAAGAATGGACCGGGGTCCACAGTTCACTAGTGGTGTGATACGTCTCCGACGTATCGATAATTTCTTATGTTCCATGCCACATTATTGATGTTATCTACATGTTTTATGCACACTTTATGTCATATTCGTGCATTTTCTGGAACTAACCTATTAACAAGATGCCGAAGTGTCAGTTCCTGTTTTCTGCTGTTTTTGGTTTCAGAAATCCTAGTAACGAAATATTCTCGGAATCGGACGAAATCAACGCCCAGGTTCCTATTTTCACCGGAAGCATCCAGAACACACGAGAAGGACCAGAGGGGGGGGGCACTGGGCCCCCAGACCATAGGCCGGCGCGGCCCAGGCCCTGGCCGCGCCGCCATATGGTGTGGGCACCCCTTCAGCCCTCCTGCGCCGCCTCTTCGCCTATTTAAAGCCTCCGTCGCGAAAACCCTGATACGTATGACGAAAACCACAGAAACCTTCCAGAGCCGCCGCCATCGCGAGGCCAAGATCTGGGGGACAGGAGTCTCTGTTCCGGCACGCTGCCGGAGCGGGGAAGTGCCCCCGGAAGGCTTCTCCATCGACACCGCTGCCATCTCCACCGCCATCTTCATCACCGATGCTGCTCCCATGAGGAGGGAGTAGTTCTCCATCGAGGCTCGGGGCTGTACCGGTAGCTATGTGGTTCATCTCTCTCCTATGTGCTTCAATACAATAATCTCATGAGCTGCCTTACATGATTGAGATTCATATGATGATGCTTGTAATCTAGATGTCATTATGCTAGTCAAGTGAGTTTTACTTATGTGATCTCCGGAGACTCCTTGTCCCACGTGTGTAAAGGTGACAGTGTGTGCACCGTGTGGGTCTCTTAGGCTATATTTCACAGAATACTTATTCACTGATGAATGGCATAGTGAGGTGCTTATTTATATCTCTTTATGATTGCAATGTGTTTGTATCACAATTTATCTATGTGCTACTCTAGCAATGTTATTAAAGTAGTTCTATTCCTCCTGCACGATGTAATGGTGACAGTGTGTGCATCCGTGTTAGTACTTGGTTTATGCTATGATCATGATCTCTTGTAGATTATGAAGTTAACTATTGCTATGATAGTATTGATGTGATCTATTCCTCCTACATATGCATGAAGGTGACAGTGTGCATGCTATGTTAGTACTTGGTTTAGTCTTTTGATCTATCTTACACTATAAGGTTACTTAAATATGAACATTTAATTGTGGAGCTTGTTAACTCCGGCATTGAGGGTTCGTGTAATCCTACGCAATGTGTTCATCATCCAACAAGAGTGTAGAGTATGCATTTATCTATTCTGTTATGTGATCAATGTTGAGAGTGTCCACTAGTGAAAGTGTAATCCCTAGGCCTTGTTCCTAAATACTTGCTATAGCTGCTTGTTTCTTGTTTCTTTGCGTTACTACTGCTGCAATACTACCACCATCAACTACACGCCAGCAAGCTATTTTCTGGCATCGTTGCTACTGCTCATATATATTCATACCACCTGTATTTCACTATCTCTTCGCCGAACTAGTGCACCTATTAGGTGTGTTGGGGACACAAGAGACTTCTTGCTTTGTGGTTGCAGGGTTGCATGAGAGGGATATCTTTGACCTCTTCCTCCCTGAGTTCGATAAACCTTGGGTGATCCACTTAAGGGAAAACTTGCTGCTGTTCTACAAACCTCTGCTCTTGGAGGCCCAACACTGTCTACAGGAAAAGGAGGGGGAAGTAGACATCAAGCTATTTTCTGGCGCCGTTGCCGGGGAGGAAAGGTAAAAGGTACTCACACTCCGGACCTCGGCTACCAAGTTATTTTCCGGCGCATTGTAAGTACTCAAAGCTATTTCCTTTAGATCCTGCAATTGCAACTTTTTGTTTCTTGTTTACACTAGTTTGGCATAATGGACAAAAATGATCTTCTTATTCTATTTCCTGATTTAAAACATGGATTGTTTGATGCGAAAATTAAAAAACCTATGGAATCTTATTTGCATGCTGGTAGTAATATTAGTATGAACGCTTTGAACACCATTGTTGATAATGATATAGAAAGTTCTAAGCTTGGGGAAGCTGGTTTTCATGATCTTTTTAGTCCCCCAAGCATTGAGGAGAAAATTTTCTTTGATGATACTTTACCTCCTATTTATGATGATTATAATGATAGTGGTCTTTTGGTACCACCTGTTATGGAGGATGAATTTGATTATGATTACAATATGCCTCCTATATTTGATAGCTACTTTGTTGAATTTGCTCCCGCTATTACTAATAAAATTGATTATGCTTATGTTGGGAGTAGTAATAATTTTATGCATGAGACTCATGATAAGAATGCTTTATGTGATAGTTATATTGTTGAGTTTGCTCATGATGCTACTGAAAGTTATTATGAGAGAGGAAAATATGGTTGTAGAAATTTTCATGTTACTAAAACACCTCTCTATGTGCTGAAATTTTTGAAGCTACACTTGTTCTATCTTCCTATGCTTGTTACTTTGCTCTTCATGAACTTGTTTATTTACAAGATTCCTTTTCATAGGAAGCATGTTAGACTTAAATTTGTTTTGAATTTGCCTTTTGATGCTCTCTTTTGCTTCAAATACTATTTCTTGCGAGTGCATCATTAAAACTGCTGAGCCCATCTTAATGGCTATAAAGAAAGAACTTCTTGGGAGATAACCCATGTGTTATTTTGCTACAGTACTTTGTTTTATATTTGTGTCTTGGAAGTTGTTTACTACTGTAGCAACCTCTCCTTATCTTAGTTTTGTGTTTTGTTGTGCCAAGTGAATCCTCTAATCGAAGGTTGATACTAGATTTGGATTTCTGCGCAGAAACAGATTTCTATCTGTAACGAATCTGGGCTGTTTTTTCTGTAGAAAAATCAGAAAAATATGCCAATTTACGTGCGTGTTCCTCAGATATGTACGCAACTTTCATTAGTTTTGAGTTTTCTGATCTGAGCAACGGAAGTATTTATTAAAAATTCGTCTTTACGGACTGTTCTGTTTTGACAGATTCTGCCTTTTATTTCGCATTGCTTCTTTCGCTGTGTTGGGTGGATTTCTTTGTTCCATTACCTTCCAGTAGCTTTGAGAAATGTCCAGAAGTGTTAAGAATGATTGTGTCACCTCTGAACATGTGAGTTTTTGATTATGTACTAACCCCTCTAATGAAGTTTATGAGAAGTTTGGTGTGAAGGAAGTTTTCAAGGGTCAAGAGAGGAGGATGATATACTATGATCAAGAAGAGTGAAAGCTCTAAGCTTGGGGATGCCCCGGTGGTTCACCCCTGCATATTCTAAGAAGACTCAAGCGTATAAGCTTGGGGATGCCCAAGGCATCCCCTTCTTCATCGACAACATTATCAGGTTCCTCCCCTGAAACTATATTTTTATTCCATCACATCTTATGTGCTTTGCTTGGAGCGTCGGTTTGTTTTTTTTGTTTTTGTTTTGTTTGAATAAAATGGATCCTAGCATTCACTTTATGGGAGAGAGACACGCTCCGCTGTAGCATATGGACAAGTATGTCCTTAGTTTCTACTCATAGTATTCATGGCGAAGTTTCTTCTTCGTTAAATTGTTATATGGTTGGAATTGGAAAATGATACATGTAGTAATTGCTATTAATGTCTTGGGTAATGTGATACTTGGCAATTGTTGTGCTCATATTTAAGCTCTTGCATCATATACTTTGCACCCATTAATGAAGAAATACATAGAGCATGCTAAAATTTGGTTTGCATATTTGGTTTCTCTAAGGTCTAGATAATTTCTAGTATTGAGTTTGAACAACAAGGAAGACGGTGTAGAGTCTTATAATGTTTTCAATATGTCTTTTATGTGAGTTTTGCTGCACCGGTTCATCCTTGTGTTTGTTTCAAATAAGCCTTGCTAGCCTAAACCTTGTATCGAGAGGGAATACTTCTCATGCATCCAAAATACTTGAGCCAACCATTATGCCATTTGTGTCCACCATACCTACCTACTACATGGTATTTTCCGCCATTCCAAAGTAAATTGCTTGAGTGCTACCTTTAAAATTCCATCATTCACCTTTGCAATATATAGCTCATGGGACAAATAGCTTAAAAACTATTGTGGTATTGAATATGTAATTATGCACTTTATCTCTTATTAAGTTGCTTGTTGTGCGATAACCATGTTCACTGGGGACGCCATCAACTACTCTTTGTTGAATTTCATGTGAGTTGCTATGCATGTTCGTCTTGTCTGAAGTAAGAGAGATCTACCACCTTATGGTTAAGCATGCATATTGTTAGAGAAGAACATTGGGCCGCTAACTAAAGCCATGATCCATGGTGGAAGTTTCAGTTTTGGACAAATATCCTCAATCTCATATGAGAAAATTATTAATTGTTGTTACATGCTAATGCATAAAAGAGGAGTCCATTATCTGTTGTCTATGTTGTCCCGATACGGATGTCTAAGTTGAGAATAATCAATAGCGAGAAATCCAATGCGAGCTTTCTCCTTAGACCTTTGTACAGGCGGCATAGAGGTACCCCTTTGTGACACTTGGTTAAAACATGTGCATTGTGATGATCCGGTAGTCCAAGCTAATTAGGACAAGGTGCGGGCACTATTAGTACACTATGCATGAGGCTTGCAACTTGTAAGATATAATTTACATGATACATATGCTTTATTACTACCGTTGACAAAATTGTTTCATGTTTTCAAAATCAAAGCTCTAGCACAAATATAGCAATCGATGCTTTTCCTCTATGGAGGACCATTCTTTTACTTTCATTGTTGAGTCAGTTCACCTATTTCTCTCCACCTCAAGAAGCAAACACTTGTGTGAACTGTGCATTGATTCCTACATACTTGCTTATTGCACTTATTATATTACTCTATGTTGACAATATTCATGAGATATACATGTTACAAGTTGAAAGCAACCGCTGAAACTTAATCTTCCTTTGTGTTGCTTCAATGCCTTTACTTTGAATTATTGCTTTATGAGTTAACTCTTATGCAAGACTTATTGATGCTTGTCTTGAAGTGCTATTCATGAAAAGTCTTTGCTTTATGATTCACTTGTTTACTCATGTCATATACATTGTTTTGATCACTGCATTCACTACATATGCTTTACAAATAGTATGATCAAGTTTATGATGGCATGTCACTCCAGAAATTATCTGTGTTATCGTTTTACCTGCTCGAGACGAGCAGAACTAAGCTTGGGGATGCTGATACGTCTCCGACGTATCGATAATTTCTTATGTTCCATGCCACATTATTGATGTTATCTACATGTTTTATGCACACTTTATGTCATATTCGTGCATTTTCTGGAACTAACCTATTAACAAGATGTCGAAGTGCCAGTTCCTGTTTTCTGCTGTTTTTGGTTTCAGAAATCCTAGTAACGAAATATTCTCGGAATCGGACGAAATCAACGCCCAGGTTCCTATTTTCACCGGAAGCATCCAGAACACACGAGAAGGACCAGAGGGGGGGCACTGGGCCCCCAGACCATAGGCCGGCGCGGCCCAGGCCCTGGCCGCGCCGCCATATGGTGTGGGCACCCCTTCAGCCCTCCTGCGCCGCCTCTTCGCCTATTTAAAGCCTCCGTCGCGAAAACCCTGATACGTACGACGAAAACCACAGAAACCTTCCAGAGCCGCCGCCATCGCGAGGCCAAGATCTGGGGGACAGGAGTCTCTGTTCCGGCACGCTGCCGGAGCGGGGAAGTGCCCCCGGAAGGCTTCTCCATCGACACCGCTGCCATCTCCACCGCCATCTTCATCACCGCTGCTCCCATGAGGAGGGAGTAGTTCTCCATCGAGGCTCGGGGCTGTACCGGTAGCTATGTGGTTCATCTCTCTCCTATGTGCTTCAATACAATAATCTCATGAGCTGCCTTACATGATTGAGATTCATATGATGATGCTTGTAATCTAGATGTCATTATGCTAGTCAAGTGAGTTTTACTTATGTGATCTCCGGAGACTCCTTGTCCCACGTGTGTAAAGGTGACAGTGTGTGCACCGTGTGGGTCTCTTAGGCTATATTTCACAGAATACTTATTCACTGATGAATGGCATAGTGAGGTGCTTATTTATATCTCTTTATGATTGCAATGTGTTTGTATCACAATTTATCTATGTGCTACTCTAGCAATGTTATTAAAGTAGTTCTATTCCTCCTGCACGATGTAATGGTGACAGTGTGTGCATCCGTGTTAGTACTTGGTTTATGCTATGATCATGATCTCTTGTAGATTATGAAGTTAACTATTGCTATGATAGTATTGATGTGATCTATTCCTCCTACATATGCATGAAGGTGACAGTGTGCATGCTATGTTAGTACTTGGTTTAGTCTTTTGATCTATCTTACACTATAAGGTTACTTAAATATGAACATTTAATTGTGGAGCTTGTTAACTCCGGCATTGAGGGTTCGTGTAATCCTACGTAATGTGTTCATCATCCAACAAGAGTGTAGAGTATGCATTTATCTATTCTGTTATGTGATCAATGTTGAGAGTGTCCACTAGTGAAAGTGTAATCCCTAGGCCTTGTTCCTAAATACTGCTATCGCTGCTTGTTTACTGTTTTACTGCGTTACTACTGCTGCAATACTACCACCATCAACTACACGCCAGCAATCTATTTTCTGGCATCGTTGCTACTGCTCATATATATTCATACCACCTGTATTTCACTATCTCTTCGCCGAACTAGTGCACCTATTAGGTGTGTTGGGGACACAAGAGACTTCTTGCTTTGTGGTTGCAGGGTTGCATGAGAGGGATATCTTTGACCTCTTCCTCCCTGAGTTCGATAAACCTTGGGTGATCCACTTAAGGGAAAACTTGCTGCTGTTCTACAAACCTCTGCTCTTGGAGGCCCAACACTGTCTACAGGAAAAGGAGGGGGAAGTAGACATCATGGTGTCTCTCCGATAGGAAATAGCATGTTGGGTGAACAAATTACAGTTGGGCAATTGACAAATAAAGATGACATGACAATGCACATACATATTATGATGAGTAGTGTGAGATTTAATTGGGCATTACGACAAAGTACATAGACCGCTATCCAGCATGCATCTATGCCTAAAAAGTCCACCTTCAGGTTAGCGTCCGCACCCCTTCAAGTATTAAGTTGCAAACAACAGACAATTGCATTAAGTATGGTGCGTAATGTAATCAACACAAATATCCTTAGACATAGCATTAATGTTTTATCCCTAGTGGCAACAACACATCCACAACCTTAGAACTTTCTGTCACTGTCCCAGATTTAATAGAGGCATGAACCCACTATCGAGCATAAATACTCCCTCTTGGAGTTACAAGTAACGACTTGGCCAGAGCCTCTACTAGCAACGGAGAGCATGCAAGATCATAAACAACACATAGATGATAGATTGATAATCAACATAACATAGTATTCTATATTCATCGGATCCCAACAAACGCAACATGTAGCATTACAAATAGATGATCTTGATCATGTTAGGCAGCTCACAAGTTCCGACAATGATAGCACAATGAGGAGAAGACAACCATCTAGCTACTGCTATGGACCCATAGTCCAGGGGTGAACTACTCACACATCAATCCGGAGGCGATCATGGCGATGAAGAGTCCTCCGGGAGATGATTCCCCTCTCCGACAGGGTGCCGGAGGCGATCTCCTGAATCCCCCGAGATGGGATTGGCGGCGGCGGCGTCTCTGGAAGGTTTTCCGTATCGTGGCTCTCGGTACTGGGGTTTTCTCGATGAAGGATATATGTAGGCGGAAGGGTAGGTCAGGGGCGTCACGAGGGACCCACACGCTAGGGCGGCGCGACCCAAGGCCTGGCCGCGCGGCCCTGGCGTGGCGTCGCCTCGTCGCCCCACTTCGTTTCCCTTTCGGACTTCTGGAAACTTCGTGGAAAAATAAGACCCTGGGCGTTGATTTCGTCCAATTCCGAGAATATTTCCTTACTAGGATTTCTGAAACCAAAAACAGCAGAAAACAACAACTGGCTCTTCGGCATCTTGTTAATAGGTTAGTGCCAGAAAATGCGTAATAATTATGTAAAGTGTGTATAAAACATGTGTATATCATCAATAAAGTAGCATGTAACATAAGAAATTATATATACGTTGGAGACGTATCAGCATCCCCAAGCTTAGTTCCTACTCGTCCCCGAGTAGGTAAACGATAACAAAGATAATTTCTTAAGTGACATGTTGTCATAATCTTGATCAATACTATTGTAAGCATATGTAATGAATGCAGCGATCCAAAGCAATGGTAAAGATAATGGTTAAACAACTGAACCATATAGCAAAGACTTTTCATGAATAGTACTTTCAAGACAAGCATCAATAAGTCTTGCATAAGAGTTAACTCATAAAGCAATAAATTCAAAGTAAAGGCATTGAAGCAACACAAAGGAAGATTAAGTTTCAGCGGTTGCTTTCAACTTTCAACATGTATATCTCATGGATAGTTGTCAATATAAAGTAATATGATGAATGCAAATATGCAAGCATGTAAGAATCAATGCATAGTTAACACAAGTGTTTGCTTCTAAGATAGAAAGAAGTGGGTAAACTGACTAAACATAAAAGTAAAAGAATGGCCCTTCGCAGAGGGAAGCATGGATTGCTATGTTTGTGCTAGAGCTTTTATTTTGAAAACATAGAGAGAGCATAAAAGTAAAGTTTTGAGAGGTGTTTGTTGTTGTCAACGAATGGTAGTGGGCACTCTAACCCCCTTGCCAGGCAGACTTTCAAAGAGCGGCGCCCATGAAATTTTCTATTTTTGGGTGACACTCCTTCCAACCTTTGCTTTCACAAACCATGGCTAACCGAATCCTCGGGTGCCTGCCAACAATCTCATACCATGAAGGAGTGTCTTTTTATTTTAGTTTTATTTAGATGACACTCCTCCCCACCTTTGCTTTCTCAAGCCATGGCTAACCGAATCCTCGGGTGCCGTCCAACAATCACATACCATGGAGGAGTGTATTTTTTTTTTGTAAATTATGAAGGTTAATTAATTGGGGCTGGGAACCCCATTGCCAGCTCTTTTTGCAAAATTATTGGATAAGCGGATGAAGCCACTAGTCCATTGGTGAAAGTTGCCCAACAAGATTGAAAGATAAACACCACATACTTCCTCATGAGCTATAAAACATTGACACAAATAAGAGGTAATAACTTTTGAATTGTTTAAAGGTAGCACTCAAGCAATTTACTTTGGAATGACAGAGAAATACCATGTAGTAGGTAGGTATGGTGGACACAAATGGCATAGTTTTTGGCTCAAGGATTTGGATGCACGAGAAGTAATCCCTCTCAGTACAAGGCTTAGGCTAGCAAGGTTGTTTGAAGCAAACACAAGTATGAACCGGTACAACAAAACTCACATAAGAACATATTGCAAGCATTATAAGACTCTACACCGTCCTCCTTGTTGCTCAAACCCTTACCAGAAAATATCTAGACTTTAGAGAGACCAATCATGCAAACCAAATTTTAGCAAGCTCTATGTATTTCTTCACTAATAGGTGCAAAGTATATGATGCAAGAGCTTAAACATGATCTATATGAGCACAAAAATTGCCAAGTATCACATTATTCAAGACATTATACCAATTACCACATGTAGCATTTTCTGTTTCCAACCATATAACAATTAACGAAGCAGTTTCAACCTTCGCCATGAACATTAAGAATAAAGCTAAGGACATATGTGTTCATATGCAACAGCGGAGCGTGTCTCTCTCCCACACAATGAATTCTAGGATCCAATTTATTCAAACAAAACAAAAAACAAGATCATACAAACGCTCCAAGTAAAGCACATAAGATGTGATGGAATAAAAATATAGTTTCACTAGAGGAACCTGATAATGTTGTCGATGAAGAAGGGGATGCCTTGGGCATCCCCAAGCTTAGATGCTTGAGTCTTCTTGAAATATGCAAGGATGAACCACGGGGGCATCCCCAAGCTTAGAGCTTTCACTCTCCTTGATCATATTGTATCATCCTCCTCTCTTGATCCTTGAAAACTTCCTCCACACCAAACTCAAAACAAACTTATTAGAGGGTTAGTGCATAATCAAAAATTCACATGTTCAGAGGTGAAATAATCATTATTAACACTTCTGGACATTGCACAAAGCTACTGAAAGTTAATGGAATAAAGAAATCCATCAAACATAGCAAAACAGGCAATGCGAAATAAAAGGCAGAATCTGTCAAAACAGAACAGTCCGTAAAGACGAATTTTTCTGGGGTACTAGACTTGCTCAAATGAAAATGCTCAAATTGAATGAAAGTTGCGTACATATATGAGGATTACTCACGTAAATTGGCAGATTTTTCTGAGTTACCTACAGAGAATACTACTCAAATTCGTGACAGCAAGAAATCTGTTTCTGCGCAGTAATCCAAATCTAGTATGAACCTTACTATCAAAGACTTTACTTGGCACAACAATGCAAAAAATAAAGATAAGGAGAGGTTGCTACAGTAGTAACAACTTCCAAGACTCAAATATAAAATAAAAGTGCAGAAGTAAAATCATGGGTTGTCTCCCATAAGCGCTTTTCTTTAACGCCTTTCAGCTAGGCGCATAAATTGTGTATCAAGTATTATCAAGAGATGAAGCATTGGCATTCTTACCAGGGGCTTTGCGCCTACCCTTCTTACTCTTATTCTTACTCTTTGGTTTAGGGAATATATGACCACATCCAGGTATGGAGGAATTTAGAGTGCCCTTCCCCACATCTATGGTTACTCCCAAGAGTTTCAGCAGGGATCTTCCAAGTGTGATTTGTCCTATCCCTACACATTCAATAACGAGATAATCAGTGGATACCGTTCTTCCAAGAAGGGTTGTGAATACTCCTTCAGCTATTCCCTTAGGAATTATAACGGAATTATCAGTGAGAGTTATTCCTTCTCCACCTTCAGTAAGTCCCCAGAGTGTCAAAGATTCATAAATACTTTCAGGCATAAGGCAAAATTCAGTCATAATATCACAATGAGCATTAAATTTTTTACCATCAATAGTAACTTTAATAGTAGGGTCCCACATTGAAGGTTCAGAGTTTATTGGAACATAATCAAAATGCTCACGAATCCGACCATACCCTTCTTTTAAGCAAGATACACTTGTCTCAAGAGTGTTCAATCTATTATAAATACTAACAAGAGATGGATCAAAATTACTAGCGGAGCTAGATGATGTAACCAATTTTTTTATGGCATTAAAAGCTTGATCCCCATCACAGTGAAGGAAATCTCCTCCCACTACAGCATCTAAGGCATATCTATAACGAAGAATAAGCCCAAAATAAAAATTACTAAGAAGCAAACTTAGCGTCATTTTAGGTTCAGTTTTACTATAAGAATCAAAAATTCTAGACCAGGCTTCTTTAAAACTCTCTTCGCCACCTTGTTTAAAAGTAAAGATTGATTCCTCAGGTGATAGAGTAACAGCTACGGGACTAGTCATGATAATAAAAATAAGGTAAATACAAATAACTAATTTTTTTTGTGTTTTTAATATGGAGAATGCAAACAAGATAGTAAATAAAGTACATGCGAGTAACTAATTTTTTTTGTATTTTGATATAATGCAGCAAACAAAGCAGTAAATAAAATAAAGCAAGACAAAAACAAAGTAAAGAGATTGGAAGTGGAGGACTCCCCTTGCAACGTGTCTTGATCTCCCCGGCAACGGCGCCAGAAATTTAGCCTTGATACGCGTACAGCACGCGTCCGTTGGGAACCCCAAGAGGAAGGTGTGATGCGTACAGCGGCAAGTTTCCCTCAGTAAGAAACCAAGGTTTAACGAACCAGTAGGAGCCAAGAAGCACGTTGAAGGTTGATGGTGGCGGAGTGTAGTGCGGCGCAACACCAGGGATTCCGGCGCCAACGTGGAACCTACACAACACAACCAAAATACTTTGCCCCAACGTGACAGTGAGGTTGTCAATCTCACCGGCTTGCTGTAACAAAGGATTAGATGTATAGTGTGGAAGATGATGTTTGCAGAGAACAGTAAGAACAATTATTGCAGTAGATTGTATTCGATGTAAAGAATGGACCGGGGTCCACAGTTCACTAGTGGTGTCTCTCCAATAGGAAATAGCATGTTGGGTGAACAAATTACAGTTGGGCAATTGACAAATAAAGATGGCATGACAATGCACATACATATTATGATGAGTAGTGTGAGATTTAATTGGGCATTACGACAAAGTACATAGACCGCTATCCAGCATGCATCTATGCCTAAAAAGTCCACCTTCAGGTTAGCGTCTGCACCCCTTCCAGTATTAAGTTGCAAACAACAGACAATTGCATTAAGTATGGTGCGTAATATAATCAACACAAATATCCTTAGACATAGCATTGATGTTTAATCCCTAGTGGCAACAACACATCCACAACCTTAGAACTTTCTGTCACTGTCCCAGATTTAATGGAGGCATGAACCCACTATCGAGCATAAATACTCCCTCTTGGAGTTACAAGTAACGACTTGGCCAGAGCCTCTACTAGCAACGGAGAGCATGCAAGATCATAAACAACACATAGATGATAGATTGATAATCAACATAACATAGTATTCCATATTCATCGGATCCCAACAAACGCAACATGTAGCATTACAAATAGATGATCTTGATCATGTTAGGCAGCTCACAAGATCCGACAATGATAGCACAATGAGGAGAAGACAACCATCTAGCTACTGCTATGGACCCATAGTCCAGGGGTGAACTACTCACACATCAATCCGGAGGCGATCATGGCGATGAAGAGTCCTCCGGGAGATGATTCCCCTCTCCGGCTGGGTGTCGGAGGCGATCTCCTGAATCCCCCGAGATGGGATTGGCGGCGGCGGCGTCTCTGGAAGGTTTTCCGTATCGTGGCTCTCGGTACTGGGGTTTTCTCGACGAAGGCTATATGTAGGCGGAAGGGTAGGTCAGGGGGCGTCACGAGGGACCCACACGCTAGGGCGGCGCGGCCCTGGCGTGGCGTCGCCTCGTCGCCCCACTTCGTTTCCCTTTCGGACTTCTGGAAGCTTCGTGGAAAAATAAGACCCTGGTCGTTGATTTCGTCCGATTTCGAGAATATTTCCTTACTAGGATTTCTGGAACCAAAAACAGCAGAAAACAACAACTGGCTCTTCGGCATCTTGTTAATAGGTTAGTGCCGGAAAATGCGTAATAATGATGTAAAGTGTTTATAAAACATGTGTGTATCATCAATAAAGTAGCATGGAACATAAGAAATTATATATACGTTGGAGACGTATCACACCCGCACCTGTTTTATGCATAAAGGACCATTGAGGTCCGACCCTATCATCGTGTTGGTAGTCAGACTTGAAATCATTCGCCTTAATGCTTGGATTTTTTTTTCAAAATGGTTGAGCTTAAGGTAGTTTCAAATATGTACCACCACCTTCGCTTACTCACAAGTGTATGTGATATAAATTTAATGATATCTAGTTAGGACTGACCTACCCTTTCAATGCCAAATCAACCGAGGACCTCAAACTACCTAACCTACCACATGGATGCGATCAGTTGGAGAACAATTGGTTGTATAGAAATCCCACCGGGTGTGATTTTACACCGGAACAATGTCTTTCCTCTTGTCCCATGCAATCCAACAGATGAGGGGAGCATATCTGTTACTCTTTCTATTTCACCACCTCCACATATTATGAAGTTTTGACTTCTATGCATTGAAGTACCTCATAAAGATGAGGCGAAGCCCAACTTTAAGACACCGCCAATGATGCTTCGTTTTGGCAATGGAGTTGCAAACAAAGATGTTTTGGTGTTCTATGTTTATTTCAGTGTGTCATGTTTTATTTTCCAGTATGTGTTTATATTTATGAGTTGGTATTTGGGCATGTCCAAATAAATGTTTAGTTCTACCATTTGGGACATTAAGTTGGCGTGGGGCTTGTTCTAGCCAAACTAGTGTTTAGAGTCATCCTATAAAGGATTTTGGCAGACGCCATATGTATCATTAGATTGAATTTTCGAGATAAAGGATACACCATAAGAAGTCTCAATGTTAGGGGTGCATATCGTTGTGTTTGGTTGCGGATCTTGAGGATATGATGCGTTGTTATGCGTGTGAGTTGATTCCGATCAGTTCCAACATCTAAAGTATTCGGGTTTCACGATTGATCTTCGATTGATCGAATTACCTAGTTGTTGGTTATTTGGTTTGCGGTGAAAGATTGGGCCAAAAACCCTACTGGATCATGTTGATCCTTATCATCTTGTTATCAGATTCGTCAAGTTTCTCTGACGATTTTTCTGCTAAGATTTACTATTAAAGAAAGAAACTCTTGGCTTGTTGAACATAAAATCATTGTGTGTGTGATCCATATGACCTAAAAGTAAAGCGCTAGCTCCCACCCAAATTTAAGCTTTATATTTCTTATTAACCTCATACAACCAATTACCAAACATATTCGTTACATTAGTTGGGGGTGATATGTTAAATGTCATATGAATAGTACAGCAAAAGAGCAAGCTATAAAAAAAGGTGATGTATTGTTTGTTTTTATTACAAAAACAACACCTATATCTGCTAATTTCTCTCAGTAAAATTATATTTTGTTATATGTACCTTGCAGCAAAGGAACCCCATGAAAATCCTTATTTTTAGTAGCACCTTAATTTTCCAAATATATGTATAGAGAAAGTAAGTATGGTCAGTCATGTAATCTATATATACAAAGATTTAACCATAAAAATTTCTGAGCTTGTTAGCTTCCAAACAAAAACACCTTTGTGCTGTGTATGATAACTCTGCTTCCATCTTTCGTAGAGCTAAATGCTGCACTACTCTGTTCTTTTCTTTGAGGCGGCCGTTAGTTGGAGACTGTAGCGGCTGTCTCCTCCGCGCCTCCGCCTCCGCCTCCGCCTCCCTCTGCTCGGGACGGCTGCAGTACGGTGTGCCTCCTCACAACACAGTGCAATGACCTCTCCGTCATCTCCTCCCGCGGACCGCCGCCGCAGGCACACGATATACCATGGCCACCGCCGCGCGTCCCCGCACCGCCCCACCGTCCGCGGCGGCCTCATCACCCACCTCCGCGCCACCAACCCCGGACCCCGCCCCTCCCCCTCCCCCTCCTCCGCCGCCCCCTTCCGCCTCCGCGACTGGGACCCCTCATCCCCCTCGCACTCCCCTCGCTCGCCGCCCACTCTGCCGCATTCCATACCCGCCGCCACCCGCCGCCTCTCCCCGCTCGCGCGCTTCCTCCTCGACGCCCTCCGCCGCCACCACCGCTGGGGCCCTCCCGTCGTCGCGGACCTCTCCAAGCCCCGCCGCGTGCCCCCCACGCTCGTGGCCGAGGTCCTCAGCGCGCGCCCGCCGCCACCTCCCCCGCTCGCCCTCCCCTTCTTCCACTGGGCCGGCCGCCAGAAGGGCTTCCGCCACTGCTTCCCCGCCTTCCACGCCCTCGCCTCGCTCCTCTCCGACGCGGGCCTCCCGGGCGCCGCCGACCAGCTCCCCGACCTCATCCGCGCCCACGGCAAGCCCGTCTCCCACCCTCAGCTCACCCTCCTCGTCCGCCTCCACACGGCCGCGCGGCGCCCCCTCCGCGCGCTCTACACGCTCCGCAGGTTCCGCCACGAGTTCTCCGTCCAGCCGCAGGTCCACGCCTGCAACCGCGTCCTGGGCGCCCTGGCCGCCGCAGGGCATGTCGACGACGCGCTCAAGCTGTTCGATGAAATGTCAAAGGACGGTGCTGCTGGTGTGAAGCCTATGCCAGTCACGTTTGCGATCATCGTCCGCGCGCTGGGCCAGGCAGGCATGACGGACAGGATCCTAGAGATGATCGCAAGGATGCGGGACGAGGTGTGCCGGCCCGACGTCTTTGTGTACACCGCTCTCGTCAAGACCATGGTGCGCAGGGGCCACATGGAGGGCTGCATCAGGGTGTGGGAGGAGATGGGGAGGGATGGTGTGGAGCCAGACGCAATGGCATATGCTACAATGGTTGGGGGGCTATGCGATGCTGGGATGCTAGAGGAGGCCGCTAAGTTGTTCGATGAGATGACCAAAAAGGGGCTGTTGGTTGACCGGGCTGTGTATGCGTCCCTCATCGATGGGTATGTTGCTGCTGGGAGGGTTGGGGATGGCTGTAGAGTGTTGAAGGGAATGGTGGATGCTGGCTACCGTGCTGACCTCGGAACATACAACACACTCATTGCCGGGCTGTGTGATATAGGTCGGGAGGACAAGGCGTATAAGATGTTTCAGATTGTCCTTCAGGAGGATCTCGCGCCAAGCTCTCAGACAGTTTCACACTTGCTACTTTGCTACGCTGATAAGGGTGAGATGGTTAATTTTTTTGGATTGGTCGACAAATTGGTCGAGCTGGGCTTGCCTGTCGTAGAATTTTTAGCGGACTTCCCGAGGCTCTTTGCATGCAAGGACGGAAGGGAATTGAAGGCTGTGGAAGTGTTTAGGACTTTGAGACAAAAAGGTTATTGCAGTGTTACCATTTACAACATTCTTATCGAGAATCTGCTCAAGATCAAGGAGAGGAAGATAGCTCTAGTACTGTTTGAGGAAATGAAACTTTCAGATGACTGCAAACCAGAATCATGTACGTATAGTCATATGATCCCTTGTTTTGTGGATGAAGGAACTATTCAAGAGGCTTGCTCCTGCTACAACTCCATGATCAAGGCAGAATGGACACCAAGTATCTCTGCCTATTGGTCTCTCGTGAAAGGGCTATGCAAGGTTGGGGAGATAAATGCGGCTGTCTCACTCGTAACAGATTGTCTTGGAACTGTAGAGAATGGGCCAATGGAGTTCAAGTACACCTTAACTATTATTGAAGCTTGCCGGTCAAAAAGCCCAGAGAAGGTCATGAAAGTGGTGGATGAGATGATTGAGTTAGGTTACTCAATAGAAGAGCTTACCTTCTCTGCTATCATCTATGGCTTCTGCAAGCATGCAACTTCAACTGGAGCTAGACAAGTGTTCTCTGTTATGAGAGACCGGGATATTATTTCAGAAGCTAATTTTATTGTTTACGAGGATATGCTGAATGAGCATCTCAAGAAGGTCACTGCAGACTTGGTGATATCTGGATTGAAGTTTTTCAACCTTGAATCAAAACTGAAATGGAGAAGCAGAGTTGATTGAAATATATTTGTACAGATATTAGGTACAATGTGCTTATCTTCAATTCTGATCTGTGTCGTTTAAATATAAGATTGTTTTGATACTTTCCTATGAATTTAATATTGCATCATTTAATAAGTACCATCACTGCTTTAACCTCTTCTGGGAAGTTGCATAGCCTGCTTATTCCAAAAATGCATGCAAGGGGCAGGACGTGGCTTGCCAGTGTTGATATCTAGGGTCTGTTTGGATTCAGCCCACACGTGCCCTGCCAAATCCTGGGCGTGCCAAATTTTTGGCGAACGATTTCGCCGCCGTGGTCTGGCCAAGCCACAGGCTGAAAAAGTAACGGGGTGACCAAATAATTGGAAAGGCGAAGGAACATTGGCTTTCATCCAAACGACCACCCAGGTCCTGAGTCAACGCCAAAATATTGGTTTGGCAGTTGTTGGAAGCAATCCAAACAGACCCCTAGACTTATTTATACCAAGTTATCAGTGATTCAGTATGCAATACTCCCTTTATTCTCATATAAAAAGGCCTTTTGTCCAGAATCAAACAGTGTAATTTTTTTATCAAGTTTATAGAAAAAATGGTAATGTAGATAGTTTTTATAAACTTGGTCAAACTTTAAATTGTTTGACTTTGGCCAGAATTTATACGGCTTATTTTGAAGAGAGTATTTCCTACTGGCTATGACCTTTTCTCAAGCTTATCTGCCAAGGAACATAAACTAATATAGTACGTATTGCATTAAAAAAGAAGGCAACCACTTAGTTCTGGAGGTTTCACTTTAGTGTGGCTTTTACAAGTATCAGTGTACCCAGACTTATATGAAGTTTGGATATCTGTATTGCACCATCCACCCACACACCCTGAGAACCGAAACAACTTTATCTTTTATATGCATGATTAGAGTACTTGTATCCTCATAATTTCATGCGCATATGGGGTATCATTCGACGGCAAATAGAGAGAAGGCAACAGTATGTGTTTTTAATGTATGACATTAGACATACTAATGAGTTTGATACTGAAATATTCTGTGTACCCCTGTACTCATGATGCTGTGGATTCATAGGTCTTTTAAGATTTATTTGGTACATTTAGAATGCCCTAAAACCGTATCCAAGCTTAATGGGTGTAGGTGCGTTCATGCATAGCTGGAAATGTACTCTTTACAGACTCTTTTGTCCTTACTCCTCCATTGATGTGTTACGAGAGATAGAAATCATATCGCAGGAGCGAGCCATCTGGCTTAAACTGCACTGCATATATTGAAATCCCTGTACATCTAGTTTTAGAACTGTGTTGCATAATCACCACTGTACATCTAGTTTTAACTTTTAAGCAAAGCATTGGTAGTACTGTGGTACTGTACCAAACAGCCATCTTGCAACTTTCGAATAACTTTCAGTTAAGTTACTGAGTGTAGATTAAAGAGTTTTTAATTTACTATATGTGTATACCATCACATTTGTATGGTCTGTTCTCAAGTACATTGATTCTACCTTATCTTATGAAGTTATGAGTGAGTGGTGCTGACATTTTGGCTGCTACAGTGCCTCATGGTTGTGCATGCACCATTCATATTTGTTATTTGCTAACTCTTGCATGTTTGCATAAAGCAAATGTTAGTACCTTAGCTAAAATAACCTGAGCTAGTATTTTTTTCATAGGCAAATATCCAGGAATAACTATAAATATGCATTCAGTTAAAAAAAAATATAAGTATGCATTTCTTCAATCTTTGCAGTCTGTAGGGTTCAGTCAGGTATCTATTTGGTAGAAAAGAACCTACCTTCAGGGATGGTTGTGCTTCATTACTGATGTTACGGGTGGCACATTAATATTTTTTTTTATTAATCTCCCTTCATGTATGATGTCAATTCTTCGCAACATCCTTATACTGCAAAGAACGATTTGGCAAGAAATTGTTAATGTGGATTTTATTTGTTATTCTACAGTTGATTTCAGTATTGCATCCAATATGTGGTTATTGAAAAATTAGGTCCTAATATACTCTATGACTATTGACAGTTACTTGGAAGATCTCTAGCTGGACAAGCGTGTGGGCCTCGTACTGGATATATTGACTAGCTAGGATCTCTCATTGGGCATTTGGGCTTACTGGTAAATGAGGCTGGTCACATTTACCTCGTTGTTGCTTACCTGCAGACTGGCCCTTCCCAGCAGAAGACATCGACCACACTAAACCACAAAAGTAAGTAATGTATTGTGGAAGTATACAAATTCTCTAATTGGCAGTGAAGGCAGCGTTGGTGAATGGCCTTATAGTGTATAGGCACTGTTCAACCTATTTATAGAGCAATATGTAGTCTACAAAGCTGGTTCCGACTGAGTTTGTTGCGTTATTTTTTCAACCAAACTGGAAATTATTAGAAGGTCTGAACGGCGTGAGGTGTGTTAAACCAGACATAAGTATATGGGGAGAACATGATATTAATTGTGTTATCCATTAGCCAATCTTTAGTTCTTATCCCTGTACCTGCCCTGAAGCAATCCACTATCCATGCAGTTGATGCTATCAAGAAACGAAAAAAGGACTAATATATGCACATCATATATGGTTTCAGAAAATAATCTGTTTTTAAGTTTAGAAAAGAAGCTTGTATATCTCTCTACATTCAAAAGTTAGACTTAAGACCTTGCACTTGAAGAAAATATGCATCAGATGACCCCTTTACTTTCAGAAGCAAAATCCAACTACTGATAATCGTAGAAGTTCAATGCTAGGCTCCCTTGGTTTGTGGCGGCATTATTTATCTTCAGTTTATGAGCCTATGTTTATATATGGAAAGGTTCAACTAATAGAGGTATTTGGCAACTCGTTTATCCATTTAATGTCATCTGTATTCTTTTTTGGATTTTGTGAAAAATAACTTCCTCTACATTGTCTGAGGTTCATTTTGTCATACCTATATTTACATGATGGAACTCATCCATTTAATGTCCCTTGATTAAAAAATGAGACCAACCAGGACTAGCCCTTGGTGGCATATATTTTTATATAGAAGAAGACTCCTTGGTGAGAATTCCAGAAATTCGCTCCCGGCATGATTTAAACTCTGGTTGTTGGGTGAGCCACTGCTATCTCAACCACTAGGCCTCTGCCTGGTCCTCAACCCCTGGTCCCTTAATTACTTACATAAATCAACGTAATATCGCTTGACTATTCTTACAGTTGGTTAAGTTTTAACTTTGAGATGGCTAATCTCGCTTTCATGCAATTGCTGGAGCACCACCGTACGATGACAAAGTTCTGTTTTTAATATTGGTTAATATGTGGTAAAATGGTTTGACTGATGTTAAAGACTGTAGCGACTTCATGAAAATATTATAGGAAGTCAATGATCAGGTTCCTTTTTTCACAATGATCCATATAGAATACAGAGCTTTGGGCATCATCAGAAAGAGGTCAAAAAACAACATAGCCAGCTGGTGGAGCAAATGAGATCCTGTGGTGCTACCTACAAGGTTGATGCAGAGGTAATTTAGCATTGATTCCTATAGTTGTCACTTGAATTGCAACAGACTGGTATTTTCTATTCTACTGGTCATCTTATCTTAAAAACACATGACTGGTTTAGAAAAAATGCCATTGGATCTACTTATTTTTTAAAGCTGATAGTTCAACATAAAGCGCATAAAATGACTAAATGCTGACGGTGCCACCTTAACGAGAGCATCCTACTAAATGAGTAAGTCCAGGAGAAGAAGTACATATATCCTCCCGAAGCCAAAACCTATACCCACAGTCCGTCCCACACAACAAAAAGCAGAAGGCAAGAAGCAACGGAACTAAACAAAACAAGCTTCCAGCATTTCCTATGCAATCCTGCCTCGTCAGGGTTGCTTTGCAGTTTTCTCAAGACTGGTCCTGTTCACCCGCTATATTTTCCATTTCTGCATGAAGAATGCTATTTTGAAATCATGAGGATGAGCCAACAACTTTTTCTCAAACTTTATTTTATATCTAATATTGTCTCACAGGGTTGAGCAAAGGGGTATCAGCCCAAAGCAAATAACCTTCCTGCAATTTTAGAAATCCCTCTGACCAAATAAAAAAAATCCCCCAAATCCCAGTCAAAAACTTCATTCAGAAGATTCAGGCAAACAACGTGACTTACTTTTCAAAATCTTAGCTCTTCTTTGGCACTTAGAGAGCTTCTTGTTTACGTGTAGCTTTGAGAGATCAAACGTACGAAGTCAGCAACTCGGCGTTACGTATAGCCAGGCTTCTCAATCAATGAAAGATATGTTCATTCTGTTGATGGATACTTCTCATGTTTCTGTAACTATAATAGTATCATGTTCCTGTAGCTATACTGCAAGTGGTTGGGCCAATATAATTCACATGCCGCTGTTGCTGCAGAAACTTATATGGTTGCTACACTGATTTAGATATGGAAAGCATACGCGGTCTTCCATTTGCAGTGTGGTCTTCAATTGGCTACCTATTCTGCAAGTTGGACATGGGGGTAGCTGTTGCCATATAGCGTAAGGTATAACCGTTGACACATGTTGATGTCAATTCACTGCTATGGATGTAAGTTTGTGTACATCTCTATTGATGCCACCAAATTACCAATAATTTTGCGGGTGTGGTAGTACATGCTGTTGTGGGAAGTTGTAGCCTTGGACATGCAGTGGTAGACGCTGTTGTGGGACCTTGTACTTGGACAAATGTTTAGATGGTATGGATTAAGAATACAAAAATGTCCAGTTTTCGACTTTGAACTCTGGCAGAAGTTTACTTTTCAACCATGAAGTCTTTAACTGTTTCAAATGCAACCTTGAGCTGGCTTTTGCTAACATGGATGCTATCTGTGTCCACTGCACTGCTAGGTTGTTGCCATGCCATGAAGTTCCATTTTGTAATACAATTGTGCCAACCTTCTTCCATTTTTAGTATTTTTTTGTGTGTGGAATTCAGTTAGCTAAATGATGTAGCTTGAATTAAATATCTGATTTGTAGTGTTCGTTTGTTCAAGGCACCCAAAAGCACTTGTCGCACGACATGGGGTAAGAAGTGGACTCTTTCAATATGTCGAGGTTGCAATGCAAATGGTTTCAGAGTTCAGGGAGAAGTGAACATTTACCTAGAGTTTGGGATTGAAAAGCGTTTTTTTTTTCAAAAAAAAAATATACGAGGAACTAGACATATTTTCTTCCTGTAAGAAGACAGTCACACAAATTTGAGTCAAACAGGACTTGAATCCTCAAGCGGTGGCATTGTACATGCGCACCAGGCCCAACTGTGTTAATCTCAATACCTACTATAGATGGTATTCATTTAATTTTTTGTTTTTCCGTTTACTTATTACTTGATGTTTATCCAAGTAACTGGGGTTGGAAGTTGCAAGTAGCTAGTAGCTAGGGATGTTGCCGCGCTTAGAAACTACAAGGGTCTGTTCGGTTTCAGAACCGCATGGAACGGAATGGAATCAAGTCGTTCCTCAGGGCGATTCCTGCGTTCGGTTCTGGGATGGAATGGAACCAACACGTTCCTCAAAAGGGAATATTCGCTGTAGATCCGGAACGAGCCCGTCCGGCCGAATCGGTCGAACGAAGTGGAACGGGCTCTGTCATCGGGGCTAATCGCGCTTATCTCTCTCCCCTCGATCTCCCCTCTCTCTCTCGACCGGAACGAGTCGGACGGCGGACGAGCATGGCGCGGAGGCCGACGGAGCAGGGCGGCCGCGGACGAGCATGGCGCGGAGGCGGCCTCCCCTCTCTCCCCTCGACCGGCCTGAGGCGGACGGACCAGCGCGGCGGACGGAGCAACGCCGGCGGCGGACGGAGCAGGGCGGCCGCGGACGAGCATGGCGCCCTCCCTCGAGCTCCTGCGCGCGGCGAGCCGCCCTCCTCGGCCTCCTTGAGGTCGCCCCGCCGCCATCCTCCAAAGTCGCCTCTGTTCCGACGGGCGCGGGCGGCGGAGGTCGGCGGCGGGCGCGGGCGGGCCGAATGTTGGCGGGCGCGGCGCGGAGGTCGCCGGGGCGCGGAGGTTGCCGGGGCGTGGAGCTCGCCGGGGTGTGGAGGTCGCCGGGGGCGTGGAGGTCGCCGGGGCGTGGAGGTCGCCGGGCGCAGAGGTCGCGTGCGCGGCTCCTCTCCCGTGGTTTGGGAAATAATTAGGGTCAAAATTGGGTATTTAGACTAATTAGGTTCTAATTAATTGGGTATTTAGACTAATTAGAGTCCATTCCATTCCACAGCTTCTAAAATCAACCGAACACCCAGATTGAATGGAATGGGATGGAATGGAATGGAACGGAACCATTCCATTCCATTCCACCACATCCCGAAACCGAACACATCCCAAGAGAACTTATGAAGAGAATGGCAGGGGAACTCTACATTCAGTTGTTACTATTGTAGATTTCACTTGGACCTAGTGTATCGACGTGTATGCTACGGTTGTGAAGTAGAGATACTGATATAATAAGTTCCCCTTACATCATAGTTTGACTACCTACAGCGCTCACATTCTGGTACAGCATAGTTGTGCTGGATGTAAGTCACTCAACAAATCTAGCTCTGAAAGCATGCATATGCATGACCATTGTTGATAGGGCCATGCGTATCGTTTTCGATGCAGATCGGTCAAGAAGATTTTTCTGTTTTTGAACATTGGCGAGAAGATTAGATATGATCAGTACACCGCTGCAAGGTTGCTATCATACAGCTAACAAAAGCTAAAACTAAGTATATCTCTAGGCTTTAGCCGTATCTTCTTCATTTGGGACAACCTTCATTGTGCATAACTAACATCTCTATAATTTGAGCTTGAATGCGACGCTTCGATGAACACTCAGTGGTGAAGAAATCATCACATTCCTGAAATGGCAGTTAGGTGTGAAGGCTCTGACCTGTCACCTGTAGGGAGATGCATGAATTAATCAACCGACCATTGCAGATTAGCTTTGCCCATTATGTTCCTATCATCAGTCTTTTGGGCAAACTGACCAAATCAGTCCTACCTAATTGCCGCAAAGACGAACCGTTTGCTTAAGTAATCAAGAACCCTTGTTTCTTCCTTGACTAATTGGCTTCATGCCAGATAAAAATATATTCACTCACTGAAGGTTGATGGATGTTTAGCGCTGAGGTTAATTAGTTAGGTTTCCATAGGGAGCAAACAGGTCAAGAATGCATGGTCGGCAGTTTAAGCTTTTGGACTTCTTTCTATCACAGGGAATTGAAAGCAACATCAAAAGCAGGCAGCTGAAAGAAAATATATCCACAATAAGAGCGCGGTGCAAATGACTCTGAAATTGGAGCCCAAAATAAGTTAATAGTCATCAATTTGAGAAGATAGAACGGAGATATTACTGTTTCCCAGCCAAAAGCCAGAAGATTCAAACTCCATGCAGTGCATAGGATTCTAGTATTCCCTGTGGTTCGTGAGGCTGACTGGGGTAGTTTTTCTTTTCTTCTTTTGTGCTTCATGATAAAAAGGAAATACACGCTCGTATACAATCATTTATATTGGGGCTTGGCACTTGGGAGCACAAACTGACGCGTTAAAGAATAACCTGCCAAAACTACTTCAGACTATTCAAAATTTCAAATAAAAAAAATGCGGTACGTGTTAATGTCTTATATGTGTGTTTTAAGTTAGATGAAGTACAAACACCGGTCCTCTAAAAAAATATTTCAAACAACATATTTGTTTAATTTACACTGATTTTTATGAACATATACATATACACAAAGGATATATATACATCTGTTACTTTTTAGTCTTTTTACATTAATATATTCATTTTTGCAACTTGAAAACATTGTGTTTATGTATTTTACTAAAATGATCATGGCCTAATTTGCAATTCTTGTTGTTTGTTTTAAAAATTGGTCGCGAAAGAAATCTTTTTGGTTAATGAGATCTCAGTTATGTCCTCTCACATTTCACCCTGTATGGTTTGGACCACAAAACTATGTTTCGCAACTTCGCTACAGATGTTCTCCTCTCTCGAGAGAATTTATTGAAAATTCTTACAGTTACAAAAACATGCATATACCTCAAGTTAGTTTAATAAAATAAGACCTGATTTCAATTTTTTGAAAAAGGCTATTTAAGTGCTTCAGAATTTTTTCAAAAAGGCTATATAAATGCTTCAGAAAAATTTGAAATAATTCACAGCGTGTATGTCACCTTGATACTTACCCATGCAAATTTTAAAGAAAAAACACGACCGTATGTGACCTACACAAAAAAGAGAAAACAGAACTTTGTTATACCGTGTATACTGCGTACTTCTTATATTGTGAACAGTATAATTTATTATTTTTGTGTAGGTTACATAATTTTATATTTTCGATTCAAACTTCGACATGCACATACCTGGATACATTCTCTACCTACATGATTTATGCCGCATTTTCTTATTATTTTTAGTAGTTGTTTTGATTTTATTGTTAAAAACGGGTTCTGGCACACACGAGAGCCAAAAATCTACTTTTAGCAATCGTAAGAGGGCAGCGTACATTTTTTTTCTTTTGAGAAACACCAAGTACAATATAGCACATGAACTCACACAACGTCGACTGAAGACGGAGTCGAAGCTCGACTGACGGAGTAACCACACAAACATCTCCCTGGAACTTCGCCTCCTGCTGAAGAAAAACCGCATTGTTGAGACTCCAAAACATCATACCTGGAGTTTTATCACTAGTGGACCCAAAGTGTAACCACACATCTTAACCATTCAACCAATATCTGATTCTCGATTAGCAGCCCTTGGTACGACATGAGGTGCCATAATTTTTCCTCATTTTCACTGACTTCCTTTGTCCTCTTTGTTTATTTTCTTTCCAGTTAATTTATTCATTTCTCTTAACATTTTTTTGTTGTTTGAAGCAGCGCATCTCACACGGATCTTCTCCACATGCCACCGATGAGGACGGCTGGATTGGCATAGCGTGGAATTAAGAGCACAGCCAACTTTCGGCTGTAGTAGACAGGGACAGAGAATCTAATGTTGTGCACACCAACCAATCAAACGACTAACCGATCAATCAGCTGATAATTAATTATAGCTACCTCCTCTCTGCACTTCAGTAAAAAGTTATCTGCTGACAGTCCAATTGTATGGTATTATATCACAGATTGGTGACGTAATTAACCCCAAAGCAAAAGGTAAGAGAGCAGCTGTTGTTCAGGAGCCATGGAATCACAAACAAACAAAAAGCGTGCATGGATGCACAAGGTAGCTAGCACTCGTCTTACATAGTGGTTTAATTTGTACTACGTATATCTCACCAGACTTCACAACGACACAAACTAAGTCAATGGTAAGCTAAGTCAAAAGATAGATGTCATATCGTCAATGGTTGATTGTATATGGCAATGGCCGAGCTTTGCACTTGCTTCTCGTCATGCGTCCATAAAATGGTAAATTAAAGCACTTCAGGTAGACGGCCAGTTCAGAACCTGAAAGATATGATTATGTAGATTACAGGGGGTAATTAACAGGGAAAATAGCTCGGTCATTCGAGCTAATCAAGCATGGCGTTGCTACTTCATTTCTACATGGGTAGGCTTCATAATCAAAACGGAATGAAGCCTTCATTACATTTCCACCTTCAGCTATCCCCTTTCTCGCTTTGGTGCTATCGCTCGATGTCTTCTCCACACGAACACTGCAAGGTATGATTGACCCGTGAGCTAGAAATCTGGAGAGAAAGTAAACCCATGTCAGATTTTACTGCAAGAAATAGGAAGAATTGCAGGATAGGCTTTCCGATGACACCAATGGACAGGAAGAGTGGATCCACAAGCAGATGAAACTGCACAGCATGATCTGATCATCAGTGTAATTGACATGCAATTAAGCACTGCTGTCAGACTGGGCACTCATCAGATCATGCTGGCAGCTTCAGCCCCTAGAAGATGCACCAAAGCTATAGAACACCTCCAGAGTAGGAGAGAGAGAAAATGAGAGCTTGAGAGAGATAAGAGGTTGGGTGGGGGAAGAAGGGTGAGGAGGGGCTTATATAGAAGTGGCTGCAAGTCATTTGATTGGTTAGCTCTCTAGCTAGATTGATGTGACAACTAACTAATGTGGTGGTCCCTGTTGCTATACATTTGTTGTCACTGTCAAACACCCTAACCACACCACCTTTCAGTTAGGGCTTCTGAAATATATTTGCTGTAGATGTCGTGCATACGAAGATAGTTGGTGGCCATCCTAATAATTAGCTCGATGCATATGTTCCGGTACGCATCTAAGATCATATTTAAAACAACTTTGAGTCCCGCTGCTACACCATTTTCTTTTTCTTTCTAGAATACACTGCTACAGCATATGTGTATTTCCTTCAGTTTTGCTTTCCTCTTGTAATCTTGTATCTGTCAAGTGAACTGCCTACTGCATAAAACTCGATAAGGCGCGAGAGCCAGCATGCATGCAACAGGGTCATGAGTTCGAGATCCAGGCATACAGAAACGATATAAATAGAACATTCACGATCCACACAATTCCACATCATAGCGTTGGAAGAGCACATGGTGTTGAATTATGTCTTGCCCACACCTTGCTCCAATTGTCTAGCTTTGTCGCGTGAGCTGTATGGTGCTTCAAACTCAGCAGCGGGTCATATTATAGGCCATAGCTTATTGAACAAAGTTCACTGAGTTTGCAGTTTCAAAAATTCAGACTTATGACATACGGGACCTTGACCCTGATGCTAGTCTCATTCAAATCTGATTACTCTGCAGTTGTATGTTATCTTTTTGGTTTTTCGTTCCGACGTCATAGATTTATACACCGATATATAGGGTTAACTAACCATTTTTAGGGGTTCGGTACACCCCCTCCTCCCAAACTCACCCAAACTCAAACACAACAACATATGAGATCGTTAGATACATCTTCACAATTAAGGGCATCGTGGTCTTTACATCCAATCGCATATGCACCAATCCGTACATGTAGGACCTATGTATGTACGAAACTTGTATGGTGGTGGTGGATGGCGAAACACTCGACGGTGGCTTATGATTTCACTGTTGGACAGTCCGGCCATTGTCCAAGAGGGTCACTCTGGACCCGGTTATACTGGCTGGACTGGATGGGATCGAAAGAAACAAAAGAAACAGAGACTTTGGCCGGTATGACCGGTCGAGGGCCCGGTCATACCGGGCCAATTCTCTGGAAATAGGATGTGCACGTGAAGAGGGTTGGCCGGTCTGACTGGCCTGGGCCCCGGTTAGACCGGCCCAAGTTGCTGTTTTTCAGCTCCTTTCTTGATTTCTTTTGGCACACTCTAAGCAAAAATTCGAACCACTTTTGGGTAAAAACCGAGCAAACTTCGAGAATCTCAGGGAGAGTAAACAAAGGAGATATGAGCCTCTTTTGGATAGACGAAAAGGAGAGAACCAAAATGTGACATGTGGTAGCAAAGATATGGTGGAGGAAGATGGCAAACGAAAGGCAAAATATTGTGGAGAGCAAGATGTGGCAAAATGAGATAAATGATTTGAGCCAAGTAGTCAAATAAAAACTTTGATTCCTCCTAATAGTGTGGGGTGCTATACTTAATAAAGACCGAAACTAGGAGACTACATTGTCACGCTTTTTTCGAGCTCCGTCTTCGAGCGCTCTTTCGAACTCCATCTTGAGCTCTTCCTCTCTCTTTTCGCATCGTGACCCGACACCATAAGAGGGAGAGAGAATTAACCGCATTCCGCTAGACCTTGATAATAGTGCTTATGCGTAGCCACATTCAAGTCGGAACACCTCAGTTGATTGCATGCCCTAGGTCTTTGTCACCAATAGCTCAACTCGTGAGACTTGGAGGACCGTGACACCGACTTCGAGCCAAAGCTTCTCTTGACATCAACTATCTTGAATCCAACATATGGTCTTCAAACAAACCTATGGAGTATTTCTTCAAACAAAAACTCAGTGAAAATATTTACCCATAGGAATTATCATCAATTACCAAAAACAAACATAGGTAAAGTACCCTTACAGTAGGCGAGTTGCAGAGATAATGATACGTCTCCAACGTATCGATAATTTCTAATGTTCCATGCTTGTTTTATGATGATACTCATATGTTTTATACATACTTTATGTCATATTTATGCATTTTCCGGCACTAACCTATTAACGAGATGTCGAAGAGCCAGTTGTTGTTTTCTGCTGTTTTTGGTTTCAGAAATCCTAGTAAGAAAATATTCTCGGAATTGGACGAAATCAACGCCCAGGATCTTATTTCTTCACGAAGCTTCCAGAAGTCCGAAAGGGAAACGAAGTGGGGCGACGAGGCGACGCCACAGCAGGGCGGCGCGGCCCAGGCCCTGGTCGCGCGGCCCTAGCGTGTGGGCCCCTCGCGTCGCCCCTAAACCTACTCTTCCGCCTATAAGAAGCCTTCGTCGATAATAACTCCAGTACCGAGAGCCACGATACGGAAAACCTTCCAGAGACGCCGCCGCCGCCAATCCCATCTCGGGGGATTCAGGAGATCACCTCCGGCACCCTGCCGAAGAGGGGAATCATCTCCCGGAGGACTCTTCACCGCCATGGTCGCCTCCGGAGTGATGTGTGAGTAGTTCACCCCTGGACTATGGGTCCATAGCAGTAGCTAGATGGTTGTCTTCTCCTAATTGTGCTATCATTGTTCGATCTTGTGAGCTGCCTAACATGATCAAGATCATCTATTTGTAATGCTACATGTTGCGTTTGTTGGGATCCGATGAATATGGAATACTATGT
This sequence comes from Lolium perenne, assembly GCF_019359855.2. Taxonomy (NCBI): domain Eukaryota; kingdom Viridiplantae; phylum Streptophyta; class Magnoliopsida; order Poales; family Poaceae; genus Lolium; species Lolium perenne. Next base: position 154,411,668 of record NC_067245.2, on the reverse strand, counting down.
TATGTTGATTATCAATCTATCATCTATGTGTTGTTTATAATCTTGCATGCTCTCCGTTATTAGTAGAGGCTCTGGCCAAGTCGTTACTTGTAACTCCAAGAGGGAGTATTTATGCTCGATAGTGGGTTCATGCCTCCATTAAATGGGGACGATGTGAGAAAGTTCTAAGGTTGTGGATGTGTTGTTGCCACTAGGGATAAAACATCAATGCTTTGTCTAAGGATATTTGTGTTGATTACATTACGCACCATACTTAATGCAATTGTCTATTGTTTGCAACTTAATACTGGAGGGGGTTCGGATGATAACCTGAAGGTGGACTTTTTAGGCATAGATGCATGCTGGATAGCGGTCTATGTACTTTATCGTAATGCCCAATTAAATCTCACACTACTCATCATAATATGTATGTGCATTGTCATGCCATCTTTATTTGTCAATTGCCCAACTGTAATTTGTTCACCCAACATGCTATTTCTTATTGGAGAGACACCACTAGTGAACTGTGGACCCCGGTCCATTCTTTTACATCGAATACAATCTACTGCAATTCTCGTTCTACTGTTCTCTGCAAACAATCATCATCCACACTATACATCTAATCCTTTGTTACAGCAAGCCGGTGAGATTGACAACCTCACTTTTTTGTTGGGGCAAAGTACTTTGGTTGTGTTGTGCAGGTTCCACGTTGGCGCCGGAATCCCTGGTGTTGCGCCGCACTACACTCCGCCGCCATCAACCTTCAACGTGCTTCTTGGCTCCTACTGGTTCGATAAACCTTGGTTTCTTACTGAGGGAAAACTTGCCGCTGTACGCATCACACCTTCCTCTTGGGGTTCCCAACGGACGAGTGTTGTACGCGTATCAAGCACATTTTTCTGGCGCCGTTGCCGGGGAGATCAAGACACGCTGCAAGGGGAGTCTCCACCTCCAATTTCTTTACTTTGTTTTTTGTCTTGCTTATTTTATTTACTACTTTGTTTGCTGCATTATATCAAAACACAAAAAAATTAGTTGCTAGCTTTACTTTATTTACTATCTTGTTTGCGTTCTCCATATTAAAAACACAAAAAAATTAGTTACTTGCATTTACTTTATCTAGTTTGCTTTATTTACTATTTCTAAAATGGGTACTCCTGAAAATACTAAATTGAGTGACTTCACAAACACAAATAATAATGATTTCTTATGCACACCTATTGCTCCACCTGCTACTACAGCAGAATTCTTTGAAATTAAACCTGCTTTACTGAATCTTCTTATGAGAGAGCAATTTTCTGGTGTTAGTTCTGATGATGCTGCTGCCCATCTTAATAAATTTGTTGAATTATGTGAAATGCAAAAGTATAAGGATGTAGATGGTGACATTATAAAATTAAAATTGTTTCCTTTCTCATTAAGAGGAAGAGCTAAAGATTGGTTGCTATCTTTGCCTAAGAATAGTATTGATTCATGGACTAAATGTAAGGATGCTTTCATTGGTAGATATTATCCTCCTGCTAAAATTATATCTTTGAGAAGTAGCATAATGAATTTTAAGCAATTGGATAATGAGCATGTTCCTCAAGCATGGGAAAGAATGAAATCTTTGGTTAAAAATTTCCCAACCCATGGACTGACTACTTGGATGATCATCCAAACCTTTTATGCAGGACTGAATTTTTCTTCGCGAAACCTATTGGATTCAGCTGCTGGAGGTACCTTTATGTCCATCACTCTAGGCGCCGCAACAAAGCTTCTTGATAATATGATTATTAATTACTCTGAATGGCACACGGAAAGAGCTCCACAAGGTAAGAAGACCTTTTCTTCGAACTGTTGGTGCTATTATTGATATGAAGGAAGGTAATATTAAATATCAATTTCCTCTCAAGAAAGGTATGGAACACTTCCCTAGAAAGAGAATGAAGTTACCTTTTGATTCTATCATTAGAACAAATTATGATGTTGACGCTTCATCTCTTGATGTTACTTGATTCGCACTTTCTGCGCCTAGCTGAAAGCCGTTAAAGAAAAGCGCTTATGGGAGACAACCCATGATTTTACTACAGTACTTTTGTTTTATATTTGAGTCTTGAAAGTTGTTACCACTGTAGCAACCTCTCCTTATCTTTATTTTATTGCATTGTTGTGCCAAGTAAAGTCTTTGATAGTAAGGTTCATACTAGATTTGGATTACTGCGCAGAAACAGATTTCTTGCTGTCACGAATTTGAGCAGTATTCTCTGTAGGTAACTCAGAAAAATCTTCCAATTTACGTGAGTAATCCTCAGATATGTACGCAACTTTCATTAAATTTGAGCATTTTCATTTGAGCAAGTCTGGTGCACCTAAAAAATTCGTCTTTACGGACTGTTCTGTTTTGACAGATTCTGCCTTTTATTTCGCATTGCCTGTTTTGCTATGTTTGATGGATTTCTTTATTCCATTAACTTTCAGTAGCTTTGGGCAATGTCCAGAAGTGTTAAGAATGATTATGTCACCTCTGAACATATGAATTTTGATTATGCACTAACCCTCTAATGAGTTGTTTTGAGTTTGGTGTGGAGGAAGTTTTCAAGGATCAAGAGAGGAGGATGATACAATATGATCAAGGAGAGTGAAAGCTCTAAGCTTGGGGATGCCCCCGTGGTTCATCCCTGCATATTTCAAGAAGACTCAAGCATCTAAGCTTGGGGATGCCCAAGGCATCCCCTTCTTCATCGACAACATTATCAGGTTCCTATAGTGAAACTATATTTTTATTCCATCACATCTTATGCGCTTTACTTGGAGCGTCTGTATGTTTTTATTTTTGTTTTGTTTGAATAAAGTTGGATCCTAGCATTCATTGTGTGGGAGAGAGACACGCTCCGCTATTGCATATGGACAAATATGTCCTTAGCTTTACTCATAATATTCATGGCGAAGGTTGAACTGCTTCGTTAATTGTTATATGGTTGGAAACGGGAAATGCTACATGTAGTAATTGGTATAATGTCTTGAATAATGTGATACTTGGCAATTATTGTGCTCATGATTAAGCTCTTGCATCATATACTTTGCACCTATTAGTGAAGAAATACATAGAGCTTGCTAAAATTTGGTTTGCATGATTGGTCTCTCTAAGGTCTAGATATTTTCTAGTAAGGGTTTGAACAACAAGGAAGACAGTGTAGAGTTTTATAATACTTGCAATATGTTCTTATGTGAGTTTTGCTGTACCGGTTCATACTTGTGTTTGCTTCAAACAACCTTGCTAACCTAAGCCTTGTATTGAGAGGGATTACTTCTCGTGCATCCAAATCCTTGAGCCAAACACTATGCCATTTGTGTCCACCATACCTACCTACATGGTATTTCTCCGCCATTCCAAAGTAAATTGCTTGAGTGCTACCTTTAAAATTCCATTCTTTGTCTTTGCAATATATAGCTCATGGGACAAATAGCTTAAAAACTATTGTGGTATTGAATATGTACTTATGTATCTTATTTCTTATTAAGTTGCTTGTTGAGCGATAACCATGTTCCTGTAGACGCCATCAACTATCTTTGTTGTATATCATGTGAGTTGCTATGCATGTTCGTCTTGTCTGAAGTAAGGGTGATTTATCATGATCAATGGTTTGAGTATGCATATTGTTAGAGAAGAACATTGGGCCGCTAACTAAAGCCATGATCCATGGTGGAAGTTTCAGTTTTGGACAACAATCCTCAATCTCTTATGAGAATATTATTTGTTGTTGAATGCTTATGCATTAAAGAGGAGTCCATTATCTGTTGTCTATGTTGTCCCGGTATGGATGTCTAAGTTGAGAATAATCAAAAGCGAGAAATCCAATGCGAGCTTTCTCCTTAGACCTTTGTACATGCGGCATAGAGGTACCCCTTTGCGACACTTGGTTAAAACATATGCTATGCAATGATAATCCATGTAAATCCGAGCTAATTAGGACAAGGTGCGGGCACTATTGGTATACTATGCATGAGGCTTGCAACTTGTAGGATATCTTATACATAATACATATGCTTTATTACTACCGTTGACAAAATTGTTTCTTGTTTTCAAAATAAAAGCTCTAGCACAAATATAGCAATCCATGCTTCCCTCTGCGAAGGGCTATTCTTTTACTTTTATGTTGAGTCAGTTCACCTATTTCCTTCCATCTTAGAAGCAAACACTTGTGTTAACTGTGCATTGATTCTTACATGTTTACCTATTGCACTTGTTATATTACTTTGCATTGACAACTATCCATGAGATATACATGTTACAAGTTGAAAGCAACCGCTGAAACTTAATCTTCCTTTGTGTTGCTTCAATGCCTTTACTTTGAATTTACTGCTTTATGAGTTAACTCTTATGCAAGACTTATTGATGCTTGTCTTGAAAGTACTATTCATGAAAAGTCTTTGCTATATGATTCAATTGTTTACTCATTGTATTTACCATTGCTTCGAATCGCTGCATTCATCTCATGTGCTTACAATAGTATTGATCAAGATTATGATAGCATGTCACTTCAGAAATTATCTTTGTTATCGTTTACCTACTCGGGGACGAGTAGAAACTAAGCTTGGGGATGCTGATACGTCTCCAACGTATCGATAATTTCTTATGTTCCATGCTTGTTTTATGATGATACTCACTGATACGTCTCCGACGTATCGATAATTTCTTATGTTCCATGCCACATTATTGATGATATCTACATGTTTTATGCACACTTTATGTCATAATTATGCGTTTTCCGGAACTAACCTATTGACGAGATGTCGAAGGGCCAGTTCCTGTTTTCTGCTGTTTTTGGTTTCAGAAATCCTAGTAAGGAAATATTCTCGGAATCGGACGAAATCAACGCCCAGCATCTTAGAATCCCCGGAAGCATCCAGAACACCCGAGAGCCGCCAGAGGGGGGCCACAGGGGCCCCAGATGACAGGGTGGCGCGGCCAGGGCCTGGGCCGCGCCCCCCTATTGTATCATCGCCTCTTCGCCCCTCCGACTCCGCCTCTTCGCCTATATAAAGGTCCCTGACCTAAATCTTCGATACGAAAAAGCCACGGTACGAGAAACTATCCAGAGCCGCCGCCATCGCGAAGCCAAGATCTGGGGGATAGGAGTCTCTGTTCCGGCACACCGCCGGGACGGGGAAGTGCCCCCGGAAGGCTTCTCCATCGACACCACCGCCATCTTCATCACCGCTGATGTCTCCCATGAGGAGGGAGTAGTTCTCCATCGAGGCTCGGGGCTGTACCGGTAGCTATGTGGTTAATCTCTCTCCTATGTACTTCAATACAATGATCTCATGAGCTGCCTTACATGATTGAGATTCATATGAGTTTTGTATCACAATTCATCTATGTGCTACTCTAGTGATGTTATTAAAGTACTCTATTCCTCCTGCATGGTGTAAAGGTGGCAGTGTGTGCATCATGTAGTACTTGGCGTAGTTTATGATTGTGATCTCTTGTAGATTATGAAGTTAACTATTACTATGATGGTATTGATGTGATCTATTTGGTTATGTTGATCTATCTTGCACTCTAAGGTTATTTAAATATGAACATTGAATATTGTGGAGCTTGTTAACTCCGGCATTGAGGGTTCGTGTAATCCTACACAATTAGTGGTGTTCATCATCCAACAAGAGAGTGTAGAGTCTAGCATCTATCTATTTATTTATGTGATCAATGTTGAGAGTGTCCACTAGTGAAAGTATAATCCCTAGGCCTTGTTCCTAAATACTGCTATCGCTGCTTGTTTACTGTTCTACTGCATCTGTACTGTCCGCAATATTACCACCATCATCCACACGCCAGTCCTGGATAGCAAAGCACTTTTCTGGTGCTGTTGCTACTGCTCATATTTATTTATACCACCGGTATTTCACTATCTCTTCGTCGAACTAGTGCACCTATTAGGTGTGTTGGGGACACAAGAGACTTCTTGCTTTGTGGTTGTAGGGTTGCTTGAGAGGGATATCTTTGACCTCTTCCTCCCTGAGATCGATAAACCTTGGGTGATCCACTTAAGGGAAACTTGCTGCTGTTCTACAAACCTCTGCTCTTGGAGGCCCAACACTGTCTACAAGAATAGAAGCTCCCGTAGACATCACTCACATGTTTTATACATACTTTATGTCATATTTATGCATTTTTCGGCACTAACCTATTAACGAGATGCCGAAGAGCCAGTTGTTGTTTTCTGCTGTTTTTGGTTTCAGAAATCCTAGTAAGGAAATATTCTCGGAATTGGATGAAATCAACGCCCAGGATCTTATTTTTCCACGAAGCTTCCAGAAGTCCGAAAGGGAAACGAAGTGGGGCGATGAGGCGACGCCACAACAGGGCGGCGCGGCCCAGGCCCTGGCCACGCGGCCCTAGTGTGTGGGCCCCTCGCGTCGCCCCTAAACCTACTCTTCCGCATATAAGAAGCCTTCGTCGATAATAACTCCAGTACCAAGAGCCACGATACGAAAAACCTTCCAGAGACGCCGCCGCCGCCAATCCCATCTCGGGGGATTCAGGAGATCACCTCCTGCACCCTGCCGGAGAGGGTAATCATCTCCCGGAGGACTCTTCACCACCATGGTCGCCTCCGGAGTGATGTGTGAGTAGTTCACCCTGATACGTCTCCAACGTATCGATAATTTCTTATGTTCCATGCTTGTTTTATGATGATACACACATGTTTTATACATACTTTATGTCATATTTATGCATTTTCCGGCACTAACCTATTAACGAGATGCCGAAGAGCCAGTTGCTGTTTTCTTGCTGTTTTTTGTTTCAGAAATCCTAGTAAGGAAATATTCTCGGAATTGGACGAAATCAACGCCCAGGATCTTATTTTTCCACGAAGCTTCCAGAAGTCTGAAAGGGAAACGAAGTGGGGCGACGAGGCGGCCACACAGCAGGGCGGCGCGGCCCTAGCGTGTGGGCCCCTCGTGGCGCCCCCTGACCTACCCTTCCGCCTACATAAGTCTTCGTCGATAATAACTCCAGTACCGAGAGCCACGATACGGAAAACCTTCCAGAGACGCCGCCGCCGCCAATCCCATCTCGGGGGATTTAGGAGATCGCCTCCGGCACCCTGCCGGAGAGGGGAATCATCTCCCGGAGGACTCTTCACCGCCATGGTCGCCTCCGGAGTGATGTGTGAGTAGTTCACCCCTGTACTATGGGTCCATAGCAGTAGCTAGATGGTCGTATTCTCCTAATTGTGCTACCATTGTCGGATCTTGTGAGCTGCCTAACATGATCAAGATCATCTATATGTAATGCTGCATGTTGAGTTTGTTGGGATCCGATGAATAATGAATGCTATGTTATGTTGATTATCAATCTATCATCTATGTGTTGTTTATGATCTTGCATGCTCTCTGTTGCTAGTAGAGGCTCTGGCCAAGTCGTTACTTGTAACTCCAAGAGGGAGTATTTATGCTCGATAGTGGGTTCATGCCTCCATTAAATGCAGGACGATGTGAGAAAGTTCTAAGGTTGTGGATGTGCTGTTGCCACTAGGGATAAAACATCAATGCTATGTCTAAGGATGTATTTGTTGATTACATTACGCACCATACTTAATGCAATTGTCTGTTGTTTGCAACTTAATACTGGAGGGGGTTCGGATGATAACCTGAAGGTGGACTTTTTAGGCATAGATGCATGCTGGATAGCGGTCTATGTACTTTGTCGTAATGCCCAATTAAATCTCACAATACTCATCATAACATGTATGTGCATGGTCATGCCCTCTTTATTTGTCAATTGCCCAACTGTAATTTGTTCACCCAACATGCTATTTATCTTATGGGAGAGACACCACTAGTGAACTGTGGACCCCGGTCCATTCTTTACATCGAATACAATCTACTGCAATACTCGCTCTACTGTTTTCTGCAAACATCATCATCCACACTATACATTTAATCCTTTGTTACAGCAAGCCGGTGAGATTGACAACCTCACTGTCACGTTGGGGCAGAGTAATTTGGTTGTGTTGTGCAGGTTCCACGTTGGCGCCGGAATCCCTGGTGTTGCGCCGCACTACACTCCGCCGCCATCAACCTTCAACGTGCTTCTTGGCTCCTACTGGTTCGATAAACCTTGGTTTCTTACTGAGGGAAAACTTGCCGCTGTACGCATCACACCTTCCTCTTGGGGTTCCCAACGGACGCGTGTTGTACGCGTATCAAGCACTTTTTCTGGCGCCGTTGCCGGGAGATCAAGACACGCTGCAAGGGGAGTCTCCACCTCCAATCTCTTTATTTTGTTTTTGTCTTGCTTTATTTTATATACTACTTTGTTTGCTGCATTATATCAAAATACAAAAAAATTAGTTGCTAGCTTTACTTTATTTGCTATCTTTTTTGCCATATTAAAAAAACACAAAAAAATAGTTACTTGCATTTACCTTATTTACCTTTTGTTTATTTCATCATGTTTCCTCCTAAGTTTATTCTTAAAGATGTACCGGTAGGCCGAGGGTCTATCCTTGGGAAAGATAATATAGAAGATTTTTTCACTCATATTAGTACGGTTGAAGATTTTGAAGATAGACACTTGGTAGAACTTGCTCCTACTTATGAAATTGTTGTTGCTTCTTTAGTACACGCGTTAGAAGCTAGATTTGTTAATCTCAATCCCGTGATTCAACATATGTTTCTTACACTCAGTGATATGGAAGAAGGAGAAAAGAAAGATTTTGTATTAGAAACCCTTCTTAAAGAATTTGGTGGTGTAGCAAGAGAAACTAGAAAAGTCTTTGCTAAATATAATATGCTTGGCTCTTATACCAACTTTGCTAGTATCCTTGAAAAGATGAAAAAAGACAGACAAAAGTACACTAATCAAGTTAATTATGAGGGGGATATTAAAACATCAATACCTTGCAAGCTCCTAGGAATGTGCGAGGCACTAGAAAATAACTATGCTTGGCTTGTCCCTGAAAATTTGTTTGATGAGAATAGCAAGCCTAAGACTAATGAAAAAGGAGCCTCTGAAACTTACATAGATAAGATACAATGCATAGTTGAGAAAACTCCAAACCCCGCTGTTGATGCTTCATCTCTTGATAATACTTGATACACACTTTCTGCGCCTAGCTGAAAGGCGTTAAAGAAAATCGCTTATGGGAGACAACCCATGATTTTACTATAGCACTTTTGTTTTATATTTGAGTCTTGGAAGTTTTTACTACTGTAGAAACCTATCCTTATCTTAATTTTGTTGCATTATTGTGCCAAGTAAAGTCTTTGATAGTAAGGTTCATAGTAGATTTGGATTACTGCGCAGAAACAGATTTCTTGCTGTCACGAATTGGAGCAGTAGTCTCTGTAGCTAACTCAGAATAATCTGCCAATTTACGTGAGTGATCCACAGATATGTACGCAACTTTCATTAAATTTTAGCATTTTTATTTGAGCAAGTCTGGTGCACCTAAAAAATTCGTCTTTACGGACTGTTCTGTTTTGACAGATTCTGACTTTTATTTCGCATTGCCTGTTTTGCTATGCTTGATGGATTTCTTTATTCCATTAACTTTCAGTAGCTTTGTGCAATATCCAGAAGTGTTAATAATGATTATGTCACCTCTGAACATGTGAATTTTGATAATGCACTAACCCTCTAATGAGTTGTTTTGAGTTTGGTGTGGAGGAAGTTTTCAAGGATCAAGAGAGGAGGATGATACAATATGATCAAGGAGAGTGAGAGCTCTAAACTTGGGGATGCCCCCGTGGTTCATTCCTGCATATTTCAAGAAGACTCAAGCATCTAAGCTTGGGGATGCCCAAGGCATCCCCTTCTTCATCGACAACATTATCAGGTTCCTCTAGTGAAACTATATTTTTATTCCATCACATCTTATGTGCTTTACTTGGAGCGTCTGTATGTTTTTGTTTTTGTTTTGTTTGAATAAAGTTGGATCCTAGCATTCATTGTGTGGGAGAGAGACACGCTCCGCTATTGCATATGGACAAATATGTCCTTAGATTTACTCATAATGTTCATGGCAAAGGTTGAAACTGCTTCGTTAAATTGTTATATGGTTGGAAACGGGAAATGCTACATGTGGTAAATGGTAAAATATCTTGAATAATGTGATACTTGGCAATTTTTGTGCTCATGTTTAAGCTCTTGCATCATATACTTTGCACCTATTAATGAAGAAATACATAGAGCTTGCTAAAATTTGGTTTGCATGATTGGTCTCTCTAAGGTCTAGATATTTTCTAGTAAGGGTCAAACAACAAGGAAGACGGTGTAGAGTCTTATAATGCTTGCAATATGTCTTTTATGTGAGTTTTGCTGTACCGGTTCATACTTGTGTTTGTTTCAAATAGCCTTGCTAGCCTAAGCCTTGTACTGAGAGGGAATACTTCTCATGCATCCAAAATCCTTGAGCCAAACACTATGCCACTTGTGTCCACCATACCTACCTACTACATGGTATTTCTCCGCCATTCCAAAGTAAATTGCTTGAGTGCTATCTTTAGACAATTCAAAAGTTATTACCTCTTACTTGTGTCAATGTTTTATAGCTCATGAGGAAGTATGTGGTGTTTATCTTTCAATCTTGTTGGGCAACTTTCACCGATGGACTAGTGGCTTCATCCGCTTATCCAATAATTTTGCAAAAAGAGCTGGCAATGGGGTTCCCAGCCCAAATTAATTAACTTTCATAAATTTACAAATAGACACTCCTCCATGGTATGTGATTGTTGGACGGCACCCGGGGATTCGGTTAGCCATGGCTTGAGAAAGCAAAGGTGGGGAGGAGTGTCATCTAAATAAAACTAAAATAAAAGGGCACTCCTTCATGGTATGAGATTGTTGGCAGGCACCCGAGGATTCGGTTAGCCATGGTTTGTGAAAGCGAGGTTGGAAGGAGTGCCACCCAAAAATAAAAATTCATGGGAGCCGCTCTTTGAAAGTCTATCTGGCAAGGGGGTTAGAGTGCCCATTACCATTCATTGACAATAACAAACACCTCTCAAAACTTTACTTTATGCTCTCTTTATGTTTTCAAAATAAAAGCTCTAGCACAAATATAGCAATCCATGCTTCCCTCTACGAAGGGCCATTCTTCTACTTTTATGTTGAGTCAGTCTACCTATTTCCTTACATCTTAGAAGCAAACACTTGTGTTAACTGTGCATTGATTCCTACATACTTGCATATTGCACTTATTATATTACTTTATGTTGACAATATCCATGAGATATACATGTTACAAGTTGAAAGCAACCGCTGAAACTTGATCTTCCTTTGTGTTGCTTCAATGCCTTTACTACGAATTTATTGCTTTATGAGTTAACTCTTATGCAAGACTTATTGATGCTTGTCTCGAAAGTACTATTCATGAAAAGTCTTTGCTATATGATTCAATTGTTTACTCATTGTATTTACCATTGCTTCGAATAGCTGCATTCATTACATGTGCTTACAATAGTATTGATCAAGATTATGATGGCATGTCACTTCAGAAATTATCTTTGTTATCGTTTACCTACTCGGGACGAGTAGGAACTAAGCTTGGGGATGCTGATACGTCTCCAACGTATCGATAATTTCTTATGTTCCATGCTTGTTTTATGATGATACACACATGTTTTATTTTCTGCTGTTTTTGGTTTCAGAAATCCTAGTAAGGAAATATTCTCGGAATTGGACGAAATCAACGCCCAGGATCTTATTTTTCCACGAAGCTTCTAGAAGTCTGAAAGGGAAACGAAGTGGGGTGACGAGGCGGCCACACAGCAGGGCGGCGCGGCCAGGGCTTGGGCCGCGCGGCCCTAGCGTGTGGGCCCCTCGTGGCGCCCCCTGACCTACCCTTCCGCCTACATAAGTCTTCGTCGATAATAACTCCAGTACCGAGAGCCACGATACGGAAAACCTTCTAGAGACGCCGCCGCCAATCCCATCTCGGGGGATTCAGGAGATCGCCTCCGGCACCCTGCCGGAGAGGGGAATCATCTCCCGGAGGACCCTTCACCGCCATGGTCACCTCCGGAGTGATGTGTGAGTAGTTCACCCCTGGACTATGGGTCCATAGCAGTAGCTAGATGGTCGTCTTCTCCTAATTGTGCTATCATTGTCGGATCTTGTGAGCTGCCTAACATGATCAAGATCATCTATATGTAATGCTACATGTTGCGTTTGTTGGGATCCGATGAATAATGAATGTTATGTTATGTTGATTATCAATCTATCATCTATGTGTTGTTTATGATCTTGCATGCTCTCCGTTGCTAGTAGAGGCTCTGGCCAAGTCGTTACTTGAAACTCCAAGAGGGAGTATTTATGCTCGATAGTGGGTTCATGCCTCCATTAAATCTGGGACAATGACAGAAAATTCTAAGGTTGTGGATGTGCTGTTGCCACTAGGGATAAAACATCAATGCTATGTCTAAGGATGTATTTGTTGATTACATTACGCACCATACTTAATGCAATTGTCTGTTGTTTGCAACTTAATACTGGAGGGGGTTCGGATGATAACCTGAAGGTGGACTTTTTAGGCATAGATGCATGCTGGATAGCGGTCTATGTACTTTGTCGTAATGCCCAATTAAATCTCACAATACTCGTCATAACATGTATGTGCATGGTCATGCCCTCTTTATTTGTCCATTGCCCAACTGTAATTTGTTCACCCAACCTGCTATTTATCTTATGGGAGAGACACCACTAGTGAACTGTGGACCCCGGTCCATTCTTTACATCGAATACAATCTACTGCAATACTCGCTCTACTGTTTTCTGCAAACATCATCATCCACACTATACATCTAATCCTTTGTTACAGCAAGCCTGTGAGATTGACAACATCACTGTCACGTTGGGGCAAAGTAATTTGGTTGTGTTGTGCAGGTTCCACGTTGGCGCCGGAATCCCTGGTGTTGCGCCGCACTACACTCCGCCGCATTCAACCTTCAACGTGCTTCTTGGCTCCTACTGGTTCGATAAACCTTGGTTTCTTACTGAGGGAAAACTTGCCGCTGTACGCATCACACCTTCCTCTTGGGGTTCCCAACGGACGCGTGCTGTACGCGTATCACACCCCTGGACTATGGGTCCATAGCAGTAGCTAGATGGTTGTCTTCTCCTAATTGTGCTATCATTGTTCGATCTTGTGAGCTGCCAAACATGATCAAGATCATCTATTTGTAATGCTACATGTTGCGTTTGTTGGGATCCGATGAATATGGAATACTATGTTATGTTGATTATCAATCTATCATCTATGTGTTGTTTATAATCTTGCATGCTCTCCATTATTAGTAGAGCCTCTGGCCAAGTTGTTACTTGTAACTCCAAGAGGGAGTATTTATGCTCGATAGTGGGTTCATGCCTCCATTAAATCTGGGACAGTGACAGAAAGTTCTAAGCTAGGTTGTGGATGTGCTGTTGCCACTAGGGATAAAACATCAATGCTTTGTCTAAGGATATTTGTGTTGATTACATTACGCACCATACTTAATGCAATTGTCTGTTGTTTGCAACTTAATACTGGAGGGGGTTCGGATGATAACCTGAAGGTGGACTTTTTAGGCATAGATGCATGCTGGATAGCGGTCTATGTACTTTGTCGTAATGACCAATTAAATCTCACACTACTCATCATAATATGTATGTGCATTGTCATGCCATCTTTATTTGTCAATTGCCCAACTGTAATTTGTTCACCCAACATGCTATTTCTTATTGGAGAGACACCACTAGTGAACTGTGGACCCCGGTCCATTCTTTTACATCGAATACAATCTACTGCAATTCTCGTTCTACTGTTCTCCGCAAACAATCATCATCCACACTATACATCTAATCCTTTGTTACAGCAAGCCGGTGAGATTGACAACCTCACTGTTTCGTTGGGGCAAAGTACTTTGGTTGTGTTGTGCAGGTTCCACGTTGGCGCCGGAATCTCTGGTGTTGCGCCGCACTACACTCCGCCGCCATCAACCTTCAACGTGCTTCTTGGCTCCTACTGGTTCGATAAACCTTGGTTTCTTACTAAGGGAAAACTTGCCGTTGTACGCATCACACCTTTCTCTTGGGGTTCCCAACGGACGCGTGATGTACGCGTATCAAGTAGACGACCGACGTCAACCATGAGTGGGACGTGGGCACGAGTGCGAGTTGAGGGACGGTCGACTGACTATGGAAATGGTATGCCCCTATGTCAGTATATAGGGTTTGGATATGAACTTGGCCGGACGAACTTAATTTAATTAATCAATCAATTAAATAGGGGCTAATGACCACCTTACCTTTCATGAGGTGGGATATGTACCCGAGCACAACCCTTTATTTTATGCTCACACAAGTTTCAAGTAAAACAACAACACTTGTCACAACAAAACAATTCATATGCACCCTCTGAAAGTGAGTGGCATGGGGATTAATGAATTGGACCATGAATCTGTGTTGTATCTAGCGTTGTGTATGTATATCATATTGTATACATCTTTACATCGGTCCCATTGCATAATTTCATTCCTTATTGCAGTCCTAGTACAACTTCGTTGACTTTTTTTTGGAACACAAGTATACAACTTCCCTTATTATAGCAGTCCTACAAGCCATGCAAATCCTTGCAACATTTCCACCTCTGCAACTCAGAAGTTTCAATTTAGTCGATCAAACGATGCAGATTTTTCGTAATTGGATAATTATCTTTCTGATACACTCTAGAAAATGATGGGTTTGGATACTGATACAATCTTCAAAATGTAACTTCTATTACTAGTAGTTTGTATTGCATTTCTTATAATTTTTGAAAATACTTCTCAAGACAAATCTATGCATATGATTTTCAACTTACAATCCCACATATTTGGTCAATATTGATGTTTAATGTTTTGTTTTGCTTGTTCATAATCTAGAGAAAATAGCAATTATGTGTCATACTTACAAGTTACTGTTGTACTTCCCATGTGTAACTTAGATGCCGTGTTCACATCTATATTTAGTAACATCAATCTTTGTTGGACTCCATATATGCTTATGTATAAGTATAACTGTCGTCACTTCTAAAGAATTGGACATCAATGACAACTCATCGCAAATGGATCTGGTTTCCCCATGAGATCATCATGGGGTGACTTGAAGCCAATTTTTAGTTCGTCATCTTAGTTCAGTTTTTTGCTTTCGTCTAGTAGTTATCAAGTCTCTCATAGTTTGAAAAGCAATTCGAGCATTACCATCTATCTTTGGTAAAGTGGTTTTTAATGAAATTTGGTGGTGTTATCCATGATTTTTTGTATGGAGATTTATGGGTAACACTCACGCACATGTGTTCCTTGTATTTAGAAATTGCAATCACATCTTATCTTGAACTTTATTAACTTGAGAATGTTGGAAAAGCATAGAATTTTGTAAGTATGGTTTACAACAAAGGAGCAATAGTAGGAATTATAAGAAAAATAAAATACCTTAAAGTTGTGTTGGAGATGTGGTCTTGGAGAACAAATAGTTAGGAAGAGGAGATGACAAGGAGGTATGAGATACTCTGGTGCTACTTGGTAATCAACGGCTAAACTGATTGACATGGATATTTCAATACATATGCTCGAACAAGTTTGTGAATGAAAAGGTCGGCACCCGAGGATTCGGTTAGCCATGGAAAGTGAAAGACAAAGGTGGATGTAAAGCATATGACATGACTGAAAGGTCCATGAATAAGGTTTATACTGGTTACTAGGGGCAAGACTATTAACTAGTCCCATCAAGAAAATGACAAAGTCTTTGATAAACATCAAACTTCATGCTCATCTCTTGCCATTTAACAATTACTCTTCTTATAACTAGTTGATCTATGAGAGTTTATATTCACTACAAAGGCAAAGTAAAAAAACAAATAAAGTTGGTAAAATGCCAAGCATAAAAGTGATCTATAGTTATGGACACACACGAAACATTGTTCAATTGTCCAACATGCAATGATTAGTCTTGTTCAAATGGTAGGAGGTAATTGTTAGAGTTTCTATTATATGAAGTTCATGTTTGTATGATTGTTGGTTCAGAGATCTTACATTACAATTGAATATGCATAAGTTGATGATGCAATGCTCATATTTCTTTTGTCAACCATAAGCTCATTGATGCATGATATGATCTATTTACTTATTTGCTCGGGGATGACCAAAGGTTTAAGATGTAAAGCGTTGATATGCGCATTTTACATCATCATTATTGCTACATATATGTTTAGTTTTCATTGTTATATGCCATTATACATCATTTTTAGTTAATTTTCGAGACTTTCCTACAAAGTCTCCTTCATTGGTATTTAATTTCTGGGAGGCAGAAAACCTTCTTTTTTGTATTTTATTTGTTTCGGACTTTCTGGGTCGCTAAAAATCGAGAAAAAAAATACATGATCAGTTTTTCACCTGGAGAAGGACCGTGAACGAAAGAACAACACAAGAGGGGCCACGAGGGCCAAACGAGCATTGGTGGCGCACCCTACCTCATGGATGGTGTTTACTGTGACGCCCCGGATTCGGTACCATGAGGATCCCAGCGAACCCGCCGAAATCCGCACGGTATCGACTCTGAGACGCCCTCCATCACGACGTGCGCGACGAATCACACACGTGATTCCAGAGGAATTAACACAAGCGGTAACATTACAACATGATTACAATAGATCCCACAAGATACAGATATATTACAATAATGACTCCAACGAGTCAAGATACAAAATATACAAGATCTGAATCATAAAGAAATGTCGAATGCATCCGAGTACGGACAAGATGCAAATTGGACTAAGAGTCCTGAAGATAACCAAGTTGACGTGGGCATTACCCTTCGAGTAACTGATACGCGTACATCACGCGTCCGTTGGGAACCCCAAGAGGAAGGTGTGATGCGTATAGCAGAAAGTTTTCCCTCAGTAAGAAACCAAGGTTTATCGAACCAGTAGGAGCCAAGAAGCACGTTGAAGGTTGATGGCGGCGGAGTGTAGTGCGGCGCAACACCAGGGATTCCGGCGCCAACGTGGAACCTGCACAACACAACCAAATTACTTTGCCCAACGTGACAGTGAGGTTGTCAATCTCACCGGCTTGCTGTAACAAAGGATTATATGTATAGTGTGGATGATGATGTTTGCAGAAAACAGTAGAACGAGTATTGCAGTTGATTGTATTCGATGTAAAGAATGGACCGGGGTCCACAGTTCACTAGTGGTGTCTCTCCCACAAAAAATAGCAGGTTGGGTGAACAAATTACAGTTGGGCAATTGACAAATAAAGAGGGCATGACCATGCACATACATGTTATGATGAGTATTGTGAGATTCAATTGGGCATTACGACAAAGTACATAGACCGCTATCCAGCATGCATCTATGCCTAAAAAGTCCACCTTCAGGTTATCATCCGAACCCCCTCTAGTATTAAGTTGCTAACAACAGACAATTGCATTAAGTATGGTGCATAATGTAATCAACAAATACATCCTTAGACATAGCATTGATGTTTTATCCCTAGTGGCAACAGCACATCCACAACCTTAGAACTTTCTGTCACTGTCCCAGATTTAATGGAGGTATGAACCCACTATCGAGCATAAATACTCCCTCTTGGAGTTATAAGTAACGACTTGGCCAGAGCCTCTACTAATAACGGAGAGCATGCAAGATCATAAACAACACATAGATAGATTGATAATCAACATAGCATAGTATTCCATATTCATCGGATCCCAACAAACGCAACATGTAGCATTACATATAGATGATCTTGATCATGTTAGGCAGCTCACAAGATCTAACAATGATAGCACAATTAGGAGAAGACGACCACCTAGCTACTGCTATGGACCCATAGTCCAGGGGTGAACTACTCACACATCACTCCGGAGGCGACCATGGCGGTGAAGAGTCCTCCGGGAGATGATTCCCCTCACCGGCAGGGTGCCGGAGGCGATCTCCTGAATCCCCCGAGATGGGATTGGCGGCGGCGGCGTCTCTGGAAGGTTTTCCGTATCGTGGCTCTCGGTACTAGAACTATTATCGACGAAGGCTTCTTATAGGCGAAGAGGTAGGTCAGGGGCGACGCGAGGGCCCCACACGCTAGGGCCGCGCGGCCCAAGCCTTGGCCGCGCCGCCCTGTTGTGTGGGCGCCTCGTCGCCCCACTTCGTTTCCCTTTCGGACTTCTGGAAGCTTCGTGGAAAAATAAGATCCTGGGCGTTGATTTCGTCCAATTCCGAGAATATTTCCTTACTAGGATTTCTGAAACCAAAAACAGCAGAAAACAGTAACTGGCTCTTCGGCATCTCGTTAATAGGTTAGTGCCGGAAAATGCATAAATACGACATAAAGTATGTACAAAACATGTGAGTATCATCATAAAAGTAGCATGGAACATAAGAAATTATCGATACGTTGGAGACGTATCAGCATCCCCAAGCTTAGTTCCTACTCGTCCCGAGTAGGTAAACGATAACAAAGATAATTTCTGAAGTGACATGCCATCATAATCTTGATCAATACTATTGTAAGCACATGTAATGAATGCAGTGATTCGAAGCAATGTAAATGCAATGAGTAAACAATTGAATCATATAGCAAAGAATTTTCATGAATAGTACTTTCAAGACAAGCATCAATAAGTCTTGCATAAGAGTTAACTCATAAAGCAATAAATTCATAGTAAAGGTATTGAAGCAACACAAAGGAAGATTAAGTTTCAGCGGTTGCTTTCAACTTGTAACATGTATATCTCATGGATATTGTCAACATAAAGTAATATAATAAGTGCAATATGCAAGTATGTAGGAATCAATGCACGGTTAACACAAGTGTTTGCTTCTTAAGATGGAGAGAAATGGGCAAACTGACTCAACATAAAAGTAGAAGAAAGGCCCTTCGCAGAGGGAAGCATTGATTGCTATATTTGTGCTAGAGCTTTTATTTTGAAAACAAGAAACAATTTTGTCAACGGTAGTAATAAAGCATATGTATTATGTAAATTATATCCTACAAGTTGCAAGCCTCATGCATAGTATACCAATAGTGCCCGCACCTTGTCCTAATTAGCTCGGATTACCTGGATTATCATTGCAATACATATGTTTTAACCAAGTATCACAAATGGGTACCTCTATGCCGCCTGTACAAAGGTCTAAGGAGAAAGCTCGCATTGGATTTCTCGCTTTTGATTATTCTCAACTTAGACATCCATACCGGGACAACATAGACAACAGATAATGGACTCCTCTTTAATGCATAAGCATTTAGCAACAAATAATATTCCCATAAGAGATTGAGGATTGTTGTCCAAAACTGAAACTTCCACCATGGATCATGGCTTTAGTTAGCGGCCCAATGTTCTTCTCTAACAATATGCATACTCAAACCATTCAACTCATGGTAAATCGCCCTTACTTCAGACAAGACGAACATGCATAGCAACTCACATGATATTCAACAAAGTGTTGATGGTGTCCCCAGGAACCAGTGGCGGCGCCAGGAAATAGATGCTAGGTATTCATTTTTGCTTCTCCCAATGCAATACATGAAATATAAAAACTGATATATATGAAAACTCATTGGTGCTTTTGAGCACCGCTGATCCAGTTTTTGAAAATTTTGAAAATCACACTTTTTGGTCTACAGCAAATCTGAAAAAAAAACATACGCAGCTAGATATATAGAGAGAGAAGATACGCCGGAAATTTCATTTATAATGGTGTTGTCATATTTTTTTCTATAGCATGCACTCAGTGACTGAGTTGTGTCCACTTTTGACCTTGTTTGGTACTAGTGTTTCAGTGGGGATTAGTGAGGATAATACTCTAGAGTATTGGATGAATCTTTGTTGTCACCCAATCCCCACAAAATCCCATCCCCAATCCACTAGGTAGGGGTAGAGTATTGGAGATTGAAAAAACAACACTAAAATTTGGGGAAAAGTGGGGATAAGTAGGGATTAAACTCCCTCATACGTTAGCACCAAAAAACCAAAAATGTACTGAGAATAAGTTGGGATTTAAAGTTTGGAGCAGATTATCTTCGCTAATTCCTACTAAATCTCTAGTACCAAACAAGTCCTAGGGGTGATCGTTGCCCCTAGCCCAAGAAATTTTGGTCTACAATCTGCTTATATTTGGCAATTTTTGACTAAAATAGCCTATATAGGACCCTTGCACCTAGCAGTAATGGCATACAGAAAATTAGATCCGCTGGTCTAAGTTTTAATCTGCTACTCTAAATTCTAATTTGTTAGTGCTAATCTGCTAGACATATGTGGAATTGTGGATGCGGTTAGACTCTGAAAAGTTAAGAGCTGAAGACATGGCTGAACCGCTCAGACTAGTCAGAGTGAAGATAACCTGACCCGTTGACGTGGCAGTCGTGGAGTCGCCTGCTAGCTTGGCCGCCGGTCGCTGCTTGCCTGCTCCGTCGCTATCGCCCGAGGGCTTGCGGCTCACCAGTCGCTGACCCGTTGTGTGCATGAGTGCAGTGGATGCGTGTACCGTGTGGGCATGCGGATCTGGGCTGGCTGCCTGGCTAGTGAAGTACTCGGCTGTGTGTGAGCTGACTACATGTATTAATTCTTTTTTCCTTCAGAATCTTTGGTATTCAAGTGAATACAGGTGAATACCCCTGCCGCCGCCAATGCCAGGAACATGGTTATCGCTCAACAAGCAACTTAATAAGAGATAAGATGCATAAGTACATATTCAATACCACAATAGTTTTTAGGCTATTTGTCCCATGAGCTATATATTGCAAAGGCGAAGAATGGAAATTTAAAGGTAGCACTCAAGCAATTTACTTTGGAACGGCGGAGAAATACCATGTAGTAGGTAGGTATGGTGGACACAAGTGGCATAGTGTTTGGCTCAAGGATTTTGGATGCATGAGAAGTATTCCCTCTCAATACAAGGCTTAGGCTAGCAAGGTTATTTGAAACAAACACAAGTATGAACCGGTACAGCAAAACTCAAATAAAAGACATATTGTAAGCATTATAAGACTCTACACCGTCTTCCTTGTTGTTCGACCCTTACTTGAAAATATCTAGACCTTAGAGAGACCAATCATACAAACCAAATTTTAGCAAGCTCTATGTATTTCTTCACTAATAGGTGCAAAGTATATGATGCAAGAGCTTAAACATGAGCACAAAAATTGCCAAGTATCACATTATTCAAGATATTTTACCATTTACCACATGTAGCATTTCCCGTTTCCAACCATATAACAATTTAACGAAGCAGTTCAACCTTCGCTATGAATATTATGAGTAAAGCTAAGGACATATTTGTCCATATGCAACAGCGGAGCGTGTCTCTCTCCCACACAATGAATGCTAGGATCCAACTTTATTCAAACAAAACAAAAATAAAAACATACAGACGCTCCAAGTAAAGCGCATAAGATGTGATGGAATAAAAATATAGTTTCACTAGAGGAACCTGATAATGTTGTCGATGAAGAAGGGGATGCCTTGGGCATCCCCAAGCTTAGATGCTTGAGTCTTCTTGAAATATGCAGGGATGAACCACCGGGGCATCCCCAAGATTAGAGCTTTCACTCTCCTTGATCATATTGTATCATCCTCCTCTCTTGATCCTTGAAAACTTCCTCCACACCAAACTCAAAACAACTCATTAGAGGGTTAGTGCATAATCAAAATTCACATGTTCAGAGGTGACATAATCATTCTTAACACTTCTGGACATTGCACAAAGCTACTGAAAGTTAATGGAATAAAGAAATCCGTCAAGCATAGCAAAACAGGCAATGCGAAATAAAAGGCAGAATCTGTCAAAACAGAACATTCCGTAAAGACGAATTTTTTAGGTGCACCAGACTTGCTCAGATGAAAATGCTCAAATTGAATGAAAGTTGCGTACATATCTGAGGATCACTCACGTAAATTGGCAGAATTGTCTGAGTTACCTACAGAGGCTACTGCTCAAATTCGTGATAGCAAGAAATCTATTTCTGCGCAGCAATCCAAATCTAGTATGAACCTTACTATCAAAGACTTTACTTGGCACAACAATGCAACAAAATTAAGATAAGGAGAGGTTGCTACAGTAGTAACAACTTCCAAGACTCAAATATAAAACAAAAGTGCAGAAGTAAAATCATGGGTTGTCTCCCATAAGCGCTTTTCTTTAACGCCTTTCAGCTAGGCGCAGAAAGTGTATATCAAGTGTTATCAAGAGATGAAGCATCAACAGCGGGGTTTGGAGTTTTCTCAACCATGCACCGTATCTTGTATATGTAAGTTTCAGAGGCTCCCTTTTCATTAGTCTTAGGCTTGCTATTCTCATCAAATAAATTTTCAGGGACAAGCCAAGCATAATTATCTTCTAGAGCTTCATGCATTCCTAGGAGCTTGCAAGGTATTGGTGCTTTAATCTCCCCACCATCATTAACATTATTAGTATACCTTATTCTATCCATGTCCATCTTTTCAAGTGTTCTTTTAAAATCGGTGAACATACCAAGCCTCTTATGCTTAATGAAAACTTTTCTAGCTTCTTTAGCTATATCTTTAAATTCCCTATCAAGGACTTTTAAAACAAAATCTCTCTTTTCTCCCCTCTCCATATCAGAAAGTGTAAGAAACATGTGTTGTATCATGGGATTGAGACTAGTAAATCTAGTTTCCAACATGTGTACCAAGCAGGCAGAGGCACTTTCATAAGTAGGAGCAGCTTTTAATAATGGTATATCTTCACAATCTTCATCCATCCTAACATGGGTGAAAAATGCTTCTATATTATCTCTTCCAATTATAGACCCTTGTCCTACATATATATCTTTTAGAGTGAACTTAGGAGGAAACATGATGAGATAAGTAAATGAAATGCAAGTAACTAATTTTTTTTGTGTTTTTAATATGGAGAACAAGACAGTAAATAAAGTAAAGCTAGCAACTAATTTTTTTTGTATTTTGATATAACGCAACAAACAAAGTAGTAAATAAAAGTAAAGCAAGACAAAAACAAAGTAAAGAGATTGGAGGTGGAGACTCCCCTTGCAGCGTGTCTTGATCTCCCCGGCAACGGCGCCAGAAAAAGAGCTTGTTACGCGTACATGACGCGTCCGTTGGGAACCCCAAGAGGAAGGTGTGATGCGTATAGCAGCAAGTTTTCGCTCGGTAAGAAACCAAGGTTTATCGAACCAGTAGGAGCCAAGAAGCACGTTGAAGGTTGATGGCGGCGGAGTGTAGTGCGGCGCAACACCAGGGATTCCGGCGCCAACGTGGAACCTGCACAACACAACCAAATTACTTTGCCCCAACGTGACAGTGAGGTTGTCAATCTCACCGGCTTGCTGTAACAAAGGATTAGATGTATAGTGTGGATGATTATGTTTGCAGAAAACAGTAGAACGAGTATTGCAGTTGATTGTATTCGATGTAAAGAATGGACCGGGGTTCACAGTTCACTAGTGGTGTCTCTCCCATAAGAAATAGCATGTTTGGTGAACAAATTACAGTTGGGCAATTGACAAATAAAGAGGGCATGACCATGCACATACATGTTATGATGAGTATTGTGAGATTCAATTGGGCATTACGACAAAGTACATAGACCGCTATCCAGCATGCATCTATGCCTAAAAAGTCCACCTTCAGGTTATCATCCGAACCCCCTCTAGTATTAAGTTGCTAACAACAGACAATTGCATTAAGTATGGTGCGTAATGTAATCAACAAATACATCCTTAGACATAGCATTGATGTTTTATCCCTAGTGGCAACAGCACATCCACAACCTTAGAACTTTCTGTCACTGTCCCAGATTTAATGGAGGCATGAACCCACTATCGAGCATAAATACTCCCTCTTGGAGTTATAAGTAACGACTTGGCCAGAGCCTCTACTAATAACGGAGAGCATGCAAGATCATAAACAACACATAGATAGATTGATAATCAACATAGCATAGTATTCCATATTCATCGGATCCCAACAAACGCAACATGTAGCATTACATATAGATGATCTTGATCATGTTAGGCAGCTCACAAGATCTAACAATGATAGCACAATTAGGAGAAGACGACCATCTAGCTACTGCTATGGACCCATAGTCCAGGGGTGAACTACTCACACATCACTCCGGAGGCGACCATGGCGGTGAAGAGTCCTCCGGGAGATGATTCCCCTCTCCGGCAGGGTGCCGGAGGCGATCTCCTGAATCCCCCGAGATGGGATTGGCGGCGGCGGCGTCTCTGGAAGGTTTTCCGTATCGTGGCTCTCGGTACTGGAGTTATTATCGACGAAGGATTCTTATAGGCGAAGAGGTTGGTCAGGGGGCGACGCGAGGGCCCCACACGCTAGGTCCGCGCGGCCCAAGCCTTGGCCGCGCCGCCCTGTTGTGTGGGCGCCTCGTCGCCCCACTTCGTTTCCCTTTCGGACTTCTGGAAGCTTCGTGGAAAAATAAGATCCTGGGCGTTGATTTCGTCCAATTCCGAGAATATTTCCTTGCTAGGATTTCTGAAACCAAAAACAGCAGAAAACAGCAACTGGCTTTTTGGCATCTCGTTAATAGGTTAGTGCCGGAAAATGCATAAATATGACATAAAGTATGTATAAAACATGTGAGTATCATCATAAAAGTAGCATGGAACATAAGAAATTATCGATACGTTGGAGACGTATCAGTAACCGACATTGCCCTATCATGTACAACCTAGTTGGAGGCCCATGAAGGCACTTGAAGGCAAGGCGGGACACTTGGACAGCGCACCAGAAGGTTCCTTGGCGGGCAAGACAAGGAAGGAGCCGAACAAGGAAAGTTTAGATTTAGAACTACTGTAAATCTAGTCGTACACGGTTAGACCTCTTGAGACTTGGCCTCCTATATAATGGCCAGGAGAGGGGCAGCCGAGGGACACGATCAATCATAGCAATCTTAGCCACCAGAAGTCTAGAGCTAGGCCGCCGCAGCACTTAGCCTCTCGACGAGATATCAGCCGAACCCTTCAGCACCCCATTGTAACCCAATATTTTCATAATCAAGATCAGACAGGCAGGACGTAAGGGTTTTACCTCATCGAGGGCCCCGAACCTGGGTAAATTGCTCTCCCCGCTTATCTGTGAACCGATGTCTCGTGTCAGCCTACAGGATTCCATCAACCCTAAGCCCCAATCGAAGGGCATTGCCGAGGAGTACCCTCGACAATTGGCGCCGTCTGTGGGAAGCCTGTCGGCATGATACGTCTCCAACGTATCTATAATTTCTGATGTTCCATGCTTGTTTTATGACAATACCTACATGTTTTGTTCACACTTTATATCGTTTCTATGCGTTTTCCGGAACTAACCTATTGACGAGATGCCGAAGGGCCAGTTGCTGTTTTCCGCTGTTTTTGGTTTCAGAAATCCAACAAAGGAAATATTCTCGGAATCGGACGAAATCAACGCTCAAGATCTTAAAATTCCCGGAAGCTTCCAGAGCACCGAAGAGAGGACATAGGGGAGCCAGGGGCCCCACCCCACAGGGCGGCGCGGCCAAGGGGGGGCGCGCCCCCCTAGTGTGTGGGTCCCCCGTGGCCCCTCCGACTCCGCCTCTTCGCCTATTTAGGCCTCCCTGACCTAAATCCTCGACACCGATTGACAAAACCCGAGAAAACCTTCCAGAGCCGCTGCCATCGCGAAACTCCAATTCGGGGGACAGAAGTCTCTGTTCCGGCACCCTGCCGGGACGGGGAATTGCCCCCGGAGTCATCTCCACTGCCGTCTCCACCGCCATCTTCACCGCCATCGCTGTCTCCATGATGAGGAGGGAGTAATTCACCCCCGGGGCTGAGGGCTCCGTTGTAGCTATGTGGTTCATCTCTCTCTCTTTATGTGATCTAGTTGAATATCATCTATGTGCTACTCTAGTGATGTTATTAAAGTAGTCTATTCCTCCTCCACGGTGTAATGGTGACAGTGTGTGCATCGTGTAGTACTTGGCGTAGGTTATGATTGTAATCTCTTGTAGATTATGAAGTTAATTATTGCTATGATAGTATTGATGTGATCTATGCCTCCTTCATAGTGTGATGGTGACAGTGTGCATGCTATGTTAGTACTTGGTGTAATTGCAAAGATCTATCATGCACTCTAAGGTTATTTAAACATGAATATCGAATATTGTGGAGCTTGTTAACTCCGGCATTGAGGGTTCGTGTAATCCTACACAATTAGTGGTGTTCATCATCCAACAAGAGAGTGTAGAGTGGTTCTATTATGTGATCATTGTTGAGAGTGTCCACTAGTGAAAGCAGGATCCCTAGGCCTTGCTTCCAAGCATCGAATCTCCGTTTGTTTACTGTTTTGTTGCATGTTTACTCGCTGCCATATTTTATTCAGATTGCTATTACCACTCATATTCATTCATACCACTTGTATTTCACTATCTCTTCGCCGAACTAGTGCACCTATACATCTGACAAGTGTATTAGGTGTGTTAGGGACACAAGAGACTTCTTGCTTTGTGGTTGTAGGGTTGCTTGAGAGGGATATCTTTGACCTCTTCCTCCCTGAGTTCGATAAACCTTGGGTGATCCACTTAAGGGAAACTTGCTGTTGTTCTACAAACCTCTGCTCTTGGAGGCCCAACACTGTCTACAAGAATAGAAGCACCCGTAGACATCAAGCAATTTTCTGGCGCCGTTGCCGGGGAGGAAGGTAAAAGGCACTCACACTCCGGATCTCGGCTACTAAGCTATTTTCCGGCGCCGTTGTAAGTGCTCGAAGCTATTTCCTTTAGATCCTGCAATTGCATCTTTTTGTTTCTTGTTTTACACTAGTTTGGCATAATGGAAAGCAACTATGAGCTTATTAATTTATTTCCTAAGTTAAGACATGAATTGTGTGATGCAAAAATTAAAGAACCTATGGAACCTCATTTGCATGCTAGTAGCAATGTTATTAGTATGAACGCAATCACTGCTAATGCTATGGAGAAGTCTAAGCTTGGGGAAGCTAGTTTTTGTGATCTTTTTAGCTTCCCACCTTTAGGGGAGAAAATTTGTTCTGATAATGCTTTATCTCCCATATGCGATAACTCTAATGATGCTTGTGATATTTTAAATCCACCAACTGCAATTACTGCTTTCAAGATACCCATGAAAATTATTGAACGTGTTATGGATAACCGCTATGAAGGGGATGGAACTGTCCATCCTGGAGATCATTTACTGTTTTTGCATGAATTATGCGGGTTATTCAAGTGTGCAGGTATCTCTATGGATGAAGTGAGGAAGAAGCTATTCTCTATTTCGCTGACTGGTAAAGCGGCGCATTGGTATAAATTGCTGAAGAATAGTCATTCTCTTGGTTGGGAAGAAATTGTATCTCTCTTTTATTCTAAATTTTATCCTCCTCATGAAGTGCATATTGATAGGAATTACATTTATAACTTTTATCCTCGTGATGAAGAGAGTATTTCCCAAGCATGGGGGAGATTGAAATCACTAATGCTCAAATGTCCCATTCATGAGCTCCCCCGTAATGTTATTATTAACAACTTTTATGCAAGGCTTTCAGGACATCACAAGGACTATCTAGATGCCTGTTCGGAGGGATCTTTCACAAGCAAGGAGGTTGAAGCTAGGTGGGATCTTCTTGATCGGATTGAGGAGAACGCTGAAGGATGGGAGAACAACAAAGGCAAAGAGTCAGGTATAAAATATGATTATGAATGCATTGAAACTTTTATGGATACTGGTAAATTTCGAAATATGAGTGCTACCTATGGTCTTGACTCTCAAGTTGCTGCAAATCTTTATAAAGCTTTTGCCTCTCATTTTGAATTGCCTAAAAAGAATTTTGATAAGTATCATGCACCTTTTAAAGAGGCTTGCATGAAGGATGAAATTGTTGTTAATGATTGCAATAAACATGCTCAAACTCCTAAGACTTCCTATAAGCATGTTAATTTTTGTGGAATGCATAGACCTTGTGGAATTAATCAAGTCGAAGATGAATATTGTATCCATCATATTAATGAAAAAACTAGAAAGTGGGCTAGGGCTCTAGATGATTTTGGTAAAAAGGTTTGTGCCGACAATCCTTTTATTTGTGAAGTTTGCCATAGAGTGGGTCATTTTAATTTTCAATGCTCCTCCAATGATAATTTGAACCCCATGAGTGCTGCAAATTTGTATTGTGATGATGAAATTACTCCTAATCAGCATGATGAACTTACTTTATTTTTGTGGTGTGAAGAGCTATCAAGAAAAATCTCTTTGTTACATATGAGTGATCTTGATATTGATGACGTCTGATGTCTACGCCCCCCTCCTTTTCCTGTAGACAGTGTTGGGCCTCCAAGAGCAGAGGTTTGTAGGACAGCAGCAAGTTTTCCCTTAAGTGGATCACCCAAGGTTTATCGAACTCAGGGAGGAAGAGGTCAAAGATATCCCTCTCATGCAACCCTGCAACCACAAAGCAAGAAGTCTCTTGTGTCCCCAACACACCTAATAGGTGCACTAGTTCGGCGAAGAGATAGTGAAATACAGGTGGTATGAATATATATGAGCAGTGGCAACGGCACCAGAAAAGTGCTTTGCCCAGGACAGTAAACAAGCAGTAGTAACGCAGTAAAACAGTAAACAAGCAGCGATAGCAGTATTTAGGAACAAGGCCTAGGGATTACACTTTCACTAGTGGACACTCTCAACATTGATCGCATAATAAATAACTCTTTCTCATATGTGCTACATACACTCTTTTGTTGGATGATGAACACATTGCGTAGGATTACACGAACCCTCAATGCCGGAGTTAACAAGCTCCACAATTCAATGTTCATATTTAAATAACCTTAGAGCATAATAGATCATTGCAAAATAAACCAAGAACTAACATAGTGCACACACTGTCCACATTACACTATGAAGGAGGAATAGATCACATCAATACTATCATAATGATAATTAACTCCACAATCTACAAGAGATCATGATCATAGCCTACGACAAGAACCACATGGTGCACACACTAGTCACCTTTACACCATGCAGGAGGAATAGACTACTTTAATAACATCACATGAGTAGCACACAACTAGTAGCGATACAAAGCTCATCATATGGATCTCAATCATGTAAAGCAGCTCATGAGATCATTGTATTGAAGTACATAGGAGAGAGATTAACCACATAGCTACCGGTACAGCCCCGAGCCTCGATGGAGAACTACTCCCTCCTCATGGGAGACAGCAGCGGTGATGAAGATGGCGGTGGAGATGGCAGCGGTGTCGATGGAGAAGCCTTCCGGGGGCACTTCCCCGTCCCGGCGGCGTGCCGGAACAGAGACTCCTGTCCCCCAGATCTTGGCTTTGCGATGGCGGCGGCTCTGGATGGTTTCTCGTACCGTGGCTTTTCCGTATCGAGGTTTTAGGTCTGGGACCTTTATATAGGCGAAGAGGCGGCGTCAGAAGGTCGAAGGGGCGACGACACCATAGGGCCGCGTGGCCAGGGGGTGGGCCGCACCACCCTATCATCTGGGGGCCCTGTGGCCCCCCTCTGGCGGCTCTCGGGTGTTCTGGATGCTTCCGGTGAAAATAGGAACCTGGGCGTTGATTTCGTCCAATTCTGAGAATATTTCGTTACTAGGATTTCTGAAACCAAAAACAGCAGAAAACAGGAACTGGCACTTCGGCATCTTGTTAATAGGTTAGTTCCAGAAAACGCATAATTATGACATAAAATGTGCATATAACATGTAGATATCATCAATAATGTGGCATGGAACATAAGAAATTATCGATACGTCGGAGACGTATCAGCATCCCCAAGCTTAGTTCTGCTCGTCCCGAGCAGGTAAAACGATAACAAAGATAATTTCTGGAGTGGCATGCCATCATAAACTTGATCATATTGTAAACATATGTAATGAATGCAGCGATCAAAACAATGTATATGACATGAGTAAACAACTAAATCATAAAGCAAAGACTTTTCATGAATAGTACTTCAAGACAAGCATTAATAAGTCTTGCATAAGAGTTAACTCATAAAGCAATAATTCAAAGTAAAGGCATTGAAGCAACACAAAGGAAGATGAAGTTTCAGCGGTTGCTTTGAACTTATAACATGTATATCTCATGGATATTGTCAACATAGAGTAATATAATAAGTGCAATATGCAAGTATGTAGGAATCAATGCACAGTTCACACAAGTGTTTGCTTCTTGAGGTGGAGAGAAATAGGTGAACTGACTCAACAATAAAAGTAAAAGAATGGTCCTTCAAAGAGGAAAACATCGATTGCTATATTTGTGCTAGAGCTTTGATTTTGAAAACAAGAAACAATTTTGTCAACGGTAGTAATAAAGCATATGTATCATGTAAATTATATCTTACAAGTTGCAAGCCTCATGCATAGTATACTAATAGTGCCCGCACCTTGTCCTAATTAGCTTGGACTACCGGATTATCACAATGCACATGTTTTAACCAAGTGTCACAAAGGGGTACCTCTATGCCGCCTGTACAAAGGTCTAAGGAGAAAGCTCGCATTGGATTTCTCGCTATTGATTATTCTCAACTTAGACATCCATACCGGGACAACATAGACAACAGATAATGGACTCCTCTTTTATGCATAAGCATGTAACAACAATTAATAATTTTCTCATATGAGATTGAGGATATTGTCCAAAACTGAAACTTCCACCATGGATCATGGCTTTAGTTAGCGGCCCAATGTTCTTCTCTAACAATATGCATGCTTAACCATAAGGTGGTAGATCTCTCTTACTTCAGACAAGATGAACATGCATAGCAACTCACATGAAATTCAACAAAGAGTAGTTGATGGCGTCCCCAGAAACATGGTTATCGCACAACAAGCAACTTAATAAGAGATAAAGTGCATAAGTACATATTCAATACCACAATAGTTTTTAAGCTATTTGTCCCATGAGCTATATATTGCAAAGGTGAATGATGGAATTTTAAAGGTAGCACTCAAGCAATTTACTTTGGAATGGCGGAGAAATACCATGTGGTAGGTAGGTATGGTGGACACAAATGGCATAGTGGTTGGCTCAAGTATTTTGGATGCATGAGAAGTATTCCCTCTCGATACAAGGTTTAGGCTAGCAAGGTTATTTGAAACAAACACAAGGATGAACCGGTGCAGCAAAACTCACATAAAAGACATATTGAAAACATTATAAGACTCTACACCGTCTTCCTTGTTGTTCAAACTCAATACTAGAAATTATCTAGACCTTAGAGAGACCAAATATGCAAACCAAATTTTAACATGCTCTATGTATTTCTTCATTAATGGGTGCAAAGCATATGATGCAAGTGCTTAAACATGAGCACAACAATTGCCAAGTATCACATTACCCAAGACATTTATAGCAATTACTACATGTATCATTTTCCAATTCCAACCATATAACAATTTAACGAAGAAGAAACTTCGCCGTGAATACTATGAGTAGAGCCTAAGGACATACTTGTCCATATGCTACAGCGGAGCGTGTCTCTCTCCCACAAAGTGAATGCTAGGATCCATTTTATTCAAACAAAACAAAAAACAAAAACAAACCGACGCTCCAAGCAAAGCACATAAGATGTGATGGAATAAAAATATAGTTTCAGGGGAGGAACCTGATAATGTTGTCAATGAAGAAGGGGATGCCTTGGGCATCCCCAAGCTTAGACGCTTGAGTCTTCTTGAAATATGCAGGGGTGAACCACCGGGGCATCCCCAAGCTTAGACTTTTCACTCTTCTTGATCATAGTATATGATCCTCCTCTCTTGACCCTTGAAAACTTCCTTCACACCAAACTCGAAACAAACTCATTAGAGGGTTAGTGCATAATAAAAAATTCACATGTTCAGAGGTGACACAATCATTTTTAACACTTCTGGACATTGGTCAAAGCTACTGGAAGTCAATGGAACAAAGAAATCCATCCCACATAGCAAAAGAGGCAATGCGAAATAAAAGGCAGAATCTGTCAAAACAGAACAGTCCGTAAAGACGAATTTTAAAAGGGCACCAGACTTGCTCAAATGAAAATGCTCAAATTGAATGAAAGTTGCGTACATATCTGAGGATCACTCACGTAAATTGGCATAATTTTCTGAGTTACCTACAGAGAATTTTGCCCAGATTCGTGACAGCAAGAAAACAGTTTCTGCGCAGTAATCCAAATCTAGTATGAACTTTTCTATCAAAGACTTTACTTGGCACAACAAAACACAAAACTAAGATAAGGAGAGGTTGCTACAGTAGTAAACAACTTCCAAGACACAAATATAAAACAAAGTACTGTAGCAAAATAACACATGGGTTATCTCCCAAGAAGTTCTTTTTTTTATAGCCATTAAGATGGGCTCAGCAGTTTTAATGATGCACTCGCAAGAAATAATATTTGAAGCAAAAGAGAGCATCAAGAGGCAAATTCAAAACACATTTAAGCCTAACATGCTTCCTATGCATAGGAATCTTGTACACAAATAAATTCATGAAGAGCAAAGTGACAAGATCAGGAAGATAAAACAAGTGTAGTTTCAAAAATTTCAGCACATAGAGAGGTATTTTAGTAACATGAAAATTTCTACAACCATATTTTCCTCTCTCATAATAATGTCCAGTAGCATCATGAGCAAACTCAACAATATAACTATCAAATGAAACATTCTTATCATGAGTCTCATGCATAAAATTATTACTCTCCACATAAGCATAATCAATTTTATTAGTAATAGTGGGAGCAAATTCAACAAAGTAGCTATCATTATTATTCTCATCATCAAATATAGGAGGCATATTGTATTCATAATCAAATTTATCCTCCATAACAGGTGGCAACAAAAGACTACTATCATTATAATCATCATAAATAGGAGGTAAAGTATCATCAAAGTAAATTTCCTCCTCAATGCTTGGGGGACTAAAAAGATCATGAAAACCAGCTTCCCCAAGCTTAGAACTTTCTATATTATTATCAACAATGGTGTTCAAAGCGTTCATACTAATATTACTACCAGCATGCAAATAATATTCCATAGGTTTTTTAATTTTCGCATCAAACAATCCATGTTTTAGATCAGGAAATAGAATAAGAAGCTCATTCTTGTCCATTATGCCAAACTAGTGTGAACAAGAAACAAAAAGATGCAATTGCAGGATCTAAAGGAAATAGCTTTGAGTACTTACAACGGCGAAAATAGCTTAGTAGCCGAGATCCGGAGTGTGAGTATCTTTTACCTTTCCTCCCCGGCAACGGCGCCAGAAAATAGCTTGATGTCTACGCCCCCCTCCTTTTCTCAGAGATGGTGTTGGGCCTCCAAGAGCAGAGGTTTGTAGGACAGCAGCAAGTTTTCCCTTAAGTGGATCACCCAAGGTTTATCGAACTCAGGGAGGAAGAGGTCAAAGATATCCCTCTCATGCAACCCTGCAACCACAAAGCAAGAAGTCTCTTGTGTCCCCAACACACCTAATAGGTGCACTAGTTCGGCGAAGAGATAGTGAAATACAGGTGGTATGAATATATATGAGCAGTGGCAACGACACCAGAAAAGTGCTTTGCCCAGGACAGTAAACAAGCAGTAGTAACGCAGCAGTAGTAACGCAGCAGTAGTAACGCAGTAAAACAGTAAACAAGCAGCGATAGCAGTATTTAGGAACAAGGCCTAGGGATTACACTTTCACTAGTGGACACTCTCAACATTGATCGCATAATAAATAACTCTTTCTCATATGTGCTACATACACTCTTTTGTTGGATGATGAACACATTGCGTAGGATTACACGAACCCTCAATGCCGGAGTTAACAAGCTCCACAATTCAATGTTCATATTTAAATAACCTTAGAGCATAATAGATCATTGTAAAATAAACCAAGAACTAACATAGTGCACACACTGTCCACATTACACTATGAAGGAGGAATAGATCACATCAATACTATCATAATGATAATTAACTCCACAATCTACAAGAGATCATGATCATAGCCTACGACAAGAACCACATGGTGCACACACTAGTCACCTTTACACCATGCAGGAGGAATAGACTACTTTAATAACATCACATGAGTAGCACACAACTAGTAGCGATACAAAGCTCATCATATGGATCTCAATCATGTAAAGCAGCTCATGAGATCATTGTATTGAAGTACATAGGAGAGAGATTAACCACATAGCTACCGGTACAGCCCCGAGCCTCGATGGAGAACTACTCCCTCCTCATGGGAGACAGCAGCGGTGATGAAGATGGCGGTGGAGATGGCAGCGGTGTCGATGGAGAAGCCTTTCGGGGGCACTTCCCCGTCCCGGCGGCGTGCCGGAACAGAGACTCCTGTCCCCCAGATCTTGGCTTCACGATGGCGGCGGCTCTGGATGGTTTCTCGTACCGTGGCTTTTCCGTATCGAGGTTTTAGGTCTGGGACCTTTATATAGGCGAAGAGGCGGCGTCAGAAGGTCGAAGGGGCGACGACACCATAGGGCCACGCGGCCAGGGGGTGGGCCGCGCCACCCTATCATCTGGGGGCCCTGTGGCCCCCCTCTGGCGGCTCTCGGGTGTTCTGGATGCTTCCGGTGAAAATAGGAACCTGGGCGTTGATTTCGTCCAATTCCGAGAATATTTCGTTACTAGGATTTCTGAAACCAAAAACAGCAGAAAACAGGAACTGGCACTTCGGCATCTTGTTAATAGGTTAGTTCCAGAAAACGCATAATTATGACATAAAATGTGCATATAACATGTAGATATCATCAATAATGTGGCATGGAACATAAGAAATTATCGATACGTCGGAGACGTATCAACGTCCTGCATGGGTGTTTTTCTTATTGCATTGATAATAGCCATACAAATACTTACATACAAAATATTTTAGAAGATGACACCTTGCCAAAATATGATAGGACCGCTGTGTGTTTTGAACTAATTAATGAAAAGGAGGAATCCTCCCAAATTTCTTCTATTGTTTCTGAAAGTAAATCAGGTTATGCGGACAAGCCACCCTTCAAGCCTCTTCCTCCTAAAGAAGGGAACGAGGAGAAGGAAGAGAAGAAGAAGAAGAAGGGAACGAAGAAGAAGAAGAAGAAGAAGGAGAATAAAGAGAAATAGGTAACGGCATATCCCCGCATGAATGAGATAACGCTAGGTAACCGTAAGTATGTTGCTCCTAATGATTATTATGATAATGAATCTGAATACAATGATCTTCATATGCCCTTTACATACATTAGTGATCATGATTTGAAAGAGCACACTACTTTTGATATTGCAAATCTCTGGGAAACTAATTCTGAAAATGATGATGTTAATAATTGCCATAGTATCAGTACTATCCATGCTTCCTCCCATAATGATATAGAAAGCTCTAAGCTTGGGGAAGAGGTGTTTGAAAATCCTTTTGCTACTGATCATTATGTGTTTGATACATCTCCTTCTAGTAACAATGATGATATGGTCACAGATGAACCTACTGTGAAAGATAACTATTCTATTTCTTATGATGACACTATGCCTCCAATCTTTGATGATTATTATAAAGAATGCTATGATATAGGTTATAACTATCCTTATGAAACTTGCCATAGTTATGATTGGATTGCCAAAAACAATTCCCTTAATATGCAACTTGTTTACCATGTTCAAATTCTTGATAATAATCTTGCTCCAATTACTAATAATGAGAAGAACTCTTCTTATGCCAAAATTAATGATACTTCTATGCATATGAACCATGATAAGAATGTTTTAAGTGATGGGTA
Organism: Lolium perenne; assembly: GCF_019359855.2. Taxonomy (NCBI): domain Eukaryota; kingdom Viridiplantae; phylum Streptophyta; class Magnoliopsida; order Poales; family Poaceae; genus Lolium; species Lolium perenne. Next base: position 154,375,944 of record NC_067245.2, on the reverse strand, counting down.
TATTGTGGATTTCATCAATGATGCTACTGAAAGTTATTATGAGAGAGGGAAACATGGGTATATGCATTTTAATAATATCAAGTTTCCCCTCTTTATGTTGAGAATCTTGAAGTTACTCGTGTTTTATCTTCCTATGCTTGTCACTTTGTTCTTCATGAATTCATTTGTGTACAAGATTCCCTTGCATAGGAAGCATGTTAGACTTAAATGTGTTTTGGATTTGCTTCTTGATGCTCTCTTTTGCTTCAACTACTATTTCTTGCGAGTGCATCATTAAAACTGCTGAGCCCATCTTAATGGCTATAAAGAAAGAACTTCTTGGGAGATAACCCATGTGTTTATTTTAGTACAGTACTTTTGTTTTATATTTGAGTCTTGGAAGTTGTTACTACTGTAGCAACCTCTCCTTATCTTATTTTATTGCATTGTTGTGCCAAGTAAAGTCTTTGATAGTAAGGTTCATACTAGATTTGGATTACTGCGCAGAAACAGATTTCTTGCTGTCACGAATCTGGGCCTAATTCTCTGTAGGCAACTCAGAAAATTATGCCAATTTACGTGAGTGATCCACAGACATGTATGCAACTTTCATTCAATTTGAGCATTTTCATTTGAGCAAGTCTGGTGCCTCAATAAAATTCGTCTTTACGAACTGTTCTGTTTTGACAGATTCTGCCTTTTATTTCGCATTGCTTCTTTTGCTATGTTGGATGGATTTATTTGTTCCATTGACTTCCAGTAGCCTTGAGCAATATCCAGAAGTGTTAAGAATGATTGTGTCACCTCTGAACATGTGAATTTTTGATTATGCACTAACCCTCTAATGAGTTGTTTTGAGTTTGGTGTGGAGGAAGTTTTCAAGGGTCAAGAGAGGAGGATGATATACTACGATCAAGAAGAGTGAAAAGTCTAAGCTTGGGGATGCCCCGGTGGTTCATCCCTGCATATTTCAAGAAGACTCAAGCATCTAAGCTTGGGGATGCCCAAGGCATCCCCTTCTTCATCGACAAATTATCAGGTTCCTTCTCTGGTGAAACTATATTTTTATTCGGTCACATTATATGTACTTTACTTGGAGCGTTTGTTTGTTTTTGTTTTTGTTTTTGTTTTTGTTTGAATAAATGCTTGTGTGGGAGAGAGACACGCTCCGCTGGTTCATATGAACACATGTTTCTTAGCTTTTAATGTTCATGGCGAAGGTTGAAACTGCTTCGTTAATTGTTATATGGTTGGAAACGGGAAATGCTACATGTAGTAATCGGTATGATGTCTTGAATAATGTGATACTTGGCATATGTTGACCTCATGATTAAGCTCTTGCATCATATACTTTGCACCTATTAGTGAAGAAATACATAGAGCTTGTTAAAATTTGGTTTGCATGAGTGGTCTCTCTAGAGTCTAGATATTTTCTAGTAAGGTGTTTGAACAACAAGGAAGACAATGTAGAGTCTTATAATGCTTGCAATATGTCTTTTATGTGAGTTTTGCTGTACCGGTTCATACTTGTGTTTGTTTCAAATAGCCTTGCTAGCCTAAACCTTGTATTGAGAGGGAATACTTCTCGTGCATCCAAATCCTTTAGCTAAACACTATGCCATTTGTGTCCACCATACCTACCTACTACATGGTATTTCTCCGCCATTCCAAAGTAAATTGCTTGAGTGCTACCTTTAAATTTCCATTCTTTGTCTTTGCAATATATAGCTCATGGGACAAATAGCCTAAAAACTATTGTGGTATTGAATATGTACTTATGCATCTTATCTCTTATAAGTTGCTTGTTGAGCGATAACCATGTTCCTGGGGACGCCATCAACTACTTTTGTTGAATATCATGTGAGTTGCTATGCATGTTCGTCTTGTCTGAAGTAAGGGCGATTTACCATGAGTTGAATGGTTTGAGCATGCATATTGTTAGAGAAGAACATTGGGCCGCTAACTAAAGCCATGATCCATGGTGGAAGTTTCAGTTTTGGACAACAATCCTCAATCTCTTATGAGAATATTAATTGTTGCTAAATGCTTGTGCATTAAAGAGGAGTCCATTATCTGTTGTCTATGTTGTCCCGGTATGGATGTCTAAGTTGAGAATAATCAAAAGCGAGAAATTCAATGTGAGCTTTCTCCTTAGACCTTTGTACAGGCGGCATAGAGGTACCCCTTTGTGATACTTGGTTAAAACATATGTATTGTGATGATAATCCAGGTAATTCGAGCTAATTAGGACAAGGTGCGGGCACTATTGGTATACTATGCATGAGGCTTGCAACTTGTAGGATATAATTTACATGATACATATGCTTTATTACTACCATTGATAAAATTGTTTCTTGTTTTCAAAATCAAAGCTCTAGCACAAATATAGCAATCAATACTTCCCTCTGCGAAGGGCCTTTCTTCTACTTTTATGTTGAGTCAGTTTACCCATTTCCTTCTGTCTTAGAAGCAAACACTTGTGTCAACTGTGCATTGATTCTTACATGCTTGCTTATTGCACTTGTTATATTGCTTTGCATTGACAACTATCCATGAGATATACATGTTACAAGTTGAAAGCAACCGCTGAAACTTAATCTTCCTTTGTGTTGCTTCAATGCATTTACTATGAATTTACTGCTTTATGAGTTAACTCTTATGCAAGACTTATTGATGCTTGTCTTTAAAGTACTATTCATGAAAAGTCTTTGCTATATGGTACAATTGTTTACTCATTGTCTTTACCATTGCTTTGAATCGCTGCATTCATCTCATATGCTTTACAATAGTATGATCAAGATTATGTTGGTAGCATGTCACTTCAGAAATTATCTTTTATCGTTTACCTACTCGAGGACGAGTAGGAACTAAGCTTGGGGATGCTGATACGTCTCCAACGTATCTATAATTTCTGATGTTCCATGCTTGTTTTATGACAATACCTACATGTTTTGTTCACACTTTATATCGTTTTTATGCGTTTTCCGGAACTAACCTATTGACGAGATGCCGAAGGGCCAGTTGCTGTTTTCTGCTGTTTTTGGTTTCAGAAATCCTACAAAGGAAATATTCTCGGAATCGGACGAAATCAACGCCCAAGATCTTAAAATTCCCGGAAGCTTCCAGAGCACCGAAGAGAGGACATAGGGGAGCCAGGGGGCCCCACCCCACAGGGCGGCGCTGCCAAGGGGGGGCGCCCCCCTAGTGTGTGGGTCCCCCGTGGCCCCTCCGACTCCGCCTCTTCGCCTATTTAGGCCTCCCTGACCTAAATCCTCGACACCGATTGACGAAACCCGAGAAAACCTTCCAGAGCCGCCGCCATCGCGAAACTCCAATTCGGGGGACAGAAGTCTCTGTTCCGGCACCCTGCCGGGACGGGGAATTGCCCCCGGAGTCATCTCCACCGCCGTCTCCACCGCCATCTTCACCGCCATCGCTGTCTCCATGATGAGGAGGGAGTAATTCACCCCCGGGGCTGAGGGCTCCGCTGTAGCTATGTGGTTCATCTCTCTCTCTCTTTATGTGATCTAGTTGAATATCATCTATGTGCTACTCTAGTGATGTTATTAAAGTAGTCTATTCCTCCTCCACGGTGTAATGGTGATAGTGTGTGCATCGTGTAGTACTTGGCGTAGGTTATGATTGTAATCTCTTGTAGATTATGAAGTTAATTATTGCTATGATAGTATTGATGTGATCTATGCCTCCTTCATAGTGTGATGGTGACAGTGTGCATGCTATGTTAGTACTTGGTGTAATTGCAAAGATCTATCATGCACTCTAAGGTTATTTAAACATGAATATCGAATATTGTGGAGCTTGTTAACTCCGGTATTGAGGGTTCGTGTAATCCTACACAATTAGTGGTGTTCATCATCCAACAAGAGAGTGTAGAGTGGTTCTATTATGTGATCATTGTTGAGAGTGTCCACTAGTGAAAGCAGGGTCCCTAGGCCTTGCTTCCAAGCATCGAATCTCCGTTTGTTTACTGTTTTGTTGCATGTTTACTCACTGCCATATTTTATTCAGATTGCTATTACCACTCATATTCATTCATACCACTTGTATTTCACTATCTCTTCGCCGAACTAGTGCACCTATACATCTGACAAGTGTATTAGGTGTGTTGGGGACACAAGAGACTTCTTTCTTTGTGGTTGCAGGGTTGCTTGAGAGGGATATCTTTGACCTCTTCCTCCCTGAGTTCGATAAACCTTAGGTGATCCACTTAAGGGAAACTTGCTGCTGTTCTACAAACCTCTGCTCTTGGAGGCCCAACACTGTCTACAAGAATAGAAGTACCCATAGACATCACGGCACCAGGCAAGTCATCGGCAGTACCAGTCACATCTGCGGCGTTCTTACTCGAGTCACCAACGCCATCAGATCCAAGAAATTCGATCCGCTGCGGGTCCTTCGAGTTCGTGCCGCACCCCGAAGCGCCGCACCTGATCCCTGCAGGATCGTCTGGCGACATGGATACTACTTTCGGTGGTGTCCACTTCATCATCGACTCCGGGGGCTTCCTTCGCCTCCCTAGGACCAGCGCATCTGGCCCGAAGACCTCAGTTTCGGAAGGTGTCACTCCAACGACAACCCTAAAAATTCCATCCAGGAACATACAGGAGAGCAACCGAGGAAGTTTCGACGTCACGGCAGGGCGAAGGAAAAGACAAAGGGACTCGCACCGCGAAGAGGAAGAACGAACAGCAGCTCACCTTCGTCAGTTCGAACGAGGATGCCACGACACGTTATCGATCAAGGGTCGCACTCGTCACCGTATCTATCGGCTACAGAGCAGCTCGAGGCACCATGTTATCTCCACTCTTACATCGATCCGAAGGATGGTTGAGAGAAATCCAGTCACCTGTTAAGGAACTATCGACATTTTCTGGAAATTCGGCAGTTCTGCGACGACCTCAGAGCCGAGGCCATGGAGAGAAGGGCAGGATCCTACAGTTATCCACCAGAACCATACGTACCGGAGCCGTACGTGCCAGCAGGAGGAGACGAGCATGTACCAACCGAGGTGTTTCCGGAACCATGCGGGCAAGTCAACATGATACATAAAACCAGCTTTTGAAAGAGAGAAATCAAAAAATTCTCCCGAGAATTTAAGTATGCGGAAGTTGCCATGGTCGATACACCCGAATTCATCGACTGGTCAGATCAGAGTATCTCCTTCAGTAGGGCGGATCACCCGAAAGCCGTTCCAAGGCCTGGTCACGCAACCCTTGTTCTTGAAGCACATATTGGAGGGTACAATATGAGCAAAGTATTCATGGATGGAGGAAGTGGCCTGAACCTGTTATTCGCTAGCACAATGAGAGCAATGGGTTTAACAGTCGACATGCTAAGGGAGTCCGACACAGGATTCCACGGCATTATACCGACTCGACCCGCTTATTCTCTTGGTAAAACATCACTGGATGTGGTCTTCGGCACGCCTAGCAATTTCAGGAAGGCAAAGATCGAGTTTGAAGTAGTTAACTGGGAATCTCAGTACCACGCCATCCTCGGCAGGCCTGCGTTTGCCAAATTTATGGCCGTACCTCATTATGCGTACCTAAAACTGAAGATGCCAGGAAACAACGGGACGCCGATAACCGTTCATGGAAGCTTTACCCGATCAGACAACTGCGACAGGGACTTCCAGAAGATCGCCTCAAAATTCGGAGCTAAGGAAGAACTCAACGCAGTCGACGCCGTTACAGATCATACGCAGCCACCAGCCGACAATCGAAACGTAAGATCCGACGAGTTTGACATTGCGAAGGAAGCCAAGAAGCTGCAGGTGCACCCCATTGACCCGAAGAAGACGGTCAATACGTCGGCAGACCTTACTGACGCATAGGAAGGCGCGCTCATCGAGTTCCTCCGTGAGCGCTGGGAGATATTTGCATGGGAACCATCCGACATGCCAGGTATCCCCAGGGAACTCGCTGAGCACGCCCTTAATGTTGACCCAACAGCCAAACCAGTACAATAGTCGATGCGCCAATTTTCCGAACCAAAGAGAAGAGCAATTGGCGAAGAAATCAGTCAACTCCGCAGGGCAGGATTCATTCGAGAGCTCAAGGAAGCTGAGTTGGTGGCTAACCCTATCATGGTGCCCAAAAAAGACACAACCGCTCTGCGCATGTGTATCGATTACACCAGTCTTAATAAGCACTACCCGAAGGACCACTTTCCGTTGCCCCGTATTGACCAGATAGTCGACTCCACAGCTGGATGCGATCGCCTCTCCTTCCTCGATGCATACTCCGGGTATAATCAGATCAAGCTGAAGAAAGAAGACCAGGAGCTAACTGCGTTCATCACCCCACACAACGTTTTCTGTTACAATGTCATGACCTTTGGGCTGAAAAACGCAGGGGCAACTTACCAACGGTGCATGCAAGCTTGCCTCGGCGAGCAGATTGGGAGGAACATCGAAGTTTACATCGACGATATCGTAGTGAAGATGAAGCACGCCGCCACTCTCATCGACGATTTGCGGAAAACCTTTGACAACCTAGACAAATACAAAATCAAGTTGAACCCAAAGAAATACTTCTTTGGAGTGCCAGGGGGACAAGTACTCGGGTACTTCATCTCAGCTAGAGGAATAGAAGCCAACCCTTTGAAGATCAAAGTTATTCTCGACATGGAGCCGCCAAAGAATCTGCACCAAGTGCAGCAATTGGCAGGACGATTGGCAGCGCTTAGCAGATTCATCGCCAAGCTGGGAGAAAAAGCTTTGCCCTTCTATAATTTGATGAAAAAGTCAGAAAAGTTCGAGTGGACGAAGGAGGCACAGGAGTCTTTCGACAATCTGAAGAAAATCTTGTCGACATCCCCAGTCCTCGTAACCCCACGCGAGAAAGAAACACTGCTTATGTACATAGCCGCAACAACGCAAGTCTTCAGCAGCGTTCTGGTCGTCGAAAGAGAAGAAGCAGGGAAAGTCCACGGTGTGCAGAGGCCTGTTTACTACCTCAACGAAGTACTCACACCCGCAAAGCAGAGATACCCTCATCATCAGAAGCTGGCATACGCAGTATGGAGGTCGGCTCGCAAGCTGCGACATTATTTCATGGAGCACCCGATTATCGTCGTAAGCGAAGCACCATTGAAGAATATAATGACTAACCCAGAAGCCACGGGTCGAGTGTCCCAATGGGCCATCGAAATAGCGCCACACGACATAACTTACGTTAATCGAACGACAATAAAATCCCAAATCCTCCCAGATTTCGTGGCAGATTGGATCCAGTCACAGACGCCAGCAGCACCCAACATGTCGGGGTCATGGACAATGTATTTCGATGGGTCAAAACGGAGCACGGGCGCAGGAGCAGGGGTGATACTGATATCGCCACAGGGAGATAAGATGAAGTACATTCTACGTATGAATTTCTCCCTGCCAACAAACAACGAAGCAGAATACGAAGCATTGCTGCACGGAATGAAGATGGCAAAGGCATGTGGGGCAAATCGCCTGGAAATTTACGGAGACTCAAACCTGGTGGTACAGTAGTCGATGAACCTATGTGACGCGGTCAGTGACAACATGATCGTCTACCGTCAGTTGTATCAAAATATGGAAGCCAAATTCGAAGGGTGTGAGCTCAAACATATCGGCAGAGCCAGCAACGAGGAAGCCGACACTCTGGCGAATATCGGGTCCATGTGCTCCCCCATTCCAGATGGAGTGTTATACGAAGTCATTACTCAACGATCGATAAAAGAGAAAGCATCGGCATCCCTAAAACCATCGGCTGATGAATCGGAGGCGAGCCAGCAACAAACTGCCGAAGAATCTCCACCCCCATCAGTGGAACAAGTCCTCCTCCTCGAGCCATTATGGACCAAACCATTCCTAGCATACCTGACGAAGCAAGAGTTGCCGGAGGATTCGGTGGAAGCGAGGCGAATCGTCAGACGATCAAAGGCCTTCACTGTGGTAAATGGTGAACTTTACAAGCGTAGCATCTCGGGTATCTTCCAAAGGTGTATTGCCATTGACGATGGAAAAGCGCTGTTGCGCGAGATACACGAGGGAACTTGCGGACACCACGCAGGAAGCAGGGCCCTTGTGGCGAAAGCCTTTAGGACAGGATTTTATTGGCCAACGGCGGCATCGGATGCTCGAGATCTGGTCATGAAATGCGACCCCTGCCAGCGCTTTTCACCAAAACCGCACGCCCCTGCGACAGATCTGATGACAATACCTGTGGCATGGCCTTTTGCTCAATGGGGACTCGACCAAGTTGGACCACTACCGAGATCGTCCCCTGGAGGACACACGTACTTACTGGTCGCAGTCGACAAGTTCACCAAGTGGATCGAAGCAGTACCCGTTCGAAACCAGAAAGCCGAAACAGCAGTTCAGTTCTTCAGGGGAATAACCTGTCGATTTGGTATGCCCCACAGTATCGTCACAGACAACGGATCTAACTTTGACTCCAAAGAGTTTCGAAAATTTTGTGATGACGGAGGAATCAAACTGAAATTTGCATCAGTGGCCCACCCACAGACCAATGGCCAGGTGGAAAGGATCAATGGTCTAATAGGGGATGGCCTCAAGAAACGCCTTACGGGTGCGGCTGGAGCCTAGGTCGAGGAGTTACCATCCGTACTCTGGAGTTTACGTACTACACCTAACAGGTCGACCCAATACACCCCGTTCTTCTTGGTACATGGAGCCGAAGCAGTTCTACCAGCCGACGTTCGGTTTGAAGCTCCTCGGGTGACATCATACACAGAATCCTCTTCCAACATCGCGCTGCAGGACGTTGTGGACCTCCTTGACGAAGCGCGAGATATTGCTTTGGCAAGAACGATGGTATACCAGCAGGCGTTGAGAAATTATCACAGCCGACGAATACGCAGTCGAAGCTTTAATGTTGGAGACATGGTACTGCGGCTAAAGCAAGAAAGACCCTTGAAACTCGAATCTCCATGGGAAGGACCATACATCACACTACTAGAAATCCCCTTATATCCGACGGTGCATTGTATTAACCGACGGGCCGTCGGCTATTACTCTAATAAATGACGGTGCTAGTTATGACTGATGGTTATTGGAAACCCGTCGGATATGATCAGTAATAACCGACCGTAGAGTTCATTGGCCGAAGGGCACATCAAACCCATCGGATATGATCAGTAATAACCGACCGTACATTTGTTTGGCCGAAGGGGACGGTCCAACCCTCGGTTATTCAACCTAATGCCCGAGGGTGTGAACAAATACCCGAAAGTTCAGTTTTCACGGTCGGTTATTAAATTTCTTGGCCGACGGTTGAAGTGTGACCATCGGTTATATGCACAAATAGATGACGGGGATCTGCAATATCCGACGGTTTGACCACCATCGGTAATTTGTTCCAAAAGTATGAGGATCATATATAACAAAGCTAGTTCAGCTAAAATAAACAAGGCTAATAATTTGGACAGAAAATTATGAAAAAAATCTAACTATTAAATCGCTAACTAAAATTTAGGGAACATAGTAAATCATACGTGGTAGCCGAGGAAAGATATATGCTCTTCCAAACTGACTAAGCTAGGTAGCTATGATAGTCACGTTTTTGTTTAGAAAAACAAGGCAGCGTGTTGTGTACAGCACACTATCCTTTTTGTCTGGCTGGGTCGCTGCAGCTCTCTACAAGGGTCGCTGGTCTGGTGCCAGTACTAGTGTAGAATACGTATATGTATACTTGAACTGTGTCAAGAATCAAGGTCGGGCGGCTTCCCACCTCGCCCTACCGGGAGCTCCGCCACTGATTTACTTCCACACGCAAAACATCAGTGGCCAGATTCGGCCGTCTCCTCTCACCTCACCTGACTCCGCCCTCTCTCCTCCTCAAATGAATCGATCTCAAGGACAAACTTTGTCCCAAAGGAAATCCCAAGTGCCATGTATATCAGCAGCAGCAATCGCGTCCTCGCGCGCGGCGATGGGGGGAAGCTGGGCGGTGGAGTGAGGGAGCCCGGGCGTCGGTGCCATCAGCCGCACCGGAAGCTGGCCGGGTCGTGGCCTGGTGGGAGGAACCCGCACGCGGCGGCGGCGTCAGCTGTGCTGGCTGAGGGACCATGAAGACATGCCGGCAAGGAGAGACGTCGTGCAGCTCAGCGGCGTCTGCAGTACTACTTACTCGACACTGTCCGGACGAGCCACGAGACCAGTTCAATCATCAGGTTTGTAGCCAAATCTTCTGCTCCCCCTGTCTACCATTAATATTTGTTTTGATTTCTTTTTCTTTTGGAGTAGTTGGGGAATATTTGATGAATTATTTGTTGGGCATACTAGATCAATTCACACAATTTCGTGGATTCGTGGCTGAGTCGGGCGGCTTATTTTCAGGGATTTGGGTCTAATTTCGTTGCGCGCCAACAATAATAATCCCGCGCACCGAAGCACCACGCACCCAACTAAGTCCTAAACTGCCGCCGGCTCCTGATCTCCTTCCAAAACAAACTCTCCCTCGTTGTCCCTCTCCACCTGCCGCAGTCTCCTAACCCCTTCCAAAACAAACCCTTCCTCGTCGCCGCTCTCCACAACCGATCTAGGGCTTTGCTCGACTGCTTGCGGAACGACGGGTGCCCAGGAGTTCCTCTGCGATGGAGATGTTTTTGAGAGGTATGCGAAACTTTCTAACAATAAGTTGTAGATCGAACTACATTATTTTGGTTATGTCATGTATCACTCAAAATTATCATAATTTGGTATAGGGCAATGCACCATCTGCGTTTAAAAGTGCATAACAAGGCAAGAGTGGAGGGTTCAATTGTCGAAGCTTGCATTGTACAAGAGATCACAAATTGTGTTTCTATTTACTTTAGTGAACATGTTCACACTATATGGAAGAAGAATCCTCGATACAATATTGGAGGAACAAGGGTGCATAATGATGAGTGTACTTTAGATGTCTTTCAGTATGAAGGAAATCTTCGTGGAAGGGGTACTGCTGTTGAACTCACCCAACAACAGTTGAATGCAGCAAGGCTGTATATTTTGACCAACTGCTCTTCTGTTGATAGATTTCGAGAGTAAGTGGGAACTAATTTGTCCTTCATGTACTATTCTGTGAAAAAAAAAATCTAATCATATGCCATATACAGAGCATTTACTGAAGAAAAATACAAGGAGAACCCTAATTTGACAGCGGTGGGCCTTGACAAATTGATCACAGAAGAATTTGTGGAGTGGTTCAAAATTGCTGTAAGAATATTTTAACTAGCACTATGTCTTTTACATTCAATTACTACTGTGCTTAGTAACCATATTTTTTTTTGCCTTTGTTTAGTGTAAAAGCGATCCAAAATCTGATGAAGACTTGTGGAATTTAGCTAATGGATGCAGCTCCAGAGTCTACTCCTATAATTCCTATGATGTGAATGGCTTCCGCTTTAGATCAGAGCTGTATGAGAAAAACTGTAGAAGGTTGAAAACAGTGAACACAGGGGTTTGTTTGTCTTCCTTCACCTCAGATGGCGAACAACTGGACTACTATGGTGTCATTGAGGACATTATCAAATTATCCTTCACAGCTGGTAAAAAAATTGAGATGGTACTCTTCAGATGTCGTTGGTTTGACCCCACCAAGGGCATGAGGTCAGATGCAAAATTGGGTTTGGTGGAAATAAACTCATGTTCAAGGCTTAAAAATTTTGAGCCGTTTGCCATGGCTCACCAAGCTACACAGGCTTATTACTTGAAGTATGCATCCCCCAAGCGAGATCTTCGTGATTGGCGGGTTGTGTACAAGATTCAGCCCAAAAATAGCTTGCGTAATCTTGATGAGAATGTCACATCCAATGCAGATGATTTTTTTCAAGAAGATGGTCAGCAGGGTAGCTTTTCCGTAGATATTGACAACTTTGTTGATGAGTTCACTGTGTCTAGAAATCAGTCAGATGATGTGCTTGACCCAGCTGAAATTGAAATGATAGAAAATCAAAACAATGATGAAAACGATGAAGAATTACCAGAAGAGGAACTAGAAGGTAGTAGTGATGAGGAGGAAGAAGAAATAGAAGAAGAGGAAGGACAAGAACAGAGAGATGGGGCTGAAGATGACGATGACAGAATAGAGCATGACTCTGAATACGATGACGATGATTACTGAAAATTATAACTTCTGCGTCTTACTGTCCTTAGTTTTGTTTATTAGTAGTAAATATTTTACATAAAGTTATGCTACTATTGAATATTATATTTTATCTATTGGCAATTATTAATTTAGTTGTTACTGAATGTTTAGTTTCATTTGCACTAATATGCCTTTGATAATTGTGTGCTTGTCATTTTATATATAACTAATAGCATGCATTTTCACATAGTAGCAGGACTATCCGCCTGAGCCATAGGCCCCCCTCAGTGACTAGATCAAACAGATCATCTTCTAATGCCTCTGTGGAAAACAACATATCATCTCACTCTACTGAGAAGGCAAAAAAGGCTAGAACCCCTAGAAGACAGACACAAGCTGGTGACAGACTGGAGGAAATTGATCGACCCCTTATAGTTCCTCGTGGCATGTTAGTATTAATGTTTCAAATGGTTTAGTTCTTAGTGGATAATATTCATATGCTAATTTTTCATCTGTATTCATAACAGTCTATGGGAAAAGCATCCATACACTGCTCGTGAACCATCAACAGTGCAAGGTGCATTAGTACGCCGATGTATCCGGAGCCAATTGGTCCAGTGGTGACCGGAAACCGGTGTTATCTTGGGAGGACTACAAGTGGTCCCACAGTGCGGGGAGTTATAACAGCCGCTTCTAAAATTGTGGAAGAATTTTGGGTAAGTATATTCACCTATAATTATGTTTTTGCTAGACGCTGTAGTGGATTTCTTAACATTATTCAACACAAACCTTAGCCGCATGATTTATTTATGGTATTTATCTGGCAGTGGCGTTTCAAGTGTGACCCATTAAATCAAGAGAAAGCAGATGCTGCCCTGGAGGAGAACTTGACTAATAAAGTCAGGCAGATGCTACACGAGGAAAAGGCGGCAGCCATCAAAAGATTAAAGAAGAAGGGACAGATGCCTACAGAAGTGGATGAAGAGGGTAACACATGGCCAACAAAGGAAGCTTTAATTTCTGCTAAGCCACCTGGCTTTGGTACTATTGTTGGTTGGCGTTTACTTTGCGAGCATTGGTGTAGTGCTGCATTTAGAAAGAAATCTTTCACCAACAGTAAGAACAGACTAGCTCATGGGGAAACCGTCTTCCATTGTAGTGGTGCGAGAAGTGCTGTCTCTACACGCCAACATCTGGTAATATATTTTTTCATGAAACATATTTTTCCTCACATCTTTCGTGAAACATCTTTGTTAGTACTACTGGGGAAGATTGTTACATTTATATTGGATGATGTTTATCATTCTTAAACTGCAGAAACTCAAAACTGGTAAAGACCCTGGAATTACCGGTACATGGCTATGGCTTCACACGCACAACTTGCATCGTGGGACTGATAGAGAGCAGATATGCAGCCAACGAATTTCTAAACGTTGGGTTAGTAATCTTTGTAGATTACTTAATTTTAGTCATAATGAGAACAATGTCTATAGCTAAACCATTACCGTTATTTGGAAAAGGAAAATTTTGATGATGCAATGACACATGCCCATGGAGAAAACTGGGAAGAGGAGCACCCAGAATTAGATGCACAAATCATCTATGAAGCAGCGGGTAAAATGCCACATGGCAGACTTGGAATTGCCAATGAGTTATTTACCAAAACGGAGAAGATCAAGATTAAGTCTAGAAGGGTGTTCGCCTCACAGCCCGTGCGATCAGCTAGAGAGGACCGTCTAGAAAGAGAAAACAACCGTTTGCAGCGAGATAACAAGCGTCTTCGAGGCATGGAGCTGGTTGTGCGGGTAATGTTTAATTTTCTTGTAAATTGTAGTCTATGAGTGGATGGGTTGTGCTGACTGGTTGTTGTTCATAGTCATTGGCTGAAAAAGGAGGAGTGGACTATGATGTAATAATGCAATCAGTTGCACCTGAGTTGGTAAGTATAACATCCCAGTGCTAGGCTTGCATCAATAAAACTCGAGTAACATATCTGTATATATTATGTTTTATGTATAGGCCACATCGGATTCTGAAGTCGGATTTGAAAGAGGAAAAAATGTGGATCGTCAACATGAATCTGAAAAGGTTAGTTAAATGCCGATTGTTTGAGAAGTAACAAATATGTTACTTGCAAATATGTAACCTAGTAGAAATGCAGCGAATGATCTTCTAGTGCATAGTCTTGTTAACACATATATGTGCTCATAGAGATAGTTCAGAACTTGCAAGCCTCTTCACTAGTTGCCCTTTATTTGCCCAGTTCATGTCGTGACGATGTGCACACAGTATCAACGAGCATGAACTGCTTCCACTGTTCAGAGCACCGTTCAACTTAGCATTGAGAATTTTTTTTTACAACATATTTACATGGTCTTCTAAGCAGTCTTAAGAGTAGAAATGAAAGTGTGCGTGCACTAGCAGATCAGCAAAACGAGAAATTTTATATTACACACTAGCATGTGACATGACATCCAGTGTTGTGTGTTCCTAAAACAATATACCCAGTCGAGTGAATTTGTGGATAGCAGCAGCTGCAGAGTCTAATCTCTCTCAAGATATTATGAAAGAGTTCCACGCTGCACGCCGGCGGTGAGGAGCAGCTAGCTACAGATGCAGTTTTGGTTTGTCTCAGTGGTGCACTGTATACTCGTTCATTCCTATTTCCTCACCTTCTCAATCTGCAATTTGTACTGTATATTGCACTTCTTAGTGTGATTACTTTTTGATCTATTGCTTTGGCTGCACTTAGAAAATAGAATTTTTGTAGCTGTTTGTTCTTGTCAGCGTAGCTCCCTAATATTATTGCATTTCTAATATGCAATATCATGCATGTAAGACCTGCTAAATTCACTCTGATAATTTTGTATATAGTCATTCATGATTGTGCACTACTGTACGTTAATATTTTTACTTGAACAGTAGGGCAAGTTTCCTGCAATGCATTTGTTATCATTTTTCTTACAATCGGTCTTGTGATTGTTAGGGAATGGGAAGTAAAACCAAAGGTAGTCCTAGTCGTGAGGAAAGTCATGGTACTGATGATGATGACATCTATGACAATGAGGATGACTATGGTTATGGCGAGGGTGATGATGATGGCTACGGAGATGGATACGGTGATGGCTACGGTGATGGTTACGATGATGATAACTATGACGAAGATTGATGATTAGTCTATTGATCTGAGTCATGCAACAAAGCAAATTTCTCTAGTATCTCTACAGAATGTTTAGACCATTATGATTTACTTATTACTACTTCCTTTCGCGTTGTACCTTTTCTACATGGATCATATACTTTGTGAGGTTATTCCAAACAGAATTCATGTTATTTGACCGTACTTGTCTGGTGGTTAATCATGATATCTTTTTAGTTGCTAGTATACTGAAATATTCTCGACCTGAATCACATTTTTGTGCTATGCAACATCTCCTTGCGACCAATGCCCGATGACGTAGCCTGATGTGGGGATCTTGACAACCATCAGTAAACTTACAAAACGACGGTGTGGGTAGCCTCTCAAATACCATGTCCCCGACGGGTTTCATACACCATCGGTAATTGTGCTAATTGACGACATGGTTCGCCTCTTGGTTATAACCATGCCCGACTGTTAAATGTACTGTCGAACATAAGGACAACCGACCGATAAACCTACTGTCGAATATAAGGACAGCCGACGATATGTGGTACCCGTCGGAAACTAAACATCCGGCGGGGTACGGTCAGCTATAATCATGGCCGAGGGGTTATCGGGCGGCCACTGAACATAACATAACTGACGGCTTACCGTCGGATGTTTGCCGTGGGAAAAGCTAATATCCGAGAGTACCGTCGGTTAATGGAGCAATGGCCGACCGAGCAACGCCGACGGGACATAGCCGACGGTAGACCGTCGGAGTCAAGGTTACCCGACGGTGGACTAAAGTAGCCGACGGTAGTGTGGCCCTCGGTTAAAAGGGGATATCTAGTAGTGGCATCACCGAAGTGATACCAGGAGGAGCATATCGGCTCAAAAACCCAGCTTCGGGAAAAGACGTTGAGAATCCATGGAACATCGCACAGTTGCGACGGTTTTATACATAGGATACAATTGTTTTTTATTACTCGACAGCCCTTAAGGTTACTTTTGCATTATGAATAAAACTCTAATCAGGTTTTCTACCTTTTTTCTTGATCCAGGCCTCATCATCCGAATAAATCGTTCGGGGCCCCTGCCATTGGCTCTTACTCCCATCGGGAGCGCTGGCCTAAAAACACGCTCGCGCAGTGTCATTAATTAAATACTCTCAACGGGAGCTAAGATTAATGACACACAAAAAACAACCAATCCAAGCCTCGAGAAAATACGCGAGTGCTGCAGTCGATTGTTATACTATCACAAAATAAGGCTCAAACCGGTGCACCGCGTGACGAAGCCAAGCATTTAAATCCCTCGATTAAGTCGACGGGTGTCGCTCTTACAAAACTTACATATCGACTTCGCAATAAATTTGCAAATCACAACGAAGTCGTCGGGAGAGCAGGTTGAATTGATCACTCAGCCGCCCTCGACAATAAATTATCAATTGAAATAACATGATGTGCAACGCACACGTTAAATTTATACAAAACAATCTTACGCATGCTTCTTGTCCGATTATATTGGGAAGACCGTTTCTTATAACAGTTGGTGCTGCTATTGATATGAGAGATAAGATTATTAAATATCAACTCCCACTCAAGAAAGGTATGGAACACTTCTCTAGAAAGAGAAATAAGTCATCTTATGACTCCATCATTAGAACAAATTATGATTTTGATGTTTCTTCACTTGATAATACTTGATGCTCGCATTTTTACTGCGCCTAGCTGAAAGGCGATAAAGAAAATCGCTATGGGAGACAACCCATGTTTTATTTACAGTAAATTTTCTTTTTTGTTGAGTATTAGAAGTTATTACTACTGTAATGACCTCTTCTTATCATTTTTATTTCATGTTTGTGCCAAGAATAGCCTCTAATAGGAAGAAAGAAATGTTTGGAGAAGTTGCTATCCTGAAAACATATTTTGTATTGTTACCATAAAAATTCGTAAAAATAGCCAGAGCGGAATTTTTAGCTGTATATGCATATGCTTCAGGTTATTATCTAACTTTCATTAGTTGACCACTTTTCGAGATAAGCAACATAGTATTTTCAATTTTTTTGATCTTTACCTGTTTTGACAGATTTCTGCACTATTTGCATTTGCCTCTTAAATCTCTTTCTTTTTTTAGTTCTTTTGATCAAAGAGCTTTTTGAAAGGTTGCTACAGTAGCTTATGCTTTAATATATGTTTGATATATGTTAGTACTGAACACAAGTGGATTAGTTTATTTTGATTGTACTAATGCTGCTAATGAAGAATTGTGCGAAGTTTTTGTATGAAGGAAGTTTTCAAGTATAGGAAGAGAAGAATGATGTGATGAGATGAAAAATTGATAAAAGCTCAAACTTGGGGATGCCCCTGCACCCCAAGACATATTCAAGAGGTACAAGCGTTAAAGCTTCGGGATGCTTGGGCATCCCCTCTTCATCAACAAAGCACATATCATCTCTCTATACGCTATATTTTTATGGCTTCATACGCTATGTGTTGTCCTTGGAGCGTCTTTATTTTTGTTTTTAGTTTTGTTTAGTTTTGTTTGCTGTAGCATATGTTAGATCCCGTCACATTCATTTTTTGAGAAAGACCCGCTCTGTTTTAATTGCATAGAACGCTCTAGTTTCCGTTGTTATTGTTCTGCGAGTGTTCTAGTTTTCTAATACTGCTTTTAGCTCTTGTTCTTTCACTTGAATTTTGTTCATAGCACATTAGTATTCATTATTTGTTTATGATTAGCTCTCTGGTCCATAATGTATTTCATCTCTGACAGTTATTTCAAATAAGTTGATTGGTGTTGGATACGAGTAAAATATTTCATGACTATAGTGATGCAAATGGAAGCTTGTCTAGACTGTGGCATAGACTTTGGCATGTCATGTTGGATGTTATTCTCATCATATGCTTAGTATTTATTGTTTTAGCATGATTGGTTTCAAATAGATGAGAGTGCATAATGTGTCATTGAAAGAATCATGTGTTGTTTCTATCATAAAAGCATAGTACGTATTGTGGTAATCTCCCTTGATGCTTTATTGGGTTGACTTGGCGCATGCTTATACCATGTTATGACTATAACCAGTTGACTAAAGCCTCTATGATCATTTAGTTTTTGATTTGTAATATCACTTCAGTTTTTGATTTGTAATATCATTTAGTTTTTGATTTGTAATATCACTTTATGGCCATTATTGCTCTCTTAGTTGGTCGCTTACAGTATTTTGCTAGCCTTCACCTGTACTGAGTATGAGTTCTACTCGTGCATCCAACCACAAAAAACCAAAGTTGCCAATTGTGTCCAACATATTTACCTATATGTGGTATTTCACTGCCACTACAAAGTAAATTGCTTGTGTGCTAGCTTTAAACCTTCAAAAATTATCACATGTTTTGTGTAAATTATAGCTCATGGGAAAGTAGTCTAAAAATTATTGTGGTAGGTATTATGTCCTATGCATTTTTAGTTCTTATAAGTTTCTTGTTGTGTGATAACCATGCTGTCATGGGGAACACCATCAATATGCTTTTGTTGAATATCATGTGAAATACTATGCATGCTCATCTTGTTTGAAGTAAGAGATATTTACCATGAGTTGCAAAGATTGGAGTATGCATATTGTTAGAGAGGAACATTGGGCCGCCAACTAAAGCCATGTTCACAAGGTGGAAGTTTCAGCTGGGCAAAAGTCCAAATATTTGTTGTCCTTGCTTCCCGGTATGGATGTCCAAAAAGTTGAGATTCATGAAAATTGAGAAATCAAATGAGATTCATCTCCTAGGACCTTTGTACAAGAGGCAAGGAGGTACCCCTTTGTGACACTTGGTTAAAACATATGTATGTGATAAAAATCCCTGGAAGTCCAAGCTAATTAGGACAAGGTGTGAGCACTATTAGTATATTATGCATAAGGCAAATAAACTTATAGGAAGTTTTTATGCATAAGCCATACTATTTATCACTACTGTTGACATGAGTAGCACTTCTCAAAAATAAATATTTTCAACACTCCTATTGCTTTCAAAATAAAAAGCTCTAGCACATGAGTGATCCCTGCTTCCCTCTGCGCAAGACCTTTCTTTTACTTTTATGTTGAGTCTTCATCTTCTACCGTATGCACCAATTAAGAGATCATAGTTGTCATTCTTAGTGCAATATGCATAGTCCCGAAATTATTATTGATTGATTCATGATTGTGCTATTGTTTTCTCTTAAATTACTTGTATCTAGTCAGCCTCTGAACTTTGAAGGTGTCCTTGCATTTATGTTTGCTATTCCATAAGGACATGTTG
This sequence comes from Lolium perenne, assembly GCF_019359855.2. Classification (NCBI taxonomy): domain Eukaryota; kingdom Viridiplantae; phylum Streptophyta; class Magnoliopsida; order Poales; family Poaceae; genus Lolium; species Lolium perenne. Next base: position 154,356,469 of record NC_067245.2, on the reverse strand, counting down.
AGTACCACTTTATTATGTTTACTCTATGATCATAAACACACAGTTTCTTTCAATACACTATTATTCATGATCCATTGTTTGAGTCACTCTTCATGTTATAACATAGTTGCTAAGTTTAATTGAATTATATCTATCATGCCTATGTTAGAATACTCAGATCCCAGCTCACAATGCTTTACATGCTTGATCAAGATGTGTTGGCTTCGTATCACCTAAAAAATTATTTTGTTATCACTTACCTACTCGAGGACGAGCAGGAGTTAAGCTTGGGGATGCTGATACGTCTCAAACGTATCTATAAATTTTGATGCTCCATGCTTGTTTTACACCAATTCATATGTGTTTTGTTTATACTTCATCGCACTTTTACATGACTTCCAACAATAACCTATTAACAAGATGCCATAGTGCCAGTTCCCGGTTTTCTACTGTTTTTGTATTTCAGAAAAGTTGTAAAGGAAATATTCTCGGAATTGGATGAAAAAAAGCCGAGGTTAATATTTTACCGAAACGAAGACGAAGTCCGGGGAGGGGGATGAAGAGGCGCACCAGGGCGCCCAGACCACCCCTAGGCGCGACCTAGGCTTGGCCCACGCCTAGGGTAGGTGTGGGGCCACTAGGCGCTCCACCGACCTAAATCCTCCGCCTATTTATACATCTTCTCTGGAAAACCCTAGATACCTGAGCCTCCATCCACGAAAAGTTCCGTCGTGGCCGCCATCACCAAACCCATCTCGGGGGTTCTAAAGCTCTTCCTGGCACCCTACCGGAGGGGAAATCATCGCCGGAGGCATCTACATCGCCATGCCCGCCTCCGAAGTAATACGTGAGTAGTTCATCCCTGGTCTATGGGTCCATAACAGTAGCTAGATGGTTGTCTTCTCCACCATGTGCTTCATGTATCGATCTTCTGAGCTTCCCTACATGATCAAGATCATCTTTATGTAATCCTCTATGTTTAGTTTGCTGGGATCCGATGAATGTTGACCACTATGTTAAGATTGATTATATATTCATGTCATATGTTATTTGTGATCTTGCATGCTCTCTGTTGTTAGTAGAAACTCTGGCCAAGTGGATACTTGTGACTCCAAGATGGGCTATTTATGCTCGACAGTAGGTTCATGCCTCTAGTTTCCTGGAAGAGTTACTTTATAACCTCTAAGGTTGTAGATGTGCTGTTGCTACTAGGGATAACCCAAGAATGTTTTATCCAGGGAAACTCCATTGTTTACTTTACACACATTGCTTAATGCGATAGTCTGTTGCTTGCAACTTTATACTGGAAGGGGTGCGGACACTAACCTGAAGATGGGTTATTAGTGATAGGCGCAGTTGGACGGTCTATGTATTATGATGTAATGCCCAATACCAAATTATCATAGTAATCATCTTGTCATGTATCGATCGATATTCTGTCAATTGCCCAGCTGTAATTTATTCACCCAACATGCTATTTCTTCATGGAGAGACGCCTCAGTGACCTGTGGACCCCGGTCCTTTTTACCTTTACTGATAAATTCAACTACAATCCTGTTATGTTTACTTTCTGCAAACATCTCTTTCCACTCGATACGTCTAATCCTTTGTATTCAGCAAACCGGTGAGATTAACAACTTCACTGGAAATTGGGGCAAAGTACTTTGGTTGTGTTGTGTGCAGGTTCCACATTGTTGCTGACGCCGGTAGTGCGCCCTGCCACTAGTCAGCCATCAACACCTTCAGAAATCACGCCTTTCTCCTACTGGTCGATTAAATCTTGGTTTCGTACTGAGGGAAAACTTGTTGTTGTGCTCATCACACCTTCCTCTTAGGGTTCCCCAACAACGTGTCTGCGTACGACGAGCACACGCCATCACCGCCATTCATTTCGATAGGTGGTATTGTTGTTTTAACCCATCTTGGGAGTAAGAAAGTTATCGATGTTGTCAATTTGGATTTGCATCTACTTAGACCATGGTATGCTCCGCTTTAATCTATTAGATTTTATTCACTTGCAAGATAAGGAGTTGCAAAATAAGGAGAAGATGGGGAGCTAGAAGTGATCAACTACATCATCTCCATCACTATCGACTAGAATATTTCTTTGTTCTCTCACATGGTTGAATGTTGAAATGTTCTTGCATTGTTTCAACGCTCTTAGGTTAGTAGTTACTTTATTAGTCCCTTCATTTGGGATTATAGGGCCAGAGGATTAATTCGGTAGGCCTAGTAGACGGTTTCAATGATCAAGGGAGTAGTAACAACACATCTTGCCATTGGTCAAAAGAGTAGTAAATCTTCTTATTTTTAAAATTCGGTACTTGCACATGATTTCGTGATTAAGGGAGAGAGGAGATGTGCCAGTTTTACGTGAAAAAAAATGAGTTAAGACGTCTATCCTATATTTGTGGAGTATCTCACCCTATAAACCCCCAAAAGAGGGAGTACTTGTAGAGATCTTGGTATTTTTCTTCAAATCTTAGTATAGTAACGAAAACAGACTTTTTAATCATAATAATCCTGATAGTCTTGTCATTTGTTGGATTTCTCATTGTATTGCCTTTTTGTTCTAAAAAAAGAAACAAAACTACACTGCCTAAGCCGTTGGAAGTGTCTTTCAAAAAAAAAAAAAAGCCGTTGGAAGTGCAATGAACTTGTGGATTACAGGTTTCTTGACCCATTTATCTGCAGAAAACCGATTGCTGGGCCTGAGGGGCCCTTTGGCCCATAGTTTATGGGTCACCACAGAACCCAGAACCGTCTCGTCCCTTTCCTCTCCCTCCCCTCCGGGCTCCTGACCTAGAGCTGCCGCCCCGCCCCGCCGTGCCGTAGCTTGTGGCGTCACCGCCGGCGCCTCACCCTCGACCCCCGTAGCCTCTTACGAACGCCGCCACCGCCATCTCAGTCGCCGCGTCCCTGCCGCCTCCACCCCGTCCACAACCTCGGACACAGCCCCCCGAGGTACGCGCTTTTTGCCATCTAGTGATTTGTTGTTAAACCCCACTGGTCACCTCCACAAATTCTGGGTGCACAACGTCTAGATCCTCCTCTGCCTATCTTTGCTAGTGTACTTCTCTTGGGATGTTTGTTGCTGACGATGTTCTCATGATTGCAACCCACCGACGCACCTGCAGGTAAACACACAGAGAAAGAGGGTGGGGAAATCATGCCGAAGCTCAAGAAGAATCCCCCGAACCCTCAGATCTTCATGGACATATCCATCGGTGGACGAGCTGCCGAGAGAATGACGTTTGAGGTTGCAAAGCTTGTACCTTCATGCTTGCCTCATCTTATCATTCTAGAGTGATGGCTATTTCTCCTTTGAGAACGTAGGTGGCCTGTGCCTGATTAGCTTCATACTTTGGTTTTGCAGCTCTTTGCCGATGTAGTTCCGAGGACAGCAGAGAACTTTCGAGCCCTTTGTACTGGTAAAATTCAGATTCCTTGCTGTGAAGTAGTGTGTAACGGTGGAGTTATTACCACTTATGAGCATGTATGATTTTCTAGTTTCAACTGTATAGGTGCTATATTGTTGTGTTTCTGTCTTTCAGTTATAGACTTATAGTTTCGTAGAATCTGGTTTAACTAAATCTTATGACTGTTATCTCTTGGAAAGATTTTCGTAAATCTGTTTTTCTGTTCTGTCCGCACCTTTCTTGTCATGGTAGATTATTATAGATGTAACAGTAGAACAGTGGAAGCATTGCTTTTACATGATATGTCCTAGTATAAATATAAGATATCTCACTTTTCCTTCTTCACAACTAATTGGTGTTCCATTTTCACTATAAAAAAAGTTGGTGTTTCATTTTCTCAAGTTTATTGTAAGACTCTAGGGTTCTTCATATGAATGTTGCAATATAAATGATATGTTAGCATGTACTTGTTGCCTTTATGTATTACCTTTTATTGTCTAAGGCCTTACCTCTGGTCAACATGTAGGTGAGAGAGGCCTCGGAGAATCTACAAAGAAGCCACTTTATTTTAAGGGAACACACTTCCATCGCATTATCCCAGGATTTATGGCTCAGGTACCAAAATCTGTGATTGCTGCATATTTTTATTGTAGCTAGTGACGGTATGGTTGTTGTTCATGTGGATTGCAAAAATGAGCTTCATAGATTATAAATATGATTGGAACTGTGCCCTCTATTTTATTTTACCATCTTTTTTTTTTTTCAAATTAAAGTCGGCTGATCAGATTTGTTAACTGCAGGGTGGTGATTTTTCCACAGGAGATGGTATTGCTTCATTAGCCCAGGCTTCTTCTTTCAACTGACTTATTGATGTAGACTATATAAGCTCAACATTGCATGCTATTTCCAGGACGTGGTGGGGAGAGCATATATGGTGGAAAATTTCCAGGTATGGCTATATCATTTTTTCTGGCAATTATAGAATTTGTCTGTTAGCCACTTAAGGTTAAAGTCCCAGGATGAGTGTGCTACTATCATATTGTACTTCTGTTAAAAAATGTACTACTGTCTTGTGTTCTATAGATGAAAACTTCAAGCGAAAGCATGATCAGCCTGGTATTCTGTCCATGGCAAACTCTGGAGAAAACAGCAATGGGTCCCAATTTTTTATAACACTGAAGGCTACACCACATCTTGATGGGTATTACTTCTTTCCTTTAGTCATTCTGCACTTATAATTTTGGAGCTGTACCTTTTGTTCCTTTTCGTAATTAAAATTCAACTTTGTTATGAAATTGTGACAAGTAATGACTGAGAGTTTGTGAAAAGACCCATCACTGGTGGTATATTATCCACAGAAAATTAATGTCTATTTCATGCCCCCTGTGGAGAAGAAGACATTTTTTTCACTGACCCCCATGGTCTATCAACATTTAATGAGCCCACATTATAACTTTTTGTAGCAAACATGTGGTCTTTGGGAAGGTGCTCGATGGAAAAGCTTTGCTTAAGAAGCTTGAAGCAGTGGGTTCTGGTTCTGGAAAGCCTACAAGCCCAGTTAAAATCGTTGATTGTGGTGAAGCCTCTAACATAGATGCTCAGAATCAGTTACATGGAGAGAAAGGCAAGTAGCGGTAAATATGGATTATGGAGATCTCCAAACAGTTCATGAGTTATCTTTTGCTAAGCTTTCTCAGCACTTCTTTTTGCAGAAAAGAAGCTTAAAAAGGCAGTAGAAGATAGCTCTGATTCTGAAGGGAAGGCCAGAACCAAGAAAAAAACCAGCGAGGATAAACGAAAGAAAAAGAGAAAGCACTACTCCTCTGACTCATATAGCTCAGAAACTTCTGACTCAGGGTCCTATTCCTCAGATAGTTCAGAGTCAGAATCGTACTCTTCAGCATCATTGGATACCAGCTCATCTAGTGATCATAGGCACAAGAGAAGAAAAGGTTCTAAGAAGGTTAAACGAAAGTCTACAAAGAGGAAGAGCAGCCATAAGAAGAGTAAGAGCAAGAGTAGAGGAACAAAAAGAAAATCCAAGAGGTAAATCTTGACCTATATAACCTGTACAGTTATGTTCACTCAGAATTAATACTAACTGAATGATTCCCTTTTGGTGCTGTTTTTAGGACCTATGGGAGCTCAAGTGATGATTCAAAAAGCTCAAGCAGCAGTTCTGACAATGAAAGTGCAGGCCGCCATACCAAGCATTCATTGAAGAAAGGTAGGAGAACTCCCATTCAGTTTTCTATTTGTGTTCACCATTTTCTATCAACATGCCCTGGTATGCCGGGTGCTGCTTAAATTTAGCTGTTTATATTTCTGTTCTGTTAACTATTTTGAGTTACTTTTCTGTGATCCCAAAGGCAATCCGAATTTGTACTTTCGCTTGCAAATTCCTGGGCTTGACCTTCTTGTGTTTCATTTGGTTCAACATACTTGTAATAATAATTAAAGATATGCATCCATGGAATGGAAAATATGTTTTATTGGCCAACAGTTTTGTGTTTATGTCTGTCATCACTATTCACAGGACATCTCTTGATTTAAAAATTTATTTGAAAAGCCTTTGCATGCTATTGCATACTCCCTCCGTTCTGAAATACTCTGCATTCTAGGACTAAAATTTGTTCTAAAATACTCTACATTCTAGCTTCTAGTCAACAAAAATGCGGAAAACAAAGTGGACCTCCTTTACCTATTGGATGTCACTATTTTCGGTGTAGCTTGGATTGGTTGTTTACCAATTTAAGTAGTACTAATAAATGCACTACTAATTTGTCTGATTTTTCCTAAAATGTAGACTAAAAGAGAACGGAGGGAGTATATGAGAATCATAAGTAGAAAGACTGTAGCATAATGCTTCAAGTTCGATAATATCTGTTGCTGTTTTTGTCTTTGTTCTTTCTTTATAATTTTCAACAACCTGCAATGTATGACATAAGATACTATTTATGTGACCTTGATATTTTGTGTTTTTGGAATGCACTGATTACTGAGATGGCCATGCTGGTTCTGTACAATTTTGAACTAATAATTATCTTTGTTAATACTTAATGGCAGACAAAGAAAATACTGAAATGATAAATTCGGAGAAAGGCAAAACCTTGGAAGATGCAGATAAAGGCAAAGAAATGGCTGCAGGAAGCAAACCATTACACAAAGATGAAAATGGGGCTAATGCCAGAGTTGGAAATCAGAACTCTGAAGATAGATCTAGCAAATTCAGGTTTAATTTCCTTTAAAATGTATACTTTTTGTCTGGGTCCTTTGACTACTTTGCAGTGATAGTGCAACATCTCCTGTTTATAATTGCAGGGATGATACCAACCCCATCAGGGCTGATGCAGCTCTGTCAAGGCCAGATGGCAACAACACTGCTGATGCTGCAGGGACTGGCATATCTGAAGCTGGTACAGAACCAAACTCTGTAACCAATCAACCAGTACCCACCAATGGCAAAGATTTAGCTAAGAGCTCTACAGCGGATGGACGTGTCAGGAAAGGGCGTGGTTTTACACAGCAGTATTCATTTGCACGCAGATACCGAACACCGTCTCCAGAGCGTTCACCTGTTCGGTCTCGCTACAATGGAGGAAGAAACGATAGATGGGGTAACTTTAATAGGTATGTATATTTGATTATTGATTTACTACATTTTGACATATATATGATACTAATGCTGGAATCCCATCATGTCCAGGTATGGAAGAAATGGTCCTTATGGTGCACGATCGCCAGTAAGGAGATACCATGGCTCCCCAAGAGCCAGTAGCCCACCAAGGTTGGTATTTCCTTTGAAGAACTTACCTAGTTTAGTGAAGTTGCAACATTTTCCGCTTACCAGCTTTTGTTCTACTTTTGCAATAGTTTAACATTGTCTATGTTGAGTGCTGGGAACTCCAGTCTGCAAGACATGTTTGACATTTCTCGGTCTCCAATCCAGAGCTTTGACTATGTTTTTCACTTGTAATATGCTTAAAAAGTAATAGAAAGAAATATAGCATACATGAATTTTGCAACACAAATATACCATACATATTATTTGATCATATGTCACTTGTAAGGCTTTAGGGCCTGAAATGCTCTATAGAGCATGTTTGCTGCTAATGGTCATTTCAGGATTCTTTCATGTGTAACAAGAGTGCCATCAATAACTAATGTCGAATATTATCATATGCATTATTGATGAACATGTCATTTCTTTGAAGTTCAATTTGTCTTCTTTCCTGACACGTGAATGTGATCAAAGCTGTTTGTAGTTTAGCAATCGGTGGTAAAATAGTTTGCTCTGTTAAAGCACGTTCATCCCAGCAAAGACCCAATACATACACGAGATAAGGGGATCCAGGCAGGGAGCACGACAGGCTCGACAAGCGTTTTAACCTCAAGGATGTGTCGCTGCCTCCACTCCAGTGTCCACACTGCTGCCTGTCTTGCTCACCGGTGGTTGCGGAACCCCTCATCTCTCTCCTGTAGTTGCTGCTGTTCCTGTGTATGCTGGCACACACGACCTGAGAAGGCGCCACAGTCGCTCCAGTGCCACGGCTGCTTTTGGCAGAGGTCTAGAGGAGCCGTATGGGAGAAGAAAATCGGAGAGATGGAATTAGGCTGCGAGCTGCGCGGAGATGCTGTAGGACGCCTGCATGGTTCAGGGAGCAACTGATAGTTGGTCCTAATACTAGCATTGGATCAGGAATTGAGGATCATTCATCAATGAAATGGAGACAGGGAAGTAACAAATGGGCAGTACTTTGTTCTCACATCTTCAGAAAATGTTATTGTCTTTGTTACGTGCTGTTCGTTTTCTACTATTTACATGTAGTCGCTGTATCCATGTAAGGCTGTATCCTGTGTCCCCGTATCTATGTCCCCATATCGGCAGTGGCGGAGCCAACAGGGTGGAAGGGTGGGGCGCCCCACCCTAAGATTTGGCCCAGCCCATATGTCTTATATAGAAAATAACAAAAAAAAATACAAAAACCCATCTCAAGTAAGGTCTGCCCCACCCTAACAAGATGGGCTGGATTCGCCACTGCATATTGGTGCTTCTTAGCTTTTTAGGGTGTGTTTGGTAGCCTGTGCCACTTCAGATTCACTTTCTCAGTTGAGATATCTGACCTCATACAAGCTTGCCTCAGATTTTGTGATGTGTTTGGTAGGTTGTGTGTGTTGAGGCAAGCTGAACTGATACTTTGTTTGGTTAGCATGTATGGGTTGAGCTTGGCTCAAAAAATAAGAAATTACAGAGAGGTCCTAACTGTTGCACAAAGGACCCTAAAAAAATAAAAAAAAAGCAATCGGCCCCCTCGTCTCCACCATGCCCAGCTCGGTGTCGGCGGCGGACCACGGGGTACCGGCGGTGGGCGTTGGCTCGACACGGCGGCGGGCGGCGACGTGCCGGCGTGACATGCTTCCTGTGCTGGGGAGGTTCCCGTCTTCGTCAGCCGCCGGCGCGAGCTGCTGCCTCCCTGCTCGAGCTCGGGTCCGAGGCGTCGAACCTGGGAGGGCGGCGCGGGGCGGAGGTTTGACACGGCTAGGAAGCTCCGGTGAGCTGGCTCCGTGGCGAGGGAGCTCCGGTGGCGGCCCAGGCGAGGGAGCTCAGCTGGCCATGGCTGTCCGAAGTGAGGGAGGGGTGCTCTCCGGCCAAGGCGAGGCGAGGGAGCTCCGACCGGCGTCGTGGCGGGGGCGGCTGAGGCGAGGCGAGGGAACTCCGGCCGGCGTCGAGGCGGGGGCGGCCGAGGCGAGGGAGCTCCGGCCGGCGTCGAGGAGTTGGCGGCGGAGGCCGGCGTCAAGGTGAGGGGCGCGCGCGGAGTTGAGGGAGAGCGGGGTTGGGGGAAAATGAGGTCGGGAGTCTCCGACCCCTGTTGGATTTCGGCCTGGTGCGAGGCGCGGGGGGATTTTTCCGGGCGAGGTCAGCCCTGCCCAGGTGCGAAGCTCGATTTCAGCTTCTCTACCGGGCAGGGCTGAGAGGCCTTTTTCGGGTGAGTCGGGCAGTGCCCACAAGAGATAACCGGGCTACCAAACAACCAAAATTTTAGAAATCTCTGCTGAGATGAGAATTGGTGGGTTGGCCCGGTCTACCAAACACACCCTTAGTGTTCCATTGGTTTGATTAAGAGTAAAATACATGGTTGGTCCATGAACTTGTAGGTGGGGATCACTTTGGTCATTGTACTCTGGAAATACAGTTTTACGGTAACTGAATACACGAGATGGTTCATCTACGGTCACTACTCCTAGTACCGCGTGGTTTTTGATGTCGTGGCAAATTGTTTAGTGGTTCCGGAGATGCCCTTATCGCAGAAAGACCCCTCTACTGAAAAAGGAAACAGTACGCCAACAGACCCGCCCTATTCAGCAAAAGAGCCCTCTCAATCTCTCCTAGAAGGTCTTCTTCCGCAATCGTCACGTGATGCGCACGGACGGGAGGCCGGGGCCGGCGTCCGCTGCTTGGTCAGTTGATCTGTCTCGCCGCCGACCAGGACGAGGCCAGGGCGTCACCTCCACTGCTCTTTCCCGCCTGCTGCTACCCTTGCAGTTGCTCCTCCGGCTTGCCTCCCTCCTCCTCGCGCTAGGTAGCTCGAGCAGTTTAAGGTGCGGAGCACGCGCGGTAGGTCGGCTAGGAGCAGCGTGCGGCACGGTTGTCCGCTGGACGTGCACGACCTCCTCATCTAGGCCAAGGCGCCAAGCATAGCAAGCACCGCAGCGCGCCGGCCGTGGCGCACGCTCCGGTCTGGTCATGGGGTTTGTGGCGTTGTAGACGTGCTAAAGGTGCCGCTCCGGCTTGAGCCTCTCCATGGTCGACGCGTTCCCAACGGTCAGGTCCGCGCAGCGGCGGCAGCAGCCTGGGTGCATTCGATGCGGTTGCCGACAAGTTGCTCCGGGTGCTGCCGAAGTGCCTCGACGAGTTTGGCGGACCGCGAGCGTCGTCGTTGGCGAAGCAGCTGCTCCAGGAGGGGAGCACGCACTGGCATGACCTCGAAATAGCTCATTCTTGGCGATGGGATCATCCAGGAGCGTGTCGTCGGGGTGGGACGCGACGTCTCTTGGTTCCTAGCGTCCTCGCGACGTGCTCCCTAAATCTGGCGGTCCAGCGGCCCTCGCCGCCGGCGAGGTTAGGCACGCAGAGTCCTGCAAGATCTGGATCGTCGGGTTGTAACTGCCGTTGTACGTAGTCCAGGGATCTGCTGCAGCTGGGCGAGCTCCTGGTCGTGGGGACTGGATGCGGGGTGGGGATGGAGAGCAGCGGCGGTGGCGCCGATTTTGGGTCTGGTCGAGCTGCAGATGTGGGGTGAAAGGACCAGGGGTTTTTCTGGACAACCAGAACTAAGTAGGTGTTTTTCTGAAAATGTAACACAACTAGAAGCTGACATTGGGTCCCGCGAGTGCCACTTCCACAAATACATTGCGTTCCTGGCACGAGTGACCGTATCTGCGCACCTAAACGTATTTAGTTACCGTGAAACTGTATTTCCATAGTATATGGACCATCCATGTAGTTACCGTGATCTAAGTGAACCCTGCCAACAAGTTTATGGACCATCCATGTAGTTACCGTGATCTATCACTCTTTGCTGTAGTCAAATAACATATCATGACATTGTACACTTTTGCTTGTCAGGCAGGTTTATTGTTATCATGATTCACTGAAGTACTCTCCCTTTTCCTTGTGCAAATCCATGTTACTTTTTTGATGACTAATAACTGATACTCTTACGAAACATACTGAAAATTTAACCAACGTCCATGATGGTAGGTATGCAAGGAGAGACCGAAGCAGGAGCAGGTCACACAGTCCAGTGAGACGCCGTGACGGTGGAGGACATCGGCGCCCCAGCCCAAGACGCAGCCGTAGCCCCGCAGAACAATATAAACGAGATGTGACCTACAGGCCTCGTTCAGGTCGTGGTAGTGGCGCCGGTGGCGGCCCTGGTCACCGTGGTAGCAGCCCCTCTGCCAATAGAGGACGGTCAAGATCCAGGTCCAAGAGCCCTGATGCCTCGAGGCCCAGGTCTCCTGATGCCGCTCCAGCAAAAAGGGTCAGCTCGAAGTACAACCGCAGGCGCAGCAGCAGCTCGAGATCCAGTAGCCCCTCCGGAAGCAAAGGCGGTTTGGTTTCGTACTGAGGTGTGATCTCAGGAACTGGATAATCAGGTGTCATGCAAGAGCAGTGCCACTCTCAAGTGTGCATGTATCATTAAATGAGGAATCATGTAGCTACTCTCGGCTTTTCTTTTGTAATGTCCATCGAATCTGATGTTGTGATTTCATTGCGTTTTGCAAGAGATGTTAAGTGTATTCTCTCGACTTTTATCGGTGGGATGCTACTATTATTTGCTGCCTTTTTTATGACAATGCTGGTACTTTCTGCAAAACCTGTTGGAAGAGCTGCGACTTGTGATGACTTATTACAGTTTCTTCTTTCTAGTCGGTAGTCTTGGTAATGTCGGCATATGTATATAGTAACAGGGAGCATGACCAGGAGAAGTGGTTATTTCAAACTTCAAAAGTTTGACAATACAGTAACCCTAGCTGATGCCAGGGATTACTTACCCCTGGTAAGTAGTAACCAGATATCTAAACAACCAGAGACTTTTGAACCAAACAAGTTACAGTCATGCAGTATGCACAACAAAATTTCAGTTCAAAATTTGGTTTCGAAACTCTTAATTTATATGGCAATTTCCCCCCATATTATTGAGGCAAATGTGAGTTCCATTTCACAGGCACTGATTCCACGTTGGAGAATGCATTTTGATGCTATACAAAGGTCCTTTGCATTTCTTCCGATACTGGGGATACTACATCCCTAGCATCTACAATTTTGTTTTCAAAGGTGCACAATGACAAGATTTCGAGGGATAAAGGAGCAAACATAAGCAGGGAATCACAAGCTCTACATGCGGCTAACGTACACAAGCCTCTATGTCAGATCTTCGCTACTATCCCTTAAATTGGCTCGCCTTTGGGAACAACCTGATCCTTGATCCACATGTAGACAGGCACCAGCACGTAGTACGATGCGCACATCGTCCCGATGGCGAAGCGGAAGAGGAAGGCGAGAAGATTCACTGGTTCCTTGACATCCTCAGCCTTGGGGCCGAGCTGCATGAACATCATATATATAGCAGTGGATAAGAGATGGCAACACACTTGGAACACTGAGAGAGAGAAAACAGTCTAAGAGCTACACGCACCTGCAAAGGCGAGTCTCCAGAAGCTCTCTTCACGCCTGTCACGGAGCATCCCATGATCAGGCCATGCCGACGAACACCACGGTACCACTTGGGCCCGATCCTCTTGAGCTTAACATCTTCGAACCCTGCCCTGGTGAACCACTCTATGTACTCTTCTTCCGTGGGGAAGAGCATCCACATGTCGGCGAAGAAGCGAGATAGCCAAAATGTTGGGTGGACTGGCCCGATCAAACAGGCAAGCCCACCCGGCTTCACCACCCTGTAAGCTTCCTTGATTCCTCGCTGCGGGTCAGGCCAATACTCGATGCTGTAGAATATCACCATTTGTAAGCATGGTTGATGAAAAAGGATGTAGCATGGTTGATGAAAGATGTTAGGAAAATACCGAACCTACCTTCCAGCGGAGACGTAACGGTCAAAAGTATCGGTTGGGAAGGGGAGGTCTTCAGCATCACCCTCCATGATGCTCACCCCATTCAGCGCCTCCTTCTGCCGTGCCTTCTCAAGCTGGTGGGGGGACTGGTCCAGCAGGGTGACATTGTCCTTGTCCACATGCTTGACAATCCCCAATGTGGTGAACCCAGTTCCCCCACCAACATCAACAACCTTTAGCTCATCGCTGTAGAGATTGGCAGGCTCCAGCGCATCATCCCTCATGTCCTCGGTCCAATGCCCCGGGTTTATGACATGGTCATACACTATGGAAAGGAACCTGTAGAACCAGAAGGCCTCCTTCTTGTGCTGTATAAATCTAGGCTGTGATGCTGGCCTAGTAGAGGAGATTGCACACCTTGGTGCCACGTACTTCGCTCCTGATCGCCCACAACCTTTGCTTCTCAAAGGATTCAGACCAATCCTGGAAGGCCCCAAGAACCCTAACCCACTAGGAACTCTAAATGTGGACGAACAAGCCATTTCTTGATCTCTGTATGCAAAGTTGGATCAAATCACATGGGAGTTAGTTCCTAGGGGCAAGGAAATGCTGGACTGATATAACAAACAAAAACCCAACAAATGGGATAAGAATTAGGTAACTCCTACACAAATCTTAGTGAGTTCTTCCATGGAACTGTAGGGAAAATAAATAGAGGTCACATACCAATGCTCTTGTGACTTGTGAGGTGGCAATGGTGACAAGTTCTTGGCCTTGGTCACCTCATTTTCCAAGTCCAGCACAACTTCAGGCCATAGAAACATGAGAAGTACCAGCAGACATGTGTGCATGATTTTTGTGTGTAACTGTGTACTGCGTGAGAACTTTCTTGCGTGTTGCAACAAAAGGTTTTGAGTTTCTATTCCTTCAGAAATTTGATGTTTTTGTCTGTTCTCCCTCCACTGATGTGGACATGGGGGTTGTGAGTCTATGGTTGTGCATTTGCCACATGATATCTTCTTGGACTCGCCATCCAAATAGTAAACAATTGATCTTTTGTTTTTTGAGTCTCACAAACTTTTTTTGATTGTACAGATTTATACAGTTATACTACAAGAAACCAGCGTGAATAAGCATTTTTTTACCATTTGCATCAGACACCTTTACCAGTCCTATGAAAATAATACTGGTCATTTCCCTAAGAATAATTTATTGTTCCTAAATTATAAGTGTGGCTACATCTTAACTACAATGACCCATGAGGACAATTACTCTTGTTAACACCAAACCAACTAAAGTAAACTGTGCGTACCTGGTTTCTGCCTAGAGGCCCAAAAGTAACACTGGAGCAGAATGAAGCAAATGCTACAGTACTTCACGAGTTCTTAGGAAGTACACATCACATAAATATGTCACATAAGAGATACCATTAATTTTAAGTTGTTCCATTATTCCAAACGACATCAAGGTGACTTTACATTCAGATGGCAATGCCAGGACAAAATATGTGTTCATTTGATTAGTCCAGCTTACCAACATTCAATTCATAAGGTTATGCCTCCAGATTAGAGTAATATACTGTTACAGGACCATAGGCCGATGTTTGAAGACCACTCGTTCAAAAAGGTAACCACAATGCTATTTCTGATTACTTTTTGTTCATAACAAGCTTCAGGCAGACCACTTCACATTTGTGTATGCACCTAACAGGGTTTCCAGTTTGTTCTCCTCTCTAAACACCTTCCTGATTAGCTATTGTTGCTTTCTGTTTGTGACCTTGCTCTGCCTCGAGCTTCCTTAAAGCAGATGAACTCAATTTTTCTCCATCCGTATCTCCAGATAAAAGATCAACAACCTCAACCTGCAACCAAGCTCATCAATTCCGTTATATGCTCCATTCACTAGTAGGTTCATATATATAAGGATAAGGATACATATAACACATGATCACACCTTCAATAGCGGTAGTTCTTTCTCTTCTCTTTTCTGATTTACAGCAACTCCACCATTTATTGTCTCCTTACTAAATATAAACGGCATTGTCACGTCAAATGAGACACATCAAACAAAGCTTAAGTAAACAATGACTATTTTACATGAGCAGTTGGGCACGATACAGTTCATTTTGAAGTCTATATTGACCTGTAAATATGTAAGTGCAATAATGATATGTTTCAGGTGTTTTTAGTACAGTTTTGCAGTTAGTGAAAGTATTACTTTTACCTTTTTGGCAAAATCGCATGCATGAATGAACAAAAATGGCATAGTTATCAATAGCTACATGCCAGAAAAGCGATTGTGCAAATGTACATACCTGACAATAATGGCATCCAATCTATCATCAATAATGGATGGGCCATATGGATCCTCAATAGGCTCCACTTGCACTATCAGTTCTGGTTTAATAGACTGCGCTTTACAACAAATCAATTATGAGCTTCTGCAAAGTGTTATTACCGGATAACTGGAAAAAACACAGCAAACACATGAGCATTTGTACTTTTTCGGTAGCTCCTCCTGGTACCCCACACGAAGCTACAATCATTATATCGAATTGCACGTTCAATGTGAAACTGACGAGTGATCAACCTTACAAGCTCAGAGTCCCTAAGAACTTGTTCCCTACATTTACAAACCACTCATATCCAAAATAAAGTACAGCCTAATTTATTTTTCCAGGAATTCTTTAGCAAATTAACCATTTCAATACAAGGAAGAACTCTTCAGCACAAGGAGATTCTCTATAAACCATAAAGCAAAGTAACATTAGCAAGTAGAACAACATGCACAAATCGTAACAAGCCAGTCCTCAAATGCCACAAAAGTTCATTTCAAAGTAAGCCACTATAGAACTTATAAGTGCTGACCGAAAGCACCAAGAAGCACAAGAACAAATACATGTTCGCAGGAACGGAGTTCTCACTATGACTGCAGATCTCCACTCCCCAGACCAAAATAACCAACAGTTACCGGCACCTTGCACCTTTTCAGTAATCAGATCGTATTGACCTCACGAAAGTCAAACAAAAGAAACGCGCCGTTCTAGTTACCCAACCAAATCGACCTCATAACTAGTTATCCGCCCAAACATTTTTAAGTCTCTGCTACCAGAAATCACATAGAGCAAGGGGGACAAGATCAGGGGTCATCACAAACCTTGATGTAATCCTCCACGGCCTTGATGCGCTTCTCCACGGGTTCGATAAGCTCAGCGTACTACATATTGGAGGAGCAAGAAGCATCAGAACTCCAAGAACAGATGAACAAGGTTGGAAAATGAAGAGCACCTTTTGGGGGAATAAAGGCGAGATTTCACACCTCCTTCTTGGCAAGCATGGGTCCCGTGCAGACGCCCACCACGATCCGATCCCTCGCCAAATCTGCCGACGCCTGCCACCCAAAAGCCCGAAGAAAGATAGTTAATCGGAAGTGAGGCAACAGATAATTATTCCTGTTCGTTTCTGTGTACTGCAGCAATCACCTTGAGGAGGCGACGGTGGCCGTCGTGGAGGCGGTCGAAGGTGCCCCCGAGGACCACAGAGCCGTACGATGGAGAGTCCTCCTCCGCCGGAGCAGGCGAAGGCGACGCACCGGCCGGGATGTCGCCGGCGACGGGGACAGCGATCATTTCTTTTCTTGTTTATCTTTTTTTCCCCTTTCTTTTCTTGTTTTCCTTTCTCTTCGGCCCTTTCTCGTGCTTGACTGAAACTGAGGGCCCAGATTGACTGATACATCTCTGTCTCGTACTGTCATGTCCGACAATTGCTCCACTGCCCTAATGAGATGGACGCACCCAGATGGGCCACGGGCTAGATTTAGCCCATCGTTTGGTCTCCCGTGGTGCATCAGTGCGTAGAGAAGTGCACGTTGTTTGGATGTTTGGAAAAGTTTTACATCTATGTTTAGCCATATCATATATGTTTAGTTGTCATTTTAAATATTTAGGTTGTACTTCTCCTCACCATATTTAAATATGGTGTTCTTACCATCACATAACAGCACACAAGAGCACAAAGATGATCATAAACACAACACATAATTATATACACATGAAACATAGTACTTATTACCTAATCCTAGCGTCAGAGTGGTAAGCTGCCTACTTAAACCTGGGGGCAGACAACCCAGGACCAAAATCAATGTTCAACAGCCTCTAGAGACCAAAATTACATGCACATATACACAAAAGCAAGTGTTTAACGTCTCCTGAGGCCATCACAACAACTAACAACTTCACAACAGCAGAGAGAGGGAACAAGCATAGAACCTTAATAGCAACGATCAACATAAGGGCCCTCGCGATGCTTCCCGCAGTTGAAGATGCTAAAGCATGAACTCTCCTTCTTGAAGACGTCAACCTGGAAGCCGTCATCCTTAGGGGTGAAGACGACCGTGTCATCGACACGGAGGCCTACCCTGGCGGCAAACTCGCTCCATGACTTGATGAAGCCGACGCGCTCGGCCCTCCACTGGAGTTGCACCCTCCACTCGTAGCGCTGTCCCATGTACAATGCCACCTTCACTAGCATGCCATTGTTTTTCAGCTTGTACTTGCTGATCAGAGGTGCTCCATGTACGGCGGCACGGCGAGGGCAGTGAGGTCGTGGCTCTCTAGCTGCACGAAGGACGCCGGCAGCCTGGGACCGTGCCCCAGGTCAGCAGGACGGCCGACGTGAACCCTTGGCGCAGTGATCTTCCGGTGGGCTTCCATGAACCCTTCATTGGGGTCACGAAGCTGCACCCGGCCGGCTATGTCCTGTGCCTCCCCTATGGGCCCATCCGGGAAGGTTTCGAGGAACCCAGGCCGAAGGTGGAGGCCCCCGCGGGTTGTAGGGCGGAGGTGGAGGCGGTGGTTGAACCGGTGGAGTGGCCGAGTCCTAGGGCTTCTTCCTCCGAGAGGCCCGACGGCATGATGCCGGTGGCGTACCGGGGCAACGGCGGCTGCACAGGTCGGTCCACCTCGGAGGGAACCCAAACTTCCGGCCCTCCGCCATGTCTAACTTCCATTCTTGGAAAATGCACGCGACGTAGTCGTTGCTGCCGTTCTTGGCCTCTTCGTTATGGTATGCGAGTGCCTCGCTGTAGTCCTCGTCGTGGTTGTCCTGCACAGGCGTCGGCGCCTGCCGTCTTCCTACCACGCCGCCGGCCTACGCCACCTTCCACGCGCGAGCTCACCCACGCCGCCTTCCGCGCCACCGGCCAATGCGCCATCCCCTGATCCCTCACGACGTTGCTGCTGTCGCCGCACGTCGCTACTGCAAGCAGAGGGCGGAGCTGCTACCAACTATGGCCAGCCTATCTCCCAACGGCACTGGCGTTGCTCTCGATGGTCGAAGGCGTTGCTCCCAGCGTCCTACGGCGATGCTCCCAGCGGCCGACGGCGCTACTACAACCTTCCGGCGCCACTGCTACAACCGGCCGTCGGCGCAGCTACAACCAGGCGACGACGATGCTCCCAGCGGCTGGCGGGCCTGCTAAAAATGGCAGCCGGAGAAGCTCCCAGTGGCCGACGGCGCTGCTACAACAGGGTGGCGGTGATGCTCCCAGCGACCGGCGATGCTGCTACAACCGGGCGGCGGCGTCGCGACGATGCTCCCAGCGGCTGGCGGCGTTGCTACAAACAGCCGGCTGTGTTGCTCCAAACTAGGGGTGGCGCTGCTACCACCGGGAGCGACGCTGCTCCAAGCCGACGTCGACGGCACCGCCGTTGCTGCAAATGAGGGGTGGCGGTGTTGCTAGCCAGGGGCGGCGCTGCTACAAGCTAGCCTTGACAGTGTCGGCATTGATGCAAGCTCGGGCCGACGGTGCTGCTCGCCGGAGCGGCGCTGCTGCAAGCATACGTCGAGGGCGCCGATGTTGCTGCAAAGGAGGCGTGATGGTGCTGCCACCCAGGGGGCGCACTGCTGTCTGCGTTTCTTCAAGGGGCGACCGCGTTGCTACATGGGGCTAGCCGCGTTGCTGCTGATGGCCACGGCCCACAACGTTGCTACCAAGGCATGTCGGGGATGCTACCAACTGATGTATCGCCGACGCCGTGCGGGGTTCTCCGGTGAGGGTCGTGGCCAACGAAGTAACGACGCTGGCGTGCACGGGGGAGGGTTCTGGAACACGAGCATGGAAGTTGCATCAGCGACGCCACGAAGGTTTTCTCCGGTGACTGCACTTTGGAGTTCTCCGGCGACTCCACCTCGGGATTTTCCGGCGGACCATCGGCAGTGGCACTGGCGCGAGCGGACTGACCATCGGCAGTGGTGCTGCCGGCGCGGGTAGTGGGAGTCCAACGAAGACGACGCTGTCAGCTCCCCATATAGGCCTCTTTCTTTAAAAAAAAAAGTCCGCATGGGACCATTGACTGGGTGGGACACGAGCTGGACCAAGCTGGGTGGTTGGATCGTCCGTATCGTACGGCTGCTTACCCGGGGATCGGTAGATTTGATCCCGGGGGACGACTCAGCACCATCCATTAAAGATGGCTTCCATAAATATGATAGATGCACCCGTATACGGTAAGGGACTCTTTCATTCTTTTAAGGACGTGGGAGCGGCGATTTGGCTCCCGGGAGCATTTGCTCCCGGTTTTTTCGAAAAATCAGAATAAATCGAAAATTTATCAAAAAATTCTAAAAAAAAATCATGCACGTACCTGACCATGACACGCACCACCGTGTAAAATGTCGTTGCAAAATGTCATCGTATGCGCCCTGAACAAAAATGACAAATTTCTGACATGAAATGAGATCCAAAAATTTGAATCTCAGATCTGGAAATTTGTCATTTTTCCCAGGACGCATACGATGACATTTTGCAGCGAAATTTCACAAGGTGGTGCGTGCTATTGTCTGGTACGTGCATGATTTTTTTCGGAATTTTTTGAAAAGTTTTGAAAAACAAAATTTGCTCCCCAAAAATCCAAGACGAATTTCCCCTCGTTCCTTACACTTATTTGGCACGCAAAAGAAGTTCTCAGACGTGCCACAAGTTTAGTTTTATACATGTATATTATTGTACGTAACGTTTTTTAACTTTCAGATGTTAAAAATAGAATCATCGGTTTATGTTTCGTAAGCATATGTAGATTAATCTGGTGCCTCGAAAAATATTCTTATTTTATTTTTAGTATATAATAAAATAGATAGATAGATAGATAGATGTGTAATGGTTAATATGTTGTATCATTGCATTAACCGTGGGGAAACGCTGCAGATCACCCGGGGGATCGCACGCGCTGCGTCCACCGGACGCGGAACCGTCCGATGGATATCATCGCGCGTACTGCCGCGTGTCCCTGTGGTCCCGAACAAACCGCCCTCTCTCTCCCTTATCTCTTTGGTCTCTGCTTCGTCTTCTTCCATCCCTAACCACACCTGCCTCCCGATGAACTCTGTGACACAGAATCGGGCCGACGCTCCACCACCAGAGCGCACCACCACCTCCGACCACGTGAACGGCGCCGCCTCAACCTCCGACGAACTTTCTACCCACATCCCTTTCCCTCGGCAACTACCGCTACGAGCTCCCCAACTTACCCTCTTGCGCATGTTCCTTCTCGGATACCGCCGGCGTCGGCGTTGCAAGCGGAGGGCTCGCCGGTGCTGCAGGTTCCCTTCGAGATCACCAGCGGATCCATGGCCAGGGCCCATGGCGACCTGTAGTTGTCTGCACTCAGCCCAGTTGTGCTACAATCAGAGCCGGCGATAGCTACAAGCGGTGCCTTGTATTGCTGCAAGCGGCGGCGCCGCCTGCTACAAGCGGCGGCGGCAGCGGCGGCTGCTGCTACAATCGGGGCCAGCGGCTGTTTCTAGTGGCGGCGGGGGCGCCTGCTACATACTGCGGCAGCAACTGCTACATGTGGCGGCGGCGGCGGCTGCTACATATTACGGCAGCAACTGCTACATGTGGCGGCGGAGGCTGCAACCATCGGCGCCGGCGGCGGTGGCTGCTACAGTCAGCGCCGGTGGCTGCTACATACTGTGGAGGCGGCGCTACATGCAGTGGCGTGCTACAAGCAGCCGGACAACAATGATGCAAGGAGGGCGCCGTCAGTCCTACGGTTGTACAACGTTGCTGCAAACGGCGGGCGACCTTGCTACCATGGGTGTACGGCGCTGCTGCCGACGGCGGGTGGCGAAGCTACCACGGGATGGATGGTGATGCTACGACCGGCCATCGCCGGAGCTGGACGTCGGTCAAAGGTCCCATGGTGACGGGGTCGGGAGTGCCAGGGGATGGGTCGACGGGAGCGCTTGCTCTTTCCGCGGAGGGGATAGAAGCGCTTGCATTTTTTTTAAGCTAGAATGGGTGGACTTTTCTCTATACGTGGGTGGTCCAGTTAGACACGTGGCGAGCTGCGGAGGCGGGGGATCGGGGCTTCCGATCCCCCGGGGGACGCTCAGCGCTTCCCATGAGCCTCTTTTTCTAGGGGACATATGGCTCCCACGTGACATGTATCTCCCTCCTTCTTACTCGTACCCACGCATATATCCTTAACATAAGACATTTTTAACGTATTTTGGATGTCCAAAATGACCACGTTCGTTTATTTGCGTCGAACCGTGGAGACGAAAGTGCGCGTTTGTTTGCGTCTCGGTGTGTTCCCAGTGGGACGATCCATATTGTTTTTCCAACATTTTTTTCATAGCTCAAATCCAAAAAATGTACATACGGAAAATAAGAAGGAAGAACAAGTCCCTAGACTACTTGTCGCTCCTCGGGGCGGTTGACGGCCCGGCACCGTCGTTGCCTCCCTCCCTCCTCCTCAGCTTCTCCGCCGTCCGCCGCTCCATCCGCCATGCGGTCGCCAGAGCTTGGTGGGCCGCCACGTCCTCTACCAGTCGTTGCTGCAG
Organism: Lolium perenne; assembly: GCF_019359855.2. Lineage (NCBI taxonomy): Eukaryota > Viridiplantae > Streptophyta > Magnoliopsida > Poales > Poaceae > Lolium > Lolium perenne. Next base: position 154,334,652 of record NC_067245.2, on the reverse strand, counting down.
CGCCTCGTTGGCGGCATCCTCGGCCTTCTTGAGCATCTCGAAGGGCTCGACTAAAGCCCCCTGCTCCGTTGTCCGTCATAGTCCCACTTGATGTCGGAGGAGCCGCCGGAGGCGTCCTCTGCGGTTACCGCCTCCCTACAATGTTCCTGCTCCGCGTCGAACGCCGCCCGCTCCTCCTCTACTTCCTGCTTCGCATCTGCCATGAAATTCACGTCCATGGCCTCTTCGATGACGTTGTCCACGCTATGGTCGTTATCCTCGCTGGATCTCTCGGCCGGGGGAGGTGGAGTTGAAGGTTGAGGCGCAATAACCAGGCCGCGTCTGACGCTTCTCATGGCAAAGGCGGAGGACATGCGCGAGGCGACACAACGATAGAGGTTGTGCGATGGCTAGGATTTGTATGGGAGGAGATGAGATCAGACAGCCGAGCGAGCGTCCCTCTTTATATACGCTAGAGGCAGCCGAGGGCTCGGAAAGCGTGGCATTGCCATTACTCGTTGGCAGTCGTGGGCGGTGGCGGCCGCTCGGCAGGTGAGGCATCGCTATTAAGGTGGCGCGGACTGTCGAAGCAACACCTCGTCGCTAATACCGGCGCACCTGAGAAGCTGCATCGAGCCAGGATCGCTGCCAGACGGGCCTGACGAAACGTCTGCCCCTAGACGCGGGCGGTCACGCGGCAGAACCGCTCAGCGCCTACGTCTCCACAGACATACGGTCACTGTGCGTCGAACCGCTGAGCCTAGTTACAGGATTGAGATTCGGTGACTTTACTAGGCTGACTTTGTCGTGACTTTGGGTGACTGACATGTGACTGACTTTGCAAAGTCAGCGAAGTACTGTCCTGGTTACAGACGTATTTTTCAGCCTCGAGGTCCTAAACGGTCGCTCCCCTTGTGCGAGTGGTCCTGGGATGCCCTAATCCGATTGTCCGAGTTCCCCTAGAAGAAGGAGCGAGGCCAAGTTGTAACTCGTGTTCGTCACGAACACTGTACTGTAACACAATTATGTGGGCAGGTGGACGTTGATCGAGTCGGATTGTGGAGACCTGTTGGATGTATAAAATACATGGGAGGGTACGCGTGATTGTTTAAGCTTGTCCCAACGATTCTGCTACCGTCTTCACCAAACAAGAAAAGATGTTGCGACCCGATGATGTACCCGCACGCGGGCAGCGCGATCCACGCCAACGTGGTCATGGCGAGCGTGTACGCGCGGCCATGGTTGAAGGAGCAGCTTCTGCCATAGGCTGCGCAGCCGGTCTTGCTCTAGCCAGGGTTGCGTGGAGCTTCTTCCAGTCGAAGACATCCGTCAGCTCCTACGGCCGAGACATGACCGCCGATGTGGCCCGCGATCTGGTCGTCGGCCGCGACGATGAGATGGACAGCATCATCGACATCCTTTGCCACAGGACCAAGAACAACGCGGCGCTCGTCGGCGAGGCCGGGGTTGGCAAGACCGCTATAGTCGAGGGCCTAGCGCAGCGCATTGCCGCCGGTGACGTCCCACCGGCGCTCGCCGGCGCGCGTCTCGTGGAGGTCGACCTCGGTGCCATGACGGCCGGGACCGTGCTGCGGGGCATGTTCGAGGAGCGCATCAAGAGCGTTATCGCCCAGGCGGAAGCCTCGGACGGCAACACCATCCTCTTCTTCGACGAGATGCACATGCTCTGCGGCGCCGGCGAGGGCATCACCAAGTGCACCAGCGCTGCCAACCTTCTCAAGCCGGCGCTGGCCCGCGGCCGCATCCGTTGTATCGGCGCCACCACTTTCGACGAGTACCGCACATACATCGAGAAGGACCCCGCTCTCGAGCGCCGGTTCCAGAAAGTGCACGTCAACGAACCCACCACGGAGGCCACCATTGACATCCTAAGGGGGCTCAAGCAGCGCTACCAGGACCACCATGGCGTGGACATCCAAGATGCCGCTCTTGTTGCTGCCGCACGTCTCGCTGCCCGCTATATCACAGGTACCAACATCAGAGATTTCTATTTTAATTTCTCATGCATATTTGATGGTATTCTCTTAATTGGTTATGGCGAAAATCCCATGCTACATATATATAGTGTGCACCCATCCTTGTTAACTTCATCTTTGGCTTATCAGACCGATCAACTGCTATGGTATACTTTAGTTCTATGTTTTTTTGTGCTTCATATTATCCAAAGTATAGACTGCATGGTGATTGACAGATCGAATCACCTGCACTGCCATGTTTCAATATTCATAGGTTTTTGTTGCTGTTTATACTGTAGGTCGTCAATTTCCAGACAAAGCAATTGATCTCCTTGATGCCGCGTGCACCACCGCAGCCAGAAAGAAAATGCAGAATGACAAACAAGAAATGGACAACGCCCAAAACTGCTCTGCAAATACAATGAAGGGGCCTATTGTTGGTCCCGATCATGTTGCACACGTAAGAATTGTCTTCCCATAGATATTTGCTTTGATTGTTTTGATCAATGTCACGTGTATGGCATGCATGCTCTAAAATTGTAAAATGTAGGTTGTAAGCCGATGGACTGGAATTCCTATCACCACACTTGATCAAAAGGAGAAAGATAAGCTAATACACTTAGCGGACAGATTGCATGAACGAGTTATTGGCCAAGATGAGGCGGTCAACTTGGTTGCACAGACGGTGCTACGCTCTAGAACCGGTCTTGATCACCCTGGCCAACCCATAGGCTCATTCCTCTTTTTAGGCTCCACTGGTGTTGGAAAGACCGAGCTTGCAAAAGCCCTTGCTGAGCAGCTATTTGATAGTGAGAAGATGTTGCTTCGGTTCGATATGTCTGAATATGTCCACAAGGGATGCGCCTTGCGCCTTGTTGGAGCACCTCCAAGGTTTGTATATGATATATGATTCCTATTTCTGCACGATATAATTTGTGCTACTTTTTAACTACTTCGATTGATCTTAATGCTTGGTTTTATCATATATGACAGCTATATTGGGTATGAAGATGACGGACAACTAACCGAGAAAGTCAGGAGGCGTCCATACAGTGTCATCCTTTTCGATGAAGTAGAGAAGGCGGATCCATTGGTGTCGAATATTTTTCTTCAACTCCTTGATGATGGTGTGTTGACTGATGGCAAAGGTCGGACTGTTGATTTCAAAAATACTATCATCATTATGACATCAAATGTAGGATCTGAAATCCTAGCAGCAAGCATGGATGGGACAAATAAAAACAATTCACGAGACCTTCTCATGAAAGAGGTTTGTGAATCTCAAAGTTACACGAAAAGGCTGCAAAGTCGCCTACCACATGTTTCTCATATATATGTATCTTTATTTGTGCAGGTCCAGAAACACTTCAGACCCGAGCTTCTCAACAGACTGAGTGAGATAGTAATATTTGATCCACTTTCACGTGACCAACTGAGAGAGGTTGTGAGAATACAAATGAAGAACATTGTTGCCGTATTAGCTGACAAGGGCATTTCTTTATCTGCAAGTGAGGACGTGTTGGACGTCATCTTATTGGAGTCGTACAACCCTGTAAGTACAACTATCTTGTCAAAATCACCATATTGCATTCTCACTATTTTTATAACCATATTTGGTTTCGTGCAGATGTACGGTGCAAGACCCATAAGGAGGTGGGTCCAGAAAAATGTAATGACAATTCTCTCCAATATGATTGTCAAGGGAGAAATATGTGAAGGCTCGGTGGTTTACATTGATGCTATGGACGACAAGAAAGGGTTAAAGTACGAACTTGCAAAGAAGATGGCAGATCCGTACATGCCAGCAATGGAAGATACATTTCCTTGACAAATGAAGAGATGATTGCATTAACTTTCCACGTCTTGTACTTCAAACAGAAAAAGCGTGTACATCCGTAGTAATATGAAAAAGTTAGCCGCATACAGTAGAATGGAAATCCATGCTAGGTCCCTTATAAAATATGTTAGTCTTGGTTGAGGTTTTGTGCCTATTTAACTTCCAAGAACCAGTTTAAAGTGAACACTGGACCGAGTACCTGTGATGATAACACATTATCCTCATCTTGGTATTTTTAGAAGAACCATTAAGCAAGTTGTGAACTGCATTCATGAACCTTTTTCGAAATACTAACAGATTGACTACTTGTCATATGTATGGATAAGAATTAAGATGTTGTATAAGTGTGGCTACTAGATGATAGTTCTTTCATGTCTTTGCCTGAACAATACATAACACAAATGATACCATACATATATTCTTGGGATTTCTGTTTGCGCTCATGTAAAGTTGTGGCGAGTGGTTTTATCGTTGGGATTGTTGAATGTTATTGTACTCTAGTTGTACGTATGTCTATAGGTATATTACCATATGTAGCATATACGACTCTGTAACAACATGTGTAGCATGATGTCCTCAAACTCTTGTATGTCCGTATCAATATAAAGCACCATGGCAACTCACAATTAGGGTACGCTTCCCATAATATTCTTACATGGTTTCAGAGCATCGCTAACACCGCTGCCATGTCATTTGGCTCGTCTTCTTCGTCGACTTTGACCGTTGGCTCCCTTAGCGCCACCAACTCCGAGAAACTAAATGGAGACAATTTCCTTCTTTGGCGAGCTCAGATTGTCCTCGATGTTTGTGGTGCCCATCTCTATGGCTACCTCGATGGTTTGGTAGCTGCACCAGACAAGCAACTGAAGACCAAGGATAAGGATGCGATAGAGGTTTCAGTCCCTAACCCTAACCATGGAAAGTGCATCTCGTAGGATCATCAGTTTTTCGGTTATCTTCTGCAGAACATGTCCAATGAGGTGTTGATGAAGATCGAAGGGCAGACAAGTTTAGCAGACATCTAGAGTGATGTTTTTTTCGCAGTCTAAGGCACAGATTATGCATCTCCGCACTAAGATGAATCAAACTTGAAAGTAAAACAAGATCGATGTAGTATATTTTTTGTCAAATCAAAAGTTTGGCCGACGAGATGGCGAGTATGGGCAAGTCTCTGTCCTGAAAGGTCGTCGGGAGCAGACATTGGATCCTATGGACTTGATACAAATTGGTATACTGATTGCAGAGCAACTGATCACATCATGGGTGAACTTGCAAAACTACGGGATTGCTACAATAAGGACGAGCAAATACACACAGTTAATGGTGCAAGTATGGATATACGTTATGTTGGTCACTCGTTACTTCGTACCCCTACTCATGATTTGCATCTTAAAAATATCTTGCATGCTCCTAATTAATGCCAAAAGGATTCTTTTATCCACTAGTCATCTTGAAAAAGATAATCACGCCTTTGTAATATTGTCCTAGTTCGTTTTATCAAGGACCAACACAGGAGGAAGGTTCTTCCACAAGGTTGACATGTATGTGAGCCATCTTTATCCCTAGCTATTGTCATCTTCTTCATCGTCTGGACAACAAAATCATGGTGTCATCAAGTCCACTTCCCCGCATTTGCCTAGGCGCCTAGGCCATTCATCTTCGGATGTGGTTCATCAAGTTCTTCAAGACAATAATATTTATGTTAGTGAGTCAAATAAAGAGTCTGTTTGTGATGCTTGCCAAAATGCCAAGATCCATTACCTTCCATATCCTTAGTCATCTAGTATGTATACTTTTCCTCTTGAACTTATATTTTATGATGGTTGGAGTCCTTCTTAGACTTCTACTGGGAGATGGAAATATTATGTTAGTTTGATTGATGATTAGAGCAAGTTCACTTGGATATATATGTTCAAAAATAAATCTGATGTATTTTAGAAGTTTCATGATTTTCAGCATCACGTTCAGTGACTCTTTGATAGAAAAAATATTGATATGCAAACAGAGGGGGAGGGGATGAGTATCATAAACTTAATTCCCTTTTCAACAAGTAGGTATTTCCCACCTTGTTTCTTGTTCTCATGTGCATCAACAAAATGGTCCGTTGAGCGTAAGCATAGACGTATGAGGTTGGTTTGACTCTTCTTGCCTACGTATCTATGCCACTCAGATAATGATATGAAGCCTTTCTTACTACCCAGCTTATTTGACTAATCATGTTCCCAAGAAGGTTATACACTCTCAAACTCCTATTGCTTCTCTTTGGATATAAATATGACTATTTTTGCGGATTTTTGGATGTGTTTGTTGGCCCAATCTTGGTCCGTATAATAATCGCAAGTTACAATTTTGTTCTAAACAGTGTGTTCCTTCGATATAGTGGTCTTCGTATCGGCTAAAAGTGTCTAGACATTGTTAGTGGTCATGTGTATATTTCATGTGATATTAGTTTCATTTTGCCTCGCTTCACTCTATTGTTGGAGCCTAATAAATTACCTCCATCTCTTTGCAACAATTTAATTTGCATGATCATGAGGGGAACCATATACGAGATGATCATATTGATCCTAATCCTACGAATCAGAGACGGAGCCAACTTTCGACCTTGAGGGGGGCAAAATAGTGTTGTAAACTTCATGAGGGGGGCAGAGTAAGCTAAATCAGCAAGAAATTACAGTTCTAGTGAGCGGTATTATTCATAAAATCCAAACCATAGGGGGGGCTGAGCCCCCCCTCGCCCCCTGTCTCCGTCCCTGCTACGAATCATACTGTTGCGTGTTTTATACAAGAATTAGGTAAAAAATTCATGCCCTGGGGAGGTTCTGCTGATTATTCCAGCTGTGGCACATATCACAAACATGATTCTTCACAACACCACGCCATTTTTAGAGATAGCCATAGCTCAAAGAAGGTGTAGCTCGAGATATACTTGTAGTTCATAGGTGAACCGGAGATACGACGTTTGGAGCAGATCTAAGTAAACTAAACCAAGCTTATGAAGAAGCTCTACTTTAACCGCATGCCCAGGAAGGATGAGCGCACTGAAGAAGGATGCACAATTTGCAATTCTTGAACTTTGTAATTAAATATATTTTAAATTTGATGATTTGTCATTTGTTCTGATTATGAAATGTAAGTTCAGTACTTGTTAGTCATTTGTATGTATCTCATTGATTAATAGTCTATTTTGTATGTGCATTGTGCTTTCTGACCAACAGAGGATACTGAGAAGTATTGTGGTTGTGGCTGCACTGCTAGCAGGGTTGTCGTGGTGGAATGCTAGCAGCCGGATTGATGTTCCGGAGTTCCAGCCTCTTCAGTAGCTAGTGGACAACCACGGAAAAAACTTAGTCTTTGGGGTTTGAACAATTTTACTAACATGCAAGCAACAATAGTTCACCAGAAATGACTCGTCTAGCGTGTCCAAACTTGTGGCCCCACCGGCCCAGTTTCTGATGGACGCCTTTTAATGCCTGTCACTACCGAATGTAAGAACAAAAAAAGCCATTTTCCAGTGACTCGAAATCATTTCTGACAAGATCGTCATGACAGACGACTAGCTCGTTGGAGCGGGGGTTATTAAGCACTCATCAGTGACAATGAATTATAAGCTAGTGCAGGGCCATAATTAAACCTACAATGCTATATGGAGAAGAATGTTGGTCCATGAAAGACAACACATCCAAAAGTTGAATGTTGCATAGATGTGCATTCCACGATAAATGTGTAGCCATATAAGAAAAGGACTTAATTACGGACCAAGATAATGCATGATAGTATAGGGTGACATTGATCGACCGGTAGCTAGCTGAAGACCAACTAAGATGGTTTGGGTATATCTAAAGAAGACCTTCAGAAGCATCAGTCAATAGTGATATTTTAAAAATATGGAAAATACTAAGAGGGTCAGAGGATGATCAAAGTTAATATAGATGGAGGTGACAAATAAATACTCGAGATTGGAACATGCTTAGAGATTTGGCTCTTCATGGGATATCCATGTACTAGAATCTTAGTTTGTCGGTTACTTCTTTAATTTTTCTATCTTCTACTTATTTTGGTGTTTTTATGTTAGATTTTATATCTAGTTGACCCAACTTATCTTTACTATTAAAGTGAAAGCTGTGTATGCCTGGTGTCACACATCGAATGAATTACAGAAAATGACACCCCACTCTCCTCTCCAACTATGTCCTTAAAACGCTCGCCATTTATCCACAGTTAGTTTAGATTATGATTAGGTTCAATCCAGCGAAACCACAGATTTGTTGGATATCTCCCACGTTAATAGCCACAAAACCAAAAGGATAACAACTTGGTTGCATGCCGGTTGAGAACATTCGTTCAAACTGAAAAGTTTGTTTATCAGATCCGTATTATATTATTCTCAACGAGACATATTTTTTTTTTTTTTTTTTTTTTTTTTGAGATAGAGACTTATCTTCTTATCTAAACAAACTAGATGGATGGGGAGTTGGAGTAGGACGTGTACTACTTTTATTTTTCTCCTGGTCGACTTCCCAATGCGAGCGATCCTCGGTCAAAAAAAAAAAAAAAAAAAAAAATGATCCCATTCTCCAATCCGAGCGACCCCATCAATTCCACAATTCCAGTCGCCTCCATCGATCGATTCGCCGAGGGGAGGAAGCATCTAGGAGGAGGGAGGAGGGAGATCGACGGGCAGAGTTTTTCTCCTTGGCAGGCTACTGCTTGCAGGTCCACGACCCGATGTTCCTAGCGACGGCCGGAGCTTCTAGCTGAGGAAGGGATCGGGGTCCTAGCGCGCTCAGGCGGAGTTGCGTCGGCCGGAGGAGAGGCGCGATGCGGTTGTCGGAGCAGAGCATCTGAGCACGCAGGCAGCGGAAAGGAGATGCAAAGAGGCTGGTCGCGGTGTCGGCGGGAAGGAGAGTCACGGTACCAGTTGGGGAGGAGGACGGAGTAGAGGAGCGAGGCGGCGTTGGGAGAAGAGGTCGTGGTGGGCGGCCAGAGGAGACACACGATGCGGTACTCGGAGCAGAGTATCTGAGCATGGAGGCAGCGGAAAGGAGATGCAAAGAGACAGGTCGCGGTGCCGGCAGGGAGGAGAAGTCGCGGTACCAGTTGGGGAGGAGGACGGAGTAGAGGAGCGAGGCGGCGTTGGGAGAAGAGGTCGTGGTGGGCGGCCGGAGGAGAGGCGCGATGCGGTAGTCAGAGCAGAGCGTCTGAGCATGCAGGCAGCGGAAAGGAGATGCAAAGAGGCTGGTCGCGGTGCAGGTGGGGAGGAGAGGTCGCGGTACCAGTTGGGGAGGAGGACGGAGTAGAGGAGCGAGACGTCGTTGGGAGAAGAGGTCGTGGTGGGCGGCCGGAGAAGAGGCGCGATGCGGTAGTCGGAGCAGAGCATCTGAGCATGCAGGCATCGAAAAGGAGATGCAAAGAGGCTGGTCGTGGTGCCGGCGGGGAGGAGAGGTCGTGGTACTAGTTGGGGAGGAGGACGGAGTAGAGGAGCGAGGCGGCGCTGGGAGAAGAGGTCGTGGTGGGCGGCCGGAGGAGAGGAACAAGGCGTCGTGGTCTCGGCGTGGAGGCAATGGCTACTCAGGTAGTCGAGTGTGTACAGTCTTGCAGAAAAGCTAATTCCAATAAATCTCCTACATTTGATTGATCTTATTACTCCTACATGTTTCTTGGAAGAGTTTCTTCATCGAACATTTGCACCAGCATAACAACGTGAATATGAAATGAGTCCTGAAACAAGTGCATCGCAAATTAGTTTTTCAAGATGTAGAAGAGTATATATACGTCTATACTTTCATATCAACGTCCTACTACTTTTTCTATTTAAAATTTCAGTTATAATTCTATGGTTGCTAATGAAATTGATAGATCATATTTCAGTTTTAGTTCCAATAGCTGCTTGTTACTGCTGCTAGGTTCTGCAGAGATGCTGGTGGTCGAGGCGGACAGCGTCCAGACAGCCAGCGGCAGTGGTGCTTCCTCCTATGCCGCTGGTGAGGCTTCGCCGGTGCAAGATGCTAAATTGATTGGGTTTTCCTTCTTGTAGATAGTTTTGACGCATGGCAGTATCGTAGAAACGGAGACGCATGAGGCCCACGAAATCGGTTGCTTGGACGTTGATGGCGCTCATGGCAATGGTGGTGGACTCAATGGGGAAGAGGATGGGCTCTACCAGCTCTCTATGGTTGGGGCAGAGGTGCCAATTCTTTGATTTTTTTAATCCAGGAGATATAAATCATGGGCAGCTTGATATTGTTTTTCAGTGAGGAGGTATAAATTACAAACTTCCATTATTATCTGCAATACATGATTTGTCCAGTTTATGGAATGTAGGCACATTCTGTAAATCCATCTGTCGTAACCTGTACTTGGATTCATCACAATTATAGCATGACTTATTTTATGATCAATTATATCCTAGCATGATGAACCTACCAAACTATTTCTCTTAACTTGTCGCAATCTTATGTTCAGTTAGCCTGACTTAAAATGTTACTGATTGTAGCCGACTGTATACATGTGATGGTGTATCTTATCTGAAAATGTTTAGATAATCATCAAATGTCGATACATATTATTATAATACATTATTCTTATGAATTGCAATTTTCAACTGCAATGCTTTGGTCTTGAGTTGCTCAACTTCTATCCCAACAGTTCAGTTGCAATGCTTTGGTCTTGAGTTGCTCAAAGCAAATTTTAATGTCTGCGTTTCTCCATATGTTACGTCAGGCACATTACAATCTTGCAGCAAGAATTCATAAAATGAAATAATTGTAAGAACAAGTCTGTCTGAAGTTTGAACTACATTCAGAAAATATAATGCAAGCCAGTCTGTCTGAGCTACATTATCATTTTATGTTTTCACTCTCCTCAAATTAACACATTATGAAAAATGATTTATTTGAAGGCGCTCAAAAGTTAGTCTGTGACTACCAACTGAAGGGATTTGTCTCATCACCGCTCACCATCTGATGCCTTATATAATGCAAGATGCCTTTAATAATCGTTTTGCTCGGAGGAAGATTTGGATGGAGCCTTTGATCATTGCATAAGAAGACCAGTATGGTTGTGACAATACAAACTCTAATCTAAATCAGAGACAGATGAAAATATATGATCGTTTCTTGATGCAAAAGATTTAAGCATCTCCAATGTGCAGCAGAGAAGCTTGTCATTCTGCTCACAAACATGATTCTGCAGGGCTTTATAAAGTATTGAAATAATCTTGGCTTGTCATACTAAAAGCCCACTTCAATTGTTTTTTGACAAATCCTGCGTATGCATGATAACAGGGGTAAGATCAATTTTCACCCACAACCAGATGTAGAGTAATAAGAGAACAATGGAATTGATCAAGAAATGATGGCCAGAAGGAGAATCATGTAAATGATTACTTCGCATGCTAATCAAACAATAAGGACAGCTATTATCTGATCTTATCATCAACCAGGTGAATCGATAAAGTTGCTGAATTGTCCGAAAGCGTTCACTGGAAATTCCACTTCTTTCTAGAAAAATTGTACATATAATGCCAATTTATCAACTTTGTTTCTGATTTCTTTTCACAAATATTATGACAATGAGCCTGTATGCAAGCAAAGTTCCTTAAGTGATTGTAAACTCGCAACTATCCATAGCGCAGTTTAACTACGTCAGTGATATATCGCATTCAATAAACCATATTTGTGGATTTATCATGTAATTCAAGAATTGGTAATTATAATTGGTCCCTTATTATTCTATCCCTACACTATCACCATTCCTAATCTGTATGACTTCAACCAAGAAAATGTAACCTAGGACGATAGGATAGACGAAATACAACATGTGGATCATTTAGAAATTTTAAATTTTAAGGTGTAGCCACCTGCCCCACCTAGAGTCTTCAAGTTTCTCTTAAACAACAACTTGCTGATTTGCACCAAAATTGCTAACCGATTCAAGAAATAACTAACTAACCTAGCTATATACGGCTACTAATCCAAATAACCCTGCAACTTTTTCTCGCGACACCTAAATATAATTTGTTTTTTGTGCGGACCTTTTCTACTAAGCGACGAGTTATCCAAGCAGCTAGCAATTGTCCACTGACATCAAGGTATTCTCTCTTCCCCTTTCCACCGGCGTCAATTACCACACGCGCACCACACACAATCGAGTCGGCGAAGCCGATGACCAAAAAGAGATACGTGGCAGCGGCGGCAGGAAGGAGAGGGCCGCAGGCATGCGCAGCGATGAGGTGGTCCATGTTGGCGTGGACACCCTACACGTGGAGCCATGTCGCATCCTCATGCAAGACGTGCGGGGAAAGCTCCTTTGGAGCGAATGCCGATGCACGCCATCACCCAATCGTAGGAGGGGAGTTAAGAAGGAGCGAAGCCATCGAGGCGGGTTGGTCCAGGCACGCAGTAGGAGCGAGAATGCCGCCTGCCGCGGTGGAGAAGCGGTCGTGCAACCGATGGAGGGGTGGTTCAGCGTCGGAGGGCGGGGAGGATGACAACTAGAACCGTGCGCCGGATAGCGGGAGGAGGGAGGGGGCAGCAGATGGAACCGTGTGCCAGAGGGTTGGTAGGCCGATGGCGAGTGGCTCGGCGCCGGAGGTCGGGACGTAAGTGAGAGAGCTGCCGAGGACGGGTTCCTCCTGGCGTGAGTGACCCAGCGGCGTGAGTAGCCGCATGCGGCGTGAGTGACCCAGGCGATGCTGTCGGGAGAAAGTTGGGTGAGGAAGAAAGCAGGACAATCCAATTTTTCTCAATTTTTTTTTCTTAGCCACGGAAATACCCTCGCTCACAGTATTCCAATACCAACAAGCACCGACATGTGATTTTCTATGGTTATCATTACAATAAATTTATTTCATTCTCGTCTTAATGACCAAGATAATAATACTTTTCCATTCATGATTTTATGGGATGGTAAAAGATTTATTCATCTAATTTGCACCATGAGTACCCTATATTCACATTCTTATATTTTTATGAAAAGAAAACTTCATGCTAACTCATAGATTGCTTGTGCAGGATGTCTACGAGTTGATGATGAATTTTTTTATACACATACTTAAGTACCTTGCTTTTTTACTTTTTAGTTTTTTTTTGGATGTGTGCATCCGTACTACCATTAGGGTATTACGTTGTTGCAGAGGCTGGGTGTAATTGGTATCTCTCGATATTAATATATTCCCTTTATCGAAAAAAAGTACCTTGCTAATGAAGGTGAATACAACATTTCTGATGTTGTGCAAGCATATCTTAGTCGCGTAAAGGGAGCATGGTTGTCACAAATAATATAAGAAATACTTTGTCAATCGTCGCATTTTATACTCATTACACTAAATTATGTGATATGATCTGAAGATGTTTTAAATACTATGTGGTTATTTTTTATGTACTTAAATATTTTCACGCATTATTTACACATGTAATATTTGTGACACTACACATAGGGAGGCCATGTAATATTGTGACACTAGGCATAAGGTAGGGAGCCGTGACGAAGCACGGGCATTCCACTAGTTTAGAATAATAGCTATGATGTCATTGTACAAGGATTCGAAAAAACAATTACCTTCTCACCTGTGATATGCAAACTAAATTTGGTGTAGGCAAAAAAAAAACCAGATGTGCAGTACTCCCTTCGTTTACAAATAGATGTCCTAAATTTATTAAAATTTAAATATATGTAAGACGCATTTAAATATAAATAAATCTAAAACATTTACTTAAGGATAGATGTAGAGGTAGTACAATGTGAACTGCGCGTTACTGGGACCGACTCTGTGACAAGAGGGAGAGAAAAACGCAGGATTACGAGATAAAATTCTCCAATGAAATCTTGTCGTTCGATCTAAGGAAATAAAATAAGAAGATTCTATAAATCATTTGGAGCTCCGAACAGAATAACGGCCTCCCGGCACCCCCAACAAACCTTCCCGCTCATTTCTTCTTCCCCTTGCTCGCCGGAGAAGAACCTGAGACAGCCACCCACCGCGGGTCATCTGTTTCGCCTTCCTCCCACCGCCTCTCTCCGTCGCCGCAGCATGATGCTCCCCATGCGCCGCGGCCGCGCAGAGGTGGGGACTCGAACGATTCGCGCGGCGAGGATCGTTGTTGTGCCGGTGATGCGTCGGCGTATGCCCCGCTACTTCCAGCGCGTGGATGAGCTTCTGGATTCTGATGATGTGGAGGTGCAGTGGGAGGAGTGGGAGGAGGGGGAGGGCACGGTCGTCTGGCCTCATGTGCTCGGCAGCCCCGACGAGCAGGACGACGTCGAAGAGCTCCTGGATCTCGTCAGGCGCCTTTCTCTGGGACGAGGAGGCATCTCAGACGATGAGCTAAGTCAGCTGTTCGAGATCGCAAGGCGTCGCATTTGGGAGGGCAGCGTGGCGCTCCAGCCACTCGCCGCTGGAGGCGATGATGATGGGCGTGGCGGCACGAGAGTTGCTACGGCGGCGCCCGCCGCAGATGACGACGATCGGTGTGGACGAGGCAGGGTTGTGCTTCTATACCATATCCTTCGATGCACAGATGGGGAGGAGGAGGGCGCACGCCGACGCGGAGGCGGACACCGACGCGGACACGGAGGCGGAGGACCCTGCGACGGGGACGACCCGGAGCCTGGACCGGGAGGGGAGCCACGCTCGGCTACCACGGGAGGCGGCCACGGAGAGGAGGGGGACGGAGGACCCTCCGACGAGGACGACCCGGAGCAGGGACCAGGGACGGATCCACATTGGCCTACCACTACCACGGGAGACAGCGATGGAGAGGAAGGTGACGCCAGAGTTGCGACCATGGCGCGCGTCGTGATGCGTCTCGGCTTCCTCGCCGCCGTCCTGGCCTGCGTGCAGCCTCCTGGAGATGTCTCAGATGAGTAGCGTCGATGAGCCCACCTACTGTTCGATAGAATGATCGAAAGACTTCAACCGCTTAATTCTTGAGTTGCTCGGCACTATCTTGAAACTGATCATGATCGAGGTACTGGGTGAAAGCCAATTGTTCTTGACTCGGTCTTAATCTGTCAAGTCATTTGATCTGTTCTGTTGAATTTCGTTGGATTTGATCATCCAAGTTAGTGGCGTGTACAGATTTATTTCAGATGGGGATCTTGCCTAGATTCATGTTTTGCTTGCACCATTATCTTGTGTCCTATCAGATTCATTTCTCCTAACACCGTTGACTGTCGTTCGTGGGACATCTTTCAGTTAAGTGGTTTACAGAGCTTTTTTTCAGCCTCTTCTGATTTCAGAAGCTCTTCACGCATCTCGGGGGGCTGGGCTCCCTTGAGCTGCAGTTTTTCTGTTTGTCTGGTCGTGTGGAGAATGATCTGGGCCACCGATCGATTAGCGCGTCAAGTCCTTCCCCACAATGTCTTTTGTGCCTTTTGCAACCTAGATGGAGAAGACATTGGTCATCTCTTGATGAACTGTAGCAGCATCGTGATATTCTGGGATCTTGTCTTCAGTTGATCTTGACAGTTCTGTTCTGTTTCGGACAATCACAAACAGGGCCTTGGCAGACTGCTCTTCCTTGGGGAGTGTTTGTTAGTGTGGTGTAGGCGTGTAGCACTGGATCTGTTTTACTTTCTTTTGTCCTGGTCATCTCTCGGTTTCCCGTCTTTGCAACTTCTATTTTCCTTGATCTTGTACTGGTTCCTCTCCTCTCTAATGAAATACATGCAGCCCTCTTGTATGGCTCGAAAGAAAAAAAACTGCTTAACTGTGCATTTATTTTTACCTTTATTTCTAGTCTTGACCAAAGCCTGCAATATAGCAAAATCAAATTTTACTGGATTTTGCTTCCTGATACTTGAGTTAAAAAGTTTCTCACATACTGTGGAGATTTTGTTTAACTCTGAGATGTACAAATGTACAATGATCTCAGTGTGAGTCACCATGGGCTTTGCTCTTACTGTTTTCAGTACAAGCATTTTCGGCAGAACTGATTCTTTCTCAGTGACTGACAGTTAACTCTAACAGCCGCTTGATTAACTAGCCATGAGGTACATTACTGACTGTTGGAGAGACTGTCATATGAGAAAGCGCAGTGCCATACTTTTCTTTGTTTACCTTTTTAAGATCCAAGTACGTGCCATTTTTGTGAGATACATTTTGAAATACTTTGGATATAACGCACACTTGCGGAATGTTCGATTTTCTCATGAAAACAAAGTCTGCCTGTGATTAAGTTTTTTTGTCATATCCTGTCTTAGATGCTTTAATGCTTGCACTTTGCAGAACGAGGAAGAAACAATGGTCTCGAGGTAAGGAGACTGTGGCTTGTTGCTCTTACAGATAAGTGCATGTGCTAGAGTTTGGTTGTTTCTAGAAAACTGATTCCTGTCTTGGAACCATACTGAAATTGTTCCTATTTCAGCCTGTAATATATGGGATGTGGATCTAAGTGCTGACGAAGGACTGTAATTTTTTTGCGGACAATAATTTCACTCATGCATCGAGGTTAGCTTTGCATAGTAGTTTCTAGTACAACTGAATATATATCCCTTTGTTGGAAATCCATTTTGGCTCATAGGTGTAGATACACCCATTGTCCAAAAAACATATTTCAAATGTCTAATTACTAAGACAGCCTCCAAAGTGATCAGGCTGTCCATTTGAATCCAATAGTCGGTAGTAAACGCGATCTGCAGATAGTTCGAGAGCATCCCTTTAGCCCGGCTTATAGTTGAAGAGGATCTGATTGTTCAAGGTTTTTGTGAAGACATAAGCTATTGGAACTTGACTCTCTGTAATTGTGTTAACGGAAAACTAGAACCATGACTCTCATAGTTGACTTTCTTCACACAAAAACGAGAAGCTCGTAGATGTCTTTGAGTCAGATGTGCAGCTTGCTTACAGAAAACTCAAGATTGGGGTTGAAAACTGCAATTTTCTTCATTTGTGTGCAATGGGGCATGCAAGTGGCCAGGCAGCAGAGCTTGTGGCTTTGGTGCAAGTCAATAGCACGTTCTAGATATGAAAAACTAGATAATGGTATTTCGTAGTATATCTTTCAAAAGAAAATAATAAAGCACGACAGTAAATGATTGCAGGTCCACCCTTCTGGCTGTTAGTTTGATCCCCGGAAGCACTTTCCGGATTCATTTATACTCCCTGTTGAACCATTACATATCACCTCAGAACAAGTATAGCACTTTGTGCTAGAGAAAATAGTGTTTTTTATTCGAGGTTACTGATACTGACAGTAACAAGTGATGTTTTTAATTGTGTCCTTGATTATGTTTATACTTGAAAAATAAGATAGTGTGTCATCTCAGTATGGGCTTGAGAGCCATTAGGAAAAGATCATATGTGATGAATATACAAATATTTTTCTACATTTTGCAATGTTAATGAGCAAAAATCTTCGAAGTTAGTGCATGCTTGTTCAACCCTCTAGGCTACAAAAACCTTTAATGTGCGGAACGTTGTACTTTTCATGATAACTTTTTTCGCTAAACTCTGGAATGCTGTAACCATTTTCGTTATCCCTGGGTAATAAAAATCAATCCGTGTGATCGCTTGGAAAAAATTTCATGATAACTTTTCAAGGATACGCCATGAAAAAGCGTATCATTTGGATAGAAGAAAGGCCAAAAGGTGGGCGAACATCGCCTTTCGGCTTACAACACTAATTTGTGGCATTAGTTAGCCAATAAGTTTAGGAATGGAAACTACTCACAAGAAAGAGTCGGCTGAACAGCCTCATAGGAAAAAACATGTCCCCTCTCAGAATCCCATTGTGCTTCCATTGAGCTCCTTCGGCGCGAAAATTATGGGGAGAGAGACACACCTTAGTATGTAGAATTAATCAATGGCAGACACGGAGTTAAAAAAACATCCTTGTTTTTAGTCATGGTGTTCTAGTTCTTGAGCAAATTCTCTTTCTATCACATTTTGTACCTGTATACTCAAGAAATGTTCACTGCCAAGGTGTGTTTCAGAGGTACGGACTTGTCTCCTGAAAGGTCCTGATGCTTAACCAGGATGAAACACAATGCTTTTCTTTGCTTTATAATATTCTTGAGTAGTGATAACCGGTGCAAACTGTAATCATCGGCAAGTTAATTCAGCTATGATTGTCAACGAATAATTTAACATCGTGATTACTTCAAGTACTATCATAATGCATAGAACTACAGTAGGTTTCTCTTACTGGTTTATCGGCTCGTGATAATTTTTTTTTTTTTTTTTTTTTTTTTTTTTTTTTTTTTGTGGGGTGGGAACTCTTCATTACTCAATAATAGTGTTTACAACATCTTGCATAGCAAGTTCTGCAATAAAATCTGGCACTACACCAAACCAGTGATTACAGATACCAGACTGTCTAGCAAGATGGGCTAAGCCATGAGCCAGTCCATTGAGTTTTCTCCTAGTGAAAGACATAAGACATACAGGAATACCACACTTGGCTTCTTCAATATCCTTGAAAGTGCTCCACTGTCGTGACTTGTTTAGAGTCTTGTTCGCAGCTGCTCCAACAGCCACCTGAGAATCAGACTCCAGGACCAGACTGTGCACCTGAAGCTCTAATCCAAGTCTAAGACCCGCCAGAATGGCTTCAGCTTCAGCGTCCACCACATCCTGGCAAGTACCGATGGGTTTACTGACCGCTGCAATGACGATACCTTGACTGTTCCGTGCAACAGCTCCAATTGATGAAGCCCCGGATTTGGGACAGAAGGCAGCATCAACATTAATCTTCACAGTTCCCTCCTTCGGTGGTACCCAAGAACTTGGATTCCTGCATATATCTCCAAAGGGGGAATACGAGCAAGAGACAGTAGTAGGAGTGCAAATCTGATGTACAGGAGTTTTACCTTTGTCATCTCTCTGAACCGGGACATGATCGACCAAAGCTGAAGCATAGGCCAAGAGAAAGTTTACAGAATTTTTTATAGTTTCTTTACCTTTCTCATATATAGCATCACACCTGATATGCCAGGCGCGCCAGAGAACAAGCAAAACCTGAGCTCTTTGATTCTTGCTGCAACAATCAAGAAGAATTAGAAGCCAGTCCTTTCCAGTGTACTGGAACATTTTCTCTGGTGGTAGATCCCAGTAGTCCCTCATTTTTTCCCTCAGCGCTCTTGCTTTGGTACAGGAAACAGTGGCATGGAAACTGTTCTCCTCGGTCATACCGCACAATTTGCATGTGCTCAAAGTCTCCAGGGTTCTTCTCTGCTTGTTCCTTGATGTAGGAAGGTTATCGCGTGCAGTTCTCCAGCCAAAGATGCGCACCTTGGCCGGAACTTTGGCACTCCAAATGACACTCCAGATTTTCCTTGCGTTGTTCTGTGCTCCGCTCCCTCCAGCGATCCACCTGGTACCATTGTTAAGATTGTAAGCCAACTTATAAGCGCTTTTAACAGAAAAGTTACCATTTCTTTCATAGTGCCACGCCATGATATCTTCACTGGACTGGTCTGGGAGCCTCATGTTAAGGATACAGGCAGCATCCTCAGCATAGAAAATTCTTCTCACGATGTCCTGATTCCATTCGTTGGATCCGTTGGTTAGTAATTGGCTAACCCGTCGAACTCTAGTATTACTTTTACCAGCTCTTGGTTTCAGATTGTAGTCTCTTGGCAGCCAATTGTCCCGCCATATGTTGATTCCTTTTCCGTTCCCAACTCTCCGGATTAGTCCCTCCTTGAGCAGCTCTAGCCCGTGCTCGATGCCACGCCAAGAGGGAGATGCATCCTGTCTAAACACAGTATCCAGGAAGTCTCCATTAGGGTAGTAAATGGATTTTAGTAGCCTTGCACAAAGGCTATTCGGATTTGAGACGATCCTCCAACACTGCCTAGCTAGCATAGCCTGGTTTAGGATCTTCATATCTCTGAAACCCACTCCTCCAAATTCTTTTGGTCTGGTAAGCACGTCCCACGATTCCCAATGCACTTTCCTCTTCTTTTCATCCTCTCCCCACCAAAAGTTCCTTACCATGCGGGTATAGTCGTCGTGGAACCCCGCTGGAAGTTTGAACACGCTCATGACATAGTTGTTCATTGTTTGAGCCACTGACTTGATGAGTTCATCTTTTGCACCCATTGACATAAACCTCTCAGCCCAGTTCGAGAGCTTTTTACCCAGTCGATCCTTTTGTGGTTGAAATTTACCCTTCTTCATGCGACCTTCTGGGGTAGGCAGTCCGAGGTATTTGTCCTCAAAGTCTTGCCGTTCCACCTCCAGGATGCTTCTAACCTCATTTTGCTTCTGGAGGGGGCAACTGTCACCAAACATAATAGAACACTTGTTAGCGCTTAAAATCTGCCCTGAACCCTTTTCAAAAGTTGTGATGGCTGATTTTATAATAGTTGCTTGCTGGTGATCCGCTTTGAAGAAAAGTATGCAGTCATCTGCGAACATTAGATGGGAAACCCCTGGCGATGTTCTACAGATTTTCAGCTCCTTGAGGTGTTGATCAAGGATTGCTCTATGAATCCTTTTTGACAAGGAATCAGCCACAAAGAGGAATAGATAAGGGGACAGGGGATCCCCCTGTCTCAGGCCTCTAGTTGGGACGATTTCTTCAGTGAGGTTGCCGTTAACTTGGACGCAGAACTTAACCGTGGTAACACAGGTCATGATCCAGCTCACCCACTTTCATTGAAACCTAGCTTTAGAAGCAGCTCTTTAAGAAAGGTCCAGTCGACCCTGTCATATGCCTTGGATAAATCCATTTTGTAAGCACAGAAAGACTCACTTGGTTTCCTATTTCTTTGAATTGCATGGAAACATTCAAACGCTATTAGAGCGTTATCTGAGATGAGTCTTCCCGGGATAAAGGCGCTTTGGGTGTCACTGATAAGACCGTGTAGGTGAGGCCTAATTCTGTTGACAAGACATTTTGATATGATCTTGTAAATCACGTTGCAAAGGGATATGGGTCTGTAGTCTTTGAGATCACAAGCTTCATCAGATTTTGGAATCAACACAATCTTTGTCATATTCATGCCATCAGGTAGTTCACCATCATGGAAGAACTTCTTGATTGCCTTACAAATTTCTGCTCTCAAGAGAGCCCAGTTCCTTTGGAAGAATCTTGCAGGTAGGCCATCCAGGCCTGGTGCTTTGTGCGGTCCAATCTGAAACAGAGCATCGCCGATTTCTTCTTCAGTAAACTCAGCAACCAGTTGACTGTTTATCAGGTCCGTGACAGCAGGTTCCACGGATTCCAGAAGGGGAGACGGGTCAATCTCCGGGTCTTCTCTATAGAGGGACTCAAAAAATAGTTGAGTCCTCCTTTTAATTTCTTCTTCGTCTGTAGCAAATGACCCATCATTTCTTCTCAGTTTTACAATTCTATTTCTTTTCCTCCTACCTGAAGCTTTCCGATGGAAGAACCTAGTGTTGCGGTCCCCATCTCTCAACCATTCAATCCTAGAACGTTGTTTCCACATAATTTCCTCCCTTAAGAGAAGCTCATCCAGCCTAGAAGAAACTCTTTTTATTTCCTCCTGGTTTCTGAAGAAATCCCGGTTCTGAAGTGTATCAAGAGTTCTTCTCAGGTCCTTTATTTCCTTATTTACAGAGCCAAACATGTCTCTGCTCCACTTATCCATAGAGGCCATGGTGGAGTTAAGCTTGTCATGGATACCTGCAAGGTCAGCAGCAGGACCAAGCTGGCTCCAAGTCTGGTCAATGTGATCGAACAGAGACTTGTCTCTCTCCCACATCAACTCATAACGGAGTTGGCGTCTTGTACAACTGCTCCTTTTTTCCTCCTTCAGGATGACCAAGATCGGGCAATGGTCAGATCGAGACGAGGTGAGATGGTGCACCGTTGCATCAGGGAACATGGTCGACCATGCCGGGCAGGCCACGGCGCGGTCTAGTCTGACACGGACATTTCTCTGCCCTCGTTGTTTGTTGTTGTAGGTCCATGGCGTTCCAACAAAGCCAAGATCATGGAGATTGCAGTGTTCTAGGGTCTCTCTAAATGCTGCCATCTGGCCCGCATTTCTCCTTCTTGCTGAGAAGTGCTCGGACTGAAACATGGCTTCATTAAAGTCCCCACACATTAGCCAAGGTTCCGAAGACTGAGGTTTAATACGCTTGATCAGTTTCCAAAACTCAGGCCTATCACAGGGACGCGGTTCACCATACACAAAAGTGGTTCTCCATTTTATTCCAATCTGATCCTGAACTATTACATCAATGTGGTGCTGGCCGAAATTTAGCAAATCGATCTTCAGATCAGAACTGACGAAGAGGGCAATGCCTCCTCCTTTACCCTCGACACACACCGGCAGGCAGTTGCTGAAGCCGATGCGTCTACACACACTCTCCACCAGGGCTTTATTTTGCCTAGTCTCAGACAGAAAGACTAGGTTGGGTCTATGCTCCCGCACTAGGCGGCAAAGCTCTTGGACTGTCCGAGGCTGCCCCAAACCTCGGCAGTTCCAGACAAGGATCTTCATTGGGCCTGCCAGGCACCCTCATCGGTGCCCGACTTACTGCCGGCATTCTGGGGGCCAGCATCTCCCTCTGCGTTCAGGTTACTTTCTCCCGTACCCTCATCCCTCTTGCTCCTATCTTTCTGAGTACTCTGGCCTTCTAGTGTGCTCTGAGCGCTCTCAATGAGCAGCAACCTCTCAGCCCCCTCCCTCCCTATTACATTGTTCTCATTCTTACTCTCAGCTACAATCTCTAGAGACTCGCTCTCTATCTGTTCCGACTCTACCATAGCAAAAGCACCTCTACAATGCACATTTCTAGAGCCTATACGGTCTGTACCTTCCTCGTTCCTCAACTGCTGCAGAGCTTCCTTTCCCAGGCACACCTCCAGCGAGGGGACCTGCATGACGACCCTCTTTGCTTGAGGGTGCAAAGTCAGGTCATCGTTTTCATGCCTTTTACGCGGAGCCCCCAGCACAATGGCCTGGGTTGTCAGCGTGTTCTCCGGCTCGCTCTGTTCTTCGTCCTTTCCTCTAACCTGCCTCTTCCAGGTTCCCTTCTTTGCTGGTGGAGTGGAGGTGTCTAGGTTTTCCTCTCCTGATGCCTCCACCACAGTTTCAGGTGGGTGGGTGGAGGCCGCCAAGGCAGGCAGGGAGGAGGAGGAGCCCTCTTTTGGGCTGTCGTTGTCGCCTTTTGTCAGCGGGTCCTCGACAGAGAGTTTGCCAACCTCCCTGGCAACGTAGGCGATGATCGCCTGCTGGCAAGTGTTGTTGTCGATCTTGGATGGAGTCGGGCTGGCTGGTTGGTTCCACGGGAGGGTAGGCACTAGTTGGCGACGCTCCTGCTCCGTGGTTTCAGGGAGAAACCAGCGGCGCGGGTCTTCAACGTGCGTGGGTGGGACTCCAAGCTCCCTGCCGTACCCTCCGCTCCTCAGCTCCATCGGGAGGATACACCTCTCCTCTCCATGGCCAATGATGCCGCAGGAGAAGCAGAATCTTGGCAGCCTCTCGTAGAAGATGTGGACGATCACCTCCTCTCCAGTAATCCCGTCCAGAAGGGGAGTCCACCGAAGAAGAGGTTGGTTGATGTCGATCCGCACCCTGGCTCTGAGAAATTTGTCGCAAATATCTCCACGCGAGTTATTATCAATGGTGATGTAGGAGCCAATTTTCTTACCCAGGTCTCTTGCGAGTTTCTTCGACAGCAGGTAGAAGGGGATGTCCTTGAATTGTGCCCAGATGGGCACAGACGTGAAGGTTAGAGTAGCAGGATCTTCCCCTTCCTTCAGGGCTTCGATCAGCACAGCATCATCTCTGTACCGCCATGGCCCTCCGCGGATTACGTGATAATTTTCAACTGACCATAACTTCTCATCTTCAGTTGTCATGTTCAACTAAACACACGTTATCGTCTTCAGTGAATTTCCTAACCAACTTGATCTTACATCCACACGCAGCATTTGCTGTTTCACCCGTGCTCACCTTCAGTCTCACATGTGCTGCCGTTCAAAGATGATATAGCAGTTGTGAGCGGATGCTGCCTTGATTACCCCACCAAAGAAGTCCTAACACTCTAGTCTTAGGGTCTGTTCGGTTGTGGAACATAGTGGAACGGAATGGAACCGTTCCATTCCTAGGAGGCATTCTCGTGTTCGGTTGTCAACTGGGACGGAACCGGGGCGTTCCTCAGAAGGGAATATTCGCTCCATATCCGGAACGCACTCGTCCGGCCAAAACGGCCGGACCGAGTGGAACGGGCGCTAATCTCTCTCTCCCTCACGCTAATCTCTCTCTCTCCCTCCACCTCCTCTCTCTCCCTCCGAGCTCACCGCGGCCCTGCGCAGCCCTCCTCTGCGCTCCTCCGCGCTCCCTCTCCAGCCAGCCCGGGGCGCGGCGCGGCGACCGGAGCAGCGCCAGCGGCCAGCCATCCCGAGGCACGGCGGCCCACGGCGTGGCGGCCCGAGGCGGACGGAGCCAGCCCGAGACGCCGGCCCGAGGCGGACGGAGCCAGCCGGCGCGGCGGGGCGATCAACGTCGGCCGGGCTCTTCCGTGCTCGCCGCCCTCGGCGGGATCCGGCGGGATCCGGGCGCGGCCGGGACCGGCGACGGCGGCCATGGCCGGGCCAGGCACAGCACGGCCTGCAGCGGCGGCGGCCATGGCCGGGCGATTTGGCCCCTTTCCTCTCTAGTTGAATTGCCAATTCCAAATTAGTTAGGGCTAATCCTCAATTTTGGGAACCATTCCATTCTATCTCTTTTTGTCCAACCGAACGCAAGAACGGGATGGAACCGTGACATTCCAGATTATTGGAATGGAATGGTTCCATTCCATTCCACTATGTTCCACAACCGAACAGACCCTTAGATAGTCCTTTCCCCGACAATGCTACACCTACGTAAATAAACTTAGCGAATTTTTTTTAAATAATACGAATTTTTTATTTAATTCTACGAATAGCGCGCGTTTTCAAATTTTTCCAAAAGTGTGACTCGGTCGGCCTGTAGTAGGCCGATCGGACAGCAGCAAACCGACTGGGTGTCGGCTGCTGCTGTGGTGGAGCAGAGTGTCTGACTCGTTGGTCGATAGCTGACCAACTGGACTGCTAGTGCCCAACTGGCCTGCTACAAACCAATTGGCTTGCTGCTACCCGATTAGTTGTATGGATTTATTTTCTTCATTCGCACGACACGCTTAGGGTTAGGAGAGTACTGATACATAGTTCATACATAAATAGTTCATACATAAAGTCTGATACATAATGCATACATAAATATCTGATACATAGCATACATAAATATCTGAGATTATGGACGGCGTCTAGGGTTTCGTGGGGGCGGCGTAGCACGGGGTGTCCAACCGAACCTGTCCGGAGCCCTGGTTATGCGAGCAGGGATCCAGGAACCGGACTCGGGGTAAATCTTGTGTCTCTGTGTGGGCTCGGTGGAGGAGCGCATACCGAGCATAGTTCTGCGTGTGCTGTAATACTCCATGTGCTCGGGATCCCGATCACTAGCTCCCCATGAAGGATTGGACGCGGTGTGCTGCGTGTATCTGTGCCACGAAACATAAGTGATGTCAAACTAAGTGGAGTATAGTTTATATGGAACACAATATATAGAATACTACATACCCCGTGTGTATCCTGCTCCTCCCATGAAAGGGGCTTAACTGCTGCTGCCAGCGGTCGAAAGCGACTTGCGATAGTCTTGCAAGTCGTCGAAGGAAGGAGTGTGATGCTGCTGCCACGACGAACCTCTGCACGGTCGGGAGGTGGTGGTCTGGGTGTCGCCGTCGGCGTGAGACGAGGCCGTGATCCGTGTTGCCGGTGCGATAGTCGTCGACGGAAGGAGTGTCTTGCTGCCACGACGAACCTCTGCCCGACCGGGAGGCGGTGGTGCAGGTGTCACGGTCGGTGTGAGATGTGGCCGTCGGCTGGCTGCTGTGTGGAGGGTCGCGGTGGAAGGAGGTGGTGCTGAACGACGTCGGAACTACGGCTGCACGTGATAGCCGAGTAGATCCCGCGTAGCTTGTCCTCGAGTCGTCTCAACCATGACACATGTTGGTCACGCTGAAGAGGCGCCTTTGGACACTTGACGTGTGTACCGAGCGACTTCATCTGTAAGTCTGCAGTCGGTGACCTGAAAAATGATGGTAGCATATAAATCGTAGAACCCAATAGATAAAAGACAAGTATGATGGTGGAATAGAAAGTTATACGTACCGCATCTTTGTCGACTACCGGTTGTGGACTGAATCGGGTACATATCGTGCATAGACGCAGGTGGCGCCTCAGCTGGATCGATCAATTTGGATGAGGCGCACTCGCGTGGCTGCGGTGTACCTCTGCAGATATGCGTCAAACTCCTGTGGGTCAAAC
Organism: Lolium perenne; assembly: GCF_019359855.2. Taxonomy (NCBI): domain Eukaryota; kingdom Viridiplantae; phylum Streptophyta; class Magnoliopsida; order Poales; family Poaceae; genus Lolium; species Lolium perenne. Next base: position 154,308,589 of record NC_067245.2, on the reverse strand, counting down.
TGCTCATCGTTCGGCCAGACGTGTGTTGTCGCGCCATCCCACTCAGCAACATACGAGCCAACGCGCTGAAGCCACCATGTCGAGGAGTGGCTAGTACCCTTCCTATTGTACCTGCAGAAAATAATTGTGTCGGTTAGCCGAACCATGATGAACAATCTTAAACTTAGCGATGCTCAGAACTTACTTGTGGACGTAGGCAGGGAGAACCGCTATCGGTGGTAGAGGATCGACCAGTGCAGAGCCGAACTGCCTCATGATCCTCTGCTGGGACATTATCTCAACGGACACATCGAAGATGATCTTCGACTGTGTCATCCAGTACGCACAATCTCTATAGCAGAGGTTAGAGATCCCGCCGGGGTACCTTGCATGCACGGCGGCGGCCATATATGTGTCTGGATTCCTCGCCTGCAGCGTCTGCAGCAAACGAACAACAGCGTCGTATGCGTCTCGAAACGAACCAAACCTCATCTCTATCGCCCTCTGCTTAGCCCTCCAAGCCTTGCCATAAGATATGGTGTAAAAATGATGCTTCTTAACATTCTTCTGGATGGCGTTTACTCTCATGGCTTGCCCTTCCACTATTTCAGTGTACAACAGCCGAGCTATGAGATTAGACGACAGGTTGCAATGATCATTTAGGATACTTGCAAGCTCACAACTATGTGCCACAAAGTCGCTCACACGCCATGTTGTGTCATACTTAGGAACATACCCATGCACCCTTCCGGGACAATTGATGTCCACACATTCCATCGTCAGGTATTTTCCAGATGACACGGTTGTTCTCAGCTGCCTCTGACTCGCCATTGCCCACTTCATTATTGCATCCTGCATATGTCGCTTCGACGGAAACATGGCCCCTACGGCGACATTGTTCTGGTGATACTCCCAGTTAGAATCAAGACCATCGTTGATTGTCATTGCAGACGAAAAGTTATGATTCCATCTGCCTGGAATAGGCACCTCCTCCCCATCATCAGACTCATCGGAATCGTCAGCATCACTTTCACCTTCTGTATCTTCCTCTTCCATCTGGTTCTGGCTGTATCCATTTTCTTCGTCACCATCAACCTCACCGTCTTCTCCACTGTAACCATCACCCTGGCCGCTATAAACATCTTCCGCATGGCTGCTCTGTTCAGGCTCGTAACCACCGCCACCGCCGGGTGCTTCACTGCTCTGGCCTGATTCGTAACCACCTCCTCCACTGTAACCGCCTTCAGGAGGCGCTACCTCCTTCTCCACCGGAAGAACTAATGCCACAGGGTTAGTTCCTCTCCTTTCAGACCCTTTTAACCAGCTCACCCACTTAGAGGTATCATCTACAGGCCTCAGATACCACGAAATGTTTGATATCGACTTAGTCCACAATGCATGCACACCCACCGTGTGCACTTCAGGATTAAGCCCGAAACATTACATCAACCAGTCCTTCACCTGCTCAATTGTCCATGTTCTAGGAGCAGTCATATTCATCTCTACAGATTTGAACTCACTCAGATTTACTCCCATTTCATCTGATCGAACAGTACCCACACCATAATAAAATACTATCTTCACTACATCTGTCATCTTTGCTCACCTAAAAAAAATGCGTCTGCGTCAACTACTAAAACCAGCCCACATTAATACACTAACACTAAAACCAGCCTACATTAACCTACACAGTTAACACTAATATGCAAAGATTAGGGTTTACCCTTGTAGCGTGAGCAGCCTCTCCAACGGAAAGACGAACAAAGACGAACAACACGCAGCACCTCAGCACCACCATGAACCAGCGAAGCTCAGCCCCTTACACCACCACCAACCTCCACCACTTCATCACCATTCTTTGCTTCAAGACCACCAATCCTCTCCAAAACCTAACCCATACTGTAGATCGAGCTTCCCTCAACTAATAGCGCAAAATGGTGAAGTTTTATTGGCTAAATCACTAGGGATCTGCGAAATATGCTGAAGTTTTCGAGCTGTTCTTGTGCAGCCAGGGGAAGAAAGCAGCAGAAGAGAGAATGGAAGAAGAGAGGAGAGAGGAGGAAGAAGAAAGAAGAAAGAAGAAAAGGGTGGCCGGGAGCGCGTGGCCGTGTCGACGAGTGGCGCTCGCGCGCGTGGCCCGGGGCCATGCCACGGTTTGGATGCTAGCGGCCGATCGGACTGCAGACCGACAGAAGGTCTTGTCGTCGACGGCGTCTGTCGGGCCCCCACCGCGACCTGCAATCGGCCTGCTGTGGTCCGATCGGCCCGCGGCAGTCCGATCGGCCTGCTGTTGGCCGACCGAGTCCTACTTTTGCAATTTTTAAAAATCGCACGCTATTCGTAGAATTAAATAAAAAATTCGTATTATTTAAAAAAAATTCGCAATAAACTTACGGGAAAATGCTACGGGCTGACGTGTCGTCCGATCTGGAAGCAATCCCGTCGCCCGGCGTGAAATCAGAACGAAACGGCTACGGGAAAGAAAAAAAAAACCGGAAATGGCCCACGGAAACATCCCAATCCCCATCTCTTCTCTTGGGCTACAGAGCGACGGCGGGGCCGGACAAATCGGCGGCGCGAGCAGCGAGGTTCCTCTTGACGGGGCGACAGCAAGGTCCTCCGAGGGGGCGCGAGTGACCAGGTGCACCATTGCGGCGCAGCAAGGTCAGGTCGCCTTTGGTGGCTTGGCACGGTGATTTCTTCAGATGCGCCGCCGCGGGCTCCTTCGAGGGGCTCCTCCTCGTCAGCAGTGGCACGGTGGGCTCTTACTCGCCGGAAGCATCTCGAGAGCGAGATAGATGTCCACCAGTGTTGGCCCACGGAGTCGGTGGCCGCCGGCGACCAACCTTGTCTATCAACGACAAGCAGGACCTGAGATGTTCAGCCATGTAGCTGTACGTCAATTATATAGCGATTGTTAAGTTTTTCCTGATGAATAATGTGAAGGTCATGTATACAATGTATTGGATATATGACATGTTCAGCCCCATGTAGCTGTACTTCAATTATACAGAGATTGTACAAGCTTTTCCATGTTACTTTCTCTGATCTGGAGCATGAATCTTTTATCTCTTTGAAGCCAAAATAATTACAGACGCCAACTGCTATTCTTAAAAGTTCTACCAAGAAAACTGGATGGATTACAGCTCCAGTACTAACAACTATCAACCTTGAAATTTTAATATTGAACTCTGAACCATTTGAAGGATGAACATCCAACTAATTTTCATCTGTTGGAAGAAAAGATGTCAATATTGGAGGGTCAACTTTGAACAATTGAGTTTCCAACCACTTGCACCTGAATGTTCTTACTGATTCACTGACCTTACTGAAAAATATCGAACTCTACCCTGCCTCCCCTAAACCCGGTCTTGACTACGAAAGATCACAGCGATGTGGTGTCAGGCTCACCAGAAGGAAGAAGTTACTGAGAGTTTGATTTTCATTTTAGCAGCTAATCGTGAAGGCAGTTACGAGCAAGGTAGTAATAGAAAATTCCTTTTACTATTTGTTGGTGAATGTGCTGTTACTTTTTCAAAATGGCAAACAGAGAGTGGCAAGGACAGTTAAGCCTGGGATGCAATCAAAGCCAGACTACCATTCTAGTTACACAAGAAATATTTGCACATAAATTCAGGAGTGGCACAATCTAAAAAAAAAAGATATAAATAGTCTGCTCTCCGATGAAGTACTCTAGTGCGTGCCACAGATTACATCAAAATAAAGGATGCATCTTCTAACTATGATTCACCCTATTATTTAACATTCCCGGTTCATCAAATTGCATCTCTGTAGAACTTGACACTGCTGTAGAACTTTGCTGTAGTATTTTCCTAAAATCGGTTGCACAAACATTGCCGATGAACCTCCTGATGGATCATCTAACTCGGATTCCATCCTATTGTTCCACATTCCATCTCCATTAAATTGCATCTCTGTAGAACTTGAAACACCAGCAGAGCCCTGCTGAACTTTGAACAACAAGTTTGTGTAGTTTCCTAAAATTTGAGGCATAACCATGTCGATGAAACTTTTGGTGGTACTGGAGTTGTGATCATTGGATTTATGTTGCCACTACTAGTGTTGAAGTCAAATGGTTCCTGCTCGAAACAAGGGCATGGAATGACTTGAATGTTGAAGTAACTATATTAGAAATATGGAGATGACACACAAAGATACCTGTATTATTCCATATGGTATTGTAGAGGTTATTTCTGGAGTTATGTTGCCAGTACCAATGCCGCAGTCAAATGATTCCTAGTCCATATGAAGATATGGGATGACATGGATGTTCAAATAAATTACTCCTTATTAGAAATTAAAAAGTGGAAACTAACATACCTGGAGTGCGCTACTAGAGGTTTTGTTATCCAAATGAACAAAAGATCGAATCTGTTTGAGAAGGACGAATAAAAGTTAAATAAGAAACAATACAATGAAGTGCGAGATTGTAGAAAAACTGATAAAGACAATTTTCTCACGTCATCTTGTTGTGGAGTGTCATCCTCTGGTGATTTCCTTTTTTTATTGGACCCTTTCTTCCTCAAATTTGTGGAGCGAACCTAAAATACAACAATTTGTGACTGTGAAATTTGAGTTTTTGTACAAACCGTAATATTGGCAGAATTACCTTTTGTTCAGCTCTCTTCTTCTCTTGTGCAGCTTTTTTCTTCTCCATTTGTTCAGCCTTCTTCTTCCTTGCTTTTGCTTCACGAATTAGTTTATCAATGTTTGATTCTTTCCTCAGTGAAGGAGGACGTCCAGCACACCTAACAGCTATTGGGCTCAAAATAGTTTTACTTGTTGTCTTTTCATTAGAAAGTGCACCTTCTTGCGTACCAAGTTGTTCCTCATTATTATCAGGACTTGAGTTACTAGAGAATTTAATTTTCAGGGTACGAAGCTCCTCAATCAAAGCATTGCATGAATCATCTGACATGGCGCCTATCTCTGCCACTGGGTGGAAGGAAGTACACAACATATCAAAACGCTTTGCAACAGGAGTGTCTTCCATTCCGCCATATGAGCACTTGATAAAGTTATGTTTTCTTTTCACATTTTTTGTCCATCGATCAAGGATGTATCGTGAAGGAACCTCCTTTATTTTCTTGTGAGTGAGCACACTTAACACATGGCTACAAAAAATACCTCTGAACTCAAAGTGGCGACATGAGCACTTAACTTCAAAATCTTCCACATTAAAATATGCATGATACACGACGTCTTTTCGCCATCCAGTTTCTGCGTCAATCAACACATCCTCTGTGATTTCATACATTTCTATCGTCCCTTCTTTCTGTATCAACTTCCGCTCACAATACATCTTGTTTGTAAGCTGTTCTTGAAATTCTTTGAACTTTGAATTTGTATATGCTGATTGAAATTGCTTCTCGATGTCAAAGTGTGTGACACAAGGTATGGTTGACTTGAAAGAATTGAAATCAGAAATGTTCTCCTTCTCAACTTTATCACGGAGAGCATTCTCATACTGGCCAACAAAATGCTTCAATGTTGTTTTTGCATTAACATAACCATCAAAAAAGGCATTCATACTCTCGCTACGCTGTGTAGTAGACATACCTGCCCAAAAGGCATCTTTCACAAATGCTGGAACCCAACGGTGTCGATTATCATAAAGCCCTTTAAGCCATTCATTATCACCAAGACTATACCTCTCTATCATACGCATCCAGGAAACTTCAAATTCTGTAACTGTTAATGAATTATAAACTGCATTGCCAATAGCAACCTTGATGTAATCATAGTCATCATATCCACCTAGCTTCTCTGGCAATTTTTTCATTATATGCCACAAGCACCATCTATATCGAGATTCTGAAAAAACTATCTCCACGGCATTCTGAATTGCCTTTGCTTGATCAGTTATAATAGCTTTTGGTTGACAATTTGACATACATTTCAGCCATGCTTCAAATAACCAAACAAATGTTGGAGTATCTTCATTTGATAATAAAGCACATCCTAGCAACACGGACTGACCATGGTGATTGACTCCAACAAATAAAGCAAAAGGCATATCATATTTGTTTGTCAGATATGTTGTGTCAAAAGTTACAACGTCATTAAAAGATTCATACACTGCCCTGCTTCTTGCATCAGCCCAAAAAACATTCCTTAGTCGAGATTCATCATCAACATCCATAACACTGAAAAAGTTTGGATTCTCAGATTGCATCTTCACAAAATAATCACGAACAGCTTCAGCATCACCACTTCCAAGTTTCAACCTTCTTACTTTCTCTAGAAAATTGCGACAATCTTTCTCGCCGAATGTTAGGTTCTCATGACCATCTGCTGACTTAACAATTGAATTGAAATTTTTGTTTACCCGTATTCCAGCCCTGTCATTCAATTCAAGCCTTCTCTTAACATGAAAGTCCATCTTTTTGTTGCATCTAAATAACCGAGATTTGAGCGGGTTTAATGTATGATTGTGATCCAAAATGACCTTTGAAATTTGAAACTTCCCATCAAAACGACGAGTAATATTAACTTTAGCTTTGCATCCTAACCCAGCTGATGGATTTGGCTTCAACAATTTTTTTGAGTTGGACTGAGTCTTACCATAGCGAGAACAACAAAGTGTAACATACTTTACTTCTCCAGTATTATCAGTATGTGAGCTTCTTTTAGTGACACCAAATCCTTTAGACTTAGCATAATTTTGGTAGTATTCTCGCACATCATTCTCGCTATCAAAGGTCATGGCCAATACAGGATCTTGAAGTAAAACCTCTTGTTCAGCTTCATCGTGATCATGTGCAAGTTCCACGTTTCCCTCCTTCTGCTGCGCAAAGTCATCCTCGTCGCTTGAAATAGACATGTCAACTGAATCTTGAACACTAGTACGTTGATTATCCATTCCAACAAATCGAGTTACCACCGCTGGAACAACTTGACCCTGCCTTTTTCTTCTATGTCTTTGCCTTCTCCAATATTCTTCCAGCACTATCCGAAGATCCTCCAACAGGAACTCAACTTTGAGTTTGTGGTCCTCGACACACTTTATAAACCCCCGAAGCACAGATTGCTCCTTCTTATTTGTGTTGATCTGCAAGAAAGGCTATATTAGACCCACTAAATTGGTACGAGAAACAGAGATGGCAGAAAATGCTCACCAAAAGCCACGACAGAGCACGAGCAAATTTTAATACAATGCTAGCAAACAATGATAGGCAGACTGGTATGCATAAAGCAGCATATGTAAGGTTTCTAGCACTTGTCTATGAGAGTGACAATTCATCTAGATAAAGGCCAGACATACATACTGGAGCTATCACACTACAGTATTTTGGTGAATAGAAAAATTATCATATTCATAGCGTAAAAATTGTACTGTATCAATTTACTGGTTTACTGAACCTACTATGCATAATTCAGAAACACGGCCAGATGTTATGTGCAATCAGAATGCAGAAACGAGATGAGGCCATCACCAGATTGCAAGAATTAATATGCTAGGTTCACATGGTAATCAACATCACAGGCAGATAGTAGTAGGTCCACAATGAATAGTTTTACCTGCTAATTCTGATCAATCTGTGCGCTGCTCTTAGATTGTTCAGAGAATGAACAAGTGCATAGAAAGCAGGTCCCTGTCGATCTGTCCTGAACGAGGAACAACAGCCGACATACGAGTCGATCAGTCCTGAAGGAGAAAGCAAAGACGGCTGCCTCCTGGTCGATTGATCGAGAAAGCAAAGACGGCGGATAAAAAGCAGAACCGCAACTAACGTTAGCCCCGCAATCTTCTCTCCTATTTTCCACAAAAGCGCTGGGGCAGTTTTTTCTGTGCCCACTTCCTTCTATTTTCACGGCAGCACCGCACCAGATTGGAGCCTCCACGTCGGACTACAGGTCACCCCGCTTTTCGTAAACAATTTAGGTAGGTGTAGCATGCGGAGGAAGCAAATCGTACGAGGATGGGATTAGGGCATCTCCAACCATGCGACCCAAACGAATGCGCTGGGCCGTCCGTTTTAGGTCGTTTGGGTGGCCGCTCGGATACCCGGACAGCGTCTCACGTCCGTGTGTCCGTTTGGGTCGCACGCTGCGCCCAACGCGCGGACGCAGCGCAAATTCTAATAAAAATAAAAATAAAATTTAAAACATTAATTTGAAATAAATTTCATTAAGCATATGCCCTATTATTTTGGGCACATTTGTACATAGCCCTATTTTGGGCACATTTGTACATAGCCCTATTTTGCGCAAATAAACTAACAAAAGAAGCCCTCTATAAATGGGCTTTACAATTTAAAACAAAATAAAAAAACCCTAAACTAGGGTTTGGTCAACGACGCAGTGGCCGTCGGTGCGCCGCCTAGTCCCTGTGGGCGTCGTCGGCATCGGCGTCGACGACGTCCCCGGGCGGCGAGGCACTGTTGTGGCTCGACCGCGCCGGGGACCACAGGGCCTCCTCCCATGCGGAATATGGGTCCGGAGCCACCCGAGGAAGCGGCGGCGCGGCAGCACGGAGCTGCGCCTCCTCCCTGAGGCGCTGCTCCCTCTCTTGCCAGGCGCGGCGCCTGGCCTTCTGGCGCCGCTCCTCCTCCACGCGACGCCTGACCTCCTGCCGCATCTGCTCCTCGCGCCGCTCCTCCTCCGCGTGGCGCCTGGCCTCCTGCCGCTGCACCGCTTCCTCCTCCTCCCGTCGCGCATGGCGGGCCTGGGCGTACAACTCCCAGGCCTCGGCTTCCTCCACCGCCTGCCGGGCCTCAACCTCCATCGCGGAGGTGCGAATGGCCGCTTGGAGGTGCGGCCATTTCGCTTCCTCCTCCGCCGCCGAGATGAGCAGAGCGGCGCGGAGGTCGGGGTCCTCCTCCGAGGACTCTAGCTTGGGCTGGAGCAGCAGCAGCGGCGGTTGCGCCAATATCGCGCCGCCGCGGGCGGCCTCTCCGATGTGGAGGCCGCCGCGGTTTCCTCCGGCCCGCAGCGCCGGCGGAGGACGGCGACTGCTGCTCGCCTCCTCGTCGTTGGCTCCGGGAGCGAACCGTCGCTTCGGGGCCATGGCGGCGGTTGCGCTCGGGGAGTGGACAGTGGAAAGGGGAGTGGACTGGAGGGACCAGTCCACATTTAATAAGCCTCCCCGGTCACCGACAGGTGGGCCCAAGGGAGACGAGCAGCCAAGCGGCCGGACGCGACCGGACGCCGCGTGCCATCCGCGGCCATGCAAACCTAGCCCAGATTTGGGTCGGGTTTGCGTCGTTCCGGACGCCGCGGCCATCCGCATTTGCGGTGCGTCGCCGCGTTGGGCCGCTTTTTTGTACGGCTGGACCCATCCGGACGCGCGGGCGCGGGATGGGTCGCCCAGTTGGAGATGCCCTTAGTGCGGAGATTAGGGGATGGGATTAGTGCGGAGATTAGGGGAGGAATATCCGGCCATATTCGTCCATTAATGGTGGTGTCGATTGAGAAAAAACAGCTTCAAGGCTAAGCCCGTTCGATTCAGGACGCGATAGACGGTGGCGAGGAGTTCCGATGTTTGGCTTCCCATCGGACCCCGATAGATAGCATTTACCACAAGTTATCGTCTTCAGTGAATTTCCTAACCAACTTGATCTGGTTCTCCATAAAGAGAGCAGGTAGTAACTCTTATGTGTGAGTTATGACACCTTTGGTTTCTTCAAGTGTATCTTCTACATCAATAGCATATAAGCTGTCTCAGGGGCAAGCTATAAGTAGAAGGGAAAGGGGGAAGGGCAGGGCAATATGTCTACCAAGGAGCTACTTGTTGCGGACAGTAGTATTAGTATTACACTATTATGTGTCAACTACGTCGCTTTGAAACAGAACAGATCGTGCTGTGTTGTATGACAACCGTATCTAGAGGTTCATTTGGTTTGGGAGGCATCAGGAGAAGATCGCATAGGTCTACATCCACGCGCAGCATTTGCTGTTTCACCAGCGTTCACCTTCAGTCTCACATGTGTTGCCGTTCAAGGATGATAGCAGTTGTGAGCGGATGCTGCCTTGATTACCCCACCAAAGAAGTCCTAACACTCTAGTCTTAGATAGTCCTTTCCCTTATACAGAGTCGTAAGGATTATTAGAGCTGCATAGTAGTATGTACTAGGTTAGTATCTTACTTAGATAGCTGCACATTTCCATCCAGTCGGTCGTAAACATGGCTTGCAGATAGCCGGAGGATGTGGTCTTATTGTTGAAGAGGATTCGAAATCAAAGTTTTTGTGAAGACAGTAGAGGAAGTTGGTAACCATACCAAAAAAAAAATCCGAATTGTAACCCTCATAGTTGACTCCCTTTGCACAAAGATGTAAAACTTGTTGTCTTCGAGTCAGATGTGCAACGTGCTTACGGAGAACTGAAGATTGGGGGCTCAAGACTGTTTTTCTTTTGTGTGCAATGGTCGGCCATTCAAGAGGCATTGAGCTAGCCTAGGCAGCAAGTAGGTCGAAGCGGCAGAGTCTGTGGCTTCGTGCAAGGTCAACCGCATGTTGCAAGTTAAAAATTGTAGATATAGCGAAACTAGATCATGGTATTTTATAGAATATATCTCTCTCGAAAGGAAAATAATAAAGCACGACAGCAGATACTTCCAGGCCCGCCGTTCTGGCTATCAGGTCAATAATTTTCATTTGTATACAAGACGCTTTGTTCAACCATTACATATCACCTCAGAAAGAGCATAGCACTTTGTGCTAGAGAAAGAAGTCCAAGGCTCCACTTGGAACACATGAATTATACCCTTACGCGCAAAATTCATGTGTTACAAACGAGCCCATGGAAGTTTCACCCAAATGGCATCGCCAAACATACAACACACATATTGTCATGTCTATAAACTTGAAAATTTTCAGACACCTTCAGCGGTTCACGACGGGGCTCTGAAATGCACCAGCACCACATAGTGAATCCACAAAAGGATGGGACCCAAGTTGAAAATGTATCATCTTTAGATGTAAAGTCAATCTGTTTGGAGGTCATGAGCCGGTAGAAGATACGGTATCAAGATTTGAGCATGCTTGACCAATTTGATATATATGCACCACCCTTAGATTTTTGGGGATGTCCACCTTCCATAGGGGTGCAATATCTGCTGAGCCCCTACTTGCCTTATCTGAACGAAGGGAGAAGACAGTGATCAAGTTACTCCACAATAAGAAGCTCACGGGTATGTCGTATATGTGTATTAGCACGGTAAACGAGAGAAAGTACCTGACTACTGATTGATGATCTTGTTACTCCATGATAAGAACCTGATAGGGAAATCATATACTTTAGCATGGAAATGGCAAACAGCTCTATTAGCACAAGACAAAACCTTTAGATCATACCTACGCCTTCCGAAAATCTATTGGTGCCATGACAAGATGGTAGAGGAGATCTAGCGATGGCAGGGGACAGCACATTGTCACTGAGGTATGATGAAAAGTGAGGAGGAATCAGTTACTCGATTCTGCCATGTACTGTGAACGTGTGTGAACAGTTTAGATTTATAGATAACCTCAGAGTTGATGTAGTAGAGGTACTACTACCACGACGAGGACGAGAGTGGCTTCTCTTGCGATCAGAAGAATAACCGTCCTGAAGCAAGTATGATTAAAACTAGTGCGATAAGATGATAGATTAGCTATTTCAGGCCTATATGTTTTAGCATACCAGTGTTGAACAGGGCCGCTTCTCTCCAGAATATGTGGCGCGATGATCTTGAATAGGTGCTGTTTAGAGAAACGGGATGTCAGAAATTGACTATCAAAAGGTCAAGAGATTTCATGCAAAAATAGTTATGAAAAAAGCATACAAAAATTGTACTGGATTCCTGAGAAAATACTAGTAATGTAAATGTAGCTTGCATGACAGAATACTAACGCACGCAATGGAAACTGCTAGCAGAGTTTATAGCCCCAAACTGCTCATGGGGGCTTCACATTATCTCTTTCTTAGCAATGGGTCTTCACATTATCAGATAATTAAACTAAGTTAGAGGCAAATAACTTATAAAAGCCATCTCATATAATGAAATGGCTGGGCAAGTTCAGATAACTAACTGGACTTTTATAGACTGCCAATTGGACAAACAATTAAAAAACAAACATCAAAATATATGTTATCAATGGCTTTGCTGGAGACAGCTGGCAATATGTGAAGAACTCAAGGTATATTAATCTTCAAAGTTCAAGGCGTATTGAGAGATTGATAAAACAATGATCAGTCCAAACTTCAAGACAGACAAGTCTCAGAGACTCCCGAAAGTCCTCCTATGACTCAGATAGGCAGAAACAGCTAAGAATGACATGACTCAAGTACAACAGCAACTCAAGACAAAATAAAGATTATGGCCTAGGTTACTGAACACCGTCAATCCAGTATCTTAGACCTCAAATGTCATGATCACCTGCCAGCCTTTTGACACATTGAACAAAACTGAAGATTTGCCTCAAAAAGTTAAACATCACAAAAACATAGTATTACGATCTCATTACTGGTCAACAAACTAATACTGTAGCACCATTCGAAGAAAAAAAAATGGCATGTGGCCACGCTGAAACATGATTAATTCCATGTGATGAATACTTATATGGTATAACTTCTTAAATTCCAATGTTGCAGTTGTAGTAACTATGGATTGCATACTCAAAGTTCCATCTTTCCGCAAATGGTGAATTTTGAATGAGAGTAACAAGAATAAATAATCATCAAATCAGAGGAAGAAACAAACACAGAAGGACATTGTAAAATGCAGAAAATAACAGATCATTCGGGGGCTTATACAATAAGCTGCAAACAAAGTTTCGCAAGGATACTATAGGAACTCAAGAAAGTTGGTAGCAAGGTTTGATGTGTGCATGAGTCTCAACTGAAGCAGTTTATAGTAACATGGAAATTACTGAAGACACTAAATATTATCACAACTGCGAACTGCAAGTCCAGACCAGATAGATTATGACAAAGGACACGGAGAATACAAAAGGAAACAAAGTAAGCAGTTTTTTTTTTCAAATATACAGTACTAGACAGAGGTGACCTGGGAAACATTAGATGCATGAAATAATCAGAACTAGAATTCTGAAGAACGTGAACTCACTTTTACCTGGTGTTTTGACACTCTCACTGAAACGAAATGTATGTTCTTCTTTGTTGTGCTTGCTCCTTTGGGCAGGTTTAGACAGTGAGACTTTAATATTCACCTGGAAACACCAACTAAAGATGTGAAAACTATGTAAAGCAAAAAAAAAACTCTGATTTAACCTAAGTAAAGTATGAGAGGAGACCTTTGAGCCATTTTCAGTTAACTCTTCCTTGTCAAAAGATTCAAGACAAAAGATTGCAGCCTCATGAGTCATATATTTAATGCACGCACAACCCCTCTTTTGAGATGATTGTGTATCGTGTGATAGGAAGATGTCCTCAATTTTCCCATAACTCTTGAAGATCTCAGTCAGTTTGGTTTGACCCCAGGAAGATGGTATCCCTTCCACAAAAACTGATTTAACCTAAATGGAACAAAGAAGACATCAGAATACTTAAGATGAGGCAAACTCACAACTAACAATGGAACAAATATACGATCAGGCCATTCAAGAAACAAGCATAATGCTACTCACATCTTTCTTCCATTTCTTGTTAATATTTCCAAGAGAAATGCTATCATTCCCAACAGGAGCTGCAGTTCGACAAAACTTCCCACAGATCTTGTGGTGGGTTTCAATAAACAAGATGATATAATCAGTATGGTTAAAGAGAAGAGGAAGGTATACTGAAATAGGAACTCAGAAGAGTAAAATGTAAGAACAGACACTCGCTATTTGGTGATTAGATAGAGCTGTGGTCGAAGTGAACTTTTTACAAGCAGCATCAACACTAAACAGAAAACACTGGTTGTCAAAGCAGCAACACTATATATGCATCATTTAAGAACTTATATTTTCCCCATTACCTTCTACTTTTCTGTACTAGTATATTTATTATAATTTGTTATGCAAATTGTAGATATGTTCTTGACCATATTAAAAGTGCTCGGTAATTGACAATGTGAATGCTACTCTCAAAGTTGGCTCCGTAAATTAAGAATAGAATGGCACTTCACAGCATTGTGAACTGTAACAACAGACTAGGCAAGAAAGTGTTAGCACCACACCAGACGTCTAATGCATTGTGAACTGTAACAACCCTAGATCACCTCAATATCACCTCAATGCATATATAGAGTATGGTTAAAGAGATCTTGTGGTGGGTTTCAATAAACCCTAGATCACCTCAATATTACTCCTATAAATGGCAAGAAAGTGTTAGCACCACACCAGACGTCTAATGCATTGTGAACTGTAACAACAGACTAGGCACAATTCATTCAAAACCCAACCCTCGTGTGTGATGGGAAGACACATGTAGCACCTTTCTTCGGTTTATATCCTTGTTTCGACAAAAGGGTTAACCCGTTAGTGGTACAATTTGGGTAAACATGCATTGTACGGTAGTCTAACTCAATGTAAACTGGGAAAGTGCTAACTAATGGCTGGAATGCTATATTCCCCTCCACCCCACCCCACAGTAACATTCAACCCACTGTTGCAATAAAACCCCAAGCAAACACAGTCACACGGATGGAACAGGCGCCCTGATACCATTTGTAAAATTTGCTCAAAACCCAGTCACACGGATGGAACAAGCGTGCATGCATATCACCCTGCCCATGTTTTCATCCTCATGTCAGCAAAAAGGGTTAATCAAGAAATGGTAGTTGAGGTAGTACAAGCTATCAGTGGCCGAGCATGCAACAACAGTAAGCATGGGCCAGTTCAGCTGGGTTAGGCCAAATCAGCACAGATAGTGAGATATTTCCTTTAAGTGGAACGGAACGATACAAACTAGTTAGGTGAAAATCGAAGAGAAGGGTGGGCCACGGCCCAGGCGCCGCCACTGCAAGCTATCTGGCAAGTGTTAGTTGCAACCAAAAATCTACATGATAATTAATTTTCACAAGAAACAGCTTTTTTCATCACAGAAAGTAGCCAGCAAAGAGAAAATGAAGCAATCAGAGATAGTAGGTAAAAGTCTGACTTTGTGTTACGAGACACGCCAATCAGAGTAACATCTTTTCGCACCTAAAAGGGGTCATTTAAGGGCATGGTCACGTAATTCATTACGTGATGCCAATCAACCGAACCGACTCGATAAAACCAAATCTTGGCACATAACGGAAAGGTTAATCATCTATCTGTCGGTGCCAAAAAAGAAAGAACTGGTAATGAGCTTACGTAGCTACTCCGTGTAATGATGACATGCAAAATCTGATCTTTGTGGTTTTCAAAACTTATGACATGACTTCGTTACTAATTGAGAAAAGTAAATGCAAATTCGCTTTAGTATTTATTATAGGATTATCCGTTGTGTGCATTTCTGGATAGATTAGCGTCAGCACTTTCCATTCAACCAGTGCCATAGCCCATAGAGAAAACAAGTTGATATGTGTGAACCGTGGTTATAAGTTTATCCAAGTGGATTGTCACTACCTTCACTTTGTCAAAGTTTGCAATGGCATTCTTTGCTTGCGCAGCCTCACGGTACTGCACAAAGCAGTAGCCCTTATTCCTCCGTGTACGGCCGTCCATTATCATCCGCACCTGCGTGATCTCTCCCGCCTTACCGAACACTGCTCTCACATCCTCCTCCTTGGCGCCCCTGTCAAGCCCACCAACAAACACCTCCTTCATACTCATTCTCTGCCTCTCCGACATCCCCACCCCCTCCTCTGCTCGAGCATTACATTCAATTGTCGTCTTCCTATCTAAGGTGTGTTCAGTCAAAGTTTCCACCACCATCTCCTTGCACGATGCTTCCCTCATCGCAACGGCATTGCAATTGGTGGCCAGCTTCTCAACTGTGGTTTCATTCCCATTCTGCTCCTTGGCTGCTGGAATGCCTTGATCATCATCCTCTGTTAGTTTGCCAGTTAGGGTTTCTCGCCCGGACTTGGATGATCCAGCAGCAACCTGCACAACAACAGCAGCAGCACTAGAATCGGTGGCTAACTTCTCCACTACCCTTTCATCTGCACCCTGCTCCTTGTCCACTGAATTGTCTGTGGTGGCATGTTGATCATTTTTAGGCTTGTTGTTTGGAGTCTCCCCACCCAAAGCAGAGGACGCTGTGAAGGCATTGCAATTCTTGACAGGCCTGCGAGCTACGATTCTGCTCTGCTCCTTGGCCGCTGAGTCGTCAGTGGCAACGTTGTGATCATTTGCTGGCTTGGCAGTTGTAATTTCTCCCATCAAATTCTCTGCTCCATCAGAAGCAGCCGCTGCTGCAGCCGCCGCCGCGGCCTTGCGAGCTGCTAATGTGCCCTTGGGGAGAATTTTTTTCACGATGACCTTCCGTACAACCTTCCGTACCTTCCGCGTGGGCGGCGCCGGCTTCGTAGCCGCATCGGGAGCAGCCGGCGGCGTGGAGGGTTGATTAGGGTAGGCAGCGGGAATCATCCGCGCAGACGGCGCCGCGTCCTCCTCGGGCACAGGCGGCGGCGGCGGCGGCAAAAGCCCCGAGTCAGCAACCGGAGGCGGCGGGCTCGGGGCGGGGGGCGGCAGGGTCTCCGGGGAGGGAACGGTGGTCGCGGGGGTGCAAGATTGCGGTGGCGGAGGCGAGGGCGGAGGTATCGGGGTGGCGGCGTTGCGGGGCGGGCGCAGGTCGAGGCGCTTCTTCGGGGGCAGCAGAGCTGACGGCAGCGGTAGCGATGGCGGCGGCGGAGGGGCTTGAGCGTTGGGGAGGGGTACGGGGAGGTGGTGGTGCGGTGGCGGAGGAGGACGAGGAGAGGGGTTAGCCGGCGAGGAGGAGGCGGCGGGGGCGGCGGGACGGCGGCGGGAGTGAGCAGCCGGCTGATCCATGGAGACGGGGTGGTCGGTTCGTTCGAGCGGGGGTGTGTGGGACGCCGTTGCTGTCTCAGGGGTTTTTAGTTCAGTGGGGTTCGGGGACGAGGTTAAATGCCCCCACCCACCGGACACGCGGCCTCACTAAAAAACAATCTATTTGTCACATGTTCAAAGGGGACCAAGGCACGGTGGCCGACGCAAACGGACAGAGTTTCGGTTCCCACAGATAGTAGGATACAGCCGAGACACCAGAAATAAATAAATCAAGGGTGGTTGGTTGAAAATACGTCGGTCACGAACAGTGCCTACATCCTCACGCCCCCTCTTCTACTCCTGGGGTCCACTAGCCAGTGGCACTCTAGCCACTCCCTCTCTAGCCACTTCCACTTGAAATTTGCTCAAGCACCGCTTCACAAGCCCCTAGACTGCGATGGAGGAAGTCGTCGGCGCTATGGTCCCCGACCCTACCACTCCCACCACAATTGTTGCCGCCGATCACAGGGGCAAGACCTAGGCGCGGAAGAAAGAGCTGACATCGGCGAAGAGGGCGCTCAAGACCAAGAAGCGCGGTGCCTCGAGCGCACCCACCGAACGCCACCGAGAAACATGCCGATCTCATCCACGACCCCGCAGCCAAGGCCAACGTCGAAATCCTCACCTTCTGAGTCAAGCCCACGCCAATGAAGAACAAAGTTATCAACAGTAAGTTTCAAGTTATCAACAACAAGACTCAAAGAAATTTGTTGCTATCACCTTTGCCTCTGATCTTTCTACTGCCAGCAACATATGGATGAGAGATGAGGCAAGTGAGCTCCATTAAATTATCTTTACAAAAAAAACTCACATCATTTAGAGTTGTGTAGCCCAATTAATGATTGTTTTGGTGGGTGGTGTTATGGTTGTTAGCAGTTCACGAATTTCCAAGAAGCCTCTCAATGACTCCCCAAGTTGACTATTTCTCTGAAACGTTTTCACACCTAAGTTGGTTACTTTGCTAGCCATCTTTCACACCTAAGCAGGGGAGTTGTTGAAAGTTCAGAGATGGTAAACCTATAGGGGTAGGTTTCTACAAATTTTCTTTGATTTCTTTTGCAAGTTTAGGCTTTGCGGAATATAAAGTGAACCTAATGCAAACTAGGTGAGGCAACCTATATGATGAAACAAGATACTCAAGCACAAAGGCTATCACACAAGTAAATAGCACAAGTAAAGAGATCATTTAGAAATAACCGAGGCACGCGGAGATGAAGATGTATTCCCATGTTCCCTTCCTTTGCAAGAAGGTACATCACGTTTGGAGAGGTGTGGGTCCCACGAAAGACTTCCCAAACGCCACGAAGGCTCACCTTCTTCTCCGGAGCCTATCCCATGAAGGAATAGCTCACTCACTTGTGGTAGACTTTAAAGGTAGCCTCCAAACCCTCACAAACTTCTTCTTGGAGCAAATCCACAACCCGGATGCTTCCGAGTGACACAAGCCACCTAGGGTTTCCACAAAACCCAAGAGTAACAAGCTAGCTCGATGAACTCAAGAGGGAATGAGATTTTGTTTGGTGGAATCATAGATCTAGGCCTCCTCAAGCTTTTCCCCAAAGGGATTTGAGTTTGGTTGGAGGAGGAGGGAGATCTGAAGGTTTTGGAGCTCAACAATGGAGTATGAGAGAGGGAGAAATATCTTGAGCTTTTGCACTAGTCACCTTACCTCTTCAAGGAAGAAGAAGTGGCTTATATAGTCCTCCCGAGAAAAGGAGTCGTTTGAAGCCAGAGTCGAGTCACCCGCAGAGTACCTGGCAGGCACCAAAAATTCTGGTATACCACCCGGCATGCTGGGCTACATACCGGGTTGCCCGACAGCAGCACCCGGTATGTCGGGTTGTGTGCTGGGTTACCCGACAGCAGCACTCGGCATGTCGGGCTGTGTGCCGGCCTGCCTGGAACTGCGGTTCCTCCTCCCGAACCGTATGCCATGGTTCCCAACTTTGCTCAAACGGAATGTTTCTCGGAACAACTATACCACTCAGCATTTTTGGTGTGAAGAATATGTGGTAGGATGTGCATATGTGGCTTTGGCAACATCCCCTTTAAGCTCATCGAGACCACCCCTCTTAATAGAGTGGTGGTTCCTATAGACTCAAATATAACCAATAGAGAAAAGAGCCAAAACACCATCGCTTCTTGAGAACATCAATTGGGGGTCTCTCACCACCTTCCAAGCTCGTATGCAGACAAAAACCTGTGTATACACTTATAGAAACCATTAGTCCACACAATAGCTCTGGTGTCATTGTTAACCAAAATAATGGTTAAGGGTAAAATGCCCTTACAATCTCCCCCTTTTTGGTTAACGATGAAAAACCGAGCTAGAGTCATACAAAGATATTATGATGAACTTAAACAAAAGTTTCCATAGAAGATATTAGGCAAGCTCCCCCATAATGTATGAACTTGAAGAATTTGCGTTTGAATGCAAAGTGCAACAATAGATTATATGAGAAGCTCCCCCAATATCTTTAGGGAACAAGCATGGCATAGACAAGATAAAGCAAGGATATCTAAGTCATAGAGATATAGCATAGAATAGCATAGATAGATACCCAAGATACACATAGCATACTACATAGGATATCTAGGTCATAGGGATATAGCATAGCATAGCATAGATAGATATCCAAGATACACATAGCATACTACATACTTGTCCATCACACAAATGTAAAGTAAATTGTTACAACTAAAGATAGCAAATGGTAGCACAAGCCAATAAGAACCAAATGAAATAGAAAGGCTTGTGCCTACGGAAAACCCCGGCAAAGAACCCGTAAGCCTAAGACTCTACTCCCTTCTCCCCCTTTGGCATCGGAACACCAAAAAGGGATACGGAGTGAGATGGGTACTAGTGTATCCCAAGGAAAGAATAGTTGCGTCCACGAACAAGGCGATGACTAGGACTCCTCCGGCAAACATGGCATCATCGAGGGATGGCATGAGATAGTTGAAGTGAGCAATAGGGGCCATCTCAGGGGGATCCTCGGGCATCTCAAGCCCACGAGCATTGAAGTCCTCTCGAATGAGGTCATGGTTGCTTTGAGCCAACCGAAGAGCCTTGGAGTTCACATCATAGGACTGCTTGCACATAGTGAAGAGAGTCTTGAAGAACTTGGCAGCCCCCTTCTTGGGCTTCACAGAGTTGGAGCTAGAGGCTATCGAAGGGTCATGGCATTGCTTGATGACTGGCTCCGAGGATGCTGCAGTTGGACGCATAGACAGGACCTCAGGAGTGGTACGACGAAGAGGCAACTCAATAAGGGCATGCCGCTCACGATGCCCTACCAACATAGTGGAAGGAACGACCGTACGAAGCAAACGTTGCACATAAGCAAAATAGTTGGGAGACACCCTTTTCTCCACTGCCCTCTTCAGCTCAAGATAGATATATCCCGGAACATCAATCTTCGGCTATTGACTCGGGTGAGTATAGAACAAGGGATTCTTGGCATACCGATGGCAAGCCTGAAAGTCACCCGCCTTCCTGACAATAGTGCAACGGTAAATCCTGGCCAGGGTGTTGTAGAACTAATACATAGCAGTAATCTGAGGAATCGGAGGAGATGGAATGGTCGAGGGATAGCAGAAGGCAATAGAGGCATCATGCATAGACCCTTCACTATGAATGCGAAATCTCTCGCGCAAATCTCCTGTGTAACCAAGGGCAGTCTGAAACTGGTCATAGTCAATAGTGAATTGATATCTGCCTGACATCCAAGTAATGCGCCTATGAGTTGTGTTGTGGAAGTAGGTTGTGCAGAAAAATTGGCTGACAAGCTCCGGCAAATAATCTTCCTCAATGGTGACAAGTGGCCACAGGTTCATCTTCTTCAAGGCGATATCGACATACTTGAAATCATCATGCTTGTGCATATCATGGAATGCAACATTAAGACGTCTGGGCTTCACAGAAGATTTCGGTTGAATCGGCTCATAAAACTTTTCCCACATGAAAAATTGGGCTTTTGTCCAAAAGCGCCTATCTTCTGTGAACGGTGGGTCATCAGTCACATATGGATTATCCTGCCGCGGGTTGGTCCAAATGTACAACTCACACGTCTTCAGATCAACATTGGGAACATAGTTGGGACCATGACGCTCAACTTCTTGAGTAAAATCTTCATAGTCAACATCCTCATCTTCCCCGGAACTAGGAGTTGGGTGTTTCTTTCTTTTGGCCTTGAGCTTGGTACGGGTACCACCCCGGCTGCCACCAGTCTCAACCATGTGGTCTTTTCCCCGACGGGATTTTGGAGGAACAAAGACCAAGTCAGCCGCCTCATCACCCGAAGACATGCTCTCCTTGCCCTAACTTGGCGGAGAAGAGCTTCTAGTGGAGGAATCCTTGGTGGGTGGAAATCCAAAGTCCTCTCAAATGGCTTGACCAAACTTGAATCCATTCGGTGGAGATGCTCCAAATGATGATGGAAGCAAGGGGAGGAATGAATCTGGAGCTCCAAGGGTTGAAACAATCTCCTTGAAGATGAGGGTGGTGTGGTAGTGGTGGCAATGGTGAAGAGATGTGATGGGGAAGAAAGGGGAACCAAGGGGTAACCCTAACTTACCCAGGGAATAAGTATCCCTTGCGACACGAGTGTTCGATAGCCGATCCGGTATCACCAGGTCGAGTGCCGACGAACTCGACACCCAACTCGACAGGTCGGGCCAGGCACCAGCAGTCCGGTAGCAGCACCCGGCAGACCGGGCTGGCTACCGGAAATTCCGGCAGCAGCACTCGGCAGGCCGGGTCAGGTACCGAAAATCCTGAGCAACCTCCTTTTTGTTAGAACTTTCAAGGCGGGCATGCACAAGTGATGGAAATTTGTGATTTAGATACTGAGAATATTTACGCAGCACATGATTTCTGTCGGATAGCCTCACTTACCACAAGCACCAAAGAAAAAATGCGCGAAAGAACTATAAAAACTAACTAAATATTACATCAGCTGCAAGGCTTTGAAAAAATATTACAGAACCCAGAGAAATTGAATGGTAATTGATACGCGTACAGCACGCGACCGTTGGGAACCCCAAGAGGAAGGTGTGATGCGTACAGCGGCAAGTTTTCCCTCAGTATGAAACCAAGGTTTAATCGAACCAGTAGGAGCCAAGAAGCACGTTGAAGGTTGATGGCCGCGAGATGTAGTGCGGCGCAACACCAGGGATTCCGGCGCCAACGTGGAACCTGCACAACACAAACCAAGTACTTTGCCCCAACGAAACAGCGAGGTTGTCAATCTCACCGGCTTGCTGTAACAAAGGATTAGATGTATAGTGTGAATGATGATTGTTTGCAGAGAACAGTAGAACGGTATTGCAGTAGATTGTATTTCAGTAAAGAGAATTGGACCGGGGTCCATAGTTCACTAGAGGTATCTCTCCCATAAGATAAACAGCATGTTGGGTGAACAAATTATAGTTGGGCAATTGACAAATAAAGAGGGCATGACCATGCACATACATATTATGATGAGTATAGTGAGATTTAATTGGGCATTACGACAAAGTACATAGACCGCTATCCAGCATGCATCTATGCCTAAAAAGTCCACCTTCAGGTTATCATCCGAACCCCTTCCAGTATTAAATTGCTAACAACAGACAATTGCATTAAGTATTGCGCGTAATGTAATCAATAACTACATCCTCGGACATAGCATCAATGTTTTATCCCTACTGGCAACAGCACATCCATAATCTTAGAGATTTCTGTCACTTCCCCAGATTCACGGAGACATGAACCCACTATCGAGCATAAATACTCCCTCTTGGAGTTAATAGCAAAAACTTGGCCAGAGCCTCTACTAATAACGGAGAGCATGCAAGATCATAAACAACACATAGATATAAATTTGATAATCAACATAACATGGTATTCTCTATTCATCGGATCCCAACAAACACAACATATAGAATTACAGATAGATGATCTTGATCATGTTCGGCAGCTCACAAGACCCGACAATTAAGCACAATGAGGAGAAGACAACCATCTAGCTACTGCTATGGACCCATAGTCCAGGGGTAGACTACTCACACATCACTCCGGAGGCGACCATGGCGGCGTAGAGTCCTCCGGGAGATGATTCCCCTCTCCGGCAGGGTGCCGGAGGCGATCTCCTGAATCCCCCGAGATGGGATTGGCGGCGGCGGCGTCTCTGGAAGGTTTTCCGTATCGTGGCTCTCGGTACTGGGGGTTTCGCGACGAAGGCTTTAAGTAGGCGGAAGGGTAGGTCAGGGGGCAACGCGAGGGGCCCAGGAGACAGGGCGGCGCGGCCAAGGGTGGGGCCGCGCCGGCCACCCTCCTGGCCACCTCGTGGCCCCACTTCGTTGACTCTTCGGTCTTCTGGAAGCTTCGTGGCAAAATAGGACCCTGGGCGTTGATTTCGTCCAATTCCGAGAATATTTCCTTACTAGGATTTCTGAAACCAAAAACAGCAGAAAACAGCAACTGGCACTTCGGCATCTTGCTAATAGGTTAGTTCCAGAAAATGCAAAAATATGATATAAAGTGTGCATAAAACATGTAGATATCATCAATAATGTGGCATGGAACATAAGAAATTATCGATACGTTGGAGACGTATCAGCATCCCCAAGCTTAGTTCCTGCTCGTCCCGAGCAGGTAAACGATAACAAAGATAATTTCTGGAGTGACATGCCATCATAACCTTGATCATACTATTTGTAAGCATATGTAGTGAATGCAGCGATCAAAACAATGTAAATGACATGAGTAAACAAATGAATCATATAGCAAAGAATTTTCATGAATAGTACTTCAAGACAAGCATCAATAAGTCTTGCATAAGAGTTAACTCATAAAGCAATAATTCATAGTAGAGGTATTGAAGCAACACAAAGGAAGATTAAGTTTCAGCGGTTGCTTTCAACTTGTAACATGTATATCTCATGGATAATTGTCAACATAGAGTAGTATAATAAGTGCAATATGCAAGTATGTAGGAATCAATGCACAGTTCACACAAGTGTTTGCTTCTTGAGATGGAGAGAAATAGGTGAACTGACTCAACAATAAAAGTAAAAGAATGGTCCTTCAAAGAGGAAAGCATCGATTGCTATATTTGTGCTAGAGCTTTGATTTTGAAAACAAGAAACAATTTTGTCAACGGTAGTAATAAAGCATATGTATCATGTAAATTATATCTTACAAGTTGCAAGCCTCATGCATAGTATACTAATAGTGCCCGCACCTTGTCCTAATTAGCTTGGACTACCGGGATTATCGCAATGCACATGTTTTAACCAAGTATCACAAAGGGGTACCTCTATGCCGCCTGTACAAAGGTCTAAGGAGAAAGCTCGCATTGGATTTCTCGCTATTGATTATTCTCAACTTAGACATCCATACCGGGACAACATAGACAACAGATAATGGACTCCTCTTTTATGCATAAGCATGTAGCAACAATTAATTTTCTCATATGAGATTGAGGATATATGTCCAAAACTGAAACTTCCACCATGGATCATGGCTTTAGTTAGCGGCCCAATGTTCTTCTCTAACAATATGCATGCTCTAACCATAAGGTGGTAGATCGCTGATACGTCTCCAACGTATCTATAATTTCTGATGTTCCATGCTTGTTTTATGACAATACCGACATGTTTTGTTCACACTTTATGTCATTATTATGCGTTTTCCGGAACTAACCTATTGACGAGATGCCGAAAGGCCAGTTGCTGTTTTCTGCTATTTTTGGTTTCAGGAATCCTAGTAACGAAATATTCTCGGAATTGGACGAAATCAACGCCCAGGTTCCTATTTTGCCTGGAAGCATCCAGAACACCCCGAGAGCCGCCAGAGAGGGGGCACTGGGCCCCCAGACCATAGGCCGGCGCGGCCCAGGCCCTGGCCGCGCCGCCCTATGGTGTCGTCGCCTCGTTGACCTTCTGACGCCGCCTCTTCACCTATTTAAGCCCCCTCGACCTAAAACCTCGATACGGAAAAGCCACGGTACGAGAAACCTTCCAGAGCCGCCGCCATCGCGAAGCCAAGATCTGGGGGACAGGAGTCTCTGTTCCGGCACGCCGCCGGGACGGGGAAGTGCCCCCGGAAGGCTCCTCCATCGACACCACCGCCATCTTCATCAACGCTGCTGTCTCCCATGAGGAGGGAGTAGTTCTCCATCGAGGCTCGGGGCTGTACCGGTAGCTATGTGGTTCATCTCTCTCCTATGTACTTCAATACAATAATCTCATGAGCTGCTTTACATGATTGAGATTCATATGATGATGCTTGTAATCTAGATGTCATTATGCTAGTCAAGTGAATTTTACTTATGTGATCACCGGAGACTCCTTGTCCCACGTGTGTAAAGGTGACAGTGTGTGCACCGTGTGAGTCTCTTAGTCTATATTTTACAGAATACTTATTCACTGTTATGAATGGCATAGTGAAGTGCTTATTTATATCTCTTTATGATTGCAATGTGTTTTGTATCACAATTTATCTATGTGCTACTCTAGTGATGTTATTAAAGTAGTTTTATTCCTCCTGCACGATGTAATGGTGACAGTGTGTGCATCCGTGTTAGTACTTGGCGTATGCTATGATTATGATCTCTTGTAGATTATGAAGTTAACTATTGCTATGATGGTATTAATGTGATCTATTCCTCCTACATAGTGTGAAGGTGACAGTGTGCATACTATGTTAGTACTTGGTTTAGTCTTATTGATCTTTCATGCACTCTAAGGTTATTTAAATATGAACATTGAATTGTGGAGCTTGTTAACTCTGGCATTGAGGATTCGTGTAATCCTACGCAATGTGTTCATCATCCAACAAGACTGTAGAGTATGCATTTATCTATTATGTTATGTGATCAATGTTGAGAGTGTCCACTAGTGAAAGTCTAATCCCTAGGCCTTGTTCTTAAATACTGCTATCGCTGCTTGTTTACTGTTTTACTGCGTTACTACTGCTTGTTTACTGTCCTGGGCAAAGCACTTTTCTGGTGCCATTGCTACTGCTCATACTTATTCATACCACCTGTATTTCACTATCTCTTCGCCGAACTAGTGCACCTATTAGGTGTGTTGGGGACACAAGAGACTTCTTGCTTTGTGGTTGCAGGGTTGCATGAGAGGGATATCTTTGACCTCTTCCTCCCTGAGTTCGATAAACCTTGGGTGGTCCACTTAAGGGAAACTTGCTGCTGTTCTACAAACCTCTGCTCTTGGAGGCCCAACACTGTCTACAGGAAAAGGAGGGGGCGTAGACATCAAGCTATTTTCTGGCGCCGTTGCCGGGGAGGAAAGGTAAAAGGTACTCACACTCCGGATCTCGGCTACTAAGCTATTTTCCGGCGCCGTTGTAAGTACTCGAAGCTATTTCCTTTAGATCCTGCAATTGCATCTTTTTGTTTCTTGTTTACACTAGTTAGGCATAATGGAAAACAACAAAAATATGAGAGATCTTTATGAACTTTATCTTGAATTAGGACATGATGTGTTTGAAGAGAGAATTAAAAAACCCATGGAACTTTATATGCATGCTAATGGGAATGTTATTAATATGAATGCTTTGAACACTATTGTTGCTAATGCTATGGAAAATTCTAAGCTTGGGGAAGCTGGCTTTGATGAGTATGATATTTTTAGTCCCCCAAGAATTGAGGAGGAAATTTACTTTGATGATTCTTTACCTCCTATTTATGATGATTATAATGATAGTAGTCTTTTGTTACCACCTGTTATGGAGGATGAATTTAATTATGAATACAATATGCCTCCTATATTTAATGATGAGAATAATAATGATAGCTACTTTGTTGAATTTGCACCCACTACAACTAATAAAATTGATTATGCTTATGTGGAGAGTAATAATTTTATGCATGAGACTCATGATAAGAATGTTTCATTTGATAGTTATATTGTTGAGTTTGCTCATGATGCTACTGAACATTATTATGAGAGAGGAAAATATGGTTGTAGAAATTTTCATGTTACTAAAACACCTCTCTATGTGCTGAAATTTTTGAAGCTACACTTGTTTTATCTTCCTATGCTTGTTACTTTGCTCTTCATGAACTTGTTTATTTACAAGATTCCTATGCATAGGAAGCATGTTAGGCTTAAATTTGTTTCATACTTGCCTCTTGATGCTCTCTTTTTGCTTCAAATACTATTTCTAGCGAGTGCATCATTAAAACTGCTGAGCCCATCTTAATGGCTATAAAGAAAGAACTTCTTGGGAGATAACCCATATGTTATTTTGCTACAGTACTTTGTTTTATATTTGTGTCTTGGAAGTTGTTTACTACTGTAGCAACCTCTCCTTATCTTAGTTTAGTGTTTGGTTGTGCCAAGTGAAGCCTCTAATCGAAGGTTGATACTAGATTTGGATTACTGCACAGAAACAGATTTCTTTGCTGTCACGAATCTGGGAAAAATTCTCTGTAGGTAACTCAGAAAATTATGCCAATTTACGTGAGTGATCCTCAGATATGTACGCAACTTTCATTCAATTTGAGAATTTTCATTTGAGCAAGGCTGGTGCCCTTTTAAAATTCGTCTTTACGGACTGTTCTGTTTTGACAGATTCTGCCTTTTATTTCGCATTGCCTCTTTTGCTATGTGGGATGGATTTCTTTGTTCCATTAACTTCCAGTAGCTTTGGGCAATGTCCAGAAGTGTTAAGAATGATTGTGTCACCTCTGAACATGTGAGTTTTTGATTATGCACTAACCCTCTAATGAGTTTGTTTCGAGTTTGGTGTGGAGGAAGTTTTCAAGGGTCAAGAGAGGAGGATGATATATTATGATCAAGGAGAGTGAAAGCTCTAAGCTTGGGGATGCCCCGGTGGTTCACCCCTGCATATTTCAAGAAGACTCAAGCATCTAAGCTTGGGGATGCCCAAGGCATCCCCTTCTTCATCGACAACTTATCAGGTTCCTTCTCTTGAAACTATATTTTTATTCGGCCACATCTTATGTACTTTACTTGGAGCGTCTGTGTGCTTTTATTTTTGTTTTGTGTTTGAATAAGATCTGATCCATCATGCTTGTGTGGGAGAGAGACACGCTCCGCTGGTTCGTATGAACACACGTGTTCTTAGCTTTTAATTTTCATGGCGAAGGTTGAAACTGCTTCGTTAATTGTTATATGGTTGGAAACGGAAAATGCTACATGTAGTAATTGGTAAAATGTCTTGGATAATGTGATACTTGGCAATTGTTGTGCTCATGTTTAAGCTCTTGCATCATATACTTTGCACCTATTAGTGAAGAAATACATAGAGCTAGTTAAAATTTGGTTTGCATGAGTGGTTTCTCTAGAGTCTAGATATTTTCTAGTGAGGTGTTTGAACAACAAGGAAGACGATGTATAGTCTTATAATGCTTGTAATATGTCTTTTATGTAAGTTTTGATGTACTATTTCGTGCTTGTGTTTGCTCCAAACAACCTTGCTAGCCTAAACCTTGTATCGAGAGGGAATACTTCTCATGCATCCAAATACTTGAGCCAACCACTATGCCATTTGTGTCCACCATACCTACCTACTACATGGTATTTTTCCGCCATTCCAAAGTAAATTGCTTGAGTGCTACCTTTAAATTTCCATTCTTCACCTTTACAATATATAGCTCATGGGACAAATAGCTTAAAAACTATTGTGGTATTGAATATGTACTTATGCACTTTATCTCTTATTAAGTTGCTTGTTGAGCGATAACCATGTTCCTGGGGACGCCATCAACTACTCTTTGTTGAATTTCATGTGAGTTGCTATGCATGTTCGTCTTGTCTGAAGTAAGAGCGATCTACCACCTTATGGTTGGAGCATGCATATTGTTAGAGAAGAACATTGGGCCGCTAACTAAAGCCATGATCCATGGTGGAAGTTTCAGTTTTGGACAATATCCTCAATCTCAAATGAGAAAATTAATTGTTGTTACATGCTTATGTATAAAAGAGGAGTCCATTATCTGTTGTCTATGTTGTCCCGGTATGGATGTCTAAGTTGAGAATAATCAATAGCGAGAAATCCAATGCGAGCTTTCTCCTTAGACCTTTGTACAGGCGGCATAGAGGTACCCCTTTGTGACACTTGGTTAAAACATGTGCATTGCGATGATCCGGTAGTCCAAGCTAATTAGGACAAGGTGCGGGCACTATTAGTATACTATGCATGAGGCTTGCAACTTATAAGATATAATTTACATGATACATATGCTTTATTACTACCGTTGACAAAATTGTTTCTTGTTTTCAAAATCAAAGCTCTAGCACAAATATAGCAATCGATGCTTTCCTCTTTGAAGGACCTTTCTTCTACTTTTATGTTGAGTCAGTTTACCTATTTCTCTCTATCTTAGAAGCAAACACTTGTGTGAACTGTGCATTGATTCCTACATACTTGCATATTGCACTTGTTATATTACTTTGCATTGACAAACTATCCATGAGATATACATGTTACAAGTTGAAAGCAACCGCTGAAACTTCATCTTCCTTTGTGTTGCTTCAATGCCTTTACTTTGAATTATTGCTTTATGAGTTAATTCTTATGCAAGACTTATTGATGCTTGTCTTGAAGTACTATTCATGAAAAGTCTTTGCTATATGATTCACTTGTTTACTCCTGTCATTTACATTGTTTTGATCGCTGCATTCACTACATATGCTTTACAAATAGTATGATCAAGGTTATGATGGCATGTCACTCCAGAAATTATCTTTGTTTATCGTTTACCTGCTCGGGACGAGCAGGAACTAAGCTTGGGGATGCTGATACGTCTCCAACGTATCTATAATTTCTGATGTTCCATGCTTGTTTTATGACAATACCGACATATTTTGTTCACACTTTATGTCATTATTATGCGTTTTCCGGAACTAACCTATTGACGAGATGCCGAAAGGCCAGTTGCTGTTTTCTGCTGTTTTTGGTTTCAGAAATCCTAGTAACGAAATATTCTCGGAATTGGACGAAATCAACGCCCAGGTTCCTATTTTGCCCGGAAGCATCCAGAACACCCGAGAGCCGCCAGAGAGGGGGCACTGGGCCCCCAGACCATAGGCCGGCGCGGCCCAGGCCCTGGCCACGCCGCCCTATGGTGTCGTCGCCTCGTTGACCTTCTGACGCCGCCTCTTCGCCTATTTAAGCCCCCTCGACCTAAAACCTTGATACGGAAAAGCCACGGTACGAGAAACCTTCCAGAGCCGCCGCCATCGCGAAGCCAAGATCTGGGGGACAGGAGTCTCTGTTCCGGCACGCCGCTGGGACGGGGAAGTGCCCCCGGAAGGCTCCTCCATCGACACCACCGCCATCTTCATCAACGCTGCTGTCTCCCATGAGGAGGGAGTAGTTCTCCATCGAGGCTCGGGGCTGTACCGGTAGCTATGTGGTTCATCTCTCTCCTATGTACTTCAATACAATAATCTCATGAGCTGCTTTACATGATTGAGATTCATATGATGATGCTTGTAATCTAGATGTCATTATGCTAGTCAAGTGAATTTTACTTATGTGATCTCCGGAGACTCCTTGTCCCACGTGTGTAAAGGTGACAGTGTGTGCACCGTGTGGGTCTCTTAGGCTATATTTCACGGAATACTTATTCACTGTTATGAATGGCATAGTGAAGTGCTTATTTATATCTCTTTATGATTGCAATGTGTTTTGTATCACAATTTATCTATGTGCTACTCTAGTGATGTTAGTAAAGTATTTTTATTCCTCCTGCACGGTGTAATGGTGACAGTGTGTGCATCCGTGTTAGTACTTGGCGTATGCTATGATTATGATCTCTTGTAGATTATGAAGTTAACTATTGCTATGATGGTATTAATGTGATCTATTCCTCCTACATAGTGTGAAGGTGACAGTGTGCATACTATGTTAGTACTTGGTTTAGTCTTATTGATCTTTCATGCACTCTAAGGTTATTTAAATATGAACATTGAATTGTGGAGCTTGTTAACTCCGGCATTGAGGATTCGTGTAATCCTACGCAATGTGTTCATCATCCAACAAGAGTGTAGAGTATGCATTTATCTATTCTGTTATGTGATCAATGTTGAGAGTGTCCACTAGTGAAAGTCTAATCCCTAGGCCTTGTTCCTAAATACTGCTATCGCTGCTTGTTTCTTGTTTTTCTGCGTTACTACCGCTTGTTTATCGTCTGGGCAAAGCACTTTTCTGGTGCCGTTGCTACTGCTCATACTTATTCATACCACCTGTATTTCACTATCTCTTCGCCGAACTAGTGCACCTATTAGGTGTGTTGGGGACACAAGAGACTTCTTGCTTTGTGGTTGCAGGGTTGCATGAGAGGGATATCTTTGACCTCTTCCTCCCTGAGTTCGATAAACCTTGGGTGATCCACTTAAGGGAAACTTGCTGCTGTTCTACAAACCTCTGCTCTTGGAGGCCCAACACTGTCTACGGGAAAAGGAGGGGGCGTAGACATCAATCGCCCTTACTTCAGACAAGACGAACATGCATAGCAACTCACATGATATTCAACAAAGAGTAGTTGATGGCGTCCCCAGGAACATGGTTATCGCACAACGAGCAACTTAATAAGAGATAAAGTGCATAAGTACATATTCAATACCACAATAGTTTTTAGGCTATTTGTCCCATGAGCTATATATTGTAAAGGTGGAGAATGGAAATTTAAAGGTAGCACTCAAGCAATTTACTTTGGAATGGCGGAGAAATACCATGTAGTAGGTAGGTATGGTGGACACAAATGGCATAGTGGTTGGCTCAAGTATTTTGGATGCATGAGAAGTATTCCCTCTCGATACAAGGTTTAGGCTAGCAAGGTTTATTTGAAACGAACACAAGGATGAACCGGTGCAGCAAAACTCACATAAAAGACATATTGTAAACATTATAAGACTCTACACCGTCTTCCTTGTTGTTCAAACTCAATACTAGAAATTATCTAGACCTTAGAGAGACCAATTATGCAAACCAAATTTTAGCAAGCTCTATGTATTCTTCATTAATGGGTGCAAAGTATATGATGCAAGAGCTTAAACATGAGCACAACAATTGCCAAGTATCACACTATCCAAGACATTTTAGCAATTACTACATGTATCATTTTCCAATTCCAACCATATAACAATTTAACGAAGAAGAAACTTCGCCATGAATATTATGAGTAAAGCCTAAGGACATACTTGTCCATATGCAACAGCGGAGCGTGTCTCTCTCCCACACAAAGAATGCTCGGATCCATTTTATTCAAACAAAACAAAAACAAAAACAAACCGACGCTCCAAGCAAATCACATAAGATGTGATGGAATAAAAATATAGTTTCAGGGGAGGAACCTGATAATGTTGTCGATGAAGAAGGGGATGCCTTGGGCATCCCCAAGCTTAGACGCTTGAGTCTTCTTGATATATGCAGGGGTGAACCACCGGGGCATCCCCAAGCTTAGAGCTTTCACTCTCCTTGATCATGTTGTATTATCTCCCTCTCTTGATCCTTGAAAACTTCCTCCACACCAAACTTAGAACAACTCATTAGAGAGTTAGTGCACAATCAAAATATACATGTTCAGAGGTGACATAATCATTCTTAACACTTCTGGACATTGCACAAATCTATTGAAAGTCAATGGAATCGAAATATCCATCGAGCATAACAAAACTGGCAATGCGAAATAAAAGGCAGAATCTGTCAAAACAGAACAGTTCGTATTGACGAATTTTATTGAGGTACCAGACTTGCTCAAATGAAAATTCTCAAATTGAATGAAAGTTGCGTACATATCTGAGGATCACTCACGTAAATTGGCATAATTTTCTGAGTTACCTACAGAGAATTTTGCCCAGATTCGTGACAGCAAAGAAATCTGTTTCTGCGCAGTAATCCAAATCTAGTATGAACCTTACTATCAACGACTTTACTTGGCACAACAAAACACTAAACTAAGATAAGGAGAGGTTGCTACAGTATTAAACAACTTCCAATACACAAAATAAAAATAGAGGTACTGTAGTAAAAACATGGTTGTCTCCCATAAGCGCTTTTCTTTAACGCCTTTCAGCTAGGCGCAGAAAGTGTGTATCAAGTATTGTCGAGAGACGAAGTATCAACATCATAATTTGTTCTAATAATAGAATCAAAAGGTAACTTCATTCTCTTTCTAGGGAAGTGTTCCATACCTTTCTTGAGAGGAAATTGATATTTAATATTACCTTCCTTCATATCAATGATAGCACCAACAGTTCGAAGAAAAGGTCTTCCCAATATAATGGGACAAGATGCATTGCATTCAATATCCAAGACAACAAAATCAACGGGGACAAGGTTATTGTTAACGGTAATGCGAACATTATCAACTTTCCCCAAAGGTTTCTTTGTAGAATGATCAGCAAGATTAACATCCAAATAACAATTTTTCAGCGGTGGCAAGTCAAGCATATTATAAATTTTCTTAGGCATAACAGAAATTCTTGCACCAAGATCACATAAAGCATTACAATCAAAATCTTTGACCTTCATCTTAATGATGGGTTCCCAACCATCCTCTAGCTTTCTAGGAATAGAAGCTTCGCGTTCTAATTTCTCTTCTCTAGCTTTTATGAGAGCATTTGTAATATGTTTTGTGAAAGCCAAATTTATAGCACTAGCATTAGGACTTTTAGCAAGTTTTTGTAAGAACTTTATAACTTCAGAGATGTGGCAATCATCAAAATTCAAACCATTATAATCTAAAGTAATGGGATCATCATCCCCAATGTTGGAAAAAAATTCAGCAGTTTTATCACAGGCAGTTTCAGCAGTTTTAGCAGTTTCAGGCAGTTTCTCGCGCTTTGCATTTGAAGTGGAAACATTGCCAACACCAATTATTTTACCATTAATAGTAGGAGGTGCAGCAACATGTGTAGCATTAGCATTACTAGTGGTGGTAATAGTCCAAACTTTAGCTATATTATCTTCTTTTTCATTTTCTTCTCTTTCCCACCTAGCACGCAATTCAGCCATGAATCTTATATTCTCATTAATTCTAACTTGGATGGCATTTGCTGTAGTAACAATTTTATTATGATGATTTTCATTAGGCATAACTTTCGATTTCAAAAGATCAACATCAGCAGCAAGACTATCGACTTTAGAAGCAAGTATATCAATTTTCCCAAGCTTTTCTTCAACAGATTTGTTAAAAGCAGTTTGTGTACTAATAAATTCTTTAAGCATGGCTTCAAGTCCAGGGGGTGTGTTCCTATTATTATTGTAAGAATTCCCATAAGAATTACCATAGCCGTTGCCATTATTATAAGGATATGGCCTATAGTTGTTACTAGAATTGTTCCGGTAAGCATTGTTGTTGAAATTATTATTTTTAATGAAGTTTACATCAACTTGTTCTTCTTGAGCTACCAATGACGCTAACGGAACATTATTAGGATCAACATTAGTCCTATCATTCACAAGCATAGACATAATAGCATCAATCTTATCACTCAAGGAAGAGGTTTCTTCGACAGAATTTACCTTCTTACCTTGTGGAGCTCTTTCCGTGTGCCATTCAGAGTAATTGATCATCATATTATCAAGAAGCTTTGTTGCTTCACCAAGAGTGATGGACATAAAGGTACCTCCAGTAGCTGAATCCAATAGGTTCCGCGAAGAAAAATTCAGTCCTGCATAAAAGGTTTGGATGATCATCCAAGTAGCCAGTCCATGGGTTGGGCAATTTTTAACCAAAGATTTCATTCTTTCCCATGCTTGTGCAACATGCTCAGTATCCAATTGTTTAAAATTCATTATGCTACTCCTCAAAGATATAATTTTAGCAGGGGGATAATATCTACCAATAAAAGCATCCCTGCATTTAGTCCATGAATCAATAATATTCTTAGGCAGAGATAGCAACCAATCTTTAGCTCTTCCTCTTAATGAGAAAGGGAACAATTTTAATTTTATAATGTCACCATCTACATCTTTATATTTTTGCATTTCACACAATTCAACAAAACTATTGAGATGGGCAGCAGCATCATCAGAACTAACACCAGAAAATTGCTCTCGCATAACAAGATTTAGTAAAGCAGGTTTAATTTCAAAGAATTCGGCTGTAGTAGCAGGTGGAGCAATAGGTGTGCATAAGAAATCATTATTATTTGTGGTTGTGAAGTCACACAACTTAGTATTTTCAGGAGTACCCATTTTAGTAGTAGTAAATAAAACAAACTAGATAAAGTAAATGCAAGTAACTAATTTTTTTGTGTTTTTGATATAGAGTGCAAGACAGTAAATAAAGTAAAACTAGCAACTATTTTTTTTGTATTTTGATTTAGTGCAGCAAACAAAGTAGTAAATAAAATAAAGCAAGACAAAAACAAAGTAAAGAGATTGGGATGTGGAGACTCCCCTTGCAGCGTGTCTTGATCTCCCCGGCAACGGCGCCAGAAAACAGTCTTGATACGCGTACAGCACGCGACCGTTAGGAACCCCAAGAGGAAGGTGTGATGCGTCCAGCGGCAAGTTTTCCCTCAGTATGAAACCAAGGTTTAATCGAACCAGTAGGAGCCAAGAAGCACGTTGAAGGTTGATGGCGGCGAGATGTAGTGCGGCGCAACACCAGGGATTCCGACGCCAACGTGGAACCTGCACAACACAAACCAAGTACTTTGCCCCAACGAAACAGCGAGGTTGTCAATCTCACCGGCTTGCTGTAACAAAGGATTAGATGTATAGTGTGGATGATGATTGTTTGCAGAGAACAGTAGAACAGTATTGCAGTAGATTGTATTTCAGTAAAGAGAATTGGACCGGGGTCCACAGTTCACTAGAGGTGTCTCTCCCATAAGATAAACAGCATGTTGGGTGAACAAATTACAGTTGGGCAATTGACAAATAAAGAGGGCATTACCATGCACATACATATTATGATGAGTATAGTGAGATTTAATTGGGCATTACGAAAAAGTACATAGACCACTATCCAGCATGCATCTATGCCTAAAAAGCCCACCTTCAGGTTATCATCCGAACCCCTTCCAGTATTAAGTTGCTAACAATAGACAATTGCATTAAGTATTGTGCGTAATGTAATCAATAACTATATCCTCGGACATAGCATCAATGTTTTATCCCTAGTGGCAACAGCACATCCATAATCTTAGAGATTTCTGTCACTTCCCCAGATTCACGGAGACATGAACCCACTATCGAGCATAAATACTCCCTCTTGGAGTTAATAGCAAAAACTTGGCCAGAGCCTCTACTAATAACAGAGAGCATGCAAGATCATAAACAACACATAGATATAAATTGGATAATCAACATAACATGGTATTCTCTATTCATCGGATCCCAACAAACACAGCATATAGAATTACAGATAGATGATCTTGATCATGTTCGGCAGCTCACAAGACCCGACAATTAAGCACAATGAGGAGAAGACAACCATCTAGCTACTGCTATGGACCCATAGTCCAGGGGTAGACTACTCACACATCACTCCGGAGGCGACCATGGTGGCGTAGAGTCCTCCGGGAGATGATTCCCCTCTCCGGCAGGGTGCCGGAGGTGATCTCCTGAATCCCCCGAGATGGGATTGGCGGCGGCGGCGTCTCTGGAAGGTTTTCCGTATCGTGGCTCTCGGTACTGGGGGTTTCGCGACGAAGGCTTTAAGTAGGCGGAAGGGTAGGTCAGGGGGCGACGCGAGGGGCCCAGGAGACAGGGCGGCGCGGCCAAGGGTGGGGCCGCGCCGGCCACCCTCCTGGCCACCTCGTGGCCCCACTTTGTTGACTCTTCGGTCTTCTGGAAGCTTCGTGGCAAAATAGGACCCTGGGCGTTGATTTCGTCCAATTCCGAGAATATTTCCTTACTAGGATTTCTGAAACCAAAAACAGCAACTTGACAAGAATCGGCACTTCGGCATCTTGTTAATAGGTTAGTTCCAGAAAATGCACAAATATGACATAAAGTGTGCATAAAACATGTAGATATCATCAATAATGTGGCATGGAACATAAGAAATTATCGATACGTCGGAGACGTATCAGTAATTAAACCTAGCAATACAATGAAGCGATCTGGCAATCTTTTAAGTTGTCCATGCAACACCTATATCTGAATCAAAGACATTACAAGTTAAGACAGCAACAATGGAAAGGCAAAGACACTACAATATTGTTTGCCAAAGAATTTGGAACTCATCATATCGTCGTTATAACAAGATCATTGTAATGCGCACAATAAGCAAACAAAGAGTGCATGCTGCATACCAACAGCCAATATAACAGAGCATGTTAGAATGAAACAGCAGACTTACTACTGTCGAGTCCCATGCAAACCAACATGTTCAGGGAGTACAAAATTGGCATGAACAACATAGTAGCAGGCTATAAATTTTGTAACAACGACTGAGCAAGATGAAGTTATGATGGCTACATCTACAGAGCAGGGAATGTATACCAAAAATAGAAGTTACGATGGCAAAAGCTAAAGAGGAGGGGATGTGAACCAACATGTGCCAAGTGCAATTACTTCATTTTGTCCGTGAACTAAATAATACTCCTAAACTTATAGTGAAGGGGATGCAAATCAAGATGTTTCGGGATATAAACTTGTAATGAGCAAACACATAGAGGATAGTTAATGCTGGAGCTTAGGATGGACCAGATACAAAATATAGTGGGATCACCTGTGAACTTGTATAAGAGGGAATGCAAACCAATATGTTCAGCATTCCATATGTGAGCGTCATGCCAAATCAGAGAAACAAGTCAATAATGCAGCTTTTGAAGAACAAGATGGCACGCAAAATTATTATCTAGTAGTATGACAAGTTTATTTGTACTACAGGCTAGATAGCAGAGTGATAGCATGCCAAACTAAGTCCTTACTTTGTTAGCTTACAATGAACTAGATACAAAACAATGGCATCACCTGTAGTACAGGGAATGCAAGCCAACATGTTCATGGAGTAAAAAATTGGCACAAACAACATAGTAGCAGGCCATAATTTTTGTAACAACGACTGAGAAAGATAAAGTTATGATGGCTAGATCTACAGAGCAGGGAATGTAAACTAAATATAGAAGTTACGATGCCAAAAGCTATAGAGCAGGGAATGCGAACCAACATGTGCAATTACTCAAAATTGGCCATGAACTAAATAATAGCAGGATGTTACTATAATAGCTAGGAATAAAACAGATAGGAGTTATAATGGCATCACTCATAAACTTGTAGATAAGGGAAACAAATCAATTTGTTTTGGGATATAAAGTTGTAATGAGCAACACATATAGGATAGTTAATGCTACGGCTTAGGATGGACCAGAAACGGAATATAGTGGGATCACCTGTGAACTTGTAGAAGAGGGAATGCACACCAATATGTTCACCATTCTATATGTGAGCGCCATGTCAATTAAGAGAAACAAGTTAATATTGCAGCTTTTGAAGAATCAGATGGCAGACAAAAATATGATGGAAGTAGTTGTTGTGACGAGTTCAAATAAATTTGTACTGCAGGATGGCAGAGCGATAGCATGCAGGAACTAATAGCAGACAGTTACTTTGTTAGCTTACAACGAAGTAGATAGAAATAACAATGGCATCACCTGTAGTACAGGGAATGCAAACCAACATGTTCAGGGAGAACAAGATTGGCATGAACAAAATAGTAGCAGCCTATAATTTTTGTAACAACGACTGAGCAAGATAGAAGTTATGATGGCTACATCTACAGAGCAGGGAATGCAAACCAAAATGTTCAATCGCTTAAAGTTAGCAATGAACTAGAAAATAGCAAGGTGTTACAGTCATATCTAGGAATGAACTAAAAGAGCTTCAGACAAACAAGCATCTGAACCCAGAACATGGCGCTAAAACAAGGGACTTACATTAGGAGAAGCACTCTGTGGGAGTCACAGCAGATCTTCCTGGGGTTGATAGATCCGGTGATGAAGTACGCTACATGTGCTACTTGGGGTTGGAGAGACGGCCATTACAATACATGGTTACTCATCTCATCTTCAAAAAACGTAACGGCGCGTCGTTAGCACAAACAGGTTCCCCCAAGATTAAACAAGAACTTGCAGGCAAGCAATAGAAAAGCGACAGTAGAAGAGTTTAGATCATGCACGGCGCCGGTGAAGCAGATCCGGTTCATGCACAGCGG
Source organism: Lolium perenne (assembly GCF_019359855.2). Taxonomy (NCBI): domain Eukaryota; kingdom Viridiplantae; phylum Streptophyta; class Magnoliopsida; order Poales; family Poaceae; genus Lolium; species Lolium perenne. Next base: position 154,269,573 of record NC_067245.2, on the reverse strand, counting down.
TGTCGGTGAGCAAGATCCGATGCGGTGGACGACGGATCCAGCGAAGCGGCTCCGGTGGGGTGGACGATACCGCGGCTGAAGCGACTGTGGTAGACTGCTGGATGAGCATATGGTTTCGAGGTTCGGCGGGGATGATCCGGTCCGATTGATGACGGCGTCGATGAAGCGGCTCCGGCAGGCAGCCGGATGACGAGGATCGCGAGGCCGCGGGTAGGCCAGGGAAGTCCGGCGGGGATGTTCCGGTGCGGTGGTTGTGAAGGTGGGAGAGAGGGACTTGGGAAGTTCCGGTGGGTGGTCTAAGGGAAATGAATTTTTTTTGGGAGGGTTTCCGGGCTAGGGAGGTGGTGATCCAAAAAAAATGACGGGCAGACCCCCCTACCAACCGACTTTGCTGCCATCTCCACAGGGGTAGAATGGGAATTTGGAAGCGTGTGAAATTTTTGTATTTTGTGGGCGGGAAGTTTTGCCGCTATGAGATTTTGAATTTGGCTAAGGTCCAAGTATAATGATAAAAAATTGTGACACCGTACTAGTACCTCTGTTCAAGGCCGAGTGCAAAATCAAATCATCATCACATTAAATACCGGTTACTATCATCGTGATCTATCTTCTTATCCCATTCAAAAACCCGTCTGAAATATTTCAGGATTGGCGGGAGATTTTGCCGCCCGACTGAGATTTGATTTTGAATATGGCTATGGTCAAGTAATATAATATAATACTAATATATAGACGGTACACCTGGTTAATTGCTCTGCTCCGGCATTCAAGGCCAGCAGCCACATCAAGCCATCATCATTACAAACAAAATCAGTCAAATCTAGAAGCTAGTATAGGAAAAATTCACAGCATAATAAATCCAGAAAACTAAGTACGGAGTATAATACATAAACTGCATTCAACAGCCAAAAGCAGCCAATAACAATGTTAATGTTCACGACAAACTAATCTGAAAATAATACAAGATGCAATGTATTGCCAACATGAAGATTAGGATACCCCAAGATGAATGAATCTGATCTTCATTCAGCATATATTTCTTCGTCACTCCGTTCTATGATCTGAAGGAAATATTCATTGAACTCCTTCCGCCTGCAGTGTGCAGCCAATACATCCTCCAAACGGTATTGTGGTGACCCTGCATACCATTGCATGTTGTAGTATGCCAGTCGTTGATATAACATTCACGAAGTACCATTCCGCAAATATTACATCCCTCAGAGTAGTACAACAGAACATAGCAGGTCCATAACTCATTCATTTAATATTACAATAATCATACACATATCGTCTCGGAGCTCCTCTTGGGTCCTAAGAGGAATACTCCTGGGTTCGAGGCGAACCCAACTTAGCTTACAATATAGAAGTCTCATTAAGTTATACATTTATTCTCTCGAGCAGCTAGTATTAAGAGTTCGGGCTGCTCGACTACTACTACTACTACTAGATGATTCTAGGCTTGATCTCCTCCAGAAGCCTCCCCAGTTCCGTAGACTATGAGGTAGTCTACGCCTTCAATGCCTCCAGAGAGGTCTGGTTCTTCATAGCCGATGATCTCGGCTCCTTCAGTGTTGTCGTAGTCCTCCTCCAGACGATTCAGACAATCTAAGCAAGGGATTTAAGAGTGGTATGAGTACGAGCGTACTCAACAAGTTCATTATAGATAAGAGGTGTTTAATGAACTAGCTACGATATTAGACCAGAAAGTCTAATACCAATGCAAGTTTTGATAAACCTTTCTTCAAGAGATTGCTTTTATTTCAAAGAGCTATGTCCGTCAGCCTTCACCGGTTTACTAGAACTTCATGGAGCTCCTTTCCGGCCGCGTTCGCAGTTCCATATCCCGGAACAGGGAGTGACAGGTCACGGTTCTTTACACTCTGCAGAGGTGTGTTGCTTTACCCATAAGAGATCTTAACCTTGGTGCCAACCGGGCAGCTTTCCCGTCCACACTTCCTTCGGTGTGAGGCCCGGTATAAGGTCTAGCCAATCATGTTCCTCCGCTACCTTGAACACCCACCCTTTGTTGCATGCCCCGACCCTGGGTCCACGCCGGTCCCATTATTCCCGTAGATTTCAGGGTGGACCCCGACCACGATGACAGTGCTGGGCTCTACCATACATTCCTACGCCGGTAGCTGCAACCCATCCTAGACCGCAATACCGTGGGGACTTAGGACTCCCCAGCCTCACCGCTTGCTCCTTCGGGCGACAAGTGTACTACGGACTATGCCGTGGGGACTTAGGACTCCCCAGCCTCACCGCTTGCCCCCTTGGATTACAAGTGTACTACGGTAAAGCGCATCCGTTGATGAACGAGAGGTGGAAACACTTTTGACTACTCCGTCCCACTCCGGATCTTATGGTTAACACGGGTATTACGGCACAAGAATCACTGGCGACATTTGTTGTTTAATCCTAGATGGATATAAACCCTTGCAATGGAACCTCCACCATATCAACACAATCCATGGTTCCATTGCCCACCACATAGTCATATTCATAGTTATGAAAGTAGTGGTTTTGGTTTTTATGCAATAGTGATAATCTTAGTACTTTGCAAGTAATTTGATAGAAATACTCAAATGACATGAGCAAGTGATGAACTTGCCTGAACACTGCAAAGTTTTGCAGTTGGATGGTGTGGACTGACCCTTGTCCCCTGTCTCTGAAAAATAGCATCATTGTCCGATAAGGGCAATGGTTAAAGAAGCAATTATGCATGATTCCAGTTTTAGGGTTTGTTCCCCCCTTCCGATGTCGTTATTATTTCATGTGAGGGTTAATACTAAGAACAATTTGGAGATACTTAATTTAGGGTAAAATACAATCTTGAAATATTGTCAAGATGTTTTTAAAGTCCAATTGCATTAATGGGCTTATTTTCTTTATTGAAAATAATATGTGTGATTTAAATCCTTTTTTAAATCATCAAATTAAGACTTGTACTTATTTTTCTTGAAAAATTCTTTTTGATATTTTATTTAGATAGAGAATTTTATGCTGATCAATTTTCATATTTTTAATTATTTTTTTAGAGCTCTTATCAATTTTCTATTAAATTTCAAAGTTTCTGATTTTTAATGAAACTAGATGACCCGCTGCGTTATCGCGCAGGCATAATCAAGTCCGAATTTAAACCATAAGGATCATCTTATTCTTATTGTAGGCTCGGAGCGAAGCTCTGCCCCTATCGTCGCCGCTATGGTGAAGGGAGGGCCGCTGGGTTGGCTGGCCATCCAGGCTGAGCTCCATTAGAATCCAACGGCATGCACTGGAGGAAATATCCTCGACAACACCTTTGCCCTCCTTTGGCTACTCCCTCTACCCCTATTCGACAGTTCCTTCCGCCTCTCGTATGTCCTCCTCTTCCTCTTCTGACCCCTTAGACCCACCCAATATCCTTACTGTTAGGGGTGTGGACCGAACATATATTAAGCAAACTAAAGAACATTTATTTGATACAAGCGAAAGAAATATTAAATAGAATATCAAACATTTATCAAGCAAAGTAACAAAACAGATGTCGATTTTATACATATACATTCAACCATTTTTCTTACTCAGTGAATAGTCATGGCAGCAAGTACGAACTAATTTATACATAAATAAAGTAGACCAGCAATATCATGGGTACAAAACATTACTTAAGCATACTACTACCATAGGTACATTATAGAACTCAAATGATGGTACTTATGTGTGCATTCTCTGAAAATGTTCTCAAATTTATAATGGAACATTGAAACCCTTCTGGAACGATTCTGCAGGAATTTGCTAATCATCCACTTCCAGATTAACACCTGTGTTGTAGCGTTCCATCACTGTGAGTGGCCCAAACTCTTCTGCCTCTGGATCCATCACCGGTTAACAAAAGGCTGGAGCTACATACAATAATAATTGAAGGAACAAATCTTTTTTGGTGAGTCCAAATAACACTTCTATACTCAACGTCTGCCGACGATCCTGGATGGTAACCATCTGTATCAAACATGCCGAAAGGGGTAAGCAAATCTTCAAGCAGGCAAACAAACAACTATATCCATCAATTTACGAAGATGGTTTGAGAAGGTGTCCCTTTAGCCCAGCATAAACTGACAGTAACATGTGTATCTAAACAGAGAAGTCATGTTCTAACCACTATAATATGTAATTCTATAGACAAAGAAATATGAAATACAAAACAAAGATATTTCATCTCAAATAGATGCTAAAACAATTCAAATAGTCAACATGATTTATAGTGCGCCTTGGCGCACGATCCCGTGAATCCTGTGTATAAGCGAGAAACTGTTAATAATCTTTTTATGTATTACAAATCGTTGCGAACCGCAGTAAATTATGAACATAGAAACAAACCACCAGGAAAATAGTAGAAATAGGTATTATAGCAATTAACTATTGTTTGTCTGTACGATAGCAACAAAAGCATGGAAGCAATGCTAAAATTTACAAATGTCTGTCTCCTAGGCTAGGCATGAGTCTACTAAAAGCTAGCTGCACACGGACAATACCCGCACAACTCAACAAAAGTGACACAATAATCTACATAGTCATGGACATGGCAACATAGGAGAAACATCCAGGAAGAATCGGATAGCACAAAGACCGAATTTCCTATAAAATCAGAGGTATATCATGTTATTATTGTGTTAGCCAAGAACAAACGAAGCATAAATTGTGTAAATAAATATTTATATGATACTACTACCATATTAAGAGGCCTACATCACATACTATTGTAGAAAATAAGACATGAGCATTTGCATTTCAAATGGGTGGTAAAGCATATTGTCAATTGTCATTAGTACACTACTGATAATTGATAATTTATTATGTTTAAAGAGTCCAGTACCAAGAAAAAGTTCGTAAGCAGATCATGCATGCACATTCAAAATAAAAATAAGAGTACCATAAAACATGAATGAGAACCTGGCTTAGTCGGACAACTTTCAAGAATTTAATAGGACTCATATATGGCTATAGCCTAAGTGGAGAAGTGTAGTTCATGTCAATTTCACCATTGTAGCCAAGTAAATATCATTTTGCATCAGCATCTTGCAAATATATTTCATATTTCAACTAAGAAAGGACCAAAAAAGCTATCAAATAGGAATGCTTATATGTTTCGCTGCAACAATACCATTGCGGTCTGCTAGTTTCTTGAGTTCTGATCAGCCTACGACATAAGGTTGCATCCAGTTCCACCATCCTGATATATCTGAAAAATGTACCTGTATTACAAAATTGACATTTTCTCAATGAACATATCTGTGTAGAATGGTTGACTTAGTTTAACCGTGCAAATTCGAGAAGCAAAAACATAGACTTAGTTTAACTATGCAAATGCGAGAAGCAAAGGGATACACTTGGAGTAAAAAATGCAGACAGATCTAAAAAGGGTGTAATGACATTTTCTAAAGGAACATATCTATGTAGAATGATAATCTCTAGTTTAACAGTTCAAATTCGAGAAGCAAAGGCATACACTTACAGTAAAATATACATACCGGTCTAAAAGGGTGTTAGATGATTTTTCAAATGCTAGACCTGCATTGAAAGTACTGATATGTCCCCACACATGGATACTCATGGTTCGCCTAATTCTGTAGCTAATTCTCTTTTTGGAGAATCCTTTCACTAAATTTCGAGAGTGGCACAGGGAGTAGAGAAGTGCATATACATTTTTATTTTGCTCTCTCTGATTTACTTCATGCAGTTCTACCATGCCATATTTTCTGGTACACTCAACATCTCTATGGAAGGGAATTTGATCACAGACCTTCTAAAAATCATCAATTGGTAATTGCAAACCACCAGTCCACCAAGAAGAGAATAACCCAACATGAAATATCAGAGTGTGAAGTCAATTGATATATTCAGTAAGGCGTGAAAAATTACTGATAATAAACAGAGCTAAGATGATAATAACTTCATCAAACCATGAAGTAAAATCAAAGCAAAATAATGCAAGAAATATACACACACCCCCCTTGTCATTTGCTAAACTATTGAATTGTACACTCAGGCTGTAGCTAACCTTATCATTCAACTAAACATATATTAGCACCATGAGGCAGTTCTAATGTACCTGAAGATGAACTTTGGAATAGCGAAAAGAGATTGTATACCTGCAAATTTAAGCAAGAATATGAGCTGCAAAGAATTGTTCATCAGCTCCAACAATATATGGAGAAACAAAGGGTGAACAGAACACCCAATACCTGTGTTTCATCAAATGGCAGTGGGCATTAGAAATGTCCCTCTGCTACTGGTCACTTTTCATCGAATAAAAAAATCCGCTGCGAAATTTTGCACCAAGGTAAATAACTTTCAATGTAAAACTAACTCAAATAGTCACAAAACCTGTCGTAATAACATACTTTATTTTATAGGGATAAATCTTCTTCCGGTAATTGTTTCACAAAAATAGAATGCAGAAAAAACTTGAATAGAACAGAACCATCTCTCTTTCTTTGGTTAGTTAGTAGTAACCTCACCCTGAATACTGAAGTAATACATCTAGAATGCACGAATAACACAGTGAGAAGGACTGGAAACATGCATAGCTCAATTTTGAATCATCGTGGGGAAAATAATTCGTTACGCATATTATATATATAAGAAGGTTCCCTTTTTTCTCTAGCCGAAATTGTGTCACTTATACACTAACCACAATTTATTCATCTCCTGTGAAAGTCTACATTTATTTAGTTCCCTAGATCTATCTCAAAGTCTCACATTAACATGACACTACCTACTGCCACGGTCTGATGACACTATAACTGAAACCGTGTGAGCTCATATGCCCATAATCTGAGAAGAGCGTGAACAATTGTCCATGAACACCTGATGAAAAATGATACTTGGACTAATAACTCCATTTCCTCATTCACAACACAAGACAAATATATAATAGCAAAAATAGTCCATTCCTCACTGGACTCTTTTGGCTGCATCAGAGTCGTATACAAGAACTACATTAGTAACTCTATACAGAACTCGTACATAATCTAGAAGGCTACACTATTATGAGTAAACAGAGGAACCAACTATGAGAAAATATGATCCATGGTTAACCAAGAACATACACATGGTTATCCAAGAAAACGAACCTCGGAGAAAATATGAAGGATGCACTTTAGTGCTCAAAGGCTGGAATATTTCTACTTGGTAACAACAATGAACAAAAGGTAACTCAAAAAAGCAGGAGTCCAACAGAGGTGGACTCGATCAACACACTCAGTCAATCCATATATCATTTGTTGGCTGAACCATATAACTCAACATACTTCTTGTTGGCTGAAACATATAACTTTTGTCGAAACGGTTTAAAATATACCTTTAAACTAAGATATTTTTTTTATGTCGAGGTTTTATCTGTCGACATTTCTCAATGGTAATTTTGATTGTACGGCTTCTGAGACATAGTGATAATGTGTGAAAATAGATCTTTGTTTCACAAGCCATCCAAAAATATGGCAGAAGAAAAGAGCGATGCCTTCAGATTATTTAGTGTGTATTGCAATAACATAGATTGAAGAACTTCTCGAAGCAAATGTAATGGCAAACAACCAGGTCAAGTGCTTTTAAACAATGGGGCACGTATTACTATGGTCACATAGGATATATTATGTTCATAGATAATTAAGTATGATTCTGACACTTCCGAGATAGTCCGATAATTCTACCAATTCATAAGCACTATCACTTAAATATCAAATTATGCTTACTGCAATGAATGAAACAAATATTATCTGTTAATTTTCGAAGTCATTTGAATTTTCCCAATCGAAACTCAGAGAATTATACTGCTACAACAAGACTAAACAGACATATCTGTTCACTTCCAAGTGACAAACTGAAATTTGAGGAGCACAGGAATATTAGAGGTGCACATTTTATTTTAATAAGAGCAAAAGTGATAAACATCGAAACAAAGTGATTGAAATGATACTCACAAATAACAGGCAAAGATAGCTCCGATAGATGCTCTGGATCATCACCGTCTTTCAAGGAACCTCCGCCGCGCCACCTCGCCCTTGTCAATCAGCCTTTAAGGGGAAACAGAGAAAATAAGGAGCATCATAGATTCATCAGTAAAAGAATTTATCAAAGATATATAAACAACTCAACAGGCAGATAAGGATATATGTAATCTTTGTTGAATCAAAATCGGCACAAACCTTCCTCATAAACGACGGCCACCCTGGCTGGCGCAAGTGGTAGTGAAGAAGCCACGAAGGCGGAAGTCAAGGCCGTCGCTATTGGCCGCGTCGCCACTGGAAGAGGAATCATGCACCCGTGTCGAGGGCATGGAAGAAAATGAGCATCTTGAAGAACACATGTGGTATCCTCGCCTGCCGCATCACGGCGTCGGCATACTCTCCTCAGAGTCGCAACAGTCTCCGTTCTCCATGTCCCTCATCCACCCTTCGCTTCCTGCAACCATCGGCAACACACATACCCTTGATCAGTCAAGGGACACTGACCAATTCCAGATACAATACCACGGCCTAATTAGATCATCATAGTAGTACCTTATTGTTGACCTGCAGCAATATCTGCGTGTACACTTCATACGCTGCAACGAATTGTTACCCAAAGAGAGATTTGTCCAGGATGTTGTAATATCCTGCATCTACATCCCGATGGCCTTCAAGGCCTCAAATACAACCACATTCAGGCTCAACTTCACGAAATCTTAGGTACAAACAAACCAAGGTAAACTCTGATGAATTATACCTCTGTTTTTAGGGGGAAATCACCAAACTTGAGTCAGGTTGCTGCTCGTGCTCTTTCCTTCATTACCAGGCAAAAAAATTCCACTATACTGCTGGGAGCAAAGCACAGCGATTAGAGACTCACTGATATCTGTATCATGACCCAAAAATCCGGCCATGTCTGGCCAAGTCATTAACCAATGCCACCATGGTGGTGCCACAAGAGTGAGACGAATACATAGATACTCCAACGGTTGTCTCCTATTTGTAGCCATCTGTAGAGGATAAAAGAGCTATGAAACAGAATGAAGAATAATTAAAGCATGAAGGTGGTAAGGATAAGCAACTACAAATAATAGGTTCAATACTGTGACAAAGAATGCGTATATTCTGTAGTCAATCTTAGATGGAAAGACTATCCTTAAGTAGGAATATCTACATGTAATTTGATTAAGGTCTTCTTATAAGATGTAGAATAACATGCGCATACAAGATAGAGGCAGAAATGCTATCACAAAACACACTGCTAATAGCGTAGTACAGAGATGAAACATAAATATCCAAAAATTAAATTCTTCCTAGCTTTGTAAGACTGCTAATAGCATAGTACAGAGATGAAACACAACTATCCAAAAATTAAATTCTTCCTAGCTTTGTAAGACATGTAAGATATGCAGGACCATAATTCCGTTCAAATTATAGAAGAAACTCTACCTTTTCCAAAGAATAACAACATACCTCTGAGGCCATTAAGTTTGTGTACATTTCTGCAGCATAGGAAGCACACATTCGTGGATTGGCATTATCTTTTCAATATCTATAATGCTTAAACCAACATAATTCCCTGGAACAAAAATACAGATTGTTCAGCTGATTCCCCACTAAACAGAACACGCAAAGGTAATATACAGGTTTGTAGGAAATTAGCAGAGCATTAGGTATGAAACAACCATTTCTAATAACATGACATACCACAAAGTTCCCAAATAACCAAAAATACGAACCATTTATGTTGATTTGATAGACCTGCCATATATGCAGGTAAAGAGAACTGGCAACAAAACCCAATCGACATTTTTAAAACGGGTCTGTAATAAGGTAGAGTAATCAAACTTTGTAATCTCATATCTAACTAATCATGTAGATATTCTCTACATAAATCCATAAACATAAGCTACCTATATTCAGTTTATAGGGCCACAGATAATAGTCACTCTCCCAACCGAAGGGAGTGATGATAATTTTTAAACGTGACCTACTCCCATTATTTAGCTTGACCTAATGGCACATCAAAAATACTCTTTAACACACTGCCATCACTCAAAACGCAAGAATCAGCCCCAGTTTTTTTATTGTCATGAAACTGCTATACTACTCCAAATTTCTACCCGCACATACAGCAAAGATAATGCATGATGAAAAAGGTAATGAAAAGAACCCAGCAAGGGCACCTTTAAGTAGCAGACCAACGACCACCATTGGTGACCTTCTTTGCAAGCTACAAAAACAAGGGAAAGAAAATAACAAAGGCACACGAAATGCATGACAGTAATATAAAATCAATATTAATGTCATGATAAAGCTTTCTTAAATATTCGTGTACAAAAAATAGCTGCAAGATTATATGAACAATTCAGCATTAAACAATATATACTGAGAGAGCTCACACTTTCCTATCAGGAAAAATAACTTAGCAATAGAAAGGCAGAGGTCACACTTGACAGAAACTACAAAATGACAAGAAGAATAGAGTTCACATTTCACATTAACTATACTATGTCCGGGAAAGGAAAAGCAAATGATCCTCGCCAAATGAAACATAAGAACCAGGTCTAGTAGAACCTGTCATCTCATTCCTACTAAAGCATTGGCATAATCAGCCATACACTCTCAAGAACTGAAGTTCATTCGCATCGCACAAGTTTTGAGTGACAGGAGCTTACTTTGGAGTCCGCCCCCGCCGTTTTTCTAAACTGCTGCACTGCACCCTGCGCTCACCGGTGCTCAATATCGTCCCACATCACTCGAGCCACTGCCAGCATACTCGATGTTCACCGGGGTATTCTCTTCCTCCTCCAAATCCAAGCCCTACCGAAACATATCAAGAAATAAAGTTTCTGCAATTTATGCACACTACAACAATATTAAACCTCTATACCTAGACGGTGAGGCCATGGGCGTGAGCTACATATGCAGGCAGTATGGGGAAGGGGCACAAGTTACTTTCGCCCCATGCTTCAACTTAACATCAAATCTTAAGTTTCTGATTGCTCCGCCATGCTGTGGCCACACCTTAATATTAATTGTTCATTGCCTGCAATAGATATTCACATTATCTATCCTGGGGAAGGGGAGCAACACCAATATTCACACATTGTATTTCGTGAGCTTTAGACTGAACCATAACACACTCAATCAACACTCAATCAATCATAGATGTATAATCATGTAGATGATCCTTAATTAATTTTCAATATATGTCATTTCTGCACTTTTAAGGAAGCTATACCATTATCAACACCATGAGCCAGTGCATCACTAATCAGCGCATTCACTTGCAGCTCACCGACATACGCAGATTAAAAAGGTATACTGTATCCCAAATATTGCACCGGCAGCATTTTGGGTCTCCTGAATGTGGGACACTATTATTAATTTTTCAGTTGAATAGGTCCTTCCAAACGATCAGCAGAAAGCAGAAGCAAATGTAAAGAAAGAAGCTGCCAACATCGGTAAAAGCTAGTTTCATCTTTATAAATTATCCAACTACCGGGTAAAATATTTTTATAGCTCTGAGTGCTTTATGAAACAATAGGAACACAGATCTAGAATGAAAAGGAAACACAATGGAAGGACAAAACTACCTGACAAATGAGAGAAACTCAGAGAGGAGTACTGATTGGGTTCATCAAAATCCAATCTTGTTCAGAGGGGCAGCATCTACTGCCAAAAATCAGCCATCAACGAATTATCTTAAGAAAACAAAGACAATTAGTAAAAACAATATATTCTAATTCCGCTTACAAATCTAGATAGTTACGGAAATTCTTAATAGTACTTTTTTACGAAAACAACTTGGTTGGTTCATTAATTAAGCTTAATACTGAGAAACCAATCCCGAAATTGCCATAATCTTATGGAGGGCCTGATCTGGAGCATGAAGGAGGTCATGGATCAGAGCTGAAGTGCTGAACCCGCCTCACCCAGATTACCTCGAGACCGAGCAGTGCTGCAGCAAACCCTCTGCAAGTGGGAAACAAATGACAAAAGTCAACAAACCTACAAAATTGATTGGGAAAAATAGAGAAGGCTCTCATGCTTTGATTATTTGTAGAACGGGAACATTTCATCAGTTATATAGATTTCATTGGCCTCTTCTAAATGTAAGTCTAAGCTACAACCGCATACTACAGCAATATTCTGGAAAATCCAGATCTGTGGTGTTTGGACAACCACTTCACAACTCAGAGATATCCCACGCAATGCAAGCATCTGTACAGATTACTTTCATGCACTACCTAAATGTACAAACGAGATCAGGAGCATATGAGGAGAAGGGTCGGGAGATGCTCACCTTGACGTTATATGCATCAGCCGAGCTCGCCCTCAAGCGAGTGCATGTGGTCGCATGTGGACGCGTCACGTGCTCCGTCCCCAACACCGTGGTGCCTGGGAGAAGCGTGCAGCAGGCCAGCGGCGAGGGTCAAGCTACGGGACGACGCCGGAGGCCGTGTAGTGGCGCGTGGAGGCGTTCCCGTGAGCGCAGAGACCCGCACACGGACGCCGTCCTCCAAGAGAATGAGGACGAACTTACGAGCGTCGCCGAGACCACCATCGTCCACGCGAGGAGTGCCGAGGACGAAATCGAGCGCGCGCGACCGCGTCCAGCCGCCGCCGCTCTTTTGCTCCCTCGTGCCGCCGCCGCTCTTTTGCTCCCTCGTGCCGCCGCCGCTGGACGCCTGGACGAAATCGAGGGCGCGCGTGGCCAGCAGCCGCCGCCGCTCGGTTGCTGCCTTCCGCCGCCGGCGTGCGCGGCCAGCCGTGGCTGGACGAACTCGAGGGCGCGCACGGCCAGCCGCGGCGGCGGCTTGGGGAAAGAGGAGAACCGGGGATTGGGGAGGAGAGGAGACGCGGGGATTGGGCGCCCCACGATCTAGGGTTTTTACTGCCGCACGCGCGTAGGAGAAAGAAGGTGACTCAGACGAGCGGGCGTGGCTGCCTCCGACCCGTGGGTACCACAGACAACTGGTCCCATAAGTCATTGGCTCGTTTCAAAGAGAAAAAAGTGCATAAAAAATTACCACATCGAACGGTTGTAGTGAAAAGCGGGAGGAGCAATTTACTGTGCGCACGGATCGGACGACTCACAAGGCCTAGTTGGCCGGGTAGTCTTGGAGCTTTTATAGGAGGAATTGTGAAAAGACAGATTTGCCCCTTGGGCCCACCTGTCAGGTGGCCGAGCTGGTTAGGTTGGACCAGCCCACTGGGCTCGGTCCAACCGACCCAGTCGCGTCGCCTTCCTCCTCTCCGTAACCCTAATCCCCTTTCGGGCTCCCGCGACACCAAAATCGCCTCCGCCGTCGCCGCCTTGCTCCGGCCGCCTCCGGCCATCATCGGCGACGAACTGATGCGGATCTGGACCGCCTCTCGACGGCAGACATGGTGGTCCGCGTCGATCTGAAGCTCGTGTCCTCCTCGACTCTCCTCCAACGCGTCTGCGCCTTGGCCGCACGGATCTGTGAAGGTCCGCCGTTCATCGGCGTCCCTGGCGCCGTGGCGGTGCTGGAGCGCCCTTGCTCGGCGACGTCAGGCCAGGCGCGGCTTGGCGCTACCGTGGTGGCCTATGCCGCCGTGCCACCATGGCACGCCGGGTGCTCCGCTCCAGGTACACGCCCCATTAATCCCCTCCTCTCTCTCTTTCTTGCCTGCTCTTCATCTTCATCCTCTAGCTTTGGCCGTGGCTGCTCCTCCTCATGGAGCTGCCTGCCATGCTGGTGCTCTGCTGCGCCAAGCTGACTGTGTATGCGTCTGTGCTCCTGTGCTCCACTGGCCTTGGCCATTGCTCCCATGGCCATGCCAGTGCGGTGCAGCTCTGCCCTGCTAATGCCCTGGTTATTAGTGTTGTACTGCCTTGCCATGCTATTTCTAATCCTGTGCAAGAATTCCTAGACTATGTGCTTGCTTATGCTTGTACTTCTTGCTTAATTCAATCCCTGTGATCATGTCCTTGATGCTATTGCTATTAAATCATCAAGTGTATTCAGTTGATTTGCCCTGGCTGGATTACTATGTGTATTCCTTGCAAATTTGCAATTGCCAGGGCTCTGCTGTGCTATATCTCTGTGTTATAAATCCTGGAACTGCCCATTGGGCTTTGTTGTTGGTTAAACAACACCATCCAGTGATGGTGTGCTTCTGAATACAATTGTATTCATTTCATTAGCTTATCTGTGGTACACTTATTACTTAATTGTGCTATTTCATTTCTGTAGTTCATGATTTGATGCCAGGCTTGTCTCTGACAAGTACTTGCATAATTTGGCAAGCACTGGTGATCCAGTGATCACCAGGTGCATGTTGTTTGCTTACTATCTGCTGTCTGTGCCTATCTGATGCTCATTCTGATGTCTGTGTGACACACATACCTGTGCTGGTGTGTGTTGATGCTTGCTCAAGCATCATCTGATGCTTGTAGTGATCCATTGGGTCACTGGCAAGATGTTGATGCTTTGATTACTTGTCTGTTTCATTTATCTGTATTTCCTTGCTTGATTAGATGGATAAATGATGTGAACTGCCTTGCAGTGATGATCATATGAGTTGATTTAGTAGAGCTAGAGGGATGCCAATAAGAAATTGGGAACCCTAGCTCCATTTGAACCCCTTTTGGGTAATGATATCGGTGCTTAGCTTATTTGTGGGATTTGGTGAAGTGGTTGAGGTGGCCCTGACAGTAAATCATTGCTGTTAGGGTAGCTCCCACCTATGTTGGCTTTCTGTGATGAATAGGTGCTCACTGGCTAATCACTTGATGAATTCCCAGTGGCTTTGGTGTTGATAAACAAGATAGGCACAAGTTGCCTATCTGTCTGATGGTATAGCTGAACTATTAGGTGCTTGGTGGATCTGGATGGCTACATAGGACTGAATCCATGCTGGATTTCTCTGGTTGTGTCACTGTGTTGACACAACCAGTGTTCCCTTGGTTGATTTCCTTCTAGCCTTGGTTTTATTTGCTGGCACCAATTGGTTTTGCAACCAAGTGATGATACATCCAGGGTTTCATACACTTTTTGCTTCTGTGATGCATGAGTATGCTTAATTATGAGCAAAACCATGGTTTGCTCATGCTTTTCTGGTATACCTCACTCCAGCTCCAAGATTTGTGGTTGGTGTAGAGGGTTTGCTTCTGGATGATGTGTGAAGCTTGCCCTGCTCCTCCTGCTGGCTTATGATGCTTGATTTGATTCAGTGGTGTTATTGAACAGGTTGAACAGTGAAGCTGTTCTTCCTGTTCTTGTGTTCTTGGTTTGCTGTTCTTGCTAACTAGTACTTACTCTGATGCCTGTCGATGAATGAAGCAAGTTTGCTGGTGAAAAGCTTATATTTGGTCCTCTACTTGCTCTCCTGGTCGACAGCCTTTGCTGCTGGCTGTTTTGGTGACTCCCCCTGGCCTTGTGTGTTGTTACATATGCAGCAGTCCTTGTGTGCTGCCTGTGTGTGTGTGGCTTGGGACTTGGGTTGGAATGGATCAGCTCGGCTGAACCTTGTTCATATCCATTCCATCTCCTTTTATTTGCTAACCTGCCAAGTGGCAATGCCACTTGGCATAATACTCTGATTGTTTTGTGTGTGTGCAGGGAACTTGGAGATGATCAAGATGAAACTCAAGATCATCTTGATCAAAGAATTCATGAAGATCAACAATGTAGTTTAGGTCATTTAAATTCCTTGTAATTTTCCTTTTACTTTTTGCATTTATTCATTTCATGTAATGTGTTGTAAATTCATAATTCAATTCTGAATATTGTAAAGACAATGTATTATGTGTGTGATTATCAATAAAGCTCAAGTTTTCCTTAATGAGCTTTATGTAATTGTTGTATCACTTATAATCTAGATTAATGATAATTGTTTGTTAAATTATCTCAAGTTTGAATTATGTGATAACCATTTGATGTTTGAATTTGAAATTCAAATTCAAATTTGGTTTGAATTCAATCATACAACTTAATTTTAGAATTCAATCATGCAACTTAAGATTTCAATGCAATATCACTTCTCTCTTCTCAAAACCCTAATTTAGATAAGTAGGAACAAGTTCATCGCACTCTCGAAACCCTAACCCTGTAAGGTGTCGAGAGAGAAACATGTCCCCCTTCGATGCAGTTTTGTTTTAAAAGCGCGAAATTTCCCCGGAATTTACAATGCAATGCACATCCCTTTCTAAAATCTACCCCTCGATCGCCTCTAAACCTGGGACATTACAGCCTTTCCCCCTTAAAGAAAACTTCGTCCCGAAGTTGTGGTTGTAATACCTGAAGAGTTCGGGGTATGTTTTCCTCAGGTCTTCTTCCTTTTCCCAGGTGGCTTCCCTCTCGGGATGATGCTTCCATTGTATCTTGCAATACTTTATAGCTCGATTCCTGAGTTGTTTCCAGTTCTCCTCGGGAATCTTCGCTGGCTTCTCGATGTATGTCAAATCTGGTTGTAACTCGAGCTCTTCATGTGATACTGGTTCATCTGGAGTCTTCAAACACTTTCTGAGTTGCGACACATGGAATACGTTGTGAACCTGAGATAACCTTCCCGGTAGTTCCAATTCAAAGGCTAACCCTCGGTTTTGACTCAGAATCTTGAAAGGTCCGATGTACCTAGGGCTTAGCTTTCCTTTTACTCCAAACCTCTGAAGTCCTTTCATCGGGCTCACCTTGAGATATACCATGTCTCCAACTTGTGGCTCCCATGTTCTTCTCTTCTGATCGGCGTAACTTTTCTATCGACTTTGAGCTATCTTCAACCTATCTCTTATGATGTCGATGATTTGTTGCTTTTCCTTGACATAGTCAGGGTTGAACTCTTTGCTTGCTCCGGCTTCATACCAACATATCGGTGATCTACACTTCCTTCCATACAGAGCTTCGAACGGTGCCATCTTGATGCTGCTTTGATAGCTATTATTGTATGAAAACTCTGCTAGTGGCAAGTGCTCCTCCCATGATCCTCCGAAGTCTAGGGCACAAGCCCTAAGCATATCCTCTAGGATCTGATTAGTTCTCTCCTTTTGTCCACCTGTCTGAGGATGATAGGCGGTACTATAGTCCAACTTGGATCCTAGAGCTTCGTGTAATTGCTTCCTAAATGCTGACGTGAACACGGATCCTCGATCCGACACGATCTTCTTGGGCACTCCATGTTTACTCACGATCTCTTTGATGTAAAGATCGATAAGTTTCTCTCCTTTATCCTGCTGGTTCACCGCAAGAAGTGTGCACTTTTCGTCAACCGGTCCACGATTACCCATATCATGTCCTTCTTTTTATTGGTCATGGGTAGTCCGGTGATGAAATCCATTCCTATCTCCTCCCATTTCCATTCTGGGATGGGTAAAGGTTGTAACTTCCCTGCGGACTCTGGTGTTCAGCCTTCACTCTTTGACAGGTATGGCATTCCGCCACATATTGTGCTATCTCTCTCTTCATGTTGTTCCACCAGAATAGCTCCTTTAGATCCATGTACATCTTTGTACTTCCCGGATGAATGGAATAGGGTGTTTGATGGGCTTCCCGGAGTATTACTTCCTTGATTTCAGCAATATCCGGAACACAAATTCTCTTCTGGAACCATAATGATCCCGATTCTCCGCGGTGAAATTCCGATGGTCTTCCTTCATCTATCCTTCTCATCTCCTCCATGATGAATGGATCGTCCAACTGACCCATCATTATCTCATTCTTCAGGTTGACATTTAGCTCATCGGCTACTTGTAAAGCCGATAGTCCTTCGTGAGCTTCCTTTTCCCAAAGTTGTATTTGGGCTTGGCTTATTTCCTTCCTTAATTCTGGTGATATTTCTTGTTCCACTCCTCCGGTGCTCTTCCTACTTAAGGCATCTGCTACAACATTGGCCTTTCCTGGAGTATAATTGATGGTCAAATCATAATCCTTGATCAGTTCAAGCCATCTTTTCTGCCTCATATTGAGTTCCTTTTGAGTGAAGAAGTATTTGAGACTCTTATGATCTGTATAGAGCTCACACTTGGCTCCATAGAGAAAATGTCTCCAAGTTTTGAGTGCAAATACAACTGCTGCTAACTCTAAGTCATGTGTTGGATAATTCACTTCATGAGGTCTGAGTTGCCTTGATCCATAAGATATCACTTTCCGATCTTGCATGAGTACGCAACCCAATCCATGCTTGGATGCGTCGCAGTACACGGTGTAATCCTTGCCAACTTCAGGAACTGCTAACACCGGTGTTGTGGTGAGTTTCTCCTTTAGAGTTTGAAAACTCTTCTCACACTCCTCTGACCACACGAATGGTGTGTTCTTCCTTAACAACTTCATCATTGGTCCTGCTATTTTGGAGAATCCTTCAATGAATCTCTGATAGTATCCTGCCATTCCTAGGAATCCTCGGATTTCTTTGACAGTCTTGGGTGCTTCCCATTCTAGAACTGCTGCTACCTTGCTCGGGTTAACAGCTATTCCATCTTTGCTAATGACATGACCAAGAAATTCCACTTGATCTAGCCAAAATTCACACTTGCTAAATTTGGCATAGAGTTGATGTTCTCTTAGTGTTTGCAACACTAACCTCAGATGTTCAGCATGTTCGGCCTTGTCTTTGGAATAGATCAAGATATCATCAATGAATACGATGACAAACTTGTCTAGATATGGCATGAAAATCTTATTCATGAGATTCATGAAAATTGTTGGGGCATTGGTTAATCCAAAAGGCATTACAAGGTATTCATGATGTCCATACCTTGAAACAAAGGCAGTTTTCGGAACGTCTTCCTTCTTGATCTTTATCTGATAATAACCGGATCTTAGATCAATTTTGGAAAAGACTCCCGCGCCTCTAACTTGATCGAATAGATCTTGTATTCTTGGAAGTGGATACTTGTTCTTGATTGTCACATTGTTCAAATTCCTGTAGTCTCCGCACATCCTTCTTCCTCCATCTCTTTTATCTACGAAGATCACAGGTGATCCCCATGGTGAAACACTTTCTTGTATGAATCCTTTCCGTTCCAAGTCATCCAGTTGCTCCTTAAGTTCTTTCAACTCCTTAGGCCCCATCTTATATGGTGCTTTAGCAATCGGAGCTGTTCCTGGAATTAGGTTGATAGTGAATTCTATCTCCCTATCTGGTGGCATACCAGGTAATTCCGTAGGAAACACATCCTGGAATTCATTTACTACAGGTATATCCTCTAACTTCACCTCCTTCATGCTGTTCAGCTGTAGCTCGACTTCGATCTGTGTATGCTTGTCTCCTTGATAGATCATTCTACTTCCATCGGGGCTTTTCAAAGACACCGTCTTGTTCATACAGTCGATCAATGCTCCGTTAGCTTCTAACCAGTTCATACCAAGAATGACATCGATGTCCTTCATCGGTAAAATGAACAGGTTTGCGTCAAACGCGCACTTATTGATCATGATGACTTGTTTTTGTTTGGTATGGGTTACTACTATCGTTCCCCCCGCGGAAAGTATAGTTATGGGTGTATCTAACTTAGTGCAACTAATCCCATGTTTGATGATGAATTGCTGAGAAATGAATGATGTAGTTGCACTAGTATCAAAAAGTACTTTGCCAGGATGAGTGAGTATCTGGAGCGTACCTATCCTTTGCACGATCGGAGTTGACCACCTCCTCCAGACTAGTGCAGTTCAGCTTGCCGAAGGGCTTCTTATTCTTCCAGTTCCCTCCATTATTTCCTCCTCGGTTTCCTCCTCCTCCTGACTTACCTCCTCCCGTATTTCTCTTGGGGCAGTCCTTCAGCATGTGCCCCTCCTGGCGACAACCAAAGCATATAATCCTTGGTTTCTTGCAATCCTTGGCAAAATGTCCTGTGAGTCCACAGCTTCTGCAAACTATTTGATTTGCAGTCTGAAATGCTTGATTCTTCCTGCTACCGTAGTAGTAGTAGTAGTAGTAGTAGTAGTAGTAGTAGTAGTTGTTGTTGTTGTTGTTGTTGTTGTTGTTTTACCTTGGCTTGAAACTCAAGATGGTGTTGGGCTTGTTACTGGAAAACCTCTTAGGCTCAAACTTGGCCTTCTTCCTCTTCTCCTCTTGCAGCTGTTTAAAGTCATCTTCAAGAGTGATGGCTGCATCCACCAACTCTTGGAATTCCGTCGCTCTCATCATACGGAGTTGTACCTTGAACTGGGGACTTAATCCCCGCAAAAACCTCTTCTTTTTCTTGTCCTCGGTGTTGACTTCTTCAACAGCATACCGGGACAGTTTTGAGAATTCCCTGACATAAGTCAGGATGGCCTTGTCCTTCTGCTCGAGACTTTCAAACTCTCGACGCTTCAGTTCCACAATGCTTTCAGGAACATTGGATTCCCTGAACTTCCTCGCAAACTCCTCCCAGGTGAATACTTTTCCAGCCGGATAAACGGCTACGATGTTGTCCCACCATGATGCGGCGGGTCCACACAACAGGTGTGTAGCATAACGAACCTTCTCCTGGTCGTTGCAACCAACAGTATTGAGCTTTCGCTCGGTGTCCATAAGCCAATCCTCCGCGTCCATTGGCTCGGGCGCGTATGCGAAAGATATAGGCTTGTTGTTCTGGAAGTCTGATAAAGTGACTCCTTGGTTCTCGGGTCTCTCCACCCGGTTCTGTTGCAGCAATTCCTGGAAGAATTTATTCTGCTGCTCCAACGTTACACGTTGTCTCTCCTCTACCAGCTGCATGTACTGGACAAAATTCTGCTGCGTCATGGGTGGTGGTGGTGGTGGAAACTGATTCCTGGCTGCTTCATCAGCCTCTTCCTTTTGCTTCGCTTCGCGCTCCATGCGCTGCGCTTCGGTCTCCTCACCTATCGCTCCCGACATAACCCCCTAGTTCTGCAACACAAGATGATACTCATAATTACTCCATGCGCAAGTTTTCTGAGCTCAACTTTGTGCACAGAACTACTCACGCAATGGAAATCAAGAAGCAAATCCAAATCATACAAAACATATACCATGTATATACATACTTAAGTGGTCTTATTACAATACTCAGTGACGTTGTGAGTATGCAAACTCACTTATTGAAGTATATGTACAAATTTCTACAAATATTACATACTATAATACACGTGGTACTTGTGTATTATAGCCTCACCTCCCTTGGTAGTCTCTAGTCGTGCTTCACTCCCGGTACATCCCAGGCTTCCATCCGGTCGAACGTGTCGTCCTCCTGACAGAACCTGGAACATAAGGTCTCCCCGTCGGCTGGTAATCAGAATCAGATGATGATCCTAGGGAGAAATCAGTGTTCACAAACTGGTCATTGAGTGCATCATAGTCCACCCATCGGGTGTACTCCCCGGTGGTTCCACCATAGGTATTTCCAACATTCGTATCCGACTCAACCTGTGTAGGATACCCTCCATCAACTCCTTCATTACTAGGATAACTCTGGTTCTGGGTTGTTGCGTCCTCATTCATCTCTCCGTCATAATACACTGAAGTACTATGAGTTCCCGTATCAGATCCCCAACGCCAACCCGTGGAGTTTTCTATAGGAGTCTCGGAACGCTGATTGTTTCCGGATTCCTCTCCACCCTCATATCCCCCATAGGAACTACCCAGATAGTTCCCAGGTGTAACGGGTGTAGTTTCACGCTCAAGAGGATCAATACTAATGTAGTCACCAGCTAAGTAAACTGGTGTGTGCACCACATTCTCCATGAGTTCTTTCCCCCTAGTCTCCTCCTTGGGTTCAGTAAACTCCTCTAGCATCGTATCAATTGCTCCCGTCAAATGATGGTTCAACTGAAAGAGCAATGATAGTAAGTTGCGGCTATTATCCATGTATTTTGCAGCTGCTATTGGTTTGCGTTTTGCATATTTGAAGTGGTTAAGCATGGGATCCTCTTCCTCCTGCATATGAGGAATGTGGGTGAATTCGGAACCCATAAGCTCTTTCGTCTTATGCTCCCGAATATCGGTGATGGCTCTCATAACGGCTATATGGTAGGCTGTGTTGATAGTTCTGGCTTCACCTGCTGGCATTACTACGCTCATTTCCAAAGATTCGGGAAGTCGCAGTCCTACCCTACACTTGGCCAATACAGTACCATCGTAGTACATGTATTTCTTTACTTGGATCTGGGGATCACACCCAAATTCAAGTAACATGGCACGTAGAATATCTGCAAGTCCTCCTTCATATTCACTCAGTGTGGAATCCATCACTTTCACGTTTCGTCCCGGGCGTGAACTTGCCATGTTGGCTGTAGAAATAGAAAGATTATGAGATTAGTAATAATGCATCATAATAGAGATAATAAAGAATTATCGCACTAAAAGATATGATTGTTGTATTCTCAATTGAATATTCACCATATTTTTAGAGAATTCTTTACTAGTCCTATTTGACTCCTAACGTTTGGTCCCATTTACTAGGTTCCAACCTAAGGTCAAAGCTTTTGCTCTGATACCAACTGTGGTGACCCTGCATACCACTGCATGTTGTAGTATGCCAGTCGTTGATATAACATTCATGAAGTACCATTCCGCAAATATTACATCCCTCAGAGTAGTACAACAGAACATAGCAGGTCCATAACTCATTCATTTCATATTACAATAATCATACACATATCGTCTCGGAACTCCTCTTGGGTCCTAAGAGGAATACTCCTGGGTTCGAGGCGAACCCAACTTAGCTTACAATATAGAAGTCTCATTAAGTTATACATTTATTCTCTCGAGCAGCTAGTATTAAGAGTTCGGGCTGCTCGACTACTACTACTACTAGATGATTCTAGGCTTGATCTCCTCCGGAAGCCTCCCCGGTTCCGTAGACTATGAGGTAGTCTACGCCTTCAATGCCTCCAGAGAGGTCTGGTTCTTCATAGTCGATGATCTCGGCTCCTTCAGTGTTGTCGTAGTCCTCCTCCAGACGATTCAGACAATCTAAGCAAGGGATTTAAGAGTGGTATGAGTACGAGCGTACTCAACAAGTTCATTATAGATAAGAGGTGTTTAATGTACTAGCTACGATATTAGACCAGAAAGTCTAATACCAATGCAAGTTTTGATAAACCTTTCTTCAAGAGATTGCTTTTATTTCAAAGAGCTATGTCCGTCAGCCTTCACCGGTTTACTAGAACTTCATGGAGCTCCTTTCCGGCTGCGTTCGCAGTTCCATATCCCGGAACAGGGAGTGACAGGTCACGGTTCTTTACACTCTGCAGAGGTGTGTTGCTTTACCCATAAGAGATCTTAACCTTGGTGCCAATCGGGCAGCTTTCCCGTCCACACTTCCTTCGGTGTGAGGCCCGGTATAAGGTCTAGCCAATCATGTTCCTCCGCTACCTCGAACACCCACCCTTTGTTGCATGCCCCGACCCTGGGTCCACGCCGGTCCCATTATTCCCGTAGATTTCAGGGTGGACCCCGACCACGACGACAGTGTTGGGCTCTACCATACACTCCTACGCCGGTAGCTGCAACCCATCCTAGACCGCAATACCGTGGGGACTTAGGACTCCCCAGCCTCACCGCTTGCTCCTTCGGGCGACAAGTGTACTACGGACTATACCGTGGGGACTTAGGACTCCCCAGCCTCACCGCTTGCCCCCTTGGATTACAAGTGTACTATGGTAAAGCGCATCCGTTGATGAACGAGAGGTGGAAACACTTTTGACTACTCCGTCCCACTCCGGATCTTATGGTTAACACGGGTATTACGGCACAAGAATCACTGGCGACATTTGTTGTTTAATCCTAGATGGATATAAACCCTTGCAATGGAACCTCCACCATATCAACACAATCCATGGTTCCATTGCCCACCACATAGTCATATTCATAGTTATGAAAGTAGTGGTTTTGGTTTTTATGCAATAGTGATAATCTTAGTACTTTGCAAGTAATTTGATAGAAATACTCAAATGACATGAGCAAGTGATGAACTTGCCTGAACACTGCAAAGTTTTGCAGTTGGATGGTGTGGACTGACCCTTGTCCCCTGTCTCTGAAAAATAGCATCATTGTCCGATAAGGGCAATGGTTAAAGAAGCAGTTATGCATGATTCCAGTTTTAGGGTTTGTTCCCCCCTTCCGATGTCGTTATTATTTCATGTGAGGGTTAATACTAAGAACAATTTGGAGATACTTAATTTAGGGTAAAATACAATCTTGAAATATTGTCAAGATGTTTTTAAAGTCCAATTGCATTAATGGGCTTATTTTCTTTATTGAAAATAATATGTGTGATTTAAATCCTTATTTAAATCATCAAATTAAGACTTATACTTATTTGTCTTTAAAAATTCTTTTTGATACTTTATTTAGATAGAGAATTTTATGCTGATCAATTTTCATATTTTTAATTATTTTTTTAGAGATCTTATCAATTTTCTATTAAATTTCAAAGTTTCTGATTTTTAATGAAATTGTGAAAAGACAGATTTGCCCCTTGGGCCCACCTGTCAGGTGGCCGAGCTGGTTAGGTTGGACCAGCCCACTGGGCTCGGTCCAACCGACCCATTCGCGTCGCCTTCCTCCTCTCCGTAACCCTAATCCCCTTTCGGGCTCCCGCGACACCAAAATCGCCTCCGCCTTGCTCCGGCCGCCTCCGGCCATCATCGGCGACGAACTGATGCGGATCTGGACTGCCTCTCGACGGCGAACATGGTGGTCCGCGTCGATCTGACGCTCGTGTCCTCCTCGACTCTCCTCCAACGCGTCTGCGCCTTGGCCGCACGGATCTGTGAAGGTCCGCCGTTCATCGGCGTCCCTGGCGCCGTGGCGGTGCTGGAGCGCCCTTGCTCGGCGACGTCAGGCCAGGCGCGGCTTGGCGCTGCCGTGGTGGCCTGTGCCGCCGTGCTGCCATGGCACGCCGGGTGCTCCTCTCCAGGTACACGCCCCATTAATCCCCTCCTCTCTCTCTTTCTTGCCTCCTCTTCGTCTTCATCCTCTAGCTTTGGCCGTGGCTGCTCCTCCTCATGGAGCTGCCTGCCATGCTGGTGCTCTGCTGCGCCAAGCTGACTGTGTATGCGTCTGTGCTCCTATGCTCCACTGGCCTTGGCCATTGCTCCCATGGCCATGCCAGTGCGGTACAGCTCTGCCCTGCTAATGCCCTGGTTATTAGTGCTGTACTGCCTTGCCATGCTATTTCTAATCCTGTGCAAGAATTCCTAGACTATGTGCTTGCTTATGCTTGTACTTCTTGCTTAATTCAATCCCTGTGATCATGTCCTTGATGCTATTGCTATTAAATCATCAAGTGTATTCAGTTGATTTGCCCTGGCTGGATTACTATGTGTATTCCTTGCAAATTTGCAATTGCCAGGGCTCTGCTGTGCTATATCTCTGTGTTATAAATCCTGGAACTGCCCATTGGGCTTTATTCTTGGTTAAACAACACCATCCAGTGATGGTGTGCTTCTGAATACAATTGTATTCATTTCATTAGCTTATCTGTGGTACACTTATTACTTAATTGTGCTATTTCATTTCTGTAGTTCATGATTTGATGCCAGGCTTGTCTCTGACAAGTACTTGCATAATTTGGCAAGCACTGGTGATCCAGTGATCACTAGGTGCATGTTGTTTGCTTACTATCTGCTGTCTGTGCCTATATGATGCTCATTCTGATGTCTGTGTGACACACATACCTGTGCTGGTGTGTGTTAATGCTTGCTCAAGCATCATCTGATGCTTGTAGTGATCCATTGGGTCACTGGCAAGATGTTGATGCTTTGATTACTTGTCTGTTTCATTTATCCGTATTTCCTTGCTTGATTAGATGGATAAATGATGTGAACTGCCTTGCAGTGATGATCATATGAGTTGATTTAGTAGAGCTAGAGGGATGCCAATAAGAAATTGGGAACCCTAGCTCCATTTGAACCCCTTTTGGGTAATGATATCTGTTCTTAGCTTATTTGTGGGATTTGGTGA
This sequence comes from Lolium perenne, assembly GCF_019359855.2. Taxonomy (NCBI): domain Eukaryota; kingdom Viridiplantae; phylum Streptophyta; class Magnoliopsida; order Poales; family Poaceae; genus Lolium; species Lolium perenne. The sequence continues at coordinate 154,243,702 of NC_067245.2, read as the reverse complement.
AGTGGTTGAGGTGGCCCTGACAGTAAATCATTGCTGTTAGGGTAGCTCCCACCTATGTTGGCTTTCTGTGATGAATAGGTGCTCACTGGCTAATCACTTGATGAATTCCCAGTGGCTTTGGTGTTGATAAACAAGATAGGCACAAGTTGCCTATCTGTCTGATGGTATAGCTAAACTATTAGGTGCTTGGTGGATCTGGATGGCTACATAGGACTGAATCCATGCTGGATTTCTCTGGTTGCGTCATTGTGTTGACACAACTAGTGTTCCCTTGGTTGATTTCCTTCTAGCCTTGGTTTTATTTGCTGGCACCAATTGGTTTTGCAACCAAGTGATGATACATCCAGGGTTTCATACCCTTTTTGCTTCTGTGATGCATGAGTATGCTTAATTATGAGCAAAACCATGGTTTGGTCATGCTTTTCTGGTATACCTCACTCCAGCTCCAAGATTTGTGGTTGGTGTAGAGGGTTTGCTTCTGGATGATGTGTGAAGCTTGCCCTGCTCCTCCTGCTGGCTTATGATGCTTGATTTGATTCAGTGGTGTTATTGAACAGGTTGAACAGTGAAGCTGTTCTTCCTGTTCTTGTGTTCTTGGTTTGCTGTTCTTGCTAACTAGTACTTACTCTGATGCCTGTCGATGAATGAAGCAAGTTTGCTGGTGAAAAGCTTATATTTGGTCCTCTACTTGCTCTCCTGGTCGACAGCACTGCCTGGCTGTTTTGGTGACTCCCCCTGGCCTTGTGTGTTGTTACACATGCAGCAGTCCTTGTGTGCTGCCTGTGTGTGTGTGGCTTGGGACTTGGGTTGGAATGGATCAGCTCGGCTGAACCTTGTTCATATCCATTCCATCTCCTTTTATTTGCTAACCTGCCAAGTGGCAATGCCACTTGGCATAATACTCTGATTGTTTTGTGTGTGTGTGCAGGGAACTTGGAGATGATCAAGATGAAACTCAAGATCATCTTGATCAAAGAATTCATGAAGATCAACAATGTAGTTTATGTCATTTAAATTCCTTGTAATTTCCATTTTTCTTTTTGCATTTATTCATTTCATGTAATGTGTTGTAAATTCATAATTCAGTTCTGAATATTGTAAAGACAATGTATTATGTGTGTGATTATCAATAAAGCTCAAGTTTTCCTTAATGAGCTTTATGTAATTGTTGTATCACTTATAATCTAGATTAATGATAATTGTTTGTTAAATTATCTCAAGTTTGAATTATGTGATAACCATTTGATGTTTGAATTTGAAATTCAAATTCAAATTTGGTTTGAATTCAATCATACAACTTAATTTTAGAATTCAATCATGCAACTTAAGATTTCAATGCAATATCACTTCTCTCTTCTCAAAACCCTAATTTAGATAAGTAGGAACAAGTTCATCGCACTCTCGAAACCCTAACCCTGTAAGGTGTCGAGAGAGAAACCTGTCCCCCTTCGATGCAGTTTTGTTTTAAAAGCGCGAAATTTCCCCGGAATTTACAATGCAATGCACATCCCTTTCTAAAATCTACCCCTCGATCGCCTCTAAACCTGGGACATTACAGGTATGGCCTTTGT